>NC_084486.1:40020338-41243480 GCF_030035675.1 Rhineura floridana | reverse complement strand
GTCATCTGCAAAGGGCAGAGGGGACTGGGCACAGGAGAGATGGGGCAAAGTGCTTCGAAGCAGGATGGGGCAGAGGGGGCTGGACACGGGAATCCCGGAGTCATACGTCATCTGCAAAGGGCAGAGGGGACTGGGCACGGGAAAGTTAAGAAAGGGTTTAGAAAGAGTCAGAAGGAAAAGGGCGATTGGAAAATGACCCCCCCTTGAATGTATTTTGCAAAATTTCTCTGAGTTTAAGAAAAGTGTTGTCTCTTCTGGAGGGCCAGTCCCGAATGAAGAGCAGTTGTCAATGTTTTGTAATGAAGCATGGGTGGAGCTGGGTATTGATTGGCCACTGGGAGGAACGTTTAACATTACAAGGGCTCGGCAGTTGGAAGTCACCCTTTTTGACATGCTGCCAGACGAGTTAACATCGTGGTGGTATGCTAGGGGGTGGAGAATCATCTGCCTAGACCCACCTTCAGAGTGTGCGCTGGAAATGGCTTTGGCTCAATGCCAAATTAATAAGGGAAAGAAATTGGAAATAAAACCCCCAGTTCTTCAGGCAGAAGAAGAAGAATGGCTGGTTTTGCCTACGGCCCCACCTCCGGCCATTCCTTTGCCAGCACCACCAGTATTACTAGTGCCACCACAGGGAATTCACCACCACAGGCGGTCCAATTGCCACCAGCCCAAATTGAGCCACCTATCCAGGCTCAGGCTGAACCATCAGTTCAGGCTGTGCCATCAGTTCAAGTACAGCCCCCAACGTATCAACAGTCTATTGTTCAGCAGACCCAGTCCGCCAGTTTTGGAACCCCTTCCTCTGGAAGTACAGCAATGGAACAGGATTTAAGTCAATCACCTATTGCTGGAACTTCGTCTGGAACTGCAGTGACTTTCCAGGATTTAAGTCAATCCTTAAGGCGAATACGACAAGAATATGATATTTTGGATCGTTATGCTTATTCTGTGCGACAAAGCCAGAATTTAGGAGCCTCGCCCCAAATGATTGACCCACGTCTCCAGATGATTGAGGAAGTTAGGAGGGAGAACCAAGGAATGGATGGACATACCTTGCGGAGCGGGCATACATATAGCTCCACTCCCATAAGTAGAGATGAAGGCAGAAATAGTCTTGCACCAGAAAATATTTTGGCTGATGCCTCTCACCTTATGGCACCAATGCGAGAGATGTTGGATGGCCAGGGACAAGTTGCTTATGTACATGTGCCCTTTACCACTTCTGATTTATATAATTGGAAAAATCAGACGCCAGGCCTGAGAGAAGACCAAGATAAACATTGTCAACTATGGGAGACTATTTTTGCTAGCCACCACCCTACTTGGGCTGATATTCAGACGTTGATGAATACCCTTCTTAGTTCAGAAGAAAAGTCATTAGTACTTTCCCAAGCCACGGCTCTTGCATTGGAAGAGCAGAGACAAGGTGGCAATGCACCTGGCTTAGCCCCAGTACATGTTTTACCGACACAAGAACCTCGTAGATGGATTCAAACCCCAGGAATAGGGGCCCCTGAGATTACTAGATATAAAAGATTAATATTACATGGACTTAAACATGCCATTCCTAAGCCAATGAATGTGGCAAAGATATATGAAATCCATCAAGAGAAAGAGGAAACTCCCTCTTCCTTTCTTAATCGTCTTACCACAGCCATGCAAAGATTTACCACTCTTAATCCAGAGGCGGATGAAAATCAACGGCTTTTAATTTCTTTGTTTATTGGCCAAAGTTCTTCATATATTTGAAAGAAGTTGCAGAAGGTGGAAGGGGTGATGGGTATGAGACTGGGACAAATAATGGACATTGCGTTCAAGGTTTATGTAAACAGGGATGAACTAAGCAAAAAGGAAGAAGGAAAGCTAATGAAAAAGCAATGTAGTATGCTTGAAAAACAATGTGACTTGATTGCAGCAGTGGTTGGTGTAAATCAAAGAGACAAGGAAAGAGGGTCAAAGCCACAGATAAGAGTGGAGAAGGACCAGTGTGCTAAGTGTTTGAGAAGAGGTCATTGGGCAAGGGACTGCAGAAATGAGAAGATTCATAGGGTCCGCCAAGATGAGAGAAGAAGCTCGGGTGGATATAGAGAGGCAACTGGTTCTCGGGATAACTATAGGGAATCGAGGATAGCCTCAAATTCTGATTTAAATCCACCTTAGGCCCGAATTGCAGTTGCCAGAGGGCAGGAGGAAGAATCAGAATGAAGATGGATGGGATATGAGGGCGGCTCGCGGGAAGAACCATATGTGTGTCTTACCCTAAATAATTTGGCGGTCCAAGGACTAGTAGATACAGGAGCGGCCTTCTCTATGATTCCACGAGCAATGTCCCGTCTACCCTTGACCCTCACTAAAGAAACTAAAGATGTAATGGGAATAGAAGGACAGCGTCGTTGAGTCCCTTTGTCTCAGCCCATACAGGTACACCTTCCAGGGATAGAAGATAAACAACAATATTTTACACATCAGTTTTTGGTTTTGGATGGCTGCCCCATTGCAATATTTGGAAGAGACCTTCTAGCAAAACTTCAAGCCCAAATTATATTTAGAGGAAAAACCTTGGAAGTAAAGATACCAAAGAAACAGGAATGCGCTTTCCAGATGATCCTAAGGGTGGAGCCAGAAGTTAAAGAGAAACAACAGTGGGAGCCTCCGGAGGGGATCCATCCTGATGTTTGGGCTAGAAAGAATAATCCTGCTCGGGCGGTCAATGCTGAACCAGTGAAGGTCAGATTGAAGCCTGGGGTAGGCCCAACTCCAGTACGTCAATTTCCTTTGAAGCTAGAAGTACGCTTGAGTTTGAAGGAACTAGTAACGGACTTTATCCATTACCAATGGTTACATCAAACTACTAGACCTCATAATACCCCCATATTTGGAGTTCCCAAAGAAGGCCGCCCAGGACAGTATAGGATGGTGCAAGACTTGCGAACTATCAATGAAAAAGTTTTAGAAGATGTTCCAGTAGTGCCAAACCCACATACTCTGTTGGCTCATGTACCTGGCGATACTACCCGGTTTACTGTTATTGATTTAAAGGATGCATTCTTTTCAATACCTCTTCATGAAGATAGTCAAGACCTTTTTGCATTCCAATGGGAAGATCCAGTTGATCATCGACAGTGTCAGCTAACCGTGTTGCCTCAAGGGTTTATCAGTTCCCCATCAGAATTTACAAAGGCTTTACAGAAAGATTTAGGACCATGGTATCAAAGACAACCAAAGTCAGCATTACTAGTCTATGTGGATGATATTTTGATCTGTAGCCCAGATAAGAGGAGCAATGAACAAGATGCTGTGAGTCTATTGAATCATTTGCATACCTGTGGATATCGAGTGTCCAAAGATAAGGTACAATGGAACCAGAAGCAAGTAACGTACCTAGGATATCAGTTATCACAGGAAGGACGAATGTTGTCAACTGAAAGGCGGACAGCGATCTGTGGTTTACCACCACCAACAAATGTCAGGGAGCTGCGATCATTTTTGGGTTTAGCTGGCTTTTGCCGACAGTGGATACCAAACTACAGTAGCTATGCCACTCCTTTGTATGAGTTATTGAAGAAGGAAACAGATTGGAAATGGACTAAAGAATGTCACCAAGCTTTTGAAGACATCAAACAAGCTTTGCAGAAAGCACCAGCTTTAGCCTTACCAGATGGGCTTAAACCATATAGACTTTATGTTTCAGAAAACAAGGGAACTGCGAGTGGAGTTTTGACACAGCAGTGGGGCCCTGATCATTTACCAGTGGGTTACTACTCGTCTCAATTGGATCCTGTAGCAAGAGGATGGCCAGCCTGTCTGCGAATTGTGGCAGCTACAGGAATTCTTTTGAAGAAAGCTGAAAAGATCATGATGGGAGCCCCAGTAGAAGTACTAGGACCACATGATTTGAAAAGGATCCTGGGAGAGAAGGCAGCTAAGGTTCTTAGCCCAAGTCGGCTTACCCAGTATGAACAGCAGCTGCTAGGACGACAAGGCTTACATCTGAGGCTTGTAATACCTTGAATCCAGCAACACTACTGCCCCAACCGGGAGAATTAATACATGATTGTATCCAGACATTAGAGTGTTCATTGAAACCTCGGATAGATTTGACTGACCACCCAATAGCAGGACGACATTTATATGTGGATGGAAGTTCGAAGGTAATAGATGGACAGTGGTATGCAGGATGCGCCGTATGTGAGGACTTGAAACCTATAAAGAGTGTTAAATTGCCGCCTACCTACTCAGCTCAGATGGCGGAACTGGCCGCAGCCATAGAGGCCCTGAAAGAATTGGATAAACAAGAAGGGAATATATACACTGATTCTAAGTATGTATTCCAAACTGCACATGCTTTTGCTATGTTGTGGAAGGAAAGAGGTTTTATTAAAAGTGATGGACACAGAATTGAACATCAACAGATGATAAAGGAGTTTTTGGAATGTGTTCAATTGCCAAACAAGATAGCTATTATTCATGTGAAGGCCTATGGAAAAGAATTAGAGTCAGCTAGGCGAAAGGGGAATCACCAAGTGGATGAAGCAGCAAAGGAAGCAGCATTGAGTGGACAGCCATTGGAGAAGAATTTAATGAGCATCATGATCCCATGGAGAGAGTTGATCCCTCAATATTCTAAGAAAGAAGAAGATGCTGCAATAAAGTATGGGGCTCAGAAGTTATCCAATGGTTGGTGGCAATTACCTACAGGATTAATTTTTGTCCCAAAGGCAGTGCTTCGAGCGCTTGTACTAGAGACTCATAAACAGACTCATCTTGGAGGCAATGCTTTAGGGTATCTTTTAATTAGACAAATAGTTGCACCAGGATTGTATGAAGAAACAAAGCGAGCAGTATATGGATGTACTATTTGCGCAGCAACTAATCCTGCCCCAAAGCCACCACCAGCGATGGGAGGAAGACCATGGGCCTACTATCCTTTCCAGCGATTACAAATAGACTTTGCAGAATTACCAAGATGTGTAGGGTATAAGTACCTGCTAGTTATAATAGATCAATTGACAGGATGGATAGAGGCCTTTCCCACGCGAGCAGCAACAGCAATTACAGTAGCGAAGATACTGTTGAAGGAAATTTTTCCAAGATATTCTATGCCAGAGACATTTGAGTCAGACCAAGGCCCACATTTTGTGAGTAAAATAATTTGTGCTGTAAGTGTGGCCTTGGGATTCAAGTGGAACCTCCATACCCCATGGAGACCACAATCATCCGGTCAAGTCGAACGTGCTAACCGGACGGTTAAGACTTTATTGACCAAGCTTTGTCAAGAGACTAAATTGAATTGGATAACAGCATTGCCATTGGCTTTAACTATTATGAGAAATACTCCCAGGGGAAAAACAAAACTGACTCCCTTTGAGTCGCTGTTTGGCAGACCTCCCATTGAGCCTGGGCCCCAGACAGAGATTAATGGGGAATTGGGAAACAGACAATTATTAGAATATGTTACTGCCTTGCAGGGTGTCTTGTCTTCTATTCACAGGCATAATCGTGAGTTTCAGAGGTTACCCTTGGATGTGGCCATTCACCAATACCAACCCGGAGATTGGGTACGAGTTCGGAAGTGGAAGCAAGAGCCTTTGCAGCCTACGTGGGGACCACCGGAGCAGATCATTTTGATTACTGAATCAGCAGTAAAGCTCGTAGGCCATAAGCGGTGGGTCCATGCCAGTAGGATAAAGAAAGCAGAGCCTGTCATTACTGAGGAACCAGAGAAGGGAGTAGCCAAGGACTCCCCACCTGGAGAGGCGAAGGATCAGACGCCTGAAGAAAAGTGGTTATCGGAAACCGTACCGGGTTTCAACCTGAAGCTCAAGTTGAAGAAACAGAAAGACTGAGATTGTATGGGAGGTTCACGGAAACCTTTCCCCATCCAGCCTACTAGTATACAAGTACCAGGAGATCCTAGGAGGAAGGTTCCAATAACAGTAGTCCAAATTGTAGATACGTGTACTAAGAATAGAAAGCAACATCTACATACTATTGCTCGAACCTTTCTGAATTCTATCCTTCCACCCGATATTGATCTAAGGACTGTACGTCTGAGGTGGTAAATGGGAGGGTCTCCTCCAACATTGCCACCGGAAGCATACACTGTAAATTGGAGATTCAAAGATTTGCACACTTGGGGACGTGTTGAAGTAAAAGTTATTTTGCCCCATGTTCCATTGATTGCCAATATACCAAAAGATCCTAGACAGTATTATTATCATCCTGATTTAGACGCGAATCTCACATACAGACGACGAGTGTGGTGTGTAAGGGCAGGTCGTTACGTCCTTGATCAAGGTCCTTAAGTCAATGGGAGGAAGTGTTCCACCTTCCCCATTAATTGCAATAATAGCTGCAAGAAATGAAAGGAACTATCAAAGGTATCTTCGAGTTCCTGTAGTAGTAATTCAGAAACGACCACCTTTAATTGGTTCACGCCTTGATAGACCATATCAGTGGCATACAGTGGTTTGGACTTGGCTGAATCACAGAATTCCAAACAGTGGTATTAGATTTGTGTACTAGATTTGTAGCCTAAGTTGTATCTCATGTTAAAATGGGAAGAAACTCAGCAGATATTAATTCTCTGGGCTTTAAGCCTATCCTTGGTACTATTTTGTGTCTCACTTCTTTATTTCTGGTATATATCTGCTTCCCAACTCCTTTTTCCACTCAAGAAGCGAGAATATGTAGAGATCAAAGGAGCTCATTCCAGAAGGAAAAAAGGAAAAATGTGTTTGTTGAACTTGCTCAAGAGGTAGCCAAAGGGTTTAACCTCACAAATTGTTGGATTTGTGGAAGTCCAAAAGGATTTTTGAAATGGCCATGGATAGGATTTCCCCTTGCACCCTATTGGCTTTTAAGTAATAGAAGTGAAGTACATGTTAATTTGAGTACCTGGACAGAGCCACATGAATGGGAGTTGTACAAATCAAGTTTGGGCAAATATTGTCTCCAACAGAATATTTCGATAGGCAAATATGTTGGAGCCAGTAAATGTAATTGGACATTGGGATGGCGTGAATATTGTTCCATTAGTGATTGTCCAGTTACAAACTGTACTAAATTTGTTTCTCGATGGAATAATACACACATCCAACTTGAAAATGGAACATGGTGCTCATGCATTCCTGGTGCACGTAATCGGAGTTCATGTAGGTCTAAATGTTCAGATCCTTACACAGATATTCAATTGAGTGACTGCCAAGAAAGGAATCTAACGATTCCTACCATCTTAAAAGATCAAGGTTGGCTATGGAAACACCTTAATGCAACTGTTATTATGGGATTTCAGAATTATTGGGCAGTATGGAACCAAACCAATAATGATACCAAATGTACCTACAGAAATGAATCTCAATTAGGGAAATGTAGTTTTATTTTGGGGAAAGGATACCGTATTGTCACAGGCCCTCTCGGTGCAAAGGATACATACTACATTCCTTATAATAAAAGGTCTCTAATTTTACACAATACTACTATGCCTGCATTGAAAGGACACTATTGGATTTGTGATCAAAAGGCTTATGCAATTCTTCCCTTAAATTGGACTGGCATTTGTTATGTTGGAATCATACAGCCAATGTATACTATAAAAGGTGGAAACTTAAATCCTTTAGTTCCAGTGTTTGATGAAGAACAGTCTGAAAGAAAGAAAAGGGCACTTGATCTTTCTTTGACAAAAGGCCAAGATAATGGTTGGAGGGACACTTGGCCTCCAGAAAGGATCATTGAACATTATGATCCTGCTTCATGGGCACAAGATGGTTCAGCGGGATACCGTGGCCCAATATATATTTTGAATCGCCTTATTAGACTTCAGGCGGTAATAGAGATAATAACCAATCAAACAGCTGAAGCTTTAACCTTGCTTGCTGATCAATCAACTCAAATGAGAGAAGCGATACTTCAAAACCGACTGGCCTTGGATTATTTGTTAGCCGAAGAAGGAGGTGTCTGCGGACTCCTTAATTTGACAGAATGTTGTGTGAAAATTGATGACAACGGCAATGTAGTAAAAGACATTGCTAATAAGATCAAAAAGCTTGCTTATGTCCCAGTACAAACTTGGAAAGGGATAAATCTTGGAGCTTGGGGAAGTTGGTTCAATTGGTTTGGAGGAATGAAGACAATGATTATATTGGTTCTTCTGATTTTAATGGGATGTATGCTTTTACCTTGCCTAATGCCTGTAATCATGAATGGTATTCGTAGCATAATAGATAATGCAGTAACTAAAAGTAGCATGCAAATGTATGGTAGAATTATGTATCAACAAGTGATTCAGAATGAAGAAGCTATATGATATAAATATCAAAAAGCTTCTAAGGGGGGAATTGTGACACTGAATTCTACTTGTCTGAATTAATAACATATTTTGTTTAATTAGCTTTCTTTGCATGGTTAAAGTAAAAAGAAATATTAGGCCTGTTTTGAATTCATATTAGAAATGTATTGAGAATCACATTGCTTGTGCTAAAATGCTGACAGTTAATTTACTTGTGTGTGTAAAGAGAAATGCTAATTTGCTGAATTGCAGAACCATTGTTTGTTTAAAGCTGTGTCTGCAAAATGGATAACTGTATTCTCACAGGCTTTTAGTTGCAAATGCACCTGTGCCGAAGAAAGTATCAGACTATGTTGCACATGTACAAGGCTAAGATGAACATAACAAGATAACAAGTGTGAAAAACAACTTCTAAATATGGTTATGAGGAGGAAATGGGCATAGATTAATGATGTAGTTATGATGTAGATATGATGAGATTGATGCATGCATAATTAGTAAAATAAAGCTTATAAAAAGGCCAACCCAGCAGAGTCTGTCAGAACTGGCTTGGCCCTTTTCCACGTGCACGTGTTAGAAATAAATATTCTCCATTCTCCATCTTGTTTCGTTCATTCTTAAGCTCTATTGGGTGAGTATTGGGAGCGGATCCAAGCTACCAGGATCCCTAAAAGGGACTGGGGTGTATTGTTTGTAACACAAGTGTGGCCATGGAAGTCTTTATATGTGTGTTTGTTTAAAAGCTGCAGTCCTGTGGCACAATACAAACAATTGATGATAGCTGGCACTCATTGAGACTGATGGGTAGGAAGGCAGGGAGATCAAGAGCAGGTGGAGCCTGAGCCAATGGTGGACAGAGGCAAGTAATTCTACTTTTTGTCCCCATCTCCCTGTTGAGTTCTACAATGACAAAACTGAGATTAAGAAGGAGGAAGTGGATAGCCAGGGCCACCTCCTGGACAAGTTGTAAGTAAGAAAGCTGTTGGGCGTGGAGGAACCAAGACTGAGGTTGGTGGGGCAATGCCCTCTTTGCCCTAATGGACCAGCATTTACCGCAAGCAACTAGATGTTGTCGAAGTCCATGGGAGGTAAGGATTGCTTAGGGCTTCATGAAAAAGAAAGGTGGGGTATAAATGTAATAAATAAATAATGTGTGGTTGAGTACATGGAAAAGAGAAGGACCATATCTCAGTGGTAGAAGCAAGCCTCGGGTGGTAGTGCATTGTGCCTATACAACACTCTCCATTGCCAAGGGTTTCGCACAGCAGATTGAGCAAAACATACATGCATAACAACACTAGCAATTTCAAGAGCCATGGGTGTGTGTGTGAAGATTGGAGGTTTTATCATGAGCAGAGAGTAGGCATGGGTGAATGTCAGTTTCAGATAATTAATTAATTAATTAATTATATTTGTTGGTCACTTGTGTTCTCTTTCTGCTTGATAAATTATTAAAGGCATACAAAAGTGAACCCAAAGCAACATACAATCAATAAAAAATTAAAACCAATATAGAAGACTAAAACAATAAAAAGTAAAAAACACAATACATAAAAATAAAGGTGGCGGAACAGCCCACTCCCTAAAAGAGGCTACAACATCAAGCTCTTCACAAACCCACCAGTATTAAGAGCTGAATGCCTGGGAGAAGAGAAGTGTTTTTGCCTGGTACCTAAAGATAGATAACAGGGCAGCAGGTGTGCCTCCCTGTGGAGAAGCTTCCATAAACGGGGGCACCACTGAGAAGGACCATTCTTGTGTTACCATCGTCCCCACCTCCCATAGAGGGAGCACATGAAGAAGGCTCTCAGATGCTGAAAGCAGGGTCTGGTTTAGTTCATATAGGGAGGAGCACTCCTTAAGATATTGGGGTCCTGTGCCACATAAGGATTTACAGGTCTAAACCAGCAGTTTGAATTGAGCCTGGAAACTAATTGCTAGCCAGTGCAGTTGTGCCAGGATCGCTGTAATGTGCAGACCTGGTGCCAGCAGGTGGCCAGGTTGGGCACTGGCTGAAGGCCCCTGGTGCTGGATGGGTGTAGCTCCTGCTCCATGATCCACATTTGCATTGGGTCACAGAGCATGTACTCTGCGATCTGATGCTGGTGCAGATCATGGAGAGGCAGCCACTCTCCCAGGCAACACCCCCACCACCACCAGTGCGGGCTGGACATGCAGCTTTCTGTGGCACCGCTTCAGCATGCTGCACATGCATGCTTACCATCATCCAAGATGGCAGGGGGCTTAACATGCTCCCACCATCTTGGGTGATGAGAGGTGTGCATGCACAGCATGCTAATCTGCTGACATGGCCAGGCCTATTTAAGCCCCTGGCTGCAATACTGCTGCCACCATCTTGAAAGGCCCCTGAAGTCTGGTGCTCAAGGATCCGCTGCAGTCTGGTGCCATCCCTGGTTATGTGCTCAGACTGTCTTACTGCAGTGAACAATCTGGCTGCTAAATTATGCACCTGCTGCAGATTCTGAACTGTCTTCAAAGTAAGACCCACATATAACACATTGCAGTAATCTAGATTAGAGGTTACCAAAGTGTAGACGTCAGAAGTCAGGCTATCCCTGTTCAGATAGGGTTGTAACTGGGCCACCAGCAATGTGGCATTCCTTGCCACTGAGGCCACTTGAGCCTCAAAAGACAGTAATGGATCCAGAAGTACCCTCAAGCTATGCACCTGCTCTTTCAGAGGGAGTGTAAGCCCATCAAGGACAGGCCACATCTCTTCCATCTGGTCTACGGAACTGAACCACCCATTAAAGTGCCTTGATTTTGTTTGGATTGAGATTCAATTTATTGGCTCTCATCCAGTCCATTACCAAGGCAAGTCATCAGTCTAGCACATCTACTGTCACACCTGGAAATGCAAAGGAGAGATAGAATTGTGTGTTGTCAATACACTCCAGATCTCTGGATGACCCCACAATGGTTTCATGTAGATATTAAATAGCATGGGGAACAAATTTGTATAGTTTCTGTCTTTCTCATTTGTCTAATCTTAAATACAGTTCACCCCATTTCTGCAACAGTTTGTGATTTTTTAAAAAATCTGTAGAAAGATTCACTTATATTTTGGTCTGCATTTCTCCTAACATGTATTTGTATGTAATCTCCCCTAATATACACATATTTGCAAGCAATTTCTCCTCATATAAATGCATTTCTGGGCATGATTTTCACTATTTCAAATGTTTGCGTGCACTTTCCCTAGTGTATGCTTTTCTGTATGCATTTTGATTGGAGAACTGCATCTGAGAAGTGTGAAGTTCAAAGGGTAGGTGCATTTCAATTCATGGCCACATATGTTCAGGAAGTGCAAATTATATAGGTTTGTATTAAGATGCAAACTGACTGAATTTCAGGTCCATAGTAGAAAATGACCCTCAGCCCTCCTTCCCCTCATTCTTCACTTTCCACACTCATGGCAAGCAAATGGCAAGAAGGTCAAGCATTTTTGCAGTTGCTCTTGTACATTACTCATGACTTAGTCAAGCAAACATTGCCTGGTGTCTCAACCAACAGTATCAGTGACTGAGTTAATCAATTGTTGGCTCTCTGTCTTAAGAAACTGAAAGATGAGTAAACACTGAAAATTATTAGAGGGCTCAGACACTGTTCTCAAAGAAGACGGTGGAGCTCTTGACACTGAACAGCTGGTGCTCCCTTGTCTCATCCGGGTGCCAGTAATTATCCACACACGGCAGCCAATTCAATGTCAAGAACACTGAAAAATCTCAGCAATGTTTAAAAGGGACATACAAAACAGAATGGAGGTTACATCATCTGCACATCAGCCAGGAAGAGTTCATTCTGTTAATGCATAAATATGTATAATATCCCACCAGGAATTCATTGCATAGTACATGCCCTTTTGCCAGTGGATCTGTGAGATGTTCTAGGGTAGCTGGATTTTAGTGAACTTTACTTAAGATTTCAAAGAACTTCCAGCTACCTTGCTGCTTTGAGTGCTACGAAGTGGTCTAACGTACTGGAATTGCTTACCTTGTGGCTTATTTTCCTCCCATTGAGGTTCTCTAAACTTGTGGGATGTTCATGGCTTCCACTGGTGGGAAATCATTGTTTTCATGTGATGATAGCAGAAGTACAATATGTAGGTCAGAGCTTCGAGTGGGAATCCTCAACTTAGTGCCCATGGGCACCATGAGACCCTCAGATACCCCCTTGGTGCCCATCAAGCCCACCTGTCCCTCCATTTAAAAACAAATAAAGGGCCCTGGCTTTTGGGGGGACTGTCTGGCTCTGTGGGTGTCTGCTTGGTTTGGTTCCCCGGATTGGTGTAGAGGGGTCCTGATTTTTTCATCTATGCTTTATTTGTTTGAGGGCTTGTATGGGGGGAATATGAACACTGCCAATTTTTCTTCTGGGAAATAAGTATTTTGGTGATCACAACAATTTCTTAGATTTCTCAGTATGTCTTCCAACCCCCAAAGGCTGGGGACTCCTGGCTTAGAGGAGGCAGGGTTTATTCTAAGCTTTTTTTTCCTACCACACAAGCAGCCAGCATACTGCCCACCCCCAAACTAGTCTAGTCCCATAATTTACTATCAATATAAGGTGTGACGATGTTACTGGAACCAATATATTTTGCAATTCCCTGGTTCAGTATACAGATTTTCCCAGTTTGTAGATATTAGGAGTTGAGTGTGATTTCCTCCAAAGATTCTCCAGCTTGGTGATGCTGAGTCAATGAGATTCTGTGTATGCTTCTCAGAATTCAGCAGCCCAGGCAGCCAACACCTGCTGCTTTGTAGCTGTATGCACAGGAGTCCTTGATGACACTCTCATTTATAGCTGTGAACCACATGATCATGGAAGGTCATATTTTTTACTTTAAAATGCTGCACATTTCTTTATGCTGACATTTATTTTTACAGCATACTAACAATTCTTATAACTTGTTCAAAGGCCAGTTTTTGTTTGTGTTTTTTTTCCCCCAATGGAGCAAGTATGTTTCCATCTGTCACTTAGCACATTGGATTTTCTTAGTATTTTATAGGCTACTGTGTAAAATTGCTAGTTCTCATCTCTCCAACTGCTTATGGGTTGAAAAAAACTGGTTTATCTCAGTCTCTTAAAAACACAGTTCTTATACGATCTTTCTTTGGTCATTCTTCTGATAAAGGTGTTGACTAAACTGCAAAAAATGAGATGTAAAGATATATCTAGATGTCAGGTAACTATGCTAGAATTCACATAATGAATTATCTTTTGCAGTTACTATGCATTTACCCATGTGTTTGTACCCACAATTTTAGGCTGAACTTTAGAATATTTTATTTTAAAAAATGATTGATAGAGAACTGATTCTTTGCATTTAGTTGTGAGAGAGCAATATCTGTTACTTGACTGAGGAATATTCAAAGATCTGAACACTCAAGCTTCAATTACAGTAGTACCAATTTTACCATAGGTGTAGCCTTTTCAAAACTTGCCCAAACTTAGAAATTGTGGTTTCTAAGTCCCCAGATTTCTGGCTGTAAATGAACAGTAGTCCTGCATAAGACTTTTCCTGAAATATATGGAGCCAGCCCAGTTGTCATTTGCAGGTAGTATTTGGGAGTCTTAGGAGTTCCACCATTTCTGGCTAAAAATAAGCTTGGCGAAGCCTGGGTGGAGATGGCTGGGATTTGTAGCTGGGCACTGGGTATCTTGCCAGACTCCCAGTTTCTGGCTGCAAATGATATTCCTACCCTCCACTATCTGCTCCACTCCCTGAA
Source organism: Rhineura floridana (assembly GCF_030035675.1). Lineage (NCBI taxonomy): Eukaryota > Metazoa > Chordata > Lepidosauria > Squamata > Rhineuridae > Rhineura > Rhineura floridana. The sequence goes on along the minus strand of NC_084486.1, from coordinate 41,229,440 downwards.
TTATTACTCATAAAAATATTTATAAACTATTAACTTAAAAAAATCAAGGCGGTGTACACTAAAATAATCAAAACATAACAAAATGATAAAATATAGAACAAATTATGAACACTGAATCAAACTAACACTACCTTGCCATCTTCTTGCCTGTTATCCCCCAGCCCCTTCCCATGGTTAAGGATTTTATTTTCCATTGAAGAGGTAGGGGGGTCTTACGGGAAGGGGGGAAGTGGAGAAGAAGAGAAAGAGTTGGGATGCTTGAGTGTTTGAGCTGAACACTCAAAAACCCATTGAAGTTTGTCACATGTTCAACTTGAGTACTGGAGAGCCCCGTTGATTGCTTTGGCCGAGCAAGCAGATGATTGCCCATTCCTCCATTCTGTTTTGTTTCTAGTTCAGAGCCGCTCATGGAGATGCAGTGAGTGAACTTGACAGAAGTCCCAAGTGGAAAAGAGGATGTAAAGGAAGTGCACATCTTAGTTTGATATTTATGCTGGTGGGAAAAAATGCACTTAGAGAAGCCACTGTGGTACAACAGAGAGTTGGTTGGATTTGGACATGGGAACCCTAGGTTGAAATCCTTACACAACAATGAAATTCATGGCTTAGTTCAGTTCAATCACTTTTTCTCATCCTATGCCAACTCAAAGAACTGTTTTTATTTTTTATTTTGTTTCATTTTTGTTGTGTAGATAAAAGGGAGGAGGGAGACATATATGTCACTCTGTGGAAGAGCAGGATACAAACTGTACATGCTTTCCATTTATTTAATATATTAAGAATTCTGTCCTTAAGATGGAACTTTTGTTGCTGAAAGATGACATTTTCCAAACACTCTATTCTATATTGGGAAACAGCGTACTCTCCCCCAGACAGGGCATTTATTTTTATTCTAATAGCTCTGTGGCATGTGATTATAAAAGTATCATAAGCACCTTTTGAACCTTTTCACATTCGCAACATTGTGTGTGTGGACTTTTCTTCTGTTTTTTGTTTTTTAAAAAACTGTGATTTCTTTTTTAAATATGGTGTTTTGCACTCCCTTGCTGTACAATTCCAGTCTGGCTCACACTGCTAACCAAATTAGTCTGTTTTGAGTGTGAGAGTTACAGTTTCAGAACTACTGCTAACCCCCATGGCAACATCCAGGCTGTTTTATTTTACAATTGTTTTGGACTCTCTGAATGTGTCCACTATATAAGTCTTGCATTTTTTGAACTAGGTCTCCTCTCAGTCCCAGTCAGCATGGCCAATGGTCAGAGATGCTGACAGTTGTAGACACAAACATCTGGTGGACACCAGGTTGGAAAAAGCTGTATCTATGGAGATTATTTTTAAAAAGGGGATGATGAGCAGTGTGAATATTCTTCGCCGTGCCATTTTTTATATACGCAGTTGATCTTTTGCAATTGGTACTGATACATAGGGATAGGGGAGGATTGGTTTGCTCCACAATTTGGAGAGAATTTTCCTGGTCCTCATCTGAATCATGCTTGGATCAGAACACAGATGTTGCCTGTCTGCAGACAGTAGACATGCCGCTAGGGTGGCATGGGTGGGGCTTGGCACATGGAGCTTGGCACAGTGTGGTGCATGGTGGCAGGAGCATCAACTTGGCTCCATTGCCACACACCACAACAAGCTCCCCACACCTCACATCTCTTGGTTTGCAGCAACAACTTGCAGTGTTGGGAAGCCAGGAAAATAACATACCACCCCCATGTTGCCCCACCAGCCACTATTGTCTATGGGGCTTTCTGAGCATGGTCCACTCTTTCCTACCATTTTTTACAAGGTAGTCCAAGGGCTTTCCAGGGCTTCCCCCCTTTCTTTAAACCATGTCTAGCTGCATGCGGCATTTGCCGAACAGTTTTTAGTAAAAAGCCCATAGAAGTAGCAGCACATTATGACGTGCCACCACTTCCTAAGCAATTACGTGAAGAAAAAGATAGCTGTTCCCACACACCTATGAGGGCAGCCATCTTTTTTCCGTGCAATGTCCCCCAACTAGAAAGTTTTTTTTAAAAAAAAAACTAGAAAGCCATTGGACTACCTTGTAATCATGTTAAGTACTTTTAACTTTGTGTTTTAGTCTTGTTCCCTCTGAGAACTGGGATGGACCTGATTTAATGGATTCATCTATCTGTACTGCTACACATACTCACTCATACACAAATAGGGATCTGTGGATTATGGTCCCCTCCCCTCCAAAAAAACTTGCTAGGCTTATATAAAAACAAAAACCTCTTTTTTGCTTCCTTTTGAAATTCTTAAGTGCAACATCAGAGTTGCATTTAACTGCTGTTCTTTGAGTGGCTTTCATTGTAATCACACCCAGCTGAACCTTGCAGATGCAGTTTGCTGCTCCTTAAGTTCCCTGCTGGGCTTCTGCATGTGCTGTTCTCATTTATTAGACTGCTCAGAGGCCCCAAAGAGAACAGCCACATTGGTATTGAATTCTGATTTGGGCAAAATTGTATAGCTGAAATTTTGACTAGTCTTACCAAAATTCTTTGGGCTTTCCTCAAAGGGAGGACCTTCAAATTTGCACCTGATATCACTTCCATGAAAATGTTGGTGGTAACGCTTTAACTAAAATGTGCTTGTTGCAGCACATTTCCAAAGACTGTGCAGAAAGGCTTTAAGTGGCTTCTGAGGAGTGTTTTGTTTTGACTGTCTCACTGCGTTTGTGTGCTCTTTAAACCAATCCATTAGGCTTAACCCAAACAAATTGAGAAATGACTTTGTTTATTCTGCACCAGCCTCCTTCTTTTCTATTTCAACCATGCAAAGAACAATGCCTCCATGTGCTATGCACCCAGGGGCTCTGAGTCATGCTTCCTTTAGAAGACTGCACTAAATAAGTGTCAATCATGCCTGCTGAGAGACAAGACTTTAGAAAGCGTTGTTCAAATTTATGAAGACTGAAATGGAAATAAATTCAGAGAGAAATACAAATGCAAATAGATCACAATTTGTTGCTTTATGAAAGATACTAGAGTAGATCACTGTTTCAACAGAGACCTCCAGCGCAGCACTGTGCTCTCCATTGCTTGCATATAATTCAGAGCATAAATACATCATCTTAATATTCAGTGACACTGAATCACATTTGCCAGTGTTAGGTCCAAACCCAACACGCAAGCCGTCACTGTCTCCTCAGCTCACGTACACCCGGGAAGGTGCGGAGTTGAGTGCAATTACCTACTACCAGAGGCTAAGAATAACACAACACAATAATTACCTTTGCAAAGGGGACCCAATACCTTCAAGCAAGATGCCTTTCAGAAGTGGGAACCCCGTTTATTGAAAGAACAAAGATTATATAGTTTCTTGCAGATAACAAAAAGTAGGGGAGCATACGTCACAAAATAGCATAAAATATTGCCAGTCATAGTAACATCTAAGAAATAGAATTGGGGTGCTTGAGATAAGAATGAACAGGAACATTCAATCTTTCACTAGACACAGTAACATTATAGATATGGAAAGACGGGTACTTTAGAATAACAAAGTAAGGCACATCTTGGTTCCTGAGAAAGGGGCTCACACAGATATGTGACCTTGAGATAAGCACTTCCAGACTTAGCAAAACAAAAGGAAGATAGTGTGGGAGGAGGAATAGTTTCAGGCAAGATCATTAAACTAGCAAGGTTTCCATTTTACATTTACAAGGAGATACGTGTCAAGGCCTACAAGCTCACAAATTAAACTAAGGAATGTCTTTGTACTATATGATGGCAACTTTATATAGGCCACTAAAACACTATGCATAAGATATATGATCAGGAAGGCGCAATCCAGCTTGAATAGGCTTTTATTCACAGAGCCACTGGAAGGTTGAATGTAGGTCACCAGGAAATAAACCGATATTATACTTATATTAAACACACTTTATTTCCAAATCCAACACCAGGGATGTATTTTCTGAAATATAGAGAACTAGAGATAGACATCTTGAAAGTACAAAGGACTGGGTAATAGCTGGGTACATGCTTTGCAAGTTCAGTCCGAATATCTTCCTAAGAATATCTTGGATACCAAGGCAAGGTAAGGCCTCTTCCTGAGACCTTGGAAATCCTATCATAGTAGACAGTACCAGTCAAGGTGGACCAATCGTCTGACTCACTGTAGCACCACACCCACACAATGCATTTAAAGCACCTATAAAGCACATGGCATCCCTCAAAGAATGCTGGGAACTGTAATTTAATCCTTACAGAACTACTATTAACACCACCATTAACAAACTACAGTTCCTAGGATTCTTTAGGGGAAGCCATGTGCTTTAAATGGATGGTGTGTATGTGATCTATGTCTATTTCATCCGTGCAGAGACAGCCCCATCTTCTATATATTAGGACAGGAGGCCAAAGCTGTCTAACTTGCATATTTTGATTGCACTTAGTAACTCTTGAATTGAATTGAATTGAAACTTTATTTTTACCCTGCCCTTTTTCCAAACTGGAACTCAGGGCGGCTTACAAATAGAACTACATGTAGTTAAAAACATAGAAAAACATACAATTAAAATACAATTAAACTATGCACAACTTTAAAACCGTGAAAGGCACTTAAAAATCTAAAAACAATTTAAAATAATTCACTAATAGGCAAAAAACCTTGTGGTTTAAGAATGTACCTATAGTCCACAGATATTTCTACCAAACTTTAAAAAGCAGGGAAATTGGGCAGCTATAGTGAATGCACCAGGGGAGCAGGAGACCTGAACTCCTCTCTGAGATATTGTACTGCCCTACAAAGTTGTCAAAATGCAAACACCATTTGGGTTGGTCTTTCACAGTCCACTCCACTTGCTGTGTAGCTTGGAAGAATTTGGTAACATGTGCCTCTGAGCATATGGTGAGTGGTGGCAACATCTCCAAAGATGGAGAATTATATTTTTGTATGTTTGTTGGTGTTCTTCTTACTTTGCTTCTTTCCTGTGTTATTAATGTTTCTACAGAGAATCTAAACTAGAAATTTTTATTTCCCTCATTATTCATCCTAGAAATCTGTGTCAAATTTATTTTTATTAATTTCAAAGCCTTTTTATTGGTCAATGTCATATGATGGTGAAGATAGCCTTTTTTGTTTCAAACTGGAGGTTCTGGTCTATTTCTATTTTGGGTGCATTAACAGTTGGACCTGAAACTGCAGTTTAATGTAAAATCAGACTGATTACAATATGCTGCTACTTTAGCAATGACTCTAGTTGTTGGAAAAAAGAGGATGCATTTTTCAGTCTGCTATGTTTAAACCACTTTATTTAAGGCAAGGTGTTCACGATCAATTAAAAACATAGAGCACACCTAGAATTTTGCTAGAATATATTTCACCTCCCACTGTTTTATCTTGTGCAAATTGAGACACTTCTGAGGTCCACTGGAGACTATTTTGCAGAAGTCAGTGCCGTTATTCCACAATTATGTTTGGAGTTTTTTTAGTATAAATTTTGCAAAGGGTTGCTGTACTTCACATATTCATAGAAACAAAAGCAAAAGAAAATGATTTCCTATAGAAAACTTCACTAAGATTGCAAAGGAAATCAGACATATTTAAAGTGACCATCTGAACAATGTCAACTGTCTTAATAATGTTGCTTCCTCCCAGCGAAAACAAGATCAGCACAGGACATATCTTTTTTCTATTATTTGGGCTGATTGCAGGTGTTGCCACCACTCACCATAAGCTCAGAGGCACATGTTACCAAATTCTTCCAAGCTACACAGCAAGTGGAGTGGACTGTGAAAGACCAACCCAAATGGTGTTTGCATTTTGACAACTTTGTAGGGCAGTACAATATCTCAGAGAGGAGTTCAGGTCTCCTGCTCCCCTGGTGCATTCACTATAGCTGCCCAATTTCCCTGCTTTATAAGTTTGGTAGAAATATCTGTGGGCTATAGGTACATTCTTAAACCGCAAGGTTTTTTGCCTATTAGTGAATTTCCCTGCTTTTTAATCTGGGAGGTAAGAAATGGGATTCTGTGCAAGTTTGCTGAGAATGGATTGATCATTTGCATGCTTATTGAGTTAAGTGGGATTTACACACACACACACGGCAATCATGCTTAGGATAGGTGAAACTGACCACAGGGGATGGGGAAGGGAGGAGGAAGGGGTGGAAAGGCAGAGGGAAGGACTGGGATGGGAGCAGGCAGGAGGGGGAGGGTAGAAGAAGGACAGATGTGGTCATTTGCATGTTTATTGAGTTCAGTGGGATTTACTCCCGTGCAATCATGCTTAGGATAGGTAAAACTGACTGGGGGGGAGGGGCGGAGGGCTGGAGTGGGCAGGGAAGGCGGAAGAGGGAAGAGGGGAGGAGAAAGGGAGAGGAAAGGGGAAGGAGGGAAAAGGCAGGTCTGATCATTTGTATGATTATTGAGTTGAATCGGATATACTCCTACGCAATCATGATTAGGATAGGTAAAACTGACCAGGCTGGGCCTGGCAACCAAGATGTCTTCTGTATCTTTCAAAGTTGTGCTGGGGGAAGGGAGAATTCTACCTTGTGGTTTTTCCCATTACATTGTTGCAAGAACACCTGTACTTGGCTGACTTTCTCTTCTCCTAAAGTTACAGGATCAGTCTCAGGCCCTGAACCTGGCAACCCTACCTCCCACCCAAATTTAAAACAAAGCTGTCCCTGGCCACATCCACACCAGGCCTCTATTACACTTTGGACAATCATTATTTATTTATCTATTTCTTTAGAGTATTTATATACCGCCCCATAGCCGAAGCTCTCTGGGCGGTTTACAATAACTAAAAACATTAAAAACAAATATACAAATTTAAAAACACATATTTTAAAAACAATTTAAAACAATTTATCATGGCTTCTCTCAAAGCCATGGCTCAAAGCCAATCATGGCTTCTCTCAAAGAATCCTGGGAAGTGTAGTTAGTGAAGGGTGCTGAGAGTTGCTAGGAGACGCCCTGTTCCTCTCACAGACCTTCAATCAGAGTGGCTCACTGTTAACCGTTCTCTCAGGGGAATAGGAGTCTCCTCTCAGCACCCTTCACAAACTACACTTCCCAGGTTTCTTTGAGGGAAGCCATGACTGTCTCAAGTGAAATCAAGTCTGGTGTGGGTGTGGCCCTCTGATTAGCCAAGCCCAGCAGCTGTGAGGCTTTTAGAACACTGACAGTTGGTCCTTACTGAGCATGCCCCGTGTTATAATAGGCTTCCAGCCAAAATTTCTTAAATTAATTAAAAATCAACCAGGCATTTTTTTTTTAACTTTTAAACTGCAGTAGATGGTCAGAGTATGGGGCAAGGTCAGTATTAGGATTACAGGTACTCTGTGAACATGGCTGATTTTTAATGAATTTCAACAGATTATGAGAACTCGCAGAAAAAAGTCCAAAAGGGCTCTGAGTTTTTTTCTCTCTTTTTAGACTTTGAACTCTCGATTCTCTCTGACTGTTTTGTATATCGCCATGAAAATTGAGTGTGTTGTTAAGCAAGCGTTTCTGAGTTTAGAACTATTAAAACTGAGGAATCAAGTTGTGTGTGAGAATGGGATTTTATATAGACTGTGGATGCCTGCTGAGAGAAAGGATGAATGTGAACCAGTGAAGCAATTGATAGTACCTAGCAAATACAGAACCAGATTGCTAGAGGTAGCCCACGACGTCCCATGTGCAGGACATCTGGGAATAAAAAAGACCAAGAGGAGATTGGCGGCACACTATTATTGGCCAAACATCTCCAAAGATGTAAAACAACATTGTCTATCTTGTGGAATATGCCAAAAGGTGGGAAAAAGTGGAGTAAAGACTAAGGCACCCTTAAAGCCCCTTCCTATAATTGGACAACCCTTTTATAGAGTGGGGATAGATTTGGTGGGCCCTTTTTCCAAACCCACAAGGCATGGCAAGAAATATCTAGTGGTGGTGGTGGATTTTGCCACCAGGTACCCAGACGCAGAAGCACTAAGATCTGTAGAAGCCCCTGTAGTGGCAGAGGCTTTATTAAAAATCTTTATGAGGCTGGGTTTCCCTCATGAAGTGCTGATGGATCAAGGCAGTGTATTCATGGGAGAAGTGATGCAATGTATGTGGAAATGTTGTGGTCTAAAACATCTAAAGACCACTACTTACCATCCCGCCACTAATGGGTTAACAGACAGATTCAATGGCATTTTGAAGGGCATGATCAGAAGCTATGTTCAAGATCACCCACAAGACTGGGATGAACGTTTGGGATGCTTCTTATTCGCATATAGAGAAGTCCCTCAAGAGTCAACAGGCTTCTCACCCTTTGAACTCATGTTCACTAGAAAAGTGAGGGGACCTTTGGAACTTTTAAAAAATTCATGGGAAGGAACCCTGGGAGAGTACAAAACATCTGTAGTAGATTTTGTATTGGAATTCCGCAATAAATTAACATCAATGATGGAAGTGGTGAAAGAGAATCTTAGTCAAGCTCAGCAGAAGCAAAGTTACTGGTATGACAGAACAGCCAGGGAACGTGTGTATAATGTGGGAGATATGGTTATGGCGTTCATACCCAGGAAACATGACAAATTACAGGCTAACTGGGAAGGACCATATACCATCAGAGAAAGGCTTGACACAGTGACGTATGTAATCACCACAGACCAATTAAACAAAAGTAAAGTGGTTCATGTAAATATGTTAAAGCCTTACCATACCAGGGATGCAGAGGTGTTGCAAGTTACCTTATTCCCTGAGGGAAGTGGGCCTGAACTTCCAGATTTGGTACAGGAAAGCAAAGACAAAGGAGGGGTAGATCAAGTGGAATGATCAGAGGAGGTGAAGGAGGAAGTAAAAGAAGAGATTCTGAGAGTTTTGAAAACCTATAGGAATCTCTTTAGCAACAAACCTGGCCGAACCAGTATAGTTATACATTCCATTGATACTGGAGATCATGCCCCAATCAGATCTGTTCCGTACCGTGTGAATGGGAAAGTTTTGAATGAGATCAAAAAGGAGGTGGAAGATATGCTGGAATTAGGAGTGATCAGGGAATCCATCAGTCCCTGGGCCTCAAGTATTGTCCTGGTTCCAAAAAAAGATGGAACGACCAGGTTTTGCATTGATTATCGGCTAATCAATAAAATTACTGTCCCAGATGCGTATCCTATGCCTAGGGTAGATGCAATGTTAGAGTTATTGGGGGCAGCAACCATTATCTCTACACTAGATCTCTGTAAAGGATTTTGGCAAATGGAACTAGATAAGCAATCCAGAGCCAAAACTGCCTTCAGTACACCAGATGGGTTATATGAGTTTGTGACCTTACCCATGGGACTAAGGAACTCACCAAGTTCATTTCAGAGGCTAATCAATACTGTGTTGCGAGGCATGTCAGATTTTGCAGTGGCCTATATCAATGACGTAGCCATTTTTAGCAAGTCGGTGCCTGAGCATGTCCAACACCTGACAACAGTATTGGAGGCCTTAAGAAAAGCAGGCCTCACAATAAAAGCTAAAAAATGCCAGTTTGGACTAAAGGAAGTAATCTATTTAGGACATAAGGTGGGGAGTGGGAAAATCACCCCCTTATGGAGCAAGGTGGAGGCAATACAAGCGTGGCCGATCCCCTTAACCAAAAAACAAGTAAGGGCATTTCTGGGTGTGGCTGGATTTTATAGGAAGTTTGTGAGAAATTTTGGGGAAATAGGAACCCCCTTGCATGAATTAACAAAGAAGAAGTGTTCTGAGCGTGTGGTATGGACGGATGAATGTCAGAAGGCTTTTGATCTACTGAAGCAAGCCTTGTGTCAAGGACCCATATTAATAGCACCAGACTATGAGAAACCATTCATCGTGGCTACAGATGCGTCGGACCTGGCGCTGGGAGTCGTCTTGCTGCAGGAGAGAGAAGGCACCAGACATCCAGTGGCGTACCTGAGTCGCAAGCTGACGCCGAGGGAGAAAAACTATTCGTTGGTCCAGAAGGAGTGCCTAGCGGTCGTGTGGGGACTGAACAAGTTGCGCCCATACGTGTGGGGACGAAGATTCACAGTGACTACGGATCATCGGGCCTTGTTATGGTTGCAGACTATGAGAAACCATAACACTATGCTGCAGAGGTGGTCCTGGGCCCTACAGGACTATCAAGTGGACTTCCAGTTCATAAAAGGCAAGGACAATGTACTGGCCAATGGACTTTCCAGGCAAATGGCTGGGACTGCAGTGACGTGACCAGACGGAGGAACAAAGAAAGACATTTTCTCCATAGAGACTTTTATTTGTTAACACGACATATAAATCCTGGAACAGGAATAATACTCTGCCGTTGTTTTAAGGGGGGGAAATGTGATGTTCCTATATTAATGTATATATGGTAAGTGTTGGTTGTTTAGAAGATACATGGTAAGTGGAGTGAAAGAGGAGGGGGAGTGAATGGGCAGTAGAATGCTAGATGATTGGCTGAGTGTTTAAAATGGCTGAACGTATAAAAGGAAGAGTGAGAGTGGAATCTAGGTGGTGGATGAGGTGAAACTGAGTGGGTTGCTTGGTGGGGGTTTAGATAGTTGTTTGCCAGGAGAGAGTGGAGAAGGAGGGGGGTGGAGTTCAGATTAGTATTGAGTAAAACCATATGCTTATGTGCCTTAAGAAGAAATCTTGTTAATCTTGTTAGCTTTGTTATCTTTAATAAATACTTAATTTGGTTTACCAAAGGCCTGATCCTTGGCTGGGGTTTCACAGACCAGAAGGGAGGGTAAGGTAATGACCAAGGCTGAAGGGGAACTGTAACAAATGGTGGCAGCGGTGAAGAGAATAACAATACCAGTATTCAGAGTCTCTGGGAATACTAGTATTAGGACGTGACTGGTGGTTGCCTAGCAGGGGGATCTGTTGAGATCTGTGCTAGAGCGGGGAGAGAAACAATAAAAAAGGACAGTCCGGACTGGTGGAGTCCCTGGTGGTGCCTAGTGACAGGCAGTAGCCACGCGCAGGTAGGAACCTGACAGGGAGAGCCAGGGAAGGATGCCTCACACACACCCAAACTGCGAACCTGTGTCTTCAGGGGGAGTGTAACCCCATCCAGCACAGGCTGAATCCCTATTCCCTGATCTGCCCTTCGACTGACCAGGAGCACCTCTGTCTTGTCTGGATTTAATTTCAATTTGTTCACCCTCATCCAGTCTATCACTGATGCCAGGCACTGGTTCAGGACCAGGACAGCTTCCTTGGCTTTAGGTGGAAAGGAGAAATAGAGTTAGGTGTCATCCGCATACTGATGGCACCGAACCCCAAACCCCCGGACAACCTCTCCCAGTGGTTTCATATAGATGTTAAATAACATGGGGGACAAAACTGAACCCTGAGAGACCCCATAGGTCAACGGCCAAGGAGTCGAACAGGAGTCCCCCAGCACCACCTTCTGAGTTCGTCCCTCCAGAAAGGAATGGAGCCATTGTAACACGGTGCCCCCAAGTCCCATCCCAGCAAGGCGGTCCAAAAGGATACCATGGTCGATGGTATCGAAAGCCGCTGAGAGGTCCAACAAAACTAACAGGGACACACTCCCCCTGTCCAGCTCTCTGCGAAGGTCATCCACCAAGGAGACCAAACCTGTCTCTGTCCTGTAACCAGGCCTGAAACTAGACTGAAATGGATCCAGATAATCCATTTCATCCAAGAATCTCTGGAGCTGGGCGGGCACCACACGCTCTATTACCTTGCCCAAAAATGGAATGTTGGAGACTGACCAATAATTTCCCATTATAGAGGGATCCAGGGAGGGCTTTTTCAACAAAGGCCGTACAACTGCCTCTTTTAGGCACAATGGAATTCTGCCTTGTTGCAAAGAGGCATTAACCACTCCCCTCACCCACTTGGCCATTCCCCCTCTGGCACTTTTGATGAGCCAGGAAGGGCAAGGATCCAGCAGACATGTGGTGGCTCTTGCCTCTCCAAGGATCTTGTCCACATCCTCGGGCTGTACAAATTGAAAGGAATCCATTATTATTGGACAAGCAGGAGCCAAAGTTACATCCCCTGAGACTGTATAAATTTGTATTGCTTGCATTTCCATACAACCCCACAACCTAAGTTCTCTGGGTGGTTTAGAGTAAACATTTTAAAATTACAACTACAAAATAACACATACACATGTTTAGGGTTTTAAAAGTTGCACTTGAGTCTGGAAATGGGCTGAATTATGTTTGGAAATAGACTGGCAGCCAGTGCAGATGGCAAAATTCTGTGGTTAGCAGTTGTTGTTTAGATCAGCTGAAGTTTCTGGACCACTTTCAAGCAGTCCTATGTAGAATGCATTGCAGTAATCCAGATGCAAGGTTACCAGAGTCTGGATAACTATAGCTAGGCTATCTCTATCCAGATATGACCTAAGTGATAAAAGGTGTTTACTGTGCCACTGAGGCCCCTTGTGACTCCAGTTACAATGCTAGATCCAAGTCCACTGTCTATACCACAGATCATTAGGAGAAGCACAACCCTTCCAGAATAGGTTGAACACCTCTCAGCTGGGCAAAAGAACCACCAACTTACATACATTGATTTACTACATGGTGTGTCATGATCCCCTCTGAGTACTCTGAGTCAGACCAGGAATAGCAGGCACTTGAGGAAGAAGATTCTGAAGGGGGGATGAGACAATGGAGCAGAGGCCTTTTGATGAAACCTCCTCTCTGAACATGCCCAGATCTACTGATGAGGCAAGAGTCCCAGAGGCTGCCTCTCCCTCACCCGCTGTAGTGCCACAAAATCCACAAGACCATTGTATTCGAATGAGCTGTTATACTAGGCGGAACTGGAATCTTAAGGGACTCATAGGCTAAGGTAATACATGCACGCAACCAGCGGGATAAGGTGGAATTAGCTACTTTATGCCCCATAGACCTTGGATGAAAGGATACAAACAAAGACTCAGTCTGTCGTATATCCTGGGTCCTGGACAGGTAGGTCTTGAGAGCCCTCCGAACATCCAACGAATGCCAAGCCTTCTCGAGCGGATGAGTAGGATTCGGACAAAATGAAGGTAGAACAATGTCCTGGTTGCAATGGAAAACTGAATTGACCTTGGGACGGAATGAAGGATCAGTTTTCAGCACAACAGAATCCTTGTGAAAGACACAGAGGTGGCAAGCAGAAGACAATGCGCCCAGTTCCGAGACTCTTCTCGCCGATGTAATCGCAATCAGGAACAGGACCTTGAAAGACAACAGACGTAAAGGCACAGTCCTGAGTGGCTCGAACGGAGGACGTTGTAAGGCCTGTAGAACCTTTGACAAACTCCATGATGGAAAACGGTGAGCTACAGCCGGCGAGCGTAGAGCAGTGCCTCTAAGGAAGCGTTTGATAAACGGATGTGAGGCAATAGGGGCGTCAGTGGAAGATACTGAAAGAATGGACGACAGGGTGGACGCATGTCGACGTAATGTGTTGGGTCTAAGTCCCAACATGAGGCCCCTATGAAGATATTGCAGCACTTGTTGTACTGTAGCCTTGGAAGGATCGATGTGTTGAGACTGACACCACCTGGAGAACGCTACCCAAGTATGCTGATATATACGAGTGGTGGATGGTCTTCTCGAGGCCAAAATAATGTCAATAACAGCGTCTGACAGGCCGGCCGATCTCAAATGTACCCGTTCAAATGCCACGCTGTTAGGTTGAGCCACTTGGGGTCCTGATGCCTTACTGGGCCTTGTGATAAGAGATCTGGCCTGACTGGGAGTGGCCAGGGATCCGTCACCAACAGTGCCAGGAGATCCGAGAACCACGGTCGACGGGGCCAATATGGTGCTATCAGAACCAGCTGTGCCCTCTCGCGACGTACCTTCCGCAAGGTTTTGGCTAATAGTGGTATGAAGGCGTATAATAGTCCCTCCGGCCACGGCAATGACAGAGCATCCACCGCTTCCGCTGTCGTGTCCAGGTATCGAGCGAAGTACCTGGGTAGCTGGCAATTGCGACTGGAAGCAAAGAGGTCGACTGAGAAGGGGCCGAATCGACGCTGGAGAAGATGGAAAACAGTCGGATGAAGTTTCCATTCTCCCGGAAAGACTTGTTGTCTGCTGAGCCAGTCTGCTGTGAAATTCCAAATTCCTCTGAGATGTTCTGCTTTGAGGGATTGCAGATGTAGTTCTGCCCAGTCGAATATGATGGAAGCTAGGCTCTGTAGCTAGGTTCATGCACTTGCTCCTTTCATGCCTAGGGATTCTCTCTGGGCCAAAAAGCATATAATTGGCTAATGCCTGCTTATAATGCTTATTATATTGTAGAATATTCTCTGACTGGTTGTATTGCCATATAAGTGATATATGCAATGTGCCCTATAACATGCCTAGTTTAGTATATATAGGAGCTTGCATCCATGACTATTGCTATCTGCCTTCAAGTCTATTACGACTTATTGCAACCCTATGAATCAGCGATCTCCAATAGCATCTGTCATGAACCACCCTGTTCAGATCTTGTAAGTTCAGGTCTGTGGCTTCCTTTACAGAATCAATCCATCTCTTGTCTGGCCTTCCTCTTGTTAGGGTGACTTTTTATTTCCCACCAAGGGTGGGCTTGCTCACCTACTACCCCGAGAAGGAGTGCGGGCAGTGAGGATTCCAATTACCTGCTTGGATGTTCAGCCAGATATCAAGTAAAGACACATGCACACTTCTTGATCAAAAAGTGGGTCTCAAGCTCACACAGACATGAGGGTCTGGCAAGGAAGAGAGCCCTGTTTATTATATGTTTCACCATTTTATAGGTTTCTCAAGCAAAAATATTAGCAGACGGAATACATCATAACATAAAAGGAAAAATAACAAGCCCAAACTACATATCACTTGTTTATATTTCAAAGCCAGGATGTTGTTTCTTTGAAAATCAGGACTATGAACAACATTCTAAAGTAAGACAATGAGGAATGAGGAAGGGGCTTGGATTGACGCTTAGAGATCATAAACATGAAAACACATACATATAAAGGGTCACTTTAACTGCTACAATTTTAATGGGAACTATGGGATTGTTTTGCTGATTTTGCAAGAAAAAGATATGTGGGCATGACAGTAGTGCAAAGAGCAAGGAGAGCAGAACAGAATGTCGTTATCTTCTCAAAAACAATGTTGCAGCCTCGCAGGCACCTCTGAGGCTGGGTTCCCACGCAAGGGAAAACGTAACCCAGGGAGCTTAAGCTTTCTATGTTTGCCTATTAGAGTCTCTGAGGTGTTTTCTATGTTAGGCCCTGGGTTCAATTATTCCCAACAATCCCTCCTCTCAGCCCTATGAGACGTCCCACGTCTAATAGGTAGCTGCTTCATCTTCCTTAGGCCCCTCAAACATGTGCATTAAACGATAGGTTGTGCCTTTTAAAGCTGGCTCAGTCCCCGACTGAGGCCTCTTTAGACAGGCGGAAGCAAATTGTGCAAAGAAAGTGGAGAGTGTGGATACAAGGTTAGGAAGACATTGGATACAACAACAACAGATTACTAAGGCACATAGCCCAAACATGATATAAGCTATTATCTTATGCCAGCTAGGCCAACCACTGAACCATTCAGCAATATCTGGAATTATGGATGACTGCTTAATTTTCTCCACATCATTATATACTTTGCCTAGGTGATTTAAATGTTGCAGGACATCTGCCTTTGAGTCTGTGATAGGGGTGCAGCATTCACTCCCTATTAATGCGCAGATGCCACCAGAGCTGGCTAACAGGTAGTCTATTGCTAGCCTGCTCTGTAAAGCTACTGTCCTAATTTGTCCCTGCTCATTAGTTAAACCACGCAGGGAAACAGTGGTGTCATTTAAAAAATCCTCAAAAGAGTTAGACAGTTTTATCAGATCCATGTAGTTTTGCCCAGCCCCATATTGAGGGAAGAGGCCCCTTAGGATTGCCTCCCCTGTTTTCCTCCTGTTCCTGTGCCTGGCTGCAGGTGGAGTATCTGTCACACGGAGCCCTGGGATTACTCTCCCCAACGTGCATGTCCAATTATCTGTTGTTGGGAGATAACGTTGAGCTCGGTGTCCACACAGCCACCAAAGGCCTTTGGGCGTAGGTTTGGATTGCAAATTAAAAAGAAAGGAAAACAGGTTAGGGTCGGGAGAGTCTTGAGGCAAAAAGGAATACCAGGCCTGGATCCAGGTGGAGTTGCTACTGAGTGAATGGGAGTCATTACACGTTCCCCATACACCAGCCCGCACCTGGCTTATGATGAAACGGCAATGCATACCCAGGTACGCCCTGAGTCTGTAGCTTACGCAGACGTCCCCTTGCAATGGACCACTAGTCTCCAAAGGCCCATCCAATTCCTTTGCAGGTTGTCGCTTTAGAAAATCAGGGATCTCCTCAAGGGAGAGAGGTGCACCTATTAAGGGGACTCCAGCTGCCCCATGAGGAGGTGTGTGTGCACAAACATAACAGGTGCCATTCTTAGGGGCCGTGGTTTCCAGAAGGGAGAGAAATACATTTGCTCTCCAGCTGTCCCCTTTGTATGCCAAGGGAGGCAGGGAGAACAATTTTACTGGGATGGGGGTGGCAGAAGGCGGGCGATATCTTGCAGTTAGACCTTTCTGTCTTAACTCCTGCAACGTGTTGTAGCCAGTTATGTGTTCAAGCCCAATGCAGTATTTAGGGTATGGAGCTCCCTTTTCTTTGTAGGTAAACATAGAGTACTCCTGCACTAAGGAAAACGTGTCCATGTTTGCTGGACATGGGACATACCTGGCCAACCCCTTTGGCACAACACAATTCAAAGCTAAGCGCACTGCCCAAGCCACCTCCGCCCGAATGCACTGGGTAAGTTCGGGGCCAAAATACCTTTGCTGGAACACCACAGCTGCCTTCTGATATCTGGTTTTCCATCCAGCAATATCAACTACAAAAGATTGATTGTGTGCCCGAAAGATGTGATACATGTAACGGTCTGGGCATTCCCCGGGCGTTTTTGGGTCAGGTAATCCCATCCTGGTCCCAGCCGGGGGTATATCATAATCTGCTTCTGAACATATCTTTATTCCATCTGGGCAACATAAGGGCAAAACAGGGAACCGTCCCAAGCAGGTGAGAAGAACGAAAGTCTGTACTACAGAAACCCAGCACGCACTGGCGTTCATGATTCTGCTTCGCGGAAAGGGACTGTGTTGGGGGCCCACAAGTCAGTCACTGGATCCCGTCGCAAACAGATTTTTGGCACCACTTCTGGTACTGGCAGTGCTGCTCCTCCTCTAGAACAAGGGTCCAACTCGTCGGGGATGCTGAAGTCCACAACCGCTGGCTTTACATGCAAGTGGTGAATCCAGGACTTCCTTCCTTCAAGGAACACTGCTGCCTGAGTTGTCAATAAAACCTGGTGTGGACCCGAGTATCTCGGATGGAGCGGGCTCACCCAGACAAACTTTTTTGCCCAGATGAAGTTTCCTGGCTGGAATGGATGGACTTGCTCCTCTAGGGGTACCGTCTGAGCGTATCGCACAGTACACCACAGTTCTTGCAACCTGCTGTGTAAGGAAAGAAACTGAGAGGCAGTAACATGTTCCCCCCCCAGTAAGGAGACATTGGGTTTAGGCAAATTCCCGCCCTTCGATGGCGGGTGTCCAAACAGCAATTCATATGGAGAGAGACCCAGAGCCCTTGTGGGCCATGTGCGCAAATGAAACAGTACAAGAGGCAATACCTGAGGCCATTTTAACCCCGTCTCCAGGGTATATTTAGCCAAAAACGTCTTCAATTCCCTGTTAAGTCTCTCGGTCTTCCCAGTGGATTGGGGATGGTAAGGGGTATCGAAGAGGTGAGAGGTGCCCAGGCCCTCCTCTATGTGTGCTAATACTTGTCCGGTAAAATGTGTGCCCCGGTCGGAGTCAATTGTCTCTGGCACTCCAAACCGCGGGATCACTTCCTTTAGTAACATCTTGGCTACTGTTAAAGCCGTTGCGTTAGTAGTGGGGTATGCCTCCACCCAGGACGTGAGTGTACACACAATGACAAGTAGGTGTTTCTTACCCATTGCCTTCGGTAAATCCACAAAATCCATTTGGAGCTGCTGGAATGGTGCGGCGGCAGAGGGGCGCCCCCCTTTCGGTGCTCGGTTTGGCAAAGCTGGGCCGTTGGCTTGGCACAAGCTACAGGCTCTTACTACCACTGCACAAACGGCATGGATGCCAGGGGCATACCAATACCTGGTGATGGTGTCCGTCAATGAGTGCGTCCCGTAGTGACCTCCTTTGTTGTGATGCCAGGCTACAGCAGTGGGGTATGCAGAGCGAGGTAAACAAGCCCTTCCATCTGGCATTGTCCATAAGCCGTTCTGGCAGCTTGCCCCCAGCCTCTCCCACTTCTGGATCTCATTCTGTGATGCAGAGGCCTGGGCATTCAGTTGAAAATCATCAGTGACTAGAGCCAGGGTGGGGAGAGTAAGGGGAAGTCTGGCGGCGCCCTTTGCTGTTGTGTCTGCGAGAGCATTTCCCAGAGTCACGGGATCTCGCTCTTTCTTGTGTGCTCGACAATGTACTACCGCTATCTCTGTTGGCATCTGAACTGCCTCCAGTAGTCTTCGTATCAGGGGCAAATGCTGAATTGGCTTCCCTCCTGCCGTTAGAAACCCTTGGTACTTCCACAGATGTATGTGACAGTGAACCACCCCAAAGGCATATCTACTGTCTGTGTAAATTGTAACAGCCTTACCCGATGCCAGCTGGCACGCTCTGGCCTGTGAGTATAGTTCCGCTGCTTGGGCCCCCCATCTGCCAGGCAGTGCTGCCGCTTCCAGTGGCTCCCATTGGCTGACGATGGCATACCCGGTATGTCGAGTCCCGTTGTCATAGAAGGAGCTCCTGTCCGTGAAAAGGATGAGGTCTGGATTAAGAAGAGGCTTGTCAGACAAGTTTTGTCTTACTTGGAGGGTGGAATTGACCACATCCACACAGTCATGCTCATCCAATGGTGCCGGAAGGTCAGGGAGGAGGGTAGCCGGGTTAAGGGGACCGCATCTTTCGATGGTCAGATTGGGGTCCTCCAGCAGTTCTGCTTCCAGCTGCTGCTGTCTCTGTGCAGAGAAAACTTGTGTGGTGCCCTTGCAGAGCAACGCTGACAAGGCATGAGAAGTCCAAATAACAGTATTATGCCCTAAAGTAAGGCTCTTGCTTTTCCTTACCAGGAGTGCTGTCGCCATCAGGGTCCGTGTGCATGAGGGTGTTCCCTTTGCTACAGGATCTATTTGTTGCAAATAAAACACCACAGGGAAGTGGCTGGGGCCCCATTTCTGAGTCAGCACTCCGCTTGCCACCCCTTCTCTTTCATGCACAAACAAGTGGAAGGGCTTGCTGTAACTGGGTGGTTTTAGAGACATGGAGGTGGCTACACAGTCTTTCAATTGTTGAAATGCTTGGGTCGAACTGGGGCACCACATGAGGGGGTCTGCAGCCTTTTTTGCTGTGAAGGCATGGAGGGGCTTGCAAAGTTCTCCACAGGAGGGGAGCCACTGTCTACAGAATCCGATGATGCCTAGGAAACCCCGCAATTGTTTCTTGGTGCTTGGCAATGGGCACTGCTGTATAGCGGCTATTCTGTCTGGGTCCAGTTGTCTGCCTTTGGGTGTTAAAATAAACCCTAGGTACTTGACTCTCTGGGAAACCCACTGTATCTTCTTTGGGTCCACCTTATGCCCTCGGGAATGCAAATAGAGTAAAAACTTCTTACCGTCCTCCCTCAATCCGCCATCCACCGCATTGGCCAGCAGGACATCATCCACGTAAAGAACCATAGTGGAGCCTTTAAGGGGGGTGAAGTTTTCCAGGTCCCCCTTTAAACATTGGCAAAAAATTCCTGGACCATCTCCGTAGCCCTGTGGAATTCTGGACCAGACAAAACTGCAGTGGTCCCATTCGAACCCGAACAAAAACTGAGCATCTGGGTGCAAGGGAATGCTTAAAAAAGTGTTTTTTAAATCGATCACTGTAAACCATTGAGCATCCCAAGGAATCTGGCTGACGATAGTGGCTGGATCTGGTACTACAGTGTGTAAGGGAACTACATATCTGTTAATGGCTCGCAGGTCTTGGCAAAATCTCCATTTCACAGGATCCCCCGGCTTCTTAGGGGGCTTCTTTATAGGCAAGATGGGTGTGTTGCATGGGGTTCGCTGAGGGTGGATAATTCCCTCTCTTATGAAACCTTCTATGATGGGGCGGATTCCTTCTCGGGCTTCCAGGGACAGCAGGTACTGAGGGATGCACGGAGGGGGGAGGGATGGTTTTACTTGGATTTTCACTGGTTGCACTGATTTTAGCAACCCAACGTCAGTGTCTCTTGTTCCCCATAGTGCAATAGGCAAGTCCGACAGGTCTTCATGCAGTGTGTGGCTGCCTATTGTGTGTGTGTCTCCCCTTACCCCTAATACACTAAGCAACAAGCCCACCCCTTCAGGAGTACAGGTTAAGGTGGCCTCGAGCTGACATAACATGTCTCATCCCATCAAGGAAATAAGACAAGCGCTGGAAAAGAGAAACACATGATTAAACACCTTGTTTTCGCATTCCACCTGCAAAGGCTTGGTTACACACAATGCTTGGGGCACCCCCCCATTCCCATTGCCAGTTTAGAGTCCTTTGTGAGCCACGCCGCTGGCGCCTTGTTCAAGAGAGAGTCAGTGGCTCCCTTGTCGATCAGAAAGGAAAATTGCACACCCTCTACCCACATTGAAATGATTGGCTCAGCAGCCGGGGAGGCGAGCGAAAGGAACGCGCCCGCCAGAGACAACAGTGCAAGCATCCCCATTTCCCCTCCCCCTTTCTGTGTTCGGGACTCAACCCTTGCTAGTCATGATTGAGGGTTGTGGCGCGGAGCTGCTCCCAGCTGGTTCCATGCTGCCGGGACTTGTTGCTGTCGTGGCGTTGGCGTGCTAGGTGGAGGTGGAGGAGGCAGTGCACTGTTTCCTGTAAGATTCAAAGAGTTATCATTTTCATTCTGAACATAATCCCCATCTGCCAGTGGATAGTCTCGGCAGAAATGAGAGGGATCCCCACACCGGTAACAACCCCGGGTGTTACTACTCTCTGTCCATGATTGCCTTGTATTTCCCCTCCCCCTTTCTCTGGGATTTCTACCTCTCCCCCTTCTTGGGTGTCCTGCTCCCAAGGAACCACAAAGGGCTGTGGCAAGCATCTGGTGCTGCTCTTTCTTCTCCTTTTTCTTACTTTTTTCTTTCTCGTTTTCCCAAACTACTTCTGCTACTTCTAAAGTTGCCGTGGCTGTTTCTGCCCCCCACCCTGGTCTGAAGTGTTGAAAGTAATCCCGGATGGGCGGGATTGCTTGGTGTACAAATGATGCAACTAATGTTGGTTGATCTTCTGTTTTTTCAGGGTTCAAATTGGTGAAACTCTGAGCCCCTTCTAACAACCGAGTCCAGAATTTACGTGGGGGCTCAGTGGGCTCTTGCTTGATTGCAAGGAATTTAGTCTGATTGGGTGGCTTCTGAGCCATCTGTTTCAGGTGGGTGAGGAGCCGGTCCCTATCTGCTCCTAGCTGTGTGCGCCTCTCAGGGGTCCAATCATTACCTGTCCATGACGCGGCTGTTTCCGCTCTTCTTTCCCAGGATCGTCTATTGTGAGAGTCCTCGGTGACCCAGGCTGACTCTAATGCCCAAAGTTGGCTTCGTTCTTCGCCGGTTAGCACTCGGTCCAAGAGATAATTGACATCGCCGTATGTGGGATTGTGGCTGCTGAACAATCTTCTTAACAAACTCTGGATTTTCCTGGGTGATTCCTCAAATGTCCCTTCCAATTTGCTCCACTCGTGTAGATCCCATTCCAGCCAAGTCTTATATTCTGATATCGTAACATGCTTCATTGCCCTGTGCGCGTCAATGTATGGCTGCTGATGTGTCATTAAGGGGAGCATGTTCTCAGGTTGTTGGTGTGGGGAGGGCGACATAGACAGGTGCGGTACTGGGTTGGAGGAAGATGTTTGGTTGGCCAGTGCCTGGGGGGGAGTTTGTGGTGAGTAGGAAAGGGAAAATTGTGGAGAGGGAAAGAGGGTGTCAGGGGAGGATTGGCTCTGTCGGGGGAAGAAGGGAGGATATGGAGATTGGTAGGGTTGAAAGTAAGTGGCTTGAGGGAGGAAGTGGGGGTGTGGTGTGAAGCAGACAGAGGTTGGTGGAAGCCGCTGGGAAGTGGAGCTTACGACTTCGGGTGCAACTCGGTCATCCTGTGGTCGACGCTGTAGAATTTGTTGTAGGATGGAGCCTGGGGCGTCTGGTTCCGAGGTTTGGTCATGAGGTGCCCTCTCTTTCGGAGAGGATGTTCGCATGCACAGTAACTGGCCCTCAGCGTCCCTTTCCCAACCCTGTCCTGGTGTCGGGCTTTCACCCTCACCGGGAGTGGAGGAATTTGTCACCACCATGGGTTCCTCCCCAGACGGCTCACCATTGACTCTTGGCGCCGAGTCAGGCGTTGCCCTGATGGGGTACCACCATCCTGAGGGCACGGAGGTGGCAGGGCAGATGCAATTACGGTGCGGCCAATAGGCTGCCGTCTGGGTGGGTCGTCGGCAAAGTAGCTGGGGGAGGGTCATTGCCGGTTACAGTTCTCCCTACCATCATATTGAAGCCAGTCTATTTCTGTGCTCCTGCTTGCCACAGGAGCCAGAAATCCAACTGCTCTGGGCTATCCTTTTCTAGCCGCGCCCTTACCCCAGCTAAGCACGCAGCATCAAAGGATCCAACCCGAGGCCACCTCTGGTCCGTGGCCCCTACTGCGGTCACCCGTGTCCATTCTCGGACACACAATCTCACCATGGTTTCCTTAGTTTCCGAGCTTAGCATGAGAGACTGTGCTGGGTCACAGGTGCTTTATCAGTACAGCAGCATGAGAACTGTGCTGAATAGTAATAATAACCAAGGAATATCTCCCTCTGAAGCATCTCACATGAGATGAGTTCACTGTCTTTAACACTATAACTTTTCTCTGGCAATACACCTGCAGAGAAGAGGGGGCCATTAGAGACTGTGGAGGCTGCTTCCCTGCCAGATGAAGAGGAGGAGAGTCCAGCAATGTCTCACAGGGAGAGGTGGCACTTCAAGAGAAAAGAGGAGACTCGTCTCCCGAGGCAGAGCACCCACTTTCATGCCAGGAATTCCCCCAGGGACAGGTATTCCTATGAATAGCTGGGCATTCTCTGCCACTGCTTAAAAGGAGGGTAAGCAGGGAAACCTTGCAGCTCCTATGCAGCTTTTGAAAACCTTGTTCCTGATCTTGGACACCTGAACACCTTGATTATGAACCATATTTTGCTGTTTTCATGATGCTGAGTTGGTATCATTGCAATAATAAACGTTCTTCATGTATGAGGAAGTGCACCTGTTGTTCTTTGGGCGGGAGCCAGGACATGGTAACTGGCCTCAGGATGTATGTTGAGATCTTTCAGGACAACAATCCTGGCAGTCATCAATACCAGATATGAGACTATCATCAGCTCATCAGGGAACCCGATGGGCACCAGAGTGGGTGGTACACCAGAAGAAAACCTAATCTGTGCCCAAGTGAAGATACAGACACTCCATACTGGTATGCAATGGACAGAAAGCCTAAAGAAGGATATATCATCCCTGTAGACCATAGCATTAATATGCACAGATATACAACTATACTGTTTACAGTAGGGATGGTTAATCTGTAGCCCTCCAGCTGTTGTTGAATGCCATTGACAATCAGCCCCAGCCAGCATGGCCGATGGTCAGGGATGATGGGAGTTGCAGTTTTATTTATTTATTTATTTATTTATTTTATATCCCACCCTTTCCCCAAAAGGAGCCAAGGGTGGCAACATTTGGAGGGTCACAGTTAGCTACCCCAATTTAGTAATATACATCCCAGCTGTCCATGGAGGCTCAGGTTTCGGCAGTGAGCCGGGCAGCTTGGTATCAATTACATCTGATACAGAGGCTGCGACCCTACCTTCCTGTGCATCTGCTCCCACGAGTGATACATGCCCTGGTCTCCTCTCGCTTAGACTACTGTAATGCGCTCTACGTGGGGTTACGCTTCAAAACGGTCCGGAGATTGCAGCTGGTACAAAATGCGGCGGCACGCTTGATAAAGCAGAGCCGTCGCTGGGATCATATCACCCCAGTGTTGATTGATCTACACTGGTTACCAGTTGCTTACTGGGCCCAATTCAAGGTGTTGGTATTGACCTTTAAAACCCTATATGGTTTCGGCCCAGTTTATCTGAAGGAACGCCTCCAGTATCACCAATTATGCCGCCTAACGAGATCAGCCTCACAAGACCTTCTCTCGGTCCCCCCGGTGAAAACAGCTAGGCTGGTGCGGACCAGAGAGAGGGCATTTTCAGTTGTGGCCCCCACCCTCTGGAACTCGCTTCCTTTTGACCTCTGACATGCCCCCTCCCTGATGGGTTTTCGCCGAGCCTTAAAGACCTGGCTATTCAGGCAGGCCTATGGGCTTCCTGAGGGGGATTAGTTTTTATGGTATCTTAACTGAAGATGGTTTTAGTTGAATTGATGATGATGTTGTGTTTTACTGATTTATATATTATTTTATATTGTATTGAATTGTTGTTGTGTTTTGCTGTACGTCGCCCAGAGTGTCCATTAATTCGGACAGATGGGCGACTAATAAATAAAATTTTATTATTATTATTTTATTATCCCTTGCATCCTACATGCTATCCACCAAAAGAGATCTTCAACCACAGATCTGTGGAACTGTCATGCCATTGGGTGTTTACTGAGTATTTCCAATTATTCAGCTCCAGTTCACTGTTCTGTTTAAAGTACTCTGTATTGCTTTGTATTCAAGAGGGTCATGTTTGTGAGAATCAGGTGACATCACACTGTGATGATAAATTGGGATAATAAATAATTATAGGCGGCATCTCTTTAGAACCAAAGTACTCTGCTGATGTGAGAGATCACGTACTATATTATCAACATGCCATCGCTTGGATGATGTATTGATGTAAACCATCTGCAAAAGTCCACCCCTTGCTGATGTATAGCTCATGCCAAGTCTGTGGTAGCAGGAACAAATTAGAAAAACAAGATTCTCATAAGTGTGAAACAGAAAAAAGCAGGACTCTGGTATCATTCCAATAAATATATCTACATAAATATACATATATCTACATAAATATACACCTTAATATGTTGTGATGCTGTTAAGGTAGTTAACAGTTTGTATTTAGCTTTTTTAAAAATTCATAAATATTTACACTTTCTCTCAACAGAGAAGTTTTTTATGTTGCCGAAGGGGTTTCTCAAAGATGGTCCAAAGTTCAGGCTGAACTACTTGGTGGATAATCTAATCATATTTCACAGGGATTTTTGCAACAGAAGTCACACATTGGCCACAAGAGAATTTGTCTTTGAAGTTGTCCCAATATATTGAGAAAGGTGCCTGGAAATGCATCACCTGTGAGACTCTTCAACTCAGTTTCAAAATTTGATACCTATTTTATTCCAGCAGAGTTTGGTCCCTTTGCTCAAGCTGGAGGGCAGCTTAGAAATATCCCATCTCCCATGTGTCCAGTCTTATCAGCTGAAAAGCAGCAGTGCCCTCCATATTTTTCTTTTTCTGAATAAATAAATGAATAAAGGAGAGACAACCTTGCCAGTGTGCACAGTGGAACTTTTTCAACTATTCAGTCAGTGCCAAAGCACTGGTTTAGAAATACTTGCAGCTGTCATGATCTTATGGTTCATTTAGGCAACACCACTAGAAACATAACTTAGGCTATAGTCCTAACCACACTTACCTGGGAGTTGGGATGGGGTAAACATTTGATTCAGTTTGCATTTCAAGGTGAACCTATCTAATTAACTCGTTCTGAAACAATACGTGAATGGAAATACAGCCATCCTTCAGAATTCACATTTCTTTGAATGCAGTTTTCCAGCCACGTAATGTGTATGAAAAGGAAAATATACATACAAATGAATGTATTACTGAAAATGATGTTCAAAAATGCATTATATTAGGGAAAATAGCTTTGCAAAACGTGTGTCAATTAGGGAAAATTGCTTGCGGAAATATGTAGATTAGGAGAAATTTGCACTGAAAGGCCAATGCATTTTGTGAGGGCTTTTTAAAAAAATAAATCACAAACTGATGCCTAAATGTGGACAACTGAACTTAAGCTTTGAAAAATGAAAAACTGAGAGACATCAAAATTGACACATTCGCCCATCCCTATCTGGGAGTAATCCCCATTGAATTCAACAGGGCTTACTTCTGAGTAGACATGGTTAGGATTGCAGTCTTACAGTCTTGTGTGTGAAATTAGAAAACTCCCACATATTGACAACAAAAGCTGCCTGGTACAGATAGCTTGCCATACAGGGTTACAGAGGCTGTAATCAAAGGACAGGCAGTGGTTGCTGCAGTCAAGGTATAGCTTAACTAAGTTTGCACAAAATCATTCACTAAGGTCACTGGTGATAGGCCTGCCATGCTGTGAGTGAATGAGGTGATAAAGACTCAGGGAATCTTTTGAGACTTATTATTTGCTCTAGATTAGCTCAAATTTAAAAGGGGTGAAGATACAAACCATTCCCCCATTATTCACAGATAGGGGGCATGACATGAGTACTGGAGAGCACACTGCCTGGTCCCATCTCTAGGCAGCCTACAAATGAAGGAGCGGTGTGGAGACAGACTTCCAGGTTTATACTGCTGCTGTAAATTCTGTGATACAACAGCCTGAACAATGCCACTCCTGCACTACTCTAGTAGAGACTGAAAGGCTAGGGGGAAAAAACTTTTAAAAAACTTAGGAAAAACCTGGTTTTCTCCATTTTTCAAGTTTTCCCCCCTTTCCCCCCATTTTTCCAAAAAAGGGGGGAAATGGGAAAAATGAGGCACCTCCCTTTTTTCATTTTTCCCCCGGGCCTTCACCTCTCTACACTCTATCCCCCTCTCTGATACTAACCCCTCTATCTAGCCAACTGATAAGGCAGCCAGGATTTTCCTACTGATGACAAATGAAAAAATGTGCCAGCGTGATCCAACACAGGTGCGCAGCCCACCCTTCCTTCCCAATTAATGAAAGGGTGAAGGCATCTGTCCAGGCCAGAGAGGGCAGGGTTTGAGGAGAGATGAACTGGGCAACTACTGGGAAATGGTTCGGTTTGCCAGGTTTCAGAGGTGTGGCCTTTTTCTCAGGGGCTTCAGAGAAAGAGTTAAATCTCAGGCTGAAGAGCCAGAACAAGGAGACAAGTTCTTTTCCACTGACCCCATCCACAGTCAGTGTTTTTGAATGGTATATAATTGTTTAGTACATATACCCATTCACAGGGTTAGCCAGGATGTTGGACTACAGCTTCCCTCATCCCTGATCCTTGACCATGCTGGCTGGGGCTGAAGGGAGCTGGCGTCCAATAACATCTGGAGGATACCGCATTGGCTACCTCCCCCATCGAAGTACTAAGAAGGTCTGACCCTGCTTAGCTTTCACGATCAGATGAAATCGGGTGTGTTTAGGGTGGTATGGCTGTAGGCCACATTGGCTGCCCCTGAGCAAGAATGGAAAGTGCTCTTCCTATTCCAAAAGTGTGTTCTTCAGTTCTCCAAAAATTATGTTAAAGCTTCAAATAGTCATGTGATGTGAGCAACCAAGTCTTTTCTTCTCAGTGACCCCAAAAGTGGAAGAATTCAACCTACAACTGCTAAGGTTTTTTCTAGAGATACTTCAAAATATACCCTAGGCCTATAGCACTAATTCTTCCCTTTTCATGTGACCTCTTTCTTCCTACAAGAGAGACTGCTCTGGGTTAGTTGCCTTTATCTGAAATACACAAGAAGGAATGTTGACTGTTTCTCAGCTTGAGGGGTTAGGCGGAGGGGATTTAGTTCAACGAATATGACTGAGTTGGCCCAAGACTAGAACTACCCCCCCAAAAAAAATCTCCATTCATCTGTCCTCTTTCTACAGCTATTTCTGCAGCCTTTGGAGAATAGCAAGAATATCCCTTCTTGCTTAACTTAAGTATGATACATTGGTATTATTATATTTTATGGTGAATTATGTTTTAATTTCATTTTTAATATTGTATTTTATCAGTGTTATTAGTTGCTCTGGATTCTGCATGAGAAAGATTGGGATAAGAAATAGATCATAATCATCTTAAAAGAAAATTATTTAGGGTCCTTGCTTAATTTCTGATAGCCAGGAGCCCTCTTCATGAGTGCTCATCCATTCATTGAACGTATGACTGGGGCCATGCTGTTTAGCTACACTACTGGTGTTGGCATGACCATGCCATCTAACATCTAGGACTCCAGGTATTCAGTTATATCTCTGGAAAGAGCCTTTACATGCATACAGTGATAAGTGTGTAAAGGCCCTTTATGGGCATTCAGTGGAATGCACAAATGGGCTGCAGCCCAGTCATAGAGCACATGTTTTGCATGCAAAAAGGCCCAGGTCCGTTTCCTGGCATAGTCAGGTAGGGCTGGAATATTGGCCAATGTGACCGCTGTGGATTATTGGTTTGGCCCCATGGATGGGGAAACCTTAAGGAAGGGGCTATAGTTGTGAGTTTCAGTTCAGAGAGATAGCTGGAGAGGGAAAGAGCTGCTAATGCCATGGAGCAAGAATTAGTCCCTTGTCACCTTGAATTAGGTAATGCAATTATAATTTATATGTGCAGGAGGGAATGGAAGAGTAAAATCCTTTTTGTGGCTTTATGTATTTGTATCTACTATATATTGTATTTTATTTGGGCTTTACTTTTTTTGTCTGTGGGGACCCTTGATCTTCCTCTCTTGGACTTCTCTGCAAGCAACTCCTGTGCTGGTGCCTTGTTGGATACATGGAACTTTGGGAATTATTATATTCTGAACATATGTGTTATATTCTGTTGGGAATATGTTGCATTGTTGTTACTATGTTTGCTACCCAGAGTGGTTTATAAATTCAGCTCAGTTTGAATTTTAGTGAGAACCTATTCAATTCACAGTTTCTCTAACATGTGACCCAAGACACAGCTATCCTTTGAAATTTGGACTTATCCAAATTTAGTGATGCCGTTCTCCAACCAAATAATGTGTACAACAATGCATAACAAAGGGGAAAGTGTGCATAAAATGCTTATGTTGATGAAATAAATGTAAAAATGCATTATGTTAAGGAAATGTGCTTGTAAAAATGTACATGGCAGGCAAAATTGCATGCAAAGATGTGCATGTGAGGAGAAATGTACATGAAAATGCTGATAAAAATGCAAACTGGTGCAGAGATGTGGAGCACTGAACTTAAGACTGGGAAAATGAGAAACTGAGAGAAACTGAAACTGACAAATTTGTGTATCCGACTGCCAGTGCAATCCCATTGATGTCTACTCAGAAGCAGCTCCTATTGAATTCAATGCAGTTTACTCCCACATAATTGGGTATAAGTTTGCAGCCTGCAATATTGGTCTTGCTTACTTATTGCTGAATAATCTTATTGATCTTGGTTGCTTCAAATGATTTTCAGCTAATATCTGTCATGCACAAGAACATAAGATTGTATCCAATGTAGCACTAAGTAAACATCCTATTGGTGCAAGGATTTCCACTTGCACAATGGGACTTTTTTCCCTCTCCTCTCTGTGTGCGCACCCTGCACCCTCCTCAAATCTGCTATAGAGGGTTGGAGGAACCCCTATAACAGATTGAAAGGTCATGGGGGGCAGGAGAAGGGGAAAGACCTGTTGCTGATGGGATGCTTATTTAAAGCTACATTAGATTAGCGATGGGCTCCGTTTCTGATTTGCTATCAGATTATCCATTGTTTCTGATATTCTCTATCTTTGCAGAAAGGATTGAGAAGTCACAAATCTCTGCACCTGTTTTCTGTTTCTGTGTTCTTTTCCTCAATTCCTTTTTTTTAAAAAAAGTGCTTTGAAATCATCAATAGTATGAGCATTAATTACATTACATAGCTAATTTAAAATAGGCAAGCTTCATTTAATTGTGGGGGTAAGGATTTTTAAGGAGTATTTTAGCAAACTGACAGGCATAAAGCAGGAATGGGGAAGACAGTGACTTGATGGGCAATTATCTGCCTAATTTGCACTTCAAAAGGAATGTAAACAGGCAATCATTACAGAGTTCAGAATAAAGATCAATTCCAGTGGAGGAGACTCGTGAATAAATAGTGATTATAATATTGATAATTCTCTGCAAAGAAAAAAATTATTGGACCAGACTGGAAAAAGGATAAGATAGCAGAGGAAAAAGAAATTGGATAGTTAACTACCATCAGGGGGCCACACTTAAAAACAAAACATAAAAAGGGAGAGGATTCCATCCCTACATTGGAAACAACCCATAAAGACAGAATATTTGCAGTGTATGTTGCATATTCAAAAACAGCCTGCCATGTTCATTCTGCACCTGAAGCCATGTCATTCGGTTTCAATGGGGGAAATGGCTGCTTGTACATATGTTCATATACTGTGTGATTCAAATGTACATGGCTGTAACTTTGTGGACCATCCCTCTCTGTAACACTATTTGAGTGCTGAGTTAGAATTGCAGCTGATTAACAAACAAAGGAGCATTGCCCCTACGCCTCCAATGAAGACTCATGAGACAGCAGATTGGAATAATGTTATGGTTATTCAAATATAACAATTTGGAGAATCTGCAGACCAAATAAACCAAATTAACTGAATTCAAACTAATGAGCTGGTGAGGATACAATCTCAATCTGGTAGGGAAGTATCCCTCCAGCTCCCTGGGCACATTCTTCAGCTGAAGGCTATGGCTCTCCAGCAAAGTATGGGGAAGAGATTTCTCCCTCCTTGCTAAATGAGCCTAGGGTGTGCACCCAACCTGTGCACCAGGGCCCCACTGTTCTGTCATTCACCCTAATGAGCAGTAGTGTAGTAGCAAATTCAGAAGTGCAGGGTCCCTTCCTGATAGTCACAGTCACATCCTCTTCTAAAATAATACAGCTTTCTAAGATTAAAGAATAATCTGGCCAGGCTTGAATACTGCTTTCTGTTTCTCTTATCACTGTCACCTTTTGATTATCCTTTCTCACTGTTACAGATTTTGCTTGAATTACTGAATTCAGTGTCTACACATTTATCTCCTTGTCTTGGCTTGTTGAAGTAGGAACTAATAAAGGCTTGCTTGCATTTTTGTTTGTTTATTGCATTTATATCCCATCTTTCTCCTGCCTTTCTCCTCCTTCCCCTCTCCTGTCCCTTCCTCCTCCATTCTTCCTCTTCCCCTCCTTTCTTTTTCCTCCTCCCCTGCCCGCTCCAGGTCTCTATCCCCATGGTCAGTTTTACCTATCCTAAGCATGGTTACTCGGGAGTAAATCCCACTGAACTCAATAAACATGCAAATGATTAAACCTGCCCTCCTCCTCCTGCCTGCTCCCCTTCCCCTCCTGCTCTCCCCATCCCCTGTGGTCAGTTTCACCTATCCTAAGCATGATTGCAGGTGAGTAAATCCCACTGAACTCAATAAGCATGCAGTTTCAGTTTATTAATAATCTGTATATAGCCATTGGCTGTCACAAAAGCACAGCAATACATGTACATAGAACATTGAACAAAAATACAAAACCACACTAAATTAATAAAAATCTAAAACAGTTATAGTTTAAAGATTTTTAACATAGCTGGCTCTAAGTTTCTTTGCCGCCAAAGCAAACTTGGCGGTAGAAATTATTATATGAGTTTGATTGGATGATAATAAGAAAACCACTGTCTGGGGCACACATGAATCTTTGTTCCTTTGAATCAGAGGGAGTAGGAATTTTCCTCTTGGGACACTAAATAAAGGACAAACTAGCATGTAGTGAATCAAGTCATCAGGGACCTTACAACCTGATACACATAGGCGGTCAGCATAAGGGACACCAAGATATCTGCCTTGTAAATTTGCCGAGGGCATAACCTGGAATCTTAATTCCGAATAGGCTCTGTGGAGGGAAGCCTTCGTTAGGATAGCTAGATATGGGGGCCACACTTGATTTGTTTTAATGAGAGGAAACTAAATAGAAAAGGGCGATGTGGCGATTACTGCCCTATCTTGTTGTGCCTCATGGTCAAAAATGTGGGTACGTAGTGCCTTAGAGTTAAGATTTCTAAACAGGTTATCGGTTAAATGGTAATTAAGGGCTAAAACAGAAAAATGTGCCACCCAACCTTTATTCTCCATCTGCTCCTCCCAACAAAGGCTGACCAGAGACCTAGAATTTGTTGCTGATAGCTTTTGCCAATAACGTAAAAAAGCCAGGTCTATTCTAGCCGCTAAAGAAGGAAGATTTAGTTCAGCTCTCACATGGGCTGCAGGGGTTCCTTTAGGTAGGCCCAGGATTTGCTTAAATAAAGTGTTTTGAATTGGTTCAAGGGCTAAACGTAAAGAGGGACCCCATATTTCAGATCCATAAAGGATTATCGGGAGTAAATCCCACTGAACTCAATAAACATGCAAATGATTAAACCTGCCCTCCCCCTCCTGCCTGCTCTCCTCCCCCTATCCCCTGTGGTCAGTTTCACCTATCCTAAGCATGATTGCAGGTGAGTAAATCCCACTGAACTCAATAAGCATGCAAATGATCAAGCATTCTCAACAAACTTGAACAGGATTCCATTTCTTACCTCCCGGATTAAAAAGCAGAGAAATTCACTAATAGGCAAAAAACCTGTGCAGTTCAAGAACGTACCTATAGCCCACAGATATTTCTATCAAACTTTAAAAAGTAGGGAAATTGGGCAGCTATAGTGAATGCACCAGGGGAACAGGAGACCTGAACTCCTCTCTGAGATATTGTACTGCCCTACAAATTTGTCAAAATGCAAACACAATTTGGGTTGGTCTTTCACAGTCCAATCCACTTCCTGCGTAGCTTGGAAAAATTTGGTTACATGTGCCAAATCAGGTCTTTGTTGTTTTTTCATTAGCTCCAAGGCTCAGCCTTACACAGAATATACATTCCAGGGCTAAATCCTGGTAAACTCTGGCTGTAGTTAAGTTTTGTATTTGCTACATGTGATCAAAGTATCACTAGGTAACATATGACCTGCCCATCAATGTTGGCAAACAGAAGGGAAAACAGATGGATTTGCATCTGCTTCAGAAGAAGTGCTAATTTAGGGATTTACACTTGCAAATGAATTTCGAGGTCACAGAAAACGTACCTTTTCCCTCAGCCTGCTCCAGATAAATTTATAATTTATACCTCTCCCATCAGTCACTCTAAGTACACCGTTGTGAATAAATGACTAACAAAAACACAGCTAATTTATTTCCATGTTTACATTGTGGATGTAATTTTTTTTAAAGTGCCATTTGAATTGATAGTTCAGACTGCATGTGGAGATTATAAGAAAAATGCAGGGAGAAAAATTAGAAGAAAAAGGTAGTACTTAGCATTCATGAGTGAGCAATTCTCTTCCTTTAATCCTAATACGAATGACTTCCAGTGTTATAACAAATTGGAAATTATGTCATTTTATACAATATGTGTTTCCAACTATCACAGCATCTGAGTGCCTAACCATTTTTGTTTCATTATTTTTTTCAGACACTATGACAAGTTTGTAAACATTATTACCCTCAGTTTACAGTTGAGAGGAAGGAAGTTTCCCAAATGTTATATGGCATCCCTTCATGAATGCATTAATCAACTCATTTCCACAAATTTACTAAGCCCTGAGGTTTATGCACTGTCAGATGCAGGTTGGGCAAATCTGAGTCATTTTCAAGCATCTAGTGGTGAGACTAGCCTCTCTAATGCTCTTTAATATTTATTTAGCATCGATGATGTCCTAAGTATTTTAATGCAGACTAAAACATTGTCAGGCAGTATTTCTCAGACATTTTGGATTATACTTCTAGGCAATTCTCCTGAGATTCTGCTGAGCTTGTTAATAGTAACATGCAACAGTAATCATGGGATCCAGGTGCATTCTTACTTCTTCCACTGAGATGATGTCACTTCCCATATAATTGGAAGGGCAGGGGTCAATGCTACCTTCCTGCCTCAAGCAGCATAGAGTTATGGAAACATCTAGCATGATGGTTTAATTTTTCAAGGAACACATCAGCCTCCCTCTTGCCATATTAATGCTCTTGCCCATGCACAATTTGTGTATCACTGGTATCAGAGGTGTGAGAGTCTGTAGCATGTGAAAAGTTCTTCCCCATATGACCACTGAATGGGATGCAGGAAATAATCATTATTCTTAACAATTGTTTTGCCACATTGGATACTTTCAATGCTTCTTTATTCAGAAATAGTCACGTGCAATAAAAATTATGTGCATGACTAGTAGTGTGTGGGAAATCAGTGCATATAGCTGACTCTGACAATAAGTAAGAGACACATTAGAGATGGACTGTGGTGATGACACTTTTTATGGTTTTTTTTGTTTAGTTGTACTGTATTTTGTATTTTTATATTTTACTGTCAGGTGAAGTTGGTTTTTGTTGAAGATTGTAAACTGCTTTGTGGAGAAGAAAAGCAGGATATACATTTTTAAAATAATAATAAAAAAGGTGCATGCACATCCCATCTCCACTGATCTGCCCTTTCCATAGACATTAGTGGCACACAGTAATTCTTATGCATTAAAGAAAAATAGAGAGATGCTAATGGTTTCAAAACATCTTTGCACCGCTACATCTCCTGTCACAAACCAACCCTATCACTTTGTTGAGAAACTGGGAAACCTCAAAAATCCATATTTTCCATTATTAGTGCAGACATTTTCATCTGTTTACAGAGAGATAGTTGAGAAGAGTGACAGATGGTCCTTCCTGACGGTACTGCAAACAATAACATAATCCATCTTTAAGACATTTTCAACTTTTGATTTTTTTTGGTAAAAATTAAGTTGACATTGTTTGTGTGGGCAATGGAGAGGAAACGTTGAAAGATAAATAAGCTGAATGAGTCATTCAACCATTTTAAACTGACATTTTAAATTATGCTAATTTGGCACAAAAAGAACTATTTTAACCTGGAAATGTTGCCAAATGTACTAATATTCCTGGATTTACTTATTTACACATTCTTTCTAGAAGAGAACAAGTGGAAACTCTCCTTAGTGACTCTTGTTCCTGATGCAGAGCTACATCCAACACATTAAAAGAATCTGAGTAGGGATGGATGATGGAATCTATTTCTGGTCTATGTCAGTTTTGCATGCATTCATTCATGAGTTCATTCCATTCTGCTTCCTCATTAATCTGGGATTTAAAAAAACTACAAAAATTCAACACATATTTTGAACATATTTTCTAACAAAATATGCATTTCTAAATATATTGGGTAACATGCTGTAGCTAAATACCACTCAAGTATGACTAACATTGGCTATCATCCATTTTCTCTGAAAGTACATATTTCTAAATGTACTTTATGCTAAAGCTTGCCTTTTTGTCTACATTTTGGTATGTTTGAGGCACTAATTGATTTGCAGAGCAGTGTGAAATCCAATCTACAGATTAGTCTGAGAGGTGCTGAATAGATCTGTTTGTATCTGAATCCACAAAGAACAAATTCCTCAAGCATCTCAAAATCTGAGCAACTTCCAATGACAGAAACCTAAGTGCCATGCTTTTGGGTAAAACATAGAGCCCATGCCCCTTGCATATAGCCAAATTACCTCAGAGCAAGTTCTTTCACTTCCGATAGGTTATCTACTTGTATTATCCTGCCATGTGGTAAGGAGGATTTTTACCATACACATCACTTGAAGATGTGTCATAAAATGGGTGGTAGCATGATCTTCTCTATGGACTCAAACTGAGGAGAAATTCTATTCAGCTGAATCACCAGGATGTTTCCTACTGAGCCTTGCCAAATACTGAAGCAGAGACAGAAAAAGCAAAGTCCAACCTGGCATGGAAACAGCTCTCTTATGGTTTTCAAATGGAGTGAAGAATACATTATTAACTAGGCTAGTTAAAGTAACAGTATCACATTTGTTGTCATTGTTGAAAGAAGCAGGCAAAAAGATGGGGTAATTAATGGCTAAACAAAGTATCTGAAGATCTGTAGTTCCTATATAAAAAACGAGGGATAGCCAATGTTTCAGATGTTGTTGGACTACAACTCCCATCAGGCTCACTACCATGGCCAATGGTCAGGGATAATTGGAGTTTAGTCCAACAACAAATGATCACAGGTTCCCCAAACATGCACTTGTGGCTTTCATACATTTCTATGCTGTAGTGTGCAAATGACTCATACAAAGAGCTAACATACATAAATATTCAGGCTCCATTTCCTAGAATGAATACTGGCACTCTATAGAGATGATTATAAGACAGATCTCTGTGTTAGCAATTGTTTTTTGCAGGCATGCAGCAACACATATGATTATATAACAGCTTAGGCTCAATTTGATGACTAGTTTGATACAAGATGCCTCCTCCAGTTGCCTCAGCACTAATGGAATATGAAATAGGAAAAATAAAATGACAGCATTACAAAAATTAAATGTGAGAGCCACATGAATGATCTCCTGCTTTCACAATATGAAGGGTGTCTCAGACTGAGCCAGACCACTGGTCTTTCCCAACCCTGGAGATGTGATGGACTAAACCTTAGGTCTCAGTGGACACTGGTGGCTCCATTGTCAGTAGGGTAGTGAATCTGGGTGTTTCCAATGTCAATGGGGCAGTGAATCTGCTCTGGTTTCAGCCTGAACTTTCAATTGGCGGTCCAAGGTGCTGCAACTTATTTCACAAATAGGTTCAACACATTGGACAGTTCCGAAAAAGTCTGGACACAAACCTGGACTGACATCAGAGCCACCAGCCTCCACTATTAGGTCATCTGTATCCAAAGCATATGCTTTTCCACTGACCTATGGCTGTCTGCTTGAAGTACTGCAGTGCAATTAACAAATGGACAATTGGTACTGTGTGTGACTCACACAGGACAGAACTCTGCCCTAGTTGTCTCTAAAACAGCATCTGGCAACCTCCAGACCATGGGCCAAATTAGGCCAGCAGGGTTCCTGATGTGACCTGCAAGATTGTTTTCCAAGACCCACCTGTCCCACACCTGATGTCATGTGAAATCAGGTGTGCAGCAGGTAAATATGTCACTGCAAATGAACAACTGGGAGCCTTAAATTGTGCTCCTGATGCTTCCTTGGCAAGCAAGGTTTGCTGTTAGAAGATTGCCATTTGCACAAGTCCTACTGGGATCATCTGCACTATGAAGTTTCCATTTGGGAATTCCATAGTACAGCTAATTCCTGCCCAAAGCAGGGTTTGATATTGGCATTGATTAGCAAGCCCTGAAAGGAAATGCTTCCTTTCCTCAAGGGGTTTGAACACAGTGTGGACAAAGGAAACAGGGTTTGCAGCCACCAATCAACTGATTTCAAAATGTGTGAACAAAAAAAGCATACAGGTAAATGTCAAAGTGACTCATGAGGTTTGGGATCCACCAGCCAAATCTAGTTCCCCACACCTGCTCTAAAGTTCCCACAATCTCACATCAAATAAGAGCAGGATTGCAGTTACGTCCCACGGAAAGAGTCAGCATGCTGAACATAGCAAGCAATCTCACTTCTAAAAAGTCCCTCACCCTACTCCATGTATTTGCATTGGCCACATTGCCTGGTCTTATGCTTTGCTTCTTTGCAACATAGCCCTGGGATCAGTAACAAGCTGCTCTATCCACCAACCACTGAAGAACACATCAGATATTGCAAAGTAACCTTTTGTATTGTATCATGCAATACATAACAAACCAAAAGTAATCCAGGGTACAGTAATTTCTGCTGATTTTGGCATAACAAATCCGTGATGATATTTAAATGTTTGTTGGACACTAATTTACCTCCCAAAGATTAAATTATGCAAGTGATGGCTTGGTAGTGCAGGAGGAAAGGACAGCGATAAAAAATGTGATTGATGCTATACAATGGCAAAATGAGAAACAAAAGATTCCTGTTACTGAAAATAACCTAGTGTTTTCTTTCCCACTCTAATGAGATCATAATAAGAATATGAAACAGTCTGGCTTAAACCAATGTGGAACTGGGATAGATAAAATATCAGATCAGAGTTTATTGCTAAAAGTTCCCCTTATCTTTAATGACCTCAAATAATCACCTATTAGTTATTAAAGGAAATTTTTCAAAAGAAAACATTTCAACAGAAATATTACAAAGATGACTAAAACATTGAAAAGAGGCACTAATTTCAATGATCAGTTGCATATTTTATTCCCATAGCTTGGCTATTTGTACAATCAAACTGCCTAATAGAGGAATGTTTCAAGTTCTGAAAAGCTGCCTTTCTTTCTTTCTTTCTTTCTTTCTTTCTTTCTTTCTTTCTTTCTTTCTTTCTTTCTTTCTTTCTTTCTTTCACAGCAAAAGCAAGATGGCCACATACACACAGAGCACATGTGGTATAAACTTCAGCAGGGAGCTACAGGGCATGCACTAATTGAAAACAAAGCAGTATGACCATCCCAAAACCTCTGCAGGCACAAGCAGTATTGTTGTTGTTGTTGTTAAATTAAATTGGTGCAGGAAGATGGCGGCTTAGGTGGAGGAGCTTGTTTGGAGCTCCTGCTGCTTAACTTATTTTAACATCTTTTTAACATCTTTTTAATATCTTTTTAACTTTTGACATTGTGCGGGCTCTTAGGGGAGTGTGTGGGTGAGTGAATATTTATGGTGCTACCCACTTTCCATTGCCCTGCTAAATCTGGAGCAGTGACTACGGACGGAGTCGGCTGGAACCGGGAGGTGCGGAAATTGAAACCGGGGATCAACGAGGCCTTTTACCTTTTCTGCCGGTGTCGTTGCTGGGCTCCGCTGTGTTGGGCCTCGCTCCTACTCTGGCCTGTGCTTTCTGCTGCCGCTGCTGCGACGGGTGTGGGTCCTGCCTGCGGTGTGGGTCCTGCCTGCTTGCTGTCGCTTGTTGTCATCGTCTTCGCCATTCCTGTTGTTGTCGCTGTTGCCGTGGCACTTTTCGCTGCCGTTGCTGCCGCTGCTGCTTTGTCCCCGCTGCCGCTGTGTTCCGTGTTGTCGCTGCTGCTGGTTCTTCGCTTTCTTCCTGCTGTGGCTGGGCGTTTGCCGCTTGCTGGGGCTGCGGCTGGCTGTTGCTGGGGGCTTGCTTTTATCTCTGTCGCTGCGGCGTGCGGCACCTCTTCATCGTCGTTGCGCCCTTTGTTGCTGCCGCTGCTCTGCGCTTTGCCCTGTGGTATGGTTTGTGCCCCATGGCCGCGGCGGCTCTGTTTTCCACTGCAGCTGGCGTTTTCTTTTGCGGCTGTGCCTGCATTCCTCCACCGTTGCCGCTGCAGTTTTTGCTTCTTATTGGTGGCCTATGCTTTTTGCCACCATTGTCATCTGGCCGTTTCGAGGTGTCATCCTTGTGGGAAGAAGAGAGATCTTGGAGCCGGCATCTGCCTGTACAGTGTGCGGGACTATGTT
Source organism: Rhineura floridana (assembly GCF_030035675.1). Classification (NCBI taxonomy): domain Eukaryota; kingdom Metazoa; phylum Chordata; class Lepidosauria; order Squamata; family Rhineuridae; genus Rhineura; species Rhineura floridana. Next base: position 41,190,070 of record NC_084486.1, on the reverse strand, counting down.
GGCATGTTGTTTTGGTCTGAGATGAATGGGTGGTTGTGTATATGAGTGTACGTGTGAGTGAGTGTGTATGTTTGTATGTATGGTTGTTTACATATATAATTGTTGTATATATAAGTTTTTATTATGTGCTTCAGAGAGAGCTTTTTCTATCAGGCGGGGGGACTTGAGGGGGCCCCAATTGCCGTAGTGACGGGCAGAGGGAGGTATGGCATTGTGAGAAGGACGAGCCAGGTAAGGGGAACGTGGCCCAGACATGTTGTGGCTGTGCCATGTTCCGGTCCTTCTCACACCCGCAAGGTCATTGGTTGTCCTCTCAGCCAACTCTCAGATCTCCAGTTGCTGCTTTTAAATGCCAGATCAGTATATAATAAAACCTCCCTTGTCCACGATTTGATTGTGGATGAGACAGCCGATCTGGCATGTATAACCGAGACCTGGGTGGGTGAGCAGGGAGGAGTTGGTCTCTCTCAGCTCTGCCCACCAGGGTACTTGGTTCAGCATCATGGTAGATCTGAGGGTCAGGGAGGTGGGGTTGCTGTCGTCTATAAGAGTTCCATCTCACTCACCAAGCACCATGTTCATGCAGTTACTGGCCTGGAGTGTCTGCACCTTGTGTTGGGCCAGAGGGACAGGTTGGGAATCCTTTTGGTGTACCGCCCACCTTGCTGCCCAATGGCTTCCCTAACTGAGCTGACGGAAGTGGTCTCAGAGATATTGCTGAGATCCCCCAGACTACTGGTACTGGGGGATATCAACATTCATGCCGAGACTACTTTGTCTGGCGTGGCTCAGGACTTCATGGCTTCCATGACAACCATGGGGCTGTCTCAATATGTTAGTGGTCCAACACATGTGTCGGGGCATACTCTAGACCTTATTTTTGCTACTGGACATGGGGATAGTGATCTGGATGTGGGGAGTCTTACATCACTCCCTTTGTCATGGACAGATCACTGCTTGCTGAAGTTTAGACTTTCAGTAGCTTCTTCCCTCTGCAAGGGTGGTGGACCTATTAAATAGGTCTGCCCCCGGAGACTAATGGATCCTGAAGGTTTTCAAAGGGCTCTGGGGGATTTTCCGGCTGATAGGTCTGGCGCTCCTGCTGAAGCCCTGGTCGCTCTGTGGAATACGGAGATGACCCGGGCTGTTGACACGATCGCTCCTGTGCACCCTCTCCTGTGTAGAGCTCATACAGCTCCATGGTATACTCCGGAGCTGAGAGCGATGAAGCAAGATAGGAGGCGGCTTGAGCAGAAATGGAGGCGAACTCCTGACGGATACAATCATGCGCTGGTTAGTGCTTCTACTAAGCTGTATGTAGGAGCAGTGAGGGCAGCGAAAAAACAACATTTTGCTGCCACTATGAAATCATCTCTCTGCCGCCCAGCGGAGCTCTTTCGAGTTGTCCGGGGGCTTCTTCATTCAAACCCTCCAGACACGGTGGAATCATCACTGGCCCGCTGCAATCAGTTTGCTGATCACTTCCAGAATAAGATCGCATGTATCCGCCGGGACTTAGACTCTCAAGTTATAGTAGTTGATCTTAGTGAGGTGTCCGGAGCACAGTCTTGTCATGTTTTGTTGGATGAGTTCCAGTTGGTTCAGCTCGAGGACGTGGACAAGGTGCTTGGACAGGTACGTGCAACCACTTCGGTACTGGATCCTTGCCCCTCTTGGCTAATAAAAACTAGCAGGGATGGAACAGTTAGCTGGGCCAAGGAAGTGATAAATGCCTCTTTACGAGAGGGAGTGGTCCCTGGCTGTCTGAAAGAGGCATTGGTGAGACCACTTCTGAAAAAGCCTTCCTTGGACCCAGACAATTTTAACAGCTACAGACCAGTAGCGAATGTTCCATTCCTGGGCAAGGTCTTGGAACGAGTGGTTGCTGGCCAGCTCCAGGCGCTATTGGATGAAACCGATTATCTAGATCCATTTCAATCGGGTTTTAGGCCCGGTTTTGGCACCGAGACAGCCTTGGTCGCCCTGTATGATGACCTATGTCAGGAGAGAGACAGAGGGAGTGTAACTCTGTTGATCCTCCTTGATCTCTCAGCGGCTTTTGATACCATCGACCATGGTATCCTTCTGGAGAGGCTCGCGGAGTTGGGAGTTGGCGGTACTTCTTGGCAGTGGTTCCGCTCCTACTTGGCAGGTCGTCTCCAGAAGGTAGTGCTTGGGGAACATTGCTCGACACCGTGGGTTCTCCAATATGGAGTCCCGCAGGGGTCATTTTTGTCCCCCCTGCTTTTTAATATCTACATGAAGCCGTTGGGGGAGGTCATCAGAGTTTTGGAGTGCATTGTCATCAGTATGCTGATGACACGCAGCTCTACTTCTCCTTTTCATCTTCTTCAGGTGAGGCTGTCGATGTGCTGAACTGTTGCCTGGCCGCGACAATGGACTGGATGAGAGTTAACAAACTGAGGCTCAATCCAGACAAGACTGAGATGCTGTTGGTGGATGGTTTCTCTGATCGGATGGTGGACATATACCCTGTCCTGGATGGGGTTACACTCCCCCTAAAGGAGCGGGTTCGTAGTCTGGGAGTCTTTTTAGACTTTTCCCTCTCACTTGAGGCTCAAGTAGCCTCGGTGGCAAGGACTGCGTTCTACCAACTTCAGTTGGTGTCCCAGCTACGTCACTATTTGAATAAAGAGGACCTTACATCAGTGGTACATGCTCTGGTAACCTCGCGTTTGGATTACTGCAATGCGCTCTACATAGGGCTACCTCTGAAGACAGTTCAGAAGCTACAACTAGTGCAAAATGCGGCAGCCAGACTGCTAACAAGGACCAAGCGGTCTGAGCATATAACACCTGTGCTAGCCCGTTTGCACTGGCTGCCAATATGCTTCCGGGCTAAAATCAAAGTGTTGGTATTAACCTATAAAGCCTTATACGGTGCGGGACCACGATATCTGTCAGAACGCCTCTCCCAATGTAAACCAGCCCGTACACTACGTTCTGCTACGAAGGCCCTCCTCTGGGTTCCAACTTATAGGGAGGCCCGGAGGGTGGTGACAAGATCTAGGGCCTTCTCAGTGGTGGCCCCTGAACTATGGAACAGTGTCCCCGAGGAAGTGCGCTTGGCGCCGACACTGTTTTCTTTTCGGCGCCAAGTTAAAACCTTCCTATTCTCTGAAGCATTTTAATTTAAGTTAATTTAATCCTAAAATTTTGTTGTATTGATTTTAGACTGTTTTTGTGTTTTATTGTATAATATTGTGTCATTTATTGTATTTCCTATGTTCACCGCCCAGAGAGCTATTGCTAGTCGGGCGGTATATAAGTTTAATAAATAATAATAATAAAAATAAAATTTCTATAACGCCCCATAGCCGAAGCTCTCTGGGTGGTTTACAACATAACAGTATTGAAAATGAGATCACATATAACTGCCCCCATGCCATAATGAGCATAAATCATCATGGATGCCCAATAAAAAGGCTACTGGGGACAAATTCTATTTAAAAGATGAACAGAGGTAAGAGGATCCAAAGAGCTATGTTAGGTGCACCAAAGGACTCAGGCATTCCCAGTAGGATATTTTTAACTTGCTTTCTCTGAACAGCAGATCACAAAGTGCTTTGAAAAGTCCCTTGGTTTCATAAGTAGTTTCCAATGAGGTAAGCAGGAAGGGCTACTTTTTGGCTATCATCTACAATGGATAACTCGTTGTGGAGTTCATTAGATCCTGGGAAGAAGAAACACAAGTTTCTAATCTGAATTATATTCATTTGTCAATATTCCACCACACAACCTTCAGCATGCAATGCTGTTGGTGTAATGACCAAAACAGCAAAAACACTACAATCAAATCTTAAAAATCTGGTAATAGCTTCAGATTACACAAAATAAGGGAGAGCAGGGTTTTTAGTTTATTTTAAAAAATGCATAGTAACTTAAAGGATAAAAGAAGAAAAGTAAACCTGGGAAAATAGAAAGATCTTTGCGTGGCACCAAAATTTCAATGTAGGTACCAGGTGGGGATCCCTAGAGAAAATATTCCAAGGTTTTGCAGAACAGACATATCTGACTTTTACAGAGATACCTAAATGATTAAAACTAATGAGGGAGATTGCCAAAATATTTGCAAGTTAGAAGTGGAGCTAAAGCTAATTTGCCATTTTGAATTCACTGAACATCTCTGAATATTTCTAGTAACAAACTGAAGATTCATCTGCATATTGTTTGCTGACTGTATTTTATTCATTAACGTAGTGCCTGTAATGTCACTAGTTTTTTGTGGAATGGCATCACAATTGGGCCTCCGTAGAGAATTCATCTGAACATGAGTTGACCAATCAGTGCAATTGCCAGAGTTACAAAGGCTGCAACCTTGAACAGAAGGAGCTTGACAACACAGTCTTGGGCATGTCTACTCAGAAAAAGTTGGTCCCATTGAGTAAAATGGGTCACACACCCAGGTAAGTGGATACAGGATGGTACAGTAAATCCCAATGAAGACAAAGGGATTTAGTCAATGTACCAATGTACATAGCTCATGAGATTCCTTTTTTTATTTTGACTTAACCTTTATTCAGATATGAATGCATGTTAGCTTGGATTTGAAATTAAAAACTGAGAAAACCTAATGGATATTTGTTTTCCAATCTTGATTCAATTTCCTCTTTGCTATGACCTCTGCCATTCTTATAGTTTCATCTGGATATGTTGTTATTATTGTTATTCATTATCATCATTGCCAATCCATCACCACTGCCTTTGCTTTTGCAATGACAACTTTAACCAAGGTGTAGTTATTTTGCTCAACCAAACGTTCACCTTTCTAAGCACAACAGAAATGAACATCAAGGGTGCAGCTCTGCCTTCTGTATAACCTCCCTACATGATCTCAGCGCATCTGTTCTTATCCTTCAGTATGAGGACCAGGCAGACAGACATTTCTGCCCTTAAAACAGGCATTCAGCCCTATTGCAGTCATGAGCCAGACTTTCTTGACCAAAGTTTGTTTCCATTCCATTCCACAGTTTCTGGAGTGATCTCCATCACCATACCTGCAGATCCACCTCTAAAACTGAGCTCATTAACAATGGGCTGCAAGGCATTATAAACTCCTTTGAGCCCCCAATACTGCCGGCCATGAGTAACTCTCCTCTTTGCCAAACACTGCAGAAACAGAAAGGAGTGCTCTGATTCCCTTAGGAAGTGTCAGAGCCAGGAGTGTAGTCATCTGGGGTCTCGGGGAGTCTTAGACCCCTTATTTTTTTTGAGAACAGGGTCCCAGCAGAGTCCCGTCTCTAGCATCCTATGAGCCAATCGGCACGAAAGGGTAGTATGTTAGCCATTGAGAAGAGCCAATCAGAGTGAAAGGAAGTGAGTCAGCCACTGCGAAGACTGTTCTCAGTAGCTGACACTCTCCCCTTTCATGCTGATTGGCTCCTAGGGACAGCTGTTGTTGTGGGAGGAGGCTGTGACTATCATGAAGGGACCCTGAACATCAGAATTTGCCAATGGACTACTGATCAGAGCAGAACAGAGCATTCCTTCCTGTTTCCACAACATAGAAGAGGACACCTACTCCTGGCTGGCAGCATTTTCTCTCAGCACTGCTGCAGATTGCTGCTTCCCTGTCTCTCAGATGGGAGTGAGTTGGCCCTAATGAAGGAGAAGGCCACAATAGACTTTCTTCAAAAGGGAGAGCTTGTAGCCAATCAGAAGCATGCTGGTGCTGGTCCATAAAGGCTGGCCTTGGCCCTAGGGCATCTTCTTTCTTTGTAGCAGAATCTCACCCACCCAACCTGGGGCAGTGTGGGCTTATGCAGTTGCCCTCTGGGGGCTACATAGGAATTTTGAGGGTGTCCCTCAATTTGCTCTTTTTTCTTTTCTTTTTTTTGCATACTCCACATTATCCATTGTTCAGCTGGCTTTAGGTGGGTTTGGATTTGCAATTTAATTGAATGTATACAAAAATCCTTCAACTAGGCAAAATTGTATATGTTAGGAGAAATGTGCACAAAAAATGCATACAAATTTTCATGCAGTCTCTCTCTCCCAGTCAATCTATCTATATTCAGAATGGGGTGAAGTGAATGTAAGATTGGAGAAACAGGAAATTCAGAGAAACTAAAAATGGCAGATTTGTCCTTCCCTGCTTGGTAGGCTGCTGGGTCTGATGCTGTTGCAGACGTGTGTGGGTGTCTAGACAGTGGGGGCGGGGTGCACATGTCAGATCCTGCACACCGTCTGCTTCCTGGTATCCGGAGATAAAAGTAATAGGTTCTCATCACTCAATTAACAATAACTGAACCAAAGTGGGGTGGTTTTGCCATGGGTGGTAAACAGATGAGCTTTCCTTTGCTGAATACACAAATACCACCAGCTCGCATTTGATAGTATGTTATTGCTACAGATCCCCAAGTTATAATAACCTTTATTCCACATGCCAGTCTCTTAAGTCATCATTATGTGGTGTGTGGGCAAGCTGCCACTGTGGCAAAGACTCCTTGAAATTTTTATATAACACCTTTTCTTTCCCCATCTTTACAGATTGAGTGTCCTCCATGCCACAGAATAACTCTTGGCTTTAACAGGTAAATGCAGTAGACATAGACAAAAGTATCAGACAACATGTTTCCTCATTCACCATCATTAACACGCACACACACACACACACAGAGAGAGAGAGAGAGAGATTGCTTCTGGTGGCTGAATTCTCCACTATGTTGACACTGCTTCCTTCTAATATTCTATTCCTCTGATAAAACACTGGAGCCTTCCACTTCTTTTCTTCAGTACAGATAAATATTAGCCTGCAGGCAATGAGACATTCTCCACAATAACTTTCAGATCTTTTCGTTCCCAGCCAATGTGCTGAAGGATGTTTCTGCAGCACATACACTTGTTTAAATAGATATCATTGCTCATCTCACCCCATGAGATTGATACATTATGTATGGTCTTTCGCTTCACTACATTACTGAGTACTGATGTGCAATGTGAAATCTTGAGGTTTTGGAAGCTTTTTTAAGAGAGATTTTGGGCATGGCATATTATACGCCATGAAGAGTTTGGCTGTGCAAGGCTTAAATGTACATTATTCATTCCAAAATGCAGGATCTAATTTCTTCAGAGTTGACAACAGGGGAAGTAAATTACCTAGTCATTTTTTACCATCAAAGGAACTCAGGAGTAGTGCTAGTACCATCCGTAAAGTTTGCAGACAACTCCAGCAAGGAAAATCCTTCCTCTGGCTTCCATCAGCAAAGGCAATTTGTGGCTCTGTCAAACTATTTTGTGTGTGTGTGTGTTTATTACTAAGCATATGGATTTTAATATCATCAATGACAATGCTTTTTACTAAACCTAGTTATATAAGCAAATGTAGTAAACTATGAACAATTATGAAACAGAGGAGGGAAAATGTCTTGAGGGTATTGTACCTTGCCCATCAGCCCATAAAAATGTCTGGTTCTTATTAAACTCTTGAATGAAATACAGATTGTTGTCCTATTCAGATGCTTAAGGTCAGCTTCTCCGGTCCAAACTAGATATTATCCACAGGTGCATGCAACCTTTCTCCCAACATTTTCTTTTCATGAAAAAGCACCCTTGGGAGGCTGTGAATTTGAACTGAAAAAAAGGGTTAGTAACAGTGAGCTGTCTTCCCAGTCAAAATCGCCCTCCCCAAACTCCTTCCATCTCCTTCACAGGGGAGGTGGGGAGATACAAATATCTATCTTTTATCCTGTGGGCAGAAGAGCATCTTAAGCTGTGTCACTGAGCTGGAGCAGAACCAACAGAGGAAGGGTTAAAAAATCCATCCCCTCCAGTCCTATATTTCCAAGGCAGCATTCCAAAGCCGCGTTGGCATTTTTTTAATGAAAAAAGTTGATGAAACATCACCAGGATTTGTGACTAAGATCTACTTTGTCTGCTCATGCTCCACTTACACTTTGCTAAAGATACCAGAGTATGAAATAAAGATATATACCACATAATTTATTATTATTATTTATTTATCACATTTATACCCCACCTTTCTTTTCATCATAGAAACCCAAGGCACCTTACATATGGTTCCCAGGCAGGCTCCCATCCAGGCACTGACCAGACCTGACCCTGCTTAGCTTCAGCAGGGTGCTGGCCTCATGTGCCTTCAGACCATAGCCCAGGACCATAACTGGTGAAACACACATCCATGTAGAACCCACCATTTTACCGGTTTAAATGCAGAACAGCATAAATCCAACCCTTACCTAGTTGTCACTTGTGGGTCTTTTAAAGGGGAATGTGATGCAAGGATGAGGAACCACAGACCTGGGAACTAAACCAAACACAGTCCTCCAGGTGTCTCTGTCTGGTCCTTGGGGCTCTCCTCAGGCCACCCCCCTCCCCAGCCACCCCCTACCTTCCACATCTGCTTTGCAGCCTCCTGGAGTTTGTTTTGTTTGTCAGGATTGTGCCTTGAACTATTATCATCCTTGTTTGTCTGAATGGACAATGGCAGGGACTGTGTGTAGAAATTAGCCTACTATGCAAGGGCCAAATTCAGGCTGAAAAAGATCCCCAACTCCTACTCTGGGATGACCAGATACAAAGGAGGACAAGGCACCAGCACCTTGGTTCTGTCAAGAGGAAAGGAAGTCCAAGGGTTGAGAAAATCTGCACTCATCAATATTCCCTCTTCTACACTACTAGGTAAGACACAGAAGCCATCTTCTGTTGTAACTGGTCCCCCTGCAACATAGAATGATAGGGTGATATCCAGTTGTGGTGTCCTACTTGTGCAGTAACGTCCTCTTATGCAAATAAGACTTTCCATTCAACCCTTTTTTTCTTCAACCCCAGGTGTGCACCAAAGATCTGGCATGGAGAGTTGGGGAGCCCTCCAGTGCAGGTGGAGGTACAGGGGAATGCAGAAGGGAGGGGGAAAGAGGAATCCCAGCACATCTGGTAGCATGGCATTGGATCTGTCATACCAGGACATACCTATTTAGCAATTTAGCTCACCATTGTCTACTCATAAGAACATAAGAAGAGCCTGCTGGATCAAACCAGTGGCCCATCTAGTCCAGCATCCTGTTCTCACAGTGGTCACCCAGTCACCTTTGGGAGCCCACAAGCAGGACCTGAGTGCAAAAGCACTCTCTCCTCCTGCAGCTCCTGGCAATTGGTATTCAAAAGTATACCACATCCAACTATGGTGGCAGAGCACAACATTCATGGCTAGTAGCCATTGATAGCCTTATCCTCCATTAATTTGTCTAATTGTCTTTTAAAGCATCAGTGTTGGTGGCCATCATTGTCACTGGTGGGAGCAAATTCCATAGTTTAACTGTGCGCTGTGTGAAGTAGTACTTTCTTTTGTCTGTCCTGAACCTTCCAACATTCAGCTTCATTGGCTGTCCACTAGTTCTAGTGTTATGAGAGAGGTGGAAAAACTTTTCTCTATCCATTTTCTCCATGCCATGCATAATTTCATGCAATTCTATCATGTTGCCTCTGACTCACCTTTTCTCTAAACTAAAACCCCTGAAATGCTGCCACCTTTCCTCATAGGGGAGTCGTTCATCCCCCTGATCATTCTGGTTGCCCTTTTCTGAACCTTTCCCAACTCTACAATATTCTTTTTGAGGTGAGGGGACCAGAACTGTACACAATATTCCAAATTTGGCTGCATCCTAGATTTATACAATGGCATTATGATATTAGCAGTTCTATTTTTAAGTTCCTTTCCTAATGATCCCTAACATGGAATTTGCCTTTTCCACAGCTGCTGCACACTGGGTCAACATCTTCATAGAGCTATCCATTACGACACTAAGGTCTCATTCATGGCCAGTCACCGCCAGTTCAGACCCCAGTGAAATTAAGATTTTTTTGCTCCAATATGCACAACTTTACACTTATTTATCTTGAATTTCACTTGCCATTTTACCGCCTATTCATCCAGTTTAGAGAGGTTCTTTTGGAGCTCTTCACAATCCCTTTTCATTTTAGCAACCCTGAACAATTTGGTATCATCAGCAAACTTGGCCACCTCACTTCTCACCCCTAACTCAAGATTGTTTATGAACAAGTTAAAAAGCACAGGTCCCAATACCAATCTTTGCAGGACTCCACTTTCTACAGCTCTCCATTGGGAGCACTGTCCATTTATTCCTGCTCTGCTTCCTGCTACTTAACCAGTTCCTGATCCACAAGAGGACCTCTTCTCTTATTCCATGGCTGCTAAGCTTACTCAGTAATCTTTGGTGAGGTACCTTATCAAAAGTTTTTTGAAAGTCTAAGTATACTATGTCCACTGGATCACCTCTACTCTGCAGGCCATTGTTTTCCAGGGTCTCAGGCAGAGTTCTTTCCCATCACTTGCTACCCAAGATACTTGTAACTGAAGATGCCAGGGACTGGACACAGGACCTTTTGCAGGCAAAGCAACATGTGCTTTATTATGGAGCTAAGCTCCTCCATTCTGTAGGCACCCTTCATAACCAAACTGATACAGTAAGCATGCATTTTCTGACTGTCCCCAAATACAAAATGTAGAATGAGAAGCTGCTCTTAATGTGAAGTGTGTGTTAAGGGAAAGAAAAGACTCTGAAGATGTAAAAGGTGAACCATAAACCACCCAGACTAGGATGATGGAGATCTATGGAGCGGACTTTTCAAAGAAAGATATGTGTACAGATGAAAGTGGTGGGGTCTACCTCTCCTTCTTGACCTTGGAAGCAAATAAGCTGTTCCTCCCAGTAACATTGTTGTGCCCCAGCCTGAGGGAAAGCTAGATCAGGGAGTGGAGTCAGATGAGGACAGGATTCCTTGGGAAACTGGAGGAAGGGGGATGAGCAAGGAGGGGTTGGACAGACCTCAAATTCCCATACCCACCACTTCATTGGAGGCAGCTCCTGCCCCTCCTGCGAGCCCAGTGCCGGAGCAGTTGGAAAGCGACTCCCCAATTGCACCATCCAAACCCATGCAAGAATCCCTGCCAGACACTTCAACCGCCTCCCAGCCAGTCAGCGTTCAGCTTCCAGAGGCTGTGCTGTCACCTAGCAAAGCCCCGCCATCTGATGTGCTGTCTGAGACTCGCCCCCCTCGGCCCATGCAAAGAGGCGCAAGAAGAGAGACTTTTGAAAGGTGGAACAAAAGGTGCACACAAAAACCTACTCTACTTAAGCTGGGGTCTTCCAAGGCACAAGTGCGGAGTCAGTTCTCCCCAGACACTGCAGAGACTGCTTAGTTAGGATAGTTAGGATACTAGTGAGTCAGAGTAGACAGGTGAATGAAGCACACAGCTTTGGATGTAACTGTAACCTTAACAGAGAAAGACATCACCTCACCTCAGTTTGGGTCCTTCAGCTCTGGGCAAGACAAACATAGCCTTGAAAAAGAATATTCATAAAAAATAATTAGCCCAGTTAACACAGATGGCATTTGTACCTGCCCCCACAAAGTCCCTTTTCTTGCTTGCTCAATGACTTTGAAATTATATTTGCTCACCACAGGTGGACAAAAAAAAATGGCTGCTTACAAACCTATAGTTACATCTGAATAGCACTCTGGCATTAAGGTTCAGGTGCTGGTAGCACATATGAAGGCATTCCATGAACAATCATGCAAACTGTGGAATGACTAACAGTTTTTCTTTTGCTTTATATAGTTTAAAGCTCATTACTGTTATACAGATTGTCATACATGATCGTTAGACTGGGGAAGGACCATAGCTCGGCAGTAAAAGTATGTTTTGCACACTTAAAGCTCCAGGCTCAATCTTTGGCATCTCCAGGTGGGCTGGGAGAGACCCCAGTCTGAAAACCTGGAGTGCTGCTGTATGTCACGGTGGACAGTACTGAGCTAGATAGAATAAGGGTATAAGGAAACTTCCTGTGTTTCTATGAAGAAGAATGTATTTACCTAAACGGTTGGGTGTGACAAAACTGATTGGAATTACTGAGGCTGAAGATCAGCACCACTGGGTCATTATGCGTGGTAACTCACGCTGGAGGTTGCTCACATTAAAAAGTATATATGGGGGTTAGCATTAAAACAAAAGGAGTTTGGAAGGACGAAGCAGGATCACTGGTAATTTTGAATAATATGATGGAGATTGCAGACACAGCTCTTTTACATAAAAATATTTTAAAAGCCAATCTTCATTTGGATTTATCTCAAGATGACTCAGAGGTAGGTTGTATAGTATTTTGTACTGTTTCTTCTACTTTTTATTCTAATGGTTAACTTTAATTATGTTCTTGCTATGCTCATAAACTTAGAGAGCATTTTCTCTAAGCTCTTTCTTCTGTAGTCTATATTAAGACCTTTAAGCTCTAAAAATCCAAGGAGTATAATGGATTTTGCCACTTTTACAGGGGGGGGGAGTGAAGGAAATGTAGCAATATGTACCCAAGCTTACATATTTTACATTGGACTTGAACCTTTTCATGTTAATTGTGGGATTTAAGAACTTTGATGGACTAAGAATTTTAACAGTCACATCATGTCCACTGAATCAGAAGGAAAAAAATTCAATAGCATTTTTTTAAGGAGCAGATAAAGGCAAAAGCAACAAGTCACAAACTTCTTCATTTAGTAATTCTGGTGTCTCACAACATTGACAGAAAGAAAGAAAGAAAGAAAGAAAGAAAGAAAGAAAGAAAGAAAGAAAGAAAGAAAGAAAGAAAGAAAGAAAGAAAGAAAGAAAGAAAGAAAGAAAGAAAGAAAGAAAGAAAATGAAATCCAATAGTTTCTCCAGCACAGAAATCAGCTTTGCTAGGAGAGTTGATGAGTGATGCACATGAAAACAGCCACCACAGAAGCTACTTTGAATGGCTTCTTATGGCATCTGCATATACATAAGCATTAAGTGCAGCCAATTGTGGCACATGAAATGCCATTGCTGTGCTGCCCTCTTGGTTGCAGTGGAAAGGGCTGGTGCCAGGCAAGTGCTTCGCCCCACCCTCACTGCCATTTTGCCCCTTGGTGGTCCTGGTAAATGATAGTGCCTACACCCCATCTGCCACAACTGTGTGCAGCACAGCATGCAGCACAGGAATTGCAGCATTTATACATACCACTGCATACCTAATGGTTTGTTCAGCAAGATGGGTAAAATTCTCTCAGCTTCACTCAAAACTGGGCCTGGCAAACTGACCGGTTCTCTCCAATCACCCCAAAAACCAGAAAACAGCTCATTTTTGTCTGAGCCTGCATTTTTGAATATGCATCCCCCTTCAATCTCTGTCTAAAAACCCTTCAGACATGGTCACCATCTCTTCCCATTAAAGTAGCAGTAGTTAGGGCCCGAGACTGATCCTGTATCTTTAGGTGAAGAGAAAGTTAGCCAAGTGCAGGTGTTCTTGCAACACTGAAATGGGAAAAACCACAAGGTGGAATTCTCCCTTTCCCCTTCACAACTTTTAAAGATACAGAAGACCTTGGAGGCCGGGCCTGGCAACCAAGAGGTCTTCTGTATCTTTAAAAGTTGTGCAGGGGGAAGGGAGAATTCCACCTTGTGGTTTTTCCCATTTCAGTGTTGCAAGAACACCTGCAGTTGGCTGACTTTCTCTTCTCCTAAAGATACAAGATCAGTCTCAGGCCAGGAACCTGGCAACCCTACTCATGAGTAAGTATATAGCTTTCAGTCTTTTTCTCTCTTGTGTGCAGGAGTCAAACAAGTTTAAATTTTCATGGGCTGTTGAAGAGGGCAGTGTTTTCAAAACCTTCCCAATATGAAGCTTTAATCCAATACTCACTTTTCTGGGAGTAAAGCTGCAATGCTAATTTCACATACCTGGAGTAAACTCCATTGAATTCAACAGGACTTACTTCTGAGTAAACATGGTTAGGATTGTGATGTAAATTAATGGGTCTTCTGAATGAACATAGCAAAGAATTGTGTTTGTGTTGTAAATCTTTCTCTCCCCCTCCCCTAATTAAAGCAATTAGGCAGGGCTTACGTAGGTGTCATAGCCTTTATTATGTGGGAAACGAATACTGATTTTATTTTAAAAAATGTTCTGCAATGATCAACTGGTTTTGACAATAAACTATTTTATGGAGTGTATGCATTTTTACATCTCTAGTGTATGTTTGTGTGTATATGGAGTCTTTCCAACAACCCTGTGCGGTAGGGTTGCCAACTGGAAACCAAGGCAGCTCACAATAAGAAATAAATCCCTTTAAAATCCAATAACCATAAAAACAAGTATAAACAGTTGCAAAACAGCTTAAAGTGGCATGATTCTGAATGTTGGGTTAGGTCAGCCTTTCCCAACTAGTGGGCCACCAGATGTTGTTGGACCACAACTCCCATCAGCCTCAGCCAGCACTGCCAATGGTCAGGAAAGATGGGAATTGTGGTCCAACAACATCTGGTGGCCCACTAGTTGCGAAAGGCTGGATTAGGTGAATGAAGTTCCTTGTCACTTGAGTTTGCAGTTCTGTGCACACTTCCCTGTTTGAGTAAGCCCCATTGAATACATTGGGACTTGCTTCTGAGTAAACAAACATAGGATTGCACTATAAGTATTTCAGAGCTTGGAAGGTACTTTTTTGAACTACAACTCCCATCAGCCCAATCCAGTGGCCATGCTGGCTGGGGCTGATGGGAGTTGTAGTTCAAAAACGTAACTTTTCCAAGCTCTGAAATATCTTTACAGGTTGTGTAAATAATAAACATATTTGACAGTCATGCTTATATAAATATTTCTTCATACTATGTCCCAATAAGTATCTGATTTCACACTATGGTTGTACATGATTATTTCCTCTACATTTTCAGTGTGCCCTTCTTCCTTGAGGTGGTCATGGTCCCCTTCTGTTGTTTTCATCCTGAGGGGCAGATAGGCTGAGAGATTATGAGTAGCCCATGGCCACCCAGTATACTGTATAGCTCGAATCAAATCAATTCACTTTCTGGAAAAGACTATCGCCTAGAATCCTGGAGAGCCAACGCTAATCCATGTCATCAGAACTGAGCTACATGGTACCAAATGGCCTGAGTCAGTATAAGGCAGATTCCTTTGTTCCTAAAAGTGGAAAGAGACCCAAAGGGCACAGTGACTCCAAAATATATTTATGTATTTTATTTACATTTATATACCACTTTATTGTAAAAAATCTCAAAGTGGTTTACAGAAGGAATTAAAACAATAAGATTATTGGCAAAAACAGTGAAAGACAGGTATTTAAAAACATTCAAAATAATAAAAATAATAAAGCCAACAATGAGTTAAAAATAGATAAAAAAAACACAATAGCTTTTACATGCCATGGTAGGCTTACCTAAACAGAAATTTTTTTAGCAGGTGCTGAAAAGAGTACAATGAAGGTGTCTGCCTAATGTAAATAGACAGGGAGTTCCAAAGTGTAGGTGCTGCCATACTATTTCTTAGAAGAGCAGAACAAGTACTATGTGGCACCCGTAATATGGAAAGCACACCTTGAACGTGGCCTGGTAGCAAATCAGCAACCAGTGCAGATTTCAGAGAAGAGGTATTATGTGCTGATAGGGTCTCACTCATGTCAGCAATCATGCTGCAGCACTAACTGCAGGATTTCTTTAGTTTTGGTTTTAGGTTAGGAATCCTGACTGGATGTGAGATGCTGAGATTTCTGCCTTACTCGTAGGAATCTTGTTGTGGTTGGTATGGTATTGCATTTTGGAAATCATCCCTGTCTTTTGTTTTCTTTTTCTATTTGCATTTCATTTATTCCTGACGTCACTCCCTTACATCCATAGAAACAACATTTCCATGCACTTAGCTCGATCCACTGATGATGCACCTTGGTTACATGATGGTTTGTTTCTTGCCCATTAGTGGTAAAAGAGAATTCACATACTGGGAAGTGTGGCTGCAATTGTTGTTCCCAAGCTGCTGCCTGTGAAGGTAGACTAAACCATGTGTGTTTTCTCTCTGTCTATTATTATTCGCTGGAATTGGGTTGGCTGTCAAAGTGAGTTTGTAGCAGCCCACAGGGTAGGCAGAAAAGGGCAGACAATCTTCTTACTCTTATTCATTTCTCAAACCTCTTTCTGAAGTGAAGGGTCAAAGCTGTAAAGAAGTTTGAAGCAGCCATGTTAAAAGGTAGGGGTAGGACATTCCAGGCAGGGGGCTGCCAACCCTGCTTGGATATGAATATGTTTGCAGAGGATCCGTAAGTCAAACTTTACCAACACCACAATCCAAACTATATCTACTCAGAAGTAAGTCTTATTGAGTTCTATGGGGCTTAGTCCCTTAGTAAGCATGTTTAGAATTGCAGCTTCCAGGGGCATCCATCTTTGAGTGTTCCCATGTAACATCTCCACAACAATAGGCTTTCTTCCTACAATTGTCTTCTGGTGAGTGGCCTGGCCTAAGGGCACTTAAACCCTTCTTGCCAGAAGCAAATAGGCTAGATTAAATGTTCTCTACCCAGGCTCCATCTTTTAGCTAAGATTTCTATCTTAATTTCAAATCAGAGAAATGTTTTCATTTGAATTGTATGCTCAAAGCAACTGTGGTTGATGCTTAATGTATAATGCTTAATGGCATCACTTGGGCCTGTCCCTGTGACATCACTCTGGCCCACCCCTGAAATCTCAGGGTTTGGGATACTTCTGATCTGGCAACCCTAGATGGGAAGGTTGCCCTGAAAGCCCCTCTGCAGGGCCTCCCTCATGCTCTGAACGCTGCAGTGGCATTTTCCCAGGCACCAACAATCCTGGGAAACACAGTTTCCAACAGTGACTCCTTCACCTTCCCCCACTGTAGAGCAGGAAGGTCAGTCCTGTGGAGTGCTACTTGTTAAGAGCCTTCACTGTGGAGAAGGCTCTTGAGAAGAAGCATCAGCAGGATCAAAGTCCCCTACTCTCAGTCAGAGGGGGAGGGGGGAAGGAGCATTTCCTCATGCAGGCCATAATCTTGAAGTGAATGGGAGAAGGAGAGGCTGTCATTCATCTCCCTCCCCTGTAACCACTTGTTTAAAATACTGATTATACATAAGATTGTGAGAGGGTAGGAAAAGGCTGTGTAGAAAGGGCTTGCAAAGGATCATCAGCCTTCCCATCCAATACCATGCTCTCTGGCAGCCCCAGATTTTTGCTCCAAGTGGTCTGCCCAGCCGGAGGCAATCTGGGGTTTAAGCCAAATCTATCAAAGCTGCACTTTTCAAAACAATACAAGAACCAAAACACGACCATCCTTTAAAATGTGCACTTATTCAAATTTTGCCATGCAGTTCACCAACAAAACCATGTTTACAAAAATGCATTTGTTAGGGGAAAGTGCGCTGAAAAAGGAATATATGAGTGAAAATAGCATATTAAAATGGATTGTATGATGAGAAATTGCTTGCAAAAATGTGTACATTAGTCAAAAATGTATTTATTAGGAGAAATGTGCACTAAAATGCTAGAGAATTTTCAGGAGGATTTTTAAAAATGCAAATTGCTGCAGAAATGTGGAGAACTGAACACCTTCGAGGCAACACAAGACTCGGTTATTGTTTTTAATTCAATACAGTTAACATTTCTGCCCCACCAAAAGAGATGATGGCATTTATACATATCCTCCATAGCATTTCCCCAGCATGCAGAAGAGGAGGATACACAGCTAAAACTCCTTTCTCTGAGCCACCAACAGAGGTTATCTCCATATCTATCACTAGAATAAGCAGCCAACACTGTTTCAAAATCAGCTGTCAGTGCTCTATGGAAAGAATGAGAAATTGCTCAACATTTCTCTCTTGACTTATCAGTTATTAACGTTCTGCATGAGAACAACTATAATCAATATGATACACTATATGTACAAATTTTCTAAACATGGGGTAGTGTTTGATGTTATGGCAAATTCAAGCTGCCATTTTGTGCTCTAGGGGAAAACACCATCAGAAACGAGTGCATTTTGTATCACTCTCCAGTTCAGTCCAGCCTCTGAAATGGCTTATGTTTATGCTGCTCATACACAAAGCTGTTGGAAAAATACAAAATATTTAAAAATATCTCTAAAGGGATACATTAGAAATCAGTTTCAGGTCACCTAGAAAAGAAGCATATCGGTCACTTTGGTGACATCTGTGTTGGCTCTAGACCAGAGGTTCCCCAACTGTGGTCTGTGGACAACCAGTACTCCACAAGCTTCATTCAGGTGGCCCATGACATCTCCACATTAAATATTCATATTTATTTTTAATTGTATTTTGATGGCTTCTTTTACTTCTTCTATTTTATTGTGTGACATTTTGAGTTCTGTGGAATGCAAATTGTAGTACAATAAAATACAAGAAATAAAAGAATCCCTCAAAATACAATTAAAAATCATACAGCATCTAGCACAGCACATTACAATTGCTACAGAAAATCATTAAATGGTCCGCCAAGACTCTCTGCAATTTTCAGGTGGTCCACGGGAAAAAAAAGTTTGAGAACTGCTGTTCTAGGAAAATCAAGGTGGTCCATTTCAACCCAAAAATTTATAATAGGCAGCAGCAATTGTAGTTTGTAGCTAATATGTTGACTGTCTATGTACTGTAACTTAAGGATGCAAACATCAGTCTATTTCTGGTCTGCCTTACTATGGATCTATCTCTGTGATCTCAGGCAGGATTTCTTAACAGTCACAAGCAACACAGGAATTATGCTGATCTCCAGGCTGATCCCTGAGCATCTAAACAGACCAAGGATTACTAGCAGCAACAACATGGATGGCACATATAGCAACCACACTTTTTTTTCTCCCAGTATTGCTCTCCAACTTCTGTTTTTACATCGCAGTGCAAAATCATCCCTGAGAGGAACCATCATGCGAACCAACCCTACAACTAAGGCAATAGGAAATGGTTCTCGGTGTGGTGATAAACCTGTCTTTAAACTCTATCACTTCAGAATGGTGTGCTCACAAGCTCACCTGACTGAAGGCACCTTCATTAAAAATAAATCATATGCCTATAATAGCAGATGTCAAGTGGGATGGTTCTAGACTAGCTTTTTCCTTGACACTCCACTTTTCTTTCTGTGTGCACATATATTTCTTTATGGTACCGAGGACCATTCACACATGTGAGCTCTCAATTAGATTTACAACCTCAGTGAGAACAATGCCTCTGCTTTGAATGTGCAAGTCTTATTAGCAATGCTTAAATATGGAATGGGATGGAGAATCAATGGCCAGGGATGATGGGAGCTGTAGTCCAGCAATGGCCCAATCTGCACTATACATTTAAAGCAGTATTATACCACTTTCCCCAAAGCATCCTGGGAACTGTAATTTGTAAGGGATGCGGTTAATAAACCTATCACTCTCACAGAGCTACAGTTTCCAGGGTGGTTTAACAATCAATCCCTCTTTAATTTTATTTTTAAAGATATGGTGCAGATGTGCAGCTAATCAGGGGCTCTGAGTCACCATCTGCTCACCTGGGACACTGTCTAGTCATCAATGGCAACCAGGCAGCCCATGAATAACAAGCTGTAACCCAGCTCCTGATTCTTTGCTGCCTGGCTGTGATTGTGAAAACAGGGAGGGGGGTGTCAAGCCCCTGTCAGGCTACAATATATGGTTTGCAGTCTTTGTTCAGTTTGCTGAGCCACAAGGCATGCACGTCTATGCTATCCCATATTGTACTTGTTAGGACTTGATAGACACACGATTATGAGCTAAGCTAGGGAAGGGCAAAGCAAGAATTCAGGTGGCGATCCATAATGATCCTGACATGCAAGCAGGTAATTCAGCCGGTTGCCTTCCAAATTTAAAACTGTGGCCAGCAAGTGATGGAAACAGAATGATGGACTAGATAGACATTGGCTCCAAAACAGCAAAGTTCTAAAACTCTTTGATCCAACAACCACCTCACTTTCTTCTGGTAAAAAATAAAGCTACTTGCCTAGACACCTGTTGACAATCTATTGTCTCTTTAGGCTGCCAGCTTTTACCACAAATACAGGGGACCCTGTTAAGTAAAGCTACCAGCCTGAAGGTGCATATCACTCTCTGAAGCTTGTTGACACCAAGATGCATTTAATCACATTTGGTGGCTTCTATCTGTAGCTTCATGCCACTAAGAGAACACCTTCTCAGTAATGCCATCTGGCACTATGAGTGTCTTCTCATAATTATACGTCAATAATTTTCCTGCAGTGATGTTGGATCTCTCATTACTTGTACTTGTAATTGTAGGGCCAGATGTTTGCAGGAAGTGCCTTCAATACTTAGTGGCATTATGCTTTCGGTATTTGTTGAACAAACTATCATTATGCAAATGATACAACTAAGAGTCTGCTAAGACTGAAATAGACAAAGCTGTGTGAACGTAAAGCCACCAAGTATACAGGTGACTCTTGAATGTTTTCTACTGGAATTGACTCTCAACTTTTCTGCCCCTAAATTCTAAATGTTATACATATTTATAAGAAGCTGATTGCCATGGGACATTACTGTCCTTGATTTTATCTTAAAGAAATGTCCTATATATAAACATTTGACACAAGACTTTAAATACATGTTCAAATTCTTTATTATCTAGTTGCTTATGTCCAGGCCCAGTGCCAGTAGGCAGCCAGGTCGGGCACTGGCCGAAGGCCCCTATGGCCCCCTCCTTCAGTTGGGAAGGTGGAGCTCCCGCTCCATGATCCATGCCAGTGTTGGTTAGCAGGGCCCAGTGACCCAATGCTGCTGCAGATTGTGGAGCGGGAGCCCCATCCTCCCAGGAAACACCCCCAATTAGGCGGAGCGGGCTTAAATAAGCCTATCTACCCCACCTACCTTCTGGATCACTGCATCACTGCACTAGCACATTACATGCACATGGTTGCCATCATCCAAGGGGTTATTTTTTAATAAAATATTTTTAATTAAATTAAATTAAATTAATAAATTAATGCCCCCACTGCCATCTTGGGTAATGTCAGGCATGTGCACACAACATGTTCTAACACAGCAGTGCAGGAGGTAGGTGGGGTGGGCGAGCCTATTTAAGCCTACTCTGCATGTGTCAGGAGGAGATGTTGGAAAGCATGTGGGCCTGAAGCAGTCTGGTGCCCAAGGGCACAGTCATGACTGGTGCCAGCCCTGCTTATGTCCGTATCAGTAAAATAGCAGAGTTAGCAGTTACAAAACTATTACATATGAGAAGTCTATATATTTGAGTTTCTAAATGCATAGCTGTCATGCACCTACCATAATTTGGCCTTGGTCAGGATCCTGTTAAAGATAAGAACTTCATAATAAAGCTAAATTGAAAGTAGGGGAAACTAACATTGGTAACAGCCCAGTAGTAATTCATTGAAGCAATGACTCCATTGGCTCTGAATTCAGGTTCTACAAGCCTGGTTTAAATACCCTCAACCACATAACAAACTTGTCACTACCTTTGGAACCTTCCCATTATCTAATTTTAAAATGTGAACTAAAAGGTAAGTTAAATCAGATGAGTTGAGGCAATGAATCCTAAGGACATCTATAGGAAGAGATCCTCTAACTGGGAACTGAGTACTTCCTTTTCATTGGTTATGTTTTCTCTGTATCAAGGTGAATGAGAATTTATAGTAGTAGTAGTAGTAGTAGTAGTAGTATTGCATATATACCACCCCATAGCCACTGCCCTCTCCAAAATTGCTTGTTATGTTTTCTCTGTATCAAGATGAATGAGAATTGATATTGTTGAGTTTGCTATAATGAGCACTCCATTCTGAAGTTTGGTTGCATGCTTAATCTGTGGGCAATATTGCAAAGGTACTTCAATTTTAGGCATATAAACTGTAAAGCAGGCGCAACAGTCCATTTAGCCTCTTAAGGTAATGGTAGCCAACATGGTTTCCTCCAGACAGTGTGGCCTATATTTTTTATCATTACTCACTATTGGCCATGCTGGCTGTGGTCCACAACATCTGAAAAGTATCATGTTGGCTGCCCCTGCTTAAAGGCCTGATTCACACATGATGTTTCTCACTTATCACTCAATGACACATCACTACATATTCCAATATCCATCCTCAGACTGCTTCTTTATGGTGACTTTTGCCCCCTCCCTTGCTGTATTGGTAAACAGATAATTCCTCCCTGTTGCAAGAAGACTTTCCTCACCAGCTCTATTTGTTCTGTGCAAGAAAATTCGAGAGCCAGAAAATGTTCACATAATGAGGAACAGTCACTAAACATGACAGTGGAGGAGGTTGACAGTCACCACAAGGAAGTGCAAACAACATAATGGGCAGACCAGCCCTGTATGTGTGAAATACTTTCATTGAAAAGCATTGTGTGGTACAAATTGTAGCAAATTTGCATGCCATTTGTCATTTGAAAATGAATTAATCTGAATGAAGATTAATTAATCTGAATCAGCCCTCAGCAGCAAGAAATACAACATGGCAGTACTTCACAAACCACGTGGAGAAATTCAGAACAGTTGGTTTTTTTAAGTAATCAAATGGGGAAGCAACTCACAACAAACATCGATGTACTGAGGAAAAGGGGACTGTATTGCTTTTTTAAAAATGGGAAATCCCAATAAAGAGTGCTTGCCATCTCATATGTGGGCTGTTCCCTAAACCTAGGCAAATTAGTTTGTATAATCAAGTCAGCTACAAAATGTGAGATGATTGTAAAGGCTTATCATTTTTCAAGTTAGCCTCTGTTGTCCAACAAGACTAGAGTAAGAATGGATGATCATGAAATAATTAATACTCTCTCTCTCTCTCCCTCTCCCTCTCCCTCTCCCTCTCTCTCTCCCTCTCTCTCTCTCACACACACACACAAAATCCTTTATACATTTTGAAACCCCACTGAACATTATGAGACTTTCTACTAAGTAGAGATGTAGATGAGTGTGCTAAGAGGTTATTAAGTGGTGATCATTGTAATTACAGTGGCTAGGGGCCCTACAGTGAATACACTCCCATAGCCCATGTTAGCTTCCCTATTGGGGCAAATCGTTAAAGCATTCCTTAGGCACAAATGATTTTGTAGGACCAACTAATTTTAATTAAAAGGAAATTAAATGGGACACCTGCTTGCACTTTTTAGATGAAGTATTTCCAAAAAGCATCTACTGAATTAAAAACAAAGCATTTACAAGATGCCCCCTCAATGGAGAATGAAAGGGAAAAGTGGAAAGTATGATAGACAGATAGCTATCTCAATATGTCTGGGAAAGCATCAATTTATATTTGCTGATGCATCTTCACTTGATTTCTTAGCCTCAGCTTGGCCATCACATTATGAGAATAAATAAGTAAAAAAAATGTTGCACAGAGAAGCAGCACTGTGCCCTTAGCAATAGTTCCTATGGAACAAAAACCTACACTGCAATCAAACCTATTCCAAACCGACAAGCGTACAGACACATTTTCCTGTTGTCAATTTTTGCTTTAGGTAAAGGTGAATCAAGGTGGGTAAACAGCCTACTCGAGCAGCTTTTCCAAGGACATGTCACACATAGTCAGATGAACAAAAGGGTTTCAACAAGCAGCAGAATTCATAAAAGGGAAGGAGAAGGCAAATAAGGGCAGGAAAGGCAAGAGGGAACAGCAAGGGACAAAGGAAAAAATTGGGGCAAAACCAAGAGGCAAGCAGAGCCATTGCTCAGAATTGAAAGATTAAGCAGGACCTTCAAGACCTATTCTGAGCAAGAGTCAAACAGCCCAAGGAAGCAGATGCAGATGGAGGCAACACCTATTGCTCCTGATCTCTCACCAGCTTCTTGACTTGGACAGTCCTAGACAGAGGGTTGTCTCCAATGGTATCCCTGCACTGATGGAAAGGAAAGGGGGGCATTTTTACCAGTTTGACTTTACACCATCCCAGATGTGCTTCAGAGGGTTTGGGGACCCTTCAGAACAGCATGGGAGGTAGCACTGGGGGCGGGCTTCAGAAGAAAGAGGAATCACCAAAAAATTACCTCCCTTATGGAAGCCTGTGCTGGAGAGCTTGGAAAAGTTACTTTTTTGAACTACAACTCCCATCAGCCCCAGCCAGCATGGCCACTGGGTTGGGCTGATGGGAGTTGTAGTTCAAAAAAGTAACTTTTCCAAGCTCTAGATCAAACAGCCCTGCATCAGGAACATCACTGTCTACAAGCCAAGGCCTGCAGAAGACTCACTGTGGGAAACCCAGAAACCCTAGTTCAAATCCCATGTTTAGTCCAGTTCTTGAAATCAGCCCTCTGAAACATTTCTGCAAAACAGAACTGGTTTTTTTATGCACACCTTTTAAGATCTGTGGCCAAAACTCTTGAATACAATTCATTAAAATGAAGCCATTTTCAGAATACTTGCTGAGTGTATCAGTCTGGTAATCCCTACAGATAGATCTGAATTATACAGCCAGAAGGTACTGCAGTGCCAAATGGATCTTAGGTTAAAAGATTAGTGTGAATACTCAATAAGTACAAATACAGCACAGGCAGGAAAATATACGAGTTCAGTCTAAGGGCATAAATAACAATACTGATTATTTCCTAAGCACTTAAAAATGCAGGATGCTAAATATAGAATGTAAAAAAAATTAAAACACTCACAAATCTACAATCTTAAAAAAGGTACTGTAGAGTTCGAAAAGGTTCAGAAAAAGGTGGTCAAGGGGATGGAGCAAATCACCTACGAGGAAAAGCTGCATCATTTGGGGATTTATAGGTAGAGAAAGCCAAGTAAAAGGTGACAATGATAGAAGTGTGTACAGTTATGCATGGCATGAAGCATGTGGATAGAGAAAAGTTTTTCTTTCTCTCTCATTACACTAGAAGTCATGGACATGCACTGAAGGTAAATATTGGAAAATTCGGGACAGACAAAAGTACTTTTTCACACAGCACATAATAAAACTATGAAGGCATCGATGGCCACCAACACTGATGGCTTTAAAAGAGTATTAGACAAATATATGGAGGAGTATTACTTTTTATTTATTTAACAAAATGTATGTACCACTTGATTGTAAAAAAACAACAACTCTAAGCTGTTTACAAGTGGCTTACAAGTAAACATTTTACAAGTCTAAGGCTATCAATGGCTAGTAGCCATGATGGCCATGTTCTGTCTCCATGGTTGGAGGCAGAATGCATCTGAATACCAGTTGCTGGAAGCCTCAGGAATGGAGAGTTGCTCAGGTCCTGCTTATGGGCTTCCCATAGTCATCTTTTGGCCACTGTGAGAACAGGATGCTGGTCTACATGAGCCACATGCCCAATCCAGCAGGCTCTTCTTAAGGTTATTATGTTCTTAATCTGGACTGATAAACAACGCTACAAGGCAGCGGCATCACTAGTGGGAATGTGGGGGGGTGCAGACCTCCGGTGCGCACCCTCCCAGGGGTATGGACAAGGTGGCTGGGCTTGCGTGCACTTGCGTGTGCATGCGCACTCGAGGCCAGCCACCCCATCCATGCCCCTGGGAGGGTGCGTGCCAGAGGGTCACCCAGCCGGAGAAGGCCTGGGAACGCCGGCGCGCCTCCCTCGCCCCACCGATGCTGCTCCAGTCTCGCCCGCCCGCCTGCCTCCAAGGAGGAGTTGGAGCAGCCTTGCCGGGCAACGGCGTGGGGCAGGGCAGCTCTGGGTGTCACCCCCCTCATGGTGACTTCCGGGTGCAGGCAGCACCCTCCGCACCCCAGTAGTGACGCCCCTGCTACAAGGAAAAGGAAAGAGAATGAGGAATGGATGACACAAGAGACTCTTTTTTTTAACTAGAAGGTGATGCTAATTTTGGATTGTTATTTTTCCTCAGAGTGTAAGAGCACTTTGTTTGTATTCAGTTAAGAATCTTGTCATGAAGGACTGCTTTTAAAAATGTTGAATGATTCCACTATGAATGTATTTAAAACTGTTTGGATATGCATGTATCTATTTACCTCCTCCAAGCACATAAATTGCATGGTTATGTTTTCTGGGGAAACAGATGCAAAGTCTTCTGGGTATGATATTATTGTAATTGGAATTCTAGATATTACTCTATTGTATTCTTATTCTTGCTTTCTGTTTATTGTTGAGGAGTCATTTCAATTCTAAATTGTTTTAGGCTAGTTCATTCATTACATTTTGAGTCACATGAGCAGACCCAATCTTTTCTGGTACATTTATATGGGTAGATTTAATGTATGAGAGGGGCATGGGAAAAGGAGCGCCCCAGACACTAGAATTTATGACAACTAATTCACTTTGTAGGAATTATCCTCAAAACACATCTTAGAATTTGTGATAGATGAGTAAATTATAAAGGCTACTATTTGGAAAGTACCAATTAAGAACAATAGTATTTTTGAAAACATTAATGCTTTCTAAGTGTGCTACTTGAAATTTAACAGTCTTTTCCAGTCACATTATTAATGTTAGTCATCTAAGTAGAAGAAGGTAAGAGCACTTTCTCACCATCAACAAAGATATTAAACCCCACTTTTTTCAAGAATAAGAACTTGAGTCTGTTGCTCTCTTCTCCCATATTCCACTGGGGCTTGCCATTCTTTGATGGGGCAGCCTTTATTAGGAATGCTTGCAGAATTCATTCCTAGTGAATTCTGATATGAACTGATCTGATCCACACCACCAGGACTAATTTGAGGACTGAAATGCAGTTATACTTTGGATTTTCCACTTCTCTGAATTTTGCGGCTATATCCCCTATTCTTGGTCTGCCACCGCAAAGGCTCTTGAGCTATGGTGTAACAGGAATCCCATGCAACAGTTGCACTAGTGGAAACTTGGTAACAGCAACCTGTTTATGCATTCTCTTGCACAACATTTCACCAGTGCATTTCATTTCACTGGTGGAGATATATATATATATATATATATATATATATATATATATATATACACACACACACACACACACACAACACACACACAACACACACACACACACAACACACACACACACACAACACACACACACACACAACACACACACACACACAACACACACACACACACAACACACACACACACACAACACACACACACACACACACTTATAGCCCAGGGCGGATCACAAAATGATCCCAGGGTGGGTTACAAAAATATTGCAATTAAAAGAAATAGAGTGTTCAAAACAAAAACACAAGAGGAACAATAATTGAGCTTAGCCAGTTGTAGAGCAGGGGTGGGGAAACATTTTCAGCCTGAGGGTCACATTCCATTCTGGGAAAATTTCAGAGGACTGCATGTTAGGTGTAGGTGGAATCAGAGGCAAAGGTGTGTGGATCAGTGAATGAGACTTACCTTTGCACAGTGTGCTGCATTCCAGCTGTGGAAAAGCTAGAGGTTTCCATACACATCTCTCTCCACAACAGCAAGCAAGAGGCATTTCTCACAGTTCAAGAACACATTCTAGCCATCCTAAAGCACCTAGGAGGGCACAGAGCAGGGACAATGAAGGGTATGGCCATGGAAGGGGGCATGGCCCAGAGGGAGATCCAAGGACCAGATAAGGAGGCATGGAGGACCGCACTTTGCCCCTGGGACTGAGGTTGTCCACCCCAGTTGAATAGAAAGATAGATTATTTTATTTATTATGTTATTTATACCCCACCCTTTCTTCCATCAGGAGCCCAGGGTGGCAAACAGAAACACTAAAAACACTCTAAAACATCATAAAAAGACCTTAAAATACATTAAAACAAAACATTAAAAACATTAAAAAAAACTTTAGATGGCTCTATAGAAGTCTTATCTGAACATTCAAGTACACGTGAGAGGGGGACGTGGGCAAGGGGCATAGATGTGCATGTGAAAGCCCTGCCCACAATGTCCTTGTCTTTCATGCATCATCTTGACCTGCCTGTGTTGTAGGGAGGTCTGAGGGGAGCTTCTCTGTCTATTTGGGTGATATTGCAGAGTTCCTCATCATGTGGAGGCATCTAACTAGATTCAGCTGAAATATCAACACAAGAAAGACTTGCGTGAGAATGGAGACGTTAGGGAGCAAGTTCGTACCAACCACAGGACCATTGTCCAATGTGAGCTGAGGAAGGGGAGTTCATTTCAGACATCAATATGGTAAAATGTTAAACCCTGAATGGGAGAAAAACCAAGACATTTCTCAATTGTGGCCATTGGTGTTGCCCTCTTATGACTCTGAACAGCTGTTACAATTTCATCAGTGCCAAAGGATTGTTGACTCTTTATTACTTTTACCTGTAGCACATGGCTTGTCTTACCTTCTTCATGTAAAACATTTGAAGCTTTCTTACTCCACAAGTGCGTTTCTCTGGCGCACCTGCTCTTTGATTGGGGGGCAGCAGCATCTGAATAGTATAGGCTGATGGCAGGGGGCGGAGCATGGAGGGCCTGATACATGAATGGCCCTATGCTGAGACAGGAGGTTGGACTAAATGGCTTTTGGGTGCTATCCACCTTTTCGATGTTAGAAATCCAACTGAAAGACTTTCACTCAGTCCAGACGCCTCTGCATCAGTAGTAATCTATTGTAATTAGCAGATTATATAACACATCCCTTCATTTCCACTGACTCTAATGTCTGTCCCAATAATATTTGTTCTTTCAATCCCCGCAGGTGTTACCAGCTGTCACCTATTAGGTAGTTTGCTCTGCCTTTCCAGCACTTTATTATCTGGCAATGCTAAATGCCCTGTGTGGTGCAAAGCAGTATAAAGGTTTTTATTTGGACATTATTTCTGTTGAACAGATTTAAAGCTGTGGGCAATGTGGTACGCAGTTGTTTTGCCATTTCATGACACTCATGCCGGTCAATCTTGTCTCTTTTGTCAACAAAAATTTAAAATGGTAGTTTTGAATTTATATATTTCAAGTGCAATGTTGTATATCATAAGTTACTCTTAGGCAGCTAGTAGCATTGTGCGCTAGCAAACTGCCCTTGGCCCAGTTCAGCTTGGATGTATCCTAGAAAGAACTGCAAACACGTTCTCTGTAGGTGCATATGAACAATTTTATTTCTAATTTATCCTGATAGTTTATAGAGGCCCCAAATGCATTGGCTTTTATTGCATTTTCTCTCTGCTGAACAGAAGCTGAAGAGGAATGTGTAATTGTTAATCTAGGCAATAGTCAAGAAAAGCTTTCGAAAATTAGTACTTTTTTTTAAAAAAAAGGGTCTTCATGGATCAACAGATTTAAGTACTTTTGGGAAGGGACACTGCTTTACTGATGGGCTGGATAATTGCACCACTTCCTTCAAATAGCACAGGAAAAAGTCTTATAGGAAAATAAGTAATACACAGGATCTTGCATCCTGACCCAAAATCTCAGTGATAAAGTATCACATCGAGGGGGGGGGGTTGGTCTGTTTTTCACTAAAAGCTTTCTTCGTTTGTGCTGGAGACCATTTTTACAAGTCATAATGGTGGTGATAGGGGCATAGTGGCCTGCAATGTTCACATTCATCTATACAACCTCTGGTGAAAAAGCTTTTTGAAGCACAATAAAGAACTGATAGACCTCTTTGTCCAGAGATTATGGTGAGAGGAGCCTGCACACAATTATGGATAGGGGAGAATATCTGCTAAATCAGACCTGGTACCAGATTCTGACTGAATTCATCGTTCACTATCCTTTCAGACCAACACCGATTTCTTGCAGTGGGCGGCAGCTGTAATTGATACGGATTTTGATGCAGTGGCTGAAATCACCAAGAAGTTTTTAAAAATGTTTCCTCTATTTTACATAATTATTTTGGTAATCAAAGCTGCTGCATGCATAACTGCAGGTATGATCATTCACTTAAGCTACTTAAATTATGCAGTGTTTTTCCCGCTGCCAAAAACCCATGTGAAACACTGTGATCATTTACATTAACAATTATGACATTTTTTTGCCACTCCCCAAAAAAACCCCTCAGATCAAATCACCCCAAAACGCACACAGCAGGTCGAATTGGCAAGTGTCAGAGAAAGTGCAGGGGGAAAGGGGTGGATTAGGATCAAACAGCGGACTATTGGAATGCAAGGGGATTGGAACCATGCAGTGAACTCCACCCCTACACATGATGGGCAAGAATAGCTCTATAATGCTACCTTCAGCTCTCTAAAATGCCTATTGTTGTGAGAATAATTGAATACAATGAATGGGTACCCAGTAAGAAGGTAGGGAGTTTAACAAATAATAATACTCCTTTTGGAACATAACACCCATCAGAGAGATATAATGGTAAACTTTGATGTGCAGGAGATCATCCTGACAGCTTCCATATCAATGCATCCAAGGAGAGTCTATAGCCACACCTCCTAGGACAGTCTCCCTCCCAAAAGGGTGGCTGTGTTGATATGTGTATGTGTGCACGTGTGTGTGTGTGTGTGTGTGTGTGTGTGTGTGTGCGCGCGCACATGTGCGCCCACACCATCACCCTCCCAACAGCTGTGTTGCTGCTATTTACCTGGAGCAGGAAGAGGTAGGGCAAGGTATCAGAGAGGTTAGGGCTGCGGAGGCACACAAGTGGGAGCACCAGATTGGCTCTGCCAGTGCACCAGCATGGCTCCTACCTCACCACTGCCCTGCTCTATCCAGTAGGACTGTACACTGTATTTGTAAAAAATCACAAACCAAGCCAAGTTTGTATCCTGTCCAGATCGGACTGAAGCAGCTATAAATCTCTACAAAATGGATTGGCTGCTCCTGAATTGATTTGTAGATATTTGTACAGATCTGTAGCTTAGAGCAGTCTCTAATGAACTCAGACAGAAATTGAGAAAATACAACACCATATAAGGGTGGGGAGAGAGGAAGGCAGGCTATCACCCCACCCAATGCTGTCACAGTGCTTGGAAGGATCGACGTCTTAACATGCAGAAATCTTTTGTAACTTCTGTCTCTTAGAAATGTTTGGTGGGGGTTGGGTGGCATTTGTTCAGCTTATATATGTATTCTATTCTTTCCCAACCAATCCCAGTCCCATCCTTATTTACATGTGTTTTTTTTTTAAATGTTGTCTCTTTTTTATTTTATTCTATTCTCATTGCTAAAACTTATTATAAGATCTTGTCGGCATATTTAGTCACAGATTTATTATAATTTTTTTCCAGTTGCTTGCTACCCACAAACAATAAGAAGCTGCCAGCTTGTGTAGTTACACATGTTTTTATTATTATTATTATTAGTCAACCAGCCAGCCAAACGTTGTGGGCATATTAGCCAGCATTCAGAGTTAAGAATTATTATTATTTCCAATTGCTAACCACCGTGAATATTATCAATATTAAATAGATTTTTTTATTTTTCCCTGCTGTTGGCAGTTTGCCCCCTATATGACAGAGTCTTTAAAAAACCTTTCTTGGGGAAAAACAGATTTTAAAGGTAGCTAGCATGAAAACCCCAGGCAGGGAAATCTAATTTGGCATCCCCTGTATAGGGGCTAACATGTCCCCAAATTTCTTGTGCCTATGTGCACATTACCTTCATGGTGCTGCCAGCCCATGCCTACCTGATACCATCTATACGTGTCTAGTATTAGCAAACCTAATTTTTAAAAACTCTTAATTTTTTCCAAAATCTGAAGGAAGAAACTAGGGAAAAAGCAAACATTAAAGGCGATTAACATGAAATCCCCTGGAGCTACCCACATGAAATTTGGCTGGGTTACTCCACTCTATCGGAGCTACTATGTCCCCACATTTCATGTCTGTATGTGCATATTATCTCCATGGTGCTGCCAGTGCATGCTTGCCTAAATGCTAAATGCTACCTCCTTGTGTCTACTATCACAAACTTATTTTTTTAAAAAAACAACTCAGCTTTTTTTCCAAACTCTTGTCCCTAGGTCAAAAAACAAGAAAGTTATGGCTATTTTGGTTTTTCAATATAAGTCAATGGGATTTCTGGAGATTTGCAATATAAGAACATAAGAACATAAGAACATAAGAAGAGCCTGCTGGATCAGGCCAGTGGCCCATCTAGTCCAGCATCCTGTTCTCACAGTGGCCAACCAGGCTTGTGGATTTGCCGCCGGATCAGGTTGGATGGGGTCAAGATCTTTCTGGACTGGATTGGGCCTGATCTGTATTTACAAACTGGATCAGGGGGATCCATGCACAATCCTACTATCCTGGCAAGTGGCACTGATGTCGCTGTCAGGAGGGTGGCTCTGCGCACCAGCATACCACACTGGCCACTCCTGCATATGATATACCATTATAGATACACCATTTCTGTAGGTTGAGGAAGCAGCCCAGTCTGTTTTGGAGCCACTCTGTGTCTTTCTAATTTGATTCATTATTTGGGACTGAATTAGATCTGTTAAAAGCGAAGCTCTCACCACCATTCACACTAGATGGAGGATCTAAAATGACTATAACTTTCCCCCCCTTTTCACAGAACTGGACACAATTTGTCAGCACAGAAGCTCCTCCAGAGTAGATCCACCTTAAGATGCCTTATTAACAGCCCAATCCAACTCAGGCATGTGAAAACCTCACCTGAATCACACCTATTCACCTCATAATTCAGGAAGGCCACAGAGCCAATGCACACCCCTAGTAGATAAATCATTTTTATCTGTTAATTAGAAATGCAAACAATATTGCAAAGAAGTGTTACCATTGAAACTCAGGAAACTATGGTAATTTTAAACTACGGTTAGTGAACAAACCAGGGATATAAATCATGGTTTGAACCAGTTATACTTTAAACTTAACAGAGATCCCCTAAGTTTAGGCCTAATGGCAAAGCGGAAGTGGATGCTTCCTCCTCACAGCTGTGCCAGATGTGGAGAGAACAAGAGAAAAGTGTGAACCCAAGGCTTGTGCAAGCTCATTCATATAATGCTAATCTACAGTGTAGCATTACATCAAAAAGGCTCATAGAAATAGTATGTAACTACTGATGCAATTTGGATTTAGCTGGCAGAGAGCTGAAATTGGCTAAAACTAGGCAGCCTTGGGAGACCAAAACTGTAACACTCTGGAATCTGATGTAAGATCAGCAGTTTTGCTGCCTCTTTTTAGATGTTAGCTTGCTTCCAATCAATTCTACCTGTATATTTGTAAATAAACTATTGCAAAGATATAAGAAGTCTCAAATATTCTTTCACAGTGCCCATAGACATCTCACTGCTCAGAGAAATGGGGGCATGTAACACTGTCATTTGTCTCCAAGACAAAAGTAGGGAACTTGCACCCCTCCAGATGTTGTTGGACTCCAACTGCCATCATCCCTGATCAATAGCTATGTTGGCTGAGGCTGTTGGGAGATGGAGTTCAACAATATCTGGAAGGCCACAATCTCCATGCCCCTGCTCTAGCCTCAGTTCAGTATGAGCAAGGAAAAGAAACAGCTCAACAGAGCCTGAGCAGAGTAGATTTAGAGGCAAAGTATTACAGGTCCCAAAGATTATTTGCTGGCAGTAGAATATGAAAAAATAGATAATCAGTTCAGGCTTTTTTTAAAAAAAAAACTATGTAGTTTGCCTGAAAGCTAAATACTGTTGGAATTTAACTGCAGAAACAATGAAAGTTTGCAAAATTAGAATACTCCTTCATCCAAAAATCTATTTAATAGCCTATCTAAAAGGTACAGTTCCTAAAAGTAAAGAGTATTGTTTAATATGATAACAGCAGCACAGATTCTATAAGGTAAATATTGGAAGGAAAATTAAATTCCTTGGCTTAGGGAATGGTTTATGAAAATTTGGGATTTGGCTACTTTCAGTAAAATAAACTGGGCTTTGTGGTGAAACGAGAGGTACTGAATTAACAGGTTTGAGCAAGAATGGAAGACCTTTATAGAATATTGGAGCAGAAAGAGAAATACAGGCTGTGGTTATTCATTTGAAATTAATCATTTCCCATGCTATAGACGTGGAAATGTCATACAGAAATTACTCTTTTATACATATTTTGTGCAACTATGTTATATCTATTTGTATTTAAGAAGATGTTTGTAAATGAATTTGTAAAAAAGGCTTCAGTGAGAATTATAGCATTAAATTTAATAACAAAAACTGTGTTCAAAAGACATTTTCACAACTAGTGAACATGTGCATGGCCACCAGCTTGTTCTTCAGGTTCCACATATTTAGCTGAGTGTCTTGTGAGGCTCTCTGAATGTGATCATTAGGTTCATCAGGTTCATCTGAACATGTGGAGGTTGAGCGTCCCCATATTACATGTCACTGAAAGTGAATATGGGTGCAATCCCAGTCCTGGCTCTGCTTAGTGGAGAGGTGGGGTTACCACTGCATCCACAGCCTTGCTGCACATGCCAGTGAGGGTGGATATTGGTGAATCACTGCTCCAGCCTGGAGCTGCTACAGCAAACAGGACTGATGCTGTCACATAATGGCAGTGGGGCCAGCTTGAAATCCAAAGGCTCCTGAGCCAGTTCAGCTCTTCCCCACTGGTGGGGCGTTCCAATGGCTGCTGTTGGTTGGTATCCCACCAGCAGCACTTCCACCCACATGCTTGGCAGGTGCAAGGGGGAGTTCCACATCAACAGAGTAGTGCTGTTATCACTCAGCAGGTGAAGGCTGGCAGGGCTGGGCAGATGGACACCTCTGCCCAACAGTAGTGTACTGGCAAATTTAGAAGTGCAGGTTCCCTTCATAATAGTCACATCACATCCCCTCATACCCCTCACAGCCACGTCCCCTTCTCAGATAATGCAACCTTCTAAGATTATTTTATTTATTGCATTTATATCCTGCCCTTACTCCTGAAGAAGCCCAGGGTGGCAATACAATAAAATTGTATTTTATTCAATGAAAATAAGCTTTCAGTCTCTGTGATTGACACGTGAGTTGTTTGGAGACCAGGAATCCCTGTGGTCCTATAGAGCTGCTGTTTCTCCCTCCCCTGCACTTAACTAGTGGGCTCTGTCTCCTTGTAATCACCATTTGCGATCAGCTACACCTTGGGTTGGTTCACATATGAGCCAAGATCCACATTAAAAATGTTGCTTTTTCCATTGTGATTGATTTTGACAGTTCACATACATCTGCCCTCACTACAATTAAATTGGCTGTATTTCTTTGTAGCGTTCACATGCGTTCGCATTTATTGCTATCAGTGTTTCCTTGTTGCTGCGCCCACACATTAGAATGTTAACTGCGGAGGCGGGGAAGGTGTGATGTTTCCTTAAAGGAAGGGAGGCATGGCCATGCTGTGGCATGTCAACAACAAGAAGGAAGGATTAGGCTTTTACATTAGCCCTCCATGCAGCTGTGATGCAGCCTCATGGAGGGAGGGCGCTTGAAAAAAGGGGAATCGCCTACAGCCGCCCCCTTCCTTGTGGTGCAGGCTTTTTCCAATCCCCCCGGCTCCCACCTGTGGCTGTAAATGTTTATAGCGCACAGTGTGTAAATTTTTGTGTTTGTGTGCGCACACAACCTCTTTGTGAATGAGAACTTAGTTGTAACAGGGCTTCTACAGGAGCTTTCCCCAGGCTGCATCCCAGCTGGAAAGTGTTACCCAACCCCCCCTCTCCTCCCACTCCAGAAAATCAAGAAGGGTCACCCTGGTGCATCCCATGGCAAGTCCTGCTCTCTGGGCTGCATCTCTTCCCTTCTCCTCAGTCACAGGCTGGCTGTAGGGAAGGCAGCCTTCGCTGGCCGGCAGGACTGCTTGCCGCCGCCTCAAAGGGGAGGTGAGGAGGGGCTGCTCGCCCGCCCATGCCCTGGGCACCATCCCTAAATACCCACCTGGTCTCTTCCCCACAAACTGGCATGGAGCGAAGCGGCTCCTCATAGAGGCGCAGGGGAGAGTGGTAGCACAACACCCCTTCTCTTCCCTCGCTGCCCCCGCTCGGCTTGTAAAGTAAAATAGCACAAAAAGTGACCAGAAGTTTGTCCGTCAGTGGCCGGAAACAAAATGATGTCCATAGACATTGTAAGGGGGTGGAGAAAGGGAGGATCTAAAATGGCGAACAGCAGAGGATGCAACTACACAGCAGGTTGACACCAAAGTGGGTGCGGATTTTTAAGCCAATTTTGGATTTTTATTGCATCGTTTTAATCCAGATTTAAAGGCAAAATCAACTGAATGCCTTCGGGTTGGCAAAAACGTCATGTAAATGGTCCAAATTAAAAGGATCTGCAAAAAGCGTCAGATCCACATTATACTGGCATCTGATCAGGCCCCTTATACGTTATTTTGTGCAGATTCTACTACACAGTAAGTGTGGGTGGATGTTAAAAAATCCCATGGTATACACGTCTACTCAGAGAAGGAAGTCTCTTTGTGTTTAATGGGGCTTACTCCCAAGTAAGTGAGTACAGGATTATAGCCTAGGCTTTCTTGTGAGGAAGGGGCAGAGAAGAGTTCATGGTGAAAGGGCCCCTTGTACACACCAACTTGAGAGAAAGCACACCTGAATACAACTGGGACTTATGCATGCATCTAAACACACAATAATCATGCCAGATTAGTTGAAGCCTGGAGGTGTACTAAGGGAGGGTAGGGTGTGGAGAGAAAAAACATGTCCCTTCCTTTATAAAGATGCATCATTTAAGTTAAGGGAAGCAAAGTCTGATGCCTATGATACAAGCACTATGGCTGCAATCCAATATATATCTACTCAGAAGTAAGCTCCATGGAGTTCAATGGGACTTACTCCCAGGTAAGTATGTATTGGATTGCAGCCTAAGTCCTCCTTGCAGCCATTTTATACCTCCTTTATATCTTCACAACAAGCCTGTGAGGTAAGTTGGTCCCAAGAGCATCAAATGAGCTTCAAGGCTAAGTGGGGATTTCAAATGAACAACGCAGGAGCACCTGAACAGAACTGCTATACATCTTAAATCACTTTCACCCCCCATCTGAAATACCTGATTGTGTACTGAATGTAGCATTACCAGCCTAAGATCAGCAGGTGAAAGACCTACAGTAACATAACTCCACCTTCCCAACAGAAACCTCCAGATGCACACCCATCAATATGGCTCTCTGTGTGTGTGCTCGTACGTACACACACACCACACACACCAACCCCTCCCCCAAGTTATTTTTCTCGTTCCCTCCCTCACTTCTGACTTTGGGCTGGAACAAAGCGACCCCCCCTCTTGGGCTTAAAAAAAGAGAGTGAGAGAGAAAGTTAGCAATAGATTTTTTCTTTCTCTGCGCCAAAAGAATAAGGTACCAATCCAATAAGGTTTCTAGTTACTGCTTTAGAGTGGTGCTCCCCACCCCCACAAAAAAAGACCAGTCGCATGGGATTTCATTTTGTTGGAGTTTTGTGATGCTCTTCCTTCAGTAGTTATTGACATTCACACTTCCCTGGTAGTAAGCCCCACTGAATGCAGTGGGACTTATTTCTGAGTAAGCATGCGCAGGAATGTGCTGTAAGACTGCCATCCAAGTCTCCATTGAACAAAAGCTGTCTCCCCCCCATCACAGACCATCTACTTGAACAATCCTTCAGAAAACTGTCTGTGTCAGAATTGCTTAATATGTTTTTTAATAATGTTTTTAACCCTTTTTAAAAACGTTTCTAAATGTTTTTAATGCTGTTTTGTCTTAATGTATTTTAAGATTTGTTTTTATGATGTTTTAAAGCGTTTTAGTGCCTTGTTTGCCGCCCTGGGCTCCTGCTGGGAGGAAGGGCAGGATACAAATTAAATAAATAAGTAAATAAATAAAAACTCCTCCCTAGGGCAAAGGAAAGGAAGCACTCGCTGGCAGACAACATTTTCAGCATGCAGGGACCCATCCACTGCTTCATCCCTCCCTTCACAACTTTTTTTAAAAGCAAGCCCCAATCACTCCCCCAAACCTTGTGGCTGGCTGGCAGCCTGAGCTTGCAGTGATCATAAGAAAGTAAGTACCTGGGCTTGGCTGTCCACCCTCCTCTCCATGCAAATGTCTATCTCTCAGGTCCTTGTGACTCTCTCTTTCCCACAATATCAAATGGTAGAAGCCAATCGGTGTGCAAGGGAGATCCATACTGACTGTTTATTGGCTAGGAATTGTGCAACTTGGTTGGCTGTAGAGACAGGTGGAACTCTAGGAGGGGGCCAGGAGGCAGCCACCTGCAAAAAAAAGTAATGGGACTGCATCCCCAGGTGTCCCATTCCAAAAATGCCCCTGCTGCCCAATCCACCACCACCTCCAACCCCGATGCAAAAGGGTTTGGATTGCATCCTGTGTGTTTTGGACAGGGCTATAGTATTGCCACACAATAAAGCATAAAGTTAAGGCCCACTATATCTTAACTTTCATGGTTTAAACAAATCAACCTCTTCTAAACTTTGGTATATGTTGTGTTACTGGCAAAACTGAAATTAACTCACAAGTTTCTAAAGTTTGCATTGGATGGCCTTACTGCTGGCTTTTCCCATTTCCTCTCCTGCATATAGCCACCTAATTTTGTTTTTAAGCAGAAGCCAATTACATCAACACCTGTGCTAAATGCATGAAGATCATCAGCAGAACTCCATTTTCAAATTAATGAGAGTTATATGGTTAATTCCCCATCTATCCTAATGAAAATTGCCTATAGTGTTAATAGCCCTGAATGTTAATTTCTTACCTGTTGTGCCAAATGTACAAAATTGGATAGGGCCCACTACTTCAAATATCCAGTGAAGAAACAAAGTAACCAAATGCAACCAGGGTGGGGGAAAATCATCTTTCTGGCTTGAGATGTCTTTGTTGTTGTTGTTCTTTCCTGCAAGAGTCAGGTTTCATTTTATGCATTTGTTTTGAATTGCACTCTGTGGCCTTGGTACTGTCCTTGTACTGAAAGAAATATTTTATTACATTCTACTCAAAGGCATATTGGCAAGAAAGAGCACAAGGAGTTGCCAAAACTATATGGGAAGGGCAGATTTGTAACAGGAGGCACTCAGATGCTGTGGATGTGATCTAAATCCCTTGTGCTGATTGTTTATCATTAAGTACTTCTCATCCACTGACAGGAAGAGACATGCCACAACCCCAACTCTGACATCTCTCTTTTTTCTCCCATGTTGAGGCAGAAAAATACTACAAAACCAGGAAAAGCGCTGCTGGCAGGGTGGGGGTGGGAGGCAGGGAGGCTATAGGAATTATAATAGAAGTTCATGCACTTGATGGAAACAGGTATACAAAATGTTTCCCCAAAGAAAGATTGTTCTGAAATGCATCTGGCTTGAAAGTAATGTTGCTTCCAGCAACAAAAAATCCTTCTTCTTCTTCTCCTCCCATTATAAGACACAGTTCTTCCTCATGAAAGGGATATAATGTATAGCTTTCTGAGGCACTGTCTTTTCTAACAATGTCCTTTATTTAGGAGACAAATGTCACTCATTCTCAACTTTGGGCATCTCACAATGCTTATTCTCTCTCACTCTCTCTCTCTCACACACACACCTCATTTGTGATTGCTTAGGTCCAATTTATACACTTCTTACTGAAGTAGTTCAGTTCTGAGGAACCATTTATTTGAAAGCAACTAAGAGATATTTCTTTGAAAGCAGATCGTGAAAAAGCTTGGGTTGGGGGAAGGAACCATTTTCGAATGTCTCCCCATATAAAAACTGAATTGGTATAATCCAGACATAAGGATTGTACCATCTCACTATAACATGTATCAGTAGGCCATGGATAGTGGTAATGGGCATGAGAGAGAATTAGGTACACTTACCTAATTTCTACTTCCTGAAACAAGATGACAACCAAAACACAGCCATCCTTCAAAATTTGCATTTCTCTGAATTTTTAGTGCAGTTCTCCAGCCCAGTAATGTGTACAGAAATGCCTATACTAGTGGAAATGCTTATATTAGGGGAAATTGCTTGTAAAAAGTGTATTTTAACATTCATTTTTAAACATTTATTACCTGTTCTTTACCATAAGGTCC
The DNA here is from genome assembly GCF_030035675.1 of Rhineura floridana. NCBI lineage: Eukaryota > Metazoa > Chordata > Lepidosauria > Squamata > Rhineuridae > Rhineura > Rhineura floridana. The sequence continues at coordinate 41,150,401 of NC_084486.1, read as the reverse complement.
AACAATAGAATATACAATTATAAAAATAACTAAAGCCATTACAATTGTAAAATACATAAACCCATTCCAAATGGAACAGAACAATACATAGTAGGCAAAACTGCAGACAAAAAAATGTACATTATTTATTTATTTATTTATTAAGTTTAATACATTTTAAGTAGAGGCCATATCCCAGTCTGCGTCTCTGTTGGATTAACTTTTTTACATGTTTTAAAAGCTTTTTTTTTTAAGATGCTTTGTTTTAATATGTGTTAGTTTTTAAGATGTTTTAGAGTGCTCTTAGTGTTTTTGTCTGCTGCCCTGGGTGCCTTCTCGGAGGAAGGGTGGGATATAAATTTAATAAATGAACAAAAACAATTTATATACAAACAAAATTTATTGACTGTAAAACAATTCTAAACGGTTTACAAAAGGCATTAAAATTATCAACAGTTAAAAACAAGTAATTTTAAAAAAATGTTTAAACAAAGTAAAAACAGTAACAGACCAAAAAACATCCCTAGTAAAAAAAATGCATGCAACCCAAATTCCCCAAATTTCGTTTGATTTCTCTCCTGAAAAAAATGGCAGCCATCTTCAATTTACAGATAAATACTCTGTTTTGAAGAGAAAGTTGAAAAGAGAGCAGTTGTATGGCAAAAATATATAATCCAAACTTTCTCATTAGCATAGCAAGTGGCTAGCTATAGCTACACCAGCCAAGTTCCTGGCTAGTGAAGAATTCCACTATGCACAGAAACCATCAACTCAACTCTTCTCAACCTTCCAGCATCTTGTTTATTTTAGAAACCAACCTGCTATTTTGTACCTAATCAAAGAGTTCAGGAATACATTTTTGCTAAGCCAAAAAGCATATATCTATGTCCCAAGGTGTTAAATAAATTAGGTAAGGGATACGTTTGCCAAGCTCTGGAGCTTTGCAGTGAGCAGCTGGTAAAGCCCAAACAGCTTTAACAGCATATTCTGTCTCTTACAGAGGATAGAGCTTAAGAAACATGATTCTGAAAGTCCATGGCCTCAAATACAAACAATCCCCAAGTGATCTTGTAGTTTGCCAGGAGGAAAACGCACTTTGGAGGTTTCCCCCCCAAATATGAACTGTATTAACCTTCAGATCTTCAAACCTACTACTCAGTAATCACACATTATTGCCAATTCATTATAGAGCAGAGAACAGAATTGCATTTTTTAAAATCTGTATGATATATTCATTCCATGTTCCATTATTGCCAATTCATTATAGAGCAGAGAACAGAATTGTATATTTTTTTAAAAATCTGTATATCCATTTCCAGAGGAGGGCTCCTGTTCCAGAGACGTTTCGCTTCATCCTGAAATTGAGCTGGGAATTGGGTCAGCATAGTGTAGTTAAATACTCAAATTGGGAGTAGAAGCCAATTTACACATGCAGTTAAATCACACAGAATTGAATCCAACCAAGTGATTGCATGAGTGAAAATCTTTCCACTCACGCAACATAACTTCCCCTCACTGTCCTCCTACACATTCCTTGAATCGCTTATCTACTCTGGAGAGTTGAGGGACCTCCAAGAGCAGATTTGTGGGGAGCATGTGGGGGAGGAGAGGGAGGGGAAGTTGCATGAGCAGAAGTCATTCCACTTACGCAATGACCTAGAACCATAGAATAGTAAATTTGGAAGGGGCCTATAAGGCCATTAAGTCCAACCCCCTGCTCAATGCAGGAATCCAAATTAAATCATACCTGACAGGGGGCTATCCAGCTGCCTCTTGAATGCTTCCAATGTTGGAAAGCCCACCACCTCACTAGTTATTGGTTCAATCGTAGTACCACTCTAACAGTTATGAAGATTTTCCTGATGTTTAGTCAAAATCTGGCTTCCTGCATCTTGAGCCCATTATTCCATGTGCTGCACTCTGGGATGACAGAGAAGAGATCCTGGCCCTCTTCTGTGTGGCAACCTTTCAAGTACTTGAAGAGTGCTATCACATCTCCCCTCAGTCTTTTCTTCTCAAGGCTAAACATGCCCAGTTCTTTCAGTTTCATAAGGCTTTGTTTCCAATCCCCTGATCGTTCTTGTTGCCCTCCTCTGAACTTGTTGCAGTTTGTCTGCATCCTTCTTAAAGTGCAGTGTCCAAAACTGGGCAAAGTACTCAAAATCAGGCCTAACCAGTGCTGAATAGAGGGGAACTAATTCTTCATGCAATTTGGAAACTATACTGGGCTTCCCCCAGGCACCTGGTAGGCCACTGTGAGAACAGGATGCTGGACTAGATGGTCCACTGGCCTGATCCAGCAGGCTCTTCTTATGTTCTTATGTTCTTATACTTCTGTTAATGCAGCCTAAAATGGCATTTGCCTTTTTTTTCCCAGTCACATCACACCGTTTGCTCATATTCAGCTTGGGATCAACAACAATTTCAAGATTCTTCTTTCATGTAGTATTGCTGAGCCAAGTATCCTCCATCTTACAACTGTGCATTTGGTTTCTTTTTCTTAGGTGTAGAACTTTGCACTTATCCCTATTAAGTTTCATTCTGTTGCTTCCAGCCTATCAAGATCTCTTTGAATTTTGTTTCTGTCTTCCCGGGTATTAGCTGTCCCTCCCAATTTTGTATCATCTGTAAATTAGATAAGCATTCCCTGCACCTCCTCCTCAAAGTCATTAATAAAAATGCTGAAGAACATCGGACCCAAGACTAAGCCCTGCAGTATCCCACGTGTGTCCTCCCCCCAGTTTGAGAAGGAACCACTGATAAGCACTCTTAGAGTACAATTCTGTAGCCAACTGGATCCACCTGCTAGTTATTCCATCCAGCCCACCTTTAATTCATTCATCCATCATTTTATTTGTATGCCGCCTTTCCAAATAAAATTGTGCTCAAGGCGGCTTACAGCAAGCTGAACAAAAATACATCTCAAAAACAATTGCAAAAACAATTTCCTATTAACAAAAAATAATAAAACAGTGACATAACAAATATAATAAGCAAAAACAACTTTTCAACATTATGAACATAATAAAACAGTCTTTAAAAACAAAGAAGTAACCATTAATACCCCAAGCCCCTAAAGAAATCCATTTACTATATCTCCTACAAGATTTCATTATTCAGAGTGGAGGCTTGTTTTGTATCAGCACAGTCTCTTTGTAGGCAGAGGTGTGGACTCCAAAGTTTAATAGTAAGTATGTAGGCTTCCAAAGTCACAGAAGAGGCAGGACAGGTGGTCTCCCAGGTTTGCAGAGCTTCTGCAGAGAACTCCTTACCAGACAAGTTCTCAGTAGAGGCACAGTCTTTGTAAGCAGAAGTGTAGACTCCTCCCCTTCAACACAGGTGTAGACTCCTCCCCTTCAACACAGGTGTAGACTTCCAAAGTCACAGAAGAGGCAGGACAGGTGGTCTCCCAGGCTGGCAGAGCTTCAGCAGAGAACTCTTTACCAGACAAGGTCTCAGCAGAGGCATAGTCTTTGTAAGCAGAGGTGTAGACTCCTCCCCTTCAACACAGGTGCAGACTCCTCCCCTTCAACACAGGTGTAGGGTTCCAAAGTCACAGAAGAGGCAGGGCAGGTGGTCTCCCAGGCTGGCAGAGCTTCTGCAGAGAACTCCTTACCAGATTGCTAATCAGGATATCATGGGGCACTTTGTCAAATGCTTTGCTGAAGTTGAGATATATTATGTCCACAGCATTCCCAGTCTACCAGGGAAGTTACCCAATCAAAAAGTGAGCTAAGGTTAGTCTGGCAGGATTTGTTCTTGAGAAATCCGTTAGCTTCTAGTAATCACTGCATTGTTTTCAAGGTGCTTACAGACTGACTGATTTATAATCTGCTCCCAGAAATTGATATCAGACTGACTGGTCTGTAGTTCCCAGGTTCCTCCTTTTTGTTCTCTTTCAATATAGGGACAACATTAGCCCTCCTCCAATCATCAAGCACTTCACCCATCATCTACAATTTTGCAAAGATAATAGATAGTGGTTCCGAGAGTTCTTCAGCCATTTCCTTCAATACTCTAGAATACAGTTCATTGGGCCCTGCAGATTTGAACTCGTTCAAAGTGATTAGGTATTCCTTGATTATTTGTCTATCAATCTCAAGTGCCAATCCTATCCCTTCCAGTTCATGTTTCCCGGGAGGGTCACAGACCCTGTTTTGGGAGAAGACTGAGCCAAAGTAGGAACTGAGCACTTCTGCCTTTTCTTTGTCATCTGTTATCATTTTACCATCCTCACTGAATACCAGCATTTCTTTTCTCTGTCCTTTAGTATGGATGTACCTAAAGAAAGCTTTTTTGTTGCTTTTAGCATCTCTCACTAACCTCATTATCCATGTTAGCTTTTCTGATGCCATCTCTGCAATTCTGTGATACCTGACTATTATCTTCCTTTGTGGTCTGGCTTTCCTTCCACTTCCTATATTTGTCCATTTTTGTTTTCAGGTCATCTCTACGTTTTTTGTGAAGCCAGGTTGGCTTCTTGTGTTGTCTTCCACCTTTTTTCTTTGTTGGAATTGTTTACCATTGTGCCTTTAGAATTTCCTTTTTTAGAAACTCCCACCTACCTTGGACTCCTTTTCTCACTAGGGTCATTTGCCATGGAACCTTACTTACCAGTGTTCTGAGTTTATGAAGAACTCAAGTATAGCATGGTCACTTTCCCCCAGAGTTCCCATAATGGCCACTTCATCCACCAAGTCATTTCTATTGGTTACAATCAAGCCAAAGATAGTTGATTTTCTAGTTGCATTCTCCAGTTTCTGTAGGAGAAAGTTCATTGGATATAACCCATGGAACAGATTTCAGACCATTTCAGACTGTTGGTGGGGAACTCAGTGGTTGAATATCTGCCCATAGTAAAATGCCCTTGCTGGAAAATTTGCCATGCCAGAGAAAAGGTTCCAACAAAACTTTCTCCCTGCCATGCTTTTTTTTTAATGTTTTATTTAAAAATGTACGGGATTAATTTAGTTTAAACATTTTTGCTTCACCTTTCTGCTAAGAAGTAGCATCCAAGACAGCTTACAAATAAAATTCAGAATAATAAAATGACCAGAAAGTCCTAATTAAAAAGATGTGTGCCACAAATAACAGTTTAAAAGAACACAACATAAGTAGCAAAATAATAAGAAACAGAATTCACAGGTCCTTTTGTTTGTTTAATTCATTCTCATCCTATATTTTTCTATGCAAATATATTTGGGTTTTGATTTGCTTAGCAAGTGCTTAGCAATAAGTGCTCAGCAGTGGGCAGTGAAGTGGTGAACTGGGAAGTATGAGGCTGCCACCATCACTGAGCATCAAAGGAGCCCCAAAACAACATTAGCTGGTAGGCATTGTGAGGCAGCAGCAAAGATACACAGGCTACTAAGTCACACACACACACCCAATACAAACATACAGCTATTGATTGGCCAGTTTGGTCACTGACATCGCAGCTTGCACTGCATGGGGCCAGCCAGCCATCAGCCATATGCTTGCACAGTGCTGAACAAGCAGACCCCATGCTTTCACCGCTGCTTTTCTTGCAATGTCCACCTGGAATGGTGCTGTGCATTCCTCTTCCCAGTACATTCCTCTCCCCAGTAATTGGTGTAACTGCTTCAGTCCTTGCAAGAGAAAAAAAAATATACCTCCAAAGTCAAATTAATGTTTGAGTGTTTGGTTTTCTGCTTCAAGTACAAATGGATTATTTGTTAACTACTTTAAGGCTGGAATAAGCATCCACTGCTGAACAAAAATAAATCCTAGCAAAGCTAGTCTGAAATGACAACATTAGAGTTAAAGCCGGTATGACCTTATAATTTGTGTTACAAAAAGATTGCTGCTCTTGAAAGTTACTGCAGAGAATAAGGCCTTTTGGGCTTACGCATTCAAAGCTGTTGCTGTGCTGCCTGTTAGGCCTGCTGTACCGAGCTCAGGAGGAAGAACTGAGCCTCATGCCTCACTAGCTTAAACCTGGCAGCTGAGGGAAGAACATCTATTCTTGCACGCAGCTAAAATCCCATTCTGCTCGAGATAATGATACAACCTACTGGTCTGAAAACCATTTGGATGGGTACCTGCTGAGAATGCAAGCATCAAAGAAGAGGAGAGAGGAGAAGGTGGATTTGAGGTACCTAATGAATCAGAGATGATAAATAAAGAACACTTGGCGAGTGGGGGAGGGGGAGAAGAGAAATCCTTGAAGTCCATTTGGATAATATTGATTGTACAAAGAGAAGTTCTAAGAAAGACGGGTGTATGGTTGTCATGGGCTTAAGTGCAAATGTTATTCCTTGCAGCCTGTATAGAAGACTGTATTCAGAGGCACACAGCAGACGTGATGTTAAGGCCCACCAATATTTTAGGTAGACTTCTCTACACCAGAACTGGCTCACTGGGTGGGACAGAGCCACTACGCTAGCTTCCTGGCAGGTGGGTTGCTGTTGCTTACTGGGAGTGAGATGGATGAGGAAGTGGGGAGGTCAGTGTGGTGCAAATACCAGTCAGGAGCACTGGATTGGCTCTGCCACTGTGTTTGCACTGCGCTGACCTCCTCACCACCTCGCCCATCTTCCTTCTGGTGAATAAATTAGCGGGTTTTGGCTCTGAAAAAAAAAGGATTGTTTATTTTGTAATGGGAAAATGCAATGTACATTATTCTGACATCCCTGCTACCAAATGACATCTTTAACCATTAGCTGCTATGGCAACAAGTCACCTGTCATTGGTCAACTTCTTAGTTATGCAAAGTCCCATTCTCCCAACAAAAGGTTATGTGCTGGGCTACCGGCATAATAAAAGAAACTGGTCTTGTTTTGCAATAAACCAGAAAAATCCTACTTTCACATGTGTCACAAGACAAACGGGGTAAACATTCAGCCTACATTATGGATGGGATCCGTTGGCCAGTGCTGGTTCAAAAGCATTCCATCGACCTAACAGGCCGGTATCGATTTGAGTTTGTTCTTTGTCTACTAGCCGCTGCTTCTATCGATCCATTTTTTCCCTTGCAAAAATATTAATATTGACATTCTGAAAGGAAAAAATGATATTTTGCAAGGAAATGCTGATAAATAACAGAAATACTGATATTTTAGAGGCAGATTTTTTTAAAAAGAATTCATTTTTGAAAATAACTGCAGAAAATAGCTTCATGAAAATCTGATTGCAATGACAGAGAATAAGTGAATGAGTGGAAAATTTGGTATCAAATCCAAATTGGGTGGAATTCTGGCACATCCCTAGCCTACATGCTAAACAGTGAGAAGGGAGTTGCATATCCCTGCCGATGACATCTTTCAAGGAGGACCACAACTGTTTCAGATCAACAAAGCACTTCAGTGTTTAAAAAAATAATCCATCATTTTCATTAATAGAATTATGAATTAACCCAGGGTATGTGTGGCTCTGTAGGGAAACTGGAAAATCATTCCAAGTATTCCCATCTCTGCTCACCCTTTATTAATGTCACTTTCACCCTAAGCACACAAGTGAGTTGGAATGGGAGGAAACCCTCCTTTTATCCATCAGGTTCTGACACTGCCACATCTGTATAGCTAGTCTGAGAATCTTGTTGAGGGCCATCAAACAAACTCTGGTCTTCAGAGAATACAGTTGCCATAACCATGTGAGCTTCTGTTCACATAGATATTTATGCATATCTGAGATAAGGTGTGAGTAATGAACTTCTGTTTTCATTAGAAATGTGTATGTTTTCAGTCTGAAGTATAAATATGAATATTAACTCTGGCCTTAAGTTTATTTCTCTGCTTTTCTGTGCATTCCCAGGTTCCTTGGTTGTTCAACCCATGTGTCTGCTTACTCACTGATACATTACTTATGCCCTCAGGTAGTCTTGCACTTGGCTTCCATAATAACAATCAGTCTGAATAATTTCCTTCTCTTGATGTAAGAAATATCAAATGAATCTGGCACTGTGTTCTTTTCTTCCTGTTACTGCAGGCTGAGGAAATAAGTAGCTCATGCAGTGAATATGAAAATATTTGCAATGATCAGTTAGCATAGTTTCAAACAAAGCATTTTTACTTGAAGAGCTTTTATTGAAGCAAAGAATCCTCAGCAGTGATGATGACACAAATGAACAGCCATTTAGTATCTGCTGTTGGAATTGGATATAAGTACTGGCTCAGGTGTTCAATTTGATTTTTTGGGGGGGAGGTGAACCCTTCTCTAATATGTTTATAGGATTTTAAAACCCTTTTCTTGTCAATCTTATGATACTCTCTCTCTCTGCTTGAATCCATAGGTTCTCCCCCATTTCTGTGTGTTCTATTTGAGCGCTGTGTGCAAATTCTCCACCCTGTCTGTGGGCAGGGAAATTGGGGGACCATTTGACCAAATTTTTCCATGGGAAGGAGAAATACTCCAACTGTTTCTTGGGGGTGTGGCTCACCATTATCAGTGGCAGTTATGTTGGAAGATTCAGGATAGACAAAAGGAACTATTTCTTTATACAGCATGTTTATACAACATAATTAAACGGTGGAATGCACTCCTACAAGAGGCAGTGATGGCCACCAACTCAGATAGCTTTAAAAGAGGATTCGACAAATTTATGAAAGATAATGCTATCGATGGCTGCTACCCGTGATGGTTCTGTCTCCACTGTCAGAGGCATTATGCTTCTGAATATCAGTTGCTAGGAATTTCAAGAGGGAAGAGCACTCTTGCCCTCAGGTCCAGTTTGCTGGCTTCCCATAGGCATCTGGCTAGCCACTTTGGGAACAGGATGTTGGACTGGATGGACCTTTAGCCTGATCTAGCAAGACTTTGGGCTCATCCAGACGACTGTATAATGTGTGACATGACCGCTTTGTGTTCTCATCATTTTTTGGTCATCCTGATGACGTCCCGCACAAAAGCAAAGCAAATCACATACACCAGGATATTAAACCAAACCATGGTAGCCATGCTTGTTTTCACCGTGCCACAAAATGTTTTGTGGCTGCTAACTCAAAGCTCAAATGTAAGGTAAACCCTTTGTTGCTTTGTTGGGTCTATGACCGCAAATAAAATTTGCTGTTGTTGGTAAACCCTTGCTAACACAGACACACAACAAATTTTTAAAAAATCATTAAGAATTTTTTTTCTCCTTTGTGTTTGACTTCAAGTCAGATAGATAATAAATGTCACCCCGACGTTTAAAAGTCACACTTTTATAATTTTACAAGGATGCCTATTATACAATGCCTTCACTAGTAATTATTTAAGGACAATCATCATATGCTCCAACTGCCATTTGAAGCCAGTAGTCCAAGCTCCTAAAAATTACAAAGTTGTATAAATTCTCTCCCCCCCTTCAGGAAACCATGTTCACTTTCTTTCCAGGAAACAGGGCTGTCAGCAAAGCCATGCACAACCAGAGATATCCAATCAGCCAATTTTGGTTCTTCAAAATAGGAACGTATTTGTTCCAATAAATGAATTATCTTCTCTGGAAGTATAAAACCGGTTACTGTACACAACAAAGCTTGTTCTACCAATGTACTTGGCTGAGGGCATGAATATGTTGATAAGAAACTAGAGGACGTGTTTTCTAAGCCAACATGAGTGAAAATGGCACCCAGCCATTCAAAGAATTCCTGTGCACTGCATGCTGCTTCTGGCTCTCCTTGCAGTTTATTATTCTCCAGAACTGGACACTGCACATTTCTTAATGTGTTGAATGTGATTTTTGGCTGATATGCCTGTATTTGGTTTTTGGAAAAGTATGACATCAAACTTATGGTTCTTCTGATCCTGTGTGGTGCCAAGCCAGCAAGAAATCAAACTCTAGCACCTTTTTTTCTTTCAAGGCCCAGATCACTCTGTTGTATTTCTTACTATCAGGACCACAGGCTGAATCAGTCAAGTCAACAGTAATAATGTATCTCATGGGCTTTTTACCAGAATATAGAGAAGGACGGCCTTGCAGTCCAAGCTCTTCATAGGTATCCTTGTCTACTGATAGAATTAATTTGCCTGTTGGTAGAAGAGCAGCTGTACTGTCTTGGTCAATCCTCGTTGTATATGTAAGAGCATAACAAGAACCTTTCTTCACAAATGTGTTAATAAATTCTTGTGCAACTAACTCATGAAGCGGCAAATTCTTCACCAGGTAGTACTGCCCAACATCTGCAAGTGCATTTTTTAGTGCTTCTGGAACTGTTCCACAATCGGGGATCAAAAAGGACACCCGGCAATTGAAGGCGTGGTCCTGCACGTGAGCCGCGTGGTGGGACCGCTCGTGCCGCATATGGCTTCTCTCGCATATCAGCAGATGACGAGGAAGCTCGCGGAGCCACCGCAACGGCACAAACATCCTCAATGCCTTCTGCGATCGCGCGCCACCCGTCCCACACAAAAGCACATTTTCACGTGGTTAAATCCGCTTTGGCACAACTGCAGAAAATGCGATTATCTTTTTTAAAGCGTGAATCATCTGCTGCAACGTTAGGGGCTCGGATGCAATACCACGGACTTTAGAGCAGGAGGCGTTCTGTGGGCGATCATTGGGTTTTCCCCATTCCCCTTCCTTCATTTTCAGCCAATCACGTATTTTCACTTTTAAGTATGTGCAGGAATGTGCTTGGACAAGCCCAGGAAACTGAACCAATCAGAGTCACGGGATGTTACGCTGTACTCCTCAGATGCGGAAATGTGCATTTCCGCATTTGCACACAAGGAGGTACTACTGTGGCTGGGTAAACTCCCCTTAGCTTTTCCTGCTTCTCAACCTGAGGCAAAGTGCATGTGTAACAAAGCCCTGGTAACAGGACGGAGGCAAAGAAATCCCTTCCACCCCACCCTCCTTCTGGCTCTGTGCTTCTTTCTGTTACTCAGGCTGGTTGCTGGGTCCTGGAGTGCCTCGCCGAGGGTGAGCGAGCAGCCAGGGGGAGGGCAAGCTAGCGAGGGGTGGCAGGTCATGGTGGACTGCCGGCCAGGTGGTCATCAGCCTCAGCACTGGTCGCTGCGCTGCCCAGGCAGATGGAAGCCAGGGGCAGTAGCCGCAACAAAAGGCTGGGGGGGTGCCGGCTGCCTCACAGCTGATCGGTTCACTGCACTGCCCCTGCAGCAAGCAGCAGTTACCACAAGAAAGCCTCCTCATGCCTTGCCCTTTGCTTCATGCTGCCTCTTGGGTGCTCAAGGCTGCCTGGGAACTTTCTCCAATTCCCCAACTTGCAAGAATCTGCTTGGTTCCGCAGTAGTAACTGCAAGGCACATTGCAGCCTCTGGTCTTGGTGGCTTTAAATGTAGGGGTGGTTAGCATGGAAGGGGAAGGAAGGGCACCCTGCCTGCTTCACACTTGCCCTTGGCTCAGAGCACTCGCAAACTTCCAGGGCGAAGGAGATCAGCACAGACCTGGCCCTGGACTCCACGCTCTACCTGACTTTTAAGAGCAGTTAGGTTTTTTTCCCCTTTTCTCTCTCCCCCCTTCTTCCATTTTATTTTGCCCCTCTTAGAGCTCATCCAGACGACTGCAAAATGTGTGACACGCCCGCTATGTGTGTTCATTATTTTTTGCCTGCTGCCAGTGCTTGTTAATTTCACACTTAAGTGGAAATTGTTTCAAGGTGACCAGATACATTGTATCCAAAACAAAATAGTTGCAAAGCATAATAATCCGATCCCTTTATGTCCATTTTGCAGAGCTGCTGCTGCTGCTATCTGCTGCTTGCTAATTTCACATTTAGGGGGAAATTGTTTCGGAGTTAGGGGATACATTGCTCACTCACCCTCCGCTAGCTCCCTCGCTCGTCCTCCATTACAGCAACTTAAATTCAAATTTTCTGTGGACAATTGGCTCATAGGGGCGGAGATAGAGGTTGGACTTTGGGAAAATCCAGAAAGAATGTTTGATGTGTGGCCAATAAAACAGCGGTCTTCTGGACATTTTAAAAAGTAAAAAAACAGGCGAAAAAGTGGGGAAAAAACAGAAGTGGGGACTATCCAAGCACAACGCGAATAGGCAAAATGTGGATTATCCAGGTGAGTTTGGATGAGCCCTTTGCTTATGTTCTTACTTTCGGTAGCACAGCTTCTTTCTTTTTCTTTTTCCCCTTATTTTTTTCTTTTTCTGCTGCTGCTGCTACAAGTGGCCACCATTTGGCATCCTCCACAACGCCCGGATCCAAGCATCATTCTGAGACATTGTTGCTTGCTTGTTTTTGTGCATGCGTGCGTGTGTGCATGCATGCGTGTTAGAGATGAGATTGGTTGGCTGGTGCCAATTCGAAAGCATTCCATGGTCGTAACAGGCGGGTATCAATTTGAATTAGTTCTTTGTCCACTAGCTGCTGCTTTTAACTGCCCATTTTCCCCCTCGCAAAATTTATTTATTTAATTAATTAATTTAATTTATATACCGCCCTAAGCCCGAAGGCTCTCTGGGCAGTGTACATAAAATATTGATATTAATATTGATGATTTTAAAGGACATAGATAAATAAAATGAAAAGTTGATAAAATTATCATTCTTAACATTAATATTTTAGAAACAGGTTTTTTTTAAAAAAATCCATTTCTGAAAGCACAGAATATTGCTACATAAAATCCAATGCACAATGATAAAGAATAAGTGAATTAATGGACAATTCAGTACCAAATCTGAACTGGGGGGAATTCTAGCACATTCCCAGGAAGCGGTCTAACTGCTGTTTATGCCAGGCTGGCATGAGTTGGTTATGGCGGACCTGCTGGGTCCCAGCTCAGCCGGGCTATGCCAGCATAAGCCCCTCATCCTGGCTCAGTGGAGGGTGAGCTGGGACCCAGCCAGCTCAACTGGAGGTCCACCAGGGAAGCCGAGCCTGGTATAAGGGGAGCTGGCAGAAGCCAGCAGAAGGTCTGCCAAATGGGTGTTTGTGGGGCATGTCAGAGGAGGGCTGAGGAGTGGGACTTAAGCCAAATCCAAGTCCTGTTCAGCTCCATCCTGTGGCCCTTTGTCGTGGTAGCCAGTGTGCTGGGAAAAGGGGTGGTGGAAGAAAACATTCTTTTCTTTCCTTCCGCTACGCCCTGCCAGCACAGCCAGCATCCTCCCCTCCAAGAGTCCTCTGAGCAGCAGCTGGATGTGGCCACCCCTTCCGCCAGCTCTGCCTCCACTGGCTTTGCTCCCACTGGCCTCCAGCAAGTTGGATTGCTCTGCTAGTGTATGTGGAAATGGCCGTCACCACAAACAATTGGCACAGACAACTCTGCAGATTGGCTTTCTTTTTCTAGAGGGGTGAGACACGAATTTCTACAGCAGAAAATTATCATCTGAGAAGTTTTGTTTCAGTTCTACCTTATTCTTTTTTTTTAATTGAGAAAACTTTTTAACCCTCTTTGGGCATTACAATGCAGTGTTCTGAAAACATGTGAAGGGGCAGCGGGGATAAGGATGCTATCTCTGTCCCCTCCTCTGTTATTGTTTCAGCCACCCTTCTCATACAGGGCAACTCTGTGAAGTGTGAAATCTCCTGTATCAATGGAGGCTCCCTGTACACTTTAGCTTCCACAGATAAAGGATGCTTCCTGCTTCACACAGTCACTCTCCACAAATTGGGGGGTGGCTGAAATGACAATGAAGTGGGGGGAGCAGAGCTAGCACATTCATCCCCACAGCCCCCCTCAGTGTTTTCAGAACACTGAACCGCAATGCCTGAAAAGGGCCATTTTCCAAATGTGTTATCTTGACTTAATTGCATAGATATTTATCTAATATATATCTTTGCAGGAAGGGGTTGTTTCTTAGTGGCAAATGGGTATCATAGGGGCAAACGCATGCTTTGCATTCCTCCACACACTCAAGTTTAAAGAACATTTCCAGCTGCCAGACCACAGCTGTGATGGAAGCAGGCTTTTGACAGGCGTTCCAAGATGTGTGAAGCTGTCAGCTGAAATCCTCTACTTCCAACCAAATACCATCTTCAGAAATTTTATATTGGGCAGGACAAACTCAGATATAACATCACTGAAGGATGTCAGAGAAATCCTCCAAATTAGCATTAAAGTTACTTGGTGCTATACACATTTTTCTTACATTTAAAGAGCATTTCTAGCCACCATGGCAGTGTCACAGGTGGTCTCCCAGGACACAGCAGAGATCCTTGCTGGGTGGATGGCTGTGATGTTTCACTCTTCATGGTTTGTTATAATTAGTTAAACAGGTAAAGTTTGGAAGGGGTCTATATTAGAGTAAATGTGGTATGGAGAGAGGGAGGAGAGAGGGAGCAAGGGAGCTGTTGAGGAATGATTTATTATTTATTTATTGGTTTATATCCCATCCTTCCTCCCAGCAGGAGCCCAGGGCAGCAAACAGAAGCACTAAAAACATTTTAAACATCATAAAAATAGACCTTAAAATACATTAAAAACAAGACAATGTTAAAAACATTTTTTAAAAAGCTTTAAAAACATCTTTTAAAAAAGGGTTAAAAACATTATTAAAAAAACATTATTAAAAAAACATATTAACAAGCAATTCTAACACAGATGCAGACCGGGATAGCTCTCAACTTAAAAGGCTTGTTGAAAGAGGAAAGTCTTCAAAAGACGCCAAAAAGATAGCAGAGATGGCGCTTACCTAGGTGCCACCACACTAAAGGTCCGTTTCCTATATTGTGCAGAACGAACCTGCTAATAAGATGGTATCTGCAGGAGACCCACAGCTGCAGAGCGCAGTGATCAACTGGGTATATAAGGGGTAAGACAGTCTTTCAGGTATCCTGGTCCCAAGCTGTATAAAGTTTTGTACACCAAAACTAGAACCTTGAACCTTGAATGTTGAGGAATGCTGTGTGCTGACTGGCAGAGTAAATGTGGAATGTGGAATAGAGCTGGGAGGAAGGTTGAGGAGGCCGGTAGCTAGACAGGTAGGACAGGCAGGCGTATATTTTTATTCTCTGAGGAGATTTAGTAGTAATCTTCACTTCTGGAACCTGAATATACAGTAAACTTATTTATATTTCTTACATCTGTTGAATAAATAAAACTCATTTGTTTTTAACACATGCCTGATTCTTGGCCTAGTAACCAAATAGAACAAGTTTAACTGTGACTAGTGACAAAGCTACACAGTAGACTGACATAAGGCAAGTAAGGACAAAAATGGTTATTAGTGGTGGCAGTGAGATTCCTAGTAAGAGAGAAACTGGTAGCAGAAGAGCAACCCATAGCTGGGATCTTTAGAGACTATACAATATCCAGAGGGGTTGAGGCTTTCTGTTGCCAAGGCAATTTCTCAGCAAAGGCTGGGGTAGGGGAGAAAACAAGGACCCTAGCAACAGCTTTGCTTTACTTGTTATGTAGAATTAGGGTCTCTACTTGCACCATGCAGAGCATGGAAGTGAGGATTCTGGTAGTGTGTGGGATAAGAACATCTAAAGGAAGAATAACTCTTTCCTCCTTAAGATTGAGTTTAGGCAGGGGAGATATGACAATGGCCAGCACCAGCAGCACAGGGCTCGGTGGACAACGAGGCAGGCAAGTGGTAGGCCTAGGAAATGTCAAATTGCCACTTTCCTGTATCTGCCACTTGAGACAATTGTCTCAAGTTGTTTCATGAAAGGCCAGCCCTGGGTAATACTGATTTTTTTTTTGACCACTGAGTATTTGATTCATCATTGAAAAATTCATCATATAAGGATCATGTACTTTGAAAAGGTTATGTTTTTTTGTTTGTTTTTAAGGAGAAGGAAAGTATGTGAATTACAGGACTATCTGAATATCATACACTCTAATTATTAGAAGCTTAGACAGTATAGTCCACTAGCACTAAATATCCTGATATTTGCTGAGGTTATGGTACCTTTGATGAAGAAACTGTGCTGTGTATGAATATTGTTTATCTTTTAGCTTCAAAGTCTCTGCATAATAGCCATTACTGCAAGCTTTCTGAATCACCATACTGCAGTCTTAAAGCAGTGCTTGCATAGTTAAAACTATTTTAACACAACACTGGGGCATAACCAAATTAGGAGGAAAATAGATCACTATAATTTCTGCAAGGCTTTAAATGCTAATTATTTGGGTAATCTTAAGGATAATACCTATCCAAAAGAATCAGCATACATTTTAGTTAGTGGTGAACTAATAGTGAATTACAAATGGTGAATTTCAGAAACTGGAAAGGGGGAGGGAATTAAAATACAAACTCCCAGTTCAGAAATCCATAACCCATTTTGAATGAAGCCCAAGCCCAAGCCCCTTTGAATTTGGGCTCAGTTAATGTTGCCAATCAGCTCTCCCTGCCAGTCATGGCATTTCCCAGACACCCTTGTTAGGCTAAAAACTGGTGATGGGAAATGGAAGATGTTCTATCTCCTGATCAAGATAATTTCCTGCTGTGGTGCCTGGTTTTTGCCTCCTGGTACAACCTACCTGATTGAGAAGATGTGTGGAGCTTCAAGTCCTACACAACCTGGTAGATAATTCTAAGCATGTTCAGGAGAACACCCAACTCTACTTTTCCTTTCCACCTAACTCCAAGGAAGCTGTCTTGGTTTTAAACCGGTGTCTGTCATCAGTGGTGGACTGGATAAGGGCGAACAAATTGAAGCTTAATCCATACAAGACAGAGGTGCTCCTGGTCAGTCGAAAGGCAAATCGGAATAGGGATTCAGCCTGGGCTGGATGGGGTTACACTCCCCCTGAAGACGCAGGTTCGCAGTTTGGGTGTGCTCCTGGACTCAGCTTTAAATTTGGAGGCCCAGGTTTCTGCAGTGGCCAGGAGTGGTTTTGCACAATTAAGATTAGTGCACCAACTGCGCCCGTTCCTTGAGCCGTCTGATCTGGCCACGGTGACACATGCCTTAGTTACATCCTGCTTAGATTACTGTAACGTGCTCTACGTGGGGCTGCCTCTGAAGACTGTTTGGAAACTTCAGTTGGTGCAATGTGCTGCAGTCAGAATGTTAACTGGAGCTGGTTACAGGGACCATACGACTCCCCTGTTACAAAAGCTCCACTGGTTGCCACTCTGTTTCCGGACACAATTCAAAGTGCTGGTGATGACCTATAAAGCCCTATATGGCTTCGGTCCAGGCTATCTGTCAGACCGTATCTCCCTATATGAGCCTGCCTGGGCCCTGAGATCCTCAGGAGAGGCCCTTCTTTCAATACCTATGTCCTCACAAGCACGACTAGGCAAGATAGGGCCTTTTTGGTGGCTGCCCCAAGGCTTTGGAACTCCCTTCCTAGGGAAGCAAGAATGGCCCCCTCCTTGCAGTCCTTCCGTCGACTTTTTTATTTCAACAAGCCTTTGGAACCGAAAGCTGTTAAGGACAGGTCTTGAAGGGTGCTGCATTGCTATTGTCTAATTGTATTATTTTAAACTGAGTTTGAATTATTTTAACTGTATGTATGAATGGTTTTAATACTGTAAATTGTTTAATTTGATTTTAATCTAGACTTTTGTATGTTTTTAATTATATGTGTGCTTTCATCTGGAAGCCGCCGTGAGTTCCAGTTTTGGAAAAAGGGCGGGGTAAAAATAATGATGATGATAATAATAATACTTACTGTCTGCCCCTCCTCCTTTCACAAGGGTATGTTTGGCTGAGAATGGGATGGGGGAGGGCTGGCAAGGAGAGCTAGGGACAAGTTAGGTTTTGTTTTGGTTGTTGTCTCAAACATGTTGGAAGTGGGGCAAGAGCAACTCCTGTTTTGTTCTTTTGTTCATGTTCCAGAAGGGAGATAGAGTTAGGGTCTTCCAGATGGCTAGGCTTGACTACCTTTACCTGTGATGCTCTGACTTCCTTCCATCGTTAGACTGATATGCTTAGGGAAGTTTATTTGCCCCTCCTCCTTCCGCCCTTTCCCTTCTTCTCTTCTTTGGCTATCAGAGAGAGAGGAGACACCTTTGTCTCTGCTCTCTCCCTCCTGAGCCATGAGGGCAACTCCCACGTCTGGGCGTTGCGCCTCCAGCTTAGTTAGAACTAGGTATGCCTTTCCTATCTACTATGTATTTCTATAAATAAAGTAGCTTTTCTTATTTTACTAAATCTTAAGTCTCAGTGATCCTAATGCAGGGTAAAGGTCTGCCACTTAGGTAAACACACACACTGGCACACACGCATCTCAGACCGTTGACTATCTCTGCTAATATCTATACACATTTCCATAACAAAATAAAGCTTGGAAAAGTCTGAGACTTCTTCTGAGAAATCTCCAAGAAATCTCTGAAAACCTAAATCCATTTCTAGGATCATATGCCACTATGTTTGCAACCCTAAGCATGCATGCTAGAGAGTAATCAGTTTTCAGCTTAATGAAGTTTACTTCTCTGAGTAAAATCAGGAGGTAGATTCCGCACAATATAGAAAGTGGACCTGGTACTGACCGTTTGGAATTCCCTCCCTTTAAATATTAGACAGGCACCATGTCTGTTATCTTTGTGTTGCCTATTGAAGACCTTCCTCTTTCAACAAGCCTTTTAAGTAGAGACCTTATTCCGGTCTGCATCTGTGTTGGAATTATTTTTTAAGATGTTTTTACAGCTTTTTAAAAAATGTTTTAAAGGTGCTTTGTTTTAATATGTTTTTTAAAATGATTTGTTTTAATATGTTTTAAAGTCTTCCGTATGTTTTAGAGCGTTTTTAGTGTTTTTGTTTGCTGCCCTGGGCTCCTAGGAGGAAGGGTGAGTTATAAATTTAACAAATAAATAATAAAAATGTGTTTAGGACTGCACTGTAACTGCCCTGATTGCAATGTAATCACTCGTATGATACCAGCATCCTCAAAAAATCACCTTCATTTTATCACATGGAGCAAAATTATTATAGCTATATTTTTCAGTGTATTTATTTATTTAATTTTGTTATATTTCCTTTAAGGAGTTCAAAGTGGCATGCATGGTTCTCCAACTCCTCATTTTATCCTCACAACAACCCTGTGAGATAGGTTACACTGAGAGATAGTGTCTAGCCCAAGGTCACCCAGTGAGCTTCATGACTAAGTGGGAGTTTGAACCCTGGTCTCTCAAGGTCCTAGTGTGACACTCTAATCACTACAACATTGTTTATTTCATTATTTATAAATTAGGTTTTTCTTTTTTGTGATACTTCTAAGTTGAATGATAAATATGTATTGTCAATAAAAAGTCAATGGAATAATTAGATCATTCTAATTCATTTGGAAAGGTTATTTTCTCAGCAGTGATAGACATTCGTAGCAGTCATAGGCATTCAGCAAAATAAGTTAAACTGGCTTTCTAAAGAGAATATGATGAAAATGAGAGTTATTTTAAGCACATGCCATTTCTGTAACAGAACACATTGAGAGTACCCAGAATGTCATAAAACATTGGCAGTGACAGTGGTTTAATTAAGGGTGTCCATTGCTTATTTGCTGCCATGTGCTTGGCACTGATAAGGTCATTTTCTGTCATGGAAACAAAAAGATTCAGAGTACAGATTTTAATTTAAAAATATAAATTGTAACCATAGAGGGCTGTGTACAGCTAAGTCATGCTTGGAGAAAACTCAGTGAAATCAATGGATTTAAGTTAGTCAAGTCCATTGATTTTAATGGGTCTGCTCTATATATGCTAAAGCCAACTGAATTTAGCCTGACTTTAATTAAGCCAGCATAATTTACCCTTACCTCAAACTCCATTCAAGAACAGAGAAAACAAGTTTAGCTACATCACCCTTTTGCCGGTGTAAATTCTGCTGGGTTGCCAGAAGGGAGGGAGGTATCTGGTGGACAGATTAAGGTGGTCTGCCCTTGGAGACTAATGGAATCCACAGGATTCCTTAATGCCCTGGGGGAGTTCCCAGTAGATAGAACAGGTGACCTTGTTGAAGCCCCTGTCACTCTGTGGAACAACGAGTCTCATTGGGGTCTTAACACGGTTGCTCCTGAGCACCCTCTCTGGCATTGTGGAGCCTGGTTTACACCTTGGTACACCAGTGAACTAAGGGCAATGAAACAAGCTGGACAACAGCTAGAGCACAAGTGATGAAAGTCATGCTGTGAGGCTGATCAGGCATGAGTAAACCGTAACAGTGTTTACTGTGTGGCAGTAAGGGCGACGAAGAAGGCCCACTTCTCTGCCACCATTGCATCCTCAAGAAGCTGTTCAGTGGAGCTTTTCTGTATTGTCAGGAGTCCATGAATATCAACTCCAGGAAATGGAGTTTTAGACCCTTAGGAGGCCCACTGTGAATTGTTTGCAAGGCACTTTGAGGGTAAAGTTGCTTGCCTCCATAGCAATCTTGATGCCCCATCCACATCCTTGCCCTTCTTGGCTTATTAAAGCTTGCCAAGAAGGTTTGACTGAGTGGATCTAAGGTGTGTTAAAACACATAGTTGTGGGACAGAGTGGTTCCAGCCATCCTGAAAGCAGCAGTGATCTGACTGCTCCTGAAAAACCCCACCCTGGACCCATTGGTTTGTGAGAACTATCACCCGGTTGCAAATACCCCTTTTTAGGGAAGGTGACTGAGAGGGTTGTGGTGCAGCCATTACAAGTACTCCTGGATGAAACAGATTATCTTGACCCATTTCAATCTGGGTTCAGGCCTGGTTATGGGACTGAATTGGCCTTGGTTGCCCTCACCCCAAATCTCCTGATGACTGCTCCCAAAGGCTTCATATAGATGTTAAACAGCATTGGGGACAAGATGGTATCCTGCGGCACCCCCCAGCACAACTGCCAGGGGACCGAAAGGCAATCACCCAATGCTATTCTCTGAAAACGACCTTGAAGATAGGATCGGAACCACTAGAAAACAGTGCCTCCGATACCCATCTCACCAAGTCGGCCCAGAAGCATAACATGGTCAATGGTATCAAAAGCTGCCAAGAGATCAAGTAAGAGTAACAAGGTCACACTCCCACTGTCCTTCTCCTGATAAAGGTGATCCATCAGGGCGATCAAGGCTGATTCAGTTCTATAACCAGGCCTGAACCCAGACTGGAATGGGTCAAGATAATCTGTTTCATCCAAGAGTACTTGCAATTGCTGCACCTCAACCTTCTCAACCACCTTCCCTAAGAAGAGGGTATTTGCAACCGGTTGGTAATTGTCACAGACCAATGGGTCCAGGGTGGGCTTTTTCAGGAGCGGTTGGATCACTGCCTCCTTCAGGGCAGCTGGAACCACTCCCTCCCACAATGATGCATTGACCATACCCTGGTTCCACTCGGTCAAACCCCCTCGGCAAACTTTAATAAGCCAAGAACGGCAAGGGTCGAGAGGACATGTTGCTGGCTGCATCATCACAAGCAACTTGTCTACATCATCAGGCTGCATCAACTGAAACTGTTCCCAAGAAGTTGCCACAGATGTTGCAGTGGACACCTCATTGGGGGCTACAGTAGATATGGATGGGGCATCAAGACTGCTACAGAGGCAAGCAGCTTTACCCTCAAAGTGCCTTGCAAACAATTCACAGTGGGCCTCCTAAAAAAGATGTTTTTAAAGATGTTTAGTTTTAATATATTTTAAAGTCTGTTTTCATGACATTTTGGAGTGTTTTTAGTGTTTTTGTTTGCTGTCCTGGGCTCCTAGTGAGAGAAAGGGCGGGATAGAAATTTAATAATATCTGTCCACTATCTGTTCTCCGCATTTCTGCTACAATTTGCAATTTTGTTTAAGAAAAAGCCTCATGAAAATTCTCCAGCATTTTAATGAGAATTTTGCCTACTAAACATATTTTTGTATGTAGTTTTGACTAATGTACACGTTTTGTAAGTAACTTCTAATATAATGCATTTTTATTGTTGTTTCCACTAAAATATTCATTTTTATGCACACTTTCCCCTAATATATGCATTTTTGCAAACATTGCTTGGTTGGAGAATTGCATCACAAAATTTGGATTAAGTGCGAATTTCGAAGGATGGCTCTGTTTCTGTTCTCAGGTTGTTTCGGAAAGTGCAGACTTGATAAATTCAGCTTTAAATGCGAACTGAACTGAATTTCTCCCCTATTCCCAGTTGTGACTGAGCTGGAAAGGTTTTAGAACAGCTGTAAGTCTCTCCTTCTCTGTTCCCACCCCTGCCATGCCCCTGAACAGCATAGGCCTGGCTTAGCCAGGTTAAGAGAGGTATGCCAGTGTAGTCCCAGCTCAACTAGGACAGCCCAAGATCCACCAATACCAAACTCACTCATCCAGGCAGATCTTAGGTTTATGCTGTTAGCTGGATTCAAACCAGAAAGTGTATTTGAAATGCAATGGAGGCAAAGCTGGTCATCTCAAAACAGGACCAGAACACGCTGGTCACAGGACTTGGAGCTCAACTCAGAAAATGAAATATGAGAGATTCACAAGTGTGGCTGGGTAGTTTTCTTTGAGTTTATAGAACCTCCACAGTTAACAACGCACAAAAAATGAGCCACATTTTAAACATGGGCATGTTAAAATCAAAATTTGTATTTTTGATAGAAAGAATTCTGGAATGGAGGCTTCTTTTTTCTTTAAGAACATACAAATTGCCTACTCCTAACAGCATAGCAGCCTCAGAGGACTTGGTTATGGAGCGATCTCTTGGATCCTCATGGCTTCATGACCTATCCTCCCTGGTCATTAGCTCACAACCCTGACAGGGCCTCTTCGGCACACATTTGGCTTGTGTCGTCAGCAAGGACAAAGAGGAATGCTATCACTGACCTGGATCCAGGAATGGGATTGCCTGCACAGAGTGAATAGCAAGAGATGTGGTTTCCTAGCTCTCACTTTAGTTGCAATTAGACTCTCACTGAGGAAGAGGAAGCATGCTTTAACTCAGGGATGTAGAACTAGATGTGGACCAGATCCTTTTGTCCCCCACCCTTGTAGGCCAAATTTGCCCACCTTTCAGTCATCTGTTATCACTATCCAAGTCCTGATAGTTAATTAGACCCAAGGGCTGGAGGTTCCCCACCCCCTGCTAACTCTACTTCATACTTACTCTGTGCACTTATTCTAGCATACTTTGTCTATTACAGTGGGAGTAATTGCTAACAAAGTGAGAGCTAGGAAATGATGTATCACATATCAGATATGGAATATAATATAGCTGTGACTTATATTTCAGCCTGTTTACTATATCTCATGTCTTCACAACAGTGCAGACAGCGTATGATATCTAAAGACGAATATAAGAAGAGCCCTGCTGAATCAGACCAAAGGCCCATCTAGTCCAGCATTCTGTTCCCACGATACTTATGCAAAGTGTACAACCTCTGAACATTTAGCTGTTATAACTAATGGCCATTGATAGACGTACTAGTGGAGACTAGATCTAATTCTTTTTTAAAGCCACTAAACTAGAAGCCATCTGTAGCAGTGATTCCATCTGTAGCCATCTGTAGCAGTGAAGCAATACATTTTTTCTCAGTTCTGAACCTACTGATAATCAATTTCACCAAATGACCACAAGATCTAGTGTTATCGGAGTGAGGTGAAAAAAATAAATCTTTTCACTCACTTTACACTATTCGTGTTTTTATTGGCCTCTATATCGCTTCCCTGTAGTTGCCATTTTTCTGAATTAAATAATAGCAATGTTTAGCTTTTCCTTAAAGGAACAGCTATGTCACACTATGCAAACATCCAAACAAGTCTGTATATATTAACATAGGTAACAAGAAATCTCAAGGATGCTCAAGGACACGGGAGGGGGGAAGGATTAGGAGGAAGGATATACCAGTTTAATTTTTGTTTCTTTATATACATTGTATTCTTGAAAATCAATAAACACATATTTAATAACAGTTATGGTATTGCAACTAGCAGTGACAGAGGGACAATGGCTTTATAATCTATAGACAGGTACAAACAAAAATCATATGCAAATCCCACTTCAACATCCCCACTTGTTCCAGCTCTACTTCAGCCCCTCTCACAATGAGATGAAAGGTTTGAAGGAATATTCTAAGCATGTTCAAGCTGAATGCACTTAGAATCTTACCTAAGGTTGAGAACCCTGCATCATCAGGGTCCTTGATCATGAGGAGCACTCTAAGTATGTTCACACAAACACACTTAAAATTCCCCTTCAAATCTTCCTTCTCAACGTGTGGGTTGCTCTTTGGGCTAAGTTAGTTGTTTTGACAACATAACACTGGATAATGCACAGATGTCAGTGCTTGTTTATAGCCAGCAACATCTAATGTAGAGGAACATTCCTGAAGTAAATAGGCATACATGTGCAAATCAAGGGGTTTAATCTGATTGCTAGGCCTCCTTATCCTCCCAGTGGTCCCAATCTGTGGGTCCCTGAGAAGAGCCAATACTCCTTATCTTGAAGATGGGACCACCCACCCCACCCTGGATCTGTCCCCAAAGTTATTGGGGGCAAAGCTCAAGGTTCTTTTTTAACTTAAAATATGGTTGGGGAAAAAATGCTATATCTTCTCCCCCCATACATGACTGAGACCAGGTGGGTGCAACCAGCACCATGCAAGATGGAATCATTCTGCTTACCAGTAAGAACGACAAATCCATCCTGCTCACTGCTGGTCACTGTTCCTTCCGAAGCAGCTTCTCTCCATGCAGGGGAGCCACCTGCAAACTAGCAGTGGCCAGCAGTGAAGTGAAGTGAAGCTTCCCACTTACTAGCTGATAAGCAAGGGGATACTACTGCGTGGTGCTGCTCCTTTGCAAGCAGCTTCCCTGCATTTGGGAAGCTGTTTGCTAAGGGGATTTGGCATGCCTGTGAAGCCTGGCAGAAAGATGGAGAGATAAAGAGGGAAAGGCATCTACCTTCTCCCATGAAGATGCGCCTCCTTTTCTGAGTTTCTCTTACTTCCCCCGCATGCCTGCCACTTCTTTCTGCCCTACACCCTTACCCAGAGCTTGGAAGATTACTTTTAAAAAGTAATAAATTACAGTTACAAGGCCCCAAAAAGTAGTAATTACCATTACAATTACAATTGCTCTGAAAGTAACTGATTACACACACACACACTCACACACTCACACACACACGTCATGTTTCACCTCCACAGTTCTTTATCTCCATTCTGCTGCTGCCTTATCATCCATGTTCTTGACCTCTGGATCCTTTTTCCCTCCACTCCATTCTTCACCACCACTATCCATTTTTTTAAATAATTGTTTTCTCCATTCCACCCCGTCTCACTCTCTGCCTCCTACCCATCCACAGAGCATGAGGAAAGAGCGACACTGCACAGAAGCCCAGTTTGAGGCACATGATTTTCATCCACAGATCAGAGGAGCAGAAGACTTCCCCTGCTCCCCCCCCATGCCCAAAAGTAATTCAGGAAACGTTGCAATTAGTCCACAAAAGTAGTAAAATTACTCATAGTTCCATTACAATCAAAATGTAAAGGAATTACCCACTCGTTACTCAAAAAAGTAATGAATTACAAGTAATTCGTTACTTGTAACTAGTTACTTCCAAGCTCTGCCTTCCCCCTAATAGCCCTGGATCACTCTGGGCTGCCATACCTGACCTGTAGTGATCTAGGGCTATCTCAACCCAACTCAGTTGAGGCCCAAATACCTCTAGAGGCCCAGTTTGGCTCAGGCCTTGGCCAAATACAGAACACAGCCCTACCGATTGGTCAGATCATATGGGGATTTTGTTTCATTGGCTATAAATCAGATGAGAGAATTTTCCCCCCACTAAGTGACTAATCACACTGTGCAATATAGGAGTACTTCCGTCTTCGATTTCAGGAGGGGGGGGAAGAGAGAGAGAGAATGTCCTTGAAACATCACATAAAAGACAGTACATCATGTCATTTTATGTTTTAGGATTGCTCTTTATACCTGGATATGACATAAGTGCTGTTATGTTTAAGGTAGGGTGACCCTTCAGATGTTGTCAGACTACAATGGCCCATGCTGTTCGGGGATGATGGACGTTGGAGTCTTAAAGCTTCAGGAGAGTTGTGATTAGATACACAGTGATATTCTTCCTGACATGGCATGTAGTATAAACCAGCCTTAAAATATTGAAAATTTGATCCCTTTTACTAGATATTATAAAATCCAGAGTGGGAATGTAACATTCTGCACTACTTCCCCCCTCCCCCGCTCAGTAAGTGCAGTTCACAATATAAGTAAGATGGTGTGAATATCATTGATTTTCCTCTTCTGATGGATGCAAAAACCATGTGTTGTATTTACAGATTAGTGTTCCAAACAGGGACCAAGTTTTAGATTATAATTGTCAGAGCAATTTAAAAAAATGTGGCAGCTGGATGCACAATTGAGCTAATTGCAGATAATAATACAAACAATTATTCAGATTTGCATTAAAATGTGTTTTTGGGGGGGGGGAGATGTCTGTGCTTTACAATAGGAAACATGACGCACAGTTAAGCTAATTGCAGCTAATCAGCATGTTAGATTTAGCAGAAAAGTATCCTAAGCAAGCACTGCCAGTTCAGGGAAAGGTGAAAATATCTCCAGAAAAAGAATAAGAAAGTTTCCTTTTGTTAAGTTTTGGGGTGCTTGTGTTCTTGGTCTGGATTATACAAAGGTCCATCTACTCCAGCTTTCTGTTTCCATCAGTGGCCAGCTAAATGCCTCTGGGGGGTAAAAAAGAACTAGCAAGGTATGAAAGTGGGAGCCTTCCTCTGTTTTGTCCACAATATTTTATTTATTTAGGAAATTTATTGCCCTTTCTACTCTTCATAATCACTGATCCCAGCTTCTTAAACAAATACAATGATTCAATAACCACAGAGCTCATACCAGGAACAGGAATATTTGGTATCAGCTATGTGGTAGAGCTGAGAGAGCTTTGCACACAGAAAGTCCCAGGTTCTATCCAACCATCTTCACTTAGGAGATCTCAGGCAAAGACTTCTACCTGATATCACAGAAAGTTGCAGCCAGACAGCCTGACTTTGTATGTCCCTGACCAACCATTGAGATCATCTGCGGGAGCACTATTAGCTGTCACCCATGGACCACAAGCATGACTGGGGTCAACAAGGAGCTGTGCCATCAGCAAAGTGGACCGAAATCTATGGAACTCCCTCCCATTAGAAATCAAGCAGGCATGATCCCCTGCTAAACTTCATGTTAAATGGCTTCATTTCAGGAGACCTTTGCACTATGAATGCTGCTCTGATTTTTCAATCTGTTTAAGATGTTTAATTATTATGGGTTATTATTAAGCTAAATCCAATTCAGAGTAGACCCAATGAAATGAATGAACCTAAATTCATCATGCCTATTAATTTCAGTGGGACTCTATTTTGATGAAGACCAGTATTGAACACCACTCTGTTCCCCCCCCCTTTGAGACATATAGTGAAAAACAGGGTATAAATTCCTTTAAAAAATAAATAAAATTGTGGAAAGAGCAGGATCATTAGAGGAACTCCAGTGCTTAGAAGCAGTGGGTGGATTACTGATTTACAGGGCTGCAAAACCGCTATAAAAGCTGCTGTAATACAGCAGTGCTGCTAGTAATATGGCACAAAGCTGGAAAATCCAGTTAAAATACACAACATTGGCAATTTTGATCTAAATGAATCAGTGGTCTAACTCACTAAAAAAGCAGCTTTATATGTTCACGTTCCAGTGGCTGCTGACCTCTGAACACTATTTTAAATAAAAGTTGTTGATGTTTCAGTCTATCCTCTGAATTTTTGAAAAACATTCTATTCTAGCTGTGTGAAGTAATACTTTCTTTTGTTGTTTCTTTTGCAGAACCTACCATGAATCAATTTTGGGGTGTCCTTTAGTTCAAATGATGTTACTAGCAAACAGAAGATTTCATGCAGTTTTCCCCCTATAAATCCATACTAACCCAATCCGCTGATAATACTAAAAAGGGAGGAAAAAGTCTCCACTCCATTTCTCTAGTGATTGCAGATGCTTTGCTTCTATGCTTTTAGGTGGGTGTGTCAATTGTTTCCTTCTCCATGCCCACTATCTCCTCCTGCCTTCTTTCATTTTGTTTCCTGTAGACTGACAAGCAACTTCTGGCTGCTCTCCTCCATTTTGCTGGCCTTTTTTATGTTGCTGCAAATGGTGCTTTATTTTCTTTTCCCCTTAACTTGTGCACAAAAGTGTAACACTGCTCAGATAAAGATTTGTATTTCAGCTGTATTCTACCAACATAGGAGAGGAAAACACAGATATTTGCACTTCCAGGTTTGTTTGTTTTTTAAAGAAACCTACTGGAGTTGGTAGAACAGACTGAGCATGCTCGGTCACCTAGCAACCAGAGGGAGTGGAAATGTATAATTAGAGGGTGAGGCCATAAGGAAACAGAGAGACTAATCCTTCCCAGAGGAATGCCTACTTGTGTGAATGGGAAAAAATGACTGGCAGATAACATTGAGTAGGAACTGCGGATGGTGCAAATTCATAATGAAGGTAGAAATGTATTTGCCATGAAGAAATGTTCCCATGTAGATGAGCCCTTAGTGTTCAGACACATGCATTTACCTGTATCTGCACTAGAGGTAAGATACCCCTATTCCCCACTCACAGAAGGGAGGTTTACACAACACTGAAATAACATCTGAGGGGGGTTGCAGAGTTGCATAGGCTAGCCCTCATTCAGAATGGGAATGAGCTCTATGCACACACTATTGTGTGCACATAAAGTTCCTCCATGCGAAGAGGGTCCCTGATTGGACCTTAACAGATAAAAACACCAGTACACATGTAGAGGTAACTCTGGTCAAACATGCAGACAGTGAGGAAGCATTTCCAGCCTGGGTAGTGTCAGCGTAAGGTGTAGTATATAGCACCAGTGGGGACAGAACTAGCTGAGGCAGCCCAATTACCCCCATAATTCATTCTTTCAATACATGGGGCATAAACCTTCACAGATTGAGCCTGCAGTCCTGTACATACTTACATGGGCATGTGCTCCTTTGAATTCAGTGAGGTTTCCTTCTGAATAGACATGCAAAACTGCACTGTGAACAACATGAGATCCCCCGAGAGGAAGCAAAATCTTAAAGAACAGAGAAATCCACACTAGCAAAATTTTAATAATGTAAAATAGGGACAAGATAGGAACAATGATTTACCTGGGAGAGAAACAACAAAACAGGACAGCATAACCTGTTGTCCATTTCTATCCATGTTTGCCCTCTTTTGGCTTTTATGCCACATTTTCTGCTGAAGTATAATCCCGCTTTAATTTCCATCCTAGCCATTTCTCTCCAACACTGGCAAGTAACCTAACAGCACATGCACAGACAACCTTGGATCTTCTTAGTAGTATACAAATTGCTTTTGGTAAGTCATTGATTGCAGATATTGAGGCAAAATAGAGAAGAAACAGCTCTCAAAGGTAGTAAAAGGCAACAAAGGAGCCGTAGCAATCCAGTTTAAAAACACGTTATGTGGCTGAAAGTGACAGCTACAGAACTTTAATTATTTAGAAATTCAGTAGAAGTTCATTTAAGAGTAAGTGAAGTGAAAACATGATAGCGGGGGAAAAACCTGAAACAGACAGAAACAAGAAAAGCCATTGTGTTTTAATAACACTCAGTGCTCCAATTGTTCTAGTCATTTCCCAATGAGAATACAAGCAGGCATTAACTACCAAAAACATTAAACTGAATTTTGTTATAAGCTTGATAGAAAAGCGACAGACAAAGTTGGTTCAGATTTTTCCCCCCGACTGCCTTTGAATTTGTTTTAGGAATTACACCAGCCTTCCCCAACCTGGTGCCTTCCAGATGTGTTGGATTACAACTCTCAGCAGCCCCTACTAGCACAGTCATGCTGGATGCAGTTAATAGGAGTTGTAGTCCGTCAGTAGAGTTTATTACGGTCATAGACCCATATAGGTATTGGATAAAATACATAGAGCAACATTATACAATAGTAAAATGAATAAAAATATAAAACATGGAAAGATTGGTTAATTAATAAGCATGAAAGTAAAACATAGGGATGAGAGACTCTCATAGTGTGTCAAACTTGTTTTTGACGCTTATATTGAGCAACATAGAGAAATTTGGCCACCAGCTCGGTTTGGGATCTGTTGGAACCACTCAGGAGGTAGATTATCAAACGTTCAGGGGGTAGATTGGGAAATTTTGTTATAAGGGGAGTGATGTATTGGTATCGTTCCTGTTGATAAAAGGGACAGGCAAACAAGACATGGGCAAGGGTTTCCAGAGCTTTCGTTTTACACGGGCAAAAACGTTGATCATGAGGGATACCTTGGTATCTACCATCCATAAGTGCCGAGTCCAGACAATTAAATCTGGCTTTTGAGAAGGCGTGTCGGAGTTTGGGTGTTGTTAGGTATTCAAGATATAAAGGATATTTAGACGGATTTAAAGGCAGTTTGTAGTGTAGGGGAGAGCACGTTTTTTTTTTTTCAATAATTTTTATTCAGATTTTCATAAAACATACAAGACAAAATCATAAAACATTCAAAGACAAAAAACAAAATCAAAAATAGTTAAACAAAAAGAAAAAAAGAAAAAAAAAACAAAAATAAAAAATAAAGAGTAAAATATTGACTTCCCATTTGTCAAAGATCAAATCAGTTATAAGTCTATAATATATAACAATCCTGTCTCTTAAGTCATATTATAAAATCACTTTCCTCCAGTAGTTATCTTACTTAATCATCAAATCTCATAAACATTACTTTATTCTTTCCACAAAAAGTCAAAGAGAGGTTTCAATTCTTTAAGAAATATATCTATCAATTTTTTTTCCAGATAAGCATATCGATTAATCCATCTCATTACTAATTATGATAATCTTATTGTCATAACCATAGTCAAAATAAACATTTCAATTAATCCATCACATCAGAATCTGTTAGGTTCAGTAATTTCAGTAGCCATTGTTCTATTATCCCTATTAGTTCCATTTTCCATCTTCCATCTTCAGTAGTCTTGTTAAGTCCAGTAATTTCAGTATCCAATCTTCCATTATCAGTATTCCATAATAATCTTGCTGTCAAAGCCATAGTCATATAGTAAGAGTCTGATGGGAATTACCTCTATCCCAAATATTTTCTTGCCATCCATTCTGAATAGGTTGCTGAAATACAGCTGTAAAATCATATCTCTGTTCTTTTTTTCAAAATACACTGGGTCATCTCTTGAAAGTTTTTCCATTGTCACATGGCTGCAGTTAATTCCATAGATTTTCTCTATATTGGGCTCCATCACATCATTCCAGTCCAGAAGATTATCCATGCCATTGATAACTTTATCTCTAGAATCTTCATTAATTTCTTCAGAGATAACATTGAGTTCCAAACAATAGATTTTATTTCTAAAGTCCATAGACTCCAAATCTTGTTCCTGTTCCACGTTTGTTCCAATCTCCGGGATCTCCTCTCTCACAGGGACCCCTGTTCCAGTCTCCAGGGTCTCCTCTCTCACAGGGACCCCTGTTCCAGTCTCCAGGGTCTCCTCTCTCACAAGGACCCCTATGTCTTTAATCTCCTGTGTCTCCAAACAATAGATTTTGTTTCTAAAGTCCATAGACTCCAAATCTTTTTCCTGTTCCACGTTTGTTCCAATCTCCGGGGTCTCCTCTCTCACAGGGACCCCTTCCAGGGTCACCTCTCTCACAGGGACCCCTATATCTTTAATCTCCTGCTTCATTTTACTCAATTCAACTTTCAGCTCCTTACAACCCTGTCGCAGGTTTTGTTTCGTTATCTCAATCTCATCCATTATTTTCTGAAACATAGTTATTTCCAGCTTCTCAGCCACTTTCTTAATTGCCATTTTAAAAGAAAAATATAGGAAAACCACTTCTTATTTCAGCAACAATTGGGTTAATACTCCAAACTTGGTGACATCACAGTATAAACAGAGCAGACAGCCTTATCTCTCCATGCTTAAGTAAACAAAATGCAGTTCCCAGGATCGAAACAATTAATGGCGGTCGTCAGGAAACAGATTCGTCAAAATAAAATAGACCAAAAAGAGAGTAGTCTCAGACAATATAATATTCTTCAAAATAAAAATCTGGAATAGAAATCCCTCTTCTGTGTATATCTTTAGAATGCAAATCCAGGACAGCTTTTTGCAACAAAAACAGAGATAAGCTATTAATTAGTGAGTAGCAGAGAGAAGTTATGGCTCCCCAGTGAGATGTCAAAAACCGATCAATCTGGCAAATCTCTTTTAAACAGCAACAATTTAAGTCAAGTAAAAGAAAAATATAGAAAGAAGGGTGCTTGCCTGTTAGTGCGTTCTCTCTTAGAAGATAAGATGAACGTTCGCTTTATCAGATAGAGCTTGTTGTTGAAAATCCGTCCCACCTTCGTCGGCTGGACCTCGTCCCATAAATTAATGAGATCTGGTCGTCCCAACAAAAATAGGCTTTGAGGTTAATCTCTTCGTTTCTCCCTACCCGGGAGAAGTTTAATCAGTCAAAAAAAAAAAAAAATCTGACTGATATATCTGAATAAGCTTCTTTTGAGGCAGGAGCCCGTCTCAAAAGCAGGCACAGGCTAAGTCACCCTTCCCGGAAGTCGGGGAGAGCACGTTTTGAGGGCTGCAGTAGTAGAAATTTGTCGGTCTAAATCTTTGAGTCTGTTTCGAATGGAGAGACTGGCTGACTTAAAATCTAATAGGGTTAATTGTTCTAAGGAGAAGCCTAATCGGGGGAGGTTTCCTGGTAGGATTTCATCCATGAGGAGAGATAAGGGTCTTCCCAAAGGGAATTTAGGTACCCGGGGGGACAGTTATAGGAGAGTTTAATCCAATAGTTAAAGGCATTTGTCCAAGCTTGGCATTCAATCGATGGTATGCATGCTTCCAATCTAAGGGCTGCATTCGGGACGGAGTTGTAGTCCAAAACACCTGGAAGGCACTAGGTTGGCGAAGGCTGAATTACACATTTTTCCCTTGCTGATAACTTCAATAGCATCTGCCCTTCCTCCAACCTCAACTCCACAATTATGTATGCAGGTACAAAGCCACGTGTGTAAAACAGGAAGTGGTCACTGACATGGAAACAACTCCACCCACTTCTACAAATATAGGAATCTGTCCATGAGTCATCCATCTAGCTCAGCATTATTTATACTGGCTTGAATGTG
Organism: Rhineura floridana; assembly: GCF_030035675.1. Lineage (NCBI taxonomy): Eukaryota > Metazoa > Chordata > Lepidosauria > Squamata > Rhineuridae > Rhineura > Rhineura floridana. The sequence goes on along the minus strand of NC_084486.1, from coordinate 41,117,500 downwards.
AAGATAAGTTAACTTATGGAAGTTCACAGAAGGATCTTCTTGTCTCCTCCTCTCCTTTAATCCCCCTGCAACCCATGAAAAACCTCTCTGGAGGTTCATTGGAGCCCCTTAATGCAAGATGGGGTGTGTGGGGCTGCTGGAGGGAGGAAACATTTCTTCCATGAACTTCATTAAGTTTTTATCTTAGGATCCAAGACCAATTTCAGATGATTTCACTCTCCCACAGCAGCCCTCCATACTCCACCCCACATTTTCTCATCCACCAGAGAGGTTTCTGGGGGTGCACAGGTAGCTTCAGTTAGAGGATGGGATAATAAACCATGAAGTTCCTTGAATTAACTTCTCTCCAGATCTAAACCACTGACTGATTTCTGTTTTCCAGGGTTTCATACAGGAATCGTTCCCAACCATAGCTGAAAATGATGGGAACTAAAGCTGAGGTCTTTTGCATCCAAAGTATGTACGCTATCACTGACCTATGCAGATTCTGCTCAAATTTATAATCACAGCCATTGGAAAAAGTGGAGTCACAGGAATGGTAGCAACACATTTAATTATTCGTATTAACATGCCCCATGCAGTTGCATATCTGCACATGTTGATGGTAAGACTCTAGAATCAGCACTGTGCATCATATAGTCCAATTGTTCATGTAGTATATAAATTGGGCATTACCCCCTTGGCTGCCATACAAAGGGATGGCCGAGTACAAAATTTATGTCAAGGTAGTTGCCGGCAAATATTTCTAGAAGTAATTAACTAGATCAGAGGTAGTCAGTGCGGTGCCCTCCAGATGTTGCTGGACTCCAACTCCCATCAGCCCTAACCAGTATGGCCAATGGTGAGGGATGATGGGAGTTGAAATTCACCATCATTAGCTACCCCTGCACTAGATGTAAACAATAATGTCACAAGAAAAATAGATTATCTAGTATTACATGGGAACAGGCGACAACTATCTTTTTTTTACAATAATTTTTATTCAAATTTTCATAAAACATAGAAAACAAAATCATAAAACATTCAAAGACAAAAAACAAAACAAAACAAAAATGATTAAACAAAAAAGAATAAAATGTTGACTTCCCATTTGTCACATATCAAATCACTTATAGGTCTACAATATATAACAATCCTGTCTCTTAAATCATATTATAAAATCACTGTCCTCCAGTAGTTATCTTAATTAATCATCAAATCTCATAAACATTACTTTATTCTTTCCACAAAAAGTCAAAGAGAGGTTTCAATTCTTTAAGAAATATATCTATCAATTTTTCTCCAAATAAACATGTCAATTAATCCATCTCGTTAATAATTATAATAATCTTATTGTCATAACCATAGTCCAAATAAACATTTCGATTAATCCATCTCATCAGAATCTGTTAGGTCCAATAATTTCAATAGCCATTCTTCCATTATCCCTATTAGTTCCATCTTCCATCTTCAATAGTCCTGTTAAGTCCAGTAATTTCAGTGTCCAATCTTCCATTATCAGTATTCCATAATAATCTTGCTGTTGTAGCCATAGTCATATAATAAGAGTCTGATGGGAATTTCCTCTATCCCAAATATTTTCTTGCCATCCATTCTGAATAAGTTGCTGAAATACTGTTGTAAAGTCATATCTGTGTTCTTCTTTTTTACAAAATGCACTGGCTCATCTCTTAAGAGTTTTTCCATTGTCACATGGCTGCAGTTAATTCCATAGATTTTCTCTATATCAAGCTCCATCACATCATTTCAGTCCAGAAGATTATCCAAGCCATTGATAACTTTATCTCTAATATCTTCATTAATTTCTTCAGAGATAACGTTAAATTCCAAACAGTAGATTTTATTTCTAAAATCCATAAACTCCAGATCTTTTTCCAATTCCACATTTGTTCCAATCTCCAGGGCTTGTATCTTCCCTTTATTTTTTCTTTTCTCATCTCTGATCTCATTCTCCTCTCTCACAGGATCCCCTATTTCTTTAAACTCCTGCGTCATTTTGCTCAGTTCAATTTTCAGCTCCTTACTACCCTGTCGCAGGGTTTGTTTCGTTATCTCAATCTCATCCATTATTTTCTGAAACATAGTTACTTCCAGATTCTCAGCCACTTTCTTGATTGCCATTTTTAAAACCACGAAAACAAAGCAAAACAAAAATAAAGAAAAACCACTTCTTATTTCAGCAACAATTGGGTTAATATTCCAGGCTTGATGACATCACAGTATAAACAGAGCAACCTGCCTTATCTCTCTATGTTCAAGAATGCAAAACAAATTTAGTTCCCAGCATCAAAACAGTTAGTGGCGTCGTGAAGAAGCAGATTCGTCAAAATAAAATAGACCAAAAAGAGAATAGTCCCAGACAATATAATATTCCTTGGAATAGAAATCAGGAATAGGAATCCCTCTTCTGTGTATATCTTTAGAATGCACTTCCAGGACAGCTTTTTGCGACAGAAACAGAGATAAGCTGTTAATTTCGTGGATAACAGAGAAGAGTTATAGCTCACCCAGAAGCTGTCCAAAGCCGATCAATCTGACAAATCTCCTTTTGCTGCAACAATTTAAACCAAGTAAAAAAAATAATAGAAAGAAGGGTGCTTGCCTGTTAGTCCGTTCTCTCTTTCAAGAAAAGATAAACGTATCGCTTAAGCAGATAGAGCTTGTTCGAAAGTCCGTCCGGCATTGTTGGCTGGACCTTATCTCATAAATTAATGAAATCCAGTCCTCCCAACAAAAACAGGCTTTTGAGGTTGATCTCTACGTTTCTCCCTGCCCGGGAGAAATTTCATCAGTCAAAAAAAAAAATGTTCTGACTGATTTATATCTGAATAAGCTTCTTTTGAGGCGGGAGCCCGTCCCAAAAGCAGGCACAAGCGAAGTCACCCTTCCCGGAAGTCCCGCGACAACTATCTTAAGATAAAATTGCGTTGCACTTGAACTGGAATACAAGCCAGTTCAAGAAGCCGGAAGGGTTGACAATAAGTGGGATAAACATTTTCAAATAGACAAACTACATTAATATCTATCATTTGTGATGCCTATGAAGTGTACAATTGTCTATTTCCTGTGCTGTGAAATTAAATTAGCATATATGAACTAGAAGCCTTATTCATTTAAAAAAAAATCATTTTGTTAGCTGCCAAGAATTATAACAGTTATACAAGCCAAAGATCTTACGATCAGTTTTGTTTGGCCTATCCTGATGCATCAGTCATGGCTGAATATAATATTGCTTCTACACATGACTCTTAACTGCCGCTGTTTTCTCCAACATTGCACTTATCTCTTTTTTTAAAAACCAATGCATCTACTTTTTTAAAAAAGTGATAGATAAAAAGTGAAATCCTGCCATCAGTTACGCATTGGGAAGTCCCATTTACTTTAATAGTGCTTATACATGAGTAACCTGGGATAGGATTGCAGATCCACAAGTTTATTTTGTTCCCAAGGAAGCAATTTCATTAACTTAGACAATGTTTTACCAACATTATTGTTTAGTCCTTGCAACAAACCTTGGAAAGTATGTCACTTTTACTCACATTTATTCTAGGGGTTGCACAAGACTACACAATACAGGAAAGGGCTCTGAATCCCACCAGTTCTAATTCTCTGGTTCACAGTGATACTTCCCTAGAAATACCCCTGAAGATCAGAAATGCCTTTAAAATTCATGGAGTACTCCAGCACAGTATGGACTTACCTTTTTAAAGCTTTTCAGTGTGAGGACAAAGTAGATACAATACTTAAGACTTATGGCTAAGATCTCCCATTATTTTTGTTTGAATAATTCAGAACAAGGAAGGAAAGAGTTAAACCAGAGCACCACGTTCCAATGGTCATAGGAGGAACCTGGGGTCTCTACGCTGTGTTTTATATCACTATAGTACCCTATGCTGCCCTGATCATGATAAACTGCCCACCAACAACAACAAAGGATCTCCAAGATCGGATCTCTAAGATTATGACCGGCCCTTTTTCTGTTACTTTCCATTAAGAACATACTGTACCAGACAGCGCTGACAGAATCTGAAGTAAAGTTTAAGACTATGAGTTGAATCTACAGTAGGGAATTAGCAGCTAACTGCCTCTAGGCCAGATCTAGCTCCCTCCCAACTCAAGAACAATGAGTAATCATGGACAGGCAGGCAGGTGTACCTTGCCATGAGACCTGACAGTAGTGCAGTTTGGTGCACTATGTCATGGCATGGGGTCCTAGCCTCAACTCTCTTTTCAAAGTACCATCCCATAAAATGGGTTTCTGAAAAAGAGCCTACTACAACAACATGGCAGCCAAGCTATTTATAAAATCATGTATATCCTGCTTTTCAGACCAAGAAAGGATCCCCAGGGCAGGTCACAATAAGTCAAGAAGAAAAACCATAATATCCAGTGAAGATGGAATAAAATCAAACACCATACAATCTTCAAGAAGGCAACACAGACATTCAGACAAGACTGAAAGCTAGGCAAAATAAAAACTTAGCAGCTCCTCTAAAGCTGTAAAGCTTTAAACCTATATGGATCTTCTCTAATATTTATTGATTGTTTTAAGAGTTTACAACAAACCATGCACCTGCTACATAGACTGGCTCTTCCCCACTTTTGACCAAAGGAGCTCTTCCAAAAAAGAGAACCCATAATTAAATTTAGTGGCAACACAGAATGCCAAAAGGCCACCTTTGAATTAGATATATATGGTGCACTATCAGTCAAATTTAAGCATTCAGAAGTCTCATTGATTGCAATCAGAAAGTTAAGTATGTGCTCAATTTCTCCAGCTGAGAATAGTAGGACTTCAAAGTGCTTAACTTGGGCTGGGTAATGCCCAAAGAATTTATATTTAGAGAAACTATTCTTCCCCCCTCCATTTCATCATTTTTGAGTAGAAATGTAATGATAGTTATTAAAATATAGGTTTGCCTCTGTAATAGGACTCATCAGAGCAAATGGGTCCATAAAATGCTATATTTTTGCATCTGCTTTAGAGGCTCTCTTTCCCCCTAATTGGCTGAGTGGCTTTAAACGTTTAATTGGAAACAGCTGTATGACTGGGCGATGTACAGCCACATTGCAATCTACCTAGGGGCTGAAAGAAAATGAGTCTAGCTGGTAAGCAGAGTAAGGTTAGAGGCTTCTCATTATTACAAAAGAGAAAGAGAGGCTTACGGGGAAACAATCTCCTCAGGAGCAGGATAAATTTAGAAAGTTCCAGGCTATAGGGCATACTGGAAGAGTGGCAGGAATGACGCGACATCAACCAGAGATGATTATCAGGGCTGGCCCAAGTCATTTTGCTATGTCAAGCAAAGGACAAGATGGTGGCTTCCCTCCATTCCAAGTATGGTAGCTGACTGGACTGGAAGTTCACTCTTCAGCACTGGTGATGGGACAGGCTGGCTTAGTGATTGCAGAGTGGACTGTGTGGCACACATGACTCTGTCCTTCCACATGGGGGAATGAATGGCTAGGAGACTCAGGAGAAGTGGCAGTGGATTCCTCTCCTTCCCACACACACACTATCATCTACAACCCGAGGAATCACTTCACTCTACCTCAGCCTTTCCCAACCACTGTGCCTCCAGACTGTGCCAGCCAATGGCTGAGGCTGATGGGAGTTGTGGTCCAACAACATCTGGAGGCACACTGGTTGGGAAAGGCTGCTCTACCTGATGATAGGACCGGCCATTGTTTTGCTAAAAACTTAAAAACACACTTTCAGGCTTCTTGACACAATTGGTTATTCTGGGATAATAACTCACTTATATGGAAAAGCTGTCTTGCATACTATGAAAATCAGTCTTGCCCACTTCAGAGATGGAGAACTTGTGGATTACAGCAGGGTGGGAATGTCTTTTTGGCTTTCCAGGGACCATATCCCAATGGTAAGTGGGGCCAGAGGCAAAAATGTGAGTGGAGCAACATATGTATCTCTTTGCTTGGGAAAAGGTAAATTCATTACCTTATTCTTTAGGGTATCTCTTCAACTTTGTGATATATTTTATTATTATAACGCTAGGAACACAAGTTTCATGGAATTTAATAGTACTTCCTCCTGAGTAATTCTTTGCATGTTAACTCAGGAGTGAGTGCCATTAAATTCCATGGACATGCTCCCAAGTAAATGTGCATAGTATTGCAACCTCATTCTCCTACCAGCTACATGCATAGGAGGATGAATCCTGCCCTATATAGGTCTGTGTGTTTTTGAATACAAGTAATGCCTTGTACAACACTTCGCATTAGTGATATCTAATACTGCTTATATTGAATAAGATCTATTGAACATACTAGTAACTCACACAATGGGGTCTACATATGTGTCCAATACCTATAGATCTCCAGGACAAGTAATGTTTTCACGTCTGTGCGCACCTGGTAAGCTCACAGGTATGCAGGAGGTAAAGAAAAGGGCTTTGTAATGAATCCCCTCTCATGCACAGATGAAAGCATGCCCAGCTGCCCAGAGTTCAAATTGTTTTGTTTCCTTTATCTTACCTAGCATTAATTTTGAAAAATGTATAAACATTTCAGAATTTAAAAACGTCCGCATTTGGAGAACACTGAGCTTCAATCTGGACAGATACTAATCTGTGTAGTAGGCAGAGTCAATGCCTGTGTGTTGTGAGATTGCTATCTGATTACTGCAGGGGGCACCACAGGTTTGATTTTGCCCTAGGGCAGTGCCTCCTCAAAAGCTGGAATTTGGTAAAAGGAGCATTAAGAGCCTTCCCCCCCTTCTAGACACACTATTGTCAAAGAGTCACCCAGACCAACCCCCTAACCCCAGGGCAATTGTCTCAGACCAGGCACACCCCTGGTCTGTGCTTCTCACACCATGCGTCTCCTTACCAGAGCTGAGTTAATCCCAACACCAACCCTGTAAGGTAGGTAGATTGCCACCACCCCTTAACCTGGTTCCCTACTCTGAGTCAAAGGGAACTGAGAGCACCAGCTAGACTGACAGAGATTCATAAGAGCAAGAGCCAAACTTTACATTCACTGCTCTGGAGCCCCCAGCCAAACCCAATCCACTGGTCAGTAGCCTTGTAGTTAAGGTACTGGTTTCTGAGCCACAGTCCCAAGTAATATTTATTTATATTTCCATTTATAGGCCAGTTACTATCTGAAAGATCTCAAAGCGGTTTACAATAGAATATAAAGGTACAATAAAAAACAGTATCAAATTAATTTACAAAGCTAAATACATGAACAATACCCATATACATAAACACAGTATAAAAGCCAGAGCAGGCCTCAAGAGACCCAAGTGCAAAAGATTCAAACACTGGAATTCCTTGCATGGGCCTCAAGAAGAATGTATTTCCAGCTGATACTCTGAGCTACCATAAATCAGGCAGGTGATGGGGATTTAGTACCCATTGACAGCACTAATGTGATCAGGGAAAACGGGGTCCAAAAACTGTCTGCTCCCTGGGCTTCTGCGGTGAGATGTTTCAGTTCCTCCATCCAGGACATGGCATGCACGGCCACACTCCAGTTGCCCCAATGCACCACCTTTTCCAGTTGTCTTCTGCACCCACACCGACTAGCCCCCAACCACGACTGCCCAGGTCAACACCTCATCCTGCCCTGTTATCGCTGCCGCTGCTGCCCATGCATTAGTCTTAGACAAACAGGTCCTGGATGAACTGGCTGCTGGGGCCAGGGACAGCTGCCACTATCAGTAAAGACCAGGGAGACACTGTGAGCTCTTTCTGGTGTTCACCATGGCAATATGAGATAGTTTATTAAACATAATAAAAGTCCATATAAAAGAACAGCATACAAATTCCTTTAAGCCCAATACTCTGAAACAGAGTTAGTTATAGTCAACACCTAGACAAAATATAATGAGAAAGTTCAACACAAACCCAAAATAACAAAGCTTACCTAGCCTAAGCTAGAATACAAGCAGGAAAAGTGTAAGAGCTGGTCCCCCTTTGGCTCCTTATACCATTAGATACCACACAGGTAAATCAAGATGGAATGGGACAATTTGGTGAAAGCTAGCCCCTCGTTTATGGGAATTTGCCTAGGAACAGCGAGAGGGCCAATTAGCCAATCATGACACCTCTTGATGATGGAATAGTCTGAAAGTTCACTGCAAGGCCAGACCTACTAATTTATGGCTACTCAGGCCTCCTGACCTTGGTACCAGGCACTACAGATAAGATTCAGCTGCCTCCTTTCTTGGCTAACAAGCTGCAGCTGGTTTTCCCAACTTTAGAGCATCCCAGAAACCTATGAAAAATATTCCCCACAATCCCTTTAGGCTGGGCCATTTTACTTTGGCCAGCCTTGCTGTTCTTGACAACTATAACAGTCTGCAAAGGGTGATCAATGTTTTCTTAAAGGAGCTTATGGTTGGACCTTTCTTAAGTAAGGTATCAGAGTGTTACCAACTTACCAATTCCCTCCCGGTCGGTCGGTCGGTCGGTCGGTCGGTCGGTCGGTCGGTCGGTCGGTCGGTCGGTCGGTCGGTCGGTCGGTCGGTCGGTCGGTCGGTCGGTCGGTCGGTCGGTCGGTCGGTCGGTCGGTCGGTCGGTCGGTCGGTCGGTCGGTCGGTCGGTCGGTCGGTCGGTCGGTCGGTCGGTCGGTCGGTCGGTCGGTCGGTCGGTCGGTCGGTCGGTCGGTCGGTCGGTCGGTCGGTCGGTCGGTCGGTCGGTCGGTCGGTCGGTCGGTCGGTCGGTCGGTCGGTCGGTCGGTGATTTGTGGGATAGACAAAAAAGAAGGGGTGGGGGAGCTATAAGGTGGAAGTATCTTGGGATGCAAGGGTGCCTCTCTCTGGAGGTCTGATTTGAGGTACCAGGTTTGCAGTCCGGCTAGGAATACTTGTGCTGTTTTCCTCTGTTGTACTTATATGTAAACTGTAATATTTGCAAGATTTGAAATGAACCACAGATGCTGGTTAGAAGGAAAAAACTTTACAGTGTGTTGCTGCATAACCCAGAGCTCTACTTTTGTTTTCCTACTGGTCCCTCTCCCAACTGATTCCCCCATCTAACTATATGTAATTCACTAGAGTTCCTACTCACATTACATCTCCCTTTTTTTAAAAAAAAGAAAAAGATAGAAACTACTGTCTATATCGAATTGGTTTTCTGATCACTCTGCCTCTTGATGTAGTAACAGGTAACTTAGAGTCCAAAATCTTTTCTGGTATATCACTGGCACTTTGTGCTACAACTGTTCCACTTTTGTTGTCTTGAGACTCTGATAGGTCTACCTCTGATGGAGGTGCAGTTGCAGTCTCAGTAGTCTCATCCATTTTTGGTTCACAACTTGGAGTGCTTTGAAGATCTCTTCTGTTCCGTCTGTAGACAGCTAAATCTGAACCAAATATGATCTTGGAGTCATGTTTTGTCCAGTCACTCTTGCTGGTTTCCACACTCCATCTTGCCGAACATTACAATCACCAACCTGCAAAGGTGGTAAAGGCTTTGAACCATTGTCAAAGTAAAGCTTCTGTTTTCCTTGTCTTCTCTTCAGATGTGTCTGTATGTCACCTTCTACCTGCTGAAGTAGTAACAATGGTGCTGAGGTAGGCAACCTGATTCTTAAACATCTCCCCATTAAAAGTTGTGCAGGTGAGGCTGTATCTACTGTAGACATATTTCTGTAATCCAATAAACCAAGATAAGGATGTGTGTTATTCAGACTAGATTTCTTAAGAATCCTCTTTACTGTTTGGATTGCTCTTTCTGCCATTCCATTTGATTGAGGAAATAGTGGACTGGATGTTGTGTGAACAAAGTCCCAATCTTTGGCAAACATTTTAAAGTCTCTAGAGCAAAACTGAGGGCCATTATAACTGACAACCTCTTCAGGTATACCATGTCTTGCAAATATAGATTTGCAGTGTAAAATTACTGATCTACTTGTAGTGTCTTCAAGCAAACATATTTCAACATATTTTGAATAATAATCAACCAAAAGTAGATAGTCCTTTCTTTGAAATTCAAACAAGTCCATTCCTAGCTTCTGCCAAGGTCTTCTTGGAATTTCATGAGGTAACATTGGTTCTTTTGGTTTTTATTTCTGAAGGTGTGACATGTGGTACATGACAGTACCAATTCTTCAATTTGGGCACACATACCTGGCCAATATACAGCTTCTCGTGCCCGCTTTTTACATAATTCAACACCCAGATGACTCTCATGTATAATATTCAATATCTTTTTCCTCAAATCTTGTGGTACTATGATTCTGTCACTTTTAAAAATGAGTCCATCATGAACACTTAATTCCTCTCTGTAATTCCAATAAACACGTGTACACGCTGGAACTTCTACTCCTCTATCTGGCCACCCCTGCAAAATGGCATTTTTCAGGATTTGCAAAATGCTATCGTTTTCAGTAGCCACCTGAAATTCTTTCTGTTTTGATTCGGAGATTGGTAAATAAGATAACATGAGGGTAGCAGCAACCTCAGCTTCTTCAGATACATCTTTGTATTCAACTGCAACATCCCATTGATCTACTGGAGCTCTTTTCATTAAATTAACTCTTTGCACCAAATTTAAATTAGTCACAGCCCGGAGACCGAGTACAGCTTGTGCATCAAAGTCTACTATGTGAAATTCCAACTCAGCTCTTTGATCTTTATATTTGCAATCCAGGCTACATTTACCAGACACAAGCAGTCTTTCTCCAGAGTAGGTTATTAATCTGGTATTTGAATGCTGAAGTGGTTCAGCTTGCAAGGCTTTGTATGTTTTCAAAGACATTGCATTAGCCTGTGCTCCTGTGTCAATCTTAAAGGTCACATACTTGAGATCATTTATGAGAAGATCTACACACTATATCTAATTCACTTGAGTTCCTACTCACATTACATAAACCAATGAATATCATATAAATGCCCTAAGTCTCCCTTCTAGCAATCACCCTAGAAAAGTTACTGATCCACATCCCTGAAGATTTTCAGTTGGGTGGTGGCATTTTTATAGAATAGTTGAGTTGGAAGGGGCCTATAAGGCCATTGACTCCAACTCCCTGCTCAATGCAGGAATCAGACTTAAAGCTTATCTGTCCAGCTGCCTCTTGAATGTAACATATTTAGATAGTCTTTCTGTTCTTAGGTGTTCTTGATTTTAAATGTTTTAAATATGTTTTTATTTTATTTTAATTGCACTGGGCAGTATTCAAATAATTTTTTGTGCTAATGCTAGTTAGCGCTAGTACAATGGGGCTTCCCCCTTCTCCCCCTGTGTACATCCTGCACCATCCTCAGATCTGCTCTGAAGGGTTGGGGGGAAACCCAGGACATATACAGTAGGGCCCTGCTTATACAGCTGGTTCTGTTCCGGACCCCTGCCATAAAGTGGAAAATGCTATAAAGCGGAACCCCACGGACTTTAATGGGCCGCATCGCGTGAAAATGATGCAAAAACGGCGCAAAACATCGCAAAAGGGGGAAAAAAACCCTTTAAAATTGAAAATGAAAGGCGCTGCATCAGCGGAACGCCTTAAAGCGGAACGCCGTAAAGCAGGGCCCTACTGTATAGGAGACACACAGGGGGAGGAGAGGGAAATATTGTTCTATTGCGGAAGGGGAAATCTTTGTGTTGATGGAATTATTGTCTTAGCCCTACATTGAATACAATCCAAAGTTTTTACTACTTTGCTGTTTGCTGCCTTGGGTTCATTTGAGAGGATAGTGGGAAAGAAATTTAATGCATAAAATAATATTTTTATTCTACTTGGCTTTTCATTGTTATAAATGCGAGATGGAAATTTTTATCTCTGCTATTTTGCTTTTTAAACTTTTGTTGTGCTACCCCGGGAACTTCTCTTCACTTATGAAAGTGGGGAGCATGTAACAATCTGGAAATGTACTGGGGGAAAACCCCCAACACAAATTAGCAGTGAGTGTGTGAATGGGCTCCAACAGGAGAGAGAAAGTGTTGGGATAAATTCCTATATACAGGTTTCAACACACTTTTGTTTACATTTGTTTTATTATGGCAGTGTATACAACATCTGAGGATACTGGAGACTAAAAGATGATAGACAAAGAAGGACATATTTTTTAGAGGCAAATGGCTTCTTTTAACTGATTTTTTTTTAAAAAGATACAACATAAATACTGATGTGCCTAATGGTTTTTCCATGTGGTAAATCACAATATTTAATATTTATTGGATTGTTAATATTGATATTTGTAGACATGTATGTTATTCACATATATAGTTATAGATATAGATAAATAACCATATGTTTTCATATATTTGTCTATACTTCTAAATTTAAATTATTAAAAATAAAAAAAAATTCCATAGACAAGGATGTCCACTTATGTTTTACAGTAAGGGTGGATGGCCTTTTTTCTGTCAAGGGCTACATTCTCCCAGGGTTAATTTGAAGGTGGGGCACATCTGCCATCTCAGACTGGGGCCAAGCCTGTACCCAAATCTGTAGGGAGCAGGATCAGTGGGTAGAACCATCTCCTTCTCTTACTCCCTTGTGTTTCTTTTTTTCTCCCTGTCTAATAGGCTGCTGGGGAAAGCCCAGATCGCTGTTCCCAAAAGTCTGAACTGATCACTTGCTGATAGATTTTGAAAGTAAACTGAAGGCCCCATAAAATTAGGCTGAGAGCCTCATTTGATCCTAGTGTTATAAAGGTTTGGAGGCCATGGATCACAGTCTGCCATACTAACTATTCTTCTGTAGTAAGGATTCAGGGTATAATCCTAAACACATTACTAGAGGAGTAAGTCCCATTGATCATTCTAGGACTTACTTCTGAATAAATACGCATGGGGTTGCATTGTAAATATTCTGTGATAGATACATTTGAGAAAAAGCATTATCTACTTAAATAATTATAAATAAATAACACTGGATAAGAATGCCAATGTACCATTAAATCATTCTGTTTCAGTAATCACAGAGGGGGATCAAACTGCAAACAAAAGATATGTATGAAAAAAAAATTAAAAAAAAATTTGGTGAATGGATTACCTTTTATTATAACACATTTTATAATATGACCGCTAATCCCATCTTGTATGAATATTTCCTTGTTGAAACCTAATAAAAAAGGCTGTGATAGATATGTCTGTAAAAAAAACAGCTGTAAGCAAATCTGTGAGAATAGCTTGCTTCCAATGAGACCTGACAAGTGGAAAACAGATGGCAAAGAGGAGAAAAGTATTATTCAAAAGAAAATCTGTTGCAAGAAAGTGTACTCCGTAAATCCCACATTCCAAGAGGCCCCATTTACATCACCCTGCAATACAGGAGCAGAGGGGAAAATGTATCTCCACAAAGTAATGCATGCAGGAAAAGTATTGAAAGTAACTGACATATTGCATATGGCATAGATTTCATCCACTTCATTAAACAACTTCTAGAAAGAACACTTGACATGACAGAAATAACATTTGGCTTTCATGAAAATAATTATAAAAGATTTAAATGGCCTCCACTTCTTTCAGTGCTAAAAGATTAGCTGTTTCCTAAAAAAAAAAAAAAGACAAATGAACATAATTTTCTTTGATAATCAGAAAGAAGCAACATAGAAAATAAAGTGCAATCTGCAACAAAGTCTTAGAGTATGGAGTGCTCCTGTGCAGTCAGCCAGCTATGCCTGCCGCCATGATACTCCATTCAATTCCTCCTGCCATTCATGTTTCAGTCTCTCCTCCCCCGTTAGTCAGCATTCCATGGACACTGAGCATGCTCAGTAGTCATTGGGCTGTTTTGGAGGGTTTTCCTCCATTAGGGCTTTCCCCCCCTAAATATGTTTTGTACTTCCACAAACTTTGAGGTTTACCAAGTCTGCTGATCCCTCTCTTATGCATGATTGGTGCTGTTTATACTACATAAGTGACGGTCATCTCCAAATGTCAGAAATAGAGGGAATGATTCTATAAGTGAGATTATTTATTAATTTTGACTGCCTAAGGGTTTTGATATTTAAAGGGAACAGCTTGGGAGAAGGCTACTGAAAAGATTGCCTTTTCCAGGTGCTCATGCCTTCAGAGATTAAGCAAGCTGAAACTGTGGAGAGAGTCTAATCAATAGTAGCACTTTGCCTTTGGAACAGCCTTCTAGGCAGATTTATGAGACAACTAATTGTTTTGGTGCTAGGCTAAGGCTTAAGAACATAAGAGGAGTCTGCTGGATCAGGCCAATGACCCATCTAGTCCAGCATCCTGTTTTTATAGTGGCCAACCAGATGCCTATGGGAAGTCCACAAGCAGGGCCTGAGTGCAAGAGCACTCTCCCCTTCTGTGGCTTCCAGTAATTGATATTCATAGGCATGCTGTCTCTAGCCAACTTCCTTTCCCCAATGCTTTTACCTGATTTTTCCCCTTTCCGCCTCCCCTCATCTATGGTTTGATTCAGTGTTATTTTATTAATTTGGCCAACTTCCTTTTATCTTACTAATGATTTTGGATTTATTGCTTGTGGTTTTCTGTTAGTCACTTTGTCAAAAAGCAACTCATAAAATCACCTCTTTAATACAAATTAATCAATGCCGATCACAACATTTCCTTAACTCAGTTCCCCTCACAATGATTGTTCAAAGTACCTTAATTTCCCCATTTTAGAGACAGGGAAGTGAGGCTGAGAAAATAGCCTAAAGCCATCTTATGGCATGTAGTTGACTTGATCTGTATTTCCTCTTTCTTGCACACACAGTTTTCTAGATCCAAAGCCAGTACCTTGTCTCCTGTCTTTTAGCTTCTATAGAGTGGATTAATGGCAAATCCTGTTTGTTTGAAAAATGGTATCTTGTGCAGCAGCAGCCCCAACCAATCATGCACTTTTTCAGAAAAGTAATCCCTGGGTGTTTATCCATTTGTGGCTATAAATATATAGATTTATATACTGTATTAAGGATGGCTGCTTTGCCCCTTTCAAACATTCTCTCCTCTTTGAGTCAATATAAAGACGAATTATATAGCTGTCATGGAACTGCTATACTAGGGAGGGTGAGATGTCTTTTTTCAAAGGTTTCCTTGTATAATTAGGAGAGGTTTCGGATGTTCCACATACACACATATCAAGCATGTGTGGAATGTCATGGGGCTGCATGGATGAACTAGCTTTGCCCCATGCACCAATGAGCACAGTGTGCACACACTCCATTATCTGGGCATTCATCCAGCATGTGAAGGAGCTCTTCTTGCACACTAATGTATGCTTGTGGAGGTCCTTCATGTGAAGAGTGAATGTAACCCTTTCCATAGAGGGAATATATGTGTGTTCACCAGTATGTGCTCAGAGCCCCTTTGTGTGCTGGCTGAATGTCCTGATGCCACAGGTCATAGCTGCTGTGTACATTTGTGGATGGGATGTGTCTAGTTTGTGTGCCCACAACCCCCTTTATGCGTTTTTTTTAATATGTAACACTCCATGTAGGTGCTTACACTAGTATCTTTCTTCCCAACATGCTAACTTTTCCATGGAAATACAAGTTGCCCATGTAATAATGTGCTGAGAACACTTTCCACTACTGAGATTAATAAGAACCTTTTGTAATATTCTTTCCTTTTGTTTCCTGCTGCCTCTGTTTTCTATACTTACTTTCCAAATACTTCACCACTGTTGTTTTTAAAAAACCTGAGGGAAGAAAGCAAGGCAAATAACACAGCTATATTAACAGGTGCAATCAATTAGCACAATGAAAATGGACAGCTCTGATGGGTGATGATTTATCAAACAATGTTTAAAGAGCAATGCAAAATTAGAGGAAGATCTAACTTTGAGCTTTAATATATCTTCAGTATACAGACTTTGTGGTAATTAGGGGACTTAATAGCAGAACCAAATGCGGAGAAGATTATAGAAGAGGTACTGCAATTGGGGACAATATTTTTTTGCTGTTATTAAGATACTTAAGCATTTGCTTGTAAAACGCTTACGGATACAGGTAAAGTTTGTTATATGTGATGAAAATTAGGCTTATTGTAAGTCATGGGTTGCCAGTGCAGAGCACATGGGTGCCAGTGTGCCTGCATGTAGCTCCTATGATGCCCACAAAAGGTCTCGGTAAATATTACCTCAAACATCCATACATTGAACACACACCCTTAAACATGCCCTCATGTTATTGGATCCCAGGAGTGGACAACTACCCTCCCATCTTTCCCAACAGAGGAGAAGTCCAAAGAGCTTCTCTCTGTCGGCAAACAGTGGTGGCTGTTGTAGATGCCTTTTTATGGTGGGATATGTCTGCACTATTTTGTGATCATGGCTCTTTTTGTGCTCTTTTAGATGTGGCAGCCATTTTGTGTTATGCCCAAACACAAGTTCAGCAAATTCAGAAGTGCAGGGTCCCTTCATGTTAGTCACAGCCACCCCCGTCTCCCCCCACCTTTTTTGCTGCAGGGTTGAGAATGAGATTATTGTTAATGCCTTCTCCCACAACAACAGACATCCCTAGGAGTCAATAAGCATAAAAGAAGAGAGCCTTCTCAGTGACTAACTCATCTCCTTTCACTCTGATTGGCTCCAATCTGCAAGAAAGGACAGGGAAACATGTTTTATCAGTGGCCACTATACTCTCCTTTCATGCTGATTGGTTCGTAGGATGCTGGAGACATTGGGACTCTGCTGGGACCCTGTTCCCAAAAGGTAAGGGGTCTAAGATCCCCTGAGACCTTGGACTACCTCCCTGGTTATGTCGCACTCCCACAGCAGCCATTTTTTGACTGGCATCCATGTCACTTCCTCAAAATTCCAAATGTGTCCACTAGTCTGAAAAAAGTGGCAGCTGTAGTATATATGCTGCAAGGCTTATTACATGGGTGTCAGCCCAACTGAAACTCATGCAGTTCTGGTAGGTTTGCCACTGACACTGAGGTTTTAGGCACTGAGCGTGATTTCAAGAATGGGAGGGGGTCAATGCTGGGTAAACAATTAGTCCTGTCCTTGGCATACATTATGGATGTAGGTGCCATTGTTCATGAGACAGATGCAATAGAAGGATGGCCAGCAAACATTTTGGAAAATGGATTCCACAGTGTTGTGCCAATCTACTCATGATGTCTGCAAATTTCCACTCTAAAATGCTGTCTTGTATGCCATCCAAGTGGAATTCACTGTAGTAATTATTTTCCTATGGAAGCCTGTAACAAGGACAGGGCTATAGCTAGAAAATTTAGGTCAGATAAAACTCTTCTGAATGAACACAGGTGGTCTTACTCATTCTTCTTCTGTTTTGTTTAATTAGTATTAACTAAAGCAAAAGGCTCTATTTGATGTTGACATCCTATTATGTCATGCTCTCTCTAAAGAACTGCCCCTGGTATCAGCATGACAATTCGTTTGGTAACAGGTTAAGGTTCTTTCCTTCATTTCCCCAGGCATTTTAATTTGTGTACAGTAGGGCCCCACTCATACAGCGGGTTATGTTCCGGACCCCCGCTGAAAAGCGGAACTCATTGAATAGAATGGCACGCGATGCCCCCAAACTGCCGTAAAAATGGAACAAGCACCATATGAGTGGGGCTTTAGTCTAATTGCATCTAATTGAGACTGCCGCATTAGCGAAGCGCTGTAAAGTGAAGCGCCGTAAAGCGAGGCCCTACTGTAATGCCTTAACCTGATGTATGTTTTTAGTTGCTGCCCCATACTATTGTTAATGTTACGGTTTTATTGTACATTTCCGTGTTTTGTGATTCTTTATTTGTACATGTTCACCACCCTGAAATCTGTTGGATAAAAAGTGGGATAGAAATAAATAACCCCCCACAAGGAGTGAGGAAAGGGACAGGCTTTTGCTCATGACTCGCCTTACCAATATTCTAGATCTATTCACAGTCCCAGTGAAAAAATGTCACAAATCTGCAGACATCACAGAGAATTCTAACTGCTTGTAGCAGGCAGGATGGGGGAGTCTTTATCCATTGCAAAAAGCATGTCAAGTGAGAAACTCATCAGTTGATACCTGCCACTGCAGCAGAACATTTTGAACAGATCCTCTGTCTATTTTTAAGGAGAATGTTTTTGGAAATTTCCAATTAGTGGCAATCTTAGATACACTGTATAAGAAGAGGCAATCTTGAAGGTGATTTTGCTGTCATATTAACTGTGTTACTGGCTAGCTGAAATTGTTGACAAGTTTCATTAGAAGCACATTTTAATATATAGTTTTGGTGCCACACAATTAAAAGAGCATTAGCTGAGCATGTCAAGGTAGTCTCTGGCAATTACGTCAATAAACAGAATCTTAATATTGCGCCTACAGAAGCCCATTAACAGAACAGGTGCTGTTTGGAAATAATGGCTAGTAACTTGCAGCCGGTATTTCATCTTCCACATCTCTATGCCCATCTTTCTCCATTTAAGACTGGAAAATCCTAAACTTGCCTACCTAGGCATAAATCCTATTGAACTACATGGGACTTACTTCTGAGTAGGAGTAATGCATAGGATTCCACTGTAAGTCATTTTTCAAAGAGTGACAATTCATTCTCCAAAACTTTCAGTTTGTGATACCAAATTCACTGTTAGATGTTTGTGATCCACTAGTCACTACTGGATTTTCCCTGTGGCAAATCTGTTGTTGAAATCAATGGAAACTACTTTGAAGGAAATAAACATCTTGAGGATTGTGTGCAATTGATTGTTGAGGATTGCAGCCTTATATCTTGTCACTATGGACCTGATTATAGCTGCAATCCTAACCATATGTACTCAGAAGTAAGCCCCATTTAATTTGATGAGGCTGTCCTAGGTGTGGTTAGGACTGAAGCCAGAAGTCATAGTCCTGCAGTCACTGAAGTGGCATTGTCTCACATCATAGGCAAGCCATATTCTTGAGTGGAAATGAATTTCTTCTTAAAAAAAATGAAATCTGGCAGGTTTTGTCATAATTTTCCAATTTGGATATTAGTATCTTGGATATTATTGGATATTTGAATTTTAAAATTGAAGTTTGTCATCAAAATGTGGCTGCTATGATTGGTTAAATGAATGAAGTTAATATAAATTTATGAAAATTCTATTGCAAGCCATCTACTTGTAGTTGTCAATTGTTGATGACTACTGCATGTTGGCTCTCAGTTTCTGTCAAACATTGACAGCTGCTACAAAATCTATAGTCATAAAGCACTGAGATTCCTGTTGTTGGCTATCAAATAGTCAACAAATATCCATAGAATGTTCACCATCAAAATTCCCAGAGAGAATTTTGAGGAGAATTGTTTTGGTTCTATAACCACTATTTTTTCTAGCAAGAGTTATAACCGTGGGTGTGGGTGTGGGTGTGGGTGGGTGGGTGGGTAGGTAGGTAGGTAGGTTACATATAAACTAGTGGCAAAACCTGTCAAGTAGTATCCAATAATAGTAACAAGTGTGTGCTGGAAGTGGAGACTGGGTATCATCCTCATATTCCCTCAAACAGAAGTTGACACCTCTTAGTGGTATGCGATACCGTGTCATCACAGTTATATACATGTATGTATGTTTGTATGTGTATGCATAATGCATTTCATGTATTTTAATAGTATTTTATGCATTTTAATTTACTGTAATGTTTTGTGTTTTTATTGTGTATTTTATTATATATGTGTGTGATTTTATTGTAGCCGCCCTGAGTGCCCTATTGTAGGGTAGAAGGGCGGGATAGAAACATTTTAAATAAATAAATACATTGCATGGTTATCTAGATACAAGAAACAATGGTGCATTTAAAGGTAAAGATCACAATCCAGCAAACAGCTGTGTATACTTAATACCCACTTATTTCATGTGGGCGTACAAGTGGAATCAGATTACAACCAACTGTTATAGCATATTAAAAGTGGTAGAAAAAAACTAGCTCTGCTTTATACCAAGAGTGAAATAGGATATCAGCCAATTCAAAACCCAGGGCAATTCCCTCCAACCCTTTTATCCTCACAACACCCCCAGTAGCGGTGTGTGTGGTGGGCTGCTCTCTTGACACCAGCATAAGAACATAAGAAGAGCCTGATGAATCAGGCCAGTGGCCCATCAAGTCCAGCATCCTGTTCTCACACTGGCCAACTAGATGCCTATAGAAAGCCCACAAGCAGGATCTCAGCACAAGACCACTCTCCCCTCCTGCGGTTTCTGGTAACTGGTATTCGGAAGCATGTTGCTACTTACCTACGTGAGACCAGGGCAGGTTGGCAGTGAGCTCAGGGCTATGTGGGTGCATTTGGCAAGAGTGCCAAATTGATTCTGCCGGTGGACCCATAGGGCTCTGAATTAGTTGCCACCCTCCTCCCCTCCCCACTCCTGTTTAGGGAGGCAGCAGTGACATCAGTGTCAGGAGGGTGGCTATGCAGCTCTACCCCATCACACATGCTGCTACGGAATAACCCTGGGTGGTAGTTTCAGTGGAGACATTGTGACTAGTTCTAGGTCAGCCAATGAGCTTCATGGCTGAGCTGGGATTTTTACCCAGGTTTGTCCATCAGAGTTCCATGCTCTAGCCCAGGGGTAGAGAACCTGTGGCCCTCCAGGTGATGCTACAACTCCCACCATCCCTTGCCATTGGCCATGTTTGCTATGGTTGATGGGAGTTGCAGTTTAACAGCATCTGGAAGGTCAAAGATTCCCCACATCTGCTCTAGCTAATACACTGTCCTGGCTTTCCATGTCATAGCACCTCAGTTCAGGTGATAGCTTGAGACCATTTCATAAGGAAATACACTTCTCATTATCAAATAATTTGCCTTTGAACAAATGTCATAAAAACTTTGCATGAATCAAGCTCGATAAAGCATATCTATCTACCTACCTACTTATCTAGAAAAAGAGTGGTGCTACATATGCCATTTGCCATGGAGATGCTACAGAAACAGCATCCCTGTGGCGTCAGCTTGCCATTCACACTGTAATGTTTATAAGTTCTTACCACCTGACTCAGTTTATCATAGTGAGTTTCTCACTGGCAGAGAGACTCTCTAGTTGAGTAATGGAGCTGAATCATGTGGAAACAGCTTATAAATGTGTTGGTGGTGAGGGGACAAAAATGTACTACAGGGATGCCTTCTTTTCTTTTTTTTTGCATCATCCCTATGGCAAATCTAAAATGTGGCCTAGATCTTAGTTGTGCTTAACTCCTTGTGAAATCAATGAAAGAATTAGCTGCAACATCATTAATCTAATTGCTTTCAACATGGCATAGGCATGTCTTGATTTTGTCTAGATCAGGGCTGCATTATTTAAAACACTGATGTTCAGACTCTCAGTAAACACTTTCAAAATTCATTTGCTTGTTGAGGGAACGATGCATATCTGCAGAAGGAACCTTGACATTGCAGAAGATCCTGGGCCATATTCTAGGCCAAGTTCTCAGTTCCTGATGGGCAACTGTCAGCCCTCTGATGTGCCCAATAGCTCCTGCAGCTGAACACAGCAACGGAAAATTGATGTTAGAGAGGGGATAGTTCATACTATCCAAACTATAGCTTCATAAACTATGGTTTACAAAGTCAGGAACAAGCTTCAAGCTGAAATCATGTGATACACTTTAACCAGGATTTATTTATTTTTTTTAAAGCAGCACATGAGAAGTGGAGAGCAAGAGTGCATGAGCCTGACACTTGTACCAAGCTTCATAAACTATGGTTTTATGAAAACTGGATCATTATGTTTGAACTGGGCCAAGCAGCCTTACAGGGAAACTTCTGCTTAGTGATCTTCTAATTGAGAGAGGTCTGTTGAGCTTCAAAGAGTGCTGAGAATTCCTAAAAAAAAATAGAAAAAAAATGCAAGCCTCTGGTTTAAATTATTGCCATCATTACTGAGTACTATTTCACAGGATGGTTTTGATTCAAATCCAATGAAAAATCCACATTTAAACTGTTCTTAATGAATTAAGTGATTGTACCAATTGACTGATCAATGCTTTCTCCCCGGAATGAAGGCACAGCTATGTGTGCTTCCAGTCCCACTGAAAATTAAAAACTGCTTGAGGGAAAGTGGAGGTTGAAGTGTTACAGAATCACAATTTAAGAAGCTAGAACTTTATAAGACAAAATAATGTTTTACAACAATGCTTCTGCTAGACATTAAATGTGGACTGCTGGGGAGAGAGAGCAGGAAGGATTTCCCTCAGTACGCCATGGTGCAATTGTCTAAGAACATTTTGTTGTTCAGTGAAGCATCTGGTCCAGGCTTCCATCCAGAACAGCAATATGCTTTGGTAACTTTAAAGTTCCAAGGAATTTCTCATTGCATTAATGGATCCTGTAAGTTTCCAAGAGTGCTCCTTTACTACTACAGAGATAAGGAGTGTAAACATTTCAGAAGCTTTACTATGCAAACTAGTTACCTGAAATAAGAGTCCTCTGAGGTAAGTAGATTGAAGACTTACATAGCTGTTAATGTGCAATAAGCTGGGCAATTTCAGTTGTTTTAATTCTCACTGTACACTGCAGCCTCTACCTTAATATGAATGGAGTGCAAGAACACATTGATTAGAATTGATTTCATCACTAAACACAATTAATTATAGAAGCCGGGGGCTAGCAAGTAAAGTAGCTATTGTATGAATGAGTAACTGATGGTGTGTCTTAGAGAACATTCAATTTAGAACTGTGCCCAAAATGTCAAAATAGTATTTTTAACCATTTATTGGTGGAAGCAAAACAAAACCCTCCTGAAAGGTTATGAAGGAGGGGCAAATGCTTCCAGGATCTTTGAGAGCAAGACTCTCTCCACAGCTTCCAACCAGCCCTACTTCCTGGAATGCCTTGGAAGCAAATCGTATCACATTGCATTGCATCACTCCCAAGACATTCTGGCTGGCTGGCAGGCAGGCAGGCAGGCAGTGGCACAAGGCTCTCTCCACAACTTCTGATTGGTCCCATACTTTCTAGTGAGACCCAGTAAAGTAAATTGAAACCCCTCTAAAGAAAAGTTTGGAGACATTTCTCCTTCCTTGTGAAAGTAGGAGGAAACTCACACCCTTTTTTGAAAGGGAAGAATATGTTCTAGAAAAGTGTGGTGCTAGGGAGGATTTGGGGCTAGTCTTACTTCTAGTCCTAGCTAATTTTGAAAAACCCATTATGAACAGGAGACAGATGGGTAGATAATTCTGATGTCAGTGGATGTAATATAATGGAGTTTTAAAATAGACTGAGAGCCAATCCAGATGTCTAGTTGTCATTTTCCTTATGCTCCCAATTGTTCTAGCTTGCTATTGCCTTTATCTGTTTTTGGTAATACTTGATATGAAATGTTGATAACTTTCATAAAGTTTTTCAGTTAATTGAGAAAGTTATATTTAAAAGAAATGAAATGAAAACCCAATGAAGACCCAGATCCAGTACTGGAATGATACTCAAAAAGTGAATTACATTTACTTCAAGGGAGAAATGTGCTACAGTAATTTATGCTTGTAAAAAAACCCTCTGTATATGGTTGACACATACCTAAATACCTTCCAGAGTCTGAATACTCTAAAATGAACAGAAATAAACAGTTCCACTGTCTATATTTTATCTGTACAAATGGGATAAGGCAAGACGTTCTAGGCCACGACTATGGTGGCCACTCACACATTACCAAAAAGAGGAAATTCATCACCCCAGAAGGGGATACAGATCTGCATAAACTCTGCACATGCTAATTTAGAATTAATTAAATAGAAATACATTTCTCCATAGCAGGGGAGACTGTGACCAGTTGACCTATGTGCCTATTCAGACTGATGCCCATGCAATCTGTTTTGCAGTAAAATCTTGTACATGTCTACTTAGAAGCAAATCACAAGTGGGACTCACTCCATGTAAATTGATATATAGGGTTGTATTCAATTAGGTTTTACCCAGAGCAGACCTACTGAAACTAATGGATCTAACTTAGTCATGGCCATTAATTTTAATGGGTCTACTCTGAGTAAACATTAGTTGAATACAACCCATAGAACTGCAACCAAAGGCAGAACTGCATTAGAGTAAACATATAGGTAAATTATGTGTTACCCTTGTAGAGGCAAAAGGAACTTTGGGTGGGTAATTTTTGGCAGTGAAAGATTTCAAGGGTAATATCTTAAACAGCCGCTTTTCCTCACCCCATGTGAATTTCCCCCTTCAAACCCTAATCTTAGCAAGCACAACTACATGTAAAGTACAGTTTCACCCTAAACGTTATGAAATGGAATGGGCTTTTTTTTTTCCATGTACCCAAAATCCATCAATAGCTAATTCTTGACAAGCTTATCACCACTCAATTAGATTCCCAGTATAGGGGTAATTGGCTTGCTCAAAGAACAACATTCCATGATGACTGATGGATCATGTTGTGACTAATGATAGTCGTTATCAAGGACAGGGCCTATTTCCTAGAAAATGCAGAACTCTCCAGCACATGCAGGTTAATGCACACACGGCAGCTTGGCACAGCCAATGCAGAGCCTAGTCAAGAGATTTTATCAGTTCAGTTATCAATGTCTGAGTAAAAAACAAATGCTGTTGCCAAACCTTTCCTTTGGCATTGCTGACCACATGGAAAAGGCTATATCTTCCTTGGAAGCATAGCTTGGATTTGATATATAGTAATAGGTATGCCTTTCTTCCTAAGGTAGTCATGTTTCCTGCTTTACAGAGGGCATCCCACTATTTGAAGGCACTCTCCCCACTGTGATTCTGAGCAACTCGTATACAAAGGCATATTCTCTCTGACAGTGAAGGCAAAATCCAGCAGTCATGACTAATACACCAGCCTTTCCCAATCTTTAGGTCCCCAGATGTTTCTGGACTACAATTCTCATCATTCTTTACTTGTGGCCATGCTGGCTAGGGCTGATGGGAGTTGTAGTCCAGTAACATCTGGGGACCCAAAAGTTGGGAAAGGCAGTAATTGTTGGGATAAACAAGCTTGCATGCTTTTAATGGGGAGATGTTCCTTCTAGTCAACACCTCTGTGCTTGTTTACTGTGATGTAACTTCCTATTGATGGTGTTATTTTCCCTTCTTCTCTTCCTCTTCTTTGTTAAGAGATGTTGTTCTCTTATTAGCATAATTCTCCATTAAGCCACAGGAGAAAGAAGCCTCTACAGGCTTCTCTGCCAGATGATCCTAGTCATGGACTAAATCTACTACCTACTTCTATCTTTTCTCTCCAAGCTAGAGCCTACATTACCTGAACATATGAAAGGTTGTAAGTAACCATTCTTAATATTTTTTACCAAAGAAGATTGTCTCTGTTGTTTTTATTCAGCTAGTCTCTATGAGGGAAAGGTGGGCTGGTTCATTCCACTTTGCAAAATATGTACTCTGCTAAGAAACAGAACAACTAAACTGTTTCTATTTCATTTTAAACCAAATAGTGATAGACCTTATCCTCAGTGAAGTAGTCTAATCCTCTTTTAAAGCCATCCAAGTTGGTGGCCATTGCTGCCTCTTGTTGGGAGTGAATTCCATAGTTTAACTATCTGCTGTGTGAAGAAGTACTTTCTTTTGTCTCTCTGAATCTTCCGACATTCAGCTTCATTGGATGTCCATGAGTTCTAATAGTACGTGAAAGAGAGAAAAGCTTTTCCCTATTCTCTTTCTCTGCACCATGCATAATCTTATACACTTCTATCATGT
Organism: Rhineura floridana; assembly: GCF_030035675.1. Classification (NCBI taxonomy): domain Eukaryota; kingdom Metazoa; phylum Chordata; class Lepidosauria; order Squamata; family Rhineuridae; genus Rhineura; species Rhineura floridana. The sequence continues at coordinate 41,091,977 of NC_084486.1, read as the reverse complement.
TTCCCCTTACTCTCTTTTTTTCTAAACTAAAAAGCCCCAAATGTTTTACAGTCATCCCCTTGCCTATTATGATTGCCCTTTTCTGAACCTTTTCCAACACTAAAATATCCTTTCTAAGGTGAAGCAACCAGAACTGTGCACAGTATTCTAAGTATGGTTGAACCATAGATTTGTATAATGACATGATGATATTGGCAGATTTATTTACAACCCCTTTCCTAATATTCCCTAGCATGAAATTTGCCTTTCTTACAGCTGCCATGTCAAGCTATCCACTACGACCCCAAGGTCTTGTTCCTGGTCAGTCCCCATCTGTTCAGACCCCATGAGCATTTATGTGAAATTAGGATTTTTTTGCCCCAGTGTTCATCATTTGAAACCTGCTTACATTGAATTGCTTTGCCATTTTGATGTCCATTCACCCAATTTGGATAGATCCTTTTGGAGATCCTATTGCATTCTGTGTAAATTGTAGTAATTATTTTTAAATGTGCATCCTTCCATATAAATTAGCATTTACCTATTTTATGCAAGTCTGTGTCCTCTTTCTTTTTTTGTAATGTGTGATATGTAAAAGGCTATCCTAGTCATTATTCTTCTGACAGGTGACCACAACTAGAAACATCCCATCATTGTCATTTTAACAGATTACTAAGTTTTACCTCTATTTCCTGACTCTCAATGGTTACATACAGCATTTTCAAAACGATATTTGAATGTCTGTTAGCTTCTCTCACACTCCATCTTAAAATGTATGAGATATAGACATGGATTGCTTGACTAGCATCGTAGGCTTTTCAAATTTTTATTTTATTTTATTTATTATTAAATTTATATCCTGCCCTTCCTCCCATAAGGAGCCCAGGGTGGCAAACAAATGTCAAAACACTAAAAGCATCTATAAAACAAATTAAAAACAAAACATCTTTTAAAACATCTTAAAAACAAATAATTTTAAAAACTTTTGTAAAACATTTTAAAACAAACTTTAAAAAGTATTTAAAACATCTTTAAAAACAAATACAACACAGATGGAACAAGATCTCTACTTAAAAGGCTTGTTGAAAGAGGAAGGTCTTTCAGCCTTTTTTCTAACATCTTCCCCCACCCACCGACCCACTCCCCCTCACTCACTTGAGTTTTTTATTTTTTTAAATCAATCTAACATGTTGAGTTGGGGAGAAGCTGAAACCTTTTACACTTGGGATACAACCAAGGCTTCAGGATGCGGCATAGCTGTGGTGGACAGGAAGGGTGCTGGTGCTGGTGCTGCTGGGCTGTACTGGCAGAACTACCCCGCTGGGTGCAGCTGTGGTGCAACCAGGGAACTCTGCCGCCACCTGGGATAGGCTGGGTGCAGCTGGCTCTGCTAAGACTGGTGCAAAGGAGCTGGTGGGTGGCTTGAAAAAGGGGCATTCCGGGTGTGTGTCTAGGGCGGAACCAAGGGGAGGGAGACCTACACTGTATCCTGCAGCCTGTATGCTAATCTGCCTACTTCATTTCCCTTTTCATAAAAAAGACTGCTGTGAAAGTTTTCAAATGCCTTCCTAGTTTAATCTTTATTTATATTTGTTTCAATATCATGTTATCAACTTTCAACCCCTGCATGTTTTCAAAATTTCTCAACACAAATTTACACTGAATGAAGTGTAACAGGTAATGTCAGTTAACTTTTGTCATCCTAATCTATTTAACATGTAGATTAGGGGTATTGGGCCTCAACAATCTGAAAAGTAATCATTTTGTTAAGGTGCAATCCTGTAGGTATTTACGCTGGGCTGAGGGAAGTTAGGATATGGCAAAACCCCACCCCTCCTGCCTCAGCCAGAGCTCAGCCAGCTCAGCCAAGACCAGCATAAATCAAGCCAGTGTAAGTCCCAAAAAGGAGTGTCCCAGGGGTGTGTCCAGACAGGATCAAGGGAAGGGGGACTCATGCAGTACAGCAATACCTCAGTTAAGGAATCCTCCAAGAACAGCTCCTTTTAATGAAGGCTTTTTTAAAAAAAAAATGATGAACCTGACAAGTTTTGCTTTGCTATGGATAAACTCTCAAGCCTGTGCCTTTGCTTTAAGGTGAAACTGGCCAGCTGTCTCTTTGTTTTGCTAATAATAAACTGACAAGCCTATGGCTTTGCTTTAAAGTGAAACTAACTAGACTGTGTCTGATTTGCTATGGAAAAACTTTCTAGCCTGTGCCTTTCTTCAGGTGAAACTGACTAACACCTGTCTTTGCTTTGCCATGGATAAACTTTCAAGCCTGCACCTTTGCTTTAATGTGAAACTAACCAGCTTGTGTCTTTGCTTTGTTTCAAAAAACTGATTAGCCTGTGCCTTTGCTTTGCTAGGGTGAAACTGACAAGACTGTGTGTTTGCTTTTCATTAAAGAGATTTCTTGCTTTCTCCCAGGGCTGGGGAGGGAAGGATCCAATACAATTCGGAGGAGTAGGGGAAGGGGAAGGGGAAGGGGAGGGGGAGGGGAAGGGGAAGGGGAGGGGGAGGGGAAGGGGAGGGGGAGGGGGAGGGGTAAGTGGGTGCTGGGTAAGCACCCTTTAAAGGCCCTGTTGAAGCTGCCCCCACCATCTATGAGTGAGTGTAGGAACCTATTTCTTCCATGTTATTCCTACCTCTGGTTACCAAAGTTTCTGTTAAAGAAGTAATTTCCAGGAATGCATCTACTTTGTTAACTGAGGTATTACTGTACCCTACATCCATTCAGCTCGGTCATATGGCCTCCAATCCGATGTATATTAAGCAGGGGAAAAGGATGCTCTAAGTAAAAACACACAATAGCTCTCTTTTTTTTGCTGCTTTTATTTTCTTTCCACTGGGCTCTGCTGGCTGAGTCAGCATTCTCCCCTCCCAAGGGCTCCTGAATGGGGTTAAGATCTTGTATACTTTAAACCAGTGTAACTTCAGCCAGCTTAAATTATGCCAGCTTCCTCAATGTAGGATTGCTCTGTCAGTATGGTAACCCACTATTGTTGTTGATGATGATAATGCTAACAACAACAATACCAATAGGTTTCTTACCCACTCTTCACCATGAGGTCCCAGGGTGGGTTACAGCAATTTAAAATCATGATTAGAAACAGTTTAAAACAAATTATAGTCACAGGAATAGGAATTCTAGGAATGGTCTGGCATGATGGGAGTTGTGGTACAACAACATCTGGAGGGCCACAGATTGCCCATCTCTGGTGCCTAGGATTGCAGACCAATGGTGAAACCCAAATATGCCATTACTGGGGAGCTCGCCCTTGCTGTCATTTTAAGTATGCTCCTAGCACCTTGACTCTGAAATCTCCATTTTGCTCAGGAAAGTATACAAAGCAAAAGCGTAGGCATACAAGACAAGAAAGTTGCAGTGTGTGCTCGCTGGTATCTACCTACACTAGGGATGGGGCAGAAATTCAATTCAGTTCACACTTGAGGCTGAATCTATCGACCATCACTTTCTGAAACATTATGAAAATTGAAATACAGCAATCCTTCAAAATTCACACATATCAAATTTTAGGATGCAGTTTTCCAACCAAACAATGTTTACAAAAAAATCCATATATTTGGGGAAAATGTGCATAAAAATGAACATAACACAGAATTGAATTATATTAGGAGAAAATGCTTGAAAAGATATGTACATCTATCAAAACTATACAAAAACATGTTTTTTCATGAGGATTTTATTTTTTTAAAATTGCACATTGCTGTAGAAACATGGAGACCTGAATTTAAGACTGGAAAAATGAGAAAAGGAGAGAACCTACATGGACAGATCCTTCCATCCCTATCCTACATTAAATCACAACGAGAGATTCTTGCCAGTTATGCACAATAGTGCAAGACCTTAGAAAATGAAAATGTTTCATGAGAATGGGTTTTTGGATGATCTTGTCTTTGCCTACCTTGAGATATCAGTCCAGCCATCCCACAATTCTGTGCCTATGCCATAGCAGCTGAAAGGATATGTCAAACTATTGGGCTGGAGAACTGTATGTGTATGTGCCTTTTACAAACTATAAAACATAGTACAAAAGAACAGATTGTGACTACAGGGGAAAGAACAGACTTATGAAATATTCCTTATATGAAGTTTACAGCCAAGCGTTTAGAAGAGAGAAGTGATCGTTTGAAAAAATAAAGTTGATTTTCCAGGGAAGCTAACGTGATTCCTCAGATAGCACAAAACTGCCTTGGAGCCATTTTCTGCTCTCAAGCCATATGTAGTCTAATCCAGTGTATATTGGAAAGCAAGAGAACTGAAGAATCAGCTGGGGTATATCAGAGGTGCCTGTAGAAATGTTCCGCTATCAGACAGGACAAGGAATACATTTAATACAAAGAGTAAAACCAACTCAGGGCCATTTCATGGCTGCTGCTGCTGATGATGTGGGCGAACAGGACACACGGTTAATTTGTGCTTCCTGTTCCCCATGTCTCATCTCTTATAAAATCATATTTGTGCATCTCTCCCAGCAAGGTGAGCTGGGGAGGGGGGGATAACACAAGATTTATTTCTGACTTCCTGTCCTTGCCACCACAACATCACATCCAGAATGGTTCTCTGACAGCTCAATAAATCATGTTACTCCTGAAGAAAAACTAGTTCAGGAACAATGTTATGGTTGGAATGATATTCTGAATTCCTTCTATATGAGGTTTTAGATCCTGTTTCGCTTACATCAGGGGTGGGGAACCTTTTTCATCCTGAGGGCCACATTCCCTTCTTGACAACCTTCTGGGGGCTACATGCCAGTGATGGGGAGGTCCAGAGGCAAAAATGGGTGAAGCAACAGATGTAAATTTTATCCTTGAAAGTAGGCAAGTTTCTACACACATTCACATACCCCTCTCTATTCTCCATCTAGGGCTGATGAAAACTGGAGACTAACTATATCTAGAGGACCACAGATCCCTCACCCCTGATCTAGAGAAATAAGAGGCATTATCAGTGTTCAAGGACACATTCCAGCCAGGCAAAAATACTAAGAGTCCAAAGCAGGGCCACTGAGATCTGGGGAGAGTTCTGAGGACCACATAGAGAGGTCTGGAGGGCCACCTTTGGTCCCCAGACTTGAAGTTCCCCATCCATGGCTTATATGGTGGTAGGTCTTCCTTCCAAATGAGTAGCTGCTTCTTTAAAAGCTTCACAGACTAAGAGCATAGGCAGCCACTGCACTTCCCACCTACTGCTCCAGGCTCATTTGCCCACTCCTTTCTCCTCATGCATCTAGGTCTCTAGTTTGGCCCCAGCAGTGGCAGTAGAAGAGGGTGGACAAACCAGCCAAGGGACTGGTTGTGCAGCAAGGCAACTTAAAGACTGGCTTAGTTCAAACTGCCTCAGTGCTGGGATGGGAAATCTGTCAATTTTGGTTTTTCTCACTTGGTCATTTTTTCCAATAAAAAAAAACAATCATAATGAAAGGTCATCAATATTTTGAGCTCCTAATATTCTCTTAATATACACATGTTTGTATGTAATTTTGTCTAATGTGCATGCACATTTCAGCAAACGTGTTTTTCCTAATGTAATGTGTTTTTGTATGATATTGCCATTCATATATGCATCCATTTTGTGCATACTTTACCCTAGCCCAGTGGCTCCCAAACCTTTTCCCCCATGGACCACTTCAAAACTGTTAAGGGTCTTGGCGGACCTCTGAATGATTTTTCTGCCGGTTGTAGCCAATGTAAATGTGCTGGGCTAGATGCTACATAATTTTTAATTGTCTTTTGATTGCTTCTTGTATTTTTCTTATATATTGCATTTTATTGTATTACAATTTGAATTCTGTTGAATTAAATTGAATTAAATTATTATATGTTATATATAATAAAAGAAGCAATAAACTACAAGTAAAAAAATACAATTTTTTAATGAGATGGATATGCCATCTCCTGTCTTCAGCCACAAAATCACAGATGGGCTGTGGACCATCTGAATGAATTTTATGGGACACGGGTGGTTCATAGACCACAGTTTGGGAACCCCTGCCTTAGTATAGGCATTTTGTACACATTATTTTGCTGAAGAACTGCACTGCAAAATTTGAGTAAGTGCAAATTTCGAAGGATGGCTGTTATGTTCATGTATTGTTTCAGAAAGTTCAAATTAGGTAAATTCACCTTTAAACATGAACTGAATCAAACTTGTCCCCCATCCCTATGCAGTGCTAACTAGGAGACAGAAGCCACCTCTGGATGAATACCTGGAAACCCAGCTGCAAGAATGACCCATCATAAGACTGCTCACACTGGATCGGCATTACCTGCGGTACAAAGGAATATGCATCCATATTGTAAACCCATAGCTTGCAGGCTCTAACAAATTAGGCAAAGCCACAGCAAACCCAACATCAATTAGGATGGGACCTGTAACATACTGAAGCAGCAGAGTGCTGAAACATAAGATCAGCCAAAAAAATTCAAAGAGGTGATAACTTTTAATGGTTAACTGTTTTAATGGTTAACTGTTTCAACTTGGATTCAGGATGGATTCGGGCTTGGTTATGGGCCTGAATCAGCCTTGGTCGTCCTCATGGATGACCTTTATTGGGAGAAGGACAGGGGGAGTGTGACCTTGTTGTTTTTACATGATCTCTTAGTGGCTTTTTGATACCATTCCCCATGGTATCCTTCTGAGACAACTTAGTGAGTTGGGTATCGGAGGCACTGTTTTACAATGGTTCTGATCCTATCTCAAGGGTCGGCCTTTGTGCCTTGTTTATAGGCTTCCTGGAGTGGCCACTTTTGGAGACAGGATACTGGACTAGATGAAGCTGTGGTCTGATCCAGCAGGGATCTTCTTATGTTTTCATCTAATTTTTATCAATGCTGCAAGTGTGTCCAAGGAACTGGAATCTTTCACTTCTATTAGCATTTTCTCTGTTTGGAATGCATAGCATTTGTTTCTCAGCTGCAATCGGGACTTGGTTCTCTAACTGCCACTAGTAATTTTATAGGCGTCAGACAGCTGCCAGCTACTGCCAAACTCAGATCAAAGCTGCATCCTTAAGTAAAAGTTAATTTTGGGATTCCATCCCTGTTGTGCACCATAAAACCTCCACACAACATGTCACATCTCTCCAGTTGCTTTATGGGCTTAAGAAAACAGCAGGTATGACCTTCATTCTGTGTGTGATTAATGATAGCAAACAATTTTATTTTAAAGACAAATAAGGTAGAGTAGCCAGAGATGAGAAAAATTAATTAGATGAAGAAGTTTTGTATTAGTTATGCAGATTCTGGGCCAAAGTTAATTGATTGCTTCAATTTTGCACACTGTGCCATCTCATTTGTTCAAATGGTTCGAGAATTATTTCAGTAAACAGAGACATGACACCAATGCTGTTTACAAAGCTACATTAAAATTGGGCCATATGGAGAATTTAGCACAACTTTGGCTACATATGCAAGTAGCTGTGTGTGTGTTACAGATGATGGAGAAAGTTGTGAATCTACCTAATTCACACTACCCTCTCCCCAAAAAATACAGGAACCAAAACACAGTTATCCTTCAAAATTTGCACTTCTCCAAATTTTGTGATGCAGTTTTCCAGCCAAAACCAAAATGTATACAATAATTAAGGAAACATGCATAAAAATGCATATGTTAGTGAAAGTAACACAAAAATGCCTTCACTTAGGAAAAATTGCTTGCAAAAAGGTGTAAATTAGAGAAAATTGAATTCCAAAATTTATTATTTATTTATTTAAAATATTTCTATCCCACCCTTCCACCCTATAATAGGGCACTCAGGGCAGCATGTGCATATTAGAAGAAGCGTGCACTAGCATACTAACAAAAAAAATTAAGGACTTTTCAGATAAACATTCTTAAAGTGATAAATAAATGTGGCAAACTGAACTTAAGACTGGAAAAATGAGAAATTGTGAGAAACTAAAATTGACAGATTCAACCATACCTAGCGTGCTTAGGGAAAAATCACATGCCTCAATACACAATTGCCCCTTGTAGCCCAGATTTTTCAACTTCTACAATTTGATTTGATTATTAGACTTGTATGTCATTTTATATTAGTGATGGGCTCTGTTTCTGCAATAATTGGATTTGCCATCTCATATTTTCTGATATTCTCTATCTTTGCAGAGAGAATTTTGAAGAAGCAGCTCTCTGCACCTGGTTTCTAATTCATTCTTCTTCATTTCCAGTTTTACTTTTAAGATCACTTTGAAATCATCAGTAGTATCAGTGATACTTTTCTCAATCTACTTTCCATATGAGCTCTTCAAATGTATATTCCCTTTCATTGATGCCAGTGTTGTGTTGATTGTAACTGACAGACAGTAAGCAGCAGTGGGGAATGAGGTGTTGATTGTAAGCAGCAGGGTGGAAGACACCAATGATTATCTACCTTAAACTGCTCTGCAGTGCACTTGAAAAGGAATGTAAACAGGCAATAATTACAGAGTTCAGAATAAAGATAGATGCCAGTGGAGACTCATGAATAAATAGCAATTATAATATTGATAATTCTCTGCAAAGTAAAAAATAAGTCGGAGGAGATAGGAAGAATGAAAAGATATCGGAGGAAAAGGGAACTGGATCACTAACGGCCACTAGGGGGCACACTTAAAAATGTAAAAAAAAGGAGAGGATTCCATCCCTACTTTATACTAAAAAAAGTCTGAAAGCAATTTACAATGTATATATAATGCAATAAAACATCATAGGAAACTGCCATACTGACAGTAAGCAGGTAGAGGGGAAATGATGTATTGCATGCCTCTTATTCAATGAGAAAAGTTCATTTGATGTACATACTTGCAATTGCCCTGCCATAGTTGTTTCCTCCGTAAGGTAATAATGGGGGGGGGGAGAGAGAGAGAGAGTAAATGGTAGTAAACAACCATGTCATAAATGAACACAGCATAGTGGCCTCTAAGATTAATGAGCTATTTTGTAACCAGATGTAAATAAAAGCATTATGTTGTTCTTTTTCCCCTCTACGTTTCATATCATGGATGCATCATGAATAATGGCTCATAGTCCAAAATGTTAAACTGGCTGTTTTAAATATTTGTTCCTCAAAATTGCTCGTGGCAAGTTATCAACAAGAAAAACAAGAGTAGGGAACCCCTGGATAGAATATTCGTGCTTATACTGGAAGTGTAAATTTTTTTAAGTGACTCAAGACTATGCAAATCATGCAAATGACGTGAAAATTATGCCACTACAGAACAAAGTAATGAGATATGAAAATAACAAGGCCTTTACTTTTGCTGGGTAAACAACTTTGTCAGCAAGCGTAAATATCTTATGACAAATATCTTGAACTTTAATGTTCTTGTTTGCGTCAGTGATGGATAAATTGTATCTTTAACTCATTTTTCTAGGTGTCCTGCCCAAACTCGAAGAAGTCAGACGCAGACACAGCTGTGTTTTTTTCTTTTATTGTAGTAAGAAACAGCTTCAGTTTAGTGCACTTCATGAATCTACCTATGGCTTACTCAGTACTCAGCATCCCTCTAGGACTAACTAGGTACTACTTCGTGGCATTAAGATATTGCCTCAGCAACTACTCCCCCCTCCTGACTTGGCGTAAGTAAGGCTGGGCGGGCACCCTGCTTGCTTGTGCCAACTGTCACTGTTGGGAGCGCACCTGTAGGCGAAGACTCCACCTCAACTGTGCCTGTTGAATCTCCCGGTGCAAGGCGAGGGCAGAGCCTTCATCTCTATTCCATCTTCCCCCTCTGAAGGAGGGGGGCTGCTTGCTGGCAACATGGGCATGGGGAGAGGGGAAGCATCTGGCTGGGAGCCAACCGGCTGGTCAGTTTGGCTCTCCACAGAGACATCTGGAGCTGTGGGGGTTGAGCTCTCAAAGTCCAGATCTGGGGTGCCCCCTGAGTCCAATTCCTCGCTTGGCCCCTCCCTGGCTTGAACACAACACTTGTCATGGCCCCTTCAGAGGACTCCTTAGAGGAGGGGGAGGAGGACTCGGGGGCGGCAGCAGCAGACCCAGGAGAAGGAACAAGCAGAATCCCCAAGGATGCAGCTCCAGCTCTCCCTCAGCTGGAGAGTGTCCAGGACAAGGCTGAAGCCCCTCACTTGGATTCAGAGAATGGGCAGGAGACTCCCCTCCCCCCTACAGAGCAAAAATGCCATTGAGTATTGCAACAACGCCGTCAGTCTGGCCGTTTAAGACAAGCAAGCTCTTAGGAGCTGGGAGGCTGATTACTTACACCTGTCTTAGGGAGTGGGATTTAAAAGGCAGTTTGTGACTGCAGCAGGCTGCTGACTACAACGTTGGTCGTGACCTCTACATGAGATCCAGCTTCCAGAACCCAGACCCTCGGACTGAACTCTTGGCTCACTGGACCCAGCTTTCCTTGAACGCACTTTTGGACACCGATTTTGGTATGTTGCTTGGAAACTCTCCTCCAACCTTCCCCCATCCTGTTCCTGATTCTGCCTAGCCTTGGCAGATTTATGACCCAGCTAGCTGCTGGCTAATTATTTTATGGCCCAGCTGTCACCCCTCCAACACTGACAACACTCTGCATCCTCCCCCTCCTTTTCTTCATCCTCATCTGTCCACCCCTTCCCAGCAGGGCCACGACACTAGGTAAAGCAAACTTCTGTCACCTTAATCTCTAATTATTCTGTTGTCTTCTTTTTTGTACAATAATTGGAACATCCAGAGGGCAAATTGAATCATGTCAATAGGTATCTTCAATATTATTTGATGGGGGAAAAACACAACCATCTACTCTCCCTGTTATCAAGATTTCACTTTTAGTGTGAAGATTTCACTTTTAGGGTCTTAGCAGTCCTACCTAGCAGCAGGTTCCAAGCAGTGCAAAGATTTCTGTGCCTACCATATTAACTTCCCACAATGCTCGTGATGTAGCATCATTCTAGGGCATTATGGGGAATTAAAATGGCAACCAGTTGCCCCATGATTCTTGGAGTGCCAAGCTGATTTTTTTTTTAAAAAAAGGGGGGGTCAGGACAAATATCAGCATTAGACCCTGCAAATGTATTTTATTGTGTATTTATTTCAGGTGTTTATATACCACTTAATATTCAGAATTTCTAAGCGGTATACATTTTAACCTAAAATATGCATTTTCAAATGCATTTTGGTACAGTTTCTGAGCAGAGATCTGTGTCGTAAAATTTGGAGAAGTGTAAAACCAAAGGGATAACTGTGTTCTGACCTGTGTTCTGATCTGGATTAGTTTGGGAAGTGTTAATCAGATTCGTTCACTTAAAAATGTGGACTGAACAAAATCCTTGAGCATCCCAAGCCACAATTGCTCTTGTAGAGGGAATTTGGAAGTGTCATCCCAGGGCCTCAGCATTCTCAGTTTCAAGCTCTCATATAGGGAGAGGGCTTCACACAAATCCTCCTCTAACTCTCAAAATAGCACTTTAAGTTACTTCACCTCAGGAAAGCCTTGGGAGCAGCCAGAGCAGGTAGGTTGCTATTGCTTACTAGGAAGGAGAGGGGAAGTGGTGAGGGGGCAGAGAGGCTAGCGTGGTACAAATGCTGGAGGGTTGGATTGGCTCTGAAGGTGTGTTTGCACCATGCTGACCTCCCACCGCCTCACCCTACCAGTAAGCAACAGTGACCCACTTGCCAGGAAGCTAGAATAGTGGCTCCACCCCATCTAGCAAGCTACTTCTGGGTGCAACTGCCATCCTTTTTGGTGCAGGAGAGCACACCCTTTTCACTTCACTCCTCCATTTGCACTGGCAGAAGTACAACCCAATCCACATACACAAACAGAGCATACAGGAAGCTCCACCCCACACATATTCTGCTGCTAGCAGGCACTGGGAAGAAGAAATATGCAGCCAAAATTCACTTTTGAACAGAAACCAGACCCATTCAGGACAAACAAAGCACTGAAGCAGAGGAAACTCACCGTCTCTCTACGGGAGATGCAGCACATTCTTGTTTGAGATTTTATCTAGCCACTCTAGGAACTCCTTCCATATTGCCCAAGCTAGTGGTGCTTCACTTAGCAACTTCTGTGAGAGACTGCTAACGGTCTTGCAGTGTGCATAGCGATAAGAGTTTTTGATAGATATATACTGCAGCGGAGTGCAGGAATGACTGGTCTATTAAGACTGGTAGCTGAAAGAATAAAGAAGCTTAATGTTTGTTATTGCAAAGAGGAAAAATTATACATGTTGAAGCCGCTATGTGGCTTGCGCTCAGGGAGCCATTACTAACTGAGAACAAAGACAGGAAGTGGAGGAGCAAAGCTTGCAAAAACAGCAAACACGTATCCTCACTCTTTCTTAGAGCACCAACAGAATTCTGACTCTTGTGTGCCATTGTTTTATTTTTGCTGTTTTATTAGTGATTTTTCAGAATTGTACAACATTCAGATATGAATATGCATGTGTTGCATATACAAATTCGTTTAATAAAATAAACAAGCATTAATGTAATAAGGTTTTGTTTAAGTCATGCATTCCTTTCTGGGGGAGGGGCCCCCTTTTGGGGAACTGCACCAGGGCCCCCAACCACCTTAATCCAACCTTGCAGGGACTGACTGGATAACCAAAATGACTCATAAGTATAGGTTTAAATTATCTGGAACAGGAAATCAGAAACTGGCACTGCCACAACCAGAGTACATTGGTATTCACTTAGCTGGACATGCTTAAATATCTCTGACAAAGATATAAAATATAAAACAAATGAATTACTATTTATGCTACCAACCCTTATAACTGTAAGTTTTAAGTATGAGCAAATTTCCTTGTTCTATACCTTTATCATTCTATGGATCTGTACTACCCTGAGGTTCACTAATCCTGAATTCCAGTTTAATGAGGAGAATTTCTAAAATTAATTCTGGATTTGTATCCCATTTCCTCTATGACTGTAATGTGGCTTGGATTCCCCCATCTTACCCGAGAGGCAAAAGAGCTGTCCAGCAGATTCAATGGGTGGGTCTTTAGTGAAGTTGTTGAAGTAGCCAGGGAGCTATCTAGCCAAGAAGTGACACAGAGCCAGAGACCTGAGCAGGGTAAGGTGCTGCACCAGCAAGTGCAGCTTTCCTAGAGCACAATAGGTTCCTGATGTGGAGCACAATTGGTTGTCATTTCATCCCCCTGAATGAGGCTTGTGTTTCAGACTGCCAGACACACTGTGCATCTACTCCGTTGGACTTCGGCTTGGGCTTGTCACTGTTTCTGTTCTTAAGATCTCACGGCTGAGTGTGGCGAGTCTGGAACTGGGTGCATGTGTGACCAGTCAGGTTGCATTGGGTCCACTGATTCTGCAGACTGGGAAGGGGAGGTTTAGGCAACGAGACTTTGTTTCTAAATCTTGCAGCAGTGTGTGCGAAGGGCAATATTTGTGTGTGTGCTGAGCCTCTGCCCTCCACATGCTGCTAACCTAACATGGCTGTACTTAAATTTTAAAAAATGATGACATGATTGAAAACAACACAATTGTCATCATCTTCTAGGAAGTTCCTGTCTGGGTGTTTTATCAGGGTTGACGGACTTCTCTTGGATCCTTGTACATCGTGAGGCCAATTCTTAGAAGGAGGGGGTCTCATCCAGTGCTAGCTCTAGGTTGGTCCTATCCAGAAGGTGGCACAACATGTTCATGCACAGCAATTTATAGAATCATCCAGTCCCTTTGCATCCCCCTCCCACATCCTCAGTATGATTATACATGTAAGTAAAACACTGCAGAAAAGCAATATTTACGTGATCATGTGTAGGACTGCATCAGGATGTGTGTGTGTGTGGTATTGATTCAGTCAAATGCATATGCTAGGGGTGTGCATGGGTCCCAAGATACACCTTGCATCTGTATCTGTGCTAAAAAAAAAAACTCTTTTTGAGTCCCCTTGTGTTCTGTATGCTTTGATCTGTGATTCTGTTTCTGAGCTGCTCTGTATAAAATGAAGCTTTGTGTTCCCAATTCCCTCTTGTGGGGAATTTAAACATGGAAATTTGCAGGCACAGAAGCCCCTCCAAAGTGGACTAAGCCTGCCAAATTGCAAGTCCAGGGGGGGTTGTGTGAGAAGCAAGAGGGATTCACTTTCCTCCATAATTCATATTAGGACAATATCTTCATTAGGCCAAATGGTGGAATTCCCTCCCCACTGCGGTGCAGCTAGCATCTTCATTGTACAGCTTTTCTTATGTGCTGAAAACATACCTATTTACCTTGACCCTTGACAGCGGAGATATAGGTTTAGGACTTTTATTCTCTGTTTTGGACTGTATTTTTGTTATATTATGTATTGGTGTTATTTGATTTTAAATTGCATCATTCTTAATTTATAACCTACCCTGAGACTTTATGGTGAAGAGCAGATAAGAAATACTATAAAGAAAGAAACTCCAAAATCCATATTTAATGGGGTGGGTGGGAGAAGGGGTTTTTCTCTTGTTCCTCCTTAAAAAAAATAAAGAGGAGACTGAGTTGTGTGTACATTCTTAAAAAACATTAGCAGCTTTACACCGAGCAGCTTAGATTTCTGGTGTTCGTTCTGTTGACCAAGGACATCCTCTAACAGGCACTACAAGGTGAGGCTGTCTTTAATACTGCCTGTGGAGTGCTGAAGAGCTCTGGAAGTTAATTTCCTCTAGCAGAGCAGCTGACGATTTCGTAAAAAGGTAAATGAAGCTTTAAACTTAAAAAAAAAAAATCCATTGTTCTGCTTTAACAACCAAACCATCCAGACCTCTTCAGCGCCCTGAAGGTAGCATTTATGCGGCTTCATTTCTTAAAAAAGTTCTGGACTTAGAATAGAGAAACATAGAAAAGCATAGAGATATAATGAATAGAAAAGTAGACAGTACAGAAAAAACACGAAGCTTTGTGGAGTCCTGATCTGACTCAGGATGTTTTGCTGGCACTATCAGCATATAATCTGGAGAGGAGTAGAATTACCCTGATTCGCCTATTTATTTGGTTCCAGCACAAAGCAGTTGCACATCCCTATCATATCCACATCAGTAAACAGTACACAAAAAGAGTCTTGATACAATAGATACAGTAGATTGCTTTATTTGCAGCTTTTCATCAGTGTGTACATGTGCACTGGAATGTAGAAGCAGGATAAAGATACAAACTCTTCATCTAAAGAGGTCTGAACTAATGTGTAAAAATGAGAAAAAAATAATTCAGGACCTGTACTGCATTGGTTCCCCTTTGTAAACACCAATTGATTCAGAATTGCAAAATAAAGAAATTTGGATGAGCAGAATTTTGGGAGCATCCATAATAATAATAATAATAATAATAATCCCATGAATACAGTTATAGAAGATGTACATCCTAATCATCCTAATCCACTTAACTCTTGGGAGCACTGAAACTCCTCCAATTAGTATCTTCTACTGGCAGAGGCTTCCCCATTTTCTTTGAGCAAGCCAAACTGGCATCTTCTAGTGAATGGAGAAGTCCATTCATGCAGGAGCTCCACGTGTGCAACATAGTACTTGTGAGGGTCTGGATCAAGGGGACTGTATGTGCAAAGGATCAATCTTGTTTCTTTTTAGTTTAGTCTAGGGAGAAATTTAATGTATTTAAAGGTGAACCTGCCTAAATTCCAGTTTTCAAAACAATTAGCAAACCAAAATACAGTCATCCTGCAAAACGTGCACTTCTCTGAATTTTGCAATGTCCATGTACTTTTGTACCTGTGGATGTGATGCCTAGCAAATAAAGTATGTGTTTGTTTCATCATAATAGAGCAATCCCAAGCTTGGTGATGTGCCTCAAGTATACAAGTTCCTACATTAAAGTTTCCCACTTTTTACACATGGTCTCTTTTTGAAGAATCAGCTTGGCAGATGTAGGTTTTCTGAGTGCTGAGTCTCTAAATCGATTCCCTACTGCTAAGTTTAATGAGACACTTAGTTTCGTTTTATTTTATAGCAAGCTCAGCCCTGACATATATACCGTTTATGTTGTACAAAATGTGATGTGATCTTTTTCTATAACGTGACATTGCATATTAAAAATGAGAGCTTTAATTTGAATGGTGTTATTAATTTACATCTGTGTGTAAGTTATTAACTACTGCTGGTTGCTGCTCTAAAATAGGAAGAGTTGTGTTTTGATTTATGTATTAATTATAACACAGAAGCCAAAGTTCCTTTTATATTTAATATGTGATTATTCTCCAAAATGTGCCTTCATAGACATTGCAGCATCATGGGGTGTGGATTTGTCTCCAACAGATTTTTATATGAAGGGTTTTCTAATCAGAAATCAATGGATTCCCTTACTCCACAACTGCCAATCTTGTAGAATTACTAGGGCTGTGCCAAGTGCTCTTGTTTCAATTTTCAGGTGGAAAATAGTTGGTGGCGGAGGAGGGGACTACTTCCTAGAATCTCCTTTCATTGTGAGAATGTTCACTGTTGTGCATTCCTTTTTGCTGCTGTTAAACCAAATACTTATCAGATTTCCCCTGGAAAGGGTATTCTCTCCATTTAAGGACAGAAAAAACATGCCAGTATTTTGATGCTAATGATGTCACGTGGACTCTGCAAAAAAACTTGCAGGCATGAGGCGCACCACTTCCACAATAAATACCCATTTAGAAGTTGGGATGTGGGAGAAATTTGGATCAGTTCGCATTCAAAGGCGAACTTACCAAATTTGCACTTTTTGAAACAATATCAGAAATGAAGCCCCACTTACCTGCGCAGCATGGATAAGCGGGGCATAGTTGCGAGGAGGGAGCGATGCTGCCGCGGCCATCTTCGTTAAGGGCAATGTCGTGTGTCGCAGCGTTATGTGTGCGTGACATGCAGCAGGGAGGGGAGGGGCCATGGGCCTATTTAAGGCCAGGCCGCCCCTCCTACCTCCTTTTTCAACGAGCGACGAGAGGACGATGAGGGACATAGCAGACAAAGCTGCAGGACAGTCGGCGTTGGTTGGGCCTATTAGGCCTAATTGGTTACCCCCAGAGGGGGTTTGGGGAGCCCCAACAGCTGTGGGTGGTAGCGTTGCAGCGTGGCTGCGACTGGGGCAGGCCTCGTAAAGGGGCCTGACCAGTGGGCCTCGTAGTGGGGCCTAGCAGCGGCACGTCCGATACCCCCCCACCTAGCAGTTGTGGAGGGGTTGATTGAGGCTTTTTATTGAGCAGCGCGACGTTAGTGCTGCTGCTGGTTAAAAGAAAGACACAGGAAGTTTAAAAATAAATGAGACTATACTGGATATACAAACAAAATTAAATATAGTCATGCTAATACACTGGTTAAAGACAGACTCATGCACATAAAGGGAAATTAAAAATAAATCAGAATAAAAGGGACGAACAAAAGAAATTGTGTCTAATCCTTCTAGTTTAAGTTCCCTCTGAGCACTCTCCCCCCAACAGGTTCAGCTTAGCCCCCCCGATGATATACACAGGTTGGTTCTTTATTATATTATTATAGGGTGGATGCATGATGTGATGGCAGAGCCCTTTCATGAGGCTTATGACTTCTTGCTAGGCCCAGGCATAGGTACAACTTCTTGCTAGGCCCGGGCATGTATGAGGTTTGAAGTACTTAATTATATGATTATTATACTACATACTAGTATATTGGTGGGGCCTAGTGAGCCTTTTTAGCCTTTGGGCCTTTCATAGTTATATGATAATAAGGGCGGAGATAACAGTTTGCTAGAAAATGTCTAAATTGCTGTATCTTAAGTGAGCGATCCTTTCGCATTCCAAGTGTTAATTTCAGGCTATTTGTTCACTCTGAGACAGAAGAGGCATTTACCTGAATTTAGTTAGGAATGGAAAGTTTAGCAGATGGTAATCATATTGATTGGGGAATAGGAACAAAGAGAAAAGCCCGATTTGCCTAATAGAGATCCCTCATATTACAGGATCTTAGACTCTTATTGACATAGGGCTGCCTTTTAAGGTCCAGGCAGACTCTTCCCCCCTTTACTGAGGATTGTGGCACCAACAACGAAACATCATTATCTGAAATTACATTTTAGTTAGGACTTATGATATCATTACCTGGAATTACATATAGCGTGCAACTGTTGCATTGGCTCATCTATTTAGATATGTGTTGGAAAACCTGCTATAGTGCAGCCACATATTGGTGACAGCAACATATCCTCAGCATCTGCTGCTCTTGGATTTATGATATCATTTACTAGAAAGGGATATAGGATGTTAATTTTGCATTTTGGACATCTATTATGATAGGTGTTTGGAAGCCTACAAGGGGGAGGCCGCTGCAGTTGGCCAAATATGGGTGGCAGCGCCATATCTCCAGTATCTGTGCTTTGGGGAACTGGGTTAGCTGCACTAAAATGGTGGCTGGGAAAGTGTGGTTACTCATAAATTATTTCCTTTCTTTATGTGAAACAGAGAAGTATGAGGCCAGTGGCCCTCACAGCAGTGAGGAGAAGCACCCAGCAGTAGCTGCTCAAGGAAAGTGTTCCTCCCTGTTACTGGGACCTTGCTTGCAGACTGCCCAGTTCCTGGGGAGGTTTGTTTTGTTATGGGGTTTTCTTTCAGTTTCTGGATCCCATATTGTAGTCTCAGGGCTTGCCTTAAGGGACTGCGCTCTTAAATTTGTCTTGGGCATAGACGCAATGGCAATCAGTAATGGCTTCCTACCAGTTAGTTAATGCACTGCCTATGGGAAAGTATGACATCTAATCTGTTTTTTCATCTACTGTGGGGATACAAGGGGATTTATAGCTGCTGGGTTTTTGCCTTTTCAGTCAATTCTATGAGGTAGAGCATTACATATAGGCTGCTCTATTCTCGCACGGAGCGCTTCAGCTCCTTCCTTGAAGGGGCTGTTGGGATGAGAGGGTAAAAAAAATTAAAAATTTGGATGCATGTTAACACCTGATGTCACAGATTATGGAATGGCTATGTAACTGGTTCATCTTAATGGCTGTGTCAATGGACCATCCTGCCCGGTGTTAACCTTCCTGGGCATACCACCTAATTCACCACCAATCATACTCATGTGGTCAGTCAGTAAGGGTTTCATGACAGTTAGGCCAAGAAAGTGTTTCTTGTCTGCCCTCCAGGTATTACAGGTCTTTTCCGGTGGTTTATGAGGTCGTAGCAGGGCTTCCACAGCCTTACTACAGGTTCAGGTTTGTGGCTGTATAATAATTCAATGCTTGTTGTGATCAAATATTGATCAAGAAATTAGACCCAAACTGCAGGTTACATTTTATATTCTTGCTCAAATCATTTGGACTAGTTTTCCCACACTCCTGGGGAAGAACTAACTAACTTGCTGTAGAATTACGTGACATAGCTCAGGGCTAGAGCCTCTGAACTGCAGGCTGAAGGTCCATAGCATCTCTAGGTAGGGCTGGGAGGTAGAACTGGAAGTCCGTGGATGCATCAGGGTTTTTGTGCTGGCTGCAGGCTTGGACTTATAGGCAGTGAGGCTTGGGAACTCTCCTGTCCATTTTAGGTAGGGTTATGGCCCTTGTCTGTTCCTTTGTTCTCTAGTGCCCAGATTTTAATGTTTTCTTTTGGGGCATGGTAAGGTAGACTCAGGTGGAGCGGTTCAGCTGTGCTGTGCAACTGCACATTGGGAGATTGGGGAGCAGAGTCAAAGATGGCCATAAGCCAGTCTGTCACCCCAGCATGCTCAACAGCTATCAGAATGCAGGAGGGGTTTTTCCCAGGACTTCTGGGCCGGCAAGGGCTATGCACCAGAGTGGCCTATTCAGTGAGTCACCTGCTGGGATTGCCTAGTGAATGGCTGGAGACTGGGCCTCTTAGTCCAAGCACTTCGAGGTACAGGCTGATGATTTTCCCACTTATTCCAGGGACTTCAGAGTCCACCATATGTTAGCTGGGTGGGCTAGAGAACACCCTGTCACCCTCGATCCCCATTGCCCTTTCTCACGGGACATTTTATTGAGTATGGTGGGCCAGTGAAAAACAGTATGCTCCTCAAGCTATGAAGCCAGACTATTCCAGGCGCCAGCCCTTATGCTGGTTTTTGGAGCTTTTAGGATAGGTGAGGTGGTGGCCGGATCCAAGGGAGATTTGTCTCGACGGGCCCTCCAGCAATCAGATGTCTCCAGGGAAGGGAGTTGTACCTGTATAACATTGATGGACCGGCAATGTTGCTGGACAGGGATGGAGCAGCTGTGCACCCTATCCTGGGCTTACAGTTAGGCCTCAGTCAATGGGCTGCAGTGTGGTGGCTTGGCTGGCGAGGAATACTTTGGGATGGGCTCCTACCCACTTTGTCCCAGCTTGGTTCAGTGCAGACATCTCCTCATGTGGTGGTCATTCCCAACTCAGTATTTGAGGCAAGGCCCTCAGGTGGCAGGCATGTGCAGACATGCAGTTCGGGACGCAACAATGGCCTCGGTTACCTAAGGGCATGGTCCTCAGTTTGGCAGGCATGTGCGGACATGCAGTTGGTGAGGCAATGGAAGGGCATGACCCTCAGTTTGGCAGGCATGTGCGGACATGCAGTTCAGGAGGCAACGGAAGGGCATGGCCCTCAGTTTGGCAGGCATGTGCGGACATGCAGTTCAGGAGGCAACGGAAGGGCATGGCCCTCAGTTTGGCAGGCATGTGTGGACATGCAGTTCAGGAGGCAACGATGGCCTCGGTTACTTAAGGGCATGGCCCTCAGTTGCAACGAAAGGGCATGGCCCTCAGTCTGGCAGGCATGCATGGCATGCAGTTAATAAGGCAATGTCAGCCTTGGGTACGTCTGCTTTGGTCAGACATACTCCCGCGAAGGGTTTGGCGTGGTGTCTGGAGCCCAACAGGGATGGACCAAGCGCGAAAGAAGGTCAACCGGCAAATTCGGTTGGCTATTCTGGGGCAGGGGGGGTTGGCTATTTCACACCCTGCATTCAGCATTGGATGGGTGAACTGTACAGGGCCGATGGCGTTCACCTGTCTGACGCAGGTAACGTCTTTTTGGCAGACCTGCAGAGGTGTCTGCGAGAGGTGCTTCTTGGCAGTGGGTAAAAGGGGACTAAATAGAGATTTGTCCCCTTTTTTTGGCGGGAAGGTGCGGAAAGGGAAATAGGTAAGGACAGCTCGGTGGCCCCCTTAGGCACCTTTGGAGGTGATTGGCGGTTGCAGAGGCCTGTCTGTCAGAGCTTTGCGGCTTGAGGGCAGGATATGGGCTGCTTTTGGGGCCAACTTAACTCATCCATCCGAGGGTTGTGCGGCCCCGGGGGGTGGTGACCTGAGAAGGCCCCCCTACTCACCTACTGGGTGTGGCTGGCGGAAGGGGTAAGCAGATGGGGCTTGCCCTTGTCCCAAGCAGGGGCTGGTCGCCCGTGAGCTGTATGGCAAGATGCTTGCTTATAGATAGTTCCGCAGCTAGGTTTCCCTCTGCAGGTCACTTTAAAAGGTGTTTTTGTATAGTTTAATAAAGTGGCCCTTGTTCAACTCAAGCTGATGTGTCCTTGTCTTATTTCGCCCCTTCACTCGCAACTGAAACACAGCCATCCTTAAACACTTACACTTCTCTGAGTTTTGCAGAGCAGTTCTCCAGCCACGGAATGTGTCCAAGAATGCATATACTAAGGCAAAGTGTGCATATAAATGCATATGTCCGTGAAAATAACACACACAAAAATCATATTATGAGAAAATTGTTTTGCATAAACGTGTATATTAAGAAACATTTCACACAAAAATGTGTGTATTAGAAGAAAGTCACACTAAAATGCTGATGAATTTTCATGAGGACTTTTTTCAGTTTAAAGCCTAAATTGCCATTTGCCCATCCTAATCTGAAATGATGTCTACTGAGCTAGACCAATTATACAATGAAAAGGTGACATTCTCCATTTATAGTCCTTTGATACTTCCCTTCCCTGATTACATTCTCTTAACCCAGGGGTGGGGAACCCGTGGTTCTCTCTGAGTGTTGCTAGATTATAACTCCCAGTATTCCTGATGGTTGGCCATGAAACCTTGGGCTAAAGGGAGCTGGAGTCTAACAACATCTGGAGGGCCAGATTGTCCTTGTGTGATCTCACTCAATGGACATCCTCTACTTCAAAGCAAGATTTACTGGCAAACGTTTCCCTGTTCTCTAAGTGTGTAGTAAAATGATCCCTTCCCTAATAAAAGATTTCACAGCCCCTTTTGGCATTCCAAGCAGTGGCTTTAACAGGCCCATTTAAACATATTGGAAGTCTTGGTGTGCATGCCACAGGCACAAATGCTTTTGCTTTAAAAAGTCTTGTGTTGATCACATTGCTATAATTATGTGTGGTGAACAATTATAACTAATGTTCTTAAAAGGCATTGATTTTTATTTATTGTTTGTTTATTGGCCATTTAACTTTGAAAGTATACAATGGCAGGCCTTTGGACATTATTGAATCTGTTTCAAGGATACCTGTATTTTGGGGGTTCTCATAGCTGGGTTCATGATAATGAATCTTGACCTGAATGCCTGTATCAAATGGACCCTGGCAGAAACAGGCTTCTCTGTTGACTTTTGAATTGTTTGGCTATGCTTAGCTTTCAGGAGTAAAAAACCCCCACCATCCTGACTTACAAGAGCAAACGTTTCAATATCGTCAGAGGAAAGACACTTCTAGCAAACAATGAGGCCAAATGGACAGAGGTCGTGAGATCCTTTGACCTCTAAGGGATAAGGGATCGATCACCCCAAAACAGGAATTTGCAGTACAGTTTCTCAGGGGAAAAAAAGTCTGATCAGTAAACACATCTGGTAGAACCAAACCTTCACTTGCAATTCAAAAGTTTTCCATCATTCTTCACTTGTCACATCAGCACTCCCCCTCCCATTTTACGTGTTACTCAATCTAATTCAAAAACACATTTGAGGTCATGATTCCGTGGGTTCAAACAGCACCTCCTTGGGGCTCCCACAAGCCCGATACCTTACATCACTCTCTAAGAGTATCACATTGCTACCTGGGACAATTGGACTAAAGAAAGGGTGAGATCTCTGACTATCTAGCTGCTGGTTAAGGGAAGAGCTTTGGCTCTTGGGCTAGATACAGAAATCTTATTCCTGACTTTTCTGAATAGATATAAGGTGTCTTATTTTTGATATTTTTCAGGAAAGTTGTATCTTTCTTTCTTTCTTGGGTGCGAGTTTATGTATAAACTTGGAGATGCTTAGCATAGGGTTCTTTCTTAATCTTTCTTGGCAACAGGGACTGTATGTGTGATGCTAGGTAAAATGCTGTCTGTAATCTCAATTGCAGACTCTTCATACCATGTTCCTGTTTCCTCTTTCAAATCAACCTTTATTTTACCTTTTGTATGTTTCTTTGGACATGTAAGAACAATGTGCAGGTTAGTTCAAACTAAAGATTCAGCTATGCTCTTGGGGTGTGTTTTGAGTCTCTGGTAGGTGGACACACATGCAGGGATTCACATGTACACGCATAACAAATATTTTCTGCCACACACAGCCAACACCAACATCCCTTGCCACTTTCACTAAAGAAATGTAAAATGATGCCCTATGTCAGCTTCAGGCCTGGGGGCTGGGCAGTAACGAAGCAGCTGGCAATTAGCTGGGCAATAAATCAGTCAAGGCCAGGCAGATAACGGAGGCCGGCTGGCAGAAGAAAGGCTTGACAAACTAACCAGTAGCAGTGTCCAAGAGCATTGTCCAGGTAGGGAAGCAGAGTTCAGAAAGCCAGGGGTCCAGTCCGAAGGTCTAGAGGCTAGCAATGGCGTTACACGCGAGGGGTCACAACTGATGTTGTAGTCAGCAATCTACTGCAGCCATGAACTGCCTTTTATAACAGATTCCCTAAGCCAGGTGCCCGTGATTAGTCTCCCAGCTGCTCAGAGATGCTTGTTCTTAAACGACCCGACCTCTTCCTTCGTTGCTGTGCTACTCGCTGGCGTCTCCTTTCTGCAGGGGGGAGGGGAGCCTCCTGTTCATGCCCAGAATCCGATTGAGGGGCTTCAGCCAGGTCCTGGACATTCTCCAGCTGGGGAAGAGCCAGAGTTGTGTCCTCAGGGGTTCCACTAGTTCCTTCTCCTGGGTCTGCCAACTCTGCCTCTGCCTCTTCCTCTGAGTCCTCTGAAGGGGCCATGACGCCCTAGAAGTATGTTGTTGCTGTTGTTGCTGTTGTTGCTGTTGTTGCTGTTGTTGCTGTTGTTGCTGTTGTTGCTGTTGTTGCTGTTGTTGCTGTTGTTGCTGTTGTTGCTGTTGAAGAAAAAGCATGGACTGCTGACGCAATGCATGTTCTTCCTTCCCTGGCCCTATTTTGTTATCTATGTGTTGCCAGGATGGGGCATCTGTATGCCTCCAGATGTTGTAAACTACTACTTCCATCATCCCTGACCACTGGCCATGCTGGCTGGAACTAATGAGAGTTGGTGTCCAACAACATCTGCAAGGACACAGGTTCTCCATCCCTGTTTTATTGAATGTATCTTGACTTGCATTATCTTTTTTCTTTCAAGTTGTTGGCGTGAAGATCAATACTTGGTAATGGATAGATCAATGTACAAACATCACCTTCTGTTTTCCTTTTGTAGAGCAAGAATGGAAAATTAATTAATTAATTAATAACAATATCTCATTCTCATTTTTAGGGATGAAAGGACCTGACCATTTCTGTTCTCTCAGTTTCTCATTTTTCTACTCTTAAATTTAGTTCTCCGCATTTCTGCAGGAATTTAGGATTTGATTTAAAAAAAACCAAAAAACCCACCCTCCTCATGAAAATTCATTAGCATTCAGTGTGAATCTCTCCTACTAAACAGAGTTTTGCATGCAGTTTTGACTAATGAGCACGTTTCTGCAAACATTTCCTCCTAATATATTGAATGCTTTATTTTATTTTTGTATGTTATTTTCACTAACATATTCATTTTATGCACACATTCCCCCAATATATGCATTTTTCTAAACACTGGTCGGTAGAAGAACTGTGTCACAAAATTTGGATGAGTGTGAATGTTGAAGGATGGCTGTATTTTGGTTCTCATATCGTTTCAGAAAGTGCAAATTTGATAGATTTGGCTTTAAATGTGAACTAAATCAAATTTCTCCCCTATCCCTATTGCAGCTAAGGATGACATCCTTCTGTGTGTAGTAAACTATGCTGCTTTACTCAGCAGTAGCTGGAGTCAGTTTAATATAAGCTCTTCTGTTCAGTGAATGCTTATATAATCCTGAAATTATACTGGGTCCTTCACATAGGATAAACTTGGTGACATTCAATAATGAAGAATGAGTTACTTCACTGGCTGGCAAGTGAGTCAGCAGCAAAGAAAATCTTGACAAATATATTCTTTTCTATTATGTTAGGAAGGCACACACACCTTACCTTGCCGCATAGTGCAGCAGAATGGGAGTGGGTTTCTTTCTCTGTTTTAAAGTTTGCAATTTCTATCTGACACTCAAAAGATTTCAAATGTCTTGCAAACGAGAATCCTAAAGGGAATCAGAAGCCCTTTGGCTTTCAACTTCCCATGCAATCCTGAAAAGAGGAAACTGACAACATTTGAAACTAAGCAGACACATCTCATTTCTCCTCCCCAAGACCTTGGGGGAGCACTCCCCCGGGTTGCCATTACAAATCTGGATGAGCAGTATTTAAATGTCATTCATTTACACTGAGTTTTAAATCTAAGGATGTTTTCATCTGTGACAGGATAATCATGGCCTAAGGGGCCACAAGGCCTGATAAGACAGCCACCAAGATGTCATGTATCAATCATTGGGAACAGCAGGGCTTTTTTTGTGATAGTACTCACTGGAATGGAGTCCTGGCACCTTTTCTGGCTGCCCATGGCTGGCACTCACAGCACGTTTATCAAGGTATCAATACTGGCACTTCATTTTTATTCTTTTACCAAAATAGCACTGGATAATGGCATAGCAAGGCAGAAAAAAGTCCTGTGCCATTTTCAAACAAATTCTGAGTGGCATAAGTGTTTATTTATTATTGGGTTTATTATTTATATCTCAGCTTTCCTCCAAGGAGCTCAAAGTAATGTACTTTGGGTTGCTCCCTCCCTTATTTTATCCTGTGAGGTAAGTTAGACTGAGAGAGAGTGACTGCCCCAAGGTCATCCAGGCCACATTCACACCATACATTTATTCCACTATTAATCCACTTTAAACAGTCATGACTTCCCCCAAAGAATCCTGAAAAGTATAGCTTGTGAAGGGTGCTGACAGTTATTAGGAGACTCTATTCCCCTCACAGAACTACAGCTACCAGAGTTCTCTGGGAAGACAGACTGACTTTTAAACCTCTCTGAAAATTGTAGCTCTGTGAGGGAGTAGGAGTCTCCTAGCAACTCCCAGCAACATTCACAAACTACACTTCCAGAATTCTTTGGGGATAGCCATGACTGTTTACAGTGGAATAATAGTGAAATAAATGCCCTTTGTGAATGTGGTTCCAGTGGATTTTATGGCTGAGTGGGGATTTAAACCCTGGTCTCCAAGTTCAGCACTCTAACCACTTTACCACACTGGATCTTATACCACACTAGCTAAAGCATGCTTTGTCAGATGCTTTGTTGTCTACATGACTGGGAAAGGTACATATTGCTCTAAATCTGTTTTGTTAATGTATTTGCTGCCCTTGGCTCCTATCCTTTGGGAGGAAGGGTGGGATATTATACAGCCACAAGAGTAGCTATATACTATACCCAGCATGGATTTTTCACATTCTGCAATATAAAATTGAAAATACCCCCATGCCATTCTGATGCTTCCCATAAGCTCATTTCAAAACAAAACCTTACAAAAATTACAGTCCTGAACTCAGAAATTCTTGCTTAATTTTCATGGCAATACACAAAACAGTCAGAGACAGTAGAGAGTTCAAAGTCTAAAAAGAGAGGGGAAAAACTCAGAGCCCTTTTGGAGTTTTTTCTGTCAGACTTCTCATAATTTGTTGAAATTAATTAAAAATCAGCCATGTTCACAGAGTACCTGTAATCCTGTTACTGACCTTGCCCCATACTCTGACCTTCATCTTCTGCCATTTAAAGGTTTAAAAAATGGCTAGCTGATTTTTAATTAATTTAAGAAATTTAGCATTTAACTTAATGATCAGGCCGGGCATGCTCAGTCAATGTTTTAAAGTCAGACTCACAGCTGCTGGGGTTGCCTAATCAGGGGGCCATACCCACACCAGACCTTGATTTCACGTTAAACAGTCATGGCTTCCCCCAAAGAATCCTGGGCAGTGTAGTTTCTGAAGGGTGCTGAAAGGAGACTCCTGTTCCACTGAGCTCCAGTGGCCAGAATGGTTGAATGGTTAGCAGCTCTGATTGAAGCTCTGTGAGGGGAACAGGGTGTCTCCTAGCAGCTCTCAGCACTCTTCACTAACTACATTTCCCAGGATTCTTTGGGAGAAGCCATGACTGTCTAAAGTGAAATACAGGTCTGGTGTGGATGTGGCCAGGGACAGCTTTGGTTTAAATTTAGATGGGAGTCCTGCTGTAGAATAAAAAGGTGGGGGAAACACTGAAAAGCAATGATACTGTTCACAATGTTTTTCTCTTGGAAAGGAAAGGGGCTTCTCCTCTGCCCAGTGACCACCCACCCAATCTCCTCCCCTCCTCCTCCCCTCCCTGCCCCTTCCCCAGGTCAGTTTCATCTATCATAAACATGATTGTATAGAAATAAATCCCACTGAACTCAAAAAGTATGCAAATGATCAAACCTACCCTCCCCTTGTCCTCCCTCCTATCCCCTCCCTCTTACCTCTTCCCATCCCCTTCCTTTGCCCCTCCCTCCCCATCCCCTTCCCCCTCCTCCTCCCCTCCCCCTCCTCCTCCCCATGGTCAGTTTTACCTATCTTGAGCATGATTGCACAGGAGTAAATCCCATTGAACTCAATAAGCATGCAAATGATCAAACTTGCCCTCCCCTCCTCCTTCCTCCCATTCCTTTTGCCTCTTCCCACTCCCTTCCTTTGCCCCTCCCCTTCCAATCCCCTCCTTTTCCCCTCCTTCCACAGCCCTCTCCCTCCCTTTCTCCTTCCCTCTCCTTTTCCCTCCCCTCCTCCTCCCCCATGGTCAGTTTTACCTATCCTAACCATGATTGCATAGTAGTTAATCCCACTGGACTCAATAAGCATGCAAATGATCAGATCTGCCTTTCCCCTCCTTCCCCTCTCTTCTCCCTTCCTCCTCCCATTCCCTTTTCCTTCTTCCTCCTCCCCTGCCCACTCCAGCCCTCCCCCCTCCCCCTGGTCAGGTTTACCTATCCTAAGCATGATTGCACAGGAGTAAATCCCACTGAACTCAGTAAACATGCAAATGATCAAACCTGCCCTTCTCCTCCCCTCCGCCTCCCGCCTGCTCCCATACCCCCTCCACTCTGCCCTTCCTCCACTTCCTCCTCCTCCTCCTCCCCTCCCCATCTCCTGTGGTCAGTTTCAGCTATCCTAAGCATGATTACAGAGGAGTAAATCCCACTGAACTCAATAAGCATGCAAATGACCAATCCATTCTGAGCAACCTTGCACAGGATCTCATTTCTTACCTCCTGGATTAAAAAGCAGAAAAATTCACTAATAGGCAAAAACCTTGTGGTTTAAGAACGTACCTATAGCCCACAGATATTTCTATCCAACTTTAAAAAGCAGGGAAATTGGGCAGCTGTAGTGAATGAACCAGGGGAGCAGGCGACCTGACCTCCTCTCTGAGATATTGGACTGCCTTACAAATTTGTCAAAATGCAAACACAATTTGGGTGTTTTGTGCCTATTGGTGAATAAATGCAGTCAAATCATCATAATCAACATCCTACTACTACTACTGCCTGCACAGTAGATCTCCAAAAGGTAATCAAAGCATAACAGACAGAATTAGGTGTGTCCCAGAAAAGAGATGACTTCAAGATCCAGTTAGCTGCCATTGTGGTACTGTCAACCGCACCAAGAAAAAAAAATCAATCATTAGTGGTAAATCTGTAGTCTAAGATTAAATAACCTTGACACCTTAAGTTAACTTTTGCTTTCTTTAGTGAGAATACTATTAAGAGCAAGTTCAACAGTCCTGTATTTGCTAATGAGTTATAGCTCAGCAATGTCATGCTGGAGTCTCTCTTTGAACCTTTTTGTTCAAGGCAAGAATAAAAACTGGAAAGAGAAAATTCATGGAAAGGAGCAAAAAGGAGTGTCAGTTAGCTGGCATAACCAAATGCCATATCATTTGCATATCTGAGTTTAGAGATATTTTTTCTCCTAACCTTGCCTGCTTAATCCTTCCATTATTTTCAATAGCCAATCTTTTCTGTCCTTTTGTTGGGAGAGTTTTTACTTTCCTAAAGGACTTCTAGCTAGAAGAATGACATTTCAGAAGTGGAAATGTGCATTCTGAATAGCAATCATGAAACAAGCTCCAAGGGAATCCTTATTTATTCACTCAAGATTAACATATTAAAATAAACATCCACTTCAAAATTAGGGATGTGCAATGGGGGGGGGAAATTATTTTGTTAATCATTCATTATCATTGCTGAAACCTTTATTTGTTGCATTGTTCCTTTGTTAGAATTGCATTAATTTCATACAGAATTTTGTCCCATTTTTGTTATTCCCATTTATTTTTGTTGCCCGCTGACTTCAGTTCAAAAAGTCCCAAGCAGCTTTTCTGCTGCCTATAACTTTGGTATTTTCCATCTTATTAATTAATTAGTTAGTTGCCTCATTCCTCATAAAAACATACAATTTAAAATGAATTTAAAAACATATGATATTAAAAATTTAAACCGCGAACAACAAGGACTAAGACAGCATACAAAAGATCTGAGTGAAAAGAAAGGTCTTTGCATGGTGCCTAACAATGGAGAGAGAAGGCAGCAGACTTTGCATCCCTGTGGAAAGTATTCCACAACTAGGGGGCCACCACTGAAAAGGCATGTTCTCATGTTGCCACCCTCTGAGCCTCCCATGAATGGGGCACATGAAGAAGGGCCTCAGATGACAAATACAAGGTTCTGGTTAGTTCATATGGGGAGTGGCGGTCCTTGAGATATTGAAGTCCTGGGCCACATCAGGCTTAATAGGTCAAAAGCAGCACTTTGTTGAGCCCGGAAACTAATTGGCAGCCAGTGCTGCTATGCTAGAATTGGTGTTGCATGTGTGGACTGACTGAGCCCAGTCAACAATCTGGCCACTATGTTCTGCATTGGGTGGAGTTTCTGAACTGTCTTCAAAGGTAGCATTGTGTTGTCTAACATAAAACTTTAGCACAAATTGTTCCAGCATTCTACTACTCTCCCAAAGGATCAAAGCTGACACATTTCATATAGTTAGAAAAAATGCTCCCCATTTTATAAGCAATTAAATAAAGTTCCCAAGCACAACATAATATGTACCTACAATAATACCCCCCCAAAATAATAACATATGGCAGAGGAGCCCCAGTCATGGGGGTATAGGCAGCAAGCGTCAACAGTAGAGTGACATGACAGACACCAGAGGAGCAGATCTGGGAGGCAAGCTGTGGCAGTAGACCAACATGTTGGAGAAGCAATCAGATGGATAGACATGAACACCAGGCTGTGGCAATAGAGTTTGGCTGGCAGAAAGACAAAAGTAGCACAGAGTTTTTCCATTCTTGTCACCTATTTTAATCCAGCATAGCTGCTGCACTGTTTGCAGAACTTTGCTGAAGTTGGTAGTTCTACAGGTAAAGCAGGAACCACCTTAACAGCTTTTTCTTTTTTGGCTTAGAACATGATGTATATATGAAAATATTGGGAATTATGTATAAAATTATTCATGGTGTAGAGATAAAGTGGATAAAGAAATACGTTTCTCTCTCTACAACCTTGGACTGAATGTTTGAGAATTCAGGACAGACAAAAGGAGGCACTTCTTCACCCAGCATGTAAACTATGGAATTCTCTAAAACCAAATGGCTGGCTATAAATGGGAGAATTGGACAAAGGCTACCAATGGCTACTAATGATGGTTGTGTACTGCCACCTGTATCCGAGGCAATGTCCCTCTGAATATCAGTTGCTGGGGAACACAAGCAGGGCGAGCAATATTGCACTCGTGTCCTCCTTGCAGGGTTCCCATAGACATCTGGTTGGCCACGATAGGAGCAGAAAACTGGACTAGGTTATCCAGCAAGGCTTTTCTTATGCTGTATGTTCTTAAAATGGGGGAACAAACTGACAATATATTCAGTTGCAAATTCTTACAATCTTATCTAATCCCAGTGCTTATTGCTTGGTAGTAAACCTCAATCAGCTGTGCAAGACTTATTCTCCAGTGAATGTCTACAGACCTGCATACTGTAACTACTTCACTGAAGAGTTATATTCTCAGATTTCTAAGTTATATGCTTTTGAGTATTTGCTAGGCAAACAGGAAAAAAAGATAAAAATGCATCATCAGAAGGCTGATTTTAATGGAACTGATTTTTTTTGTAAACCACCTTGGCAGTAGTGACCTCCCATCACTGTGGCTAACCAGGACAGGGAGGGGCGAGGCGGTGGCAAGGTCGGCATGGTGCAAATACACAAATGGGAATGTCAGTGTGTTTACACTGTGCCCACATAGCCCCTCTCCCTCCTGGTAAGCCACAGCAATGCCAGTAATGGGAGGCCAGGTAAGGGCTGCCACCGCATCTTGTTGGCCACTACTGTACCTTGGGTCACAGAAACACTAGCAGAGTAGTAAATATTTCAGTAAATAAAAGTAAATTCAAGAAATGAAGAAGCATGGTCTCTAGCGATGAAAGGATAGAAAGAGATCTTTGCAGGATTCTGAAAAGTTCAAGGGTATGTTCCTTCATTTCTTTCTCCTTGAATACAGATAGCCAACAGAGCCAGTTTTAAAACTGGAGATTAACTGAAAGTTAAAGCCTGAAAGGCAGTCATTAAAACTTTTCTAAAAGAAAGATTGAACATACAAGTGCAGAAAAATCTTCGTTGTGTCAATCAAAGAGAAATCTAGAAACTGCAAATATTATTCCAGTTGGATGAGGTTTGAAAGAGAACCTAGAAACTGGAATGAGAAAGCAATCCTTAGGTTCTCTAAAGTTTGCAAAGTATAAAATATTTATGAGCCAGTTACATTTAATGGTTCATAGCAAATCATCTACAGTTAAAGAAGCCGATTCCTATTTCCATATATAGATAAAATTGATCTCCTGGCACATTACAGCTCCTACTTTGGAACACCATTATCCTGCTGACTTTATTAGGACTACTCTGGAGTAAATTGGATGGGCCCTTCAGACACAGTTAAACAACACACAATCATTAGCAATCATACAGTGCTTTTTGAATGTTCATATACATTAGCTCAATGACCCTTACAACTTGATGAAGCAGATTATTACCCCCATATTGTAGATTAGAGGCACAGAGCCCAAGAGATAATGCCTTGCAAAGGCTACCTAATGAGTTCATTTCCGAAGCAAGAGTTAAAGCAGGAGCAGGAATTACATGCTAATAAACAAACACTGTTATCGAGCAATGTTTAGAGCTTACTGCAAAACTGGAAAAAATTAATCATTCAATGCAAATTCTATCAATCCAATGATTTAATGTCATCTAGATTGCAGTCATTGGTAAGGCAGTTTTTCTACTCCTTCTTTAACTTCCCCTCTAGGATGCACACCTTAACGTGGTGAGGGGGTTTGAGAGTGTTGAAGAAGCTGACAGCAATGCCATCAGGAGTCTAGACCAAGCAGCTAGACTCCTAGCAGGGGCATCCAAGGCAGAATGGTCAAAGCTGAGACACCAGACTAAGATGCATCCAAACTCAGAGGAAGGCAATGGTAAACCACCTCTGAATATCTCTTACCACAAAAACCCTATGAACAGAGAATGCAAAATGCAACACGAGATAGTGCTGGAAGAGGAGAGCCCCAGGTCAGAAGGCACTCACCAAGCTACTGAGGAAGAACAAAGGACAAGGACAAGTAGCACAGTGACTAATGACGCAACTGGGTCAAAGCCAAAAGGAAGCCCAGAGGCTGATGCGCACAGATGCGAAAGGAGAGTCTGGAGTTGTACGATGCACACAGTAGGAACATGGAATGTGAGAAGCATGAACCAGGGAAAGTTAGAAATTGTCAAGCAAAAAATGGAACGTATCAACATTACAATACTTGGTGTGAGTGAATTAAAATGGACAGGAATGGGACATTTTCAATCAGGCAACAACAAAATATTTTATGCAGGAAATGAGAAATTAAGAAGAAATGAGTTTGCTTTAATAGTGAGAAGTGATGTAGCAAAAGCAATTAGGAGCTACAATGCAAGGTTTGAACGAGTGATATCAATGAGATTAAATGGGAAACCTATTAACATATTTATTTATTTGTTATATTTCTATACCGCCCAATAGCCGTAGCTCTCTGGGCGGTGCACAACATAAAAACATCCAAGCAAAAACATATATCAACAACTTAAAAATAATATACCAAAAGTAGTAAAACATAATTAAACATATAAACAACTACAATACAAGCCTAAAAAATATTAAAAACGTATTAAATCAGTTAAAAGTATTAAGATGTTAAGATGTTAAGTAATTAAGATTACTAAAATATTAAGAGCGTAAGTGCAAGTGTAGGTGTTACAATAGATGTTAAAAACGTTGTTAAAATGTTGTTAAAAAGCCTGGGAGAATAAAAAGGGTTTTACCTGGCGCCGGAAGGACAGCAATGTTGGCGCCAGGTGTATCTCATCGGGGAGAGAGTTCCATAGTTCGGGGGCCACCACAGAGAAAGCCCGTTTTCTTGTTGTCACCTTCCAGGCTTCTCTCTGGGTGGGCCCCCAAAGGAGGCCCTTCGATGTTGAACGCAGAGTACAGGTAGGTTCATATCGGGAGAGGCGTTCCACCAGGTATTGTGGTCCCAAGCCATGTAAGGCTTTATAAGTCAAAACTAGCACTTTGAATTGAGCCCGGAAGCATATAGGCAGCCAGTGCAAGCGAGCCAGAATCGGAGTTATATGTTCACATCTCCGAGTCTCTGTTAACAATCTGGCCGCTGCATTTTGCACGAGCTGCAGCTTCCGAACTGTTTTCAAAGGCAGCCCCACGTAGAGTGCATTGCAGTAGTCCAATTTTGAGGTTACCAGTGCATGGACAACTGAAGCAAGGTTTTTCCTATCCAGATAGGGGCGTAGTTGGGCCACCAACCAAAGTTGATAGAAAGCATTCCGTGCCACCGAGGCTACTTGTGCCTCTAGTGACAGGGATGGTTCTAAAAGAACTCCCAAACTACGGACCTGCTCCTTCAGGGGGAGTGCAACCCCGTCCAGAGCAGGTTGAGCCTCTCCCATCTGGTCAGGGGAACCACCCACTAACAGCATCTCAGTCTTATCTGGATTGAGCTTCAATTTATTCGCTCTCATCCAGTCCATTACCGCAGCCAGGCATTGGTTCAGCACCTTGACAGCCTCACCTGAAAAGGATGAACAGGAGAAGTAGAGCTGCGTGTCATCAGCATACTGGTGGCAACGCACTCCAAAGCTCCTGATGACCGCACCCAGCGGCTTCATGTAGATGTTGAAAAGCATGGGGGATAGTACTGACCCCTGTGGAACTCCATATTGGAGGACCCAGGGTGCCGAGCAAGGCTCCCCAGCACTACCTTCTGGAGACGACCTGCTAAATAGGAGCAGAACCACTGCCATACAGTACCTCCAACTCCCAAATCAGCGAATCTCCCCAGAAGGATACCATGGTTGATGGTATCAAAAGCCGCTGAGAGATCAAGGAGAATCAACAGGGTTACACTCCTCCCGTCTTTCTCCCGACAAAGGTCATCATACAGGGCGACCAAGGCCGTCTCAGTGCCAAAACCGGGCCTGAACCCCGATTGAAATGGATCTAGATAATCGGTCTCATCCAAGAGTGCCTGGAGCTGGTCCGCGACCACTCTTTCTAGAACCTTGCCCAGGAATGGAACGTTCACTACCGGCCTGTAATTGTTAAAAATTTCTGGGTCCAAGGAAGATTTTTTCAGAAGTGGTCTCATCACCGCCTCCTTGAGGCAACCAGGGACCACTCCCTCTCGTAATGAGGCATTAATCACCTCCGTGGCCCAGCCGGCGGTTCCAACCCTGCTAGCTTTTATCAGCCAAGAGGGGCAAGGATCCAGTATAGAAGTGGTCGCATGCACCTGTCCAAGAACCTTGTCAACGTCCTCGAGCTGTACCAGTTGAAACTCATCCAACAAAACATGACCAGACTGTGCTCCGGATACCTCATTTAAATCCACTGCTATAACATTGGAGTCCAAGTCCTGACGGATGCAAGAAATTTTGTCCCGGAAGTGCCTGGCAAATTCATTACAACGGGCTTCGGATGGATCTATCATGTCCTTAGGGCCAGAATGTAATAGCCCTCGGACAATCTTAAAAAGCTCCGCCGGCCGGCAGATAGAAGATTGAATAGAGGCAGCAAAATGTTGTTTTTTAGCTGCCCGCACTGCCACTAAATATAACTTAGTATAGGCACTTACCAGTGCAAAGTTGCATCCATCAGGAGTTCGTCTCCATCTGCACTCAAGCCGTCAACTATGCTGTTTCATCGCTCTCAGCTCCAGAGTATACCACGCAGCTGTATGAGCTCTACCCAGGAGAGGGCGCTCAGGAGCGATCATGTCAACTGCCCGGGTCACTTCAGTGTGCCACAGTTCGACCAGGGTTTCGACAGGAGCGCCAGCCTTATCAGCTGGAGAACTCCCCAGAGCCTTCTGAAAACCATCTGGATTCATTAGTCTCCGAGGGCGGACCATCTTAATAGGTCCCCCACCCCTGCAGAGGGGAAAAGTCGCTGTAAGTCTAAACTTCAGCAAGCGGTGATCTGACCATGACAAAGGGGCTGATGTAAGACTCCCTACCTTCAGATCACCTTCACCCTGTCCAGTTGCAAAAATCAGGTCCAGAGTATGCCCTGCCACATGCGTTGGGCCAATGGCGTATTGGGACAGCCCCATGGTTGTCATGGAGGCCATGAAGTCCTGAGCCGCCCCAGATAAGGCTGCCTCGGCATGGATGTTGACATCCCCCAGCACTAAAAGTCTAGGGGATCTCAACAGCACATCCGAGACCACCTCTGTTGGCTCAGTTAGGGAGTCAGTTGGGCAGCGGGGTAGGCGGTACACCAACAGAATCCCCAATCTGTCCCATTGACCCAACACAAGGTGCAAACACTCCAGGCCAGTAGCTAAATGGACAGGGTGCTTGGAAAGAAAGATGGAACTCCTATAGACCACAGCAACCCCCCCTCCCCGGCCCTCAGACCTACCCTGATGCTGAACCAAGTACCCAGGTGGGCACAGTTGGGAGAGACTAGCTCCACCCTGTTCACCCACCCAGGTCTCGGTTATACATGCCAGATCAGCCCCCTCATCCACGATTAAATCATGGATGAGAGAGGCCTTATTATGGACCGATCTGGCATTTAAAAGCAGCATCCGGAGATCTGAGAGCTGGCTGATAGGGCAACCTGCAATCCTGTGGGTGCGTGGGGGACCGGAACATGGCACAGCTATTAATTGTCTGGGCCGTGTTCCCCTCACCTGGCAAGTCCTCCACACAACACCATATCTCCCTTTACCTGTCACTACGTTAATTGGGGCCTCCAGAGATCCTCCCAATTGATTTTGGCTCCTCTCTCCCAGGCACATATTGTAAACGCACACATACACACACACTCACAACCATACACTCCCTCACAAACCCACACGAAGCAATAGCCACTACAAGGTCACTCCTTCTCCAGTATAGCTTCGTTGTTAAAAGTATCAAGCCGCCTTTTGCAGGATGAGCAACGCCACCATCAATTTCCTCCAGTTCCGTGAAATAGTCCAGCCGTTGTTCTCAACCACCAAATGAGCAAACCCCCTCCTAAATCCACCGCAGTTCCTACCCGCGGGTCACTAACATAAAGCCGTTCGTCAACGCCGTTTAGTAGCACCATCAAGATGTCTGGGCGCCATCTGGGCAATCCATAGGTCCATGCGAGGCAGTATCAGAAAATCCAACACCGACGAGGTAACAACCACCCAAGAGAGAGCGACAGGAATAAAAACAGGGAGCAAGAAGCAGAGAGCGGGGACCCCCCCCACCTTCCAGCAGCTCCCAACAACTCCCAAAAGGAGGCGATATCCAAGACTGCCTCCTCGCTGCCTCCTTGGCTTTCTTCGCCTCCAAGGTGCCTCAAAGCCACGTCATCCACCGGCGACGCTAACGAGGCAAGTGGGCCGTCGAACAGGGGCCTCCAGATGGAACAACAAGGCCGCACTCCTCTCTGTCCCAAACCAGCCCCGAAAAAATGACACAGCCGGCAACACGACGGTCAAACAGACACAGGAGGGACCACACCAACCACACCAAGCCGGCCTGCCAGCGAGTCTCCGCAAATGCCAAGGTATAGTCCTTCATCCCCTTTATCCGATGTTATATTGGCGGAGCTCCCGGCTCGGCGTCTTACTATAACCATCATCCAAGTCTATGCTCCAACAGCAAATGCAGAAGAGGAATTGGAGAGATTTTATGCAGAAGGACAGGAAGAAATTGATCACACACCAAAACAAGATGTGCTGATAATCATTGGGGATTGGAATGCAAAAGTAGGGAACACAGAAGAACTAGGAATTGTGGGGAAATGGGGCTTAGGAGACAGAAATAAAGCAGGAGAAAGACTTATTGAATTTTGTGAAGCAATAATTTGTTTCTTGCGAACACTTTTTTTGAGCAACCAAAAAGATGACTGTACATGTGGACATCACTATATGGTCAACATAGGAATCAAATCAAATCAAATTGATTATATAATTGGTAGCAGAAGATGGAGAAGTTCCATACTTTCTGCAAAAACAAGACCAGGACCAGATCATGAACTGGTTGAATTGAAAATCAGAGAAAAGCTAAAGAAGAACAACAAAGCAATCATAATGCCAAAATACAATTTAAATAACATCCCAGAAGAATATAAAGATCAAATAAGGAACAGGTTTGAGGCTTTAAACTTAGTTGACAGAGAAGAACTATGGAGTAAGATCAGAGACATTATCAAGGAAGAATGCAAAAAGACAATACCTCTAGTTAAAAAGAGAGAAAGACCCCAATGGATGACTGAAGAAACTCTTAAAATGGTTAAAGAGAGAAGGAAAGCAAAAGCAAAAGGAGACAGAAACACAGTCAGAACCCTAAATGCAACAATACAGCGACTAGTATGCAGGGACAAAGAGAACTATTACAATAGATGTTTTTTAAAAAAATGTTTTTAATGCTGTTTTGTTTTAATGTATTTTAAGGTTTGTTTTTATGATGTTTAAAAGTGTTTTAGTGCTTTGTTTGCTGCCCTGGACTCCTGCTGGGAGGAAGGGCGGGATACAAAATAAATAAATAATTAATAGTTATTGTATAGAAATAGAAGAGGACAACAAAAAGGGAAGAACAAGAGCCCTATTCCAAAAGATCAGAGAAATGAAAGGGAAATTTAAACCACGAGTAGGGATGTAGAATAATCAACAGGGGAACACACTGACTGACCGAGATGAAATAAAAGGGAGATGGAAGCAATACACTGAAGAACTCTATAAAAGAGATGTCAGGATGACAGACTCATTCATGGAGGAACAGTATGATGAAGAACCAGAAATATTAGAATGTGAGGTGAAAGCTGCTCTTAAAATACTTGGAAGAAACAAATCACCAGGAATAGATGGCATACCAATAGAGTTGCTACAAGCTACTGAGACTGAATCTGTCCAAATTTTGACAAAAATCTGTCAACAAATATGGAAAACTAAACAATGGCCCACAGACTGGAAGCATTCAATATATATCCCAATTCCAAAGAAAGGGGATCCCAGGGAATGCAGTAATTATCCAACTATTGTCTTAATATCCCATGCAAGTAAAGCAATGCTCAAGATTCTACAACAAAGGCTCTTGCCGTATATGGAGTGAGAAATGCCAGACGTCCAAGCTGGATTTAGAAAGGGAAAAGGCACCAGAGATCATATCGCAAACATACATTGGAAAATGGAACGGACCAAGGAATTTCAGAAGAAAATCACCCTTTGACTATGTAGATCATGAAAAACTATGGAATGCTTTAAAAGAAATGAGGGTGCCACAGCATATGATTGTCCTGATGCACAACCTATACTCTGCACAAGAGGCTACTGTAAGGACAGAATATGGAGAAAACTATT
The DNA here is from genome assembly GCF_030035675.1 of Rhineura floridana. Lineage (NCBI taxonomy): Eukaryota > Metazoa > Chordata > Lepidosauria > Squamata > Rhineuridae > Rhineura > Rhineura floridana. Next base: position 41,052,875 of record NC_084486.1, on the reverse strand, counting down.
GGTTCCCCATTGGAAAGGGTGTGAGATGAGTGTATTTTGTCACCCTATTTATTTAATCTATATGCAGAACATATCATACATAAAGCAGGATTGGACCAAGAAGTAGGAGGTGTGAAAATTGGAGGGAGAAATATCAATAATTTAAGATATGCAGACGATACCATACTACTAGCAGAAACCAGTAATGATTTGAAACGAATGCTGATGAAAGTTAAAGAGGAAAGCACAAAAGCAGGACTACAGCTGAACATCAAGAAGACTAAAGGAATGACAACAGAAGATTTATGTAACTTTACAGCTGACAATGAGGACATTGAACTTGTCAAGTATTATCAATACCTTGGCACATTCATTAACCAAAATGGAGACAATAGTCAAGAAATTAGAAGAAGGCTAGAACTGGGGAGGGCAGCTGTGAGAGAACTGGAAAAGATCCTCAAATGCAAAGATGTATCACTGAACACCAAACTCAGGATCATTCAGACCATGGTATTCCCAATCTCTATGTACGGATGTGAAAGCTGGACAGTGAAAAAAGCGGATCAGAGAAAAATCAAGTCATTTGCCATGCGGTGTTGGAGGAGATCTTTGCGCATACCATGGACTGCGAAAAAGACAAATAATTGGGTGTTAGAACAAATTAAACCAGAACTATCATTACAAGCTAAAATGATGAAACTGAGGTTATCATTCTTTGGACACATCACGAGAAGACATGATTCACTAGAAAAGACAATAATGCTGGGAAAAACAGAAGGGAGTAGAAAAAGAGGAAGGCCAAACAAGTGATGGCTTGATTCCCTAAAGGAAGCCACAGACCTGAACTTACAAGATCTGAACAGGGTGGCTCACGACAGATGCTCTTGGAGGTCACTGATCCATAGGGTCACCATAAGTCATAGTCGACTTGAAGGCACATAACAATAACACTTTAACTTTAATGCAACAAGGGAACAAGCAGATCTCACTGGTGTCTCCCTATCCCAGGGTTGGCCAACATGTGGCCCTCTAGAAGTTGTTAGACTCCAATTCCCATCTTCCCCAATTAGCATAGCCAATGGTCAGAGATGGTGGCAACCGTAGTCCAACAACACCATACATTTAAAGCAGTATCATCCTGCTATAAACAGTGATGGCTCACCTCTCCTCGTACACGAAGAATCCTGGAAACTGTAGTTTGTCAAGGGTGGCAAGAGTGGTTAGATTCCTATTGCCTTCATAGAGTCACAATTCCCAGAGTGGTTTACCAGTCATTCTCTCTTCCCAAGGAACTCTGGGAATTGTAGATCTGTGAGGGAACAGGAGTCTCCTAACAACTCCCAGCACCCTTAAGAAACTACAGTTCCCATGAATATTTGGGGGAAGCCATGACGGTTTAAAAGTGGTATGATACTATTTTAAATATATAGTGTTGTTGGACTATGGTTCCCATCAACTCTGACCATTGGCCATGCTAATTGGGGCAGATGGGAGTTGACATCCTCTAGAGGGCCACATGTTAGCCAACCCTGGTATAGGGAGAAACCAGTGACAGTGTCGTCCCTGCCCTTGACATACCTTCTGAAGACAGGGCTTGGTTTGGCAAGCTAAACCAAGACTGAAATATTTGTTCAAAACCTTTACCAGGATTAAGGCAGCAAGTTACGCTTAGTAGTGATGTTGCTGAAGTTCAGATGAGGAGCCTTTAAATCTATGGGACCTCTAAGTGTAACAATTCAAAGGGTGTCATTATCCAGCTAATTTTAGTATTCTTTGTATCCCATTTCACAGCCATGGTTTGGAGATTGTGAAGTGCTTGTTTTTTTTATTAATGGCATTTTATACTGTTTAATATACAGAATCCATATGTGGTTCACATAAGAGGTGAAAACCGAAATATAAATATAAATACTTATCACGGTAATACCACTGGATGCCTCCACTCATTGTTTTCGTTTGTTTGTTTTGTAAAAAATGAGGTGCCAATACTCATACCTTGATAAAAGTGCTGTGGGTACCAGCACAAAACGGCTGCCATTGGCAGTAATAAAACCAGGTGCTGGTACTCCATACTGGTGAGTGCTCTCACAAAAACAGCCCTGCCAACACCCATTATTCCTCTTGTTTAATTGCACATGAAAGTTCAATTTTTGCAGATAGATTCTTCAAGGCAGCTGCCATTTAAGGTGATGAATTGAGAGATCCTGCTGGATTTCTTCAAATCCTCAAGAATCATCCTTCCAAAGTATGTGTTCCACTGCTGTATTACAGACTTGGTGGTGGCTGCGAAGTTATGAAAACTATTAAGTTTAGCAAAAGTCTCATTTCAGGAAATACAATCACCATGAAAAGAGGCACCCCATGTCAGAAATCTTTTAGGGGACCCTTCTCTTGACACAACACTGACTGGGGCTGGGAAAGGAATCAGTCTGCACATGTGTTGCTGCCATTTCAAAGAAGGTGATCTGCAAGCCTACTTTCCTTCCTCTTGCCAAATGACTTGCCAAGAGTTGGGGACAAAGTAATTTCAAAATCAAAAGGGTACTAATTTATTTGTTTATTAATGGCATTCACACCTCACCTTTCCTCCAAGGAGCTCCAAGTACATGGTTCTCTCTAATTTTATCCTGACAACAACCCTGCAAGGTAGGTTAGGTTGAAAGATAGTCACTGGCCCCCAATGAGTGTCACCCACTGAGCATCATGGTTGGGTGGAAATTTGAACCCTGTTCTCAACCCTGATCTGTGTATGTGTTTAAGAGTATCACATTTTTTTGGAACCCCCCCCCAAAAAAAACCAGCACCCTCACAAAAATTTGTCACAGATCTACAGATTACAACTTAGTCCTACACTTCACATGCATGAAATCTAATTATATTCTCTGGGACAACTATTTGCTTTATGTTATATAAGCCAAGAAGTGCCAGGTAACAAGGGAGGTAGTGTACATATAGCACAGGTTTTTTTATGAACAAGTTAGTTTTAAAAGTTTTATTTCAATTTGCTTTCTATAACACAGAATACTTCTAAATTTTAAAGCTTGCTTTGTAGCAGAAGGAACCCAATCACTCTCACCTCTGTTATGAAAGAATGGTAGGTCAAGTCTTTGAGAGCATTCCAACTGAACACATGCAAAGGGAGGAGGGATCACAAAGATCTGCTGCCTTCTCCTGAAAGTCAGGAAAATAAGCTACCCCACCTACCAATGCTGTCCCCTGCTTTGGGACAGGCAACTCTATCAAGTTTGGTTTCTCACTTTTCTAATCTTAAGCAGTAGCGTAGCGGTAAATTCAGAAGTGCAGAGTCCCGTCATGATAGTAACAGCCTCCCCCCTTTTTTGCTGCTGGGTTGAGAACGAGATCCTTGTTAATGCCTTCTCCCACAACAGATGTCCCTAGGAGCCAATCAGCATGAAAAGGGAGAGTGTTAGCTACTGAAAGGAGTCTTCACAGTGGCTGACTCACCTCCTTTCACTCCTTCAATCAGCATGAAAGCACAAGGAAGCATATTAGAAGACTTCTCAGCCACTAACACACTCCCCTTCAGAGCTTGAAAGTAACTCGTTACAAATAACAAGTTACTTGTAATTATTACTTTTTTAGTAACGAGTGGTAACCTTGTTACATTTTGCTAGTAATAAAACAAGTAGTAATTTCCTCACTTTTGAGCAGCAACTGTAATGTTTCCAGTGTTACTTGGGGGTGAGCAGGGGAAGTCTTCTGCTCCTCTGATTGGTGGACAAAAAACGTGACTCACACTGGGCTTCTGTGCAGCGTTGCTCTTCTCTTGTGGTCTATGTTAGGAGGCCATGAGGGAGGAGGTGGAGAACCAGACGGTAGTGGAATGGAGACAAAGGGGGAAAATGCTTCAAAAATGGACTGTGGAGAGAGGAAGCCAGAGGATGAACGAGGAGAAGGCAGCAGCAGAATGGAGATGAAGAGCTGTGTGTGAATTAAGGTTACCCTTTCTGGCTTTCAGGGGTGATCTCCAGACGCATTCTGGATTGTGGATCTCTGCTCGCTCACCCTACCACCCACCTGCTCTGTCACTGCACCCACCTGCAAGCCCACTCGCTCACTCCCTCGCCCTGCCACCCTCAAGCCCTGCTCTCTCACCCCCACTCGCTCACTTGCCCTACCACCCCACCTCCTGCTCTCTTGCCCCCACTCGCTCACTCCCTCACTTGCCCTACCATCCCCTGCTCTCTTGTCCCCCACACGCTCAACTGCCCTACCACCCCCACTCCCTGCTCTCTCACCCCCTGCCTGCCCAACCCCCTGCTCGGTCAGTCCCTCACTCACCCTACTGCCCCCACTCCCCTGCTCACTTGCCCCTGCTTGGTCACTCACCATACTGTCCCCTCCCACTGCTCTCTTGCCCCCCTGCTCAATCACTCATTCACTCACCCTACTGCCCCTACCCCATTCTCTCACCTCCCACTTGCTCACTCCCCCTCCTGCCCCCTCCTGCTCACTCACTCTCCTACTCGCTCACTCACTCACTCGCCCCACCCCCCGCTCGCTCACACCCACCTACTCATTCACCCCCCAACGTGCTCACTCACCCTACCACACCCCACGCGCTCTCTCCCCTCCTGCTCAGATGTATTCTTCTGCTCTGGAATGATTTCCCCTCTTCCTCCACTTTTTTGTTTACCTTTCCTTGTTCCAATATTTCAGGTTTCTTAAGAGGGACATGTTTTACATTAGTTCCATTAAGGACAATATTGCTTATCCCTGAAACTTTTTAAGGTAAATGGACACTGATTTTATTTTTCTTTGTTGATTGTACAGAACAGTATCTACATCTATTGTAAATTTCTAATTTCTAATTGTACAAAAGGAAACAAAACCCCCCAAAACTTTGCTATTTAATTTTTGTATCAAAATATTTTTTTTGTTTTATTAATATTAAAGTTTGTGGTTTGGCAATGGGTTCTTTCCTGTCATAATCATCATCAGCGCTTTATTTGCTTTTAGCCATAGGCCATTGCACAGCATACATAATGCTCAATTACTATTTATTATGTGGCTTTGAGTGTTCAAAGCACTTAGACTCACAAAATTGAAGGGGAGACTTGTAGGTCATCTAGTCCAGCCCCTACTTCAGCCTTTCCCAAGCAGTGTGCCTCCAGATGTTGTTGGACCACAACTCCCATCAGCCTCAGCCAGCATGGCTGAGGCTGATGGGAGTTGTGGTCCAACAACATCTGGAGGCACACCGGTTGGGAAAGGCTGCCCTACTTGATGCAAGAAAACCAGAGAGAAGATCCCCAACAGATGGCTGACCTACTTCTATTTGAAGATCTCCAGGGAAGGGGAGGGGAGCTGACCTTGGGCACATGGTCCAACTGTTAAAGCTGCTCTTATTTTGGGGGGACATTTTCCCGTCAACTAAAATCTATCCTCCTGTAACTTAACCCCATTAGATCCAGTCCTAACCCAGAGGTCTTTGTACTCTTCTATGTGGCAAGCCTGGAGTTACTTGAAGACTACCATCACGTACCCCCACTCAAGCCTTTTCCAGAATAAACCTACCCAGTTCACTTAAACTTTCATCATAGAACTTGTTTTCCAAACCCCTGATGATCACCATTGTTGTCCTCTGAACCCATTCCAATTTGTCCAGATCAGCACCCAAAACTGGATGCAGTGCTCCAACTGAGGCCTGACTAGTGCAGAATTACGCGAACGTTTACTTCTTATGACTTTCAAACTCCAGTTCTAATGAATGCAGCCTAAAATTGGGAGCTTCCCCCCAAGCAAACTACAGGGGCAGGAGTGATGCAGTTCAGGACTCAAAGGGCTAAATGCCTCCACTACCACACCAGGGGTCCCAATCCATGTCAGTCCCCCACACTGGCTATTTCTGAAAGAAAAAACGTGCACTCGAGGACAAACCATATGATTAATGTCATGTGTAGATTAAATTGGCCCTCAGTGGCTCTTTCTGCCTGCTTGTCTTGTCCCTTGTTCTACTACCCCCTGTATGTGTGTGTTTATTTTTAATGTTGTTTTAGACTACTTAGATGTGCAGCAGCCAAGGCCAGAACCTTGTAGGCAATTTTATTTTAAAAAAGTAACTAAAATGGAACTGTAATGATTACTTTTGAGAAAAAGTAAAGCAATCAGTTACTTTCAGAGCAATTGTAATTGTAATGGTAATTACTACTTTTTGGGGCCATGTAACTGTAACTGTAATTTATTACTTTTTAAAAGTAATCTTCCAAGCTCTGCTCCCCTTTCATGGTGATTGGCTCATAGGATGCTGGAGACATTGGGACCCTGCTCCCCAAAAAATAAGGGGTCTAAGACCCCCTGAGAACCTGGATGACTACACCCCTGATCTTAAGCTTAGTCCTCCACATTTCCATATCAGTATGTGATTTTTTTTAAGTCCTCATGGAATTTTTTTAGCATTTGACTGTAAATTTCTCCTAATGTGCATGTTTTGTAAAGCAACTTTCCATAATGCAATACATTTTTGAATGTTAGTTTCACTATTATATGCATTTTTAGGTATACCTTACCTAGTATGTGCATTTTTGGTACATGTTACTTGACTGGAGCCCTGAATTGCAAAATTAAGAGAAGTGTGAATTTTGAAGGATGGCTAAGTTCCAGCTTACATATTGTTTCGGGACATGCAAATTAGGTTGATTCGCCTTTAAATGCAAACAAACTGAGCCAAATTTCTCTCCCATGCCTGCCTCGGCCCCGATCTACATTTCTGCACCTTAGGGGAGAGGTAGACAGAAGCCTTAGCTGTGGGTAGCTAACACATCCTTGCTTGCCCGTGCTTGGATCATTGTGACACCACTACCACTCAAAGCTCTAAACTGCAATTGCAGCAAAGCTGAGGATCAGGCTGTAAAGCTCATTGAAATCAAGAGCCCCAGAAGTTCACTTTTGTTTCTAAAGTGTTAAGAGGGTCATTTTTCATCATGTTTATGGAGTACTACACAAACCTTTCCATTCCCCAGTGGATCCAGTTACACCTAAAGAAATTGGTATTTTGGGGGGTATTAGGTGGGTGAAGCAATGAGGGCAATTGATTTATGAGGCCCATGATGAGAGTGGTAATGGCTGTGTTCTCTGCTGACTTTGCGGGGTTTCCTTGACTTCTGTCCTCAGTTTGTTTAAGCCAATATAACATTACTGTGTTTTGTACAAAGAACACTCCTGAGAGTTTTGATTGTACAACTATCCCTTTGATAGTTAGATGTCACTGTTATTCAGTACTGTACACAGCCACTGAGATTCTTCATTTATTGACTGGGGACTAACAGGATTTCTAATACAGTTCCAGGATAATAAAAAAAGAGGTACAGATTGTATTGCCTATTGTCAGCATATTCCACAGCCCAATTTCTCATAAGCTTTTCAATCTTGGGACCTTTTATAAATTTGCTTTACCTTCCAAGTCTCTCCCCCTTTCCATCCAGTCCACTGACAATGACAATCATCACTTTGCAAGCAAATAGACAGGATCCTCACTCACATGGACCCTCACTCACCGCAGATCTACAGTCCACTGTGGTGCACTCAAGGGTGTGTGGACTGGAACCTACCTCAGCAGTGACATTAGAAATGTACAAGTGGTTGTAAATGAAAATATATGTAAATAAAAAGAAAATGGGATGAGGGCAAAGGGAGGTAGGGGAGATGGGAAGGAGGTGGGGGTAGATAATCAGGGGTTGCACTGTTTTATTGTAATAATGTGAAAACCCTCATAAACTATATATTAAAAAAGGTATAAGCTGTACCCGCAACAAAATGTTGCATTGTGGAGTGCTTCTGTTCAGGGTGCCAGCCAGCCACACCTTCTTCCAGTACCCTCCATTCATTCCCTCACCCCTCCCTCCATTTCTGCTCCTCCCACCCACCTACCCCCGCACCATGCCCACTGCACCATGCCCAGCCAAACAGACATTCAGCATTCTGGGGCCACCAAGCACATTCAGTCATCTTTGGGCTGCTTTTGGTGCATTTTTCCTTAGGGTTCATCTCCCCCCCCCTTTTTTTTTTGCACTGTTGCAAACCTTGGGTGCTCTCAAGCCTGCTGAAACCTCCCTCTTCTGCTACCTTTTGACTACATAAGGATCGGCACTCAGAGAATGAGTTTGCTATTGTCCTGCATGGTTATATATAGGGTGACTAGAAGAAGGAAGTCTCAGATTCCCTCTGAAAACCAGCCAGATGGAACAGAGAGAACCTGAGATGGCGAGGACCTTCCATATATGTTCTTCTCTGCCTCTCTGTAACTTCCATGATTAATGCATTTAAATGCTTGAGGAAATGCTTGGCAAACCAGATGTGGGTCATTCACTGCTCATCACTGGCCTAGTCTCTCTCACTGAGCTTTTTGGAAAATTAATGAAATAAACACTTAAAAGTTGTCATCCTTTTCATAGTAACGTGGGAGCAAACCCCAACGAGTATAGAGGGGCTTATGCCAGAGAATATATGGGTAGGATTGGGCTTCATGGCATTGTTGCCAATGAAAAGTGGCCCAATGTTTTGTTAATAGCAGCAACCATTTGTCCTGCAATATTGATTGAGACTGTGGTAAGAGAATGGATTTAAGCCAGAGTTGTTTTAATTTTACAACTCTGTCTGAATTCCAGGAATTATGTTTCTGGTATGCTTCATTTTCATTTCCGAGGAGTGCATTCATATTAACTAAGCAGAAACAAGGCATAATTTTAATGCAGTCTGTTGTTTCAAGTCCAGTGTGATACATTTGAGAAATGTCCCTAATTACTCTAACATTTATTTTTAATTGATGGAGGGTTAACTGGAACCATTTCTCTTTTATGGAATAATCTCTCTTTAAATATTACTTGACTTTATAATAAAAAATTCTTGTCACTTAAAAAAAAAGTAAGCTTTTGCATCCAAACTAGGCCTTATGTGTTTGTTTCTGGACTCAGTTTAAAGTACTGATTTTCACCTTTAAGACCCTGAATACTTTGTGGAGAGATTATTTGAAGGACTGCCTGCATCCATCTTTCCAGGCCCCGAGATCAGTCCCACAGTACCTGCTTCCTCACCTGCCATCAAAAGTCATCAGACTGGCAGGTACCAGATATAGGGCCTTTTTAGTGGTGGCCTCACATCTTTGGAACTCCCTCTTCCAGAAGCTACATATGGTCCCCTCACCAATGACTTTTAAGTGGACTTTAAAACTTTTTTTATTTTGTTCTGCTTAGTTTTTCATTGAATCTCATGGTGAAAGCAAACCTCCACCTAAAAACAAGACCATAAGAAAAGTCATGGCTGTTTTCAGCAGAAGCCAAGGGATCCCATCAGAAAACCCCCAAGGAGAGGCACCCCTTAGAACAGCATAATCTTTGTGGGTGCCAGGTAAAGTTACCAGGTCTCTGGTTTTTGGGCAGAGTCTCCGGTTTTTGGGGGGCCCCTCCGGCTCTCCGGCTAGCACCCCTTAATCTCCGGACTCTCAGCTTCAATTTTTTAAAAAAGTTTCTAGGTGGTCTGGTTCCCGAGATATACACCAAAACGTCAGCCACCACCGGCCGCGACTGTTTAATCCATTTAACTGATAACGACGCTGAAGTTGGTTCCTAGTTCCCAGTTCCTTACTTGCTTGAAAGTTCAAAACACCAAAAAAGAAGAGTTGACAACTACAGCAACTTCAAACCAAACTTAACGTGTCTCTGAACCCCAACATATATGTTGGGGTACCCTGTATGATATATCACTGTGATCGGGGGACTCTCCCCATCAAGCAAAACAATACATTTATGCAATCAAAATCATCAGGCTTCTGATATTATCATAAATACATAATGATGTCATAAAATCATAAAAAAATAAGTAACTGGGGGTGCCCACCCCAAACTCTGCTCTGGGACAGGACAAATCATATACCCCAGGAAAGGGGAGGGTGTCCTCTATGAGATGCCACTGTGTTCTGCCTGGCCCAGAGCTTCTGCTGGGCGCAGGGCACGGAGGAGGGCATCTATGCAAAATCAAAGCAGACCAAAACATACAGGAAAAAATAAATAACTGGGGGTGCCCATGAGGGCATCTATGCAGACAGAAAGGGTAGAGAATCTTCTTACTCTTACTCATTTTTCAGACCTGTTTCTGAAGTGAAGGGTCAAATCTGTAAAGAAGTTTGGAGCAGCCACATTAAAAGATAAGGGCAGGGCATTCCAGGCAAGGGGTTGCCAACCCTGCTTGGATATGGATGTTTTTGCAGAGGATCCCTAGTCAAGCTTTACCAACAGCACAATCCAAACTATATCTACTCAGAAGTAAGTCCTGTTGAGTTCTATTGGGGCTTAGTCCCTTAGTACGTGTGTTTAGAATTGCAGCCTTCAGGGGCATCCATCTTTTACTCCCGAATGCTCCCATCTAACATCTCCACAACACTAGGCTCCTTTCTTCCTACAGTGACCTTCTGGTGACTGGCCTGGCCTGAAGGCACTTAAACCCTTCTTGCTGAAAGCAAGTAGGCTAGATTAAATGTTCCCTACCCAGGCTCCATCTTTTAGCTAAGATATCTAGCTTAATTTCCAGTCAGATTTTTTTTTAATTGTATGCTCCAAGCAACTGTGATTGATTTTTAATGTATCATGCTTAATGACATCACTTGCACCCACCCCATGACATCACTCGGGGCCACCCCATGACATCACTTGGGCCCACCCCTAAAATCTCAGGTTTTGGGATGCTTCTGACCTGGCAACCCTAGTGCCAGGTTAAGATCTCTCACCCAGGCCTTTTAAATACCCAGTGTAGTCTGGGCCTCTGAGTGTTCAAATCTGTGTTTTAATCTTGGGGGTGCACGTAGGTTTTGTTTTTGTTGTGTTTATTATGCTACCTTTGATTTTATGGTTTAAAATCTTATTTGTATTTACATTGTTTTCTTATTCATTGTAAGCTGCCCAGAGAACTTTATGGCTGCTAGGGAAAAAGGAAAGGTAAACTACGGCGATTCCAAGGACTAAAAAAGAGAGAGAGAAGCAGGAAGAGTACACTAAAAGGAAGGACCCCAGGAATTCCTTTTGCCTGGTATCCAAACAACTCACTTATCAATCACAGCTCTGACTTCACTCATTGGCTAATAACCCTGACAGGAAGTAGCAACCAGTCTGGCTCATTTCACATAAATCACTTAGAAGGGTACCTGCACATTTTGCTCCATGTTTCTTTTCTAGGAGGGCTAGAGACTTACCTTTAAAAAAAATGAAAGCTCAGATTCTGGACTGCCTCCTGAGAGCACCACTGAAAGATTTTGCAAGCATCATGGTGCCCACAGGTGATATGTTGGCTCCAGTGCTTTATGCTGTGGAGTGCCACTATGAGCCTTCCAAATGAGACACTGATAACATAATTATTATTTGTTGTTTTATTCATTTATATCCCACCTTTTCCCCAGAACTGGGATTCAGGGCAACTTACAACAATTAAAATAAACACAGTTAAAAACACATAAATACAACATACAGAAGCTATAATTAAAATGTAATTAAACTAACTATAAAATTAAAACCATTTAAAACATAAGTCCCAATGTCTGCCGTCTGGCCTTTCTGAGTCAAAATCCCAGATCCTAGCAATGCACAATTTTTCTAGCTTCCTTAACTATATTGTACGAGTCCTTAGAACTGGTAGTCTAATACTGTGACCGATATTCTCATGGGTTCCATATTGTGGTTTTCCTAGGGTCATTTAATTGTGTCTCCAGGTAGACCCATTACTTCACATCATTTCAAGTGAACCTAAGCAGAAAGAAGCTAGGTTCTCCATATACATAGAAGTAAGCACTTATATTTATTCTCAGTCAAACCGATGTCATCTCTCAGCTAAGAGAGAGGATGGCTATGGCGAGCACAACTAGGTTTTGTTTTAATCATACCTCTGTGCCGATGACTAAAATGTAGAGATTATTAATGCATGGTCATGGGTTGGATCCATGGGTAAAATTCCACTCTGCCCTCCAGGTGTTGATTATCCCCACATTTTCTTTATCAACAAAGGGCTCATAGCTCTCTGACTGATAGATCCCCTCAACTCTATAACAAGGACCACTCTCACAAATATTTATCAGTTCACCCTGCCATCATGAGATGCCAGAATATTTGTGCTTACTAAAGCACAGGTATCCCCCCCGCCAAAATATTATTTTCTGTATGATGATAATTTTATAAGTCTCTGTGGATGACTGATAGAAGGAAGTACTTAGATTGTGGGTCCAAAGCTTAAAGATCCCATTTTATGGGGTTCCATATGGTTCAAATATACCAGATCAAATAAAATATTTTATTATTTCAACCTCACTTTTCTGTCACTAGGCTCACAAAGTAGCTTTCAGAGTTAAAAATGGTAAGAAGATTACACAGTTTACTTTTGAAAGCAAAGTTATGGCAAGAGTAATTGAATCATGCATATTCCAAAATGCTGATAGGGGCAGCTTGACTCTGCTAACTGTTTCTCAGGAAGCATAGACCATTAGGGCCAATACAGGCGAAAGTCCCATTGATTTCACTGGATCTTCCAGCGACTCAGTGGGTCTTAACAGTGCTTATCTTTGGCTGGATTTTGTCCTTATTTTTTTACAGGTTGTAACCCGGAAAATCCATTCTTACCTTTCATGTTGATGATACAGTGGAAGACTGTGCAGCAGCTGTGACTCCTCCCCCCCTTGTAGCAAGCTTCCATGTTAGGTGGGGCAGCCAGATTTCTAGGTGGGCATTTTTGGGGAGGAGGCTCATAGCACCAGACAATCCCACACACACACTCAGTGATGGAGAGAATGTGAGGGCCAGGCCAGTGGAAGGCAAAGGCAGTGACCTTCCCCGTCACTCCTCCTCCATGCAGAGAGTGTGTTAACTTACATAATGGGCTAAGTAAAGGTCAAGTTAACAGAAAATGTAGCATGAACACCAGGAATTAAATGACTGGCATACTTTTTGTTTCATAAGAAAAAAGGATGTTAAGGATAGAGTGAACAACGGGATACCTTGAGGGTCCCTCCTAGTCTTGTTCCTGACATTTACGTTTTCCTTCTTGTTGGACAATCAAGGGGGGGGGAATTTAACTGGTTGCTACATAAAGGACTAACTAAGCGACTGGAACCTAATTGTGGAAAGCAAGTGGAATTTTTTTACTGGTTGCTGGGTTAATTTTTTCTGCCCAGAAACCATGAAAAGCCTCATAGTAAGCTGCACATATTGGGAAAATCAGAAATTAGGCCTGAGTTACAGCCCAGGTGACCAGCTGGCCAGCCAGAAATGTTTCTATTTCTCTAGGGCTGTTTTCATCCTTTGCCATCGAATACTCAAGAAAAAGAAGAAAAAATAGCCACTATGACTGTGAGTATAGTGAGGTCTTTAAAAGACTAAAAGGTTACTTAGATAGCTATATTTTTAGATCACCAAAAGTTATCTCTTTATTTCACCCTTTAGCAATAAGCATCTAATGTTGCTCTACTCATCATAATTGCAGAATAAACAAACATGCTTCTTTATCGCTGGCTGGGTGAAGAACAAAACTGAAAGGAGAGCAAAGTTAAATTCAAGGGGTGGAGCCTAACTCTTGCCCTTAATACAAAGTTCTAATATTTAATTCTTCAAGGATCCTGTGACTGTACAGGCTGGGTTTTTCAGGATCACTTAAGTAATTATAGGGTGATTGTGATCACAAAAATTCTACCCTCAGTCGGGAGAAGTCTTGAGTGAACAGACTTTTGATGGCTCTTCCAAATGAGGCATTTGTTGTGCATTCACCCTGCCTTATTCATTGCATTTTCCACAAGGTCCTATTCTTAAATTGTTCCTGTTCTTAAAGCAAGTTATCAATGGAGGCTTTCATTGTCTGTGATGTCACAAATTAAAAAAGACAATTTAAAATATATATGCGGGGTGGGAAGCACAGTTCTAGGGGGCACTGCACCCATTTCCCAACCCTGGCTACAGGGTTGACTCTCCCTGGTTCTTTTTCCATTCCTTCCACAAGACAGTGGTCTTACTGCAACACCTATATTGAGCAGGAATTTAACTTTGCCTTGCAGCAGATGGAAGAGAAGGTGAGTCAAAGGAGTGCAGAACAACAGGAAGGAAGTGCTACAGCTGACATAATTAACATTAAAGGTAAAATTGTGTTCTGTCTGCAATTTGACAACCCAATTTTTTTTAATCAGCATTTATAAAGCACTTAATATTTTAAAAATGTCTTAAGTGATGTTATAACGTACAAACCATTAAAACTGCTGAGAATAATTAGCTACAGATGCTAATTAACTTATCAATGCCAGGATGTTTGTGTTCTCATCAACACTGAGGAACGGTGTCAGCACCTGGTATGCTAGGGCAAATGCTATGATCCTAGTGCCTCAAGAGGACCCGTGGACACTGTCTTCCACATCAGGGAACTGGGTCTGTGAGCCTCCATTTTAATTTCCCACTGTGCCCCAGAGATACACTATGGTGGGTGTTCTGAGACACTGTGGAAAATTAAAATGGCAGCTCCCAGTCACCCTTGGAGTGCTGTTAATACTTTCACTGCGAGATAAGTCATCCATCAACATGACAGGCCCTGCTGATTAGCTGGATCCATATCAGTCCAGCTTCAGGCCCAGTCATGGCTGTTCCACCCCCTTTTGTATACCTGTCCATCAAAGTTTATAACATGGTATATTAGTTAAATCTTTAAGATGACAGAGCACTGTTGTTTTTGCAGAGAATATAGCTTCTGTTAATAGTGCAGCCAGGAAAGCAAGAGAAAATTAATGTCAGCTACAGATTTTATTTGGGTACAAAGGTGTGTGTGTGTGTGAAGACTACTACAGACTGCAAATCAGATTGCTTTTTTTAAAAAAAAATCATGAATGGCGCAAAGAGAAGCTGCTCCTAGTTGCTCTATCTCAATCGCTATTTATAGCTAGGACTTTCAAACACTCTTGCTATAACACTTTCTGCTAAAGTTGTGTTTTGAATAGAATGGTTTGTTCAAATGCATCGCTCTGAAAGATGTGAAACTGCCGGGTATGGATGACCTTAATACCATACATAGGAAAATGGATAGGATTCAGAAGACGGATAACTATTCTATCACCAGCTATTAATGTAAATAACAAAGCACACACAAAGTGACTGAATGGGAAAACAAAAGGAGGCCAGCACACACAGAAACACGGTGTTATAACAAATTTCGTACAGGGATGACTATCGGCTTCCATGTAAGTAGCAAAGCATTGTGGGTTAGACAGGAAAAGATTATTAACCTTATAGTTCACAGCCAGAGCTCAGACAGGTCTTGTTAAATTACACAGTACTGAGCTTCCTTCCACGTATAATCTGCAGAGGATTCTAATACTATCTTATTGCTTAGAAAGACCCCATGGAAAACAATGACGTTACTGGAAAGCTAATCTTCCCCCCATTCAAATCCACAGATGGCAGCACCACAGAGAAAATGCTGCTATGGCAACCTTAGCTGGGTTTTGCAGAGAGATGTCCATTGCTGTGTCTTTTATTATAGGATTGCCTAATTGCGGATTGCAAGAGGCATGCTTGATGGGCTGCTGAAGAGATGCATGCGGTGTCTAATGAACTGAGATTAAGGAATGTGATTTGTATAATATAATTGCTGCGGAACACCAGAGGGGTGGGGGGGGAGGGTTCAGGATTTCAATATTTTACAGATGGTAAGAGGGAAATGGACATCTTTTTCTCCTTTGGCTTCCACTGCTCTGCCCCCGCAACATCAGCCAGCTGAAGATTTGAATGGCTAGTTCTGCTTGATACCTTGGTAGATCATAAAGATAGATCATTAGCTTGGCAGGTGGGCTGAAGTTAATATTCCCTGTAAGGATTTTTGCTAGGCTGTACAACTTTGAGCAATCTGGACCAGGGAAAAAGAAATTTGGCAGTCTTAGGACCTTCTCTTCCTCCCTATTTTTTCTCCCCATGGTCAAGCTCTTTTGAGACAGGAACCTATATATCTGTTTATATTCAGAAGCACTATGTACCTTGATGGCCATCTGGATAATAGCTTCACAGAAGTGACTCATACTCAGACCCCCCCAATTCATGGGTATCTAATGTGGTGCCCAACCCTCTTATAATCCCTGATCATTGGCCATGCTGGCTGGGCTGATGAGAGCTGTAGATAAACAACATCTGCAAGATACTGCATTAGCTATTCCTGCTCTAAGTTAACACATTTGGTATATGTGGAAAGTGATACTTCTCCCCACACACATACACACACACAATGTAGAAGGGTGAAGATTTGACACACCTTTTTTGTTCCTTTCTTATGTGGGAATAACTGTATAGTCCACCTACAACCGCTGATTTGATGTATTTGCTGTGCGGACAGGCTGTACATGAGGGCTGCATGAATCAGGTCACCAAATTAGCACAATTAAGAGTTTTCTTATCATTCTTCTTCTTGTTATTGTTGCTGTTGTTGTTTGTTAGTTGCCTCATATCCAGTGGTCTCTAGGCAATTTACAACACATTTTAAAAATATACAATATAAAATAAATTTTAAAACATACAATATACAAAATGTAAAACCCAAGCAAAAGGCAGCATACCAAAGGCCTGAGTGAAAAGGAAAGCCTTTGTCTGGTGCCTAAAGATGGATAGAGAAGGTGCCAGGTGTGCCTCCCTGGGGAGACCATTCCACAGCTGGGGGGGCACTAATGAAAAAGTACATTGTCATGTTGCCACCCTCTAAGCCTCCCATGGGGGTACACATGAAGAAGGGCCTCAGATGACAATTCAGGGTTCGGGTGGGTTCATACTGGGAGAGGCGCTCCATGAGATATTAAGATTTTGAGCCACATAAGGGTTTATAGGTTAAAACCAGCACTTTGAATTAAGCCTGGCAACTAATTGATTGCCAGTGCATCCATGCCAGAATGTTTGGACCAACCAACCTAATAAGCAATCTGGCCACTGAGTTCTGTCCTAGCAAATCAAAGATAATGAAAGGGAGCTAGTTTTGAAGAGCATATGATCCATCATCATCCTATCTAGTAGTTAGTTAAACATATAGGAAACATATTCAGGGCAAGTGTGCATGTTTGCTTTCATGCATTAAATGATTACATGTGGGATCTCCCTCTCTTTTGCCCTTGACATGACGTATGTTCCCTGTCCCCCTCCCCCCAGCATGCAAAAGGTGAGCGGGTTCATTTTCTCCTCCTTGGTGGAGCTCAAACTCCTGTCTCCTGCTTCCCAGCCCAGTCCCCTGTAGAGTGAGTCACTGGAGGAGGATGCTGTCAGTGTGTGGCCTTGTCCTAGGTGAGCCGTCTGCTCTCTTTGCAGGTCCCCTATCAAGGATACTGGGTTACGTGAGGTCATCTCCCCCCACACCTTTGTGTGTGTGGTGCTCTAAATCAGGGGAGGTGAAGAAGAGAATGAGATTTGAACACTTGCCTGGATGGATGTCTGAGGATTGCTGGCTGTGTTGCTGGTGTTCTGAGCCCATGGTTCTGAAACACACTTTGTCAGATAGTCAACTCAATCTCTCTCTTTAATCAAGAACTATTTTATTAAACCAAATAAACAAATGGTATACAGAGTCTCCAAGAAAGCTTACAGCCTCTGAGGATAGTGAAATGATGGTGATGATGGTGGAGAAGTTTAACGGTAGATAATTCTTGGGGAAGCATTCAGTGACCTCCCACCTACAGCAGTCCAGTCCAGGATATGATGTGTACTGGATTCTACTGAATGCATGAATTGACCTGAGATCACTGTCATTTTTTTTTTTAGAATGTTTTTAAAGTTGCTTTGTTTTAATTTATTTTAAAGTCTGTCTTTATGATGTTTCAAAGTGTTTTCAGTGCTTTTGTTTGCTGCCCTAGGCTCCTACTGGGAGGGTGGGTGGGATATAAACCTAATAAATAAATTTAAATTTAATAAATAAACAAACAAACAAACAAATAAATAAAATAGCAGAAATGCTCTATTCAGTAGCATCGTGCCTATTAGAATGTCCACTGCTTATCTCTCCCCAGTGGCGTCGGATGGCTCCACGTTAGTGGGGCAGTGGAATCCGCTCTGGGTTTTAGTCCAGACTTTCAAGGATCTGTCCAAAGTGCTGAATATAATAGGTTCAGCATCTTAGGCAGCTCCTTGAAAATTCAGAATAAGACCCAGAGCGGATTCCACTGCTCCACTGACATGGAGCCATGAGGCGCCTTTGTCTCTCCCACTGATTGTGTTTAGAAAGAAAGTGATATGATGCTTTTTTCATTCTTAGGGCCCACACAGTGAGTCTTTCTATTCTTTGCTCCATCTTGCTGACTCCACAGATGGAAAGTGGGAGGAAAGGGGAGGGGTGGCAGTTCTCTCTTAGATGCTATTCCCAGCACTAGCACCACAACACACACCAAGATAAAAAGACAAACGTTGCCAGGAGGTAGGAAATGTTTGGCTGCTGCTCTTGCTGATTCCTACATAATTTCTGTGTGTGCTTCCACTAGGGATGGGATCCATTGGCCGGTACTGGTTTGAAAGCATTCCGTTGACCTAAGAGGCTGACATCGATTCGAGTTCGTTCTGCCAGTCACTGCTTTTACTGATCTGTGGTTATCAATATTAATATGGCCAGCAATATGAAGAAAGTATTGACATTTTGAAAGAAAGTATCAATAAATTATATCATTCCTACAATAGATATTTTCAAAAACAACCATGGAAATTCGCTACATTAAAACCCGATGCTCAGCAACTGAGAATAAGCGAACTAATAGAAAATTTGGTACCAAATCCGAATTGGGTAGCATTGTAGCACATCCCTAGCCTCCACACAGTCCATTATGTTGTAAAGGACTGTTGCAGAAAATTTTCTTGTGTAGCTGCCCTACCAATATAGCAAGATTCATAGTGACATTTTTCACTAAAGAAGAAAAAAAATACTCTGAATGTTTAAGAAGTATTTTGCTCAAGAGAGGTAGAGAAAAGGACTGTAGTTTCAGTGCCATAGGCTAGGGGTGTTGGTCATGTATTTGAAAATACAATTTAAAATTAAACTCATTTTGAAATGATACAGTAGCTGGAGGAGTTATTTAATCTACAACATCAAAGGCACTGAAGATGTTCCAATATACTAAGACTCAAGAGCGTGAAAGTGGTTTAGATTTTGTAAGTGGTCAGCTGCACAGATATTCCAGATTTGGTCCTTTGGTATGAAAAAGCTGGAATTCCCTAGTGGCTGTCCACCTGCAAAATTAACTAACATTTGGCTAGAAGTTCCTAATATATTGGTCCCTAAAATCATGATGTTATATACCTTCACACACTAGTCTAAAAGCAGAAGACATCAAATGATACAGCTAAATGTGGCCCCTTCCAGAAATACCTATTTTCAAATAGGATCTAAAGTTCAACACTAACAATTACCTTAATGGAGGCTGCAATTCTAAACATCCTTTCCTGAAAGTACAGTATATCTCGTTGAACTCCAAAGGACTTCCTTCTGAGTAGATCCCAACAGGATTGCACTGTATGACTGCAACCCAAAACATACTTACCAGGGGGTATGTCCTATTGAACACAATGAGATATCTATCTGAGTAAACTTGCATAGGATTGTGCTGCACGTCTGCAAGCCTGTACATATTTACTTGGGAGTAAGTCCCACTGAACTCAGTTGGATTTATATTAGAGATGGATAAGAATGCTCCTGGAATTGGACTTAAAATTGGATTTTATAAAACCTCACATGTTCTCCATTTTTGTGGAATGATCACATTTGCTCTGGACTTCAGCAGCTTTCTCCCAAATCACACACAATGGGATGGACTACAAAAACTCAGGCTACAGGTTATCTTACTGTGAATCATGTTTTGCATGAGAGTAAAATGTGGTAAACAGCTTGCCCTAAAGAAACCATATCCTTTATAGAGTCAGACAACCTATTATTTTGAATGTTAAAATGCAAGTGTGACAATATCCAATCAGGCACAAAGGCAGTTAGCTGACATGCTTCAGATTAACTCCTTGGGAAAATTCCATTCCCATGAGCACCATATATAGGACAGTCTGACTGTAACAGAAGTTGCATTTCATAAGTTTCTGAAAGCTTATGGATTCAGATCTTACATGCTTTTGTTTTCAAGTCATATCACAGCCAGGCTGTAATTGAAAACAGACATGAGTTAATGAATGAAGAGTTCAATATTGCAGTAAAGAAAAAGAACAAAAAGGTTAGTACAATAAAGCACAAATTAGATGGGGCAGGGCAAGGAAATTCTGAATACAACCGCTGCAGATTTATGTAGTCAATGAAGTCATAGCAGACTTCATAGCAATGAGGTAATACATTACAGTTACAATTACATGGCCCCAAAAGTAGTAATTACTGTTACAATTACAGGCATACCCCGCTTTAACATATGCAATGGGACCAGAGTGTGTATGTAAAGTGAAAATGTACTTAAAGTGAAGCAATTATCTATGCATGTACTGTACTGCAATCGCCACTAGATGGCAGCGGCATCATGCCATTAAGTGTCCGTTATTGCGAAGTGCGTACATTAAAGTGGGGTATGGTGGAGCATGTACTTTATAGCGAGGCGACTTTAAGTGAAGTGGCTTTAAGCGGGGTATGCCTGTACTCTGAAAGTAACTGATTACTTTGCTTTTTCTCAAAAGTAATCACTACAATTACAATTCAGTTACTTTTAAAAATGCTTACAAATTCCTGGCCTTGGCTGCTGCGCATCTAAGTAGCCTAAAACAACATTAAAAATAAACACCCCCACTCAGCCAGCAAGCATAATCTGTCTCACTTAACCACCTCCCGGGCCCTGCTCTGCCCTGCCACTGAGGAACACTCACCCAAGCAAACATTTTCCCCTGAGATGCAAAAAAGTTAAAATACTGCAAATGCAGCACAGTAGCCAGAAAGGGTGGTGGAGGCCACTCTGTGTGCCAAGTGCAAACACAATATTCACACACACACATGTACGTTGTCATCTTTCACCTCCACAGTGCTTTATCTCCATTCTGCTGCTGCCTCTTTCTCCTCCTTTATCCATGTTCTTGCCCTCCAGCTCCTTTTTCCTTCCACTCCATTTGTTTAAACAATTGTTTTCTCCACTCCACCCCATCTCACTTTCCACCTCCTCCCTCATCGCCTCCTACTCACCCACACAGTATGAGGGAAGAGCGATGATGTAGAGAAGCCCAGTTTGAGGCACATGATTTTCATCCACAAATCAGAGGAGCAGAAGACTTCCCCTGCTCCCCCCCCCAGTAATACCCAAAAGTAATGCTGGAAACATTACAATTGATAATAAATTACTCCTAGTTCTATTACAATCAAAATGTAAAGGAATTACCCACTTGTTCCTCAAAAAAGTAATGAATTACAAGTCATAGCATTAGATACCATTTTTAGAAGATTTAAGGCCACAGTCTAAAGAGATACACCCTGTTCTGTTGTAGCCCACACTTGAAGTATTTTATTCCACCTTTCAGTCATATTCCCAAGGCAGTTTACAAAACAGAATAAAACAATTAAAATGCAAATACAAAACACACACACAAACCCCTAGCCAAACCCCTAACAGCCACAACGTTGTACAAGCAGCATAAAGCAGCCAGCAGAATTAAAATCCTTTTCAAATGGCATGGGGGCAGCTCCTGAAGAAAAGGTAACTTGGAAGCCCCATTGCTCTTGAACCAGTCACTAGATCTGATTCTAAATAGGCTGGTTTTGAATTAATATTGATAAACATAGCATTAGCACTGAGTCAAAGGCAGCCAAAGGAAAACCTAGTTTACATACCTGCAGGATCAGGGGTCAGCATTGCCAGCAGGCACCAGGAGCACTTGACCCAATATTCAAGGTGCAACTTTATTTATTTATTTATTTAATTAATTAATTTAAATCCCACTCTTATTCCCAGAAGAAGCACAGATTGACAGACAACAAATGATAAAACACTGAGAACATCTTGAAATATATCTCAAAAACAAACATCTTAAAAATAAACATCTTTTTTTAAAAAATAAATCTTTTAAAAATGATGTTGTGATGTATATGAATCTGAAGGGTGCAGGAAGCAGAGTGAATCAGGCGATGTATGGTGGCCATAATATGTGACCCAGTGAATGGGAGCACCTAGTCCTGTAGCACTGTGGGTCCTAACTGAGTGCTTGAGTGGAAGATTATTCTGGTAATCTGGACTGAGCAGATGGGGGATGGGGGAGAAATTTGATTCAGTTCGCAATGAAAGCTGAATTTATCAAACTTGCACTTTCCAAAACCATATGAGAACTGAAACATGGCCATCCTTCAAAATTTGCACTTATCTGAATTTTGTGATGCAGTTCTCAAACCATCCAATGTTCACAAAAATGAATATTTTAGAGAGAAATGTGCATAAAAAGAATTATATTAGTGAAACATAACATAAAATGCATTACATTAGGAGATGTTGCTTGAAAATGCATGCATTACTCAAAACTGCATACAAAAATGTGTTTAGTAGGAGAAATTCATACTAAAATGCTGAAGAATTAATTGCTGCAGAATTGAATTTATGAATGGGAAAATTGGAAGTGGAGAAAAGGACAGATCTTTCAATCCCTAGTTACAGCCAAAGTTTGAGAAGGTCCCAACATTTTCGGAGGTATATAATCCCATTCTGAGGAATGCAGTTTCCAGTCTGCAGAAAGCAACAGACATAACTATGCAAAGAGCTAACAAATCACACACTGGACATTTTATGTGCTGACTGTTCTTCTCTAATGTAGCCCAAGAGCTTTAGTGCCTTGAAATCAAAAGGTGGTTTCAAAGGTGACATGCCCACCCCGAGTCCTCAACCCCAAAGTCCATCATGAAACCATCATGAAACTTTTGCAACAAAATGCCCTTATGTGTCCTTTAAAGAAAGAAACCATGCACTGTAAGAGGTTCACAGAAGTTGAGCAGCCTCATGTTGGACATTTATTGATCTGGTGAAGCTCCATAGTGGGGAGGTTTCAGTTTCTAGTCCACTCCTTCCTTTCTCTGTTTTACACACAAATGCAGACCACTGTTGAGTGTTCAGAAACAGCATGGTAATACCAAGAGAAGACGACAGGTGAAGGCCGAGGGTCATCTTCCTGTTCAGCTCACAATTTTCTTTTCTTGCATGGGTAGCAGGGTGCAGAGTAGCTCTGTTGCTCCCATTTCCAACAACAGTAGGACACAGTAGGACATGAAACCGGGCCTGAAATCCTATACCTAACTGTCTCAATGAAACTTACTTTTGAATAGATATGTATAGGGTTGCACTATTAATGCTTAAGGGTGAGCTGGGGAGAGCCCACTAAAATCCTATCATTCTCTTTTCTATGGTAGCTTAAAGGGGGGGAGTAGGTTGTTATGATGTGAAAATGGAAGGTTCAGGTTAAACTACAAGCCAATTTTGACTGCCTTGGCATCTATGGCTGCACTGTGCAGCCCAATCATTCAGGAAAAGTTCTTTAAGGCTTAAAGGGAATCATCAATATTTTACGTCCAGGAACATAACAGCATCAACTGAAAACGTAATGAGAAAAAGCCAATAATCCCTGCAATTTGTGCTTCATAAATTGTTTAGCACTGTTACATTTTGCGGGATTCAAATTTTAGGAACAGCTAGTGAAGCTTTACATATAATGCCCCGGGCATCCTTCTAAATGTTTGCTAAGAAAGGCTTCTGCGTTTTTTACCATTCCAAGCCAAGAGTAGGCTCTTTCAAATAATTGGAAAATAATAGTGAAAATGACGCCATAGTAATTGACACTTCTGCTCCTTTTGTCTTATTAAGAGTAAACTGATTTTTGTTCCTTGGAGAAGCCATTGCTAAGTGCCAAACATTTCCAATTCAAATGTTGGAATGGGTTACATTTTTAGATAAGGGTGAGTAATGTTAATGCCCTCCCTCCTGGGACTGATATCCAGTGGGTAGTAATGTATTTTTATATAAGGCTGAGGCATTCTATTTCATAGAATCCCTACTCACATTGAACAACTAATTGTTACTTAAATTTAAATATATTTAATTTTATGGAGGACATTAAATATGTAGTTTGTGATTATATTTTCAAATAATGTTTAGACAACAGGAATAAATTAAATCTTAAACATCCATCCAGAAATTATAGGGTTGTACCTAAAGTTAGTCCGACTCAGAGTAAACCCAATGAAATTAATGAGTGTGACTTATAGAGCCATGTGAGCCCCCCTCCCCGGTTCCCTGTGTCTTTTTCACGTTCTTTTTGTTTCTTGATAATTTTATTTATTAACAAAACTAACTAAATTTATTCAGTAAAGGTTTTTGTTTTGATTTCTAGACCAGCAACACCCAAGCCAGCTTTGGGCACTTTCTTGGGAGCACTCTGGCTGGAGCTTGGGACAGGGATAAAAGGAGGTGCCCCTGTGAACCCTTTCCTGGCAACAACAATGACAGCAACCAGTAATCAGCAGAGGCTGTAACATCTGTGCCAGGCTGACGAAATAGTTTTCTTGCATTTTTGTATGGGGATGTTTTATTATGTTTGTCATTAATTGAAATGTTTTAATTGAATGATTGTTTTATTATGAACGTTTTATTGTTATGAATACTTTATTTGTTAGGAATGTTTTATTTATTATGAATGTTTTATTACGTTTGTCATTAATTGATATGTTTTAATTGAATGATTGTTTTATTATGAATGTTTTATTGTTATGAATACTTTGTTAGGAATGTTTTATTTATTATGAATGTTTTATGACGTTTGTCATTAATTGATATGTTTTAATTGAATGATTGTTTTATTATGAATGTTTTATTGTTATGAATACTTTGTTAGGAATGTTTTATTTATTATGAATGTTTTATGACGTTTGTCATTAATTGATATGTTTTAATTGAATGATTGTTTTATTATGAATGTTTTATTGTTATGAATACTTTGTTAGGAATGTTTTATTTATTATGAATGTTTTATTATGTTTGTCATTAATTGATATGTTTTAATTGAAAAATTGTTTGTTGTATGATGACTTTAAATGTTACAATGTTTGCACAATCAAACGGAGTTATTTATTGGCTTTTTCAGTTTTGGAATGATTTAGTATTTGATTGTTTTTGATGTCATGATTTTGTTTCTGTTGTGAGTTGCTGTGAGCATATTTATACGGAAAAGAGGCATATAGATTTAAATAATAATAATAAATAAATGTTTCAAGTTCCTTTGGGCAAGGACCTGCTTACTATATCCTTTTATGAAGGAAGAGGGGGAGGAGAAAGACTTAAAATTTCAAGTGTTCGCAGTGCTTCATATGCATTCTCTAGTTGCAGTCCATGCAAAAACCCTGTCAGGAAGTCAGTACTATTATTATATACTGGTAGGGTGCAGGAAGGCCAAGAAACTGAGAGTGACTCCTAGCAAGCAGAGGCTATGTGGGTGAGGAGTTCCCAAGTGTGGGAGACAGGTCAGTTGCCTGTTCTGGATAGGGTTGCAGTCTCCCTGAAGAAACAGAAACTTAGTTGGGGGTTACACCTGGATTCATCTGTCACTGGTGATAGAAGTGACCTTTGTAGTAAGGAATGTCTTTTACCAGCTTGGGCTAATATGCCAGCTATGGTCATTCCTGGACAGTATTAGCTACTTGGCTGCAGTGATCCAGGCACTGGCAACCTCAAAACTGGTTTACTGCAATACACTTTATTAGGGCCTGCGGGTGGTGCGGAATAGGGTGGCTAGGTTACTGATGGGCGTGCCCTACTGCTAGCATGTTGCATGCCTGTTAAAGGAGCTGCACTGGCTGCCAATATGCTACCTGGCCAAGCTTAAGATTTTTTTATTAGTTTACAAAGCCCTAAACAACTTGGGATGCGATCCCACACACACCTGCCCTGTCACTATGGTCATCAGTAAAGGTGACATATGGTCCTGAGGTCCACTCTGCAGTGATTTGAAGTAGGGCCTTTAGCATTGTGGCTCCCTGAGATAGTATCAACTATTCCAATCTTTTTATGAATGTGAAATAATACTTTCTTTTCTTTACACAAGCCTTTCCAGATGGTTGATGTTATTAACTATTTTACCAGCCACACTGAAGTGTATTTTATGTCATGTTATTGTGCACTTCACGTTTTTAACTTGCACACCACTTAGAAATAATGTTTTAATGTTAACCGGTTTATAATCTTGCCAGAAATAAAAAAAAAAATTATCTCCAATATTGTAAACTGGGGGGACTGAAGATGAGAGAGACTGGCTTGCCTAAGTCTACCTAGTAAGTTATTGGCAAAGGTGAGATTCAACAGGGGTTTCCTGATTCATAGCACAGTGTTTTAGTTGCCCATGCTACACCTACTCCTGATTCTGCCCACAATTAAAGTGGAGTTAGACAAAACATCCAGGTCAGTGTGAGCAGAGACTTCTAAGTAATCCAAAATGTACTACCTTCATCAGCTGTTCAGAATAGAGGGTGAAGTAGGCAACCTTAAAGCCAGCCTCTCTCCTCACTGTTTCTCCACAAGGGACAGATGATTCCTGCTTTTTTAAGAGAGAGTAATATACACTATTTTAGAAGCTGAATTGTGTGCAGCACCCCTTTGCTCACACGATCCCTCACAGATCTAAGAATATGTGTGCAGAGACCTCTTCCATGCCAAACTGGATTAGTGTGCCTGTATTTCTATAGCATTGTACAGATTAATCAGGTAGAATAAAATATGCTTTGTAGCATTTTTTGACTAATTTTTGTCACAACAGTAAAACAAAAAAAATTGTGAACCTCAACACATTAGTTCACCAACAGAATCTTAAACCAACACCTGTTTCTCTGTTTGTAGTGTTCTTGGTATCAGTTTCAGTGGAGAGGTTTATCCTGATTCTGGTGTTTCCTACCATCTCATTGGCTGGGAGACAAAATATTTTGCGCATTAGCACAATGATACTTAAGACTGCAGTCTTCCTTAATCTCAGCTTTATTGGTGGTATGATACACTCTATTATCCATGATTACTTTTGAAAGTCAACACTTTAATCTTATTAGCTATCCATCGATGAGGGGATTCAGATCGCAAAACTAGCTTCTTGTCTAGGGAGCAAGATTCTGATGAAAAATATGAAAGACTGCTGCAAAGAAAATTGACTGTCTTTTATAGTTAGGTTCAGTTCAGTTCATACTAGAAACTGGTTGGAAGATAGAAACTGAGCGGGACAGACACCTTTAAAATCAGTGGATCTTTTTACAGATTTTGAAGGAAGCAAAAATTTAGGAAAAAGGGCTAACCCTCATGAAAAAATGTAAACAGAATTTGAACAGTGTAGTTTTGCTTTAATTATCACAGATCTGTGGCAAATGATTATTTCAGGTCTCTTCAATGCTGCGTAAAGTCCTGACAATTTCTGAGCTCATAGTGGATAAATTTGAGTGCAGAGTTAAGAGCTACATATTACTTTCCCCAAAGAATCCTGGAAACTGTAGTTGGTTAAAGGTGCTGGAAATTGTAGCTCTATGAGGGATAAAGTACAGTTCCCAGGATTCTTTGGAGGAAGCCATGTACTTTAAAAGTATTGTGTGCATGCAGCCAAGGTTTTGTTGTTGTTATGTGCCTTCAGGTCGATTACTACATTTATTTATTTATTTATTTATTTATTTATTTATCTGTTATTTTATTTATGTCCAGCCCAGCAAGAGCCCAGGGCGACCCTATGAATCAGCAACCTCCAATAAGATCTGTTATAAACCACCCTGTTCAGATCTTGTAAGTTCAGGTCTGTGGCTTCCTTTATGGAATCAATCCATCTCTTGTTTGGCCTTCCTCTTTTTCTACTCCGTTCTGTTTTTCCCAGCATTATTGTCTTTTCTAGTGAATCATGTTTTCTCATTATGTGTCCAAAGTATGATAACCTCAGTTTCATCATTTTAGCTTGTAATGATAGTTCTGGTTTAATTTGTTCTAACACCCAATTATTGTCTTTTTCGTGGTCCATGGTATCTGCAAAGCTCTCCTCCAATACCACATTTCAAATAAGTTGATTTTTCACGTTGCTAAAATGTGTTGTTTATTGGTGTTTTACTGCAAAAACTTATGCATGTTTACATGGAAAGACTGAGTCCACTCAGTTGTGTTTAATGGAGCTTACTCCCAGGTAAGTGGGTACAGGATTGCAGCCTAGGCTTTCTTGTGAGGAAGGCACAGAGAAGGGTTCATGGTGAGAGGTCTCCTTGTAAACACCAACTTGGGAATAAGCTCACTTGAATACAATTGGGACATGTGGATCTAAACATACAATAATCATGTCAGATGGGTTGAAGCCTGGAGGTGAACTAATTCAGGTGGGACAAGTGGCAGGACAAAAAAATTCTGTGAAGTTGCATTACTTTGATGTAAAATGTAAAAGGATATAAAATGTAATGCATAAGATAAAAGTGCTAAGTCTCCTTTTGAAGCCATTTTATACCTTCTTCTATGGGCATGTACACACTGTGTGATAACAGGCATTCAGTGCTTGAAGCACGTGCCTCTTTGGGATGCTGTACACACAACATCATCCCCATGTCATCCCTGTGCCACACTTTCTGTAGCTCTAAAGTGCATTCTGCTGGAACAGTTACAATCCGTGTTGTGCTAAGAATGCGCTTACTGCTTACTGTACATGTGTACACAGAGAGCACTTTCTCAGATCACCTCTTACTATGGCAGACCTACTGGTGTTAACTTGTCTGTGAATGAAACAGGCAAAATAGAAAGCAGTACAGTAACTTAGCCACCTTTGTATACAGTAGGGCCCCACTTATACGGCGGGTTCCATTCCGGACCCCCGCTGTAAAGCGGAAAATGCCGTAAAGTGGAACCCCATTGACGTTAATGGGCCGCGTCATGTGAAAATGACGCAAAAACAGCGCAAAACATCGCAAAAGGGGAAAAAAACCCTTTAAAATTGAAAATGAAAGGCGCTGCATCAGCGGAACACCTTAAAGCGGAACGTCGTAATGCGGGACCCTACTGTACAAATATATATCCCTATATATCTGTATATTATCAACACACCAGTTTCCAGCCCTTCTCTTTCAAAAGACTGTGAAATATCAATCAATAAAAAAGGTCTGTGGAAACATTAATTGACGGCAGGGGAGTTTGAAAAAATACACACCCAGTGTGTACAGATATTGTGGATAGCAACTGCCACTTTAGATTACGTTAACATGCAGAGGTGTGTACAATTGCAAACCACTAAGTCCAAAAGGGCATTGTGAAAAAACAACCCTGTCCATTTCAAAGGCTACCTGAGTATACAGCCGACATCTTCACAACAGTCATGTGAGATTAGTTCAGCTAAGAGCTGAACATAGAATAATAGAATAGTAGATTTGGAAGGGGCTGTTAAGGCCATCGAGTCCAGCCCCCTGTTCCATGCAGGAATCCACCTTAAAGCATACCTGACAGTTGGCTGTCCAGCTGCCTCTTGAATGCCTCCAGTGTTAGACAGCCCACGTGGAGACCAATTTGTTCCATTGTTGTACTGCTCTAACAATTAGGAAATTTTTCCTGATGTTCCTGATGATGCCTGGCCCAAGGCAGGAGGTGAGCAAAACAATGATGAGTTAAGCAAGGTTAAAATGGGAAACTGTGCGTGCATCAAGGTTGGCAAGCTGGTTTTATTTGCTGTAAAACTTCAGGAGTCATAGGTCGCAATCAAACCACATAGGGTGGGAGTGCTTGCTTTCCTGGCTTTGTGTGTGTTTTTATTTGCAAAATGTCCCATCACCTCTTTTTTGCCTGTGCTATATTACAAATTATGCAGTTACAGAAGTTCATTTTTAATATAGATCAAGCTGCCAAAACGTTTTGTTGCTGTCGTTTTTACAGCATGGAACCAGCGGAACGATGGAGAGGAGAGAAATGTTCACTGTGTGCTTCGTAACTGGAGCATTGTTATCCAGTTTCTTGGTGTGTTGTGTTTCCCCCCCCCCTTCCCCAGGTAAATGCAGCAGCAGGGTGAGTGGGTGGGTGGTTAAATTGACTGGGGCAGCAATATGTAGTAAGGGCTGATTAGTTGCTTTCCCACCCATCTGAGAGAATATGGGGGTTCCTCAAGGTGGGATGGTGCTGCTGGTATAAACACTTAAATGACTGGTTGTTGTTATTCAAAGAGATCAAGGTGTTGTACATGGTTCTCCCCCTTCCCATTTATCCTCACAATGAGCCTGGGAGGTAGGTTAGATGAAAAGATCAATAGTGACTGGCCCAAGGGAACCAAGTGTGCTTCACAGCTGAGTGGGGATTTCAAATTCACATTGTGGAAGAGGAGGAAAAAATTCCACAGGGCATCCCCAAGGCCTTAGGTGCACCTACAATACCTCTTTAGATATCAGCCATACTCTGTGCAACAAAATATATCCATTCATTACAAGTCACCATTAGTGGAAATGATTGGAAATGCTTCTATTGACCACTGTAATTGTATGCTCTTGTGGTTTTTTGCGTTATGATGGAAGCATAAACTAACAAGAAGCATACCATCGCCTGGGGTGAGGGTGACCAGGTGCAAAATTAGACAGGCCTTCTGTACCTTTAACAGTTTAGTAGAGGAGGGCATTTTAGCAAACAGAGGAGTGATTTGTATCCTGCATGATAGTTCATCATCATTTTAGTGAGCAGCTCTAATATACACATTTTGTGTGCTATTTTGTCTTATTCACATATTTTTGCAAGCAATTTTCCCAAGTAAAATGCAACTTTGTATTTTATTTCCAATTATCTCTGCACTAATGCACACTTTCCCCAAAAATCTGCATTTTTGTATACACATTGTGGTTGGAGAACTGCACTGCAAAATTTGGAGAAATATAAATTTCAAAGAATAGTTGTGGGGGGGGTTGCACATTGTTTCTGGAGATGTGAATTGGGTAGGTTCACGTGAAAATATTAACCAAACTTAATTTCTCCCCCATCCTTAACTGGGATCAAATATATACTTGCAAATGTATGCTTTCAAACTAGATTTCATTTATTCATTTCCACCTACTTATTTAGGGGGTGCGCATAACCCCACCACTGCCTTGTGAGAGTAAATGGAGTGGCAGAGTCACTGCCACATCCAAAGACCTGCTGTGCAAGGCATTTGGGGTGGAAAAGGGGGACAGGGCAGGCAGATCACTGTATCAGCCTAGATCTGGTACAGCAATCAAGGCCAGACAAGACCCAATGACCAGCTCAAGATCTCACTGCTCAGCCCCTTTCTCCATGCCCTTGGAACACCCCATTTTGAACAGGGATCCCACCTGTGGCAGTCACACCCACATCTTCAGTGGGTGGGACTGGGAGATCCACACTAATGGAATGATGCTGGTGTCTCTCTGCAGGTGGCCACTGGCAGGAGGTGGCAAAATACCTTTACTCAATCCAATCCCCCCCCCAACCGGCATAAAGGTGGGTTTGGGTTGCACTGTTGTTTAGAAAAGTGGGGCCTTGCTTTTCTCGCAGACACTCCAAGTGGTTTGCAATTAATAACGCATCATAATGTAAATATAGTTTTTCTGCTATAAATTGAGACTCTATCCAGTCTCCTGATGATGCTTGATGGTGTGTTCTTTGTGCATTTAACTGATCAGTAATACTGCCGTTATTTTCATCTGTGTCTACTCCAGCAGGCAAAAACAAAAGAACAACAAACCAGCTGGACCTATTTTGCTGGCAGATTGGCACAGTGGACAGATTAAGGGCAGTGGCTGAAACTCTGGCAAATGGACTGAGCCAGGTTGGTCTCCTCCCCTTTCTCTACTGACCAGGCTGAAATCAGATGTTGCATAGCTGCTAGCTCCTTCCCTTTCTCTCTCCCAAACGTGACATCACCACATGTGAGATAACATTATCACACTGATAGCCTCCCCAGACCTCCAAAGAGCAGCCTATACAGTGGAGCAGAGATGAAAAATAGATTAACATGATAATGTAAAGTTAGTTGGTACTGAGGATCGCAGGGAGAGAGAAAGAGGAGATGTAACAGCTGCTGCTTTCAGTGCCAGCCACACAATTACTGTCCCATTTGATTTTAGCCCAGAGCCTAGTTGTTAAATCGAAATCCTCCTGCTGGGGAAGGCAAGGTTGCAGAGGCAAACGACTGCTTAAAAGCACATATAAAAAAAATGCAAGTGATTATGGCTGTCCTACTGACCATACAGCAAGATGTGCTAGACCTCTCCTGTTTGCCTCACACAAAGATGCTGCTGTTGTAATGGTGGTACCCACTTTTTGGTGAGTCATCTCAGTTATGCTTATCTTTAGCACTGTGATGCTCAGTCTATCAACTTTTTTGTTTGTCTTATCTTTGCCAATAGCTATTTAAACTTGACTTCCTCCATGTCTTGAATTTACTTTCACATACATTGCTGCACTCATGTAAAGAGTTTGAAATGCATTCTTTTCAATTTATAATATCTACCTGTGTCTTCCCTTCTCGTCAGTTTCCAGGGTGAAAGCCTTCTTACTCTCCTCCCTATTGTTTTTCACATGCACTGATTAGCAGGACGTTTGCACTGAGTATAATAATTGGGGTAGACAAGATGCCGAGAAAGTCAAGAAAATGAACCAAAAAGCCAATGCTTTCATACGCGAATGACAGGGTGAAATTATATCTTTATCCTCCTCTTGTGACAGGCAGGCGAAAAGGTGAGCTAATTTTACAATATTCTGAAACACCTTTATGTTATTTTGTTGAGAAAAAAAGAGTCGTTCCTGTCAGACAAAAAGATGTTATGAATATTCTACTGCACCACCTACCCTTTCCAAGAAAAATGGCAGTTGCTGCGTATTCAGTGGCAGGTTTTTATCCCCTCTTCTTTTTCTTCTTCCATTTTTCTGTTTCCATAGCAATGCATGAGCCACCAAAACTGCACCATCACACTTGCCTTGAGAAGTGTTTTCATGGTATTTAATGGAAGTTTTTGTTTTGGCTGATTATCATTCTTGACATCATTCTTGCATTTTATTCTAAAGTCCTTCATGTAGGTTTGTTTGCTGGTTGTGATGGGAACCAGAAGTAAAGAGGCAAGACACAAGAGTATGGGTTTCAACAAAGGTCACTTTATTAACTACACTTAAATATTGTGATACAATAACTAAATTGTATAGGGGAATGAGACCATGTGTGGGAAATCCCATCAACCTCATTCAGGCTCCTAAGCCTGTTCTTCCTGGGTGAGCCTATCCTGCAGGGGGAATTCAAGGTGGCCTTAATTCCAACTCTTCTCTCCTGCCACACCCCTAAGTTGAGGAGAGAGATTTTCCCAACCCATTCTACCTCCAGCCACAAGACCCTGGGTGAGTGGCACAGGTTAATTTCAATAGTGGTCCATTCCCCACCTCATGGGTCTTTCATCCTTGTGTGCAAGTATCTGGAATTACTGTTCACTTTAAAGTGTCTCAGGGTATTCACTGTTCATCTCCAATCCCTCCCTTTTCCCATACAAACCTGCCACAGAAAGAGGACATGTCTCAACACAGTGCTTCTTTCCCCTCCCACTGCTACGTAGCAGACCTCACTCCCCTATGCAAATCAGATACGAAAATATAATTTCCAGTGTCTGACATATGTACACCATCAGGCCTGTACAGGTTGTCCCTACTGTGTTTAATATCAGGATGGTCAATCACCCCATCCCCAATCTGCCACAGCACAAGTCTAATTTCCCAATTGATTTTCCTAGCAGCTGTAACCAGGGTCTTAGGGTTCAGATTATCCCTTCTAGGAAGAATTTCAGACCACATAATTGTGAGACTGGGCCACCTCTGCCTAATCAAATCAAAATCCTCCAAAGTTTGCAATATCAGTGCCTTACCTTTCAACAGACCAAGGTCATTACCATCCAAATGCAACACTAAAACATGCAGAGCTTGGAAAAGTTACTTTTTTGAACTACAACTCCCATGAGCCCAATCCAGTGGCCATGCTGGCTGGGGCTGATGGGAGTTGTAGTTTAAAAAAGTAACTTTTCCAAGCTCTGAACATGTGGTGTATGTCTGTCCATGCCCTGTTGGAAATAGTGGGTAACAGCCTACCCCAAGTCAGGCCCCTCCTACCCAGCCATTGCATGGAGGCCATCCCATTGAGGCCTATCTGTGTTCCTAGCTGAGAGCTCATCACCCTGTGACTTGGAGTAGCTGGCAACAGGGCCAGAAGTGGCTTCTTGCCCATCTTCCAGTCCTGCTGCAAATGTGCTCCACGCCAGACATCTTTCAGCGCCAGGTGGAGGGAGTGGAATTTTTAAATCCCAGGAGAATATTTTCTTAATTTTCCATGTATAGAGAATCTAGCATAACAGAGAATGATTTCTTTTTAAAACAACATAAACAACAGAGAAGCAGTCTTGTCAGCGGTGAGAACTAAAATAGCATGAAATATACATTTTGAGAAAGCATTTTTATTGTCCTAATTAAATAGACCTTAATATTTAGGGCAAAGGCTCAGGAATGTTTCGTTCTGTTCCCTGATTTTTGGTGCCAGTAGGATCAGTCTTGTAATATGTGAAGTATCTTAACATTGAAAAATGGCAAAATATAGCAATTAAAAACAAGGACACATTTCCATATCTATATAGTATATAGCACATGTGTCCTTGGACATGGTATAGAAAACAGCCATCCAAATGAGGGGATGGAATAGCTCCCCAAATCCCAAGTTTATAAAAGGTTATACATGTTGTAATAATAAAAATAACTGTAATAAAAATTAGATTATGAAGAGAGAATCTTTCTTCACTAACCTATAACCATAGCCGATCCCCCTTCACTTTACAAACTGTATAGAAGCAATAAGCTACCCCTGCAACCTCACTCCATCACTGTTTCTGTCTTTTATTATATTTCTTTTTCTGAAATGCTTAAGGCATCTTAATGATAAAAAACTCATCCTGTCTGCCTGCTGCTGTATCCATTCACTGACATTGAAATGACATGCATTTTTCCTACCAGTGATTCCACTTACATTTCTCCAGCTTGTAGCAGAAACTTCTTGCATACTACTTGCTTTGAGTCATCCTTCAGTGAAGAAAGTATTAATATGAATGCTGTCTGTCTCCTGCATAGATGCTGCTCAGGGCAGGGGGTGGCTCTGGGAGAGAAGATGAACCTGGCTGAAAAGGGCAGAGCTGGGATTAGCCGCCCTTTGTCAAAGAATAAGGAAATAGTAGAGAGAGTTCTTGCCATGGTTATTCCCAAAGTTACTCTCTATCTATTCAACATTAGTTTTTAAATTTCTTTTGGTTTTCCACTAGTTTAAAAACTCAAGATGCATGCAAATTTACCACATTTATTATTATTCCTTTTGCAATTTCAGATGAATCTGGAATTCATAGCGTTTTCAGTATCTAACAAATCTTTAGGGCTAGCATTAAACTATGTAAATGGAAGCACTCTACATAGTTGCCTTAATAATATTGTAATGCTGGTTTAAACAAGAAGACCAACTAAGTCCCACGAACTATTCTCACACAATAAGGGTTCACCTTTGAGTCTGTTCTGAAATAAAAAGAATATTGTGATTATAGCTTCTACTCTAAGATGTGAAGATTCTGGAAGCTGTTTTGAAATCTGCCGGAGTTTTTATTAGAAACAAGGCAGATCAATGTATATCCAATCCATGTCAATTTCATATGTGTTCGTTCACAAGCCTGCCCCATCCCAGACACTCAAAGAGCACCTATCAATGGTTCCTTCTCACACTGGGGGGGGGGAGATAATGAGCAGGACTTGGTCCTGGACCCAGTGCTCTTCAACATTTTTATTAATGACTTGGACGAGGAGGTGCAGGGAATGCTTATCAAAATTTGCAGATGATACAAAATTGGGAAGGACAGCTAATACCCTGGAAAACAGAAACAAAATTCAAAGTGATCTTGATAGGTGGGAGCACTGGGCTGAAAACAACAGAATGAAATTTAACAGGGATAAGTGCAAAGTTCTACACCCAGGAAAAAGAAACCAAATGCACAATTATAAGATGGAGGGTACACTTGGCTCAGCAATACTACATGTGAGAAGGATCTTGGAATTGTTGTTGATCAGAAGCTGAACATGAGCCAACAGTGCGATGTGGCTGCAAAAAAAGGCAAATGCTATTTTAGGCTGCGTTTAACTGAAGTATAGTTTCCAAATTGCATGAAGTACTAGTTCCCCTCTATTTGGTATTAGTTAGATACTGCATCCAATTCTGGACACCACACTTTAAGAATGCAGACAAACTGGAACAGGTTCAGAGGAGGGCAACAAGGATGATTGGGGACTGGAAACAAAGCTCTATGAGGAGAGACTGAAAGAACAGGGTATGCTGAGCCTTGAGAAGACTGAGGGGAGATATGATAGCACTCTTCAAGTACTTGTCACACAGAGGGCCAGGTTCTCTTCTTGATCGTTCCAGTGCAGGGCACAGAATAATGGGCTCAAGTTGCAGGAAGGCAGATTTTGACTGAACATCAGGAAAAACTTCCTAACTGTTAGAGCAGTGGACAATGGAACCAATTACATAGGGAGGTGGTGGGCTCTGCTACATTGGAGGCATTCAAGAGGCAGCTGGACAGCCACCTGTTGAGTATGCTTTAAGTTGGATTCCTGCATTGAGCAGGGAGTTGGATTCAATGGCCCTTCCAACTCTACTATTCTATGAATCTATGATTCTGTGCTGAGAACGGAAAGAACATCCCACACAGCTGAGTCTCTGTGGAGACAAGGTTCAGCTGTGTCAAGCCTCTGATAAGTCCCAGCTACAGCCACTCACTGACCCCACCAGGTCCCAGACTGTTCTGTATAGAAGAGATGGGGAACCTGTGGCCCTACCAATGTTGTTGGACAGCTCCAGAGCTTGGAAAAGTTACTTTTTTGAACTACAACTCCCATCAGCCCAATGCAGTGGCCATGCTGGCTGGGGCTGATGGGAGTTGTAGTTCAAAAAAGTAACTCTTCCAAGCTCTGCTCCAAACCCAGCCAGCATGGCTAAGGATCACAGATGAAGGGAGTTGTACTCAAGCAATATCTGGAGGGTTTCGCCATCTGTGCTGTATAGTTGCTAGGTCCCCAGCTATTCTTTATAGCAGAGGTTCTGAAATTGTGGTCTGTGGACCACCAGTGGTCTGCAAGCTTCATTCAGGTGGTCCATGGTGTGTCTGTGGATTTGTGGTTGGAGATGGGAAATGGCACATCCATCACATGGAATATTCATATTCATTTGTATTTGTATTTTATTGCTTCTTCTATTTCTCTTACAATATTGCGGATTTAGGAGTTGGAGGCTCTGCTTGGCAGTGGCTGTGCTCCTACCTCGAGAATCGTCTCCAGAAGCTGGTGCTTGGGGAGCATTACTCGAGTCCTTGGGTACTCCAATATGGGGTCCCGCAGGGTTCAGTTTTGTCCCCCATGCTCTTTAATATCTATATGAAGCCGCTGGGTGAGGTCATTAGGAGATTTGGAGTGCGTTTCCAGCAATATGCTGATGATACGCAGCTCTACTTCTCCTTTTCATCTTCTTCAGGTGAGGTGGTTAATGTACTAAACCGCTGCCTGGCCGCGATAATGGACTGGATGAAAGCTAATAAACTGAGACTCAATCCTGACAAGACTGAGATGCTGTTGGTGGGGGGGCTCTCTGCCCAGATGGGTGATGTCCGACCTGCCCTAGATGGGGTTACACTCCCCCTAAAGGAGCAGGTCCGTAGTTTGGGGGTCTTATTAGATCCGCTCCTGTCACTGGAGGCTCAAGTAGCCTCGGTGGCACGGAATGCGTTCTACCAGCTTCGGCTGGTAGCCCAACTACGACCCTATCTGGACAGGGAGAACCTCGCCACAGTTATCCATGCTCTGGTAACCTCTAGATTGGACTACTGTAATGCACTCTACGTGGGGTTACCTTTGAAGACGGTTCGGAAACTTCAGCTGGTGCAGAATGCTGCGGCCAGAGTTCTTACTTGGACTTAAAAATCTGATCATATAACACCTGTCCTGGCCCAGCTGTACTGGCTACCAATATGTTTCCGGGCCAGATTTAAAGTGTTGGTTCTTACCTATAAAGCCCTTAATGGCATCGGACCGCAATACCTGACAGAACGCCTCTCCCGCTATGTACCTACCCGGTCACTGCGCTCGACGTCGAAGGCCCTTCTCTGGGTTCCAACGCATAGGGAGGCCCGGAGAGCAATAACTAGAGCTAGGGCCTTCTCAGTGGTGCCCCCCGAATTATGGAACGCCCTCCCTGATGAGATACGCCTGGCGCCTTCTTTGTTATCTTTTCGGCGCCAGGTAAAGACCTACCTCTTTGCCCAGGCATTTTAAATTTTAAATTTAATTTTCATTTATTTTAATTTTAATCTTTTGTCTTAATTTTGTTTTTAAAAATGTTTTCTATTGTATTGTACTCATACCCACATGTATTTTAATCTGTTTTTACCCTGTTGTACACCGCCCTGAGAGCTTGTTGCTATAGGGCGGTCTAAAAATGTAATAAAATAAATAAATAATAAATAAATATTGTATTAGAACGTGTGAATTCTATGGAATTGCAATCTGCCAAGATGCTGAGCAACTTTCACATGGTCTGTGGAGAAAAGAGTTTGGGACCCATTGCTGTATAGAACAGTGGGAGCAAAGGTTGCATTACAAAAAGACATTGTGGGGGATGGGGATTCCCACAGGAATGGCTTGCCTGGTAGGGAACAGCTGCAACAACAGCCTCCTAACAGTGAGCCTCCTGAGGTAAGATGGCAGCAAGATTGGGATGGTGCAAGTGCACCTGTGCAGCCCTCACTTTCCTGCCATACCCGTCCCTCTCCTGGTAAGTGGCAATGATATCCGTATTGGGACCCTATAACTACAGCTCCATCTCATCAGGTGAGGCATTATTGGGTTCCATGAATGTCTGGTCTCAATGGCTCAATATTTTCCCCACTTTCCCTGTGTAGATATTATTAGCTTACAATCTGCGTCCAAATATTTAGGGGAAAGTACAAGCTACATCCAAGAAATACCTGAATATGACTGGCATTTAAAATGACAAATGGGCAAGAGTATACCATTAATTACATCCACAAATGCCAGGTTTCATATAAGTTATCATGCATCACTTCTTAGGACTCTAAATAACAACACTCCCAACAACTATATTGCTGTTTCCACACTATAAAAAAAGGTTAAATGTGAAGCTCAGGCCATTAACGATGGAACTAACTTCCAGAGATGAAAGTATGAAGCATTATTCCTAGAAGTCATTATTACTGGGCAGCCGAAAAGGATGTTCATCACATTTAAAACCTGTCAGATTTTTCTTTATGACAAGTATTAATGGAAGCTGGTATTCTTGTTCCTTTTATTTTTAAAAAAGTTATATTCATATTTGGAGCCATTTTTAAAATCTTCCTAGGTCAAGATACAGAATCCGTCAATAGCAAAACACACATGTTTTACTGAGCCTTTTCTTATTTAGCACTCTGCTGAGGTTTCTAATTACGTTTTAACTTTTAAACTCCTCTACACATAAAGTGCATCCTGCAGTTGGAGGGGGTGGGGACACAAACAAACACGTGCATACAAAAAAAAAACCCTTCTGTGAGTGCATCGCCATTTTTCTTTAATTAACTTCAAGATCTGCTTCCAGATTCAAAGAAGCATGCAATTATCGTTAACAGAGCAAACTAAATAAATATCCCTTTCTAATATTTAAAATGAAAATGCAAAGCCAATTAATAAAAATGTAACTCAGTTTTTTTCCTTCTTCAACAGCATGTATAATAGTTATCCAGAGAGCAGCGCAGTTCTATATGTGATATTCTGACATATCCAGAAAGCCCAGTCATAGGCACCATATTTGTACTTCTTTTTTTCATTTATTTCAGCCATATCTTACAAGATCTGAACAGGGTGGTTCATGACAGATGCTATTGGAAGTCACTGATTCATAGGGTCACCATAAGTCATAATCGACTTGAAGGCACATAACAACAACAACAAAGCCATATACTATTTCATGTTTTTAACTGGACAATTTTAAAGGATCCTGATCCAACTAAAGTAAGTCATGGCTTATTGAAAGCAATACGATTTAAGTTAGCTGCAAGTTAGTCTACTGGTCCATCTAGGTCAGTATTATCTACCCAGAGCTCTCCAGGGTTTCAGACAGAAGGTTTTCTCAGCCAGGCATGACTGGGCCCTTGGGCACCAGCCTGCTCCAGGTTCTCAGTGCCTTATGGCTAAACAACCCCATCTGATACAGCCAATGCAGTACTTAAATAAGCCAACCTGCCCCACCTACCAGTTGCATCACTGTGCATACCACTTGCGTTTTGTGCGCTCACCTGCCATTACCCAAGATGGCAGCAAGGACATCAATCCCTTAAGGTTTAATCCTCCCACCCAAAGGAGGGCCCCTCAGAAGTCCCTCTAGGTTGCAGGGACCCCTGGCCAAGGGCCAACCTGGTTGCCTGCTGGCAGGGACAGCTCCAAAGGGCGGCCAGATGGGGCCCTGGCCGAGGGCCCCGTGGCCCTCAGAGGGCCCTGAAGGGCCCCTTGTTATGGTGGGGTGTAGAGCTCCCCTTCCATGGCAGGGTCCCTGCTGTGGATTGCAGGGAGGGAGCTCCCTGCCCATTTGCCGGCCCGCCTGTGCCTGCTTGCTCACTCTCCCCCACATCCACTCCCTCACTCACCCTCCCCCTACCCGCTCACCCTCCCCCACCTGCTCACCCTCTGCCCCTACCTGTGCCCTCACTTGCCCTCCCGCTCACTTGCCCTCCCACCTCCTGCTCACTTACTCACCCTCCCCCACTCACTCACCCACTGTCCTGCCCCCAACCACTCACCCACTGTCCTGCCCCCAACCACTCACCCACTGTCCCACCCCACACCCGCTCCCTCACTCGCCCTCCCCACTCACCCTCCCCCACCTGCTCGCTCACTCACCCACCTCCCAGTTGCTCACTTGCTCACCCACCATCCCATTCCCCCCATCCGCTCACTCACCCACCTGACCTCCCACTCCTCCGCCCGCCTGGTAGGTAGGTAGGTGGGGTGTGCGTGCGGGTGCCAGGGCCCAGGGCAGGCTGGCGTCCAAGGGCCCCGGCATGCCTGGGGCCAGCCCTGCCTGCTGATGCCGGGCCTGCCAAGAGATGTCAGGTTGAACCTGGGAACTTTGCATGCAAAGCATATGTTATACCATTGAGTTACATTCACAGTGAACATATACTTGATTCGGACTCAGTGGTTCATAAAATTACAGTTACATTCCTTTATTCCGCTCTTGCTATTTACATGTACATATGGGTTTGTTTCAGACTGGGGTATAAGGGATGGCAACAGTTACATTGGGGTTTTTGTTTTCACTTCCCAAACAATATAGATTGTAAATATCAAATGTTATGCAAGATTCCTCTTAATGACTAAAACCTACATATGTGTATTAAGTATGC
This sequence comes from Rhineura floridana, assembly GCF_030035675.1. Taxonomy (NCBI): domain Eukaryota; kingdom Metazoa; phylum Chordata; class Lepidosauria; order Squamata; family Rhineuridae; genus Rhineura; species Rhineura floridana. The sequence goes on along the minus strand of NC_084486.1, from coordinate 41,011,481 downwards.
AGATTGGTGCAATATGTTTTCCTATTACATGTGGACTAGTGTCAGTGGTAAGTGATATTAACAATTCAATATTACTAGTTCTGACAAATCTAATACCTGACTTCTGCACATGGGGCTTCATTTCTGCCAGGGCTCACTGGGGCTTAATCGTGGCATTTGTTTTCAGTGACAGCACCCAGTCTTGGAGCACAGAAAGTAAGAATGGATGAAATTGTCTCTGAACATGCAGAATGCATTTCCCATTCAAATTGATAACTACAGAACGTGCCCACACATCAAAAAATGGGGGAGGGCTTTCAGATCAGTGAGTGTTTGTTTCCAGACAAATGTGAGCCCTGTCACCATTTTCTCTGGAAAATTAAGCACCATCTGCACTGCTGGATGGACCAAATTCTCAGCGTACTCTTTCCCGAAAGTAATCCACACAACTTCCCTTTTCCCATTCATATATTGACACTGGAATATTTAAATATGTCTGTCTTCATCAGTCATCCCACAGATGATACATCTCTACTCATTTCACATCACTTGCAGCTTATCTGAAATCAGTGGTGTACTTAGGGCGGTGCAGTGGGAGCGGTCCGCCCCGGGTGTAGGCAATAAGGGGGTGCGTTGTCTGCTTCAGGATACCAGGGTAGACTCTTTCTCAAGAACACTGAACCCAGGCACAGGCTTCTACCTGGTGGCGTACCTTGCACACTTCCGTCTTTCTAGCCCTCACCGGCAACCAATAAAGAGACTTCCTGCCTTCTCTCTCCCCCTCCTCTTCTCCCTTCACAGCTGGCCCTTAATTCTGCCAAGGCCTGAAGAGCATCACACGAGCTTGCAACCAACCAGCGCGAGAAGCTGCTCCACCTCTCTCTCCCTCCCTTCCTCCCTACACCTTACCTGGCTCAGTCTTTTAAGAGTGTGCGAGCCACTTGGCAGACATGCTCTGAGTTTTGTTTCCCTTCAGGGTGCGGTAAACCCTGTCACCTTGTTCTGTACTTTCGTCTCTGCCAAGAAAAGTGACCAGAGTTCCGGAGCGTCTGCATCCCTTTGAGACAAATGTATTTGAGCTATTTGCAAATCTCCCCAGGGTCCTGTACCCGACTCCCATGCTGAGCCAGCCCTGCACACAGTAAGTGAGCGCCGCGCCTGGCCGGCATGCTGCTGCTTGTCTTGGTGGGGCTCACCTTCTCCACATGGGGGGAGCTGCTTCATGTGTACCGCTGCCGCTGGAAGCATTTTTATTTGAATGATTGGATTACTCTTTTAGAAAATGAAGTTGGGCCATTTCTAGCTTTGCTCCATCTTTGCAGGGTGTCCTTCGTTTGACAAAGCCTCCCACTTCTGGTTTTCAAAAAGAAGGTGAAAGACTTTTTTATTTCAGCAACCCTCTACAGCTATTGGAGTGAGATCAGTAAGTGTTTTTGAGGTCTAGCAGGTGTAGATTTTATTGTGGACAGCTTTTGCTCATTGTTTTGCAATGCCTGCTTTATTTATAACACTGTATACACACTTGTTGTATAATTATCAATGTTGGTGTTAAGTGGCTCCAGAGGAAGACGATGGGAGCAAGGCCCCCTTGACACGTAGCTTATCCCTCGACGCTAACCCCCACCCTTACTGATTTACAGGAAAGTTATTTTTCACATGCAAACTATAATTCAGGGGTTGCCAGCCTTTTCAGACCAGAGGTCACATTTCAAATTTTGAGAGAGTGCTGAGGGCACCAGACATAAAATGGCTGCCATGGGGAGGGTGTGATATAACACAAAATTAGAGAGCAGTCGTGGTGAAGCTTTCCCTGTAATTATATATCTATACTAGAAAAGGTTTGACCTGATGAATTTCTGCCTGCCATACAGCTGTTAAAGGCATAAGAATCCTGTTTTCCCCCCAATACCAACCCAAATCAAGGCCTAGTCTTCCATCCTATACTCACTTGCTGGATGTAAGCCCTATTAAACACACTTACGTCAGAGTAGACATATATACTATTGCACTGTAAGTAAACTATATAGTGCCTTATGGGAGGAGGGTGATTCTTTAACATTCACCACACTTATTTATTGTGAAGTAGTATTTGCAGAAAATAACTTCTAGGCACTACCTAATCTCTGGAGGGGGACATCTTTTACACGGTCCTTGTAAGTTTCTTTTCTGGCCATTATTATTATTCGTTTCATTTCATGATTATTACTAATAATAATTTTGTCATGTAGAGGAGGGGGGTGTTAAAAAATGACCCGCTCCGGGTGTCAAATACGCTAGGTATGCCACTGTCTGAAATTAACATTGTTTTGTCAGCTCTCTGATAATAATCTCAGAGAACCTGTCTTAAGAGACTGTCTTTCTGTGCTTGAATTTCTAAGCACAGTGTGTTGAGCAGTACACATATACAAAAAAAATGACTTTCCCCCTATAATAAAGCAATCATCACATGCTTCTCTTCTAGTCACCCTTAGTTATCTGCTTAGGGAATAGCATGTTTGAAAGTGGATTCATTCAGCTAGGCTTGGAGCCCACTTTCTCTTTTATCCTCCTTGCATCATATCCATAAATGACTCATACCAGCCTTGGGCATTATACTTGCCCTCTGAAATAAATGAAATCCTCTTTTTAAACAGATATGCTTAAAATGAATTCCATTCAACACAAAAACAAGCTTTTGGGAAACCGGAAAGTTTTCCTCAAAAGATATCCCAAAGCTTATCTTTTTCACACGAAATAGCTGCTGCTTCATTTTCTTTTCTTGTTTGTTTTGAAATACTCTTTTACTTGCACCTATTTTATTTATTTATTTATTATTTGATTTATATCCCGCCCTTCCTCCCAGCAGGAGCCCAGGGCAGCAAACAGAAATGCTAAAAACACTTTAAGACATCATAATAACAGACCTTAAAATACATTAAAACAAAATGTTAAAAACATTTTTTAAAAAAAGATTTTAAAACATCTTTAAAAAAGGGTTAAAACATTATTTTAAAAAACACATATTAACAAGCAATTACCTATAATTTGGTGATGTCATGACCTCACTGAGGACAAACTAAGCCAATTCAGGGGGAGTAACACAGCTATTCACAATCACTGAATTAGCTCTGTTTGCCTTCAGTGAGGTCATCACACAGGCAAATATGATTAGTGCTATATGATAATGTCACCATTGCTCAAAAGAAGAATGAGAGTGGCAGCCATGGGGGGGGGGATGCAGCCAGCTAGGACTGTAAAGAAGCTTGCAAGAGGCCGGTATTGCCTGAATGCCAGGTGTGGTGGTTGAAGCTGTCTGGATGTGCAGGGCCGGTTCTAAAGGGCGGCCAGGTTGGGCACTGGCCTGAGGGCCTCTGGAGGCTGGAGCTACAGGGGGGCCCTCAGCAGACCCTCTGCACACCCCCGTGATCCACGCCCTCCCACTTACCTGTCTGCTGTCTTTTACCATTGCCTTTAATGAAGATGGCGGCCATGGTTTCCCTAAGGTACTGAAGCCCCTGCCACCATCTTAGTTGATGGGAGAGATGCACGCATGTAGCACACATGCGTGCCATCAACAAAGATGGCAGCGGAGGCGTCATCCCCTTAGGGAAACCACTGCTGCCATCTTTGTTAAGGGCAATGGCAAAAGACAGCAGACAGGTAAGTGGGGGGGCGGATCGTGGGGTGTGAGGATAGCGGGGTATGGGGGGGCTGCTGAAGACAGTCATGCATGCGTGCATGTCTGCACACACACACATGCACATGCGCACACATGCAAACCAGGGCCCAGGGCAAGCTGATGCCCAAGGGCCCCCACATGCCTGGAGCCGGCCCTGTGGATATGTCCTGGGAATCAAACCATCTGTTTTTGCAGATCAAGAATTTTTTAAAACCTTTGTCCCTCATTTCAGGTCAGCCTTATTTGAAACAAGGTGTGGCTAGGTGAATGGATAATGATCCTAGGTTAGCCAAGGGCCTCCCCCAATGGGCCAAAAAATGCTGGGACCCATTCCTGCTACTGCCCATACTGGGCAACCTCCTGACTTCTTCCCATTCTCAAGACAAGAGAAGACTATGGTGATGGCAGCTGTAGGTCAATACCAGAAGTGGCTCACCTGGTGGCTGGAGCAATACCCTCTCTGCAGTGGTATCACTGTCACTTACGGCGGAGGAGTGACAAAGCAACAGCATGGTAAAGACTGCACGGGGGCATGGATTGGCTCTGCCACTGCGCCCACACACTTGCTTCCTCACACTTGGAGCTTGGAAGGCTGGGTCTGATCCCCAGCTGAAAGGGATGGAAAACTCTGCCAATTTTGGTCCTCTCAGGGTCTCATTTTCCCAATCTTAAATTTGGTTCTCCACATTTCTGCAGCAATTTGTGAATTTTTCATTTAAAAAATCCTCATGAAACTTCTCCAGCATTTTAGTGTGAATTTCTTCTAATGAAATACATTTTTGTAGGCAGTTTTGACTAATGTACACATTTTTGCAAGCAGTTTCTCATCATATAATGCATTTTTGTATGTTATTTTCACCCATGTATTCATTGTTATGCACATTTCCCCCTAATATGTACATTTTTGTAAGCATTCTGTGGTTGGAGAACTGCATTGCAAAGTACAGATAAGTGTGAATTTTGAAGGATAGCTATGTTTCACTTCTCCTTTGATTTATTTGGCTTGAAATGCGAACTGAAACTAATTTCTCTGCCATCTCTACCATCTGATGATGCTTTCCTTGAACTCTGGAAGAAGGCTACTTACTCTCTTCTTTTTACATTTAAGACAAACTGTGGTAGTGGCAGTCAGGGAGTGGATCCATGCATTTCCTCATTAAAAGAGTAATGTAGAATTCACTCAGGGCTCACCCAAAGTATTTTGCTGCCTGAGGCGAAGGGCAAGATGGCACCCCCTCTCCATTTCATGTACAGAAACTGACCAGACTGGCAGTTGAATTTAACTTCAGCAGTGACAATAAGACATTGTAACCAAGGGCAGCACATTCACCTAGGCAGTGGTGGCTGGTGCCTGTTCAAACTGGGAGGGCAGTACGCAGGGAGCCCTAACAGTAGGTTGAGCCAATGACAGGCAGAGCCAGCTAATTCTAGTTTGGTCCCCATCCTTCTCCTTGTAAGAGCAACACTGAGATTAAGAAGGAGGAAGATGAGAGGCAGTTCCACTCCCCTGGACTGGATGTAAGTAACAAGATATGCACGTGGGGACCAGCTGAGGTCAGACTGAGGTTGGTCTTGCCCTAATAGATCAGCCTCCACTGCACCCAGAGACCCCAGACAGACTGTCTGACACACACAGCTGTATCCCCCAAGACTTTGTTGCTGCTCCTTGCCTTCCCTTTTGTGGCCTGAGGCGACCACACCACCCTATCTAGTGGTAGGCCCAGCCCTGGAATCAGCCCATAGCATCTATAGTGGAAGTATAACTTGATACCTAGTTGTCATTCTATCACACCATGAATATTCAGAAGAGAGGGCTGTGAGGCGTCCTTCCCTGGCTCTCCCTGTCAGGTTCCTACCTGCTCGTGGTTACTGCCTGTCTCTAGGCACCACCAGGGACTCCACCAGTCCGGACTGTCCTTTATTTTATTTTTTCTCTCCCCGCTCTAGCACAGATCTCAACAGATCCCCCTGCTAGGCAACCACCAGTCACGTCCTAATACTAGTATTCCCAGAGACTCTGAATACTGGTATTGTTATTCTCTTCACCGCTGCCACCATTTGTTACAGTTCCCCTTCAGCCTTGGTCATTACCTTACCCTCCCTTCTGGTCTGTGAAACCCCAGTCAAGGATCAGGCCTTTGGTAAACTAAATTAAGTATTTATTAAAGATAACAAAGCTAACAAGATTAACAAGATTTCTTCTTAAAGCACATAAACATATGGTTTTACTCAATACTACTCCGAACTCCACCTCCCTCCTTCTCCACTCTCTCCTGTCAAACAACTCTCTAAACCCCACCAAGCAACCCACTCAGTTCTCTTCTCCCCCCGATTCCACTCTCACTCTTCCTTTTATACGTTCAGCCATTTTAAACACTCAGCCAATCATCTAGCATTCTACTGCCCATTCACTCCCCCTCCTCTTTCACTACTTACCATATATCTTCTAAACAACCAACACTTACCATATATACATTAATATAGGAACATCACATTTCCCCCCCCTTAAACAACAGCAGAGTATTATTCCTGTTCCAGGATTTATACGTCGCATTAACAAATAAAAGTCTCTATGGGGAAAATGTCTTTCTTTGTTCCTCTGTCTGGTCACGTCACTGCAGTCCCAGCCGCTTGCCTGGAAAGTCCATCGGCCAGTACATTGTCCTTGCCTTTGATGAACTGGAAGTCCACTTGATAGTCCTGTAGGGCCCAGGACCACCTCTGCAGCATAGTGTTATGGTTTTTCATAGTCTGCAACCATAACAAGGCCCGATGATCCGTAGTCACTGTGAATCTTCGTCCCCACACATATGGGTGCAACTTGTTCAGTCCCCACACGACCGCTAGGCACTCCTTCTGGACCGACGAATAGTTTTTCTCCCTCGGCGTCAGCTTGCGACTCAGGTACGCCATTGGATGTCTGGTGCCTTCTCTCTCCTGTAGCAAGACGACTCCCAGCGCCAGGTCCGACGCATCTGTAGCCACGATGAATGGTTTCTCATAGTCTGGTGCTATTAATATGGGTCCTTGGCACAAGGCTTGCTTCAGTAGATCAAAAGCCTTCTGACATTCATCCGTCCATACCACACGCTCAGAACACTTCTTCTTTGTTAATTCATGCAAGGGGGTTGCTATTTCCCCAAAATTTCTCACAAACTTCCTATAAAATCCAGCCACACCCAGAAATGCCCTTACTTGTTTTTTGGTTAAGGGGATCGGCCACGCTTGTATTGCCTCCACCTTGCTCCATAAGGGGGTGATTTTCCCACTCCCCACCTTATGTCCTAAATAGATTACTTCCTTTAGTCCAAACTGGCATTTCTTAGCTTTTATTGTGAGGCCTGCTTTTCTTAAGGCCTCCAATACTGTTGTCAGGTGTTGGACATGCTCAGGCACCGACTTGCTAAAAATGGCCACGTCATCGATATAGGCCACTGCAAAATCTGACATGCCTCGCAGCACAGTATTGATTAGCCTCTGAAATGAACTTGGTGAGTTCCTTAGTCCCATGGGTAAGGTCACAAACTCATATAACCCATCTGGTGTACTGAAGGCAGTTTTGGCTCTGGATTGCTCGTCTAGTTCCATTTGCTAAAATCCTTTACAGAGATCTAGTGTAGAGATAATGGTTGCTGCCCCCAATAACTCTAACATTGCGTCTACCCTAGGCATAGGATACGCATCTGGGACAGTAATTTTATTGATTAGCCGATAATCAATGCAAAACCTGGTCGTTCCATCTTTTTTCGGAACCAGGACAATACTTGAGGCCCAGGGACTGATGGATTCCCTGATCACTCCTAATTCCAGCATATCTTCCACCTCCTTTTTGATCTCATTCAAAACTTTCCCATTCACACGGTACGGAACAGATCTGATTGGGGCATGATCTCCAGTATCAATGGACTGTATAACTATACTGGTTCGGCCAGGTTTGTTGCTAAAGAGATTCCTATAGGTTTTCAAAACTCTCAGAATCTCTTCTTTTACTTCCTCCTTCACTTCCTCTGACCATTCCACTTGATCTACCCCTCCTTTGTCTTTGCTTTCCTGTACCAAATCTGGAAGTTCAGGCCCACTTCCCTCAGGGAATAAGGTAACTTGCAACACCTGTGCATCCCTGGTATGGTAAGGCTTCAACATATTTACATGAACCACTTTGCTTTTGTTTAATTGGTCTGTGGTGATTACATACGTCACTGTGTCAAGCCTTTCTCTGATGGTATATGGTCCTTCCCAGTTAGCCTGTAATTTGTCATGTTTCCTGGGTATGAACGCCATAACCATATCTCCCACATCATACACACGTTCCCTGGCTGTTCTGTCATACCAGTAACGTTGCTTCTGCTGAGCTTGACTCAAATTCTCTTTCACCACTTCCATCATTTGTTTCACTGGTTCACATTCACCCTTTCTCTCAGCAGGCATCCACAGTCTATATAAAATCCCATTCTCACACACAACTTGATTCCTCAGTTTGTCAGTGAAAGGAATCTGTTGGGTCAGAGCTTGTTCCTTTATCTGCTTCAAACTTATATCTTTTTGCAGCTCTTCCCTGAATTGATCTGCCTCATCATTATCAGAGACCACTTGATACAGTTTGTCTCCTTCAGCAGGCCTGCTAGTGGTTGCTATGGTGACCTGAGGCTGGTTAACAGATTCCACCCTGTTTGTTTCAGTCCCCCTTAATATGGCTTCTTTTTCTCTGCCAATTTGCTGTCTGGTCACTACATAGATCTTTCCTTGGGCACCCATTACATCTCTTCCCAGTATTACTGGTTCTTGTTGCTGGGCATTAATGCCTACTTTATATCGGCCCTCTCGGCCTCTCCAAGTCATTTCCACCAGGGCCACAGGCAAACTTTCTGGTTGACCCCTCACTCCTTGGATAGTCACAGTTTCCTGAGGTAATATTACCTCAGATTTTATTAAATCTGGCCTCAGTAATGTCTGAGCGGCACCAGTATCAAGCAATGCCCAATAATTTGCCCCTTGTACACTCACTTCCTTTCTCAGACTTGAATCAAGGTCTGTTACTTCTGTCCAGTTTATCTGGCAGAACTGAACCTTTTTCGCTGTTTCTAAAGACTTGGGCTCTGTTTTCACTGTCCTTGTCTGAGCAGGATTACTAATGGGGTTGGCAACCTCACATTGAAAACGTAGGTGCCCCGGTCTACCACATTTGTAGCATAATTTCTCCTCACTTTTAGGGTACACAGATCCACTCTGGGGTGTCCTGTGCCCTTCAGATTTTACTGGAGGACTCACTCGCTGTGGTACCACATCCCTTCTGCCAGCATTATATGGTCTGGGTTTAAAATCTCTTAATGTTTTCCCCACCCAGCCAGTTCTGTTGGAGGCGAAGTGATCCGCCATCTCTGCGGCCTCCTGCACCGATGCAGGGGAACGGTCTTTGACCAGGAGCCTTATTTCTGGTGGTAACTGATGGTATAATTGATCCAATATCATGAGGTTTTTCACCTCCTCCACAGACTGAGCTTTTGCACTTGTCAGCCATTTCCCAAATATGTCCATCAGTTTTGCCCCCAGCTCCATGAAAGACCTCCCTGTCTGTATCTGGCAATTTCTGAAAAGCTTTCTAAAATAATCAGGCCCCAGTCTGAATCTTTTAAACACTGCTTCTTTGAATTCAGCATAGTTGACGGGCCTGTCTGAGGGGAAATATTGGTATACCTCAGCCAATTTCCCTTTAATCAGGTTTGATAAATACTGCATGTATTTATCTTCAGGTAGCCCCCACAACTGAGCTGCTTTTTCAAAGGTGCTGAGGTAAATTTGAGGATCTTGACCAGGCTCATAGACAGCAAAGTCCTTTGGAGTAATTTTTATTTTTGCTCCATCTCTGTCCTTTCTTGTTTCATCAGAATGAAACTTCTCTCTTTCAAATTTTAACTTTTCTACTTGTAATTCGGCATCCACTGCTCGTTGCTTCTCCCTCTCCTGAAACCCCATTCTCAACTTCTCAGTTTCCAACTCCCTCTGTTTGTCTTTTTCCTCAGCCTCAAAGACCCATTCTTTGTCTTTTTCCTCAGCCTCCATCCTCATTCTCTCAGTTTCCATCCTCAACTTCTCTCTCAAGTACTCTATATAAGCGGGATTGCTTAAATATCCTTCTGGGGTCTCTTCTCTGACAGGTTGTTTTTGCTGGGCAGTTGCAAATCCTATAAGTGCTACCCTCAATTCATCTACCCCTTTACCCTCGTGAGGTAAATTGAATGTTACGCACTTCTCCACCAGCTCCTCTCTTTTCATTTTTATATATTCAGCCATGGTGTTTGAGTTCACTCACTCTTTGCCACACACTCTTTGCCAGTCACTCTCACAAGTAATCTTGTTTTGTTATTTCTGTTTGCCACACCACTGGTAGGGATTCTCTAGTATTCGTATCTCACTGCTACAGCCAACACCTGTGACGTAGTCTCCTTTGTTCGGATCTGGATTCTCTGTTGTTCGTATCCCACCGCTACTGCCACCACGTGTGGTGCGTCCTTCCCTGGCTCTCCCTGTCAGGTTCCTACCTGCTCGTGGTTACTGCCTATCTCTAGGCACCACCAGGGACTCCACCAGTCCGGACTGTCCTTTATTTTATTTTTTCTCTCCCCGCTCTAGCACAGATCTCAACAGATCCCCCTGCTAGGCAACCACCAGTCACGTCCTAATACTAGTATTCCCAGAGACTCTGAATACTGGTATTGTTATTCTCTTCACCGCTGCCACCATTTGTTACAGTTCCCCTTCAGCCTTGGTCTGTGAAACCCCAGTCAAGGATCAGGCCTTTGGTAAACTAAATTAAGTATTTATTAAAGATAACAAAGCTAACAAGATTAACAAGATTTCTTCTTAAAGCACATAAACATATGGTTTTACTCAATACTACTCCGAACTCCACCTCCCTCCTTCTCTACTCTCTCCTGTCAAACAACTCTCTAAACCCCACCAAGCAACCCACTCAGTTCTCTTCTCCCCCCGATTCCACTCTCACTCTTCCTTTTATACGTTCAGCCATTTTAAACACTCAGCCAATCATCTAGCATTCTACTGCCCACTCACTCCCCCTCCTCTTTCACTACTTACCATATATCTTCTAAACAACCAACACTTACCATATATACATTAATATAGGAACATCACAAGGGCCCATACATATTTGTTCCCTTGAATTGCATTCAGTATTTCATGGACATCAACCATTCCTTAAAATCCAATTTGTGCCAAACTGTGTCTGGCAAATGATGGTAAGAATGCATCACAGTCCTCTCCAGCGATGAGCAAAGAAATATTTAGGCTATCTATGCTACATGCTAAAATGTAAATGCAGGTTCTTGCAACAGAGATATCATCACACTAGTCCAATAATGTCACTCCCCCCCCCCTCCAGTTTGAATTCCAGGTCAGGTAATGACTGTACCCAGAACTGTCTGGAGGAAGTTATTACCTGAATTGTATAGTGACACTATCTACAGTGCTGTAATGTTTCAATTAAAAGCTGCATTTAAAAAATCGTGAGCTAATATAAAAGGAGAAAGGAAGGGAATTTGTGCTAAAGATGCCTTCTAGAACTCAGAGACTGGAACAATGCTGGGCCATATAATCTGTGCATATCAGCAGATCATAGTGGAGAAGGCAGCATAAATAGGAATGGAATGATCTGCCAGTTTTGGTTCTCTCAGTTTCTTATTTTTGGAACCTGAAATTCAGTTTTCTATTTTTCTGCAGAAATTTGATTATTTTTTTAAAAAATCCTCATGAAAATTCATCAGCCTTTTAGTGCAAATTTCTCCAAATAAACACATTTTTATATAGTTTTGACTGATGTGGACATTTTTGCAAGCAATTTCCCCTCATATAATGCATTTTATATACAGACATATACTAATTTTTATGCACACTTTCCCCTAATAGATGCATTTTTGTAAGAATCATTTGGTCAGAGAACTGCATTGCAAAATTCAGATAAGTGTGGATTTCAAAGGATACCTTTGGTTTACATATTGTTTTGGAAAGTGCAAATTTGGCGGATTTGTATTTAAATGTGGACTGAATTGAAGTTCTCCCCCATCTGTAAGAACAATAGCCGAGGTGAGGGTGGTGTCCGAGGTGAGGGTGGTGGACGACACTTCAGCTAGGTCCTCCTTCTCAAGAGGATGGGTGTGCAGTGGCGGCAGTGGGGCAAGCAAGGAAGGGGGTGAAGGGAAGGTGAAGAGGCAGCCTTCTGATTGGGCAGCACCTCATCAGTTGTAACTGGAGCGACGAGGGTGGAGCTTTCACTATCAGCAGCGCTGAAGCCTTCAGCCTCGACCTCCTCTGAATGCAAGTCCCATTCTGGCTCCTCCTCTTTATCCTCTTTGCTCCAAGACAGTCCCATGGGACTCATGACAGGCTGGGGGGAGGAAAACAAGCTCCATAGAAACAGCCTTGCTTTACTCTTATAGTGTGATAAAAGTACCTCTACGTCTGCAAGGGCAGATTGTGAGCAGGGGAGATATGACAGTTTTCCCAACCTTCTGGAGTAGATTTGGGGAGGGTGCACGGGGTGAGGAAAGGAAGTTCAGTTGTGCAAATGGAACTAGATCTTTGGATATTGCCCTGTATATCTGCTTAGCTGACGAACACCCCAATCACCCAATGTCTGTGTTTGGGAAGATATTGCTATCTGAACAAACAAGGAAAGACGTTTTACATAATCTGGCTAGAGTAGACAAGCAGCCCCTGGCTCAGTTACGAACAACAGTGGATAGAGCACTTCCAGTTTTCCCCTAGTGCTCTCCATTGTCTCATAATTGCTGGCCCCCATAAGGGTGGTGGTTGTAGCGTCTGTTGCTACATGTCTTTCTGTCTGTCCCTCCCCCAAGCTCCTCATTCTCCTTTATCTGTAATGGCTGCTGTACTGTAAACCGCCCAGAGAGCTTTGGCTATGGGGCAGTATATAAGTACAATAAATAAATAAATAAATAAATAAATAAATAAATAAATAAATAAATAAATAAGGGAGGGAAGGAGGGAAATCTCATCCCAACTTTCCCTCCCTCCCTCTCTGTCTCTCTGTGTCCATCCTTCCCTTGCCCTCTCCCAGCATCTGGAACTCTGCAAAATGTTTTTTCCAGGACACCTGTTGTCAGACATCCTGGGAAAACATATTTCCTGAGATTCTAAGTACCAGGGAGGACATGAGAGACACTCAAACCTCCCTCCCTATTGCCAGCCCTACCGGAGCAGCTGCCACCACCATCACTTCAGTAGCAGTTACATAAGCGGGCAAATTGTAGATGAGGAAGGTAACGTTCTTACCGAGCTTGGATGAAATTTTGAGCTGGAGAAGAACTCGCGGGTCATAGTGTTTGCAAACAGTCATGAGTGTCCGATGTTCATCTTCTGACTCAGACAATTACCGAGCTCAGCAGCATTTCTAATTCCTCAGAATGGCATTGTCATTCAATTTATTCTGCTGCCTTTGAGAGAGCAGTGTGCTACCTTTGGAAGTGGGGGGAGTGAGTCTCTAGTATTTAGTATATTGCTTTGAAAATCCAGGGACATGCTCAATATCACATCATGACGATTAGTTAGATTTTGACATAGCTGACCTATCCTTTTATACAATGTGGTTGGAGTATTTTTAATAGTCAGTATCCTTTTATACTCAGCAATCTGAAAATTATAAGTGCTTGGCTTCTACTATTCTCTCAATATATATTTATTAGAGAAGCTTTTGGGTTTCATCACAGATAGATTTGGTGTCAAATCTGCAATGCTTGCTGCATCACAGCCCACCCAGATCAGACCAGAGGTACCAAGTTCAATTCTCAATAGTTCCAGATAGGGCTGGGAGAGACACCTGTCTGAAGCTATGGAGAGCTGCTGCCAGTCTGTGTAAACAGTACTGAGCTAGATGGTCCAATGGTCTGACTCAGTACGAGGCAGTTTCCTATGCTTCATATGTTACTTTACCTGAAACGTATGTGGCCATGTATCCTTCTTTACAGAGGATAGTCGGAGGACAGTCCTCTATCTGAAGTAGTCCTCTATCTGATGGGCTGTCCATAAGCCCAGTTTAAAGATAAAGAACCATAAGAACAGAAAGCAGGAGCTTTGAAGTTGCCCATCAACAATTAGCACCTGGACAGCAGACTGTCCCCTGTATTGCATTTCTATTTCAATGATAGTAATTATTTATAAATGTGCATATATTCATATAAATTCGCCCATGCCAATTTTATTTATGTATTTATTTTTAGAAAAGTATTTATCTACTGCCAATTCATACAATATAACGTAGTAGTGTATAGCAGTATATCCAATAAAACATAAAAACACCATAAAAGCATTACAGAATGATTAAAATGACTGTCTGATTTTTTAAAAAAATGTTGCATAGGCCTGTCTTCCTAAAAAGGTCTTTATGAGATGCATGAAAATCAAAAGTGAGGGTGCCTGCCAAATCTCTGATGAAAGTTCCATAGCATGGGACTGGCAACATGAGCGCCCAACTTCTAGTGGAGACCAGTCAGGCCTCTGTAACATGAGAGACAGCTAGCAGCACTCCTCCAAATGATCTCAGTTACGGAGCTGGGATATAAGGAATCAGGCAGTCCTTAAGGTATCCTGGACCTAAGTTGTTCAGGGCTCTGTATATCAATAAAAGAACCTTGTAGCTGGCCCGGTAGGATATGGGCAGCCAGTGCAGATATTTTAACAAAGGTATTACATGCTTTACCACCCTGTGAGGTGGGTTAGGCTGAGAGTGATTAGAGTGTTGGACTAGGACTTGAGAAACCAGGGTTCAAATGCTCAGCCATGAAACTCACTGGGTGACCTTGGGCCAGTCACGGCCTCTCAGTCTAACCTTCCTCAAAGGATTGTTGTGGGGATCAAATGAGGAGAGGGAGACCCATGTGCATCACCTTGACCTCCATGGAGAAAAGGTGGGATATAAATACAACAGTAGTAGTAGTGGGTTAAATTAAATCAGAACTATCACTAGAAGCTAAAATGATGAAACTGAGGTTATCATACTTTGGACACATAATGAGAAGACATGATTCACTAGAAAAGATAATAATGCTGGGGAAAACAGAAGGGAGTAGAAAAAGAGGAAGGCCAAACAAGAGATGGATTGATTCCATAAAGGAAGCCAGAGACCTGAACTTACAAGATCTGAACAGGGTGGTTCATGACAGATGCTCTTGGAGGTTGCTGATTCATAGGGTCGCCATAAGTCGTGGTCGACTTGAAGGCACATAACAACAAAAGTAGTAGTGGTGGTAATAATAATAATAATGCTATCAGCTATCTGCCCCATCAGCAGTCTAGTCACTGCATTCTGCGTTAACTAGAGCATCCAGCCCAGGCCCATGGGCAGCCCCACATTGAGTGCATTGCAGTAATCCAGGGTTACCAATGCATGGGCTATAGTGGTCAAATTATCCTGATACATTGGTGGCATACCAGACAAAGCTGGTAAAAGGCACTCCTAGCCACAGAGGTCACTTGGGTTTCTAACAACAAAGATATATCCAGAAAGGAGTGGAACTCCATCCAGAACAGGCAATTGACCTATCGTTTGGACACAGTAACCACTCACACCTACCAAGAGACCCTCCATCTTCCCAAGATTCAAACTTATTTTGTTGACTCTCATCCAATCCACCATTGCATTCAGGAACTTGTTCAAGACTTGCACAGCCTCTCCTGATTCAGATGTTATGGAGAAAAAGAGCTATGTGTCATCGGTATATTGATGACATCATGCTCCAAACTCCCTAATGGCCTCTCCCAAAGGTTGCATGTAGACATTAAATAGCATTAGGAACAAAATAGCCTTTCCTAATTCAAAAGTTATGTGTGTCATCAGCATACTGATGATTATGCAAATCTATGACCTTTTTTGTCCTCTTTTTTGATGATGCATTTTCTCTTTCTTACACATAAGTAGCTACTCTAGCAACATAACCAAATGGCTTGTTTCTTAGATTTTTGTAGTGCAGTAGGCACAGGTTTCCTGTGCCAATGTGGAATGATGTCATTGGCATCAAGAGTTATCATACAGCAGAAGTCTCTGTGACTTTTGGAATCTATGAAAAACAGACAGATTTTAGTAAGTTTACTGGTGGATTCAGGGACTCCAGAACCTAAATTGATGAAAAATCTGAACTTACTTATCCTTCCTTTTCTTGAATGGAACTAGACTGTTTTATTTTTGGATTGGAATAGTATATAGAGCCACGTGGAGGCCTTGTATCTTGGAACTGAATGTACTATGAAAATACCTATTTCAATTTTACTCAAGCACACACGCACACACACATATTGCAGCAGAATGCAGAAATAATTGGACTGTTAAGACTGGTAGTGGAAAGAATAAATAAACTTAAGGTTTACTGCTACAAAGAGATAAGACCATACATGCTGAAGCAGCCATGTGACTTCCATTCAGGGAGCTGTTGCTAACTGAGAACAAGAACCGGAAGAGAAGGGATGAAGGGGAGAACAAAGCCTGCAAAAGCAACAACACTTTAGAGGAGGAATCAGCAAAGGAAAGAATCAGCAAAGGGAAGAATAGATTGCCTTTCTGTCTATCGCCCGGTTCAAGTCACTTGTAACATACATTAGTGCTTTACTCCCACCATACACATGGTGTGATTTTCAAACTATATTGAAAGGGGAATTAGATAAGCAACATTAATATTAACATAAATATCCAAGTAAAACTGATTGCTACCTCTCTTTAACCCTAGGGACAGTCAGAAATATTTGGTAACCACCAAATAAAGAAAATGGAATCTGGAACTGAGATGAATCCAAGACACATTTTAAAAAATCAACACTGAACTGTTGATGTTTCACTCTTTACACTCCTAAAGACTATTTTAAAAATCTGTAGCTTCTTCAAAGTGGCAAAGGCAGAATGAGAGGAACAAGCTTATTAATCAGCCAAGAGCAGAACTTAGATAAATAGGGAAATATATATTCTACAGGATAACTTAGGAACTGCAGTCATTAGATGGAAACAATACAAATGTTCATTTCTGATGTTAGGCTTAGCATAGATTCTGTATACCTGTGCATAGTTACTACAATTCCACTTCCATAGGTACCTTGATCTCACAATCTCAGATGCAATTGTAAGGTCTGTCACCTTTTGAGCAGGCAGTTTTTTATTATAACATGATCAATCAGATAACAAAGGAAGAGAGAAGGCCTACTCTGTCTTTTCTTGGCAGCATTGATCAAGATGCAATCAAGGACTTATTCCAGACTGCACCATTTATGCTAGACAAAGCCACCTGATTTTGATCTCATAACTCAGGTAAACTTTAGCCTGTCCCAATTTTTTCCCCATAAGGACCATCATTCCCTTTGTTTCCAAAGTTCAGAGGTGACCATGGATCCTTATGTAGCCAAAATGACACTGTGCACATACAAGAGGGAAGTATCAGCAGGCTTGGGGAAAATCCAAGGTTTGCAGAAGTACAAAAACTCTTTTGAAACCTTCAGAGAGGGGAACCCCCCCAAAACAGTGAGAACGAAGCATGCTTGGTGGCAGGGTTGGCCCCAGGCATGCCGGGGCCCTTGGGCACCAGCCTGCCCTGGACCCCTCCACTCCCCTTCCGTGATCCACAGCAGGAGCCACGGATCGCAGGACAGGAGCTTCCAAGATGCCCACCATCCCCCCGCTTCACCTACCTTTCTTTCTGCTGTTTTTTGTGGTTGCGCACACTGCACACTCAGGGTTGCCATCAATCAAGATGGCAGCCGAGGTTTCCCTAAGGGGCTGAAGCCTCTGCCACCATCTTGGTGGATAGCACGCATGCAGATCACGGAAGAGGAGCGGAGGGGCCCCGTAACTCCAGGGGCCCTCGGGCCAGTGACCTACCTGGCCGCCCTTTAGAACCGGCCCTGCTTGGTGGCCATGGAATGTTGATTGACTGTGGGGGGGGATGAAAATGGAAAGCCTGGTGGGAGGGGGAATGGAATGGAGTACCGTGTAGGAGAACATTGCTGGCTGGCTGGCTAGAACACTGAACAGCAGCACTCCCACCTGCAACATTTTGTTGCAGGTCCACTTATTTTAGCTAGATCCAAAGGTGAAGCTACCTAATTCACATTTTCTGAAACAGTATGAGAACCAAAACACAACCGTTTGCACTTTGCAATACAGTTCTCCAGCCAAGAAATGTGTTAAAAAGGCATATATTAGTGAAAGTAGCATATAAACACACATAAAATTATGGAAAATTGCTTTGCAAACATGTGAGGCAAAATTGCATACAAACGTGTATATATCAGGAGAAATTTGCACTAAAATGCTGATTAACTTTCATGAGGACCTAATTTTTCCCCCCGCAAACTGATGTGGAAATGTGGAAAACTGAACGTAAGTTTGGAAAAATGAGAAACTGAGGGAAACTGAAATGAACAGATTCACCCATCTGTCCTGTTTGAAATTGACTCCAAAGACCAAAGCATAAAACAACATCATTCAAAGTACTGGTGGGCCAGTTGAAGAAAGCATTTAGGGCAACAATACACAAACTTATGAAAAGAGCCTGTGAAGCAGCTTGGAAATATGGGTAGCCATCAGTGAATACTCTTATAGAAAAAACAGGGGGAAGGGTTGAGACAACTGCTGGTGATACAGAACAAACATTTGTAAATCAGAAAGTTTCCATTTCAAGAAAAATCATTTAGAAAATTTGTCAGCATGTTATTTGAAAGGCCTGTGAAGGTCAAAGCTTCTGCAGAAAGAACAGTGTGGGTGGCTCTAAAATTAATATTTGAACTGTCACAGCTCCCTTGTTAGAATTGAACAAAGGGAGCAGGGCCTTTTGGCTTGCACAGCAGGAAGTTACATAGATCCTTGGGATCAAGGGATGTGCTGTACACCTGATAGGAGGCTCCTGGAGGAATGATGAAGCTTGCAGACTGCTTGCTGCCTATCCAAGGGCTACTAATATTCTAGCTAAAGAGAAATCTAACAATATATCACTACTTTCCTTTACTCTTGTTACCTTTGTTGACCAGATGTTTTTAGAGGCATCTAAAAACATCCTCACTGTGAAAATGTGGCCTCAGGGAGCCTAGGTCTGAGAATAAGCCCAAGAAGAAGAAAAATCCATGCTGAACCAAATTCATAGTGAAGAAACTGGGAGAATTTACAAGCTTCCAAAGAATGAGCATGATAGGAGAGAAATTGTACTTATAGAGAAACAAATAGTATTCAAATGCATTTCTTCCACATTTTTCTTGGACTTGTGTTGAACCTTCACAAATTCACATGCTTCCTGCTTGTCTTCTGAAAATTCAGAGGTAGATTAGAGTCTATCGCAAGAGGTTATCTTTACTCTAGGGAGGCTCTCATGTATGTCGAGTATTGTTACACATGCTTTTTATATATAAGCTCTGACAGCTCAGTAGCTAAGCATATTCTGGGTTGCTGGTGTTAACCTAAATATGAGATTGCCCGTAAAGAACGTATATCTGTATTTCCATGGGTCCTGAGAGGTACTGTATGCACATTAAAATAGAAATCACATTACTGGAGAGAAAAGACTTTATAAAAAACAATTTTACTTCAAAAGGTGAAACAATATTTATAGGATAACAAGTTATACCATAGAAAATGCACAAAAAAGCAACAGCGTTATTTGCAGGGCTTTTTCTGCAACAGTACTTACTGCTACGGAGTACCAACACCCCTTTTTTTGCTGCCCAGAGCAGCCATTTTGGTGCCACCCATGACACTTTTTTCAATATATGAGTACTGAGCTGGCACCTCATTTGACCAAAAAAGCACTGGTTATTTGTAATAAGTGCAAGCATGTTTCAAAACGTTATTAATCCTACGAAGGTGGAACTATCCTTTTTAAAAATAAACTTACCCACATAATATATATCTGAGCTGACTCACGAGAGAAGAGAAGAATCCAGGAGGTCCTTGCCTAACACAAAGTCAAGGCAGACTGATGGGACCGAACATTGTACAATTTCTGTCTGATATTATAATCTTAAACTCATACAGATCAGCAATAATGTCTAATTTAAAAATGTCTTGGTCCATCACACATACATAATGAACTGTCTAAAGCAGTGGTTCCCAACCTTTTTGAGTATGGGAGCCCCTTTGGAACCTCAACATTTTTTGTGACCCCCACATGTTCATTGTTGCTCATCCTCCTGCTGCTACTCTGGTCATCAACATAATTTGCATGCAGGAGAAAAAGCGGAAGAGAGAGAGAAATCTGCCTGGCAGGAAATTAAAGCCTGATAAATATACAATAAATTTAAACACACGGTTCATACAAGCCTATATGCAAAATCAAAATAGGAGCAAACTTGTGTGCCAGGGGTGGGGACAGCGAGTGTAAATGGTCAGAGAGAGAAGAAAAAGAGAAATAGACATAATGTGAAGGAAGGGGGCAGGGTTAGAGGGAGGAAAGACAAGTCAAGTTGTGGGTGGGGGAGAGGTTTGGTGGGTCAAAAGAAGGCAGTATGAGGTGGTGGCAGCTGCCAGTGAAGAGGAGCAGCCACATGGAAGGGAGGGTAGTCAGGACATGAGAAGGAGGTGGTCGGAGTAAAGTGGACTGTGTGTCCATTCTAGGTGCCTCCTTTTTTTGGAGTGACCTGTGGAGTGACCACAAAACAAATGCACATAGCCCAGTTCTCTTCTTTCCCTCACTTCCTGCTACTGTCCCCTTACACCAAAGGGAGGGTGTCCCACAGGAGGGAGAAGAGGGAAGTAGACAGTGACCACAAGGGTGGAATCCTTCTCAAATGTTACCTCTTTCTCTGCCCCTTTTTCTGAGGCAAAGGGATGAGGAGTGACCTCCCCTTCTTTTCTCTCCCTCACCCCCCTCCATCACCACCACCTTCCCCTTAGCCTCGTAATGGCCTATGTGGGACTACAGGAAAATGCACAGAGAGGGGAGAGTGTGCTTCCGCTGCTGTGTGCCTCTTTCCATGTCATTCACATTGCAGGAGTCTGGTGGGTTATGGGAAGGGATTGCAAGAAGGACAGAGGACCTCCCCTCCTTTACACACACACCCCCTCCCACTGAGTACGTGTTTGCCAGCAGGTCTGTGCTCTCCTTCTGTTATTGCTGCTGCCACTACAAGTCCACACAGCATACAAAGGCTGGAGTTATCTTTCTCCATAAGGGGTTAAGGAGCCTGGAGCTCAGGAAGAGCAGTCAGTAGCTGGTCTCCTTGAGGGGCAAGGTGAGTAGCCGGGAATGAAAGTCGCTCGCACTTGCTCAGCTTGCTTCAGCCATCCTGAAGATTTTTTTTTTAACAAAAAATAAACAATGCCTCTCTTGGCTCTTTGCAGCCCCCCAAGATGACTTCCCAACCCCTTTGGGGGTCATGGACCACAGGTTGGGAACCACTGGCCTAAAGCCTCCATAAAGCCTTGTGCACTCTTAATAATAATAATAAATTTTATTTATAAGTCGCCTATCTGGCCGAGTTAATGGCCACTCTAGGCGACATACAGTACACAGTAAAATACAATATCAAAATACTATAATAACAAATTAAGCTAAAAACCACCCGTCCAGTTAATAACAGCATAAAAGTTAGTCCACCCCAGAGATCCTATAGGCCTGCCTGAATAGCCAGGTCTTCAAGGCTTGACGGAACCCCATCAGGGAGGGGGCATGGCGAAGATCGGAAGGAAGAGAATTCCAGAGGGCAGGTGCCACAATCGAAAATGCCCTCTTTCTGGTCCGCACCAGTCTAGCAATTTTGACTGGTGGGACCGAGAGGAGGCCTTGTGTGGCTGATCTCATCAGGCGACACAGTTGATGATGCTGGAGGCGCTCCTTCAGATAAACTGGGCCGAAACCGTGTAGGGCTTTAAAGGTCAACACCAACACCTTGAATTGGGCCCGGTAGGCAACTGGTAACCAGTGTAGATCTACTAACACCGGAGTGATATGATCACAGCGATGGCTGTTCTTAATCAAGCGTGCCGCCGGATTCTGTATCAGCTGCAATTTCCAGACCGTTTTCAAGGGTAACCCCACGTAGAGCGCATTGCAGTAGCCTAAGCGAGAGGAAACCAGGGCATGTATCACCCGTGGGAGTAGATGGATAGGAAGGTAGGGTCGCAGCCTCCGAATCAGATGTAATTGATACCAAGCTGCCCGGCTCACTGCAGAGATCTGAGCCTCCATGGACAGCTGGGAGTCAAGAATGACCCCAAGGCTGCGGACCTGTTCCTTCAGGGGTAATCTCACCCCATTGAGCACCAGGTCTATATCTCCCAACCTCCTCATATCTCCCACGAGCAACACCTCGGTCTTATCGGGATTTAGTTTCAGCCTATTCTCCTTCATCCATCCACTTACGGATTCCAAGCACTTGGACATGGTATCCACAGCCAACTCTCTTTCACTGTTTCTGTACTTTTCTGTGTCGTATGTTTTATTATGTATCTCTATGTTTCTCTAGGTTATGTGCTTTGCAAGAAGTGGGGCTGTCCAAAATGTTGCTTGTGGAAGACTGCAGAGTTCTGAGTTGTTTTTTGTTGAAACCCGGCAGCATTTTTAAAAAGTTTAAAAATTATTTTTTTAAAAAAAAATCCCACTGCTATGCCTTAACAAACAAAAGCCAGTGCTCTTTAGAACTCTGCAGGCAATGTTATAGATAGTCCACTGGACCTATTTGTCTGCAATTTGGCAGACTTAATTTACTCTGGAGAAGCTTCTGTGCCTGCAAATTTCATCCGCTTTAACCAAAATGTGAGAAAGTTCTAGACATTTTTAGATTCTCCAATATAGTGAATTGGGAAACACAGAGCTTTGTTTTACATAGAATGGTTTGGAACACAAAACAGAGATTTATTTATTTATTATTGCATTTATATCCTGCCATTCCTCCAAGGACCTCAACATGGCATACATGTTTCTCCCCCTCTCTATTTTATCCCAACAACCCTGTGAGGTAAGCTAGGCTGAGAAGCAGTGACTGGCCCATGGTTACCCAGTGAGCTTCATGGCTGAGTGGGATTTGAATGTTGTTATTATTATTATTATTATCATCATCATCAACAACAACAACAACAATAATAATAATTTTATTTACCACCCTTCAACAATAGGCCCCAGGGCGGGTAACAAAATTGAAAATATAACAAAAAGAATTAAAACATTTCAATCACAAGAATAGGGTGGATTCTGAAAACATACATCTCAAGAGCTGAAGGTCAGAGTAAAGAGGTGTATCTTTAGCATTCATCGAAAACTGTATAGCGAAGGTGCCAGACACACCGCTGTAGGGAGGGTATTCTACAACTTGGGGGATGCCACAGAGAAAGCTCTTTCTGCATAGGTATAGATACAAGACAAAATTTGGGGCCCATGCAATTGGCAAGTTACAACAGCTGGCTATGAGCTTTTATGCGGGGGGGAGGGAGAATTTTACTTCTTTTATTTTTGTATTGTATTTTGAATTTTAATATGTAAGCCATCTTGGACAAGTATCACTAGGAAATGCAGCATATAAATGTTTTAAAATATAAAAGAATAATTCATACTGATTCATCAAGTATCCCTACTATAGCAGTTCTAGATGCAATGACAGATGCTGGCATTGGAAAAGAAAGCTGTGGAAACATCAGTGTATATAAGATAATGTTTAGGTGGGCACCAGGCACTCATACCTGGAACTCTCTGGATCCTGGCAAGACTCCTAGCAACTACGTGGCACAGCTTCCTTTTATACATTGTGGAATTCCATACATGCACATTTCCCAGAGCAAGAAATCTGCATTACAATGAGTTTGTACAAACCAGTTCCATCATTAATTAGGCCTCATACACTTAACATTATCAGTAATGAAAAATAACTGTAATGCTGATTAATAAAAAACGAGAGAAGAGGAATGGTTTCCAACCCTTCTGGGAAATCCTTGTTTAGCCCATGTTGTACAGTTTGCAAATAAATGTGCAAACTCTGGAGCTGATGGTGCAGAAAGGTTGATCCATACTAGCATTGCATGTATACTAGGGATGGGGTTCGCTGCATGGTGCCGATCCACATGCATTTCAATAGTCCATGGTTTCTTTACTGGTCCATCCTTCTTTTGTTTCCACTTTTTCTGGCGCCAATTCAATGTGCTGCGCACGTTTTTGGGTGATTTGATCTGCAAATTCAAATTCATCTAGTTGCAAATGTACAGTTAGGGAAACCTTTTCCCTAATCATACTTTCTCATATGAAAGATGTAGCTCAAGGTTTGCAAACCCATTGCCCACAGATGTCATGGTGCCCATGAAGACCTTTGGTGGTACCCCCAGCAGGTAGCCTAGAATCTGAGCTTTCATTTTTTTCTTAAAAAAGGAAGTCTCTAGCCCTCCTAGAAAGAAAGTTATATAGCACAATGTGCAGGTACCCTTCTAAGGGATTTCTGTGAAATGAGCCAGTCTGGCTGCTCCTGTCTGTCACTGTTATTAAATGAGTGAAGTCAGAGCTGTGTTTGGTAAGTGAGTTGTTTGGACACCAGGCGATAGGAATCCTTGGAATGCTAAAGAACCGCTGTTTTGCCCTCTCTTTTAGTGTACTTTTCCTGCTTATGTCTTTTTTTTCTACTCCTTGGAATCTCCATAGTTTGCCCTTCCTTTTCCCCTAGCAACCAGGACGCATCTTTCCTGTGTTGTGTTTGCGTAAGATCAGGTAGTGCATAGATGTTATTTCTGCAAATACTACTACACAATCAGTTTGGGTGAATGCTAAGGCAATCATTAAAACTTTGCAAAGCAGCTTAGGCATGCCTCCTGCTGTGCAAGAGCTAAAGTCCAGGGACTCATTAAGAATTGACTGTATAGTTAATGTACAGTACAATAGTATACATGTCTACTCAGAAGTAAGTCTCATTGCGTTTTATGGGCTTACTTCCAGGTAAGTGGGTACACATTGGCAGCCTAAGCTTTGGCAATGGGGAAAATAGGTGCCTTTAACAGCTGAATGGCAAGCAGAAATTCAACAAGTAAAGCTAGTTTGTTGTTGTTATGTGCCTTCAAGTCAATTACAACTTATGGCAACCCTATGAATCAGCGACCTCCAAGAGCATCTGTCATGGATCACCCTGTTCACATCTTGATAAGTTGAGGTCTGTGGCTTCCTTTATGGAATCAATCCATCTCTTGTTTGGCCTTCCTCTTTTTCTACTCCCTTCTTTTTCCCAGCATTATTGACTTTTCCAGTGAATTGTGTCTTCTCATGATGTGTCCAAAGTATGATAACTTCACTTTCTGCAATTATGGGACAAGCTTCACCATGACTACTCTAGAATTTTGTTTTATGCCACATGCCCCATGGCAGCCATTTTATGACTCTCTCAAATCTTGAAACATGCCCTCTGGTCGAAAAAGGTTCAACCCTGTGTAGTTGTTCTTCCCAGATTTACTAGGCATGTGCCATAGCTAGGAAGGCTTGAGAAATCCCAGCCTGAACTCATCTGATACACAGCCCCCAAATCAAGTTGCAGATTAGCATCTTCACTCCTCATGAGATGGTCTGAGGTCTGCCTTTGTAACACTTTCTTCCTCTAACGGATTCTAGCCCTTTGGAACAGCTAGAAAGTGCAGCAGATGCCATGCCCTTTGTGAATGGGGGTGGGTGGGGAGGAGCATGATGACTTACTACATCATAGAGCGTGATGACATACTATACCTCGCTTGAACATGGCATGGAAAATAAAGATGGCTCGACCATTGCATGCAGTGGAGGCTGTTCCACTTGGGCAGATGGGGCACAATCCCACCAACCTCAGCCTGGTGTCAGCCATTCCCCACCTGCCTGTCTTCTTTCTTTCGACCAGTCCAGGGGGTGGCACTGGCTGTCAGCTTCCTCATTAGTCTCCATGACGCCCTTGTAGAAATCAGCAGGGAGGAGGATGGGGACAAAACCAGAATTAGTTGCCTCTGCCTGCCATTGGCTCTGTCTCCATCTACCATTGGTCTCTCGGCCTTCTGCCTTACCAGTCCCAATGGGCACCAGCCACCACCAACTGTATGGAAAATAAATATGGATGTCCTTTGTGCCCATGGCAGGAGCCATCTTAGTGTAGAAAAGTAAGGGGCTACCAGTTGTACATAAGGGTATTTTCTACACAGTGTTCAAGGGAGGTAATGGAAATTTCTCGTGTCCTCTCCTCTTACGGTCTTTTATGGCCCCATTTGCAGCAACTGCTGTTTTCTAGCAGGAACAAAAAGGGGCAAAAAGGTCTGAAGGCAGCTCACAAGCCACTTGTAAAGTGTAAGATGGGTTAAAACATATTGTGTGTATTTAAGACAATCTTGTGTGAGTTTTTTTAAATACACATGCATGGCACAGAATGACCTTTTTATTGATCATAGGGGAAATGGACATAGGAGTGGGGTTTATTGTGCTAGTTTTACTGATTATAATGGTAGCGATTGTGTCCCAATTTATAAGATTCCTTTCGCACTGCAGTACTTGTTGCATTATGGAACTATTGCTGTTTGACCAATACAATGCCATGTCACTCTAAATTTCGTTAATACCAGCAGGCATGGTGTGACACAACAATGAACGTCATTGGACATGTCACTACTCCCCCACACTTTCCACACATGCACACTTCTGTTCCCCCATGAAAACAGCTGGAAAGAACTGTATGCTGGTATATACTACCCCAAATTTCATCACTTTATTCCCACAATTTTCTGGATTTTTCCGGAAGTGGCTTTTATGTCGTATGAAAGATCAAATAGAATTTTGAAATTATCAGTTAAGGAGATGTTGGGAAAATGGAATAAACTGCTGACTGAATGCAGCCATGAACGGATCTGTCCATCCCTAATAATAGCTATATTATCAGGCTAAGGTGGAAAGACACATCTCGTGTAAAGCAATGTTATGCATGGCCTCTCCCCTGCCAAAAAGTCCTGCTGTGTTCAAAGGGGCTTACTCTCAAGGAAATTGTGGCCTTATATTTTCTTATTCTATTTCTAGGTCCTTTTGCTATGTATTATTGTTTAGCCTTCTTGTTTTAATTTTATTTTTGGGAGTGCAATGGGCGGGTACCAAAGGTGAAATCCAGCCCCCTTTCCAGAATCACCTCCTTTCAGCTGTCAAGTTGTAGGAACTAGAACATCCCATAAGTTGTTATTAAATTTCAAAATGTCTCTGACTTATTAATAACATTCTTTTACAAATTGGGAAAAAATCAGCAAATATAATTTCTGTGCTTGTTCTCTCAAGGTAAATGAGTGTATAAGTTTACCATGTGGTCACCTGCAAAAAAGTATGAAAATATTTCCTTGAAATACTGAAGGAGAAATTCTTCACATCCATGTGAATTACTTCAGAGCTCAGACTAGGGGTGAAGGTTCACAGCACTCATCATATCACTTCTTTCTCTCTCTTTTTTTACCTTCTCAAAAAGAGAGGGCTTCAGCATTATATTGTGTAAGTCACACCCAAGTTTGCCACCAGGCATTCACCAGGGGTGAGGAACTCTCAGCCCAAATACATCCCCAGCTGAATTTCATCTGGCTCTCTGGGTTCCCTCCTGACCATCAGCCATTCAAGATGGAGCATCCAAAAGGAAAAAGGGCTTTGATGTTGTGTGAAGCGGGTGATTGCAGCTCATTCATCTGCACAAAGAGCTGCTGCTAGAAGATCAAAGGAGAGGGCAGAAATCTCTCAACAGAGAGGTAGACTTGTGTTCCTTGCAAGTGCGAAAAGAGTGACTATGCATTTTGCAATTGAATGCATGCCATTTGGGGGATGTGGCTGCATTCTGAAACTTGTGGCTTTGAATAGTGGTAAGGCAGAGCTTATAGTTCAGCTGGGCATTGATGCTATTTGAATTCTGCTGAGGTTATTGAGTTCTTTTGGCTTTTTGCAAAGAATGTCAGAGAGGGGTTTTTTTATACCAACTTTGTTTTTAAAAAAGTATGTGGAGAAAATGGAAGATAAAACTTGAGTGAAGCTGCTAAGAATTAAACATATGCTTCTGATTCCATGGCAAACAGGTTCATGTGTGTGTGTGCATCTGTGTATTAAAGGTGTGATGGTATGTGGCCAGCAGCTTTCCACAAGGATAACATGGCCTATTGCCCAAAAAAGGACACACACTAAATAATCAAAGTTGATTTCTAGTGACAATGCCCATCATGTCTGCAGATTTGTAACAGTCACACTGAAAAACTGAAAATGAATATTTAAAATGTCTTCAGAGAACATCTATAAATTGAATAATTTTCCCAACCCCAAAATTATTTCCTGCTCATCAGAAAGTCACCCAAACTCTAATCCCTTGTCATATAACATGCAAGTAATCCTTTCCTTTCTCCCACCTGCATCTGTCTATTTCTGGACTGTGTCATATTTGTATGTTTTTACCTATGATTCTATTCCATTGTGCTTCTGCATTAATCTACACATTTTGCTTTTTTAAAAAAAATTCCTCTTAAAACGAGCATTTAAATGTGTGTATCCATTTAAAATGTAAATCAAATGGTATTTTGTTATATTTAGGCTGCCAAGATCAGGTAAATTCATAGGATTCATATGCTATGCACAATTAAATTATCAGTAAATATATATTTTTTCATTTTTCTTCTTTTTCTATATAAACTGCCAAGATCAGGTCATTTCATACAGGATTTTACAAAAACTGAATTCCTTAAGTGTCCCTACCTCTGCATAGTAGGCAGCCATGTTCTCTCACTCCTTTTGACTTGAGCAGTGAGAAAGTTGCCTATATTTTGGCTCTTCCTCAAAAGCTATATAGGCTCCCAGGTGGATTTTCCCCCTTGGGTTCTGTACAAAAGGATGCTGAGGTTTTAAAATGATTGCTTACAAGTAGTTTAACAAAATATCATGGGACAAATGTTTTATTTATAAGAAAGCATGATATATTTTATATTAGAAGGAAAATGGGGGGGGGAATAATCCCCCTGCTGAGAAAATGATTTTCAAATCATATTAATGAAGACTATTGTTAAGTTAGTGCTGTAAAAAGCAAAGCGAAACATGAACAAAATTGCTAGTTGGAACTCACTCACTGAAATCAAATACTGAGCAGCCATGCAGAGCTGCATAAATCAAGCATAAGATGAACTGTTTATCAAATCCAGCAAAAAGTGTTTGTTCCCCCCCCCAAAAGTATTTACTCCATTTGGAAAAAGGAGAACCTGAACTAAACTGTGAACAAGATGTAAAGACTGATGAATGCAACTGAACAGTGCATTATTCAACTCTCTGTAGTTATGCAACACAAACCTAAAAAGAGAAGACCAGACACAGATTCATGATGTGCTGTGTGATATTGGGATTCAAGATAGAAAGAGTATTATTTGCAGTTTAAAATTATAGCCACTGAAGGTACATTACCGCATTACCCCTCTTTGATGACCTAGCATGATTTCTGCCTAAAGCTATAACTAGATCTGTGTGAACTCTGCGGGCTTTGGTCTCCAAGAAGGGCAGCACATTGTAAATGGAACACTGCAATGTGGTTCAAAAGAGCTGGCAGCAATTTACTGTCATCATTTCTTTCGTTTGCCTACAGGTGACTAACCCAGAGGAGCATAGTGTGTATCATACCATTATCTGGAGTGACAGCTAAGATAAGCTGATATGATAATATCTCAGGCATCCACCTACTTGTTTCCTTTTTGTCAGCCTGCATAACTTGTGACCCACCAAACTGAATGCTTCTCACAACACCAGCCACACACAATATCTTTGTGTGCAGGTCTCCTTTCTTATTTTCAGTGAAAATGCCATCACTCCCACAACTGGGAAAAGTTACAGGCAATATAAATGCAAACCATACTGGAAATGTAGTGCTTATTACTTCCCATCCACCCCCCGCTACACCCATGTTTGTCTCCTTTATCACAGTGGTTTGATTACAGAATCTGAATTTTGACGTGGGAGCATCAGCTTTGTTTAGTTTATATAGATGAAATTGATCCAGACTTTGGTCCCAGAAAGAAGCAATCATGTTGAAGTTCAGCAGGTCTGAATCCTATTGGTGTCTAGATGAGAGATCACCTTGGTATGCTGCCTTGGTGGGTCTCGACCTGGGGGCCATGATCCCCAGGGGGCTGCAAACTGTAAAGAAATGAATTATTATTATTTTAAAGTCTTCAGTCCCTGAACGCTGTCTGCTCCCCACTGCCCCTGGAGACAACACTTGCCCCTTGCTCCAAACGAGAGGGGAGGACTGTTGCTAAAGCAGCAGAGCGTCTTTCAGGTGCACCGAGAGCAGGCATCTGCCTATAAAACAAGTGGCAGATGCCGAAGGAGGCTGAGTGGGGAAGGAGACTGAGGGGGGAACTGCCAGGAAGATGAAGGGATTACTGCCACTGCTGATGACGCCCTTGCTCAGAACAAGAGGAAAGGACTTTTCGTGAAGCAAGAAGAAGCAAGGCTGCAAGGAAAGACTGCTTCCCCCCTTCCTTCCTGGCAGCCTGCCTGCCTGCCTTTCTTGACTCATGCTTCACTGCCACCTCCTTTTACAAATTATTCTAATTTGTGGGGCCGCCCAGATCGCGCCTTCAGCCCAGACAGAGCCAAGGAGCAGCACCCTCCATCTCTGAGGCTAAATGTGTGTGCCAGCATCCCCCCTTTCTTCCACCTACACTCTGCTCCCCCAGTCTCTTTCTCCAAGATGCTGCAGCAGTTCAGGGCTTCCCCCCTCCATGTTCCCAAATGCATGGATGCCTGCAGATATCTGCAGCATGGACAGGCATGTTTGTGTGTGCGTTCACTGATCTGTCTTCTGCTCCACTCTCATTCCCCGAGTGCACGCCAACTAAGTCGTCAGTTCTGATGATCATCCCAAGGTCTAAAAGCAGTAACCCCCCTCCTCAACCTGTCCACCCTTTTGTCTTCACATCCCCACCACTACCACATTGCTGCTTCTTGATTATTACTTAAAAAAAAAAAGCTCAGCAGATTGGCAGATAGGATCTGCACACAGCAGCAGAAATATATTTATTTATTCAAGTATAGTTGCATTTATATTCCACCATTCCTCCAAAGAGCTGAAGGGGATCACATGGTTCCCTCCCTTTCCATTTTATTCTTACACCAATCCTGTGAAGCAGGTCAGGATGAGAGACTGTGATGGGTCCAAGGTCACCCAGTGGGCTTCATGGCTGAGTCGGTATTTGAACCTGGGACTTAGTCCAACACTGTAACCCACTGGTGTTGGGAGACAGGACTGTACCTCTGCAGACTATGTGTGTGGGTGGGGATACCAACTTGATAGGACCCTTGCATTAAAAAAAGAAAGCAATATCTCTCTGCAAATAGAATATTAGCATATCAGGAAGTTTCTATTGCAGCTCACAATTCTGGGTTTGTGTTTGCAAAGAATTTTAATGGAAAGGGACATTTGGAGATGTGATTTTTCCATGCACTATCTGAAGGAGTTCACTCCATTTTGACCACTCCAGAACTGAACTTAAGAATAAATTCATAGTAGAAAACATAAGAAAGTCTAAAGAAGAAGGCTCAGCGAATGTAGGATGACTTCAGGAAAAGGCAAGACTGAAAATCAAAAGTGCTAGGAAATCATAAAGAGAGAAAATAGTCAGGTACAGAGGTGAAAGCATTAAGTCCCCCTCCTCAATCTATCCACCCTTTTGTCTTCACAATCTAGCATCTCCACCACTACTGCATTGCTGCTGCTGCTTCATTATTATTATTATTATTATTATTATTATTATTATTATTATTATTATTATTAAAAAGTTCAGCAGGTTGACTGAGGCTGGGGTCCACACACTGGATTTGAAATCTATTTATTTATTTAATTATTATTGCATTTATATCCCACCTTTCCTCCAAGGTGGTGCACATGGTTTCCCCGCCCCCTTTCCATTTTAACCTTACACCAACCCTGTGAGATAAGTGTCTGGTCCAAGGTCACCCAGTGGGCTTCATGGCTGGGTGGGGATTTAAACCTGGATCTTAGCCCAACACTGTAACCCAGTGGTGTTGGGAGACAGGACTGCACATCTTCAGACTGGGGGGGGGGGGAGCGGGATACCAATTTAGTTGGACTTTTGCATTAAGAAAAAAAGTAACACCTCCCTATCTGCAGGGAGCTTTTAATGGAAAGGGATATTTGGAGATGTGATTTTGCCATGCATCATTTTTTCAATTAACAGAGACTAAAATTACAATTAGCATGGGGTAGATCACAAAGAGTTTTGAGCTTACAAATGGAGTCTCATACTCATAAAGGTTGGGAACCACTGTTATAGATCATATAAAATGGATTATTTCTCTGTATTGCCTGAGTCAGGAGATGATGTGCAGAACCTGAGCCAGTGCCAGGATGCAGTGGTGGGCTGGATGAGGGCTAGTAATCTGAGACTGAAGCCACCCACCAACAGAGCATTGTCTTGTGATTTAAAACACACACACACACCATACTTTTAAATCATTATTATACCACAACAGTCATGGCTTCTCCCAAATAATCCTAGGAACTGTAGTTTGTTAAGGGTGCTGACTGAGAGATGTTGGGAGACTCCTTTGTTCCTGTCACAGAGCTACTATTCCCAGAGTGCCTTCACAATCAATCTCTCTTCCCAGGGCATTCTGGGAATTGTGTTTTTTAAAGGGGAATAACAACTCTCTGCAGCCCAGGGTTTAGGCAATTTACATGCTCTGGGTGGGATTTTACTCCCTCTGAATGAAAATGGATCTAGCACAGTCACAGGAGGCACAAGTAGCCTCCATGGTGAGGAGCAGGATGGGGGAGAAATTAGCTAAATTCAAACTGTACATTGGACTACCCCCTCCCAGTTCGCATGCTGCTATCTTTCAGTCTAGGGTTGCCAGGTTCAAGGCCTGAGACTGATCCTTTATCTTTAGGAGAAGAGAAAGTCAGCCAAGTGCAGGTGTTCTTGCAACACTGCAATGGGAAAAACCACAAGGTGGAATTCTCCCTTCCCCTTGCACAACTTTTAAAGATACAGAAGACCTCTTGGTTGCCAGGCTTTAGCCAAACTTACAGTTCTTTAGTAGTCTGTTGCCTCAGGCAGGCAAACAGTGCCTCACTACCTGCATGCTAAAAAACTGACCGAGGTGGTGGGGGGGGGGCGAGGAAGCCAAATAAGCTGGTCAAACAGGCTAACTGTAAGGTTAAGAACTCAATAGACAGCAGCATGCAGGTCTTGAAAATAAACTGGGTTCGGTTTTCAACCTTCAGAATTAAATCACATAGCTGAGGTGGAAAAAAGAAATCAACATCATAAACCTCATTTACTTGCATGGGGGGACTTTTCTTTCTTCTCAGACAGACAATATCTGAAGCAAGATGCCAACTTGATGGGCAATTACCTGGCTCATTTACTTTTGAATTAAAAAACATTGCAGGCCATCATTAGAAATAACAAAAACAATGACGTAATTTTTCAGGAATGGAAAAGGATGAAAAGGGAAAAGCAGAAAATAATGAAACACTAGCTACAATGGGCCATAACCAGCTGCTAGTTCATCACAATGACAACCAAACTGGAACCAAACTGCAGACTACATCCCTAGTGAGGACTGCCTCTTACCAGCTTTGACTAGTATGTCCGCCATAGCCATTCGTGCACAGGGATAGTCTGGCCACAGTGATTCATGTGCTGGTAACCTTAAGACAGAACTCTGCAGCTAGGCTGTTTTGTGGTGCTACCTGCTGTGAATGTATTACAGCAATTCTGAAAGAGTCCCACTGGCTCCTCATATGCTACTAAGCCAAGTTAAAAGTGCTTATATTGACATATAAAGCTCAGGATCTAAATACTTGATGGAATACCTTTCCTATACAGGAACACCTGTATGGATCTGCCTGTGCATTAAGATCAAAGATCAGTTAAGATCAGTTGTCTGAAATCTGATATGTGACAACATGAGAGAGAACCTTCTGAGTACTGGCACCCTGTTTATGGAATTTCCTCCCTTCTCAGATACAGCTAGCCCTGACTCATAAGTTTTTGGTACCAGCTGAAAGCCTACTCATTCCCCCAGCTTTTATGTAAGGATTGCTGCATTATTACCTTGCAAACTGATAAAACTGGATTCCAGGACTCCTACTAATCCCTCTTAATATGCCAATGGTGCTTTTGTTGTGCCAATGGACATGTGTGTGAACCTGCAGTCTAACCCGTAGTCTAAATCATTCCATGACCTTTGATATGGACTGCCTTCAAGTCGATCCTGACTTATGGCGACCCTATGAATAGGGTTTTCATGGTAAGCGGTATCCAGAGGGGGTTTACCATTGCCTCCCTCTGAGGCTAGTCCTCCTCAGCTGGCTAGGACCTGCTCAGCTTGCCGCAGCTGCACAAGCCAGCCCCTTCCTTGTCTGCAACTGCCAGCTGGGGGGCAACTGGGCTCCTTGGGACTATGCAGCTTGCCCGCGGCTGCACAGGTGGCAGGGCACGTAACCCCTGAGCAACTCACTGTGGGGGTGATCTTTAGCTGGCCCTTGACACCCAGGAGACACGAGCGGGGATTTGAATTCACAGACTCTGGACTCCTAGCCAGGCTCTCCTCCCCACAGCTGTTAATGACCTTTGATAACACTGATGATGCTGTGCAGTAGAATAAAGTAGAACTGCACTTTTGTAATGGTTATTGGTGTTTTAGCCAGTACAGTTTCATTTTGCCAAAATGTCCAGAACTCAGCATGGTGTTCTTGGAGTCACAGATACCAGCAAAGCAGCTGCAATGGAATCAGGTAAGTGGTTGATGTGACTGTTATAATTTTCAGAATTAAATAAGCCTCAGAAAGACTATTAAGTCATTCTGTGAAGTCAACACTCAAAACCTACAAAAAACAGTTTATGAGATCCCTGTGGTCTTAATAACAAAACACTACATCTCAACATTGATTTTTAGACAGAACTTGGTCAGGAGGGAGTCCTGTTTAAAATCAATTGCACAAAGATTTATTAAATTACCAAGAGTGATCAAACTTCATCCTGAACTGATTATTGTGCTTTTTTATTTTATTAAGGAAGGCATTTATAAGCAGACCAATTATATATATTGCAGAGAGAGAGGGGTGGGGGTGGGTTTTTTTAATACAGTTTAGTTTTTATATAATTTAGAAATGATGCACCCCAGTGATGAAGGTAAAATGTTTGTGTGCAATGTTTGTTTCTCTCCTCTTATAAGGCTTTGTTTTAAAATCCTTCTAATGGTGGTTTGGGTAGGATGTGCATTGCTAGAAGCCATGCTTGTACTGCTGTGAACATTGCAGCTATAATAAAATACTCTCTATGCACAGCACAACAGAAATTATGATGCTATACAATGAACCTGCAGACATTTAAAAAGCAACAGCAAGGGGCCATTCAGAATAATTAAGTGCCGTAGTCAGTCAAGTTCAACACAATGAAAATAGAAAGGCTTCACTTCTGATTTACAGTCATGCACAAATGAAGATGATGTTATGCTCCTTCACAAACTGTTTCAAAGAGATCATGCAGAAATATACAAGCCTATTTATCAAACCATTTGTTAAAAATCATGTAGGGAGCAATCTTTTGTTCCCTGGGAGAACAGCTGAGAGGACATAGAATGCCCCAGAACTTGCTCTTGGCAAATGGAGAGTGAGGCCTCTGGTGGGAGAAAAAGCTCCACAGTCAAAGACTTTTTCATACTGGTGGCAGAAAATACCACCACCAATGCTACTCTTCTGTCAGTGTGTTGATGGTAATAGGGGCTGCAAATGGGTGTGCCAGGGCAGATCAAAGCTGACCTTGAATGCACAGGGATACAAAGCCCTACATTTCCCCTGGAACACATCTAGGGTTGAGCGAATCTGCCAATTTTGGCTTCTCACAGTTTCTCATTTTTCCAGTTTTACATTAAGTTTTCCACATTTCCACATCAATTTATGATTGGCTTTATAAATGTCCTCATCTGCATTTCAGAGCAAATTTCTCCAAATATATGTGGTTTTGCATCAATTTTGCCTCATGTACACATTTTTGCATGCAATTTCCCCTAATATAATACATTTGTGTATGTTACTTGCACTAATATATGCACACTTCTCCCTGGTACATGCATTTTTGCACGCATTCCTTGGCTGGAGAACAGCGTTGCAAAATTTGGAGAAGTGTGAAATTCAAAGAGCGGCTGTTTTTCAGTTCATGTATTGTTTCAGAAAGTGTGAACTGGGTAGATTCACTTTTAAATGCAAACTGAATCAAATTTCTCTCCCATTCCTACACACACCTAAACTCACACAGACAGAAAGAAACCTACACCAACTCTGGAGCTGGTATAGTTGATTTCCCCCCCACTATAGTCAGTGGGACGGAAATTAGAAAACACCAATCTGTGGAGGAGCAATCAGAGGAAGCTGCTCCCTGACACCTTCCACCCTGGCTGGTATAAACCAGTAGGACTTAGAAATTGGAAGTTTCTTCCCCAAAGAATATCAGCTCCCTGACAATCTGATTGCTTTGTTATTCTGTATGAGATGTTGATATGGAGGCAATAGTAAGGTTCTTCTCATTATTTTGTGGGCGAGGGGGGGGGAATAAATATGCTTATGGTCCAACATAAGGATCTTGACCCAGACTTTAAAGTTCTAGAGATTACTTCAAAGAGATCGATAATTAATCAGTGGATAATGTTACAGCATGAAGAGAATTTTACATTGTCATGTGGGAAACTTTTGTTCTGCTTCTCACTCAGTGACCTTTGGCACATCACTGTTCTACTCCATCAAACTTCCATCTGTATAATTAAAGTATGGGTTTATGGATAAAATCCACTGTGTCAAGGAAGTAATTGGAGTATACATTCCCAGATGGGAATAAAACTGAAGAGTTAGACTGCGGTTTTCAAATTACTTTATCTGGAACTGCCTAATTGATGTCAGCCATTCTTAAACATGTGTTCTCGCATACCACCCATAGGGATAGACAGATGTATTCATACGTCTGTTCTGTCCGATTTCCACATTAATCTGCAATTTTTTTAATTCACACAATTTGTATTTAAATACATATGTAAATTTTCTCTAAGTACCCATTTCTAAACACATTGAATCCTAAAGTACACATTATATGCATTTTGGATTTTTTTTGAGTCATGATCTCCATCACAAAATGCAGAGATGTGTGAAATCTGATAGGAAACTGTTCTGATCTGCACATTAGTCCTTGAGGAGTGGATCAGGTCAATTCATGAAGGAATTTGCAACAAGGAATTTCTCAAGCATCCCTGCCTGCAGCACCTTCATATCACCTCTAAGCAATACTGTCATAACCTTATTATTTTGTACTGTTGTGCTTGTACCATATTTGGTACACTGCTGCATAACAATTTTTAGGATGAGTCCATGAGGATGAATTCAGTTAGCATGTTCTTTCTATGGCAAGTACACTAGCTATATGAATTAAGCTGTTTGCTAGTGATAATATGCAACAAACCTATTGTAAGTTCACTGTTGTTTGTTTGTTTGTTATGGCTGTGTGATTCTGTTCTAATCAAATTACAATCTAAGTTAGGGATAGCCAACATGGTGTCCTCTAGATGTTTTGGACTAACTCCCAGAATGCTAGCTGTGACTGATGGGAATTGGAGTTCAAAACATGTGGAAGACACCATGCTGGTTCCCCGATCTAAGTGAATTTGTGTTACAGATAGTGTTGTGAAAAAATCTTTAGTTATTATTTTTCTGTGTGTTTTTCCTGCTGTGTTGATACTCATCTGTAATGGATCTGCATGGGGTTTTCTTTTCAGTTGTAGAATTTTCCAAAATGTAAGGCCACATCTTAGTTTGGATCCTAGAATCATTTCACTCAGTTTTCTGTGTTAAAACACAGAAACTGCACTTAGTAACTCTTAGGGAGCAATCCTATGCTCACTTGTAAACCAATGGGGGAAGGGAGGGGCTTCAGGAAGTAGTGTAAATCCCAATTCACCAGCAAAAAGGGAATGCCAACAGGATGGCACTGTGGAAAGCTCTGCTTATACAGATATCTCATTTATGATATTCCACCAGTAGTGGGGGGAGGGGAAACTGGGGTGACTGGGGCAGGAATAGATCTACAGGTTCCAAAGATGTAACTGTCCCCCCAACAGAATTGTCTTAATGTCACACTACCCTGAGGGTGGAGTAGTAAATTTCTCCCATTTAAGACAATGGGAGTATATATATATAAAAAAAGCTAAGGTGGGCCTCCCACCTTGGCTGTGGTGAAATGGTAGGGCAACAGTTGTGGTCGTTGCTCTGACATGGAACCCCTGCCAATAAACTCGGGTTGCTCTGCCTGTTTTTAAAAATAACATATACACATATATATTCACCAATAGGCAAAAAAAACCCTTGTGGTTTAAGAACGTACCTATAGCCAACAGATTTTTCTATCAAACTTTAAAAAGCAGTGAAATTGGGCAGCTATAGTGAATGCACCAGGGGAGCAGGAGACCTGACCTCCTCTCTGAGATATGTACTGCCCTACACATTTGTCAAAATGCAAACACAATTTGGGTTGGTCTTCCACAGTCCAATTCTCTTCCTGTGTAGCTTGGAAGAATTTGATAAAATGTGCCTCTGAGCATATGGTAAGTTGTGGCATTACATTTTTGTGTTTGTTGATGTTCTTGCTTTGCTTCTTTCCTGTGTTACTACTGTTTCTACAGATAATCTAACCTAGAAAATTATATTTCTCTCATTATTCATCCTAGAAATTTATTTTTAATTTCAAAGCCTTTTTATTGGTCAATGTCATATGATGGTGAAGACAGCCTTTTGGTTTCAAACTGGAGGTTATGTTCTATTTCTATTTTGGGTTGACAGAACCTGGGGCAATTGGCTGGCAGGATTCCTTATTTACACAGGTGTTAAAGTTCAGTGGCAACCTATGAGGGCTGCTGCTTTAGTAAAATACATGGATATCATATTTAGGACTCATACTGAATGTATGGGGCCAGTGTGGTTGGCTTTTGATGAATTCTGTAGGATGAGGGTGACAGTTGACCTGAATGTGAATTGGGACAGGAAGGATCCAGAGTTGTGGCTGCAGTTTATGACTGTGGACTGTTCTGTTCAGGGTGATAGAGCTGACAGTAGGCATTTGCTGGGTAAGTCTCCCCCCTCAGAACCTTCCCATGGGTCCATGTGGTGGGGGGGTTGAACCCCATCTGCTATGTTGGGAGTTCAGTGCAAAAGGCTTTCATAACCTTAACCGTATGGTGCATGTATAGTTCCTGCACAGGGTGAGAGCTTGTGCAGTGAACTGAATGGTAGGAGAAAGTCGCCAGATGCTTTCAGAGTGAAAGTCTGTAACTGGCAGAAGGCTGGCCCTCCTTGGGAGTGAGACAGGAGGGAGAGTAGATGGGCCCTGTGTGAAAAAGTTTGAATGGGTATGACTGTTCCCAATTTTCGCAAAGGCCTTCTGGGATAATTGGCTCTGGCAGGCTTGTTGGTGGGCTCGTGTTGGGTCCATATCAGGTGTTTAGGAGGAGTCTTAGTACAGAGGAACATGGATGATTCCACCCCAATTTCAGTGATCATGGGTAGAGGGAAATATAGCCATGGAGATGTGGTGAATTACCATAGAAGATGAGGGCAAGGCTATCTGTTCCTTGCTGCCACTCCTCTCATGGATGGGTTCCTTGTTGCTCATCTGCTGTGCCCACTGGCCTGTGTGTGTTGTTGTTTAACACCAGATCGGTACACAATAAGACCACTCTCATCCATGACTTGATTGTGGATGAAGGTGCCAATTTGGTGTGCATTACTGAAACCTGGGTGGGTGAGCAGGGAGGAGTTGATCTGACCCAACTTTGCCCACCTGGATACTCGGTGCAACACCAGCACAGGCTGTGGTGACAGGGGGGAGGAGTTGCTGTGGTCTACAGAACTTCCACCTCTGTCACCAGGAAACCACTCTGTCTTGGAGCTGGCTGTGAGGACCTGCACCTGGTGTCGGGCCAAGGGACTAGGGCTCCTGGTGTACCGTCCACCTTGCTGCCCAGCAGCTTCTCTGACTGAGCTGGCAGAGGCCATCTCGGCTGTGGTGTTGGAGGAGCCCAGAACAATAGTGCTGGGTGATTTCAGTTGATGCAGCCTGAAGACATAGACAAGGTGCTTCCAATGATGCAGCCAGCAACGTGTCCTCTCGACCCTTGCCCTTCTTGGCTTATTAAAGCTTGCCAAGGGGGGTTGACCGAGTGGATCCAGAGTGTGGTCAATGCATCATTGCAGGAGGGAGTGGTTCCAGCCACCTTGAAAGAGGCAGTGATCCGACCACTCATGATAAAGCCCACCCTGGACCCATAGGTTTGTGACAACTACAGACCGGTTGCGAATACCACCTTTTTAGGGAAGGTGATTGAGAGGGTTGTGGCGCACCAATTGCAAGTACTCTTGAATGAATCAGATTATCTTGACCCATCCCAGTCTGGGTTCAGGCCTGGTTGTGGGACTGAATCGGCCTTCATTGCCCCAAAGGATGACCGTTATTGGGAGAAGGACAAGGGGAGTGCGACCCTGTTATTCCTACTTGATCTCTCAGCGGCCTTTGATACCATTGACCATGGTATCCTTCTGAGCCGACTTGGTGAGATGGGTATTGGAGGAACTGTTTTACAGTGGTTCTGATCTCCAAGGTCGCTCTCAAAGAATAACATTGGGTAACTGTCTTTTGGCCCCCTGGCAGCTGTGCTGTGGGGTGCCACAGGGTACCATCTTGTCCCCCATGCTCTTTAACATCTAAATGAAGCCCTTGGGAGTGGTCATCAGGAGATTTGGGGCAAGGTGTCGGCAGTATGCTGACGATATCCAGCTCTATTTCTCCATAACATTTGAATCAGGAGAGGTCATGCAAGCCCTGGACCGCTGCCTGGACTTGGTGGTGGGCTGGGTGAACGCCAATAAACTGAGTCTGAAACCTAGCAAGACAGAGGCACTGTGGGTTGGTGATTCTCGAGTTCAGATGATTGGTTAGTTGCCTGCTTTGGATGGGGTCATACTCCCTTTGAAAGAGCAGGTCCATAGTCTGGGTGTTCTCCTGGATCCATCTTTGTCACTAGAGGCCCAGGTGACCTCAGTGGCTAGGAGTGCCTTTTACCAGCTTCGGCTGATAAGACAGCTGTGGCTGTTTCTGGACCGGGATAGTCTGACCACTGTTGTCCATGCACTAGTAACTTCCAGGCTTGATTACTGTAATGCGCTCTATGTGGGGCTGCCCTTAAGGTTGGTCCAGAAGTTGCAGCTGGTGCAAAATGCAGCAGTGAGACTGCTCACTGGGGCAGGGTATCGCCAACATGTCACCCCTCAGCTGAAAGAATTGCACTGGCTTTCCATTTGCTACCGGGGCAAGGTCAAGGTTCTAGTGCTGGTGTACAAAGCCCTATATCGCTTGGGACCAGGATACCTGAAAGACCGTCTTATCCCTTATATACCCAGTCAATCACTGCGCTCTGCAGGTGAGGGCCTCCTGCAGATACCATCTTATCAGGATGTCCATTCTGCAAAACATAGGAAACAGACCTTTAGTGTGGTGGCACCTACCCTGTGGAATTCTCTCCTCTTAAATGTTAGGCAGGCGCCATCTCTGTTATCTTTTCAGCACCTATTGAAGACTTTCCTCTTTCAACAAGCCTTTTAAGTTAAGACCTATCCCAGTCTGCATCTGTGTTGGAATTGCTTTTAATATGTATTTTTTAAAAAACTTTTTTTCTAAACAATATGTTTTTAACAGTTTTTTTTAAGATGTTTTCAAAGCTTTTTTAAAGAATGTTTTTAAAATTGTTTTCTTTTAGCGTATTTTAAGGTCTGTTGTTATGATGTTTTAAAATGTTCTTACTGCTTTTGTTTGCCGTCCTGGGTTCCTGCTGGAAGGAAGGGAGGGATATAAATTAAATAATAATTCAATAAATAAATAACAGGAACCCCTGTCAATTCAGGCACAAGTATTCCATCTCTGCTGGCTCCCATTCCTTCATAGGCTACACTAGATCATGGGGTTTCAGGGGGTCACAGTATGGGAAGAAGCCAGGACCTGGTGGGCAGCCTTCAGGTAAGGGGCCCCACGCTATTAAGGTCCAGGTACTTTTGGCTTTGTTGCATCACTACCCTAATCATGCTGGTGCAGTTTACTTGAGGGAATGTTTTAATGTTGTTTCCAGATTCCAGTTGTTGGAGAACATAAACCTTACCTGTCAGGGAATTTAAAGTCTATAGATGGAATGGAATAGTGGTACAGGAGAAAATTCATAAGGAAGTTGCTGAGGGTAGGGCCTGGGTTCCTTTTGAATTTCCCTCTATGCTCACTTTGAGGGTGTCTCCTTTGTGCATAGTCCCTAAGGAAGAGCCTGGGCAGTATCGCCTCATTCATCATCTGTCTTACCCTACAGGGCAGTTCGGTGAACGATGCTATCCCTGAGCATTTGTGTTCTCTGTGTTATGCTTCCTTTGAAAGTGCAGTGGTTATGGTGCAGCATTTGGTCCCCAGTGCTCTCATGGATAAGTGTGATATCAAGTCAGCATTCCACCTTTTGCCAGTCCACCCTTTGGACTTGGATCTTTGGGAAATTTCTTTCAGGGGGCTGTTTTATGTAGATCAAGTGCTACCCATAGGTTGTTCTATTTTGTGTTCAGCTTTTGAGCACTTTAGTACATACCTTGAGTGGGTTCTCAGGAGGTGGGCTGGCTCTAAAGCAGTAGTTCATTACCTTGATGGCTTTCATTTTGCAGTCCCTGCTGGCTCATGACAGTGTTTTTGGCTTATGTCTGAATTTAGCAGATGAGCTGTGAGTGCCCTTGGCCAAGGAGAAAACTGAAGGCTCTGTGCCTGTGCTAACCTTTTTGAGAATTGAGCTTGACTCACTGGCACAGACTTGCCATTTGCCAGCAGAAAAGTTGGTTGAGTTGAAGCACAGGGTTGCTAACATGTTGGGTGCTAAGAAGGTTCCACTTAGAGAGCTTCAGATGTTGGCTGGGCATTTAAATGTTGCTTGTAGGGTTATTACTCCTGGCAGGGTGTTCCTTCATAGGATTCGTCATAGAGTTAGGGTTACCCGGGATATGAAGGAGGATTTGTTGGTATGGTCACATTTTTAGGGGTTTCCATTTGGCGACAGGACTTATTGTTGGTGGCAGAGTTGCAAATTAATTCTAATGCTTCTGGAGCAGAATCATTTTTTGGTAGAGTTGGTGCACTGAGGCATGGCCAGGAGCATGGGCTCAGGTAGGCATCAAGAGGGATTTGACCCTTTTAGAGTTTTCCCTATAGTGACTGCTGTTCATCTGTGGAAAGATGATTTGGCCAACTCCATGGTTCATTTTTGGTGTGATAACCAGGCCACAGTGCGTGTTATCAATTCCTTTACTTCTAGGAACCCCAGAGTGATGGTTTTGGTGTGTGCTTTTGCGACCCAATGCCTTAAATTTAATATTCTTTCTCTTGCTTGCCATATTCCTGGCCCGGACAACAGATGGCATCAGTCATCAGATGTTGCATTTTCAGGAGTTGTTCGCTATGGCCAGGCTTCATCCAGAGCCAATACCGGTGGCACTGTGGGAATTTGGCAGTTTGAAGCTGAGAAGGGTATAATGCTATCCTTTGCCACCAGCACAAAAACCTCTTGTTTAA
This sequence comes from Rhineura floridana, assembly GCF_030035675.1. Lineage (NCBI taxonomy): Eukaryota > Metazoa > Chordata > Lepidosauria > Squamata > Rhineuridae > Rhineura > Rhineura floridana. Next base: position 40,968,219 of record NC_084486.1, on the reverse strand, counting down.
GATTAGGTAGGGAATTTGGCGTTTTCCATCTAAACAAGGGGTATGCACTCCTAGTGGAGCAGCTGGTTGAGATTTGTGTGGTACTTCACCAGCAGGGCCTTTTTGTGAAGACCATCAGGGGTAAGTTAGCAGGTATTAGATTTTGGCTAAACTTAAGGGTCTGCCTGATTCCTCAGGCAATTTCAGGATTAGTTGAGGCGAGATGGAACGCCTTTCCTGGATATATATTTTTTCTTAATATAATGTTATTTGCTATTTAATTTAATTTTTTGTACAATGTATTGCTTTCTGATGTATTGCTTTATTGATGTATTGCTTTTTTATGTATTGCTTTGTTGATGTATTTTTATATTTGTGTTTACTTTTTCTGTAAATCACTTTGGGGGCCTTGCGGCCGAAAGGCGGGATATAAATAAACATTAACATAACATAATATAACATTAGGAAAATGCTTGAGAGGTGGACCCATACCCATTCTCCTGTGCCAGATACCCATTGCCCTATTTTGCCAGCTATTTTGTTGGGCCTTTATGAGCTTTGGGTGTCTTTCTGTAGTTCCAACTATGAAGCAGTTTTGTTTCACACTGTTGCAGTGGTTTTGGGGGCTTTTCATATGGACGAGTTGCTTACCTTTTCTCGGAATGACAGGTCTGGTTGGACTTTGGATGCAGGTGATGTCACAGTAGGTGAGAGCAGCATTCAGAACCACCTGCGCATGTTTAAGACTGACCAAAGGGGGCAGGGGTCTCTCATTACTTTGGCCTCTTCCCCCATGGAAGTGTTGTGACCAGTTCAGGCCTTAAGCTCATTTTTACAGCTTAGAGGCAAGTCTAGAGGGCTGCTATTCTGTCATCAAGATGGTCAGTCTTTAACTAAGTTTCAGTTTTGGATCATTACCAGACAGGCTTTGCCGTGTTTTAGTTATGATCCTGGGCAGTTTGGGATGCATTTCCTTAGGATCAGTGCAGTTTCTACTGCAACTAACTTGGACTTTGGAAGCACTGATATACAGATGGTTCAGCACTGGTGATCAGGTGCTTTCCGGGCTTATGTGAGGCCAATCGAGGGCCTTCTTCAATAGTTGTGCTAGTGAGTGCCTTGTTAATTGTTTTGTTTCTGTTTTAAAAGGTTGGAGAGTGCTGGAGAGATTATAGTTCCTGATATGTGGCCATAGCATAGTGTTCTGGGCCAAGAGGATGGCATCACAGACCAAGCATGGACCAGTTGGGACCTAGCCATTGCGCTTCAGTCCAGTGGCTGGGTAGATGTGGCATGCTGTGGAAACACCTGCTACCAACCATTTTTGATCCTTCATTGGTGCAGCACCCTCCACAGATTTTGGTTATGCATTTGGGAGGCAGTGATCTGGGACTGCTGAAGGAGAAAGCCCTTATCATACATCCTTGCCTGGATTTTGGGGCCAGACAAAGCTGGTGGCCTGGGATGGAGGGCAGGGATTAACCCCAGGAGCCTGAATAAAGCTCAGAAGAAGTAAATAAGGAGGTCCGGCTCGCTCTTGCTGATTTGTAGGGTGAAATAATACACCATCTGCAGGTGAAGTGTGGAAGGGCTGAACTTTACTGGTCAGACAGTATCCATATGTCTAATTGAGGTAATGATCTGTTTCTGGCTGATCTGCAGAGTGCCCTGTGTGAAATTATTAGTTGAAGGTGGGAAAAGAGGGATTAAGCTGATGCTTGTGCTCTTTAGTGGCAGATATGTGCAGCGATTTCACAGGGTGGAGCTTGGTGAGTACCTTTAAGGTGAAAGGTGGGACCTGAGACTCAGGGCCAGCCCCAGGCATGCCGGGGCCCTTGGGCATCAGCTTTCCCTGGGCCCTGGTGTGTGTGTGTGTGCGTGTGCAGCCCCCCACACCCCCACCTACCTGTTGCCTGTCTTTTAGCATTGCCATTAACCATGGACGGTGGCCATGGTTTCCCTAAGGGGATGAAGCCTTCGGCGCCATCTTGGTTGATGGCACGCATGCATGCTACGCGCTCGCATCTCTGCCATCAACCAAGATGGCGGCAGGGGCTTCAGCACCTTAGGGAAACCTTTGAGGCTCGTAACACCCACTCAGAGTTGTGAGGCTCTGGAAGGGGTGGATTAAGGGTTGGGGCTGGTGGAAGGAGAATGGGTTTGGACCACCCCCTTTCACATGGCAAGGTGTCCTCACCCAATTAGTTGAGAGTTAAGTCCCACACATCACTCTGTAGATCATTTTTGCCTAAATTATTCACTTAATTGGATTTATCTAAATAAACATGTCCCTTGTTTTACCCACATTTCACCTTGTCATACCTCTTCATTTCCTGACTGCCGCTGCAAATGTCACATCCACAATATATATTTAATTCACTCCTATGCCACTTTAACACCCATGGCTTCCCCCAAAGGATCCTGGAAGTATAGTTTGTCAAGGGTGCTGGGAATGGTAGCTCCGTGAGGGGACTCCTGACAACTTTCAGCACCCTTAACAAATCTACAGTTTCCAGGATTGTTTGGAGGAAGTCATGACTGTTAAAGTGGCATAAGAGTCCTTTCAATGTATGATGTGGATGTGATCAAAATGAACATATCATGGTAAAAAGCTTCTAAAAATGCTAAATTGTCAGCATTTGCTGTCTTGGTATCTAGAAAGAGATCACTGACTATCAGCACAGTTCCATTTCAGCCCAGAAGCCAGATTTGGAAAAATATTTTTTAAACTCCACAATCATTCAAGCATCCAGTCATCACCTGTTCCACTGTGTTTGAAATCCCATTCTAAAATTGCAGTGAGCAACATAGATATCAATACTGGCAGAAAGTACTGAAGGACATTCAGAGAAGCTCAAGAGAGCTGGTATAGGCAGAGCAAAACACAGGTTTTCAAGCATTAGGTGCAACCCCTTAGGTATGCACTACACCATGTAATGCTAGATAACTGGACTGTTTAGCCACGCTTAGCAGGGAGCAAGGTGGCCCCAAATACCTGAAATATTTCAGAATTAGCAACAGCACCATTTACAATAAAACACAGAATCACAGAATAGTAGAGTTGGAAGGGACTGAAAAAATGTTTCCCTTTAATAAGTAGGGATGGGAGAGAAATGTCATTCAGTTTGCATTTAAAGTCAAGTCAATTTGCACTTTGTGAAACAATATGAGAACCTAAACATAGCCATCCACCAAAGTTCATACTTATCCAAATTTTGCACTGTAGTTCCCCAACCAAAATATGTTTACAAAAGTGCATAGATTAGGGGAAAGTGTGTATTCAATGAATATGCTAGTGAAAATAACATACAAAAATGCGTAAGACAAACGCTTACAAAAATGTGTACATTGGTCAAAACTGCATACAAAAATGTGTTTATTAGGAGAAATTTGCACTAAAATGTTGAAGAATTTTCATGAAAACCTTTGAAAACAAAATTTGCAATTGCAAAAATGTGGAGAACTGCATTTAAGATTGGAAAAATGAGAAACTGAGACAACCAAAATTCACAGGTCATTTCATCCCTACTTTCAAGATGTTGGAACTATGGTAATAATACTGTTTTAGAATTTCAGAGGCTTCATCACATTTGATCAGACTTGTGTAAATCTTCATACAAAATCAATGTTGTTGTTTTTTAAAAAATCATGTGAACATATGAAGCTTCCTATACTGAGTCTGAACATTATATCCATTTATCCAGGCAGTAGCCTCTCAAAGGTTTCAAGCAGAGGTTTCTCTTCATCCACTTTGAGATCCTTTCACTGGCAATGCCAGGGATTGAACCTAGGACTCTATATTTGCAAATCATGTGCCACTGAGCTACTCCCATTCCATAATTTTCATAAACAAACAAGAAAGTTACAAGCATGGAGAGTAGTAGGAAGCTTGTATTCCTCTCCAAGGCAGAAGCCAGAGCTTGGAAAAGTTACTTTTTTGAACTACAACTCCCATCAGCCCCAGCTAGCATGGCCACTGGATTGGGCTGATGGGAGTTGTAGTTCAAAAAAAGTAACTTTTCCAAGCTCTGGAACATATCCACCAGTAAGCAATAGAACAGGTAAACAGCGAAATCCTTATAATGTACAGTTTAATCTTGGGTATTCAAGCATAAATCCATGTACATATTTTTAATTATTGCAAACATGATTTCAATCTCATGACTGAGTGACTGATATATGCAATGCAAAATAATAGTTATCTATGGTGAATCATTTAGCGAAGATCATAAAAGATGCTTTCCTGAGAATATCTTTTGTAATGCATAAAATCATCACATTGCTACAAAGCACATTTTTCTATTATAAACTTTCATCTCCCAAGGTTAATATGCTGTTTAGGACTTCTAGCTAGTATATTATGTTAGTTTGTAGAGACTTGATTGATTGTTCAGGTGATGCGTTGCTGGCATCCTGTTAGCCTTTCAACGATTGTGCTCATTTCCTAACATTGTAAGGCTGCAATCCTATGCCCACTTACCTAGGAGCAAGCAGTACTGAATTTTGAGCTGACATGTATAGGGTTGCATTGTAAGTTGTTTTGTTTAATAACTCCTCCACGCACCATTTTTCTTATATTATTCTGGTGGATCTGCTACAACCAGTCTAAATAAATTCTGCTTGCCATGCTGCAAAATAAAAAAAGACATGAAACCCTTTGTCGTTCTGATAACAAACAGCATTTTAGAATGAATTATCTCTGGTTTGTAAATTGAGCAATGTTGTAGCATAACCTATTGAGAAAGAATAACCTTTGGGTCCCAAGAGATTACTCTGATGGAGGTGATAGTTTACACATCTCTAATTGAAACTGATGTATTTAATTCTCAGAAGGACAAGACTGGGAAAAAGTTAGAAAAGCAATTGGAGCCTTTGAAGATACTTCCACATGGCAGCTTATTGTGGACTACATGCTGCTCATTCATGCACGTTTTGTTTGGCATTCCCATTCCCATTGGATCTGAACCTGCAATTTCTACAGAAAATCTAGTAAATAAAAACAAAATAAAATAAAATGTGGAAATGGTAAATCAAGATTAAATGGGGTGGGGAATATCAAATGGCATTTTGATGAGGATGACATTGTGTAGCTACTACAGAAAACCTGTCTGTAAACTGCCACATGGAAGCATCCTTAAAGAGTTGGAAACAGCATCATATGCCTATCTTTGTGAGGTTTAGCCCTAGTTTAGCCCTTCTAAATCAGGGGTGAAGTAACATATGGCCCTTCAGGTGTTGCTGAACTCAAACTCCATCATCCCTGACCTATGCTGGGCATAGGCAGATGTGGGAAACCTTTGGCTTGCCAGATGTTGCTGAACTACAATTCCCATCATCCTTGGCCTTTGGGTATGTTTGCTGGAGCTAATGGGAATTGTAGTGACATCTGGAGGCCCACAGCTTCTCCATTCCTGTTCTAAAAGCCCCAAGGATAAGGCCTGGTAAGAGGAATTTTGGATCTGTGCAAATACAAGGTTTGTTTAAACTCCAGTCAATATGTCATCTTGGTAACTCTTTTGCATTCAAGTCAGCCTTCCAACATTGTCTGCCAAGGCAGAGAGGAATAATGTGGGGTTTTTTAAAAATGTACTTGGGAACCATTCCAACCTATTTTGATCCTCTAAGCTAAATCTTTATTTCAGTTGCAGGAGTGAAACTAAGCACAAAATGTGGTTAGACAGGCACAGAACACTGCAGTAATATTGCTGTCCTCCTTTCAGTCCCAAGAGCACTCAGGGAATGGATCCATCCTGTCCTTTTGCATTTTGGCACTTTTCTATGACAGAGAGCATTTCACCGGAGGGAAAATTCCAAACCAACAAGGTTTGCTAGCAGTATTAATCTCCAAGCAAAAGCAACAAGAGTTTAATTCTTCTGCTTTTATTACTTATCTTGTCCTTTTTCGTAAAATGTAAGAGACTTACATACGTAAATAGTGTGTCACATGCATAAAATTGATATTGAAAAAGCACAAGCTGAATCCAGGGATGGTTCCAAATTTCTCCTTATCAAAATTCATCTCTGGATTTTGTAGTTCTTGGTAACCAGATCTTGTTTCCAAGGTGGAACTAATGTACAACCAGTATGGTGTAGTGTGAACTATGCTGGACTATGACTGAGGAGAACTAGGTTCAAATCTATGTGAAGCTTATTAAGTGACCCTGAGATATTCACTATATCTCAGCCTGACCTACCTCATAGGGTTGTTGTGAGGATTAAATAGAATGTACACTGTGAAGGGCAGGATAAAAATGTAGGGTTGTGTTCAGTGGTGTCACTCTGACGGCAAGGCTCCCATCAGTGGAACAAGGAGGGAAGCAATTTTCAGTTATTCTTTTTCTTCTCCCTGTGTCCCCCTAAATCTGCTCGGCTCAGGCTTCTGAAATAGATTTTGGGGGGTGCACAGGGAAAGGAGACTTGCTGAAAATTGCTCCCCTCTCCATTCCATAGACAGAAGCCTTACCGTCAGCTGACCAACACCGTTGGATGCAACACTTAATAAATAAGAAACAATACAAGCAAAGGCACCAGTCGAATGTGAAACCAAAACACCATTGCTAACAAGCACACGACTGGAGAATTCTATCATACACAAATATATAGTTTATGATATATGGTAAACATAGAGCAAATGCTGAATTAATACACAGAAAAAGCTGATGGAAAACACACACATATACAAAAATTAAATCATGCTGTATACAGTTGTGTTGAACACCACATCATTGGTAAAAGATGTGAATGTGGCTCTAGATGTGAATGTGGATCTTTACAGGATCCTGGTATAATCCTGTTTTGCAACACACACTTCAGAAATGCTTGTCTTTTAGCATCTCTGATAACAGTCATAGGGTAATCTCTATTCACCAACTTCTGGAAGCACCTTTAGTACAACATTTCATTGATCCTTCTCATGACAAAAATTTTAGGTTTCTAATCACTAATAGAGTTTATGCACATAAATACAACTGGTGTAACTATGATAACCTGTTTTTGCACAAGGAAGCAGAACGGACTTTTTAAATGATGCCCAAGGGATTAAATGCCAATTTAGAGTTGGTGTCTTTCTTTGAATGATGAGTGCCTTATCATTCCCCCATATCTGTTACTTTTGTAGGATTACTGCAATATTGTGAGATATCTTCATGTGCCTTTTAGGGAATTTATGTAACATTAGTCTCCATGGAGATGTATAAGTCTGTCTTTAAGGGAACTGTATATATTTAACTCTTACGAGTGAAGTTAATACACCTGAACAACGCATCGGCATCAGACTTAAACTATTGCCAGTGATTTCGGGTATGGATTTACATTCTTTTCAAATTTGCCTGGTGTAGTATTATAATTGTATTACTGAAAGTTTTTTGTTTGTTTGTCAGCTATGTTTTCTCTTGGAAAAATGATAAATATGTTTTGGTCATTAAAGAACACTTTCAGTTCTTATCTTTGCTCCCACGGCATGTGTCGCTCTGAGGCGGTGAGTTACAAAATGTTTACAAAACTTTTAAATAGTTATTCCTATTAATTATATTAATGTTATAAAACATGTATGGAATGGAAATGTGTAACCTCATATGGGGCATATATATTGAGATTGTCTTATAAAGATGTTTCATTTCTGGAGAAGCCTGTGTTGTGAGACAGGGTTACACTAGGATCCTGTAAAGGCCCACATTCACATCTAGATCCACGTTTACATCTCTGTATACAGGATGTTTATCAATAATGTGGTGCTCAACACAATTGTATACAGCATATTGTAATTTTTGTAAATGTGTGTTTTCCATATGCTTTTTCTATGCATTAATTAAGCATTTGTTCTATGTTCCCCATATTTCATAAACTATATATTTGTGTATAATATAATTCTCCAGTTGTGTGCTTGTTAGCAATGGCGTTTTGGTTTCATGCTTAATAAATAAACATTAGGAATTCCCCATTTTTCTGAAAGTTGTACATTTGCAGTCTGATACAGCTCTTAGTTCCTTTGTTTCATATTCATCTTTTCCTCTCTACATTACCAAAGTCTGTTCATTATGGAAGGAAGAATCTGTGAATTAACATTCTCTCCATTTCTCATTTTTCCAATCTAAAATTCAGATCTCAACATTTCTGGAGCAATTTGCAAACATTGTTTTTTAAAAAAATCCTCAAGAAAATTCTTCCGCATTTTAGTATGAATTTCTCTTAATAAACACATTTCATGCAGCTTTGACTATTATACATATATTTGCAAGCAATTTTGTTTAATATAATTCAATTTTGGATTTAATTTTCACTAAATCTATTAATTTTTATGCACACTTTCCCCTAATCTATGCATTTTTGTAAGCATTGTTTGTCTGGAGAACTGCATAGCAAAATTCAGATAGGGGTGAATTTCAAGGATGGCTGTGTTTTGGTTCTCTTATTGTTTTGGAAAGTAAAAATTTGATAGATTCAGCTTTAAATGCAAACTAAATTGAATCCCCCCCATCTCTAGTATTCAGGAATTAATTGATTGATAGATTGAATTGAAACTTTATTTTTACCCCGCCCTTTTTCCAAACTGGAACTCAGGGCGGCTTACAAATAGAACTACATGTAGTTAAAAACATAGGAAAACATACAATTAAAATACAATTAAACTATGCACAACCTTAAAACCTTAAAAGGCACTTAAAAATCTAAAAACAATTTAAAATAATACAAATAATTGATGTAAACAAGCAATCCTGATGTGATCACCTGTATGACTGCATCACCCATCTATATCATCCCAACACCACATTCTTCTGCATTTTTTTAAAAAAATATACTAATAGATTTTATTTATTTATTTATTATTTGATTTATATCCCACCCTTCCTCCCAGCAGGAGCCCAGGGTGGCAAACAAAAGCACTAAAAACACATCAAAACATCATAAAAACAGACCTTAAAATACATTAAAACAAAACAACTTTAAAAACATTTTTTTAAAAAATGTTAAATGTATAGCTCTAAACGTGGTTTGATATATTTATAGCTCTAAATGTGTTTTGATATATCTTTTGAACTGTCAGATCACTTGGGAAGTATGAAAGCTGGTGGATAATTAAGATCCTCACATTGGTCTGGGTGGAGTTCAGGCCACTTTTTATCAGAATCACCAAAGACCAAATTAGTCAAGCATACCTACTCTTACCCAGCAGCAGACATGTCCAATAAGTCACACATAACTACTGTAAACCCCAAATAAGAGGTCATAGACATCAAAAGGCATATCTAGTCAGTTCAATAGGTCTCTAATGAGTATTGCAATGGGGATGCGGTGGAAGCAGTGGGAATTGTCCTCCTAACATAGGCTACTACTATATTATTATTATTATTATTATTATTATTATTATTTTAGTTTATATCTCACCCATTGTAAAAGCATTAAAAAACAGTTAAAAGCATTCTCTCATCCAGTGATTTCAGGGTTGCCAGGAACAGTTTCAGTCATCAAATGCCTGGGTAAACAGGAATATTTTAAAATTCCTCCTGAAAATCAATGAGAGACAGATGCACCTCACTGGGGAGGGCATTCCACAGACAAGGAAGCACCACTGAGAAGGCCCTGACATGGGTCAATGCCAACAAGGCAGCCCTAGTGATGCCATCATAACTCCCCTAATTTGGGAGCAAGCCCCACTGAATTCAATAGAATTCACTTCTGAGTAGGGATGAGGGAGAAATTTAATTTTGTTTGCATTTTAATGAGAAACTACCTAATTTGCATTTCTTGGACTAATACACCAACTGAAACACAACTGTTCTCTGAGTTTTACAATGTGGTTCTCAATCCAAATGATATGAAGAAAAAAAGGTATATATGAGGAGAAAGCATGCATAAAAATTCATATAGTGAAAATAACATACAAAAGCCATTAACGACTTGCCAGAGCTCAGCTGTATAGTGAAGCTATATAATGTTGCTCTGGGCTCCTACTGGGAGGAAGGGTGGGATATAAATCAAGTAATAAATAAATGAATAAATAAAATGTGTTATATTAGAGGGAATTGCTTGAAAAATGTGTATATTAGTCAAAACTGAATAAAATGTGTTACTAGGAGAAATTCGCACTAAAATGCTATTTTTTAAAAAAAATGTGCAAATTGCTGCAGAAATGTGGAGGAATGAGTTTAAGATTGGAAAAATGAGAAACAGAGATTAAAAATGTAATAATAATAATAATTAATAAATTTTAATTTCTGTGTCGCCTATCTGGCCAATGGCCACTCTAGGCGACGTACAACAGTTAAAACACAGCATAATAAAATACAATAGTACAATATAAAAACAGTATAAAACAATACAGCATACAATACAGTAGGAGGCAATTCAATCTAGTAATTAACCCTCCCCGGAAATCCCAAAGGCCTGTTGAAAGAGCCAGGTCTTTAAGGCTTTACGAAATGTATTTAGGGAAGAGGCGTGCCATAGATCTTGTGGGAGGGAGTTCCAGAGGGTGGGGGCCGCCACTGAGAATGCCCTCTCTCTAGTACCCGCCAATCTGGCTGTTTTTGTCGGCGGGATTGAGAGAAGGCCCTGTGTGGCTGATCTTGTCGGGCGGCATAATTGGTGGCGTTGCAGACGCTCCGTAAGATAAACTGGGCCAAGACCGTATAGGGATTTAAAGGTTAATACCAACACCTTGAATTGGGCCCAGAAAACAACTGGAAGCCAGTGTAGATCGAACAACACTGGTGTGATGTGATCCCGGCGGCGACTATTCGTAAGTAGTCGAGCCACCGCATTTTGTATAAGTTGTAGTTTCCGGACCATTTTCAAGGGTAACCCCACGTAGAGCGCATTACAGTAATCCAAACGAGAGGTGACCAGGGCATGTACTACCAGTGTGAGCTGATGAACAGGAAGGTAGGGTTGCAGCCTTCGTATGAGGTGTAGTTGATACCAGGCTGCCCGGCTCACTGCCGAAATCTGAGCCTCCATGGACAGCCTGGAATCAAGTACAACCCCAAGGCTGCGGACCTGGTCCTTCAGGGGTAAACTCACCCCACTGAACTTCAAGTCAACCTCTCCCAACCTTCCTTTGTCCCCCACCAGCAGCACCTCAGTCTTATCAGGATTCAGTTTCAGCTTGTTCCTTCCCATTCATCCACTCATGGATTCCAGGCACTTGGACGAGGTCTCCACAGCCGACTCGGGTGAAGATTTAAACGAGAGATAGAGCTGAGTGTCATCTGCATATTGATGACACTGCAGCCCAAATCTCCTAATGATTGCCCCCAGCGGCTTCATATAGATGTTAAATAGCATGGGAGAGAGGATAGAACCCTGTGGCACACCACAATTGAGAGGCCAAGGGTCTGAAACCTCCTCCCCCAATGCTACCTGTTGAAACCTATCGGAGAGGAAGGAATGGAACCACTGCAATACAGTACCTCCAATTCCCAATCCCTCCAGGCGATGTAAAAGGATACTGTGGTTGACAGTATCAAAAGCCTTTTACAAATTTACAGATTTGTCTATCCCTACTTCTGAGTAGACATGGTTAAGATTGTCCTGTTAGTCAATATTTTTAAGTTATACTGGCCTGTGTATAAGAGGCTTCAGAATCTACTTCAAACACATCATGAGAATGCCCCATATTCAGTAAGCAAGGGAATGAGCCCAGCCTTTTAGTTCAAGAACATAAGACTCCCCTTCTCATGGGTACTAGTGTGATAAATGAGATATATATTTTGGGAACTATAGTATGTGTAGTGTTAATATGACACAGCAGAAAATGGATTAACCTGAATTAACTTAGAAGCAGAAAAGCAAAATTCCTCTGTGGATACTAAAAGTGCCTGAGAAGGCCAAAATGCTTAGTTGCTGTTTGATGCTCAAAATGCTAGCTTACCAATGTAACGGGACACCTTCCAAGAAGATAGGGACTGAGCGAAGAATATGCTGTGCCTGGGGGAGTTAAGAACACAGCGGAAGAACGCTCAAGGTTAGAAAGCCAGCTCAATACAGAGACAATGAAATTCACTGAGAAAGTGTTGCTAACAAGATGGGAGGGGCTGTGTGTAAGGAGAACTTGGGAGCCAATATATCAATGTTTCTGTGTAGCTATGCCTCAGACGGGTTTTTAGACACGAGTCGGATACCTGATCTCTCTTTTGCAAAAGAAGTTAATAAAGGTGTTGTTTTATATCTGGTTTCTCATCTGGTGATTATTGGAGCTTCCTCCAGATGTAAAGGGCCTTTTGGCGTAACACTAGGACAATAAAAACATATAAGGTTGCTTCCTCAGTCATTTTAATACACAGCACTGCCTTAGGCAGAAAAAACATGATGTGTCAGTGACATATTTGTGAAAAAGAAAAGGAGGAACTGAGATTTTGCTCAGATAATCATTGAAATGTATTTGTAAGAGGCAATCCCACTCCTTCGTTCCCTTTACTCACTTTTAGACCTTTGTTGTCTCTCTCATCTGAATGTCACTGCACATCGTAGTGGAGAATTTGGTGACCTGAGCAATCTTATTGTAAGGGCTTCAGGGTATGGACACTGACTTCACAGAGTCCTAAAAATAAAAAATAAAGTTAATTTTCTGAAGAACTATATTAAAGGTCTGTGAGTTTTCTCTCTCTTTTTTTGGTAAATGATGGTTCTGGTTCTGGTTTGTGAGGATTGATTTATTCATACTCTCAGTTTGCGCATGCCTAAAGCTGCACTTTCTTGCACTGTCTGTTGCCAAATGGTATCTCAGCAAACCTTTAAGCGGCTTAGTTAGCCTCCATGTACCATAAAAGCAAAGTGAATTCTATTAGAGCAATCACTGCAGGTAATGAGTATAGCAGGAAGACAGTTTTTTTTAAAAGGTACACAAATTCAACATCCACAATTCAAATGACACATTTTAAAGAATTTTCTTCATTGAAATTATTTAATAGAAATGACAAATGGAAGCAATTTGGTGACAATAAAGGGGAACTAACAGTCTGATGCAAAATAAACATTACACTAATGCTATTGCCCCTTTTACATATAAATTGTTTATAAATTTCAATATCTAGCTATATAGCTTGCCTCCACCTCTTGAGTGCAACATGAAGGATAAAATCAATTAAAAGGTATACTCGAACAAAAAACAAACTTTTGCAATAAATTTATTAACCATGGTCTTTCCCACTGGGTATCCTTTATACTAGAGCTGAGCAAAGATTTGTTTTGCAAGCTTTGTTGTATTCTCTTTTCTTCATTACTATTTTTTTAAGACTCTCTTTTGAATAAGACCCTCCGTGGCACAGAGTGGTAAGTGGCGGTAACACATCTGAAGCTCTGCTCACGGCCGGAGTTCAATTCCAACGGAAGGAGGAAGTCAAAACTCCGGTAAAAGGGGTCAAGGTCCACTCAGCCTTCCATCCATCCGTGGTCGGTAAAATGAGTACCCGGCATATGCTGGGGGGTAAAAAAAGGCCGGGGAAGGAACTGGCAACCCAAACCAATATATACGGTCTGCCTAGTAAATGTCGCAAGACATCACCCTAAGAGTTGGAAATGACTGACACGATAGTGCGGGGACACGTTTACCTTTACTTTTGAATAGGGATGCTGTTCATGTTTGATCATATTGGGCTCGCAATGTGGATATACCTAGCTCCCAATACACAAATTATTTTGAGGCAAGCTCCCTTGCCCCTGAAAATGGACTTCCACTTGCTATTTAAATTGAAATTATTACAAGCATATGTGCCCATTGCTTGTCTGCAGGATCTGCATTCCTCAAATATGGTGCTAAACAGGCAGTTATGACTGAATACCTGTTGCTGGAAGCTGCAGGAGGGGAGAGTGCTCGTGTGCTGGTCCTGCTTGCAGGATTCCCATAGGCATCTTGTTGGCCACTGTGAGAACAGAAAGCTGGACTAGGTGGGCCACTGGCCTGATCCAGCAGGCTCTTCTTACATTCTTATGTGTTGGCTGTTGGCTGGCATATGTCCCTTCATTGCTGAAACATTTGAGGGTGGGTGGTGGGTTTTTTTAATGGATAGAGAATGTATAGAACTACTATTCTGGGGTAGGTAACAAGTGATGTTGTTGGACTCAAACTCCCATCAGCTCCAGCCAGCATGGCCAATGGTCAGGGAAGATGGGAATTGTAGTCCAGGATCATGTGGAGGGATGCAGTTTCCTCATCATGGCTTCTCATATATACCTGAAGGGTGGGATGCATATGGGGAGCAATTGAATTAAATAATCATCCAAAATCAGTAACTTAGTTTGCCTCCCCCCATCCCTCCAGGTACTTCATTGGGGGAACTGCCTGATTAGAGGCATGAAGCTGTGACTTTTAGCCTCTCTGGAGGACAAGGGTGGGGGAAACAGGCCAACTTGCTGCCCTGGATGAATAGCTAGTTTATCCCACCACAAAGATGCAGCATTCAGGAATGCTGAGGTGCAGAGAATCTCTATATTATGAAGCATATACCAGCTTCCTGTGTGTGGCATACTCCATCAAGCACCCCCAGGCTTACATAAGCCTGCACAGCCAGAGGAGAGTGAGATATAGTGGGAAATAGCAGGAACGTTAAGCCTCACCCTGTGAGAACATCAGTGTCCTCCTCTGGGTTAGGATGAAGGGCTACCCTCTTTGTTCCAGGACCCTGGTGAGAAAGCAGATTTATCAGCCACAATCATTTTATTACTATCCCTTGGTGCTCCCTCTTCTCGCCATGCCACTGGGGTGCTCTGCCTCAGATACACCCTTATAGCTCTTCTACCTTCTTTGTCTCATTCTGCCTAACCAAAGCTTGCCAGTTTTCTCAATAGCTATCAGCCTTCCAAGATTCTCCCAGTGTAAATACTCCCTCACCTTCCTTTGTCGTGTGTGTGTGTGTGTGTGTGTGTGTGTGTGAGAGAGAGAGAGAGAGAGAGAGAGAGGGAGGGAGAGAGAGAGAGAGAGAGAGAGAGAGAGGAGTTGCAGCCAAGTGCAGAAACTGGTCTGTTAACACTGGTAGTTGAAAGAATAAACATAAGGTTTATTATCTCAAAGAGGAAAAATCATACATGCTGAAACAGCCATGCGGCTTCCACTGAGGAATCTATGACCAAAGCACTGTGAACAAATACAGGAAGAGAAGGGAGGAAGTGGAGGAGCAAAGCTTGCAAAAACAATAAACACATTAAAGGAGGAATCAGCAGAGGGAAGAATAGATTGCCTTTCTGTCTATTACCCCCTGCTGGTTGAGGTCACTTGTAACATGTGTTGGTTCTTTACTCCCAACAGTTCCTTCTTCTGCAGTCTGACCCCACCCCTTGCATCTCAATAGGGATGGAGGAGAAATTTGATTCAGTTCACATTTAAAGCCATATCTATCAAATTGACACTTTCTGAAAAAACATGAGAACTGAAACATCGCCCTCCTTCAAAATTCACATTTATCCATTTTTTGTGATACACTGATGTGTATTAGGGGAAAGTGTGCATACAAATGCATACATTAGTCAAAATAATATACAAAAATGCATAATAGTGGGAGAAATTGCATACAAAAATGTGTTTATTAGGAGGATTTTGCACTAAAATGCTGAAGAATTTTCATGAGTTTTTTTAAAACAAACACACAAACTGTAAATTGCTGCAGAAATGTGGAGAACTGAATTTAAGATTGGAAAGATGAAAAACAGAGAGAGAATAACCTGACATATCCTTTCCTCCCCACCTCTCACTGTGTCATCTGTGTGTTTCCCCTCCCTCTTTGCCTTTCCTGATGTTCCTTCTCCTGGTCCCTCTCACATTCCTGCTTACTCACTCTTACTCATACTCTTGCAAACATGCTTTCCCCTTCCATTGCTCTGCCTCCTTTGAGCTGAGCTAACCTTTCCCCAGCTCTTTATATGCTAACGAATAAGAGGAGAGCCTGCGCACCAGCTTGCTGGCAATGCCTGATGCTGACCCTGCCCTGTTTACTTCTCATCAGCTCAAGGATGCTGCAGCATTAATGCCAGTATCCTCCACCTCAGTGGTTCCCAACACAGCACCCACAGGCACTACTGCACTCACTTGCACT
Source organism: Rhineura floridana (assembly GCF_030035675.1). Taxonomy (NCBI): domain Eukaryota; kingdom Metazoa; phylum Chordata; class Lepidosauria; order Squamata; family Rhineuridae; genus Rhineura; species Rhineura floridana. The sequence continues at coordinate 40,952,215 of NC_084486.1, read as the reverse complement.
GCCTTTGGCACCCATGCAAATCAACAAAAACCACCATTGGAAGTAGCCAAATATTCACCATTGGAAGTGGCCAGTAACCACCACTGGAAGTACCCAATAACCGCCATTGGAAGTACCCAATAATTGCCATTGAATGTACCAAATAACCACTCCTGGAAGTACCCAATAACCACAATTGAAAAGTACCCAATAACCACTCAGCTACAAACCAGGCTTCAGAGTTTTTTGCTGAGTCACATGTAAGATGAGCATGTCTCTTTTCCAGTTCTGGTGAGGGCTCAGTGTTTAGGTGTTTTCCAGCATTTTTTTCCTAATATCAAGCATTTGGCTACATGATCAGGAGTCTTAGAGGATGAAGTTATAACACTGGAGCGGGCTGGGACTGATGGGAGTTGGAGTCCAACAACATCTGGCAGGCCACAGGTTTCCCAGCCCTGATGTAGGATTATTTTGCTAATGGACACTCCAACAACAGTCAGTGGAAGATTTAACTAACAGAATCTAAGCAAAGTGTGCAATAATAGGACAAGCTGATGAAGGACGAGTTTCCGACTGGGTTATTTTCTTTCAAATCAAACCTTCTTCAAACTACGTCAAATATTATTTGGCTTCATAAAATAAATTCTTCTTAATGTTATATATATATGTGCGTGCAAATTAAGTACTAGCATGCCAGATATTAGCCTTGGGGATGCTTCAAAATTGGCAGTTACCCACAATTGGAAATGGAGCAGCGGGGGTAACAGCAGAAAAAATAGGAAGGGCCGATGATCAAAGACAAAATTATTTACGTATCAGCAAAAGGAAAGGTTATTCTGCTTTCCCAACTGTAGTTGCTGAAATAGCCCAAAATAAACTTCATATTTATGTTTTGGGCCTTTGGTATCTGTCTGTAACATCATAGCACGTACATAGTACATTTATTATTGTTATAATATATCAAACATAATATGTCAGCTAATTCTTCAACCTCAGCATTTTTGTCATTCCCTCATCAGTTCTAATATCCAAGTATCGCTCCTCCTCTTTCTGCTTCCTCCTCATCTTACACATCCGCCAGCCCCTCAAAACTCACTAACCTGAAGAATGGCTAATTGAACAGGATGGGCTGCTAGAAAGCATTACCAGAGGAAACTATCTAGTAGTAGAGTGTAGTTGGCAGGAGATAGACCTTTGTTCCAAAGTTACTAGCCAGGCTCTTAGCCAGAAATTTGATGGTGAGGGGTCCAAGTGAACACGGGTGTGTGTGTGTACATGAGATGACAGTAAAAACCGAAATATAAATATGTCTGAAATGTTTAATTTCTTGAATTAGATTTTAACTTTCACAGGAACATAGGAAGCTGGCTTATACCAAGTTAGACTCATGTTCATCTAGCACTGTGGGTTGGCAACCTTTTTTCTGTCGAAGGCCACATTCCCTTGGAGGTAATCTGTTAGGGGCCACATACCAATGGTGCATGGGGCCAGTGCCAAAATGGATGGGTCTAGAGGCAACAGTCAGTGGGGCTGCACCATTTCCCCCACTCTTTCTCCCATGCCTCTCTTTCTCATACAACCCCCTCTTTTTTCTCTTTAAGTCACTCACTTCCCCTCACCCAGTTTCTTTCCTCCTTGCCACATGCATGTAATTTGACCAAGGACTGTATGGAATTAAGATTAGGGGCACAACTTGCTCATCCCTGGTCTCCACTAACTGGTAGTGGCTCCTCAGGATTTAGACCCTTCCTGAAGATCCCAAGACTGAACCTGGGACCTTTTCCAGTCAACACACATGAGCTACCATTGAGTTACAGCTCTCCCCATGTAAGTGATCTTCTAGGCCCTAGTTTCTAAAGTGAGCACTAACTGATATTTCATTCAAACAGAGGAGTTATGTCTATTCAATGTAGCATTACCAGACGAAATAAAACCACAACATCATTAGCAGTGGAAATAACAACGTTTCACCCAGTTGTATGGTATGTAACAGAGAAGCCTCTAAGCAATAGGAGGAATGTCATTAATGTAGAAGTGGAAATGTCTCATTCTGAATTACTTCTCAAAAGTTGTAACATAGGATGACATGAACTATTTCATAAGAAGTGATTTGCTTGTTATACCCATATGCTATGCATTCTTTGTTGACGTAAATCATATACCTACATTCTCCTCTGAAACGAAGAAGTCTGATGGAGGCAAAATTCAAAACTGGTGAGAAAGGTGTGGTGAAACTGGGATGGGAAGAGGGAGCTGTCTATTCATAGTATAGTCACATCCATATAATATTTAATTACTAGCATAAGAGATGTCATAACTCCACCTGCCTGCAAATTACACCTTCTAACTCAAAAACTTGTCCTCTCATGTCAGATAGGTCTGAGTCTATGTAGTGAAGGGATAGCACTCTGCTCATGTCAAAAATATTCTCTTCATCTTGACATTATCCTTCATTTAGACTCCTCCCACACTACCACACCACTAAAGACCTTCCTTTCATGTACTGAGGTAGTGATGGCTTAAATCTGCCAGGATATGATGTTCCCCACTGTGAACAGAGATGGCAACATAACCATGGTAAAGGTCTCATTCACATTTTCTGCATCATTTTTCAATGCAAGATTATTGGGGAGAGAAAGCAAACAAGAATGAAGGAAAGGGAAAAGAAGAGGCTAAGGAGCATGCCGTACAATAATGAGCTTGAATAGTAAGGGGTTACAATAACATAGGAAGAGCCGTGCTGGATCAGGCCCATCTAGCCCAGCATTCTGTTCTTCCAGTGGCCAACCACATGCCTATGGGATGCCTTCAAGAAGGACCTGAATGCAACAGCACTCTCCCCACTTGTGATTCCCAGCACCTGGTATTTAAAGGCATATACTGCCTCCAACCCTGGAGATAATGCATAGCCATAATGGCTAGTAGCCATTGATAGCCTTTTCCTCCATGAATTTGTTTAATGTGCTTTTAAAGCAGTCGGTTGGCTTTAAAACATCTTATGGGAGTGAATTTCAAAGTTGAACTTTCTGCGGTGTGAAGAAGTACTTTCTTTTATCCATCCTGAATCATCCACTATTCAGCTTCATTGGATGACTCCAGGTTCTAGTATTAAGGACCATCCATACCATGCACAATCTTGGTACCATTTCTATCATGTCCCTCCCCTCTTATTCACCTTTTTTTCCTAACTAAAGAGCCCCAAATATTGTAGCCGTTCCTGAATTGGGTGAACCAGTTCAGAACTGGAGCCCAGCTGCTGAGCCATCCTGCAGCTTCCTCTCCCCCATCCCTTCAGGGGAAATTGGGCAGAATGTGGCCTGTACAGTTTCCCTTATCTAACAGAGCTACATGTTTTGATTCTGAAACAATGAAACTTCAAAATTTAGAGCTGACCCTCTTTGAATATACCCCTACTGGAAGGGGGGATCCCTAAAGGAGCTCAGCCCCCCCCCCGTGGCTACAGCCCTGTGAATCACTAGGATAATCCATACATCAGTATTTTGCTACTTTTTTATTTGGCTTGGCTTTGATCAGCATCTTCTCTAGATCAATAGGATGAGATTTTCAGAGAATTCATAATTTTGCACACTGGTGATTCACCACCATCTAGGAAGGCTTTGTGAGAGAACAGCATAGATTTCAACAAAAATACTGAGCATGTTTAGCCTTGAGAAGGGAAGACTGAGGGGAGATAGGTTAGCACTCTTCAAGTACTTGAAAAGTTGTCACACAGAGCAGGGTCAGGATCTCTTCTCGATCATCCTGGAGTGCAGGACACAGAATAATGGGCTCAGGTTACAGGAAGCCAGAATTTGACTGAACATAAGGAAAACCTTCCTAACTGTTAGAGCAGTACAACAATGGAACCAATTACAGTAGGACCCCGCTTCCCGGTGCTTCGCTTCCCGGACTTCCGCTAATGCAGCGGCTTTCGTTTTCTATTTTAAAGCCGATTGTTGCTCTTTTGCGGTTTTGTGACGTTTTTGCATCATTTTTGTGCGACAGTCCCATTATAGTCTATGGGTTCCGCTTTACAGCAATTTCCACTTTATGGCGGGGGTCCGGAATGGAACCCACCGTATAAGCGGGGCCGTACTGTACTTAGGGAGGTGGTGGAGTCTCCAACACTGAAGGCATTGAAGAAGCAACTGGACAGCCCCCTGTTGGGTATGCTTTAACTTAGACTTCTGCATTGAGCAGGGGGGTGGACTCAATGGCCTTAACTGCCCCTTCCAACTCTACTATTCTATGATTCACTGAGATTCTCTGAGATTGTCTAGCACTACTTCTTGTGTAAAGCACTTGAATATGTTCCTTGACCATACAACAACCATATCAGATAGGTCACAGCTTTTTGTATTGTTCAAGTAGGGTACTAAGTTTGAAAAGGTATGACTTGCCCAATTACACAGTGTGAATCGCACCTGTGAGCTGGGTTTTGAAAACCAGATCTTTCTGTCTCAAATCCAAAAAGTAGTCTACTAGATACTATTGGCCTTCAAATGATAGCCTGTCCCACAGCAGATCATGCCAGTGGCACTACCTCCATATGCATGCATGGTAGGAGAAGGAGGAGGTCCCTTAATGTATGCATGGACTAACAATGGATCCCAGGTCTAAAACGGTAAAAAAAACTACTGTACTAAATCACACCTCTAGCTGGCTGTGATGGAACAATCTCAGGATGATACACCACGGTTTATTAAGCTTAGATTGTTACTCCTGGGTCTGCCCTAGGTGTTTCCCCAAATTATACCTCTACTTTTAGAAAGTAAAATAGGGAAATTACTATTGATATGCTTGATTCAGATGACTGTTGTCATGTAATGGATGTTAAAAACAGACAAGACAGAAGAACAAGAGAGATAAACAATGATAAACAAGAACTCCAAGAGAAAACAGATAGAAAAGTCACACTGAACAAAACTCATACAATATGAAAGAACAAGAAGAAGAATGAACCAAAAGCTGACGGCAACATGCAGAGAGGGGTGGGGAACAAAAGCAACCTACTATTCACCACCAGTGCCACAGAGAGAACTCCCACCATTGTCAGACCCAAGGGCTCTGGAGATGGTGGGCCTTTGCAGCCATGCCGGGGAAGACCTGGCATGGCTTCAAAAGCCCCTTCCCTTAGGCATGACGTGGTCACATGCGCCTGTCGCGTAGGGGGCGGAGCAGGGTGGCTATTTAAGCCCTGCTCTGTCTCCCCTCGGCCTCTTTCTGGCCTTACGTGACAGTAGAGTGGGTCGTGTCTTACCTTGTGGTTGTAGACTGTTCCATTGGGGCATGGGGATGTCGGAGGGAGGCTGAGGCAGCGGCGGTGCAGCAGCAGCAGGCAGCGGTGCAGTAGCAGCAGGCGGAGCAGCAGCGCAGGGACTGCTGAAAGGCCTGGTGTGGGCCAGGCGAGCGGCGGTGGGTCAATGGGCCTGGTGTGGGCCATGTGAGTGGTGGCAGCAGCACTTGTCGTGGCAGCAATTGGTGGAGCGGTGACAGCGGAGACGATTTGGCACGGCCTTCCTGGCAGGCCTTCTGGGCCTACACGGTTTGAGGGAGCAGTGGGCCTATTCCTGGTGGCTGCTGAGGGTGGCATGGCCTGGTGGCATTCCCGGGAGGGGGGGCTAGGCAGAGCTTGGAAAAGTTACTTTTTTGAATTACAGCTCCCATGAGCCCCAGCCAGCATGGCCACTGGATTGGGCTGATGGGAGTTGTAGTTCAAAAAAGTAACTTTTCCAAGCTCTGGGGCTAGGGATGGCTGGTTGGTCTTCCTTGGGCCTGGGGTCCAGTTGGTGGCCATTGGTTGTTTCCTGCCATTTCGGGTGGGGGTTTTCTGTTTCTGGCAGATGGCAGGTGGCCATCTGCAGGTTTCATGCCACTTTCAGGTTGGAAGTTTTGCTGCTCCTGGGGTGTGGTAGCCACATTTATTGGAATAAAGCCAATTACATGCTTGATTGCATGATAAAATGATCTGCAGAGACAAGTGCGGAACCTAACTCATACCTAATCAGGTGAGGACACCCTGTCATGGGAAAGAGGGTGGTCCAAGCTCAATCCCCCTCTCTGGGCCCCATCCCCACGGGGGACCCAAACATGACAAAGCTCATCTGGTAATGGACCAGAACTGAAACTTAGTCAAAGAAAATCCCTGGTGGTGCAGAGCCATGCAATATTCCATCAACCAGTACACTGGTATGGGCCAGGGAAGAGAATACCCTCTGGTCAAACAAAAACTATCAAACTCCCTACCTGCTCTCAAATAGGAGTTTCTTGTGCTTTTCCATTTGTGCTGGCTCCCATCCCTTCACCAGTTGCCCTAGAGCTCGGGGATTTAAGGGTTTTCAGAGGGGGGAAAAACCTGGGGCTGAAGGACAGCCTTCAGGAAAGGGGTCCCACACTGATTAAAATTCCTCAGCTTATGCATTTGCTCTGGTATAATCCTAGAAGGGCAGATGCAGCTTATTTGGGGGGATGTGGGGTGGACTGAATGAACAGCATACGTTGGCAAACCACGCTGCTGTTCTCAGTACACTATCTCTCAAGACATTGCGATCTGACCAGTGGAAAAACAGGATGTGGTTAACTTTATGGCTGTAAACGATACTGACATCTGTAGTGGTTAAATAACTGCCTGCATATTGCCACGTAGATAATGCTGTTGTACTATGTATGTACGTGATGTTATACAATAGTTAAAGGTCATAGGCTGTTTATGGAGAGAAAAATAATCCACGCCTCCAAGCGGAGGTAAAATAAAAGCGGAGACGAGAATTACGAGGGGGGCTCCGAAATTGAACTCTGGTCTCACCGTGTCTCACTGTGTCGTGATATCTACATCTGGTGACCCCGACGTGATTCAGAACAAACACCCTCGTACCCACTGGCAGGATCAGCCAACGGTGCACCTCAGCGTACAGCTCCCATTCGTGAGTATGGGGGGGGAATTGTCAGCTCAGCAGAAGGTTCATGCACAAGAGCTACAAAAAATTTTAAAACAGGATACCTCAGCTTTTATAAGTCGTTCTCACATTGAATCATTGTTAAAAACAATTCAATGTCAATGTCCATGGTATCCAGAGCAAGGATCACTACGTCAGTCAGATTGGATAAAGATAGGGAGAAAATTACATGAAGAACCAAGAGCACCTATTCACCATCTCTTATTATGGCAAAAGTGTGCTGAGGCCATTAGTCATTTAGGGATAAAAGAGACATCGCTGTTTGCCAATTCTGACCAGAAAACTCCTCTTTATCCCCAACTTTCTTTACCTACACCTGAAAAGGATATTGAGAAATTTGTAAATGCTCCTCCATATAGCCCTCCAGTCCAACAAGAACAGGTTACTGGGAAGGTTAAAGCAGCCATAGCTCAGGCTGCAGCCTCAGGATTATTATCTATGGAAGAAATGGGAGACTGGGAGGGTACAATTTCAGCTTTTCCCGTTACATATCAGCCAGATCCTAATAATGCTAATAATCGCATAGCAACTTGGACAGCTCTTCCGTTTTCTGTTATTAGAGAAATAAATAAGGCAGTAAGAGAATATGGGATTACGGCTAATTATGTACAAGGGATGTTGGAAGGAGTAGCTACTGGATATAACATGATCCCTCAAGATTGGAAGGATCTCTTTAGGATGATTTTGACTCCTTCGCAATATGTAGTTTGGGACCAAGAATTTAGACATGCTGCTATAGCAGCTGGGGATGCTAATATCATTCCCGAGCAAATTTATGGGTCAGGTAATTTTGCTACCATAGCACAACAAGGGGTATTGCCTGAAGCCGCATTTCATCGAACTGCTGAGTGTATACAGAAAGCATTTAAAAAGGTGCCTGCTGGGAAAGAACCCTTACGTTCTTTTACGAATGTACGGCAGCAAGCAACAGAGCCCTATTTTCAGTTTGTTGACCGTTTGAAAGAGGCTCTGACACGGCAGGTTGATAACCCTCAGGCACAAGGGGAATTATTGTTAAAATTAGCTTACGAGAATTCTAACACAGACTGTAAAAAGATTTTGAAAAACATTATTCATAGACCGCAATATGAATTGGGAGACATGATTCAAGCTTGTGCAGAGGTAGGTACACATGTTCATGCCATGACATTGTTAGCTGGGGCATTAAGACAGGGTAACAAACCTACAGGCAATTGTTTTAATTGTCAAAAGCCTGGTCATTTCAGAAGGGAATGTCGGGCTCCTGGCGGAGGAGCATTTAAAGGTGGGGGCACTGTTACAAACCGGCCAAAGAAAATCTGTCCGAAATGTAAAAAGGGTTATCATTGGGCTAATCAGTGTCGTTCAGCTCCCACTACCAATACCAATGTGTCTTCCCGTCCTATTGAGGGAAACTGAACTTGGGGCAGGCTTCCAGCCCCGAATCTCAAGGAAGTGTACCCACCCCTGCTACTCAAGGAAGCGCTGGAATTGATTTAATACATGCAGAGTCAAAAGATGTTCCTTTGCCTGGAGCAGTTCTTTTAATGCCTACCACACTCACTGGCCCTTTACCAGAAGGCACCGTAGGCCTTGTACTACCGCGATCCTCTGCTTCCAAGAATAATATAATGGTGGTACCTGGTGTTATTGATTCTGATTATCAGGGAATTATTTATATTCAGTATTGGAGTCACCTTCCCCTTCAGTTGAAGAAGGGAGATTCTTTTGCGCAACTATTGTTATTGCCATATCGTCTTTTCACATCGAACACTTCCTCCCAAAAACGTACTGGTGGATTCGGATCTACAAGGACGAAATCGCCGAGTGTGAGTATTTCAGGTAATCCTTTCCATCCACAGGTAGCTGCAGTACTGGCAGAAGTGACCAGGGAGAAACCGGTTCGTAAGTATTGTTTAAACAATGTTATTTTTGAAGGTATTATAGATTCTGGGGCAGATGTCACAGTAATTGCTGAACATAACTGGCCATCCTCTTGGCCAGTAGAAGTGGCCCCTTCTGTGTGGGGAGTGGGCGGAGCTCAGGATTCAAAACGGAGTAAGGATTGGATACAAGTTGTTGCTCTTGATGGTGATCGTATAGCCCACATTCGCCCTTGTATTTTGGACATTTCAGTAAATCTGTGGGGAAGGGATTTACTGGAGCAATTCCAGACCACCATTGTTATTAATGATTAGCCAACAAAAGGCAGCTCTTCCTTTACAATGGAAGACAGACATACCCATTTGGGTAGAACAATGGCCCTTACCCAAAGAAAAATTAGAAGCTCTGCACCAACTGGTAAAGGAGCAACTGGAAGCTGATCATATAGCAGAAAGTAATAGCCCTTATAACACCCCAGTGTTTGTGATTAAAAAGAAATCTGGAAAGTGGAGGCTCTTACATGATTTACGAGAAATAAATAAATTAATTGTGCCCATGGGTCCGCTACAATGTGGGACGCCTAATCCAAATTTAATTCCATATGACTATTCCTTAGCTATTATAGACCTGAAAGATTGCTTTTTCACAATACCGTTACAAGCGCAAGACGCACCGAAATTTGCGTTTACTGTTCCCGTATATAATAACTCTGGCCCTGCGCAACGATATCAATGGAAAGTGCTACCTCAGGGCATGTTGAATAGTCCAACCCTATGTCAACAGTTTGTAGACATGGCCCTGCGACCCTTTCGGGCTCAATACCCTACATTATTGGTCTACCATTATATGGATGACATCTTGGTGGCTGGGAGAACCCTCCCATCTATGTGGCAACAACACCTTACTGATCATTTGTCACAGTCAGGGTTGCAGATTGCCCCTGAAAAGGTACAACTCAAAGAACCATTTCTGTATTTAGGACATAAATTAATGCAATCCTACTCCACTCCTGTATTGCCCTGTCTTACTTTGTCAATGAAGCCAACTTATGTAGAACTACAACAATTCTTGGGTTCTATTAATTGGATTCGACCATATTGTAAACTTACCACTCAAGACATGGGGCCTTTATTTGAATGTTTAAAACAAGGACGTCAACCTGCAGATATTATTACTTTAACGGAACAGGCAAGGCAATCCCTAGAATTAGTTTCTACAACGTTAAAAGCTATTTGGGTGGATCGACAAATATTGAATAAACCACTGATTTTATTTGTTTTATTTGATGGAAGCCAACTTTTTGCTGCACTCACTCAGGAGTCAGGCTCCAATGCTACACATATAATAGAGTGGCTTTACTTAGCCCATACACCAAAGTCATCTATCACAACTTTGCCAATGCAAGCAGCAGAAATAATCCAAAAAGCACGATTACGATCAAGGCAATTATTAGGTATCGATCCGGTTGAAATTTCGTTGCCTCTTAAACTTTACACATGGGAAAATGCTGTTGCGCTTTCTGATGACCTTCAATGGGCTTTAGTCTCTTATTTGGGCACAATTTCATGTCGTTCCTCATCAGATCCACGGCTTCAAATTACACAAAAAATTCCTATCCAGTTTCAATCTGTAATCAGTTTACAACCCTTACCTGCGGTCACGGTCTATACTGATGGCAGTCCAACTAGAGGGGTTGTTGCATGGCACGAGCAGGGGGTTTGGAAGACAATTTTCACCTTACCCCAAACTTCCGCTCAGAGATCTGAGTTGGCCGCTGTTAGTATGGCGCTGTTGACTTTTGCAGATCAGGAGGTTAACATTATTACCGATAGTCTTTATGTTAAGAATGTTGTACTTGCATTACCCGGTAGTTATGTCTCTCCCATGCTGGACACTAATCTACTTGCTCTTATGCTTACACTTCAAAAACTCATACATACTCGGTCTTGTCGATTTGCTATATTTCATATTCGCAGTCATCAACCTTTCCCAGGATTGTTAACAGAAGGTAATCAATATGCTGATCAGGCTCTTCGTGCCCTCCTTTGCACACCCATAGAAAGTCATGCCCTTCATCATCAAAATGCTAAAGCACTCCAGAAGCAATTCCATCTTACTGCCCAGGAAGCCTCTGCCATTATTCAACAATGTCCCCAATGCACACAGTTAACTCTATCCCCAGAACCAGGAGTGAACCCACGAGGTCTCATAGTTAACCAGTTGTGGCAAATGGATGTTACACATTTTCCTACTTTCTCCCCATGGAAGTATTTGCATGTTACAGTAGATACATATTCCGGATACATATGGGTAACTCCTCAGAAAGGGGAAAAAACTAAGAATGTTATTAATCATGTCATTCGTTCTATTGCCATCATGGGCCAACCTCAGACGATAAAAACTGATAATGGTCCTGCATATGTTTCACAGCAATTTGCACAGTTTTGCACTAAGTGGTCCATTACACATTTGTTTGGTATTCCTTATAATTCTACAGGTCAAGCTGTCGTCGAACGTACCAATCGTACCCTTAAAGAGCATTTGCTTAAACAAAAACAAAAAGGAGGAGTACCACTGGGATTGGCCACCAAAGAGGAGTGGCTGGCACAAGTGTTGTTTACCATTAATCATTTAAATTTGTCTCAATCTCCCAATACTCATTTTTCCTTTTCTACTCGAGCGCAGCGGCATTTTCAGCAGTCGGAGTCTCTACCTGCCCCGCGGGTGCAGTTTCGGCAACTACCAAATCCAGAGTGGAAAGGCCCAGTTCCGCTTATAACGTGGGGTCGAGGTTACGCGGCTGTGTCTACGCCTGACGGTCCTGTGTGGGTACCTGCTAGGTGTATCCGGCCCTGGAAAGACGATGTCCTGGCACGATAATCTTAAGAATCCCATCCCTAATTTTTCTCTGCAACTTCAGGATACTGGGATGTCTTCCAGGAAGCGTGGTCGGAATGTTCCGCAACCTCCCGTGACTTGGGGCCAAATAAAGAACTTAGCAACACAAGCAGAAAAAGCAATGGAACAAGCCGGGGTGGACAAGACAACTGAGAATACCATTCTTGCTTTAATTGCGTCTTTAAATACAAATTCTATTTTTGTACTTTGCATTTGTTGGATTTTAGGAAGCGCCGGGGCTGACAGGTTGGGGCAGGAGTTGGGGATGCGGTTTCAACACAATATCTGGGTTCAGTTAGCAAGAATGACAAATGTGAGTGACTTTTGCATGACTGAACATGTACAGGAAATGGGTATGTTGGGAACATGTTTAATACCCGTATGCAAAGCACCTGGGGATATTGGGAACATTACAGGACTTGGGCGGTTCATGAATACTTCAGAGATTAAATATCATACTGTTTCGAATTGGGGAACTCCAACCTTCCAGCTGCCTGTTAATGCTTTTCAATTATTTACATCACATGTTGCAAATTCCATTAATAATACGTGTGCTCGGATGGTTAATTGTAGTCGACATAAGGTGCAGAAGGGATGTCTAAAGGTTGGGAGACCCACATGGAATTGTACACAGCACATTAACATATCCAGTATGTACGGACACATTCCTTTACCAGGTGGATGGTTTTGGACATGTGGAGAAACCACTTTTAATTATGTTCCCGCTAATATTTCTGATACCATCTGTTGCCTGAGTCGACTGGTTCCCATTTTCCTTCATAAAAGGGAGTTGCTAGCTCAACGTAGGAAAAGAGAAGCTGTTGCCATGCCGGCTGATTGTAATGACAAGGTGGAATTGCTTAATAAAGCAGAAAGTGTATCACTAGCCATCTCCCTTGTTGGACTTCCTGCATTGGCAGTAAGTAACAGCAATCAATTACATAAATTAGCCTGTAATTATGTTAAGATGATAAATGCCACCTCTCGAGCCATTGCTTTGTTAAATGAAGAGCAGGGTATATTAAGACAAGCTATCTTGGATAATCGTGCAGCTATAGATTACCTGCTATTACAACATCAGTTGGGGTGCGAAACTATAAAGAATATGTGCTGTTTTAATTTAACTGACAACAGTTTTGAAATCAGAACACAGGTAAAAAACTTGAAGGATCTAGCTAATAACATTTTGCAGGACGCCCCTACAACTTGGTGGCAGTGGCTTTGGAGTTGGCTGCCCACTGGATGGCTAAGTCAGATTCTTAGATATGCTATTCTTTTACTCATTTTAAGTATAGGCTTATGCTGTTTTTTACAATACCTTTTCCAGACGTGTACACCTGTTGCTCCGCGACCATTACGTAGTAATTACTTTTTGCTAAAAAATAAAAAAGGGGGAGATGTGGGGTGGACTGAATGAACAGCATACGTTGGCAAACCACGCTGCTGTTCTCAGTACACTATCTCTCAAGACATTGCGATCTGACCAGTGGAAAAACAGGATGTGGTTAACTTTATGGCTGTAAACGATACTGACATCTGTAGTGGTTAAATAACTGCCTGCATATTGCCACGTAGATAATGCTGTTGTACTATGTATGTACGTGATGTTATACAATAGTTAAAGGTCATAGGCTGTTTATGGAGAGAAAAATAATCCACGCCTCCAAGCGGAGGTAAAATAAAAGCGGAGACGAGAATTACGAGGGGGGCTCCGAAATTGAACTCTGGTCTCACCGTGTCTCACTGTGTCGTGATATCTACAGGGGAAGGTTTTGTTCTGGTTTCAGGAGTTCGGGTGTTGGAGAGCATAGGCCTTACATGTCAGGGAATCTTAAGTCTGTGGTGGGAATGGAGTTAGTGGTGCAGGAGAAAATTAACAAGGAGGTGGGTGAGGGGCAGGTCTTGGGCCCATTTGATCACCCTCCCATGCCCACGCTAAGGGTTTCCCCCTTGGGCATCGTTCCTAAAAATGATCCTGGACAGTTTAGGCTCATTCATCACCTGTCTTACCCTAGGGGACAGTCGTTGAATGACGCTATTCCCAAACATTTGTTATTTTCAGGGACAGATGGTGTGCTGAGGCATGGCCAGTGGCATGGGCAGAAGCTGGCATTAGGGATTTGACGTTTTTGGAGTTTTCCCCAATAGTGGTTGCCGTGCAGCTGTGGGCAGCTGAGTTGGCTAACTCTGTGGTGCATTTCTGGTGTGATAACCAGGCCACAGTACGCGTTATTAACTCTCTTGTGACCTATATAGACCGAGCTGGAACAAGATCCACTGAGCACAGTGGAATTTTCTTCTTAGTAAACCTGTACAGGAGTGCACAGCAGAGCTACAACACCATATAGTGAGTCCAATTGAACTCAATGCAACTTACAAGTGAGTCAGCGTGCAGAGTGCTACATGCACACTCCTGTTAATACTGCCTTGGAGGAAGGGCAGGTTATAAATAACATTTGTCATTTATCTTGCTCTGTATTATTCCATTTCTGCTTATGTCAGTGTATTCCCAGGTACAGCTATACTACGGCACTTGCCATTGCAGATCTTTATAAATCTATACGATGCCTAATATTAGCATATTTCTAGGGTGTGTGCAATATTCGGTGCACTTTTATTTTAGCCTCATTTATTTCACTGCTTCAACAAACCCATTTCGTGATGTATTTCAGCCAAAGCGGCTTTCTTCAGGGTGCAGCCTTGCCAATAGCCCTGAACAGCTATTTAAATAGAACAATTTCTAAATAAACCCAAGGCTCAAATGAAAGTACAGGCTCAATTGCTAAACACAGGAGTTTATTGAAATAGTGATGATTAAGCCAATCCCAGGATGATGATGTCACATGAGGGGGGCTGATGAGCGATCAGGGCTCGGATCTCATTTGCTCTCTTTAAACAGTAATTTAACATTGCTGGGAGCGCTCTAAGTGATTTTCTGGCTGGTTGCTTAAGAAACTGTGGGCCAGGTTTGCTTGTAGTTGATATTGAACTTGAAAGGACCTAACATAGATACAAAGTTTAAAGGAACTTACTAACAATGTGATCACATCACGCCAGTATTATTTCACCTACATTGGCTTCCAGTTGTTTTCCGGGCCCAATTCAAGGTGTTGGTATTAACCTTTAAATCCCTATATGGTCTCGGCCCAGTTTACCTGAAGGAGCGCCTCCAGTACCACAAATTAAGCCGCCCAACCAGATCAGCCACACAGGGCCTTCTCTCAGTCCCACCAACGAAAACAACTAGGTTGGTGGGGACTAGAGAGAGGGCATTTTCAGTGGTGGCCCCCACTCTCTGGAACTCCCTCCCATTCGATCTTCGCCATGCCCCTTCCCTGGATACATTCTGCCGGGCCTTAAAATCTTGGGTCTTTGGACAGGCCTTTAGGATTTCCAGGGAGGGCTAACTTTTTTGGGATACTTATTATCTATTGATTGCCCTAACTGATCTCATGCTGCTGTGATTAATGACTTCATTGTATTTTATCTGTATTGTATTGTATTTTACTGAATTTTAGTTTGTACGTCGCCTAGAGTTGCTTCAGCCAGATAGGTGACACAAAAATTAAATTTTATTATTATTATTATTATTATTATTATTATTATTATTATTATTATTATTATTATTATGCCTAAACTGTGTGCAAGAAAAACTGCTCGTGTGCACTGTGAGAAATAAAAACATTCAGCAATTAAAGATCCATAGTTAGCCTCAGAAGAGGTTGTCTATGCATGACTCAGTAGCCTGCCCTCTGTGCATTGGGCCTCTACAGAGGGCAGGAAGGGCAAAGAGTCAATATTGTATAGTGATTAAAGCAGCCTTCCCCAACCTGGTGCTTCCAGACATTGTTGGACTACAGATCCCATCATCTCTGACTATTGGCCATGCTGGCTGTGGCTGACGGATGTTTGAGAGCACCAGACTGGGAAAGGCTACTCTAACTGCTATGCCACATTGGCTCTCAGCCCCCTCTCTTCCCTCAGTAGAGGCTGACTGTGAGTCATTACCTTCTCTGTGGGCAAGTACATTGGATTCATGGGGGCATGTTAAAGTTTACAGTGCCAGACCAGAGCTGGGAAGAAGTCGCCATTTAGCCATTCAGCTGGCTGGGTAGTCTTATAGGCGGTCACTATCTCTCAGCCTGTCAGGGTTGGGCCATGGGCAGCAATCTGAAGTGAATCAGGAACCAAGATATGTGGGACCTGTCAGGCATCAAGACCAAACCAGATATCAAGACTGAAGAGTAAGTCAGAACTGACTGAAAGACAAACCAGGTAGCAGGACGGAAGAGCAAGCCATGGCCAAGAATACGGGGACACACGAGAGCTCAAGAAGACCTTGTTGCTCAAGGAAGGCTAAACTAGAACAGGAAGTCATCTGATACTCCTTCCTGTCCAGGGAATTCAAAGGCCAGCCTGAGTGGGCACTCACTCCAAGGCCTATGGGTACTTCACTCAGAAGCTGCCATCTGCAGCCCACCATATAGGGGAGCTGCATACAAATCTAGCTACCTTTTCTAACACTGCCCAACCTTCCCTGCAGGGTTGTTGTGAGGATAAAATATGGAAGGGATCTTGCATGCTGCCTTGGGCTTGTTGGGGGAAAGTTGGGACAGAAATGTGTCAAATAATATCTGAAACCATTGTGACTGGACAAGTCCAATAACAATTATCTGGTCTAAGATGCCTTCTGAATGGCTGAGCACACACTGCTTTGATCACAGGTTAAGGGCTAGGAAAGGCTGCCCTGGACTCCCTTTTGAGATCTGCTTTCAGAAACTTTCATGTGTGGGCTGAATGTTTACCTAGATGCTCTGCCCAGGCAGAGCACCTGAATACAGTAGGGCCCCACTCATATTGCGAGTTATGTTCCAGATCCCCGTCTAAAAGCGAAACTTGCTGAAAAGCGGAACTCTGTCAATAGAATGGTGCCCGATGCCCAAAAAAACTCCATAAAAGCAGAACAAGCGCCGTATGAGTGGGGCCTTACTCTAACTGAAAACTGCCGTATTAGTGGAATGCCGAAAAGCAGGCTGCTGACCAGTGGGGCCCTACTGTACTGGGTGTGTCAGACCAGTACAGCAGCATTTGCCACTCTGCCCTACCCAACCCATGCTGGGCAACTAGACAATCCTCGGTGAGTAGGGACTGTCGCCTGGTTTCTTGGGCTGAACCTTAAGGTGGTCTTCCTGGATCATCTAGAGCAGCATGCTCCAGCTTATTAAGTTACAGTGGATCAGCTCAATTGTTGGTCTGGAGGTAGATGAATAGATTCAGTGCCTGGGTTGAAAGCCGATCCAGTGCAGCTGAGCCGTGTATTATTCTTCAATGTGAATGCTGCACACTGCACATAAGCATTTACTTTACAGTGGAGGGCAAATCTGTCAGCTTTTGCTCATGGACAACGACTAGGCATGAGCAAGGAGCTGCCACAGACTGATGAAAATAGCCACTGCCATTAATCCAGTAACCATGTCAGTTGGCGCTTAGTGCTTCATGGTCAGTGACTAAAAACTAAATGACCTGTTCAGAATGATTATATGGTATAGCCCTTCTAAGACTGCTTCAGAATGTGGGTGGTGAGTTGGGGGGTTGTAAGACTGAACATTTCCCAACTGCCATTCCCCCTACACACAGAAAGCTAGCATGTCAGAGGAAGGGGTTCCAACCTTCCCTTTTCCCCTCATGTGCGCATTTTCTGCTTGTAGGGAGTTTTTACATGGGGGAGCATTTAAGCATGCAATCCCCTATGTCTGTTCAAGAGTCTCAAGAAGCCTCTACTAGAAGTTATTTCTGAACATGCAGTGTAACTATGATTTAATGCAGTACTTGAAAGGGGGTGGGCTTCTCTGCAGATCAGTTAGCTTAGCAAACATAGGGTCATTTGGCTTTGCCTATAAGGATGTGGCTGTGCTTACTTCATATGGGATGTGTTCTCAAGTTTCACAGATTGTTGTACTAACTGAACATAATGGACCTGGAGGAGACAACTGAGGGAGCCTAGGACACTGTAAGTGGAAGCGGACTACGGACTGCACTCTCTTTCCATTTCCCACCCAGGTAAGGTAAGTGTTTTCCACTTCCTTACAGAAAGGTAGATTGCAGTGATCTCCAGCCTTGGAAGAATAAAAGGCACAATCTTCTACATGCCTGCTCAGAAATAAATCTCACCGAGTTCAATGGAAGCTGCACCCACTTCCTTAGGAGTAAGCCCCATTGCTTTGCGCTTGAGTAAACGTGTGTAAGATTGCAGCCATGATTCCCATGAATCCAAAATATACTTTCTCTAACCAGCCAGGCTGTTCTGGCTTCATTTTGTTTATTTACTTATATTTAAATTGAGATGCCACTTTTCTGCCTCAGAGGCACTGAAAGTGGCTAATTGAGGGAATTGCCAATGGTAACTCTGTTTTTCTATCATTTTCAGCAACTATAACAGTATTTAATGGACTGGAAATGCATGTAAAGACATATACTAAGTAACTATCTACCCCAGTATGTTTTGCTTAATTCCATATTTAGCAAGTTAATATTCTGCACGCAACTTGTTCAAATATTATCCTGATCATCAGCTTATGGTGTCTATTATGCTAACTCGGCATTTTCCCCACCTTTATTATGATTAGAATTCTTTCTGACATATAGGGAAATGACTTTTTAAAATCCCTTATTCTCATCCTCATTAGATGATGCAATTTAATTAGGCCTTACTAGATTTATCTTTATAGCTACAGAGTCCTTCCTGGCAGTTTTCTGAACAGATAGGGCCATTGTGCATTATTTATTACAACAGTCAGGAGGAAAGTTTTCAGTTTTGTTCAGTGTTCTCCTGCCAGGAGAAAGGTACACACAGTTCTTTTCTTTCTCTTTTGTAGGTGACTTGAAAATTCTATTATTCTAATACCAGGGTAAGAATATAAATTTTTAAAAGAGCATATTTAAGAAGTAAACACCTTGTTAATTCACAGGTGAAATGTAATATGCGACTCATGGACAGCAATGGCTCAATCAAGATCAGTTCCACGGAGTTCCAGACTTCTTTTGTGAGCCGGGCTACACATGACTCTGAGCAGATAATAAAAGCAGCTGAACTTTGCTTGGAATCTTAAAGCCCTCCCCCCCAGTTACAAGCAAAGAAAGTTAAAAGGGATTGCAGTCAAATACTCAGAGAGAGAGTTGCCACTGTCAGGCACTCTCTTTTTCTGTGATTTACTTCCATTCAGCTCTCATTTTAGTGACTAATTTTATCTAGGTGTTGGGAACAGGGACACTTCAGAATTTTGTTCAGTTTGTTGAGTTATTTATTTAAATCATTTCTATGCTGCTTCACGTTTCCAAAGGAATCTCCAAGTGGTGTATAACCTGACTTAAATAATGGAATAGAACATTACAAAAATATCAAACAAAATATTATAAATAACAATCAGATACTATAATGAGCCACATTTAATGCAGGAAACAAAATATTCTATTTTTAAAAAGAAAACGTTACAGATAAAAATCAAATACAAAATTACAATAAGAATTCCACTTGTAAACATAATTAACAACTAAACAAAATTAATTAAATAGAACTTCCCCTGCCACATCCCCCCCCCCAAGTCCCTTGTAGCATTACAGTATCATACAAACAGCAATATAACCACTCTCTTCCCATTTCCCACCCAGGTAAGGTCTTACCCCATACTAGTTCAGTGTCTCACACCAAATGGTATTAAACAACTTTAGAACACTCAAGAATGTTATAACGGAGAGTCTCACTTTGGGCAGATAAAAACAACACACACATGCACATATGCGCAAATTCCATTTACCACCCCATAACACATCACTCACTTCCCAAGTAGTTTGTCTTATTGGATAATGACATTCACAAATACAAAATTAAAAAGTGTGCTGCCCTCACCCTCCTGGGGACCACAATGGCTGACCCCACTGCACTGCAGCGACCATCTTACCTGGTCTGCAGGTTCAAATGCCAGTCAATTAGCCACATGTCTTTCCACTGTCCTCCTCCTCTGAAGTCAGCTTTTACTCAGCAACAGAATCCTGGCTGGCAAGGCACATACCCACTCTCCTGAACACCTGCATCCTGGGCATCCACAGGATTTTTTTTAGGGGTGAGTAGATACTCCAAGCAAATAAACAAACAAGCCTAACTAGCATTAGGGACTTGGTCTACCATTTCTGGTAGATGTGGTAACTGGGTGGTGGTGAGGGAGGTGTAGACCTGGCCTCTGAGAAACTTGTGTTCTAAGTCCACCCCTCTGTTGATTCTCAGTGGGTAGACCTTATCATTCAAAATGCCAAGGTCTCACATAGTTGTCACTGAAGTCCAGCACAAAGTTCTAAACAGCCTGCTCAAAGTGGCAGAGTTTTCATCCATTTAGGTTCATCATGGCTGCTCTGTTGTCTGCTGAAGTTTGCTGTAATTCATGGTTATGCAGGCCTAGCAGGGCCCAGGTTAAAGTAAAAAGACGTCCATCTGTTTGCAACATCTGTTTAGTTAACAACAATACATGTGATGTCTGGCCTGTTGTCTGAGAAGCTCCCTTTACAATGACATATTATTGCGAGCTTGTTTAATTCTGTATTCATTATTTACTCCAATATAATCTGTTATGTACTGGTTGCAAAACCAACGACGGTGTTTGTTCTTTTGATTAAAAACATAGTAGAAAATCTTAATGGCCTTGTCCTGTTCAAGTGTTCATTCATTCAGATGGAAATGAATGCAGAGATGGGAGGTCCACTGTTCTCTCCTATCCTCCAGACAATCCAAGGCTTTTCTTCCCCACAGAGCCTATGCATGTGTACCTGAGCATGCTGAAATTAAGCTCTTTGCAAACGGGACTCTTGAAAGCATGGAGGATGACAACGGAGCT
Organism: Rhineura floridana; assembly: GCF_030035675.1. Taxonomy (NCBI): domain Eukaryota; kingdom Metazoa; phylum Chordata; class Lepidosauria; order Squamata; family Rhineuridae; genus Rhineura; species Rhineura floridana. The sequence goes on along the minus strand of NC_084486.1, from coordinate 40,931,634 downwards.
TGTGGGTGTGCCACCAATTCCCCCTTATTTCACATGCTTGTTTCTACTTTAAAAAATGTCTAAACAGAACTTCAGTTATCGTGTTTTACAGTTTAAAATGAACCTTATCAGCTGTAGTATTTTAAATGGAAGGCTATGCACTAGTTGATACTGCAGTGTCCATCATGCACATGCATTTATCTGAGTCAAGATGCATCTGTCTTTCTACCAGTGGAATTCACACCTAGAAACCATCCATTCATTCATTCATTAAAATGTATCCTGTCCTTTCTCTAAAAAAAAGCCCAAGGCAGCTCTGAGGTAACTAAAACATGAACAATGGCATCTCTGACAACTAACAGCATTCTAAAAATACATCCAAAAACCCTTCCCAAAAGGAAAAAGAGGGAGAGAGATTTTTCAGGTACAGGTATAAAAAAGCTATGGATATTGTTGGTTAACAGAGACCTTTAGAGTTGTATCCATCCTATAGTTTCTTTTTTTTTCAATTAATTTTTATTCAAGTTTCCAAAACCAAAACAATACAAAAAGACAAAACACAATTCAACAACTAATACAATAAAAAAAGAAAAAAAACATAAAAAATATTGACTTCCAATTTGTCTTAGTTCAGCTATAAATCTATAATATATAACAAGCCTGACTCTAAATAGATTATAAAATCACCCTCCTCCAGCGGTTATCTTAATTGGTTTCAAATATCATCAACATCATATCATTTTATTTTTCCACAAAAAGTCAAAGAGAAGTTTCCAATCCTTGAGATATATGTCCATCAATTTTTTTTCTAGATAAACATGTCAATTAATCCAACTCATCAAGTCTACTAAGTCCAGTAATTTCAAATCGCTCTTCTTCCATTATCCGTATTGATTCCATCTTCCATCTTCCATCTTTACGCACCCCATAATCTTGCTGTCATAGTCATATAATAAAAGTCTGATAGGAATTTCCTTTATCACAGATATTTTCTTGCCATCCATTCCGAACGTATCACTGAAGTATTGTTGCAAAGCCACATCTCTGTTCCTCTTTTTTACATGATACACTAGCACATCTCTTGAGGATTTTTCCATTGACACAAAACGGGGATTAATTCTGTTAACTTTCTCCATTTCAAGTTCCATCAAATCCTTCCAGTCCAGGAATTTTTTGAACCGATAATATCTTTATCTCCAATTTCTTTAATTCCTTCAGGGACAGCGCTGAGTTCCAAACCATAATATTTGTCTCCAGGATCCATCACAGCCAGGAAATCCAAATCTTTTTCCATGTCCATATTTAATCCAATCTCCATAGTTTGAACCTTGCCTTTAATTTCTCTTTCATCCTTTTTTGGTTTTCCAGATCTATCTTTATTCTCCTTTCTCATAGAATCCTGAATTTCTTTCAGCTCCTGTCTCATTTCTTCAAATTCAATTCTCAATGCTTGACTATTATTTCTCAGTTCTTGTTTTATTGACTTAATCCCATTCATTATTTTCTGAAACATGTCTAAAGATAAAGTCCCTTCTTGTACATCCATAGTCTTCTTAATTGTCATTCTTAAAGCCAAAGGAACAAAACCCCTTCAATTTTCAATGTCCCAAGCAAAGAGCAGTTTATTTCTTTATCCAGTTACAAAGGAGTTAATCTTTCAAACCAACTGGCGTCACACTCTAGACAGCACTTATCTCTTAAATGCCCAGAAGTGCAAAAACAGCTTTAGTTCACAGCGTACAAATAACTAGTAGCAGAAAGAGTGAGCAGATTCGTCAAAAAAAAGTAGATCAGAAAAAATAGTCCCAGACTTATGTTACACAAAAGCCTTATAAATCAAAAATCTCTTCCAATCAGAAACCCCTCATTCGTTGTAATCTTTATAATGCTATTTTCCATGTCAGCTTTTTGCAAAAACAAAAAGATAGGCTATTTTTATTTTCTTCCCCCTTAATTCCGTGAGTAAAAGAGAAGGAGTTTTGACTCACCCAGGTTATCTTAATTGCTGTTCCTTTGACAAATCTCTTTAGCTGTATAGATAAGAAAGTGATAATCGTAGACAGGAGAATGCTTGCCTGTTAGTCCGTATTTTTTTAAAGAGAAAAAAAGACGGATCACTTGTTCAGCTGAGCTAGCTAAAAATCCTCGCTCCGTTCGAGCTGCTGGAAGACCTTCTTTCACAGACAATTCTGACGAATTCCAGTCTCCAACAATCACAACAAAGCTGTGTGGGAGATCTCACGTTTCTTCCTTATCCGGAAGAAATTATCCCCAGTCAAAAAAAAACTTTTCTGACTGGATTTATAGCTGAAAAAGTTTCATCCAAGACGAGAGCCGTCTCAGAGGCTGCACAGGTGGAGGGATCCTCCTGGGAAGTCCTATCCATCCTATAGTTTCTGACAGACAAGATCCTAGACAGGAGAATCAGTACACAGTACAGTTGAGCCCAAATTTGTCAGATGACTTTTCGGGGAGAAAAATTACTGATTTTTTTTCTTTTTCTCATCCCTCTAGAATTTTACAATTTTTGTGTGTGGCAACTACTTTACCCCCACTCCTGCCCCAATCCTGAAACAATACTAGATCCAGGACATTGTGGAGGATAAAAAAAATGGTAACCAGGCTGCCACCACATTTGTTGCCAGTTGTAGGAGTAGTGGCAGCAGAAACAGAAGAAAAAGGAAAGGAAAGGAAACAAGAAACTGTGCTATTGCCACTGCTAATGATCAGCCCTTCCCATGAGAAACTGTTGGAGAATTTCTCCTCCTGTTGAAGAAATTCAGTGAAATCGTCTCACCAATTTCTCTGACCACAGAGTGAAGAATTGTGAGAGGTCATTTGCACACAGCTCTGTCGCATAGATAACAGAAGAAAGATAGGTGTGGAATGATGAAGGAAAGAGCACATGCTGCAGTCTTAGATGGGAAGACCTGGGGGAAAACAGAAAAATTAAGGGGGAAATGGGGTTGTTGTTTTCATTTTTTCTGAAGCCTTTTTTCCCCTGAAGAATTGGGGATGGGAGCCAGAAAAAACTGGGGGCAAAATGTTTTTTTCCAGGCCTTCACATCTCTAAGCAGTCTTCAGTCAAGATGAGAGCATCAGGATTCTAAGAAAATATATTTGTGACTCAATCATCTCTTGGGTATGGCCCTTACTGGAATGAAGCCTCACATTTTAAGAACCATGACTGCAGCACACAGCATGTAACATCTACATCAAACAGAAAAGTATTTCTTTTTTTACCACTGGAAGACATAATTAATGTACCTATTCCCTTAATGGTCTGAGAGCCAAGTCTCTTCAGAAATTGTGTTCTCAGTAGCAATCTTATTCATGTATTGTTTATGATTCATTTAACTACTTTCCGTTAAAAAAAGGAATCTGAGTGACTTCATTATAACTTCATCCATTGTTTAAAAAGAGCTCTCCTTCTCATAATTATTCTTGTATACTTGCTTATTACCATTAATAATCACTGGAGTAATAATATTTTCAAACATATCTTTGGCATTTTTATGATCACTTCCTTCACAACTTCCTTTTCTGCATCTCACCCCTCCCCAAGCAACACTTTCCCTCCATTCTATCAGTGATAAAATGCTACCAAAGGGTGCAGCATACATAATAGTGACCCAGGTGTCTGGGTGCAAGCATGACATGGCCCTGGAACTGAGAATGACAACGTGGTTATTAAAAAGAGTAATTTAAAAAGAGTGTGGGACCTTCTGTGACGTTCTCATTGGTCATCATAGGTGATAGAAAACAAGGAAGCTTCTCCTCCTATAGCACTTCCATGAAAAAATAAAAGATGCCTTCAAAAGTGAAGGGAAAGAGGAGGGTGTATTGAAATGTGTATTTAGGTTAGATGCACAGCAAAGAAAGAGTTAACTTTCTCTAGAGGGTATTACACACCCTAGGGGGAGCTAGACTGATTTAGTTGCTTGAGTTAGTTAGTCAGTGTTGAGTGTACTGGGTGAGGCCTAGCACAGAACAAGCTCAGATGTTTTACTGTTTAAGAATTATTAAATGTAGAAGCTCTATTTAATCCTTGGTCTCATCCTGATCAATATATCATGGTGTCAGAAATTAAGAAATCCTCATAGTGTCTCCAGAGTAACAGAGCTCCTGGGACAACTGAAAGGGAAAAAAAAGGAAAGTACTGTTTTCCCCACCAGAGGCCTTAGATTTCACCAGGCCTGCAGCATGGCCAGATTGGAAGCAGAAGTTTTCCAGATACTGCATTGCTACAAAACTGAATGAAGAGAAGGAAGAAAATTGGGTATGCTTCTTGATTTATGCCATGGGTCAGCAAGCAGAGCAGATACTTAAATCATTTCAGTTTGCTGCTGCAGAGGACCAGGATGACTATCTCCTAGTCCTGGGAAAATTTGATGAATATTTTGTGCCAAAGAAAAATCTCATTCATGAGAGGGCATGCTTTCACCAGAGACATCAGAAACCAGGGGAATCTGCAGAGGCCTACATGAGACGGCTGCATGAGAAAGCTGATGAATGTGCTTTTGGGGTCACCAGGAGTGAAATGGTCAGAGACTGGTAGTGGGAAATTTTGATAAAAGCCTGTCCCAAAAGCTGCAGATGGAATCCAATCTCACTCTGGAGAGGGCTGTGGAGATGAGAAGAAACTCAGAGCTTATAAAAGGCTAGGTCCAATACCAGGGTGCTTTAAAAGGGCTGCAAGAAATAGCCAAGAAACCCCTGCAGAAATGGAAACCTCAAACTCCAAAATACCAGAAACAAAAATACAGCCAAACATCTAATGCTCAAATAAAAGCCCTAGATGCACAAGGTGTGGGCAAGGGCATACACAAAGAGCAGTCTGTCCTACAAAGGCTGCAGAATGCCACAAATATAAGAAGATAGGTCATTTTGCCTCTATGTGCTGCACTAGAATGGTGAGTGAAACTGTGGTGCAACATTCAGATGAGCTTTCCACAGTCATTCCTGACACAGTTGGAACTGAAGACACCACCAGAACAGATAAGGCTCAAAGAAGGGGCTGTACCTTATGCTATTCATACTGCCAGAACAATATCAGTTCCACTGCTACCCAAAATAAAGGCAGAACTGTGTAGAATGGTTCACTGTGGAGTTTTAGAACCTATCACAGAACCTGCTGATTGGTGCGTGCCAATGGTTCCAGTACCAAAAAAGGACGGAACAGTACACATATGTGTGGATCTAAAACAACTAAACAAAGCTGTCAAGTGGGAAAAGTACATTCTTCCTACTGTGGATGATATCCTGCCACAGTTAGCAGGTGCCCGCATATTTTCATTGCTTGATGCTGCAAAAGTGGATTTTGGCAGATCTGCCTAGCTGCCGACAATCCTAAATTGACTACATCCATCACTCCGTTTGGGAGATATTTCTTCAAGATATTGCAATTTGGAATTTCAAGTGCACCTGAGCTGTTTCAGAGAGAAATGTTGGAGCTGTTACAACACTTGGAAGGCGTTTCAGTGTTCATGAACAATGTGTTGGTTTATGGTGCCACAATGGTAGAACATGGTGAAAGATTGGCCGAAGTCTTAGCAACAGTAAAGGCAGCAGGGTTAAGACTCAACAACAGCAAATGCATCTTGTGCCAGAAATACCTTCCATATCTTGGACACTGCATAAATGAGCATGGTGTGAGTCCAGATCATAAGAAAGAAGCCGTTTCTGCAATCAAACCTCCAGACTCCATCACAGGACTGAAAAGATTTTGGGGCATGGTACATTATTTAGGACTCTTGCCAAATTTGGCAGAGAAACTAAACCCATTAAATACACTTTTGAAAGCAGACAGCACATGGTGCTGGGGTCCAAGCCAAGAAAAGGCCTTATCAACAGTGAAAAAACTCTTAACAGAGGCTCCAGTACTTGCTTACTATGAAGTTAACTGGCAGACCGTAGTGAGTGCTGATGCCAGCAGCTATGGTGTGGCAGGAGTACTACTCCAAAATCATGATGGAGAGTTGAAACCAGTGGCTATTGCTCAAGAATGCTAACAGACGCTGAGACCTGATACACTCAGTTAGAAAAGGAATGTCTAGCTGCTGTTTGGGCTTATGAAAAATTCTCAAAATATCTCTATGGGCTAGAATCATTTACACTCTGTACAGACCATAAACACTTGGTACCACTGATAAATTGCAAAGACCTGGATTGAGTACCAATACGATGTCAGTGACTCCTTTTACACATGATGAGGTACAATCCTCAAGCAGAATACAGACAAGGCAAGACTCTTCTTGTAGCAGACACACTGCCAAGAAATCCACTAGAAACTCCAGAGCCTGAAACAACCCAGTTAGTTGAGGAAATCAAAGTCTATGTAAATCTTCTACAAGCTTCTAAATCAATATCTACCATACTCCTTCAATGCATTCAAGCAGCTACCAGCACTGAGCCACACTTTTCAATGGTGCTGATATTTGTCAGAACTGGTTGGCCATTGTATATGTCTGAAGTGACAACTAACCTTAAACTTTTCTCTGCAGAAAAGGGAAGCCTTACAGAGTTGGAAGGAACAGTCCTATTTGGTGATAGAATTGTTATTCCTGCTACAATGTGACAGGAAATGTTAGAAAAACGCCATAAAGGTAATCAAGGAATCACTAAGTGCACAGAATGTGCAAGAATGGCTGTTTGGTGGCCACAAATAGGGCAAGACCTCAAGGTAATAATAGCAAACTGAATTTTGCCAGACAAATAAACCTTCGCAATAGAAGGAACCACTCATTACCACTCCATTGCCAGATAGACCATGGAAGAGAGTGGGAGCAGAAATCTGTGAGTTATGAGGACAAAAGTATTTAGTCGCAATAGACTATTTCTCCAGATACATAGAGGTTGCATACATGCCTGGTTCAACAAGCTCTACTGTTATCAGTTGTCTGAAGAATATCTTTGCCAGATGGGGATGCCCAAGAGAACTAGTAACAGATAGTGGGCCGCAATTTGCAGGGAAAGAGTTTACTTTCTTCACAAATATGACTTTTGTCACATTACAGCCAGTCACCATTACCCACAAGCCAATGGGGAAGCAGAGAGAGCAGTACAAACAGCAAAGCAAATCTTATGTAAGGAAGATCCCTTCCTAGCACTGCTAAGCTACAGAGGAACACCTATCAACACAATGAAGTGCAGTCCTACACAACTGATAATGGGAAGACAACTAAGGACACCAATTCAAACCTTAGAAGCCTGATTTGGGAAAAGTCTGTGTCAAAGACAACATGGCTAAAAGAAACTACAAATATTACTACGATAGACGTTATGGAGTGAAGACACTTCCAAAATTACAATGTGGTTCACAAGTAAGACTGAAACTGGATGACCAGAAAGGATGGTCTGAACCAGCAACAGTGGCCAGAGCCCAAGTCAAACTCCAAGATCTTATGTTGTCACTGCCAACAATGGAACATTCCAACAGAACAGGAGACATCTACAGTTGGTTCCCAAACCACAACCAATTTCACAACAAAATGAGAATTCAGAGGCAGAAATACCGGAAGAGCAGAATTTATTGCCAGAACAATCTCAAAAGACTGAGAACAAAGAACTGACAAATTGTTGTGAGCAAGCATCACCTGCCAAAGATAGCCTATCTCTTGAGAGTCTGAAGAGAGTAACATCCAGAGGAAGAGTAATTCGAAAACTAGAATGTTATAGAGAATAAATGTTATTCGACACAATGTTTGCTGATAGAAAAAAACACAAAATAATTCAGAACTCAAAGAAAGGGAAATGTAGTGAAATGTGCCTTTAGGTTAGATGCACAGTAAAGAAAGAGTTAACTTTATCTAGAGGGTATTACACACTCTAGGGGAAGCTAGACTGATTTAGTTACTGGAGTTAGTTAGTCAGTGTTGTGTGGACTGGGTGAGGCCTAGCACAGAACAAGCTCAGATGTTTTACTGTTTAAGAATTATTAAATGTAGAAGCTCTATTTAATCCTCGGTCTCATCCTGATCAATATAACAGAGGGGAGGAACCAAACTGGAGGCACCCTGAGGCTGGTAGATAGCTTACTAAGGCTTAGTCTACACATGCATTAGGAAGAGCTGGGGAAGTCATCTGCAGAAGCTTGCTGGGTGGGGCAGAGCCGCTATGCTAGCTTCCCAGTAGGTGGGCTGCTGTTGCTACTGGGAGAGAGATGGGAAGGTGGGAATTGGTGGGGAGGTTGGCAATTGGTGGGGAGGTTGGTGCAAATGCACAGCAAGAGAACCAGAGTAGCTCCACCCAGTGAGCTGCTTATGGTTCTCTGATCTGGCAGAAAAGACTATAACAAATCAAACTACATATAGGGAGAACATTGTGTATGCATCCCTTTATCGTTGCTGTTTTTCAAAAACAAACGAAAACCAACCATCCCCACAAGTAGAAATGGAACCAGCAGAAAAACCATTGTGGAGTGTGTGGATCATTTTTTACTTGGAAAGAGGTTTATACAATATTGACTTTTTTTTCATGGGGAGGCATTTAAAAATGGCATCTTGCCATCGCAGCCTGAAGTTATACAATACTACCTCATATACAATATTGTCTCATTTTGTGCAAATATAGACCAGGCCTTAGGAGCAGCCCATCAAGAGCGGTTCCCCCCTCAAAGGATTCTGAAGAATGTGGAAACACATTTATAAGTGGACTTTTACTCTACACTGAAGAAGAAATGGAATGGAATGATATGCTGAACTATATGAAACTAGGGACTGTGGGACAGCCAGTACTGTCTGAGGAAATCAGTGGCCTTGACTGGACTTTGCCATCTTCATATCCTTCCTATATCCAGAATAAGGAGATGCTACTTCTGTAGATAGTAAGGCCTAGTTCAGACACAGGGCCAGCCAAAGCCCAGTCCCCCTCAGTCAAGGGGCATAATATGTCAAGTTATTTTGGCACTTGAGGCAGAAAACCTTCATCCATAGCAGTGAAAAAACCCCAGTAACAACTTAAATAGCTAACAGTTTGCTGCCTTTTCATGACACTCCAAATCTGCTGGGTATGGCAGCCACCTCACTCTGCCTAATGACAGGGCTGTCCCTGTTCAGAGACTCATGGTAGTGAACATATAGATGTCTTGGAAGCATGCAGGGGTGTTGTTGGGCAAAAAATCCTGGCAGCATGCATGCATAAATACCATTTATCAGAACTGCTGCCTCCATTTGGTAGCTGTTCATGTGGCCCAGATTTCAAGCCACTCTGACTCTGACTGCATGAATCACAGCAGCCATCTGAAGAACAGATCCCCTTCACAAAGAAACACTAGTTTTTGTTTTTTAAAACAAAAAATGGCACATCTGCATAACCACTGCCAGTTTGTGATCCCTGTAATAATTCTAACACACTTTTTATTGATAAAAAAATGTAAAATTACAAAATTTTATAGACAATTATTTATATCAGACATCTTCATCGGCTGCTTCTTAATACATTGGTTATATGGTTAAAGGTATGTGGATGAGTATGCTCCAATAAATTGTTAAAAGATAACCAGTTCTCATTAAATTTATTACATTTTTGTCTACCTTTCTATATAATATATTGGTTTGGCCAAAAGGGATATTCATATATCTGATTTCCCATTCTTTTATTGTGAGAACGTTCACATTCACCAAGATGTGGACTTTTTTGGAAAAACTGTATAGGATAACCCTAAAGGAAAAAGAGAACAATTACTACATAAGGATAATCAACAAAATTTGACTTTTTTCAGAATTACAATATAACCAGTTTTCTTTTCTGTTTATCATGTGTTATGTACTCTTTTATAATGTACTGATATTTGCATACCAAAAATGAAATAAAACCTTGGTAAAAAAAAAAAATCCTTCCTGCTATTATTATATATGAAAGCAGCTCATAATGAATCAATAAAAGCTTAAAGGTTCCTGAGAAATCTGATGCCTTTTTTCAAGAAGAAAACTCGCCTAGGAAAACACTAAGAGGAGACTCTAAGGACCCATCTGCTGCTCCACTGGCTGTCTTCAATATTGCTTCAATATTGCTCTACTGTGCTGCTACTGGGAATGATGGGGAAGATGTGAAGCTAAGTTGCAACCATGTAGAAGGAAGGTATCTCTCCCTTCTGCTTTTCAGGGTTTAACAAACCCTCCAGCTTGTTTTTCTCTTTCCCTCTTCTTATTCCCTGCCATGGGAGAGGAGGACAGCCACCATATAGGCATAAATGATATTGGGGCCTTCGCCATCCACCTGTGTATGCGTCTAGTTAGGCAAAGAGGGATGCAACGCCATAGAATAGCTGAGCAACGAGCAGCTTGTGACAGTTCTGGTTATCTTTTAACAATTTATTGGAGCATACTCATCCACATACCTTTAACCATATAACCAATGTATTAAGAAGCAGCCGATGAAGATGTCTGATATAAATAATTGTCTATAAAATTTTGTAATTTTACATTTAAACCCTTTCCAAAAAAGTCCACATCTTGGTGAATGTGAACGTTCTCACAATAAAAGAATGGGAAATCAGATATATGAATATCCCTTTTGGCCAAACCAATATATTATATAGAAAGGTAGACAAAAATGTAATAAATTTAATGAGAACTAAATTTACAAGTATTCCAGTAGTTCTTTAAACTATTAAATTAATAGCTAGCCTCTATTTTTTAGCAATTGGGTAAGTTCACTATAGATGATAAAACGTTCCAACCTTTGTATATTTTCAGTATAAAAAAAGTAACAAGATTCCGTTACTTTAAGCAAGTTTTGCCAACATGATATACCACCAAGGTATTATTTTGTAACAATTTCTGCTTACATTAGTACACAGCAAGAAATTATTACCATACCATATGATTTCCCCTAACCTGACATTTATACGATGACCCAAATCTTGCACCCAGCCAATTTAGACATTTTTCACTTGTTAAGTTTCACAATGATATTCTTGCAGCAAATTTTAGATTTTAGGCACTACATACGGTTTATGAGCTGTTATTTTCCCAAGCTTTGTTGACAGATAATATTGCATCTGTAATTGCCGTATATGCAGATAGTTGCACCAATAAGATTACTAATAATCTGTTTTGCTTTTGATTTCTGTGCATGTGTTTAACTTGTTCCAACTTATTAAACCAATACACATAAATTGTGCTCCCTCCCCCCATGTATCAAAGTTAGGAATAAAATCTAAATAATAAATAAATGCTGCTATCCACAACTGACTATGTTTTGTGTGTTTTTCTTTTTTGGCTTAACAGATTGCCAATGATAAGATGCCATTTTCTTTGTTTGAATGTTGCCTGCCAATTTGTCCATAACACCTGTAAGTTAAATGGACATGTTGTTTGTTCCATTTTCAGTACTGATTTGCTCTAGACTATATATTGAATTAATATTGTTATGAGTTGTGGGGGTTGGAATAGATTATCCCTGTGAGTCCCCTTTTCAGCCTCTGATTTGGAATACTGTGCCTTGGAATGAGGAACTCACTCTGCTGGTCAGATGAGTATCTCCTTTGTTAAACAAATAGAGTGGCCAGGTAGGAGAATGGGTCTTTCAGTTGCCCAGCAACTGGTGAATGGGCCAGGAAGACCCTTTTGTCATTTAAACTCTGCAGGAGAGCCTTCCCCCCCCGGCAGCTAGCAGATGTCTGTGCTTGGAGTGAGTGTTTTGAGATTGTCTAGAGAATGGCTGGGGCTGCAGGCAGGCAGAGAGGCTATCCCTCTGCACCATGGCTTTAGGATGCCTCCTGCAACCCAGATGGAAAAGCTGGATATTGGACTGCTGATGCCTTGAACTCCTCCATCTTAAGCTCAGGTTGGAAGGTGTGTAAATAAACAAACCATATTTCATAAAGACACCGTAGTCTCCGCTGACCTTCTTCCCAAAGGAAACCAAACTCTGGATGAGCGCAGGGACCCCTGAGATCTCACCGCTTGGAGATTGGGGAGGCGCGCAACAATATCATTGGTGTGGCAACAAAGCTTAGACTCCTTTTTTCCCATCTTGAATTACAACTTCTTTAGCTCTTGGTCTCTTTTTGATCCATATGTATTAATTTATTAATTTCAGTCAGCTAAAAGGCATACTATCTTTTTGGAAATACTTAAAAAAGAATGTGTGTGTGTGTGTGTGATGAACTTGTCATTTTTATTGCTGCTATGCTATGCAGCTATAAGAAACAGGTTTCCTTCAGACCATCTAACTCAGAAGTAGTTTATCATAACTGCTTTTATATAACTTTTCATACCTTGTTTCAAATAAATGTTCAGATAAACATTGGTTGTAACTCAATTGATAACCCAATTCTCATTCAGTTTTCTGTTACCTCATTTTCTATTTTCTGTTTTTATTTATTTTGAGACAGCTACATGCCAACATTGCAAAATGATTTTGTGCAATTCTCTAGACTTTATAGGTTCAGCTATTGTCAAAGCAACATCATTCTTGAGGTGCTCCTGTAGAAACCACCATTAGTGAGAAGAGGACAAAAGGTCCAGGGAAGACAAAGCCCTTTAAGATAGAACCAGTGGTTCCTATGGCAACATCTTGTTACAGTTTAGTTTCACATGGATGCTTAATTGCAAGACATCAACAGGGGCAGGTTTTTATTATAAGTTAAAAGCTGAAGCCTCCACAAAATTATCAGTTCTCAGGACTCCCTTTTAACCTTTGTCTTCATAGTATTTGTTGGTTCTTCAGTTACTTTTTTTTCAGATTTATGTGAGTGAGGATTTTTCTGGGCACATCTGTATTGGAATTTCTACCAGTGCAATGTTTGCATAAGGATGGATAAATCAGACTATTTCCAGTCTGTTTCACTTTCACATTTATTACTTATAAATTCATTTCATCCTGTTTCCACATTAATCTACATTATATTTTTAATTGCATAAAATACATTTAAAAGTTTTTTTTAAATATGATACCTGTTAAAATATATTTTCTCTCAAAACACCAATTTTTAAGCATATATTTTCTCAAATATGCATTTTTAAATGCTCTTTTATTTTTTTGCCAAAAACTATAGTACAGCATTCAAGAAGTTTGAAAGCTGGTGGGTAACTCAGTTCAATGCTACTAGTCCAATTGGTACAAATCAGGTCAATTCTTATCAGAATTAAAAAGAAAATCTTCAAGCATCCCTATAGTTGAACCAAACTAGAAGGTTATTGAAAAAAGTAAGGTTGTGGCTCAGTGGCAGAGCACATGCTTTACATGCAGAAGGTCCCAGATTCAATCCCTGGCATCTCCAGGTGGAACTAGGAATATCCCCTGGCTGAAATCCTGGAGAGCTGCTGCTAGTCTAAACTAGGTGGACCAATGGCTTCCTATCTTCATAGGTACAAGGTGGCATGGGAGTAACCTTCTACAAACACTATGTCATTGGTGAGGCAAACAGTGCAGGCCATACTGGCCTCATTTTAACCCAATAACATTGAATGCGGGCAGAGGACTATCATGGGCTCAGCTCAAAGCAAGTGTGATTTACTTATTGATCACTTTTTTACTAAAACTAAAATCGAATTTGCACTGATCACCACTGGGAACTCCATGGGATGTTCTCTCAGCTATTGTAGTCATGGTATCTTAAAACTAAGACCTAATACACACAAGCAGCAGATGAAGTGGTTAAACTGATTCTGGGTTGGCACCTCAGAGTGCAGGTGGGAGAACTGCATGGCTGAATGCTTTGCCATGAAAACAAAACAAAAAACCTGCATATACAAAACTAGCATACCAGGAAAGGCATAGGTAAGAAATTTTCATAGGGTTACCAGATGTCTGGTTTTCAGCTGGAGACTCCGGGTTTTTTGGGGTGCTCTCCAAGTCTCCGGGTGAGTTGCCTTAATCTCCAGACTCTTAGCTTTCATTTTTTTAAAAAAAGTTTCTAGGTGGTCTGGTTCAAAAGATATAAACCAAAATGTCAGCCGCCCCCCCGACCGCAACTTTTGTTAGTTGCTCTAATTTCTGCTCTAATCCCTGCCCTTTCAGGTTTTTAGCCAATAAGTGAAGTCATGGTTGTGATAGCAAGAGCTGCACCTCATTTCAGGTTCTGAGAAGAGTTTCCTTTTCCTGTTTGTCTCACATCAGGAATTCAGTAAATATATAGCTTTCAGCAGCAGAAAGAGTACTTTGTCCAGGATTGGGACTTGCTTCTGAGTAAACATGCATACGATTGCACTACAACAGAAGATCACAGCAGGATCTAAATGAGTTCAAATCTCCAGGGCCTGATGAACTGCATCCCAGAGTATTGAACGAACTTGCTGATGTACTCTCGGAACCTCTTGCCATCACCTTTGAGAAATCCTGGAGAATGGGAGAGGTGCCGGAGGATTGGAGACAGGCAAACGTAGTCCTGCTCTTTAAAAAGGGTAAAAAAGAAGATCTGGGGAATTACAGGCCGGTCAGTCTGACTTCAATACCGGGAAATATATTAGAACAGATAATAAAAGAGTCCATTGGCAACTATCTAGATGACAATGCTGTGATTAGTAGGAGCCAGCATGGGTTTGTCAAGAAAAAATCCTGTCAAACTAATCTCATCTCTTTTTTTGATCGGGTCACTAGCTTAGTAGATGGTGGAAATGCTGTAGATGTCATCTATCTAGATTTCAGCAAAGCGTTTGACAAAGTCCCCCATGACCTTTTGATTAGCAAACTGGTCAAATGCGGACTAGATGGAAATACTGTCAGGTGGATTCACAACTGGTTGGAAAACCGTACTCAAAGAGTGGTCGTCGGTGGCTCTGCTTCGGACTGGAAGGAGGTTTCGAGTGGACTGCCACAGGGTTCTGTCCTGGGGCCGATACTCTTCCAACATTTTTATCAATGACTTAGATGATGGGGTGGAGGGAAGCCTTATGAAGTTTGTGGATGATACGAAACTGGGAGGGATAGCTAACACAATGGAAGACAGGAATAAAATCCAAAGGGACCTGGATAGACTAGAAAATTGGGCTGAAATTAATAAATTGAAATTCAATTAAGACAAATGCAGGATTCTTCATTTAGGCCACAAAAACAAAATACACGGGTACAGGATGGGAAATACCCAGCTTAGCAGTAGTGCGTGTGAGAAGGACCTTGGAATTGTAGTGGATTGCAAGTTGAATATGACCCAGCAGTGTGATGCTGCGGCAAAAAAGGGGCTGGTGTGCCCTTTGTTTTCAGAACTCAGGAGCCCAGTTCATCACAGAACTCTCCTATGGGCTTCCCCTCCATTCCCATGCTCATAATCCTTCCCCTTCCTTCTCCTAGGCTGCCCCCTGTAATTAACACAGGCAATGCTGCTGCTTCTTTCCTCACTCCAGTAACCTTCCCTTTGCTCCCTCGAGATTTTGGTTCCCATACTCCTAACTTAGCTTGTCAGCATTGGAATCCATGCAGCATTGATGCAAAGGAAGCCACCCTCCTCATTGCCTGTTCATGCCTGTGTTCCTGCTGGAAACACTCAATGCTGTGGGGCTTTTCCTGCAACTATTATCTCTCCCCCTCAAACCCACCTGTCTCTCTCAACATTTCTGTTTGATCTGTGTACACTGAGAGTGAAGATCTTCCCTCCAGCCTGACTTTGGCTGTGGGGGAAACTTCCTGCAAATAGTCAGCATGAACCAATGCATCAACCAATGACAGGTGTCTCCTCACATGCTTTTTTTCTGCTGCTGCTGCTGCTGCAAGTGGCAACAGCAGTAAATGTGCTGGCAGCCTGGCCACCATTCTGCACACTCTGCAGTGCCCTGCACCTAGCATTGTCCCAGAGCACTGTGCAGAGAAAATGGCAGCCACCACCAAAACTTGGTGAATATTCAGAGAAAAGTTTGCAAAAGTCTTGTTTTTCTGTAAGAGAGAA
The DNA here is from genome assembly GCF_030035675.1 of Rhineura floridana. NCBI lineage: Eukaryota > Metazoa > Chordata > Lepidosauria > Squamata > Rhineuridae > Rhineura > Rhineura floridana. The sequence goes on along the minus strand of NC_084486.1, from coordinate 40,915,826 downwards.
AATGAAAAATCTCAATTTTTTTTCCAGAAAAAAATGTCTTCTGGAAGCCAGTGAAAATATATATATGAGTTACATTCTTTGACATGTCCCTGTTATCAGCTTTCAGAAGCTTCATTTTGGACTCAAGTTAGCAGAGGTTTCTGAACATTCCTCACAGGCAGTTCCACAAAAGCATGCTATAGTAATCTAACTTGGATATAAGCAAGGTATGTGTGATATTTGTCCAGCTCTTACTCACCTATGAACCTTAGCTAGACAAAAGCACAAGTTCCAGGAATCTTACCAAGTGGCAAGCCTGTTCTTTTATCAGGAAATCCAAAACAGGTAGTACACCTAATGCAAGATCAGCTAATCCACCATGCATCTTGTTTGGATTAAGAGCCAGACACTGGTTTTGGAACTCTGCAGCCTTCCTGGAATTTAATCCAAAAGAGAGATAGCATACTGATATCAGTGTACTACAAATTCCTAGACAACCTAATCGACCAAGAATTTGATTAATATTCATATGCATAAACCAATCCAGTGATTGACATAATTACTGATAAGTACATAATAATCTAAAGATCCACTGTTTTGATTTTTCAATACTTGATGCTAAAAAAAATAACCAACCTGCCTTTTCGTGTAATGTATTTTTTTCTGGTTCAATACACACACACCATTGCTGACTTTGTGGCTTAATAATGCACTTGTCACTGCACAGTCACCTGATGATTCTGCTAACTTCCTAACCAATAAATAATATTGGAGGGGGAAGCCTATTAAAAAGACAAGTTAAAAGAAAACTTTCATGTTTCCTAATACCTCTGTACTTTTAAGTTATTGATGAAATGAAGATGAAAAGACTCAAGAATGTGTGTGTTTTTATTTGATAATGTTTGGATTGACACCCTTAAATTAAAATTAATTAGAGATTAAAGATAAGAGAGCCTTCTGTTCTCTTGCTAGTGAACCTCTAAATAAATGTTATTAAAAATTAAATTGCTTGTTCTGCTGCATTATTATACTGAACTTCAATTAATATTATGCACTCTATTATTATTATTAGGTTATGTAATAGAGGGATCCTGAATTTAAGTTGTTCTTATCATTATCTCTAAATCAAAAGTGTATTTAAGGATTTATCTATCTTCCATCTGCATCATTTTCATTGCCAGTCTAAATGATCCTTGTATGTCCACAGTCACTCTTCCATTTGCTTAATCAACTCATTTTTTTTCTCAGCATATAACAAGTTGCAGTCCTGCAGAATGCACTTCTATACACAATCTCACTTATGGCTAGTTCACACCTACATGTTATTTGTCTGAAGGCTGCAACATCAAGTGACTACTTGAATTTGTGAATGAGCTATCACAGACCTAATTCCATAGCAGTAATTTCATTCCAGCCATCCACATCTCAAATTCATAGTCAGGGATCCATCACACACTCAACGGCTTCATGATAACCAATTCCCCATGGCATGATCCTACATAAAACTGGTATGTGTTGGTGAGAATTACTGTGTGGGTCTTTTCCACCTGACTGGCAATGCAGCAGTTAGGAACAGCCTATATGATCAGGTAGGAATCACCTATATGGTAGCTTTTGAATAGCAGCAAACATGGCAGTAGGAGCAACAGCTACGGGCGAGGGAGCTCCACAATGAACGGCTTTTATACGGTAATTTCTCCCTTGTTGGAGGTTACAATGCATTGGAAAATACGGGGCAGCCTCCCCCCTTCTTATGCCGTCACCCTCGGACCCGACCTGGATGCCAGCTATCAGAAATGCGATGTGAGACTCCCACCTACGCTAGGCCGCCACCGCCGCCATTTCTTGTTTGCCTGGTCGGAGCTGGGGGTGGGCTGCAGCCCTTCGGCAGGCCTGATGCCGTGGCCTATCTTTGGGAGACAACGTTGCTGGCTGCGGCAATTTTCCGATGGCTCCTGGGATTGGGGCACGCCCCTGCAGCCCCCGCTGTCCTGCCATGTCGACCTTTGTTCGTTCCACCTTGTATCGGCTGCGTTTGCCTCTCAGCACCTTTGCCTTTGGCTTCTTAAGGAGAACTTTCCTGTTGGTCGCGTCTTTGTGGGGCCTGTTTATGCTGCCCCCTCACTGTTTACTACACTCGACGCTGGATGCTGAGAGTGAGAGGAGGTGCCGCTTTCGGTTTAGCAAATGACGCACCTTTTGGACTATACAGGCTAGAAGCCTTATTGAATCTTACTGTAGTAGCTTTTACCTGCTTGTTTTAGTTTTATTGCTTATTTTTTTGATGTTGTGATGTTTATATACCTTTACTTTGTACATCGCTCAGAGTGGGTGGGTCTCCAGCCAGATGGGCGACAAATAAATCGCAGAAATAAATAAATATGGTGGGCCCTGCCCATGTGGCTAAAGTACTGTATATTCTGGCGTATAAGATGACTTTTTAACCCAGGAAAATCTTCACAAAAGTTGGGGGTCGTCTTATACGCCGGGTGTCGTCTTATACACCGGAATATAGTATTTCTCCTGCTTGCAGCCTGGCCCAGCGTCCCCTCCCCTGAGGGGAATCTCCATTGATCCTCCGTCCCCACCATCTCCTGCATGGCCTCCTCCACCGCAAAATGGCGGCCGGGGTGGGGAGCAGCAGCAGCAGCAGCCTCCCCGCGTCCTTCTCCTCCGTGGCGGCCTCACCTACACCACCTCCCACCGCTGCTGCTGCTCCTCCGCCCACGGCTGCTCAGGCGAGCGACGGGGCCGCGGCGGCAGCGGCTGCTCCTCCTTGGGCGGCCAACGGCGGGCCGCTTTTGCTGCTCTCGCCGCAGGCTGCGCCGGCACCTCCGCTGGCGCACAACCACCGGGCGGCAGCAGCAGCAGTAGCAGCCTCCCCGCGTCCTCCTCCGTGGCGGCCTCGCCTGCGCCGCCTCCCGCCGCTGCTGCTGCTCCTCCGCCCACGGCTGCTCAGGCGAGCGGCGGGGCCACGGCGGCAGCGGCTGCTCCTCCTTGGGCGGCCAACGGCGGGCCGCTTTTGCTGCTCTCGCCGCCGCAGGCCGCGCCGGCGCCTCCACTGACGCACAACCACCGGGTGGTGGCAGCAGCAGCAGCAGCGGGAGGCGGCAGAGGCGGGAACCCGCTGCCAACAGCTGCCCCTGCAGCCTCCTCCTCGGCGCCCTCCGCCGCCGCCTCCGCCTCCGCCTCCGGCCTGCTGGCGCTGTGGGAGCCAGCCTACAACTGGCAGGCGATGAAGCCGACGGTGCAGGAGCGCTTCGCCTTCCTCTTCAAGAACGAGGTGCTCAGCGACATCCACTTCTTGGTGGGCAAAGGTCGGTGTGGGCTATGGGGCGAAGGGGCACTGGCCACGCAGGGAACAAAGGGGAGAGGGACACTGGCTTTTTAAACGGGGATCAGGGTCTTTCTTGCGGCTGGGGGCGGGTTGCTATGGGGGCAAGCGGGTTGAAGAGTTGTGGCTGTGGTTGGGGGGCTGTTATTCCGGCGTATAAGATGACTTTTTAACTCAGGAAAATCTTCTCAAAAGTTGGGGGTCGTCTTATACGCCCAGTCGTCTTATACGCCAGAATATACGGTATTCATATGCACAGCATAGTTGTATGGCAGGGATTATGAACGTTTGGCCACCCTGATGTTGTTGGACTGCATCTCTCCTCATTTGTGGCCTCTGGCCATCAGCTGTAGCTGACGGGAGATGGAGTTCAACAATATCTAGAGAACACCAGCCTCCCCACCCATTTTATGAGAAAGTGCAAAGCGTGACTAGGTGTGAACTCAGTTATTTGACACCAAGTGTGAAGTAACCAAGTGAGAACAAATCTAGTGATGTACATATTTGAGTGAACCTGCTCTTTGTGTCTCAGACCAGGCAAAAGTTTTAAAAATATATTGATAAGAGTTTAGAATATAGCAGTAACAATGATTAAAAGGCTAAAACAGCTTAATCTCATCACACTAATAGTCATTCCCTACACTTCTTCATAGGTAAAAGGTAAAGGTGTCCCCGCACTTATAGTGCGAGTCATTTCTGACTCTTAGGGTGACGTCTTGCAACGTTTACTAAGCAGACCGTATGTATGGGGTGGGATTGCCAGTTCCTTCCCCGGCCTTTCTTTACCCCCCAGCATATGCCGGGTACTCATTTTACCGACCACAGATGGATGGAAGGCTGAGTGGACCTCGACCCCTTTTACTGGAGATTCGACTTCCTCCTTCCATTGGAATCGAACTCCGGCCATGAGCAGAGCTTCGGCTGCGTTACCGCCGCTTACCACTCTGCACCATGGAGGATCATATCACCTCTCCATAGAGGAAATGTTTAAAGACCTAAGTATGCATAACTTAGGCAAACAATAACTTATGGGGATATGATCATCACAACTTCCTTAAGACTGAAAACATCAAAGGTTGCATAGACATTATATAAAGTACTCCAGGGTGATATAACTAGAAGGAAAAGGCTGCAAGAGTAAGAACATACTGAAAAAGCTTCCTATCTGTGATAAATATTAGCATAATGCTCCAATTTGCAAAAAAAAGTAACACTGAGGGTATGATTCTACACTCTTTGATCTCAGTGCCTGTTGATTTGAATGGTATTCAATGAGAGCTAAGGACCAAATACAGAAAAGTGTATAAGTGGGTTAAGTTGAATGTTACTTGTCGCCTTGATCACAATACAACAACTTTAAAAGATGTTTTAAAAGATGTTGGGGAAGGTGATACAAAATCCTAATATATTGTATTATACTTCCGATGAAGTTGGTATCTGGTAATTCTGAAAAAAAAATATGTAAGTGAAAATTGGTGATTGTTTTAAGCGAGTGGAAAATGAATGTTGTTAAATTGGTTAATTGAAAAATCTTGTGGATCAGGAAGTGGTTACATAACAGGAAGCAGAGAGCAGGAACAAATGAACAGTTCTCCCAACTGAGAGATGTAGAAAGTGGAATCCTCCAAAGATTGATATTGGGACTTGTGCTTTTTAACTTGTTCATAAATAATCTAGAGTTAGAGGTGAGCAGTGAAGTGTCAAGTTTGCTGATGATACTAAATTGTTCAAGGTGATTAAAACAAAAGGAGATTGCAAAGAGCTCCAAAAAGACCTTTCCAAACTGAGTGAATGGATGGTAAAATGGCAAATGCAATTCAACATAAACAGGTGAAAACTGAGGCACATTGGGGCAAAAAATCTTAATTTCACATATGTGCTCATCGGGTCTGGACTGGCGGTGATTGACAGAGAATGAAACCTTGGGGTCATAGTTGATAGCTCAATGAAGATGTTGATCCAGAGTATGGCAGTTGTGAAAAAGACAAATTCCATGTGAGGGATCATTAGAAAAGAAATTGAAAATAAAACTGTTGATATCATAATGTCTCTGTATAAATCTATGGGGCAACTGCATTTGAAATACCGTGTACAGTTCTAGTTACCTCACCTAAAAAAAAGATATTGGAGAATTGGCAACCAGAATGACTAAGGGGATGGCACAACATCCCTATGAGAATTATAGCAAGAGGTTATACCATTTGTTGTTGTTTTTAGTTTAGAGAAAAGGTGAGTAAGAACCAACAAGTATGCATGGCATGCACAAGGTGGATGGAAAAAAAGTTTCTCTCTCTCTCTCTCTCTCTCATAACACTAGAACTCATGGATGAATGAAGCTGAATGTTGCAAGATTCAGGACAGACAAAACAAAGTACTTCTTCACACAACAAGTAGTTAAACTATAGAATTTCCTCCCACAGGAGGCAGTGATGGCCACTACCTTGGATTGCTTTAAAAGAGGATTGGATAAATTCATGGAGGATAAGGCTATCAGTGGCTATTAGCTGTGAAGTCTATTCTGTGCCTCCATGGTATTCAGTATGCTTCTGAATATCAGTAGCTAGAAACCGCAGGAGGGAAGAATGTTCTTGTCCTCAGGCCTGCTTGCGAGCTTCCTATGGGCATCTGGACGGCCACTGTGAGAACAGGATGTAAATGCATATAAACTACCTGAGAGAACTGTACATGGATCTATTATGCAATGTACACATGCCATGAAATATACATGTGTAATAATCTGCATGCAGTTTGTATGTTTTACTCTGTTAAGACTGTTTGAAAAAGATACCCTTGAAACAGTCCTCACAGAATCTCACACCCTCTTCACACATATCTCAGAAGTCCCATTAAGGCTTTTGTTCCTCGGTGAAATGTCAATCATACAGAGGAGGAAGTGGGAATGACCCTGCTACCCCTGCTCCTCTTGCGGAAGCATGACTTGTGGACAACGAGCAGGAACACAATGGAGAGGGCTGGGCATCCATGCTCATCCCCACTTCCTCTTTGACATGTTTAACATTTCATGGAGGAAGAAGCACCTTCATAGGGCTAGAGTGGCAAAGTTGATGCCTCCTTTGCAGTTAGTTGTTCCCATACTGATCCATTATCATCATGATCAGTTTAACTGTATGTCACTTTCCCATACTATACCATGCTCAAAGTAGCTCATAATAATGTCAGAATACATTATTAAAATATAACATTTCAAGAGAATTCACTAAAAATGGTAAGATATTTCAGCAAAATGCATTTATTTACTTACTCAATTTATATTCCACCTTTCCTCCAGAAGGTGCCCAGGGCAGCAAACATAACAATAAAAGCCTGTTTAAAAAATCTAGAATCAGTCAAAAGGCATTTAAAAACAGTGTAACAGCATTTTAACAGTTAAAAAGCATTCTCTCGGCCAGTAATTTCAGGGTTACCAGGAACAGTATATTTCAGCAATCAAATGCCTGGATAAATAGGAATGTTTTTAATTTCTTCCTGAATTCACTATGACTTACTGCTGAGTAGACACGGTTAGGACTGTGCTGTAGATCAGTGAGACTTTTGAGAACATAGCAAAGGATTGTGTTGTAAATCTTTCTCTCTCCCTCCAATTCTATTTCTTTTAAGCAATTAGGCTTATGAAGAAATAACTTCATTTAAAATCCAATAACCATAAAAAACAAGTATAAAACACTTTCAAAAGAGCTTAAAGTGGCATGATTCTGAATTTTGGGTTGGGTGAATGAAGCTCCTTATCACCTGGGGTTGCAGTCCTGTGCACACTTCCATATTTGAGTATGCCCCACTGAATACATTGGGATTTGCTTCTGAGTAAACATGCAGAGTCAGCATGGCACTATAAATATCTTTACGGTTTGTGTAAATAATAAACATATTTGATAGTCATGTTTATAGAAATATTTCTTCATACTATGTCTCGATGTATCTGATTTCACACTATGGTTGTACATTATTATTTCTTCTGGATTTTAAGTGTGCCGTTCTACCTTGGGGTGGTCATGGTCCCCTCTGTTGTTTTCACCCTGAGGGGCAGATTAGGCTAAGAGATGGTGAGTAGCCCATGGTCACCCAGTACACTTTGAAGCTAATTTCCATTTTAAAAATTAATTAAAATTATTTCTATGCAGACAAAACTTATGAAGTAATGCAGTTCCACATAATACATTTAAAGCACATCCAACTTGCATTTTACTATTCCCTCAGTTCTGCGGGGATCCATTTGCCTTCACTGCCCTTTAACAAGAGGACTCGGGACTTGTCCCCAAAGGGCATGTTGGGGAAATCATGTGTAGGCCGATTGGCCTATCCAATGGAGGGATGATTGTGAGATGCTGAATTTCTGCCTTACTCATAGGAATTATGTTGTGGTTGGTATGGAATTGCATTTAGGAAATCATCAGTGTATTTTGTTTTTGTTTTTTTATTTGCTTTTCATTTACCTCTGACCTCGCTCCCTTACATCCATAGAAGCAACAACAGTGGTTCCATGAGCTCAGATGAACCTCTTAACCCAATGATGATGCACTTTGTTGGTTGCACGACAGTTTGTTTTCTTGCTCAATAGTGGTGAAAGAGAATTCACATATTGGGAAGTGTGGCTGCAATTGCTGATGTTCCCAAGCTTCTGCCTGGGAAGCTAGACCAAACCAGAGCTTGGAAAAGTTACTTTTTTGAACTACAGCTCCCATCAGCCCCAGCCAGCATGGCCACTGGATTGGGCTGATGGGAGTTGTAGTTCAAAAAAATCACTTTTCCAAGCTCTGGACCAAACCCTGTGTGTTTTCTCTCTGTCAATTATTACTCACTGGAATTTTGTTGGTTGTCAAAGTGAGTTTACAGCAGCCCATAGGGTAGGCAGGAAAGTGTAGAGAATCTTCTTACTCATTTCTCAAACCTCTCTCTGCAGTAAAGGGTCAGTACATAAGTTTGGAGCAGCCACGTTAAAAGGCAGGATCAGAGTATTCCAGGCTGGGGGTAGCCAATCCTGCTTTGATATGGATATATTTGCAAAGGATCTCTAGTCAAGCCTTACCAACAGCACAATCCTAACCATATCTATGGAGAAGTAAGTCGTATTGAGTTCTATGGGGCTTAGTACCTTAGGTAGTATGTTTAGAATTGTAGCCTTCAGGGGCATCCATCTTAACTCCTGCTTCTTTCTAACATCTCCAAACACTAGGCTCCCTTCTTCTTCCAATAGCCTTCTGGTGACTGGCCTTGTCTGAGGGCAATTAAACCCTTCTTGCCAGAAGCAAGTAGGCTAGATTAAAAGTTTCCTAAGCAGGTGAGAAAGAATGATCCCATCACTTCAGCTGGACCTGGGAACACCCTCTTCTAGCGAAGATTTCTATCCTAATTTCCAATCAGAGAATGTTTTTTGTTTGAAAGGTATGCTCCAAGCAACTGTGGCTGATGCATAATGTTTCACTTAATGACGTCACTAGGGACCACCCCATGATATCACTAGGGACCACCTCCACGAAATCACTAGGACCTGCCCTGGCAACCCTAACCCAGTCATAGCTAAGCATTAAAGCACTATTGGTTTGAGTGGGAAAGCGAAACATGTACTTAAATCTCTCCACCCGAAATCATTGGGACGTATTATTTGTATGGCGATTATAATAGTCTGATTAAAGCAAAATTATTCTGGCAATATTACGTCTTTGTCACAGTATCTTTATCATAACTTAGGACAGTTCCTGGGAAGCAGTATCCATCCCTGGACAATAATCCAATATTAGCTTATCTCTGTATTTTAGGTCCTTCAATCAGGCTGAAGTCACTGAAACAAGTAAACAAAAATTGAATTCTGCTTCAGCGTAGATCAGAGCAAAAAAAGTGTGAGAAAGCATCAGCAACATCTAGTAACAAGTAACGTACTTAAGAATGTATTAACAAAAGCACACCCAATAATGAGATTTTTATTCAGGTCTACTATTATTACCTTGGCAACAGAAGACTCATTGCATCCACACTAATTACATAATGTCTAACTAATTATATTGTCAATTTTGAGCTGGAAGTGTGTGTGTTTTTCTCCTTCAACCCCTTAAAGAAACTGTATTGTTCTCTGAATGACTCTTCTTTAACTGTTCCCATTAAATCTGCAACACTATGGATGCTTATTTGGAAGTAAGTCACCCTGAAACACATCAATGCTTCTCTTTCAGTATTACTCAGAAGCCCCGCCTCCCACTCCCAGTTCATAATGCACATGCTTCATGTTACCTAGAAGTAAGTGTCAGTCATATATTATGGAGATGTGAGATTTGCAAGAGAGAAAAGCTGCAAAGGGCTTGGTGAATGTAGTAAACATGTTGCTCCAAATGGCAAGTTTAAGAAATCTGGGTTGTTGGATATAATGATGGTTCTGGCTGGAAATAGTGGTGTGATCTGCCATTGAGACCCCATTCGCTCCCTGGGAAGAGGGACTGACTGTTAAACCACTCCAAGAATTGTAGTTCTGTGAGGGGGATAGGGGTCTCCTAACAACTCTCAGCACCCTTAACAAACCACAATTCCCAGGATTCTTAGGGGGAAGCCATGGCTGTTTAAAGTGGCAGGATACTGCTTTAGACTGGGTCCAAGTCTGCACTACTTAGCCTTTACTGTCTGTAAGCATGTGGCCTTTGGTACACAACTCCTAAATACATCCAAAAGTATTTTCACACATTGTGAAACAAAACCAGGACAAGAAAAAAATTGGGTGCAACTAGACCTGATTTATAAAAAACAAATGGGGATGAAAAAATCTGTTAATTTAGCTTCTCTCCATTTCTCTTTTTTTCCAGTCTTAAATTCAGTTCTCCACATTGTGCAGCAATTTGCTTTTTTTAAACAAATCCTCATGAAAATTCTGCAGCATTTTAGTTCAAATTTCTCTTAATAAACAGATTTTTGCAGGCAGTTTTGACTAATGTACACATTTTTGTAACCAATTTCTCATATAATGCAATTTTGCATGCAATTTTCACTCATATATTCATGTTATGCACATTTTATGCACACTTTCCCTTACTATATGCATTTTTGTAAGCAGTTTGGTTGGCAAACTGCATGACAAAATTTGAATTTCAAAAGATGTCTGTGTTTCGGTTTTCATACTGCTTTGGAAAGTAAGAATATGATAGATTCAGCTTAAAATACTAGCTGAATTGAAATGCTCACCCATCCCTAAAAGCAAAACAAATAAAATATAAAGATAAAAGGGAAAAATGTAAGTACGTTCTAGATTTTTCTTGAATGACCATTTCTATTATCCCTATTTCTCTGCCATATTTCTCTGCCAGGTAGATTCAGATGTGAAGCTGATGTGGTGGCAACACAGCAGTGTGGGATTTTCATTGGAATATGGGTGCAGGGAAGAATAACAAAAAGTCCTTCAAGTTTGACTAGGAGGGCTGATGAGAAAGAAATGAAAAGGAGTTGCCATGACTGGAGAAAGGCCAACCCTAAGCCTGCTTCCACACCTAGCCCGGCCCTTTGTTCCTCCAAATTCTCTAGATTGCACTACGGAGTTGAGAAAAATATGCCCCCTGCACTCCTCCCAAACTCAATTCCTGTTATGTTGCCAGCTAAGGCAGGGGGACTCCTATAATCCTGAAGCTCCCTACAGCAGAGAAAGGAAGGGCAGTACTCATCACATAGTGTCCCTGTCAGTGGCCCTTGACTGCCTCCTGTCAGGGGCGGTGAGCAGGTTTTGTTCCCTGCCGTATGGATTTGTTTTGTTCCCACAAGTCTATTACTTTAATTTCTCTCCTAGGAATAAATGGCAGCTCGACATTTATAAAGCAGAAGGTGAAGGGTGTGCTTGAGGACACCACACAGGTAGTGACTTACGGAGAAGAAAAGGGGCCTCAAATGATCATTCAGCCTCCTCACCTCTTTAAAAAGTCCATGAACTATGCCTGTCCCCTCTCCATGATGAACTTAGCCATTCAGAAATAAACATACTTCTGTCTGTTTACCACTTCCATCCTGAGTTTTTGGCGGAGACCTGAAATTATGTGCTATAAACAGGGGCAGTAATATCTTTGCTTATGAGCTCATATGTAAGCCCCGTGCATTCCTGTATCATTTCAGCATGTACATGACCTTCCAAAGATTTGAGTTTCATGTTCCCTTGAAGTATAAAACTCAGCTTAGAATGTCAGATGGGTTAGAATATTGTTTTTGTTCTTATGTGACATTAGAAAATGTAATAACTTTATTAGTGTTGTAGGAAGATAAAGACAAGAGCAGATACATTAGCAGCATACGAGGATTACAAAGATAATAAAATGTTAAACTGTGACTGAAGGTCTGCAGTTCAAGAGATTAATTCTCTCCAGGTAATTTCACTTTACAAGTATTACAGGTATATACTTTACAAGATTGTATTACCTCTTTTTACTTCAGGTGGACATGATATGAGAGATCCAAATGTGCTCTTCCAAATCCACAGTCATTTTCATCACATCCAAAATACAACCATCCTCAAAAATCCATACTTCTCCTAATTTTGCAATGCAGTTCTCCAGTCAAGTGTTCATCGGTGTTTTAGGAAGGTTTCACAAATTCTCTTCCCTGCTTGCTTCTCCGCCCACCACTTTCTACTGCCAGTTTATGGTTCTAGTAGTAGCAATCATACTGCTCCCGCTAGAACCATTTTCCCTCTCTCTCTCTCTTAAAAAACATGCCTCAAGACACCAGCCAGAGGGCAGGAAGCAATGCCTTACTCTGATTTGGCTTCAAAACTCTTCCTATCTGCTAGAGAGGAAATGATGCAGTAAAGCACCAATCCTATCAGCACTGGGAGTTCCATATGACACAAACTTTCTACTTTCAGAAGAGATTGGTAAGCCTATCTCTACCCTCTGGATCCAAAGTCTCCATTTCTTCCAGATGGGAGCAGCCCCCAAACAGGCCTCACTTCTGCTTTATTTTTGCAGAGGGTCTGAATTATTTTCCTTGCAGTAATATTTTGCGTGAATTAGCCCAGCATCTCTTGCCAGAGCTATATCTAGATCTGACCTCTGCTACTGAGTATCCTTATTATCATTCTGCTACGATTAGCCTTTAAAAACCGGACTATAAATGCCCTCCTTCCAGTGGCCCTGGGGTTGATGTGTGCCTTTACAGTTGCAATGTAGATAGATTTAATAGTATCGGCTTTATCAGGGCCATGCAGGCACAGAGATGGAGCAAGCTGTACCTGTTGACTATTTGCCTAGGACAAACTTGTTAAATGTATACCTCAAGTGCCAACCCTAAACTTTAGTTAAATTGTAAGGCTACATAAAACCTACACTGACCTCTTCCAGAAGAAGATAATGTTAATATTCATTTATTCATTTATTTGTATTACTATTTCAATTCAGTATATTGATATATCCAACAAATGTCACACACAAAAATAGGGCAGGGTTCAAAAATTAATGAAACTGGTTCTGTATCCCCAAGTAAGCTTTGGGCTTGTGCTTCTTGAGGAAGATGCCTATCCCCAACACCAAGCACCCCAGAAAAGCAAAAGGATTTTAAAACTGAAAAAGGTTTGCAAATTAGTTTGTAATATTTATTTATCACATATTTTATCCTTCCCTTCTTCTGAGCAGTGTACATGATCCTCCCCTCACTATATCCAGGTGTACTGACCCATACGGTTCCCAGGACAGAAGCACCCCAAACCCTGAGATATTGGGGGCGGGTCCTAGTGATCTCATAGGGGCATGCCTGAGTGATGTAACAGGGGCCGGCCAAAGTGATATCATTAAGCATGAAACATTACGTTTGGTAACAACAGTTGCTTGGCACATATAATTAAAACAAAAACATTTGTCGGATTGGAAATTAAGATAGAAATCTTAACTAAAAGATGGAGCCTGGATAGGGAACATTTGATCTAGCCCACTACTTCTGGCAAAAAGGGTTTAAGTGCTCTCAGGCCAGGCCAGGCACCAGAAGGCCATTGTAAGAAGAAAGGAGCCTAGTGTTGTGGAGATGTTAGATGGGAGCACACAGGAGTAAAGATGGATGCCCCCAAAGGCTGCAATTCTAAACACATTTACTAAGGGACTAAGCCCCATACAACTCAATAGTTTTACCAACAACACAATCCAAACTATATCTACAGGGAAAACCCAGCATCCCACAACCAGTCAGGATTCCTAACTAAAAACCAAAACTAAAAAAATCCTGACAACCAGTTAGCCAAGGTCACAGAAATCCCCATGGAGCACAACTTGAATTGGGGGCTGCAGTTAATGCAGAATGCTGCGGCATGATTGCTGACATGAGTGGGACCGTATCAGCACATAATATCTCTGCTCTGAAATCTGCATTGGTTGCTGATTTGCTACCATGCCAAGTTCAAGGAGTGCTTTCCATGTTACAGGTGCCACATCGTACTTGTTCTGCTCTTGTAAGAAATCAGTCCTTTAGTGTGGCAGTACCTACACTTTGGAACTCCCTGCCTATTGACATTAGCAGGTGCCTTTATCGTACTCTTTTGTACACCTGCTAAAACATTTTTCTTTAGGGAAACCTACACAGGCATGTAGAAGTTGTTATGTTTTTTACTAGTTTTAACTCATTGTTGGTTTTATTATTTTGAATATTTTGAAATATCTGTCTAACTTTTTTTGCCAATATTTTTATTGTTTTATTTCTTTCTGTAAACTGCTTTGACATTTTATTACAATAAAGTGGTATATCAATGTTGTAATTAAAATACATAAATAAATTTTAGAGTCACTGTGGCCCTTGGGTCTCTTTCCATTTTTAGGAACAAAGGGAACTGCCTTATACCTACTCAGGGCATTTGGTGCCATCTAGCTCAGTACTGATAACATGGACTAGCATTGACTCTCCTGGATTCCAGACAATAGTCTTTTCCAGAAATTGAATTTTGGACCTTTGCATGAAAAGCATACCACTGAGCTACAACCCTTCCCAGTTTAAAAAAAAAATCTTTTAGAATTTTTCTTTTCAATTCACTAATGAATGCACCTCATACTTAGTACAGATCCACACCATTCATTTAAAGCACATTCAACACATATTTGAAGCACATGACTCACACTACAGAATTATGGGAACTGTAGTTTGTTAAGGGTGATGGGAACTATAACTGTGAGGGGGAAACTACACTTCCCTGGATTCTTTAGGGGAAGTCATGTGCTCTAAATGCAAGCTGGATGTGCTTTAAACATATTGTGTGGATCTACTTAATAAACTTTGCCTGCATGTAATTTTTTAAATTAGAAATGAGATATAAAGTTTACTGGGTGACCATGGGCTACTCATTATCTCTCGGCCTAATCTGCACCTCAGAATGAAAACAACAGAGGGAAACCATGAACACCCCAAGGAAGAAGGGCACACTGAAAATATAGAGGAAGTAATACTGTACAACCATAGTGTGAAATCAGATACTTATCGGGACATAGTATGAATAAATATTTATATAAGCATGACTATCAAATATGTCTATTATTTATACAACCTGTGAAGATATTTATAGTGCAATCCTACGTTTGTTTACTCAGAAGAAAGACCCAATGTATTTAGTGGGGCTTACTCAAAAAGGGAAGCGTGCACAGAACTGCAACTTCAAGTGATAAGAAACTTCATTCATCCAACCCAAAATTCAGAATCATGCCACTTTAAGCTGTTTTGCAACTGTTTATACTTGTTTTTATGGTCATTGGATTTTAAAAGGATTTATTTCTTATTGTGAGCTGCCTTGGTTTCCAGTCTGCAAACCTACCTCACAGGGTTGTTAGAAAGACTCCATACACATACACACACTGGATATGTAAAAATACATACACCCCATATAATAGTTTATTGTCAAAACCAGTTGGTCAATGCAGAACATTTTTGTAAAAATAAAATCAGTATTAGTTTCCTGTGTAATAAAAGCAGTGATACCTATGTAAGCCCTTCCTAATTGCTTTAAAAATAGGTTTGGAGGGGGAGAGAAATATTTACAACACAAACACAATTCTTTGCTATGTTCCCTCAAAAGTCCCATCGATTTACAGCACAAGCCTAACTAACCATGTCTACTCACATGTAAGTCCTATTGAATTCAGTTGGGTTTACTCTGGGTATGTGGGGTTAGCACTGCAACTTTACTCCCAGAAAAGCAAGTACGGGATTAAAGCTTCATATCTGGAAGGTTTTCAAAACAGTGCCCTCCTGCACACGAGAGAAAAAGACTGAAAGCCATATACTTACTCAATTGATGAGATTTTCAGAAAAACAGGAAAAAACAAGGTTTCTGACTTGCAAAGGGCTCTGGTTACTGCCTTGTCAATCACAACCCTGACTTCACTTATTGGCTACAAACCTGAAAGGGTGGGATTAGAGCAGCCAGCTACGAGCTTATTTAACTGAAGTTTCAGGGGGTCAGCTGACGTTTTGGTGTATATCTCGGGAACCAGACCACCTAGAAACATTTATTTTTAAAAAAAATAAAGCTGAGAGTCCAGAGATTAAGGTGAACTCACCCAGAGAGTACCCTAAAATCTGGGTGAAAACCAAACACCTGGAAACCCTACTGACCCAATTCAGCAGCTCCAGTACATGTGTGGTTCTAAATGTTCCCTTGAAAACCATTCACTTCAAAGTCAAGGAATCCCATGATTGCATGGGGATTGCTTTTTCAAAGAAAATAAGCAAAAAATTCCAGAGGGCTAGCCCCAAAGTAGTTCTTTGAATCCCAGTGTACAGCTATTCATCTAGTGGCAAAATGTGTTTTAAATAATGCAGGCTGCAATCTGAAATTCAAGTACTGACTGCAGGAGGCCTTACTTGCAAGTAAATATGCTTAGGATCCTGCTGTAACTATTTTAAGACTATGTGATTACCAATACTCTTAAAGAAGATGCTTATAACAGTTGAATACCATATGAAATTTGCTCTAGCGTTGCCAAACATTTATTACAATTTCTATGCAAAGTCTCTCCTGAACAATTTTATTAACTCAGAAAAGACTGCTTCATATATGATTAATGACAGCAACATAATTAGAATATGGTTCTGTCAAGGGACTCAGATATTTATCTTTTTAGCACAGTGTTTTACCAGTCACTGTCTTTTGTAAAATACAAAAAGCCTCACATTCTCCATCAAAATCTTTTCAGTAGATTTTAATTATATTTTAATTGCTTAACATTTTATTATGATTTATAGGCAGCAGTATATTAAATTTCAAGGGACATGAGAAGTTCTTCCATAAAACAGATATTAAGTCTAGAGGCAAAGACTAAGATGAAGCAATGTGTCAGGTGGAGCATTTTCTCACAAAACATACATTGTGGCCCATTTGTTGACTTGAACAATAGTTTGCACAGCTGCTGCTTAGAGAAGTGGTTCTTTCCTAGAGTTTGTGCTGTGCATATCCCATTGGATGCTTCAGAGCTTGGAAAAGTTACTTTTTTGAACTACAACTCCCATCAGCCCTAGCCAGCATCACCAATGGAATGGTGGCTCTGGAATGCTTTAAGGGCAGATAGTACAGTTCTACTGCTGAAACTGAGCAGGTCTGGCCTTGTATGCTACTTGAATGGGAGGCTACTTGGGAACCATATGTATGCTATTCTAGCTCTTTGGTGAAAAAGGATTTTTATGTATCTGTTGAAGCTGGTTTACACTGAGTCAGACTACTCGCCAATCTAGCCCAATAGCAGAGCTTGGAAAAGTTACTTTTTTGAACTACAACTTCCATCAGCCCCAGCCAGCATGGCCACTGGATTGGGCTGATGGGAGTTGTAGTTCAAAAAAGTAACTTTTCCAAGCTCTGCCCAATAGTATGTTTACATCATCTGGCAGGTGCTCTTCAAGCAGTAGGGTGGTGGTGGTGGAGGAGGAGGAATGCAAGGGACTGTAGATCCAGGACTTTCTTCAGAGAGCATGGATGTCATCTGCCTGAATCGCCACAGTGCAAATGAATTGACAGTGAGGTTTCAAGTTCTGTTATTGTTTGTGACAGCTTAGCACAGAATAAGTCAGAGAATGAGGAAAATAATCAGACAGCAACTGGATACGTCATATAGTATAAATGGTAGCTCTTCATTGTATGATTATTTGTATTTCTAATTAAAAGCTAAATGCTAACCAATGATATGAACCCAGGTCTTCCCAGCCAAAGAATGGAGATGATTCGTAATCACCTTCCCAAGCTGAACCATGATGTCAGTAACACTATCACTACCACCAGATTGAGGCTCCCATAAAGACTCGTGTTGCTCTGTTGCTCTGCTTCTGTACTTTTCTGTAGCCTCCATAGGCTTGGAAGAAAGAAGGCTGGCCAAAATGTTGCCTGAAGAGCTCTGGGTTGTTTTTGTCTGTTAGGTTTTGTTTTTTAGCGGAGGGGTGTGTGTGTGTTTTAAAGTTTAATTTAAGTCCCTTTGGGAGGAAGGATGGGATAAAAATTCAATAATAAATGAATAAAACAATATTCAGATATGTGGGATTTAGATTATGCAGCTAGATAAGAATCAAACCTCCCACCTCAAACAAATGGATGAATTTCACCCTCTCTCACATTGTAGGTTTACTTTTTTTACATAGGTAGAGATTAATTTTTCGCCGCCTTTCCAATGAAACTGAATGGTAGGGGATTCAGGGCATACAAGAGGAATTACTACTTCACATTGTGCATAGTCAACCAATGGAAACTATGGAAGATGTGGTGATAGCCACCAAGTTAAATGGTTTTAAAAAGAAATTGAACAAATTCATGGAGGATAAATCTATCAATAGCTAGTAGTCATGATGGCTATATACTGCCTCCAGGATCAGAATGCCTTTAAATATCACTTGCTGGGGAACAACAGTGTGAAAGGCCTTAGGTTTTCCTTGTGAGCCTCCGAGGCATCTGGTTGGCTACTGTAGGTAACAAGATGCTGGTTTAGATATGAATTCAATCAGCTCAGGCATTCACCTGGGGGAAAAAAACATTTTCTTTAGTTTTACTTTCCAGGGACATTCCTAACTATTGGAACTATCACCTGCATCACCATTTTTCTAGTAGGAAGGAGATTAGTAACAAGGAATGGAAATAAAGAACTTTGTGTTCTGTGCTGAACATTTGTGCCCCTGATTTTGGGGTGACTAGCACACCAACTGTGTACTTCTAGAAGTACACAGTTGGTGTGCTGGTCACCCCAAAATCAGGGGCACAAATACAGCCAGTGTGTCGTAGTGGTTAGAGTGTTGGACTACGACCTGGGAGACCAGGGTTCGAATCCCCACACAGCCATAAAGCTCACTGGGTGACCTTGGGCCAGTCACTGCCTCTCAGCCTCAGAGGAAGGCAATGGTAAACCCTCTCTGAATACCGCTTACCATGAAAATCCCATTCATAGGGTCGCCATAAGTTGGAATCGACTTGAAGGCAGTCCATTTCCATTTTCAACAGAGAAATAGAAAGGAAGTTGTAATATTATGCCGCACTGAGAGGGCACCCTCCCAGACAATCTATGTATGTCTACTCTGAAGTTAAGTTCTATTAGGTTCAGTGAGACTTACTTCTAGGTAAGTGTGCATAGGATTGCAGCTTTAATTGTTAATCAGTCAACATTGCTATTATTTCTTCATTAGAATTTCATACTGGTTGATCAAATTAATTAGGAAAAAATGGAGTGCTGATTTTAAATAATTATCTTGACATGGACTGTATGGGGGATAAAGTGAAGTCAAACGGATCGGATCAATTCCATACCAGCAAATTCTAGTTGTTCAAGGAAAGTCGATTTGGAGCTCTTGTTCAATAAATCCTCCCCTCCAAAAAACTCAGACTTTTTGTGATGAAGAAAGCAAGAGGAAAATGCACTGGAAAATGTGGGATAACATTTGCTTGATGTAACATCATTTAACCTCTCTGTAAACAAATGAGAATGAATACTCAACAAATTGCCAATGTTGCTTATCAGGCCAATTGAAATGGGGCAGTTGAAATCTGGAATGGTTCCTGAAATGAGATGAAACTGTGACTTCTGCATGGAAGATCTGAGTCCACTGAACCTTATTTCCAGGAGGGACCTGAGTAGTATTTCCCATCTCTGTTTATTAGCTGCACTGTCATATTATAAAAGCTTACTACTAAATAAGAATCCCAAAAGTGCTACTGGCATATCTGTCCAAACTCTTTGATTCTCCTGTTGAAATGAATAAGTCTAAGACATGCTTAACTTGGAACAATTTTGCCCAACGTGTGTGTTTTAATTAGCATAGCAAAATCCATCTCATAGGATTAATTAATGTTTTGTATTATATTTCAGCCCAAGAGAACAGCAGCAGATCAGAGATGAACATATTTGTCATAAACTCTGGAGACTTCTCTCACCTTCATAAGCCACACAGCTTAGAATCTCTGTCCAAGCTCTTTCAGGTCAATTCTTTATGATAAAATTCAAGAATAAATTTAAAACACAACACAAGCTTCAGCTTTGATGTTTTCTTGCTTGTGCAGCTAATTCAACAGAGGATAAATTCTAACTTGGGTATACATACAGCAGCTTTCCCACCTGGCCAATTAGGATCAGTTTCTTCATTTATGCCCTGAAGGGCTATGCACCAAAGATCCCGTCCTACAATTACCTACAACAGCCATTGCCCATCTGACAAGAAACTAAAACTCTATTCTTCTACATAACTTGTTATACAGCTGGAAAGTTTCTTGTTAACAATAATATTGTTTTTAAGGTGTAGCATTTGTAGCTGGAAGAAAAGAATAAAGTACTGTAATGGCATCTTCAAACCTGTTTATTAATAGATTATGTTTGTATCTTGCCTTTCTTCCGTTGGAACTAATGGCTGCATACATAAGGTTCCCAGGCAGATGTTGTTCTTCAATAACTCTAGGACTTGTCTTTCTCTTAACAATGTATGAAAAGTGCTTCCCTTTCTTGGAGCAAAAGGAGATGTGTGAAGTCTGTTGTGTAGACTGAAGCTCTTGCCATTCTTTGAATCCGCACAAGCCAATGCAAGGAAGTATTGCCATGGAAGTCAATGTTGATATGTTCCATTTCTTGCTTGACAATTTCTAACTTTCTCTGGTTCATGCCTCTCACATTACATGTTCCTATTGTGTGCGTCGTACAACTCCAGACTCTCCTTTTACATCTGTGCACATCAGCCTCTGGGCTTCGTCTCAGCTTTGACACAGCTGCCTCATTAGTCACAGTGCTACTCTTTCTTGTCCCTTGTTCTTCCCCAGTAGCTTTTTGAGTGCCTTCTGACCTGGGGGTCTCATCTTCCAGCACTATCTCGTGTTGCATTTTGGATACTCTGTTCATAGGGTTTTCGTGGTAAGAGTTATTCAGAGGTGGTTTACCATTGCCATCCTCTAAGTCTGGATGCATCTTAGTCTGGAGTCTTAGCTTTGACCATTCCGCCTTGGGTGCCCATGCTAGGAGTCTAGCCTCTTGGTTCAGACTCCTGATGGCATTGCTCTCAGCTTCTTCAACACGCACAAACCCCCTCACCACATTAAGGTGTGCATCCTAGAGGGGGGTGGAAGTCAATATATGGTGCTAAAGGCCAGTGTTAGCAACCAAAGTTGGGCAGCAGCATTGGGCCCACAGATGTTTGGAGGACCTACCAAGGTAAGCCCCAAACTCCCTATAATCACTAAACACACATACACACTACTCTGGAAACCAGTTTGGAGGGTGGTTTAAAGATTGCAGAAGAGACAAAAGTGGCACCCTCTCAATGAAGGAGGAGCCCATTGCCTGGATGCAACACTGTACTTAGGGATGCAGATGCTGGAGAATTCTAATGAACACAGAAATGGGAGAAGAAATTGTCAATGTTCACTTATTCATCCCATGTCTGAAATGGAAATCAACCCAGCAAATATGATTGGTATTTGCTCTTGTTGTTGCTTTTAGTTTGCAAATGATATGTAATTGATTGTTTTCCCCCGATTTGCATTGTGTTTCATTTGCAATGGAATGAATGGGGTGGAATAATGTGATGACAATGTAATTTATGTAATTAATTGCATAATTAGTTACATTAATTAATTACATAAATTACATAAGTTATGAGCGACAACATCCAATGCCAGGCACCAGCCTCTAGAGAGTGGAGGCCGTGGAGCGGTTGCCAGAGAGCCCCCTAACCAATACAGACCTCCTTTGTGCTCTTCAACTGTCTGCTCCAACAATGTCTTCCCTTCAAATCCAGTGTGTGAAGGAAAAGGCCGGTGTCAGGCAGGCCCAGGCCTAAGGCCTGGCTTGGACTCTGCCCTGTTTAGGCTGTTGTGGGATAGCCCATGTTTGCTAGTGATCCCATGAGAGCAAGCAGAGGTAGGAGGAGGAATCTCCCTCCCATCGCTCCAGGGGCCACACACCACCCCACAAATGTGCCCCATGCCAGGCACAAAGTAGTTCTTGTGTGGTGCTGGTTGCACCCACCTGCTCTCGGGGGGGGAGATGTAGCATCTCCTTCTTCCCCTCTCCTGACCATATTTTTAATTTAAAAGTCCTAAGCCTCAGCCCCCCCAAAAAAATTACTTTGGGGATGGCTCTAGGATGGGGTAGGTGGTCCCATCTTCAGGACTGGGTGGATTGGGCCCCCTTTGGACTTACAGATTGAGGATCGGGAGGGCTCTGCACAACCCTACTAATTGTGCTCTTTGGATATCACTTCTGCTTCAGTGCAAATCTGTGTTCCGCTCTGTCAGTCTATCTTCTAGCACCAGGGATGCTGGATGCAGGCTCACAGAAGATAGTGAGTGAAGAAGGGTAAGCGCCTTGGCCAGGGAATGGATGCCACTGCAGCTTCATACGCAAAGAGAGAATGAGAATCTCTCTTGGGAAGCTTCTTAAATTGTCCCCTGAAGAGTGTTCAGCTGCCACTGTAAGATCAGGTTGTTAACTGACATATTTATAATACAGAATATTGAGAGGGAAGGGGGACCCAAGAAAACC
Organism: Rhineura floridana; assembly: GCF_030035675.1. NCBI lineage: Eukaryota > Metazoa > Chordata > Lepidosauria > Squamata > Rhineuridae > Rhineura > Rhineura floridana. Next base: position 40,893,572 of record NC_084486.1, on the reverse strand, counting down.
ACTAGAGAGGTCAATATCATCAATTTGCCAATTTTTGTTATACAGTGGTGATCAGTGTCCAGTTCTTTGTTTTCTCTAAAGTGGTTTGATTTCAACCTTCCCAGAACTTTTTTTTGTAAAGGACATGAGTTAATTAGAAATATAAGCTGCCTGTGTGGCATTGCCTTGTGATTCCAATAAACAAGATGCTATTATTCACAGGCATTTGTTGTCTTTTAAATGAAGAACTACCTCTCTTTAGCTGTAATAGCTTTGCAGACTAAGGCCATGGATGCTGAAACAGAGCTAGAGAATAGACACTACAGAGTCATAAAAAGAAACTTATAGATGACTCATGGACAAGCAAAGATGTTTAACCCACATCAGAGGTTATATGAGTTTGGGTTTTTGCCCTTTTAGGAGGGAAATGACTGAAAGGCACAGGAAAGATGTCAAGTACTATTTATTAAAGATGATGAGAAATAAATAGGAATTCAAGAGTAACAACAGATTTACCAGAGGAACTAGATTAGGGATGGGAAATCTGAGGCCAACCAGATGTTATTGGCTACAGCTCATACCATTCCTCATCATTGGCCATGCTGGCTAGAGCTGATGGGAGTTGAAGTCCAACAACATCTGGAGGGCCAGAGGTTCCTCACCCTTGAATTAGATCATGCCAATTCAAAATCTGCCTTTCTCTCAGAATTTAATGAAGATGAATTGGTCAAAGAGCTATGCATGAATACTGTATTTAGCCAAGACAAACCCTGTTTTATTTTAGGCTGCTAGTAAAATTTTGTTACAGGTCCAGAGATTACTCTGAGCACATTTAATTTAATTTATTTAATTAATTTATATCCTGCCCTTTTACTATCAGAACTGTCACAGGATTATGTTTTTTTTAAGATGTTTTGTTTTTTAAGATGTTCTTAGTGTTTTGTCACTTGTTTGCTCCTTTTCGGCTCCTTTTGGGAGAAAGGGCAGGATATACATTTAATAATAAATAAATACATTAATACATAAATAAAATGTTACTTAAACTGAATTCATATATTCATGTATATCATTTCATAACTGTAACATTAAATTATTACTTGCCTATGTGAATGGGTCAACATGGATCTAACATCATTTGTGAAATGGGCATGGGAGTGCCCCTTTAGTTAAGGTAAGTAGCAAAAGGAAGAAGTAAAAGTTCCACCATTATAAGCCTCAAATTTCTACAGCTAATAAAAATGACCCCTGTTGAGCTAAAAAAGTGGCACTTCACAAACATGATCTATCTGATGAATTCTACAAATCTGGCATATGATTAAAAGTGCCACAGGTAGGGCAAGTAAAGAAGTGATGACAATTTAAACAATGACCCAACCTTTTTTTCCTCCAGTTTTTGAACAGGCATATCATTTTTGTCTTTACTTTTTTTTTTAATAGGAACTGCTGATAAACTTTATTCATGCTTATCAAGGAAGCAAATCCTTCTTTGGTGTGGTGATGTTCTGAATAGTGGTTCAAAAGTTATTAAGGTTTCCCTGCCCTATTAAAGCCTATGGCAACATCTACTGGCAAAAATATTCAAATTCTAAAGAAGGAATCCTGGCAGAATTATACTGTTTGCAGAGGAAATAATCTAATAGATGCTATGTCCAATACCTATTCCTTTAATTATGAAATATGATGCACTATGGTGCAGTAATTAGATGAGGAATCACCAGCCTTTTGGGGCTTTGTTCATATTTGAAGCCCGAGAAACTGTTGTGGACACTACACACTGCAATTGCATATACCCTACAATCATGCACAGCACCACTACACATACACACACACTACCAGAAGCACACACATCAATCCATCCTGCTGTATCACACACATGTACCTACTCTGCAACCACATATGCACATACCAGGCTACAACCACACAGGCACACATTTAACTGAATCTGGTATTATTATTTTTAAGTATTCAAAAACCAAGAAAATTCAATAAAAATCAACTCACAGGAAGATTCCACTAGCAATAATGCAAGACACAGATTCTTCATTTTTTTGTTGGTCCCAGCCACTCCATCCTTTCCCTTTGGATTTGAGCCTGAAAGCCTAAAGAAAAGTGTGGGCGGGTGGAGGGTAACTTATAAGCAAGCACAATTAGTGCCACTGCACAACATAAGGGCTGATCACAGGGCACGTCTGTTAAGGCGTCAGCTTTAGCTTCCAGTTCCCTGGCTTCGTGAAGCTTGAGTTAAGATGAGACAGCATTAACTCTGGTCTTAAACTGGAAAGTCTTTAATAACTGAATTTTAGAGGCTTCATTACAATCTGCTTCTCCTCAAATACAATATTTTCACACATAAAGCTGCCAGTTGTCAAGAGCTGGTTCATGCGTGCATGTCCATCTGTCGACAATTACCAGGATGACTTTCTTGTGTGAATGTGGCATCGCAGACAGAATGCCACAAACAGAATGTTCATATCGCCTCACATGATCTCAAGCTCAATGCTATCTAACAGTGTCAAGTCACACATTCAGCTGCCTTTTGCCAAGTGTACAGTAATCAAATTATGTACATTGATGTATTAACTAGGCCCAGACATAAAGGACTGTAAAGTAATTAAATGTGAAGAAATCAAGTGATGGATATGAATGTGCAAAATCAGCTGCAAACCAACCAGATTTCATGACAGAGCATAACTCAAGCATTGCTACCAATTTATCTTGTTTCTTTATCTAGTCAGGTAGAGGATCAATCATTCTTGACAAAGACTCTATGACATTATGGATCAACCAACTCGGCCTTCAGAAAGTAGAAACCAGACCAGGAAAATATTTCGCCTCCTATAAGTAAGAAATGATTGTATTTTTTTTAAGTGCAAGCCATCATACAGTAGTAGGATAGAGATCTAATTATGTGTGTGGTCCCATCTTTGTTTTATTAAAACATGATTTATGATTGGTAATTAATTTTCCACCTTAAGTTGCAAAGGCAGTATCACCTAGTCAATTGAAAATTGTCCCAAGACTTAACATGTCTGCTACCATGGCTACCATTGTGAGCTGGTCCTGAGTAAAATATCAAAATATAGCTCAGGCAACAGAAGTGTGAACTAATTAAAACTGCCTCCATTCTCTCCCATGTAGAGAACCAAGTGTCTTATGTATATTTAATTATTCAATGTGAAACAAAGGGAGCCCTAGCCATGTAGAAACTCTGGTAAGATTGACTTCTTAGATATTACATCAGCTCAGTAATAAGCTCCAGCTCTGCAACCATCCCACTTTTTTGTCATGTATAGTGGTATTAAAAATAATGGGTCAGAGCATCAATAATTCATTCAACACTGCAGCTATAACATGGCTGGATTGGCGGCGCAATAAAATCCATAATTCTTTGCACATTTATAACAATACATGTCATACTTAATCACAAGTTGTTTTCTGTCCTACAAAGAAATGCAGACAAGATCCTGAAGCCATGAATAGCCACACATACAAGTCTGGAAATCCAACCCATGCAGAGGGCAATGAATTCTTAGCATAAGGCTTTATAGCCAGAGTTTATGTTATATGAAAAGAGAGTGCACAGTAGAATCTGAAGGCATAAGAACTGATACTAATCTCCAAGCTGAATCCAGAATGATGGCATGAGGTCACTGAGGTGAATAGCGTAGGTTCCATCGTCTATCTTAAAAAAAAAACTTCCTACTGACAGTCAGGTAATTACACTCCACATGCTATTGCAGCATCATGTTCAGTGTGCCCTACTGTCAGATGCCCATATCCATATAAGAGATAATGGAGACCTTCTGTAACTGGGAGAGGTCCAGACCCACATGGACTGCAAAAAGACCAAAGATTGAAGCAGAAAGGCAGCTGTCAGATATGCAGGCAAGCGGTGAATACTCCAGATGTGCAAGGGAAGACAAGTGGTTTCCCTAGGCAGAGGCCCATATCACACGTGAATTGTACAAATGCACAATCACTGCCGAGACACATTTGCTCCATACATCTCCTGGAAATGTTTTGTTAAGCAAACAAGTGATGTTGCAACATTTTCCTCAGCATTTCCACACTCCTGCTAAAGGAGATGCTAAGATGACACTGCACAGCTCAGCTTTAAGTAAGCATTGGCATGAAACCCAGAGAAGGCATGAGGCAGTGGCAGCCAGTGGTGGCTTGCTGCCCATTGGGTCTGGTGGACCAGGAAACAGGGAGGCCACAGCTCAGTGGAGCTAGAGGTAATTACAGACAGAGCCAATGAACCCCACCTTTATACCCATCCTCCTCCCTGCTGTGTTCTACAAGGCCCAAACTGAGATTAAGGAACCACCACCCAGGCAGAACCACCCCCTGGACCGCTTGGAAGTAAGAAGGCAGGTAGGTGAGAGCTGGCTGAGGGCAGATTGAAGTTGGTGGGGCAGTACCCCACTCACCCTAATGGGCAAGTCTCCACCGGTGGCAGTCAAACACTTAAGACAGGGATGGATGTGGCTCTTGAAACATCCCTACCTGCGCCATGCAGCATCACCTTCTCACTGTGATCTCCCACCCACTCACCTACTGAATTTGTCTTGGGAGAAAAAAGCTGTCTGAAGCCACTATAAGAGTTTCCCCCCCCTCCAAGTCTAACTGTGGCACATGTGTGCAGTTGAGGAGGGAATGTTTAATTCTCTCCAAGTGCTGTAACCCACCACTAAAAAATTTTCCTAAACAGCAATTAGGCTTAGAAGAAGCCTTCCATTGGTTGCATTACAGGGCTTGAGCTGGGAAGAAAAGTGTTAACCCTCCATTCTCCATGCACTGTGACTCTCCCCCTCCCACCGCAGAAAATGTCCCACACACCCAGGGATGTGCTAGAATTCTGCCCAATTCAGTTTTGGCACCAAATTCGCTTATTCATTATTGTTGCGCATCAGATTTTTAAGTAGCAATTTTCTGTGGCTATTTTCAAAAATTGATTTTTAGGCAAAGATCTGCCTCCAATATATTGATATTAAGAACAATAATTTTATCAATATTTCCTTTCATTTATTGATATTTGAAAAATTCCTTGAAAAATATTGGTACTAATATAAATACTGTCTACGACAAAAAAAACAGATCAGTAAAAGCAGCAGCGGGTGGACAAAGAACACAATAAGATGAAAGAGAATCAGATTTCTGGCAGAAAATCTAAGACATATGAATTCATAAATCATCCATCAGTTACGGGTTGCACAACAGAAACAGTGCCATACTTTCTTGAAATTGCATTTGGCTTATGCTTCACATTAAAGTCTCACAAAAGGCCAAAAGGGTCATAACTGATGGCAAAGGATGAGCAGACCCCTCCAAATCTATGTGCAGCAAAGGTGGATGGCATCTGGTTCATCAGAGGAAGAAAAAAAGGAGGGAACCCCCAAGATGCCAAAAAGTGTATTTATGAAAATAATTTCAAAGCAGTTTATTAAAAGCTTGTCCTTTTAATAAACTGCTTTGGAATTATTTTCATAAATACACTTTTTGGCGTCTTGGGGGTTTCCCCCCTTTTTTTCTCCCTCTAAATCTACTCCAGAAACAATCCAGACTTTAGAATCTAAAGTTTAGATTATCCAGCTAGTATTAGGGTTGCAATTGTTCACGTCAATTGTTAGATAGCTAGGTTGAATTGTTCTGTTCTTCACTGCAGTTGCTTTGCATAAAGAAGGTCCCTGATTTAATCCCAGCATTTCCAGGCAGGCCTGGGGGAAAAATCCTTTTGTGAAATCCCGGAGAGATGCTGCCAGTCTGTGTAGACAATACTGAGGTAGATGAACCAAGGATCTGACTTAGTATACAGCATCGTCCCATATGCCTATACATCCTGTTTCCAAAAAATATATCTGTTTTTTTAAAGTATCCCCTTGTTCTCTCCTCTATTTGTTCAAAAGTATAGAAAGTAATTTAAAAATTCTACTATATAAAAGCAAGTGTTGATTGCCAAAATGCATTTTAAAAAATAGAGGTAGACATGCTTTCATTTAAACTGATTACTGAACCGATCAGACTGTACATGCTGCTGATGTTACAATATTCACAGGGTCCCACACATTATTCATCTAATAGACCTAATAAAGAAAACATTAGAGCCAACAGAAAAGCATGCACAAATGAGCATATAGGAAAGGCCTGAGTAGCTCACTCTGTCTATTTCTCTGTCAAGGGTATAATATCTTCATTAGCATTTTCAGATGCTGTTTATTGATGGCAGGTTTATTAATGCCTTCCTAGCCATCTTTTGTTTTCCAGCCAACAACCGTTCCATGGTTGACAGTAAAGTGATCAGATCTGTACTGAAACAATTTTTTTTCTCTGAGATAATTTGCCACCCACATAACGAGGAGCCCAGTGGGAACATAAATGCTCACAGTTTATTTCATTTTTGTGTTCTATCTTTTCCTTTATTAGTCATGCCTTTTCCCAAAGCCCTCTCACAAGTTATTAAATGCTAGCATAAAATAAGTTTTATAAAAACTTTAGTAAACCTAACCCCATCATTGTACAATTTTTGCAACCCTGTATTCCTGAACCCTTGAGACATTTGAACTCAATCCTAAATAGATCCTTGAACTCCAATGTCCAGTCCTCTACTCATAATTTTTCAGTCCCACCACATCACTATACATATAAATTATCACCTTCTTTCTATTGACTTATTTCTAATGATAACATTTCAGTTCCTACTTAAATTAGCAGTGTGTTTTAATTGCACTGACTACTGTAATATGTTCTGCATGGGATTGCCCTTAAAGACAGTCTAGAAGCTTCAATTGCTTCAAAATATGGCTGGCAGAGCGTTGCCTACAGTCAGCCAGGTCATATTAAATATATATTATTCCAGCATCACCAACTGCCAATTCACGCCTAAGTGATGATCTTGTCCTTTAAAACACTAGATAGGCTGAGATCAGAATATTTCAAGAACCACCTTCTTCTATATGAGACTGCCCAACAACTTTGTTTCTTTCTAAAGCCCTGCTGTCATCATTTTCCCCCACATTGGCTGCTGCCAATAGTAAGAAATACAGCTGTTGGATACCTTACACAGTCTTTTCAATTGCAGTGCCTTACTTGCAATAGCCTTTCAATTTGGCCACATCACTACTCATGAATCGATGAGCTTTTGCACAGTATCATATTTAAGTGATTTTATGCTAATATTGTAGTGTTGTGCGCACCCCAATCTCTGAGCTGTGAGAGACTCTGGGGGTTCCAGCACTTACCCAAGGTTTGGTTTTCTTGGAATGAAGGTCTCTGGAAACTGAAGGCTCTTACCATATATGAAGTGTGAAATGCCAGATGTCCAAGCTGAATTCAGAAAGGGAAGAGGCACCAGAGATCATATCGCAAACATACTGTTGTACGCCACCCCAATCTCTGAGCGGTGAGATTTCCAGGGGTCCCTGTGATCGCCCAGGGTTTGGTTTCCTTGGGAAGAAGGTCAGCAGAGACTGTGGTGTCTTTATGACATATGGTTTGTTTATTTACACACATTCCAATCTGAGCTTAGGATGGGTTCAAGGAATCAGCAGTCCAATATCCAGCTTTTCCATCAGGGTTACAGGAAGCATCCTAAAGCCATGGTGCAGAGAGCCAGTCTCTCTGCCTGTCCCCAGTTCCCAACCTTTCTCTGACACAACTCAACACACAAGCCTCTCCTCGGCCCCGGGGGGGGGGGGGAGACTCTCCTGAAGAGTTTCAATGACAAAAGGGTCTTCCTGGCCCATTCACCAGTTGCTGGGTACCTGATAGACCCATTAACCAACCTGGCCACTCTATTAGCTTAACAAAAGAAACTCATCTGACCAGCAGAGGGAGTTTCTCACCCCAAGGCACAGGATTCCAAATCGGAGGCTCAAAGGAGACTCATACAAATTATCCATTTCAAACCCCAAACTCACAACAATATGTTGGATAATGGAATGGACCAAGGAATTTCAGAAGGAAATCACCCTGTGCTTTATAGATTACAGCAAAGCCTTTGACTGTGTAGATCATGAAAAACTATGGAATGCTTTAAAAGAAATGGGGGTGCCACAGCATCTGATTGTCCTGATGCACAACCTATACTCTGGACAAGAGGCTACTGTAAGGACAGAATATGGAAAAACCGATTGGTTCCCAGTCGGAAAGGGTGTGAGACAGGGGTGTATTTTATCACCCTATTTGATTAATCTATATGCAAAACATATCATATGGAAAGCAGGATTGGAACAAGATGATTTATTAATCGACTTGAAGGCATATAACAACAAAAACACATGTATACAGTCTGAGTATGAGATGGAAAGGTTCACAGCATTAACACTAACAGATCTTGGTTCACCATTAGGTTTCTAGGAGAATCCTCAAAGCCATAGCTTGGGATTCAGCACAGAGAGCAGTCAAGCCTCTGTCTCTTTCCAGTTCCAGATCAGACTAACGGGGGGGGGGGCTATCCCCTCCAGAAAGAGTATCGCCAGCCAGTTGTTTTGATGGCAACACATCTGTTCTTGGCCACATTTTTAGACATGTTAATAGGGTACTTGAGAGCCTTGGCCAGACCGGTTACCTTAACAAAGAGGTATGACCAGTTTGGAAGGTTCCTTCCACTACCTATCCCAGACTTAGAGATACAAAATTACAGGCTTCCCAAAGTCATCCAGACCAACCTCCTCAATCTTATAACAGTATTCTAGTCCTTTTACATTGGTTATTACTATTGGATGAAGTCATTGTCTTATCTATTATGTTTGTTAGACCCTTTTTACAAAGAAAAGTCTCTAACCAACTTAAGATAAGATACAATTAACTAAGCCATTCTCAGAGTATACCCACTGAAATCAGTGGGTGTATTGAGCATGACTATTCACCCATTTTACAGGGTTTTAAAAAATATTATCTTGGTCTTTTATTACTATTGATTATATTCTGATTGCAAGCCACCCTGAGTATAATAAATAAATAGTGGTAGCATCATGGACTTGAAACTACTCTGTAGTGGCGTTTTAAAATTACCTTGGCGTGGTGTAGCGGTTATAGTGATGAACTAGGACCTAGAAAATGAGGGTTCAAATCACTTAGGCATGAAGCCCACTGGGTGACCTCGGGTCAGTTACTATCTCTTAACCTAACCTACCTCACAGGATTGTTGTGAAGATAAAATTAAGAGAGGGAGACGCATGCATGCCACCTGGAATTCCGTGGAGGAAAGGTGAGACATAAATTAAATAATAAATAAATAAATAAAATATCTTGTCAACCAAGCAGATTTTATTCTAGGGCTTCATTCTGGTGGTGGCCAACACACAGTCCTATTCCTTACACCAAGGTAGGTAGGGTTTCTCATGTATATATATGTCAGCTGTTAGTAGACATGAGTCTATACAAATCTTTTCTGCTACTGGCGGGTAGCCTTACAACCTACCACTTAAAGAATAGTAAACAAGAATAGTATGTTCCCATTATTTAGGCAAAGCTTTATGGGGCCAAGAGTTTTTAATCATCCAGGGATAAAACAAAGCTGTTATAAGTTTACAGAACTGTAGTTATCTTGATCCGTATAATGTGGAGCAAAGACAGGCCTGTTTCCCCCTTTCCATCCTCTCCAGCCTACATGAACAAAACAGTTCAGCATTTTAAATGTTTTTAGATGTACTGTACTTAATTGTGTTTTTTTGATAAAAAAATTAATTGTCTTGTTTTCCTACTTTGTTGTTTGTCGCCTTAGGCTCCTTTGGGAAGTTAGATGGGATAATAATAATAATAATAATTTAATTTGTTAAATTTCTGCCTTGTTTTCACATACAGAAAAAACACTTCCGTAATCCATTTGATTTTTAGAGGTGTCCATGAGTTCAACTGTAACTTTTGTGATTGCAGAATGCATTCCACTTTGCTGCACAGGTTATACAAATAATATTATTATTCTACTGCTAGGGAAGTGGGAGCAAGGGGAAATTGAAATAATTTTTTAAACCTGAAGAAATGGTCTTCTTCTGGGAGGAAAGGTGGGACACAAATTTAATAAATAAATAAAAATAAGAAATAAGAAAAGAACTTTGCTTTTGTGAGGCAATCAGTTGCCAGTAAGCCATGTTGTTTGCATTCCATGTAGGGATGCATAATACAAATTAAAATGTGGCCTTTCCCACAGTGTGTCAATGTCATCTTTTGGACCTTGATTACTCATTCAGGCTCTCTGCATGTTTTGGTAAAATAACAGGTTATATAGAGCTCGCTAAAAGGCCTATAAGGACAAATAGGGTTGCCAGGCTCAGGGCCTGAAGATGATTCTGTATCTTTAAGAGAAGAGAAAATTCAGCCACGTACAGGTTTTCTTGCAACACTATAATGAGAAAAACCACAAGGTGGAATTCTCCCTTCCCCCTGCACAACTTTTAAAGATACAGAAGAGCTCTTGGTTGCCAGGCCCAGCCTCCAAGAGGTCTTCTGTCTCTTTAAAAGGTGTGCAGGGGGAAGGGAGAATTTCACCTTGTGGTTTTTCCCATTACAGTGTTCCAAGAACACCTGCACTTGGCTGAATTTTCTCTTCTCTTAAAGATACAGAATCATTCTCAGGCCCTGAGCCTGGCAACCCTAAAACAGGGGTTTTTTCCTTGTTAAATTGTTTGCTGCCCTGGGCTCCTTTGGGAGACAAGGCAGGAAATGCTACTACTAGTACATTCATGAATACAACACATTTTCCCTTACACATCTTAAGGCTGAGCAAGTCACTACCTACATCAAGGGGAAGGGTTCATTATATATTCAGCAGAACTGAGTAACAGCTTTACCACTTGATTTTGTTGAACATATAAATTGGTTTCTTAGGCCAGGGGGCATAGCTCAGTGCTTTGCATGCAGAAGGTCTCAGGTTCAGTTAAAAGGCTCAGGTACCGGATGCTGGGAAAGTTGTATCTTTGCCTGAAACCCTGGAGAACCACTGTCAGTTAAAGTCTATAATATTCACCTAGATAGGCAAACGGTCTGACCTGGGGTATACCTGGCTGGTGATGACCCATGAGGGAGCTACCACTGAAAAGTCCCTGTCATGGGTCATTGCCAACTAAGTAGCCCCAGTTGATGGCATATTTGTGGAATGCCCTCCCTGGTGAAGTGCATCTGTCTCCATCATTTTTAGGAGGAATCTGAAAACATTCATATTTACCCAGGCATTTGGTAGCTGCAGGAGACTGTTCCAGGCAACAAGAAATCACTAAATGAAAAAATGTTTTTATCTGCAACTGTTTTTAGAATGCTTTAACTGTAACTATTTTTAGAATAGTCTCTTGGACCTCTTTTAATTGTTTTTAGAATGCTTGTTGTGAAAATGTTTTGTTGTTAATGTGTTTGCTGCACTGGGCTCCTTCGGGAGGAAGGACAGTATATAAATGTAATAAATAATAAAATAATAAAATGTATTTGCAAGGTATTACTTAGATAGACTAGGCTACTGTCAGGATGCAGGATTGGGGCCCTGAGGATTCAGAAGAGGAGGAAAGGGAGGGGGTCATTTGGCCAGAGTTGTGTGGAGAAGAGGGGGAGGAAATCCCAGAGATAGCACTGCCTAGCAATGAAGGCCTTGAAAATCTCACAGACACAGAGTCTTCCCTTGAAGTTCCCACGCCTCCTCCCCCCCTGAGTTCAGAGCAGTTGGAGGAAGAGGGAGGGCCCCCTGAGCCAGGGACAAGCAAAGAAAAACCGCTAGACAGTTTTAACCTTGCCCCCCCTTTCCTCCATACCAGAGTCAGAGCCTTCGGAAGGGGAGGAGGCCATGCTTCCCCCTTCACCTCGTACCAGGAGACAGTTGAAAAGGAGGGGGGAGAGAAGTGTGGTGGATGAGAGCACATTGAGGCGGAGTGAGAGAATTCGCGCCCGTTTTCCCCCTTCTTAAGAGACAGGAGAGATAGCAGTCCCTTGTTCTGTCAACTTTCTTCTATGTCGCAGGATATGTGTTACAGTGTTGCTTCTTGAGAGGATGCAGTTTTTGTTGGATATCACTTTAATAAAAACTGAATTGCTTGCATCAATTGGTCTGGTTCCTGAGTCCAGTCCTGGACACGACAGCTACACTGCCCAGAGCTCTCTGAATGAGGAAGGGCCAAATAAAATGCAATAAAATGCAATAAAATGAAGATAAATATTCTGTAGCTTTGAGTTGCTGGCCACATGGGGCACCAGTATGCAAACTGGAAGCTCCTGATTTCAATTCCCAACAGATCGTGACAACGCCACTGGAGTGGCATCCTGCCATCCTGTTACAAAAGCTCAGAATTTTAACAAGAGTCATATACAGTAGCTGTATTTGACTATGAGAGTTGTGACTCCGACCTTAGAAGCCATGTGGAAATAGGCCCAGTGGACAGATGAGGGCACAGCTATGATAGGTTTATGAAATATGGCCTTGCTTTGTAATTGATGGAGAATATTTTCAGCTCACACTTATTTCTGAGTAGTTGAATGGCCTGTAGATTCAAAATCACAGCCAGATGCCTCTTTATGCCCTATCACAGAAGATATCACTATGAGCCTCTGGCCTTAGTTCAGAATAGGCCCCAGGAAAAACAAGAAGTACTATTTGCAATTAGAATTCACACTATTCCTGTTTCCTGGCAATACCGACAAAATAGATTTTAGATTTATTGCTGCTCAGTTTGGTGATCTGACACAGATAACTTTGGAAGAAGATACTCTGGAAGCTACAGATACTTCCATAAGTAACATGTTCAGATGCGTGGATATTTAAAGACATTTCTTTGAAGAAAGGGCCATAGCTCACTGGTAGAGCATCTGCTCAGCATGCAGAAGGTCTCAGGTTCAACTCTCAGCATTTCCAAATAGGGCTGGAAATATCCCCTGCCTGAAACCCTGAAGAGTCACTGCCAGTCATTGTCAATAATACTGAGCTACAGTGACCAAGGCTCTGACTGGGTATAAAGCAGCTTCCTGTATTCCTCCATAAATGTAGTTCCTCCAAACAAAGACTAACTCAGAAAAAATGCAGGAGATCTTAGTGCTACATGGCTCTTATGTTACATAGCTTCTTTAAGGGCTTGTCTAGATGGACGTTTCCTGTTCCTTCCCAAGACAAACCAGGTGGCTCAGAATGACTGCATACATTACCCTCCATCCTCAAAGCTAATCAGTATTGGATCCAGCTTCACCTCAGGGCTGTCACCAACAAGAAAGCCCTGTCACAAGTCCCAGTGCCACATAACTAACTACCTCCATATAGCCACGAGTGAGCCCATGGTTTGATAAAAGACATGGCCATTACAGAGGTCCACACATAGTCAGGTAACTCTGGGCAAGTTTAAAATCAAATATAGATTTAATACCAGTAAGTCAGCCACCAGAGGTATTGGCCAGGGGGAGCTCAAGACACAAATTTGCTGGACTATTGACTCTGGTATGTAAACATTCTCTTAACATCAGTGTCTGTACTTGAGCATTGGAAGGCAGCTAATAGAAATAAAATAAAATAAAGGCAGCAAATAAAAGCAAAATCATGGTGAAAACCTTTAACAGTGCATGGTGGTGGCTGGTGCCCAGTGGGACTGGTAGGGCAGAAGACAAAGAGACCAACAGTGTGCAAAGTCAGAGCCAATGGCCGATGGAGCCAATTAATTCTATTTTTGCCCCCAACGTCCTCCTTGATGGGTTCTACAAGGGCAAAACTGAGACCAACAAGGAGGAAACAGCCAGCCAGCCAATAAGTTGTCAGGTGGGCTTGGAAGAATGAAGACTGAGTGCCGCATTTGCCCTAATTGATTAACTCCAACAGACCACACATCTAGTTTCTCCTTAGAAATTGACATGAAAACAGCCTTTGACAATATCTCTCATTCAGGGTAAGGATGGAAAGGTCTGTCAATTTAAGTTCTCTCAGTTTCTCGTTTTTCCAATCTTAAATTCAGTTCTCCACATTCCTGCAGCAATTTGCAATTTTTAAAAAAAATCCTCATGAGAATTCTCCAGCATTTTAGTGTGAATTTATCCTAATAAACACATTTTGTAAGCAGTTTTGACAGTGTACACACTTTTGCAAGCTTTTTCATGTTATACAACTCATCTTTGTATGTTATTTTCACTCATATATTCATTTTTATGCACTTTCCCCTAACCTATGTATTTTTGTAAACATGGCTTGGTTGGTGAACTGCATTGCAAAATTCAAATAAGTGCTAATTTTGAGGGATAGCTGTGTTTCCGTTCTCATATTGTTTCAGAACATGCAAATCTGATTAATTCACCTTGAGAACGAATCAAATTTCTTGCCCATCCCTAATGCAGCGCAGCATTTAGAGACAGCCAGGGGCACTTTCTCTTTCCCAAGACCACCTATGTCTCTGAACAGCTTACTGATCCTATATATGGAATGGGGGTGAGGGACATGTGAACCTCCAGCTACGGCTGGACTACAACTCCCATCATTCCTGAAGGATGACAGATTATAAATAATTAACTGGGCCTTCACCTATATTGATAAAATTATGATGGACACTAACTATGAAGTATTAAAAATAACAAATTACAAAAACTAGCCTTAAAATACTTTTAAAAAAATGTCATTTTTTAAAAATTCAACTATGAAAATGTCAAAAAGCACATCTTGAGAAATCTTTCCTCCTCCATTCTCTTCACTCCCCTTGATGAAATCTGAACCATTTCTCCATCCCCCATCAATATTGAAGTATGCTTGGTAGAAATGATTACGTCTTTCATGGATCCATTTTCTTACTAGCTTTACCATAGAGGGAGTCAAAAAAGAGTGTGCCCTAAATATCTTTTAAAGAATTTTTAATTTTTTTTCTGCTTTCACTTTAAGCATTTATCTCCTCTCTGAAAGGCTGTGAATAGTGTACTAGCAACTTTTGCAGATGTTATTGAAAATTGTTGAGCCCAAAGCAGATTGCAAAGAAGTATAGAATGATGTGACAACATTTGGCTCATTGGCAACAAATGGAGGAATTACATTCAGTGTTGATAATTGCAAAGTGATGCACCTTGGAAGAAAAATAACCCAAACTATACCACTGTGCAGACTTGCCATTGAACAACTTTTTTTCTGGCATCCTTACCTAAAGGAAGGCATTTATAACGAGCTGCTGCAATGGAACTGCAAAAGAAGATTCAGCAGTCTAAATGTTATGCCACTCTATGATGCTGGATTAGATAAGTGTAGTTAAGGAGAAACATTATAGTTGCTAAAGTTGGGGACATAAAAAACTGCTGATTGTCATATTTACCCCAACAAGAGACATACAACAGTCACATTAAATTCCCTGCAAACAATGAGCTGCTAATGATCTCACCACTGGTTCCTCTAAAGCTATTATTATCATATTAGACAAGCTCATTATAGATGTTAACACTCCACAAGATCTATCAGCCTTCATGAGGAACAAAAGAAATGAGACAAGAACCAAATAGATGCATTTGCAATAATGTGGCTGAACATGCACTCATGCTTGTTAGAGCATTGAAACTCTTCCACACCCTAGGTGTTCATTTCTTTTTTCTTTTTCCCCTGGAGAACAACAAGAAGGAGCAAGTAGTAACAAATAACTGATAAATAAAAATTCCTTACTCAGTTTGGGTATCAATCTAGAGGAAATGTGATTCACAAATATTTTTGAACAATTAATTCAGCACACGCTACCATCTATGATGTGTCATCCACACAGCATTAGACTTGGTTCCAGTTTTCAAAACTCTGGTTGGGATCCAAAAACAAAGAACACCCAATGAGTTGCAATAGACTGTCAACTTTTTTTTTCTTGGCACGGCTTCCTCCCTCCCCCGCCATCAGAAACTCTTTTCAAATATCATGTGCCCTGAAATATTGGTCACTGTTGGTCAAGAAGCACAAATCCAAAACCTTCTTTTGGATATGGAACTGGTTCTATGGTTCTTTGGATCCTGGCCTCTGTGTTTATGGTTTAGGCTCCAGGCTGCTTACATGATTGCATCATTTATAATATGCCTATGAACAGACAGATTCTCCCTTTTGCTTTCCTGTACTAGACTGTGGCATTGCATCTTCATATATTACCTTTTCTTCAAAAGTAATTAAACTCAAGAGTACTAAAATGCTGCAGCAAACCAAACTATGCCATTGATTACATTACTGGCCTAAGATGGGAGAGGGGATTGATTCATGGCATGAGGCCTGAAGGCCAGGCTGTGATATGAGGAGATGGGGTTCACGTAACAGGTTAAGGGTGTCCACGGCCCTATAGTCGATATGGTCTGTGGGTTTTAGTGCCTTTGAAAGTTAAAAAAAATTCTCAGCACTAAAAGGTTGAGGGCAAGAATCCCATCCCAGTTTGCAGCAGGCAACTTGCATATTTGTTCAGAGGCATAGCACAACCTAGAGCTGACTATTGGCTTTTCACAGGAGGACTTGGGAACTTTGAAAGTCTCACTTATGTGCTTTTGAACACTCTCTACACCAGTACATGCAATGATGGGTGGGGTGGGGTGCCAGATCCTCTCATAGCACAAACAACCCTTCATTGGAGCAAGCAGATTAAATTTAATTCTGGATTGGAAAAAAGGAAATTAAAGCCTCAGGAATGAAATAAATCTCATGTATTCTGAATGGCAGCTATATTTTTAAAAAAGTTTATATTACTTTTTGTACTACTTTTTGAAAATTAAAAATCAAAATATTGTATGGAATACAGTGCCTTCAAGCTCACAATCACCTTACATCACACATCAATATGAAGCCAACTACTCCTCTCTCAGTTGTGGGCATAGATCAATCCACAAAGATTTCTGATGACTGGGCAGAGAAATCCCAGAGGACACCTTACCTGTATACAGCAGGAATAGCATCTACGTATCTACAAACCCGCCCTGTTCCATTTGCCCTTCACTAGGTCTATTACAGAGAGTAAGTTTCTTGTGTATTTATCATCACCAACATCATCATCATCAAGATTTCTTTGTCAGCCCCTCACCTTAAGGTCCTAGATTGGCTTACAACACTAGAATATACCAAGCTGCCACACTTTAGCCACACTATTACCAAGTCTTTACTAAGAGGGATGAATAAAAGAGCCAAAGTGGGGTCAAAAGTGACCAGCTGTGCCATAATATTTGATGTGGCATAATAATCCCAAAGACCAATTGCCAAAACACTTAGACCTTTGGAAAAGTTCACCAAAGATGACACCTCCCCCCCCCCACAATATGGCTCCATTGATGCAGTTGAACCTAACTGTTGTCAGGTACCACCTGTGGACAACCTTTACAACAGCCTCCCTTACTTTTGCTGAAATGGTACACATCAGTTGTTTAGAATTGATCACACAACTTCCCACCTCTTTAAACCTGAACTCCTTTGGGAGTAATGTGTAAACTGTGGGAGGAGAAAAAGTTGCGGGTGTTAAAGGGCATGAAAAAGAAAAGGATGATTGAGCTCTGCGCGGAGGTGTGGCCATGGACAATTGCAGTTTCGGTCCCGGGTGAAAGGTGGCCAAGAGGTGGTTCCTTAGAAGCCGTTCCGTTACAGGGAGTTAGGAGGCGGATTGAGGTAAACCACCCAGATCAAATAGATTTCTGGCTCCTGTGGCAAACCGGAGCGCAGAAATGGAAAGGATTTACTGTAATGGCAGTGAGATCTCTGACCAGTGAGGATCCCCCTCCCAGTTATTTTTCTGATGATGAATCAGATAGAGGAATGATTTTAAGTCGTTCCATCATACCTTCTGCCCTGCTTCCACCTCACAACCCCGGAGGTGGAACTCCTCAGGAGAGGCAGAAAGATTTCCCTCCTGACTCAGATGATGAGCTAGGAGAGAAGGAGAAGGAGGAGGGGGGCCCAGGGGGAATGGTCACGCGCAAGCGAAAAGAAGAAGATAGGAAGAGGAAGGAGAAAGAAAGGGAATTAGATTTGCTTTTGACTACAGAAATGCCTTTGATTGTGCACGACCAACCGTATGTGGATGCTGCTGGACAGGTCCAACATACAAAGGTGGTCGAGCACAAGACTTGGCTGGAATGGGATCTTAAGGAGTGGAGTAAGTTAGCTGGAACTTTTGGAGAACAACCAAGAAGAATAAGATAACTGCTAAGCAGACTGTATGAGAGCCACAATCCCACATACGGGGATGTGGAGCATCTGCTTAGGAGAGTTTTAACTGGAGAAGAGCGTAGTAGATTCTGGGCGCTGGAGGCTGCATGGGCGGCCGAATCTTTGGCGCGAACAGCTTGGGCGACCAGAGCACAAGCAGCAGCGGCTTGGAGTGCGGGGTACTGGACGCAGCCCCGCTGCACTCAGTTGCAGGCCGATAGGGAGAGGATTTTGGGATATCTGAGACAAATGTCACAGAAGCCCCCCAACCAAGCAAAATTCATGGCCATTAAGCAAGAAGCTAGTGAATCCCCAAGGCAATTTTGGACCCGCCTGCTGGAGGGAGGGCGTAGCTTCACTAATTTGGATCCAGAAAAAGTACAAGATCATCCTACTTTGATCTCTTCGTTTGTCCATCAGGCATAGCCACCTGTTCATGATTATTTTCTTAATTACCGGCCAGGATGGGGGGGGGAAGCTGTAACAGTGATCTTAGAGGTAACGGATTTCATTTGGGATAAGGAGAAGGAACGGAGTAAGAAAAAGGAGAAAAAGGAGGATTTTCAGATGTTGGCACTGGCAATTCAAGGCCAGCCGCCGGGTAGAGGTTTCCGAGGGAGAGGGAGAGGATTCCTGCGGGGTCCTCGGGCAGGAGATCAGAGAGGAAGGGGACAGTTGCACCAGTCTTGGCAAGGAGATAGGGCTTGTTATCAATGTGGAGATTTTACTCATTTTAAACGGGATTGCCCGTGGAGACCGGGAAATTCCGATCAATCTCAGCAATACTCTAATACTTCATATTCAGATTTTTCAGGTGCGCCTGCAGATTTTCCTCCTCCGCCACCTCCAGTGCAGCAGCAGCAGCAGGCAGCACAGCAGCAAATGTCGGCCGCGTGGGTGCAGTATAATCACCAGCCACCTGCTTCCCAATGACTAAGCATGGAGGATGGCAATACACATATTTCGGGATTAATGAATCTTATGTCTTTAGCTGGTCTTTTTCTTGCTTTGTCTTCCCCCCACTTCGGAACCACGTCTCTCTTAATATACAGGGCATTGATATGTCTTTCTTGATCAATACAGGAGCCACTTACTCCCTGGTTAATATCGCGCTACCGGAATGGCTGAGTAATGATGTGAAGTTAACCATGGGAGTAGATGGAAATCCTACTTCAATGTGTCTTACCTCTCCCCTGACTGTCACTTACAAAAACAGAACTTTTAACCATGTTTTTCTGTACTCTGCTTCTTGCCCTATTCCTTTAATGGGGTGTGATATGTTATGTAAACTTGAGGCCACTTTAACCTGCACTCCTGAGGGGGTGGGGTTATTAATGAATATGTTAGGATCATCCAATAGTCAAATAAGAGAAAGAGTTAAAGGATACCAGTTACCGGAAGACCTGGCTGGACTGCCAGTGGAACTTTGGGGTACAGAAGAAACCGACTTAGGATTACTTTGGTCAGCGCATCCGGTAAGAATACAAGTAAAACCTTTTCTTCCCCCGCCACGAGTTGCACAGTACCCATTATCATTGGAAGCCAGAGAAGGTATAAGACCCATAATAGAGGGTTTTATAGAGAAGGGCATCATCCGGCCTCAAAGGACTCCATGTAACATGCCTATTCTACCAATAAAGAAACCCCCAAAGAAATCTGGGGATCCGATTCGTTGGAGATTTTGCCAAGATTTGAGGGCTGTGACTAGGTATGTGGTTCCCTTGCATACAATTGTACCTGACCCAGTGACTATTATCAGCCAGATACCATGGAATGCCAAATGGTTTACTGTCATTGATTTGAAAAAAAATTTTTAGTATTCCTTTGCACCCAGACTCTCAGTTTCTTTTCGGTTTCGAATGGGACCAAAAGTCTTTCGTCTGGACCCAAATTCCACAGGGCTACTGCGATTCACCCGGAATATTCAGTCAATGTCTACGAGAAGATCTTGAGGGGTTCGTTCCAGAACAAGGTTCGACTCTTGTTTTGTACGTGGATGATATTTTGATGGCAAATGAACAACAAGAAGGGTTGCGACACGATGGTAAGAACTTTTTGCTTTATCTACATTCAAGGGGTCATAAAATTGACCCGAAGAAAATACAGTGGTTGTCACCAAGAGTTAAATATCTGGGCTTTATTCTAACCCCGGATGGACAACAAATGGACCCAGGGCGAGTACCCACGATACAGAATTGCCCACTTCTGCAGACGAAGCACCAGTTTGAGGCTTCCTGGGGCTTATTGGATTTTGTAGACCGTGGCTGCCCTCCTGTGGTGAGTTGAGTAAACCACTTCATGTGCTAACTGCAAACAAAGCACCAGATTACATAAAATGGGACCGGGACACTGAAAAGGCTTTTCAATTGCTTAAACAGAGTGTGGCTACATCAATGTCTCTGAAGCCCCCAAATTACAACAAACCCTTCCATCTGTTTGTACATGAGAGGGCAGGGGTTGCAAGTGGAGTTTTGACTTAGTTATATGGCCCTAGCCATTTCCCGGTAGCCTTTTATTCACAACAGATTGACAATGTTGCACAAGGTACACCTACCTGTACGCGCACGTTAACGGCAGCAGCCTTGCTTTTGACTAAAGTAAAGGGGCTAACACTTGGACATTTTACGACTGTTTGGACTTCACACGCTCTCTCGGCATTATTGCGCAAAGGTACCACGCAAGTTTTTTCTGCCCAGAGACAGCAACAGCTGGAAGCAGAGCCCCTGGAAGACCCAAATTTGCATTTTGAGCGCTGTGGCCTGTTGAATCCTGCCACGCTTCTGCCCGACTTACCCGCCCCACTTCCTGATCATGATTGTGTGCAGGTTCTGCAGTCGACATTGCAGATCAGACCGGATCTTTCTGATGAACCGTTGCCTGATTCAGAACTTGTTCTGTTTACTGATGGCAGCTCTTACTATCAGGATGGGGTAAGGTATACAGGCTTCGCTATAATGACTCAATGGGAGATCTTGGAAGCGGCTGCATTGCCTGGGAAATGGGGCGCACAGGCAGCAGAGATATACTCCCTGGCGTGGGCTTGCCAGCTTGCTTCAGGAAAAAAGGTGACGATCTACACGGACAGCAGGTATGCTTTTGGGGTTATTCATTGTCACATACACCTATGGCGATACAGAGGATTTACCACGGCGGGGGGGGAAACCGATTCAACATTTACAGCTGGTACAGAAACTGTTACATGCTATTCTTGAACCCTTGGAAATAGCTGTAGTGCATTGCAAGGCACATACTAAGGAACAAGATCCAGTGACTTTGGGAAATGCCTTAGCTGATCAGATTGCAAGGCAGGCCGCTCTTTTGCCTTTAGCATTACCTACATTGGCGTTAACTACAACCACTTTTGTGCCACCTCTAACTGTTTCAGTTCCTCCACAGGAAACTAAGCGATGGGCTGCCCTAGGAGCAACGTTACAACAAGGGCTCTGGACCATGCCGGATGGTAGAGCGTGTTTACCGCGTTCATTATATCAAGTAGCGGCTGGATGGCATTACACTCATGGAGGGCATTATGGCACGCATGCCTTAGTAGAAGCGGTGACTTGGTTCTGGTACGCTCCAGGGATTCAGCCTGTTTGTACAGCAATAGTGAAAGCATGCCACACTTGTCAGGCAAATGGCCCTGCTCTTCCCAATAGGGCCCCACAAGGGGGTAGACTGATGCCCACTGCTCCATTTCTTCATATTCAAATAGACTTTGTCAATTTACCAAAGGCGGAAGGGAAGCGTCATTTACTTGTGTTGGTCTGTCCCCTTACGGCATGGATAGAAGCATTTCCTACAGCAAACGCAACGGCAACCACGGTAGCAAGGATATTACTGAAAGAAATCATTCCTCGTTTGGTGTTCCGGCAGTAATCGACTCAGATTGAGGAACACATTCTACGGGACATGTTTTGGCTAAAATCGAGGAAGGCCTGGGTATTAAGCATTTATTTCACACTCCGTATCACCCACAATCATCTGGGACGACGGAGAGATATATCGGGAAATTAAATCAGCTTTGGCTAAGTATACACAGGAAACAGGGTTGAGATGGCCTCAGGTACTCCCTATAGTTTTGTTCCACTTGTGCACGTGTCCTACGTGGGCTCTGGGGCTCTCCCCGTTTGAACTGATGTATGGGAGACCCCCTGTTAAAGGCAGTTCCCTGCCAAGTGTGGATGTTTCACTTTTGGGGGGGGGATCATATAATTGTATCCCAGTATTTTTCAATACAGCAAAAGCTGCAAGAATTGTGGAGAACTGCCCGATATTCAAAGACATTGCCTCTCGAGGACCAGGTGCACCCGTACCAACCGGGAGACTTTGTCTGGGCTAAGAAGTTTGTGAGAGGCGATTCATTACAGCCACGATACACGGGACCACATCAGGTTCTGTTATCTACGCAGATGGCTGTCTTCTTAGAGGGAAGGAAATTGTGGATTCATCACTCTCATTTAAAACCGGCAGTAGTATCAGCCTCACCGCCACTGTTAGTTCCCAAACTCCATTTACGAAGAAGTGGAGAGACAGGACAGTGGCACACAGACCAGCTCCTGTTCCAAGACGGTGATATTGACTGAATTATCTCACGCTACAATATGTTTTTTTCTCCATTACAGTTTTATGTACTATTTTCCCTTTTCTCTTATGCAAGGTGCCTGTGCTGTCCGCCAGGCATCAAGATTTGTGATGACTCAGATTATCACAAACTTGTGGACTGGGGAAGAACAGTCCCCAAAACACTTGACTGTCCGAATCCCTTTTGGTATGATGTAAGCATGATACCTGAAGGTCTGGTAAAGGCAGAAATAGCAGGCCTTTTGTGTAGTAAAGCAGCAGTAGTATTGCAACACAATCATACAGGAAAAATGGCCACACATTGTATACGAGTAGAAATAGAATAGCCAATTCGATTAGCACTGAATTGTAAGAAACTACGAATGCCATCTAACCAACAAGGCTGCCTCCCTGATGTGGATGACAATACTATAATGAGAGAATATAATATGATTTATTACAGGTCTAAAAGAAACAAAGCTGTGAAATTTTGTATAGGTATTGGTGATTTAACATGTTATAATGAGTTAAAAGATAAGCTCAAACAACGAGACAAGGTGACGTCTTTGAATATCGGGCAGTTCTCCACAATTCTTGCAGCTTTTGCTGTAATGAAAGATACTGGGATACAATTATATGATCCCCCCCAAAAAATTACCAAGAATTAGTACAACTCTCTCAATCCTTTGAGCGGTTCATGAATGAATCTGCTATTTCCTTTTCAGATTTAACAAATGAACAAGGTCAAATACGAACTGTAGTTTTACAAAATCGATTAGCCTTGGACTTTTTATTAAGTTCCCACGGTGGTGTATATGCGTTAATTGGCAATGAGTGCTGCACCCATATTACAGATAGTAAGGCTGACGTTTTGAAACATTTGAACAACATTGGGAAAATTTATCACGATGTGGAAAGCATTGAAAAGTTTTCCTTATTTTCAAGTGTGTCTGACTGGTTTTCTAGTGGCCCAGTTGGCACAAAATAGTGTTTTATGTAGTTGTTGTAGTTGTTTTGCTTATATTGGGGTGTTGCTATCTATTCCTAACATAATTCAGTTAATGTCTACTTGCTTGCACAGGTCTTTGGCTTCGTTCTCAAAAAGACCAAAGCCGACCTTAATGGAAATGGCATTAAGACCTCTTTGGGAACAGAAGTAAGGTGTGCAGCTGACTGAGTGAATATGGGTTCACTCAGTGCTGAGAGGGGGGACTGTTGGGTATGGAAATATTACTGACTTGATATAAAGTAGATATTGGTTTATTTCCTGATGACCTGACCCCAAACATTCCAGTGGCTGAATGAATAAAAGCCTGATTGAACTGGAAATGTGTTCCCCTCCCATTTCTTTGTGCATATCTATACTCAATGTCTTATATGATGTTACCAACTGTATCACAAAAAAATGCCTGTGCTTCATTTACATGATTGCAGACCTTGACACGCATACTCTTACAAATGTAGAAGATGTAACTTGAGTGTATTCTTAGATTAATGATTCCACTTGTAACCGAACCTCCCCTGCTCCTATCTATCCTTTGTTCCTTTGACTCTGAGTGCTTATCTCAAGGTCGTAGAAACTATGCAAGCCCATGTCTGAAAGAAGGCAAGATGTTCCTAGCTTTTGTTATCCTAAGCACCCCTTTTTCCATATCTTAGATATTACTATGTCTAGCAATGTTTTCTATTCTTTATGACGTCCGCTCCCCATTTTGTAACCATTGGGGAAACTATATAAATCTTGTGTGTATCAATAAACGGGGTTCCCACTTCTGAAAGGCAACTTGCTGGCAGGTCTTGGGACCCCTTTGCAAAGGTAATATTGTGTGTTATTTCCTGGCCTCTGGCAATAGATTATTGCTCTCAACTCCGCACCTTCCCGGGTGGATGTGAGCTGAGTAGACAGTGACAGCTTGCGTGTTGGGTTTGGACCTAACAATGCCTATGGTGCACACCTTTCATAGCATCACAGAGACTCCTAAGAAAAGCTCTGCCAGGTGATATAACCTTTGATGCAAAAACAAGGTGGCCAATGATCTCCTGGAGTTGCAGGAAGGTAAGCTTCTTCTCAACAACTGCAGCTTGTAGCCTATCACGCAGACCGTGGATCTTCTCAACAGGCAACCTTGAACACTGAGCGACAGAGTTGAGCTCAATGCCAAGAAAGGTCAAACAAGAAGCTGTCCCCTCTGTTTTTTCTGGCGCCAATGGCACTCCCAAGTATTCAGCAAGTTTGTCAAAAGTTTTAACAAGGAGACTGCACTGATTGGTGCCTGCAGGTCCCACAAACAGAAAGTCATCTAAATAATGGGCCGTTAGGAGGGAACCAGACCATTTCCAAACTGCCCATTCCAGGAACATGCTAAAAGTTTCAAAGGCAGAACAAGAGATAGAGCAACCCATTGGCATTGCCCAATCAGCGTAGAACTGCCCCTGGAACTGAAAACCTGGCAAGTCAACATCACTGAGGTGCACTGGCAACAAGCGAAAGGCAGACTTTATGTCACATTTTGCAAGCAGTGCTCCTTTTACCATTTGCCGGATAGCCCTAACAGCCTCATCAAAAGATGTATACCCTACAGAGGATGCTTCTTTGGGAATTCCATCATTAACTGAGCCGCCCTTAGGAAAGAACAAGTTATGTATAAGGTGGTATTCCCCTTGCTTCTTGGGTACAATACCCAGACGCAAAATCCGTAAATCAGGCAAAGAGGGAAAGGAAAAAAGCTCCAATATTCTGTCTGCTTCAGTTTCCTTGCAAGTTTGGCATAAACAACCTCCTCGCAGCAACGAATTGAAGGCTGGTTAGGGGACTGAACAGAAGTCCATGGACCCTTGTAAGGAATACAGAATCCCTCTGAAAATCCAGCCCACAAATATGACGCTGCTGCTCTGTCAGGGTCAGAGCTCGGAAAAGTTACTTTTTTGAACTACAACTCCCATCAGCCCCAGCCAACATGGCCACTGGATTGGGCTGATGAGCATTATAGTTCAAAAAAGTAACTTTTCCAAGCTCTGGTCAGGGTACATGTCAAGAAGATGAAGTAGAGGGCATTCTTCGTCATAATGGAGCCAGGCTGTACCAGCAAAGTCCCGGAAAGCCCTGTGAATGATATCCTGATATTTAATCATAGAGAGGGCTCTCGATGGGTACGCTTATGTCATGACACCCATATATACTGTATAGGCATTGAGCCAATTGGGCCATATCCTATCTACCCTCTTTTTCTTAGCAGCCTCCTTGTCTTTGGAATCTCCAGCTTCATTAGGCTTGACTTCTGCCTCACGAAACAACAATGTAAAAATATCAATATATTTTCCCCTCCAAATTTTTTCCTTAGTTGCCTGCAGGAGATGGTCCCCTAAAGGGAGCGATGCATCTCCCTGTGGGTATATCCCCACAGGAAGGGGCAATGCTTGAGTCCCCGACTGACCTGTTGTTGGAGACTGTCATGGGCCACAGCCGCAGAAGGCCAGGGCAATGGTGGCTGAGCCGGAACCAGGAAACCTCCCATGTACGCTGACTGAGGAGGTCCCATGACTGGCGTGTTGTACTATGCTTGCAGGTGTAGGTGTCAGCAGAAATGGCGAAGCCATGAGTGCAGTGTCATTAGCAACAGGAACCACTGCCATCTCCAGAGGTGAAGTGTAAGCCCCTGGTGTAGACTGTATAGACGAAATGTAGAAGCAGCAGGATCCCCTGAATCCCCAGAAGAATCCAGGCTGATGGCAGGAGCTCGACCAGCTGCCTCCTTTTCAAGAGTGGTGACCCTGGAAATGAGATCACGCAGTACGTTCGTCTGAGATGCCAGCCTTGCAGACTTTTTAGCTGGGGCTGGCCCACTAATACCCGCTCCAGAAACAGATGGTGCCCGGTGTTCATGCTTGAGAGCCTCAATCCGGGCCACAAGAGCACAAATAGTGCCCACGTCCTCCTCATCTTCTGAAGATGCCTGCTGCTGATGTGTGCCTGCTGCTTGACCACTTGAACCTCGCTCTTCTGCTTTGCCTTTCTGGGGGGCATCCTGAGCCCACTAGCAAGAATCTTAAAGATGAAACTATGAACCAGTTAATTAACAGCAGAGAAAGACAGCAATTATGAAGCGATACATGATAAGAGATATGTATTAACTATTTACCCATCTATCTATCTAGATGAAGTCAACAATTAGCAAGCAAAACATACAAAGTATCTATTTCACTATCTATCCAGGTAAACTCAACAATTATTAAGCAAACATGCAGAGTATCACTTTAACTATTTCTCTAGATGCAGTCAGCAATTAGGAAGGAAGTCCCCCCCCCAACAAAAGGAAATGTCCGCGGGAAAGAAGGGGGGAGCGCGTGACGTCTGAAGGCCAATGATATTACCACCGAAACCACCGCAGCCTCGGAGGCTCGTGCACATTGCCTCCACCGCCGCCATGCCAAATGGCCCTCACACCTTGCTTCGCTGCCGATACCATCGCAACTTAGGAGCCTCATGCACATTGCCGCTGCCTCACGCTTCGCTGCCACCCGTTCGCACAAGAGGCCTGTAGGCCTTGCTAACGGTGCCGCCGCCAAGCCACATGCAAACCTCACACTGTGCTCCGGCAGCAGCAACCTCCACCCTGCACAAACAAATGCAAGAGGAGGTATTGTAAGGCTAGGCAGGCATTTAAGCCCTGTGTTGTTCCACCCTCTTTTGAGCAGGAACGGGTCACATACCCCCTCAACTCACCCCTACCTTCGGGACAGACCAACCCTGTCTTCTTCCCAGGGAGAGGGTGAGGGCAAACTCGTTCCCACTTTGCAGTGGGAACACTGTTCTCAGTAGTTCATTCACTGCTGTCATCTGATTTCTGATTTCTGGACCCCTGCTATCATTGAGGTTTATATCTGAGCAAAAGAAACAAATTCATCCAAATGCCTTATTTTTTTTTTAAAAAAAATATTTTTTTGCAGCTTTATCTGGAATCCATCATAATATTCTTTTGAAAGGAAATGTGTCAACACTGAATTCACTAGGAAAAATGCTTCAGAGAGCCTTTGTTCTTTAAGTGACCCCCTGCCTATTCCATTTTTTGTTTTACTTGTAGGGCTGGGAATATATATACCACCTGATTTATTTTTGCTTGCCACAAGGTTGTGAATTTTCACATGAAACTGAGCTGTTGTGGCACAGCCTAGAACTCAGCAGCAGCAGTAGTAGGAGCAATATTCTAAATTACAAAACAGATGGTACATTGGAAAGGGTGTGTAATATATGTGTGTGTGTGTGTGTATATATATATATATATATATATATATATACACATACAGGGGTGTAGTAGTCCAGGGTCTCAGGGGGTCTTAGTCCCCTTACTTTTTGGGGAGCCAGGTCCCAGCAGGGTCCCTATGTCTCCAGCATCCTATGCACCAGTCAGCATGAAAGTGGGGTGTGTTTGCCACTGAAAAGAATCTAACATGCTTCCCTGTGATTTCCTGCTGATTGGAGCCAATCAGAATGAAAGGAGGGGGGTCAGCCACTGAGAAGACTCTTCTGAGTAGCTAATATACTCCCCTTTTATGTTGATTAGCTCTTAGGGATATCTGTTTTTGTGGGAGAAGGCATCAGGCCAGAGAAACAGAAAGCAGTATACAAACCTGGTCATATTATTCTATAATCTTAGAAGATTATATAGTCTTAGAAGGGGCATGGCTGTGACTATTATGAAGGGACCCTGCACTTCTGTATTTGCCACTACACTATTGTACACACACACACATACTACAGACACTGCTAAAATACTTCTGAAGCTGCCTTAGATTGTCTGACCATTGGGCTATCTAGTCTAGTATTGTATGCTCTAGCAGCAGCTCCACAGGATTTCAGATAGGTAGTATCACTTGATACCTGATCCTTGTAATCTGAATGCTAGGGACCAAACCTGGGACTTTCTGCATGCAAAGCAAGTGCTCTACCATTCAGCTATAGCCCTTCCTCAAATAAAGTTACTTGACCAGTAACAGTGAAAGAGCCTAATCCTGATAAATATACCAGATGTCAATTACTGTTGTCTCAGTTTCTCATTTTTCCAATTTTAAATTTAGTTCTTCTTATTTCTACAGCAATTTGCATTTTTTTAAAAAAAATCCTCATAAAAATTCTCCTGTATTTTAGTGCAAATTTCTCCAAATAAATACAATTTTGTATCCAATATTGACTAATGTACACATTTTTGCAAAAGATTTATTATAATACAATACATTTTGGGTGTTATTTTCACTAATATATTCATTTTGATGCATACGTTCCCCCAATATATGCATTTTTGGAAACATTGTTTGATGGAGAACTGCATCGTAAAATTCAGGCACGTGCGAATTTCAAAGGGTGGCTGTGTTTCAGCACTCATATTATTTCAGAAAGTGTGAATTTGATAGATTTGGCTTTAAATGCAAACTGAACTGGATTTCTCTCCCTTTTCTACCACCATCAGGTAATAAAATGTAGACACACAAGGGAGTCTGTATGTGTGTATCTACAAAACTATAATAAATATTTGCAGCAAATTTCTATTTAGCTAATCTGGCAGACAAAACCCCAAGAGTCCCTCTGATTTTATGATCTTTCTAAAGTAATAACTCCAGTATGGCTGGATAAAATGGCTGAACAAGCCAGATGAAATGTGTTGAAAATTGGTCAAATAAACCAGTAATGCAGTGCTTTGCCACCACAAGTATAAAAGAATGGGACTTATAGATCAAAACCTGTGGCAGAGCAGGTACAGTACTGGAATACCTCTTCCTTCCTTTTTCCTACTGCAGTGATGTTTCTCCCTCCCCTTCCCTCCCCCATTTGCATTGCAGTTTCAGAATTACAGAGGCACCGAAAAGTTGGTTTACATCAGGGATGGAGAACTTCATTCCCAGGAGCCAAGCATCGCCCTGCAGGCCTCTCCATCCAGCCCTTGGGATTCTCCCAAGACCGCATCCCCTTTCCTCACGCCACACTCCTCACTGGTCATGTGCTTCTCTGCCACCTCCACCCCCCACTCCCCCAGTGCTTTTGCCTGGCTGGAATGTGCCACGTGGAACTGGACTGTGATAATGCCTCTTGCTTCCCTGACTGGAGGATGGGGAGCAATGTGTGTTTGTGCGTATAGACACCTCTGACTTTTGCATGGGTGAAGTGTAACCTGTTGTACGATGGTAAGTCACATCTATTGTTTGACCCACTTTTGCCTCTGACCACAACCAACTCTGGCATGCAGGGTTGCCCACAAGGGAATGTGGCCCTCAGGCTGAAAAAGGTTCCTCAACCCTGGTTTACGTGAACAGCAACTCACGCGCTATAACTGTTTCTGGTTTGTTTCACTTCACACAAGACGGGGGAGATTGCATGTTTCTTCCCAGTATCTAGGAGAAGGTTTCCGTCCTACTCTTCTCCCTGTCATATTATTTTTCTTTATTCAAGGATATTTTTTTGTGGGGAAGCTTTTAAATATATGCTCTCCCCACCCCTCATCTGACTGGTTCAGTCCAGGAACAGTTTTATAACATGATCTGCTTTTTATGCAGTGCAATTCTTACCTGGCAAGGCCTGCTCTGCACCAATCCCTTCTTGGAGCATTCTCATGAATCTTTCCATCAAAGAGTCCATCAAAAAAACCTCAGTAAGAGAGGCAACTGTAAAGAGACCAATACTATTTGTGCTGGCAAATTCTAGTGATGATAGTGGTGAGGCAGGGTAGCCTGGGGAGAAATGTTAATAAATAAATAAAGGCATTGCCCAACGTGGTGAGCATAAGGGTAAGCACATTCATTACCATGCCGAGTGACACCTCATCTGTTATGAAGAAATTTGCCACACACAGAAAGAAGAAAGCAGATCTATGGCTAATGCAGTCTAAAAACAGAATATCCATGTTTTTGAATGTAAACATTTTCAACTCACTGGGGAAAACATTCTAATGTTTTTAATCTTTACTTGTTACATTTTGCTTGCAGATGACAAGCTGATATTTTACTGCACTTCTGCAGGTCCTTGAGGGAATATTTTATCAGTTGTATTATTATCTTTCCCTTCTGGCTGAGCTATGTATTGACTTAAAGTTTGTAATTGAAAAATGAAAACACCAATAAAAAAAAAACACAAAGAAAACTCAAATACAAATGTTTAATCCATGCTTTCCCCTATCTCCTCTCTCAATCTCACTGGCATTAGTTTCTTGCCTCTGGTGTTTCAGAAATACACAAGTACTAGTTTTGCTTTTGACTTGTTTTTCAGTACGTATCTAATGAGGACATGTTCAGAGTGCAATTAGGTGTGTTATTCATAATCTTGAGCTGCTGACATCAATGTCAGTAAACTAGCTTGAGAGAAAGTCTGCAAGAATTTTATACCCAACATGGCCATTTCACATTATGATTTTTTAAAATGACAAATTAGGAAATTCACCTCAATTTTCCCAATAGTAGTTGCTTTTCTCGCAAAAGTAATCCAAAGAGACTTACAAGATTGAAAAAACACTAAAACCAGATACAGCAAACAACCAATAAATCTTGCAAACACATCTGTACAAATGAAAGACAAGTCTTGCAAAACTTGCCACACTAAAAGAGGCCACTGCAGTTCTGCACACACTTATCACGCAGCATCTTGTACTCAGGTACACATACACAATACTCGTCGATCACATCAGGTATTAATGGTATGCATTTGTATAAATCAGGGTTCCCCAAAGTGGTTGATCCTGACCGCCTGAGATCAGTGGGACTGTCGGGGTGAATAGTAGTCCTATGGGTTGAAAAGTAGTCAGAAAGTTTTTGGGATGGAAAAGTAGATTACAAGATATAGTGCAAAAAAAATAACCCAATTAGGAACTATGAGCCTCAGAAACAGAAAGCGTGGATAAGTGCAGAGTGCACCTTCCTTACTAATGAGGAACCTCTGTATTTAATAAGATGATTCCACAATACCACAGTATTCTTTATTTTTTATATTTTATGATTCCCAGTAATGGTGATTGTTGATTAATAAATGTTGGTTGTATATGGATATTTCTTGACTTCATCTACATTCCTAAGAATTTGAGCTGGGACTGATAGCAACTTTATAAGCTCACCAAGGAGTCAATGCATTCAGACGTTTGGGAAACCCTGGTGGCTTTTCATACCACCACATAAAAGTGCCTTATAGTGAGTCAGGCAATTGGTTCATCTAGCCCAGCCTTTCCCAACCAGTGTGCCTCCAGATGTTGTTGGACCACAATTCCCATCTTTCCTGACCATTGGCAATGCTAGCTGAGGCTGATGGGAGTTGTACTCCAACAACATCTGGAGGCATACTGGTTGGGAAAGGCTGATCTAGCCCAAGAGTGGGAAACCTCTGACCCTCCAGATGGTTGTTGGACTCCATCAGCCCTAGCCAGCATGGCCAAAGGTTACAGATGATGGGGTTGTATTCCAGCAACATCTGGAGGGCCACAGGTTCCCCACCCCTGATCTAGTCTAGTTCCACCTACTGCGATTGGTTTTCTAGAGTGTCTGGCAAAAAAACTTCCCAAGCTGCTACTTGAGATCCTTTTAGCTGAAGATGCCAACCCTGGGACCTTCTATATGCAAAGCATGTGCTCCTCTGTCATAGTCATTACCCTTCAAAATACTAGGAAACAGGCCTGGTGACTACTTAGGAGTGCTCTGAAGAGGAAACTGTGCATTAAAAACATGTGCACCCTCCCTAAATGACATTATGTATTTGTGTTCTGTACCTGAGTACAGATACAGCCCATAGAAAGCATCCAGTGGCATGGAAAACAATATGGATTGATTACATTCTCCTTCAGCTTTAGAGTTCGGCCAAGGACAGGAGAAGAATTCTGGCTGGAGACAAATGGAATATAAAGAGAGGAGCCACGATCTTCTTCAACTGCACTCAAACCCACCTTGAAGACAGAAGTGTCAGACAAGCATCTCAGCAAATCAGACATTTTGCCTCTCTATGAGGCAAATGCAGAAGAGCATAGGAATATAAGAAGAGCTCTGGTGGATCAGACCAAACGCCTATCTAGTCCAGTATCCATTTTCCAACAGTGGCCAGCCAGATGCCTCTAGGAAACTCCCACAGGCAGGATGTGAATACAATAGCCATCTCTTGCTGCCCCCCCCTCCAGCAGCTGGTATTCAGAGGAATGCTGCCTCTGATCCTGGCGAAAGCATACAGCCATCATAAGTAGTGGCCATTAATAGCCTTATCCTCCATTAATTTGTCAATCCCATTTTAAAGCCATCTAAGTTGGGGTAACAAATTTTAGAGAATTTTACAACTCCTTTCTAAAAGGAACTATCTTTAAATCATTAGTTCGAAATTAGAAATACATCATCTTTCTCATTATAGGAACATGCCACAGGGTTGTCAAAGAACCATTTCCAAGCCCTGATATGGGCTAAAGTCTCCTTATCACTTGGTAAGATGACAAAACTATCCTGGGGTGAGAGAGCCCACCTTCGTATGTCTCTTTGATTCCAACTGACCACTCTTTGCTTCTTTGGCTTGTACTAATTGTTAGGAGAAACATCATAATACATTCTCCCCATGATGGGCATTGGCAACATGTTATTGGGCCAATTGTGGCAATTGCTTACAGCAGAAACCCCCAAATTCCAGGGCATACTGGAGATGATTTTGAAAAAGCTACTACCTTGCCACAAACCATATGTGCAAGGCAGTGCAGAATAGTGGTTAAAGCAGGGAGATCTACATCCAGATACCCACTCAACCCTGAATTTCACTAGGTTACCTTGTACTATGTATTAGCTTTACAAGATTGACTGAAAAGGCATTTTTAATGATGTCTACTTGGCAGCAAGTCCTATTGAGTTCAGTATATATAGCTAAGTGTATATAGGCTAGCAATCAAAGTTTCTTATTTCATCAAATTCATCTGAAAGGGGAGGGTATATGATAGTACTTGTATGTGCCCAGCACAGTGGAGACTACAATCTCATATACTTTGGTGGCAACCCTAACAATGATTACTTCCAGGCTGGTGGGGTTAGGATTGCAGCCTTTGGGACAAAATTTGTTCTGTGATTGAACCCTAGCTGATTTATCATCCCAACTAAGTAATCAACTCTTTCCAAATAAATTCAAATAAAATCAAGATTACTGTCTGATAAGATGCAAATATATGTTTCTGAAGCCAATTCAGATTTTAGAAATAATATCATTTAGGACATGAGCTGTCTAGAAAATTAGAGTGATCCCTAGCAAATAAGTGCCAGCTATGCTCTAACCATTTCACACAACAGGGCCTTTAAATTGTACTTAACAGAACAACTAGGATCAAATATAAAACTGTCCTAGATAATTCCTCCCAGTAGGAATTGCTGAAGGCATGGATGCGGGATTGGCTTGATGGTGAGTTAGAGAACTAGAAGATTTAAACATAAAAGAGATTGATTTTAAAATATCTCTGGTGTTTTGCAAAGGGGAGGGCTTAGTTCTCAGAGATCTTTTACTGCTTTCCATCAGAGAACACACACAGGGCATTTTCAATTACTTTAATTATGTGCCATGGTTATTGATGCCTTAAAGCCAGCTAGACATTCCACAACATTATCTTTCATCACCAGCATAGTCTTATCTACATTCATTTTTCCCCACTTTCAAAAATGCTATGTCGTGTTATTTCCTTTGGAAAAGAGTAGAAAGAAATACAGCTTTTAGATTAAAACATAAGGAGATGAAACGATCAGTCTTCCCCTACACGACCTCATCATAATAATATAATTATCATGTAGCATTATTTACCCTTTGTAACTAAGCTTTTAAGCGTATTATTGGAGGTTAATGTCCCATGCTTTTTTCTTTTCTTTTTCCACTGGCCCACATTACTGAGGCTCATGAAATCTGAAATTGGCAAAGGTGGCAAAGAACAGAACCAGAACCCTGCAGGCAGTTAATCCTTAATTGTAAAATGGAGAACAGATTGATTTTGCAATCTAAGTGACTCACCCTTTCTCAGAAGGAAATTACAGCCTAAAGAAATACAGACTGAACCAGGTTTTCTGCCCTGGTAAACTGAAATCATTCCTTTGCAGAATTGTATGGACTGCTTAAATCATAAACGTGCATTGGCAATATGTTATTGGGCCAATTGTGGCAATTGCTTACAGCAGTAATTCCCAAATTGGGTACCAGGGCACGCTGGAACTGATTTTGAGAAAACTACTGCCATGCCTCAAAGTGTAAGTGCAAGACAGTATAGCTTAGTGGTTAAAGTCCTGGACTAAAACTGGGGAGATCCAGATTCAAATCCCCACTCAACCATGAAATTTCCAAAACAATATGAGAACTAAAACACAGCCACTCTTAGACATTCGCACAAACCAAATTTTGTGATGCAATTACCCAACCAAACAATGTTTACCAAAATGCATAGATTAGGAGGAAGTATGAATAAAAACAAATATGTTAGTGAAAATAACACAAAAATTGCTTGCAAAAATATATACATTAGTCAAAACTGTATACAAGGATATGTCTATTAAGAGAAATGTGCACTAAAATGCTGAAGAATTTTCATGAGGATTTTTAAAAACAAAATGAGCAAACCGATGCAGAAGTGTGGAGAACTGAATTTAAGATGGGAAAAATGAGAAAAGGAGAGTACTGAAATTGACAGATCTTTCCATCCCTGTTGGCAAGTCACTGGTCTGGTCTGCCTGTTACAATAATCCAGAGTATGTCTTAATGATGACTGCAAATGTGCTGAATTCTACAGAGGAGCTCACACCCACTTCGCTCCCCGCTCCATCTCAGTATTTTTTAGGTCAGCACAGGATGGCAGCTAAGCCAAAGTTTGGCATAGTGTGTTTGTCCAAACCCAGGATCATGGCTAAGGTCTTTCCTCCTTAACTAGTAATCAGAGGAGAAGCCTTGCCCAAAGACCGTGGTTAAGGAGAGACCTTAATCATGATCCCAAGTTCGGATCACAAACTAAGCCAAACCTTGGCTTAGCTGCTACATTGTGCTGACCTAAAATAACCTTTGGAGGAGCAAAGCAACTGTGACCTTCTCCTTGGGATCCTGCATGTTTGTGGTAAGCCACGGTTTGGCTTAGCATGACATGTGCACAAATATTAACTCTCTTGCAGATTAAGACATATATTTTGGGGATAACGTAGGGGGAGTGGAGAGAGAAGGAGGTTGTAAGCCACTCAGAGAACTTTGGAGGAAGAAGATAAAAATATAAATAAATAAAGGGGTCTGTGAGCCCAAAGTATTCACTCAGAGAGGAGACTCCCCACTGCATCTCTGCATGTTTTTCCTGCTCTGGCTGATTCCTTCCAATTATCCTCCAACACAGGGGGGTAAAAGGATAAGCAGACTTCCCCCATTTTGTCCATTTATCATTTCATGGATACATTCTGTGGTCGACTCCTACATTTCAGGTTAATTAGGAGAACTTCCAAACATTAATTCCAGAATTACAATCCAAGGAGTTGTTGAATATTTCAGTTCTTTCTGTTCATTCTTCCTGTCCCTCCCCCATGTTATTAACGTGCATTATGGACATTTGTAAAATGGATCTGGTGTGATCATATTTATGACTGCATCTAGATTCTTTTCAATAGTGTTTATTAATGCATGATGTAACTGTGATTGGCAAGGACAAACAGACAAAAAGAATAATGATATAATATACAACTCTTTTCAAGAATGCAATTTTTGCAGTATTTTATCACTATGTATATCTGCATTATTAAGGTAGACAGGAGAGAAATTCAAATGACTGAATGTTCTTCCACATAAAATAATCCCAAAACACACATAAAACCTGCAACTCAGAAAAGAATTAATCAGAACTCTGTTCCTGACATGCCAGTTTTGACTGTCTGAGTAATATTTTATTTGTATTGCCACTATGCTTGATTAAATAGATAAAGCAACATATATATTATAGCTATACAAGAATAACTGGCTTCTTGATTACTTATATGCTTTTAGGAAATGAAATAGGCAAGTTCTTCCCAATCAGGTCTTTGCCATACCCAGTTCCATATTTTGGACAATGATGCTACTATGGCAATGATGAGTTGCTGTTGTTATGTGCCTTCAAGTCAATTACGACTTATGGCGACCCTATGAATCAGCAACCTCCAAGAGCATCTGTCATGGACCACCCTGTTCAGATCTTGTAAGTTCAGGTCTGTGGCTTCTTTATAGAATCAATCCATCTCTTGTTTGGCCTTCCTCTTTTTCTACTCCCTTCTGTTTTTCCCAGCATTATGGTCTTTTCTAGTGAATCCTGTCTTCTCATTATGTCTCCAAAGTATGATAACCTCAGTTTCACCATTTTAGCTTCTAGTGACAGTTCTGGTTTAATTTGTTCTAACGCCCAATCGTTTGTCTTTTTCGCAGTCCATGGTAGGCACAAAGCTCTCCTCCAACACCACATTTCATAGGAGTTTATTTTTCTCTTATCCGCTTTTTTCACTGTCCAACTTTCACATCCATACATAGAGATCGAGAATACCATGGTCTGAATGATCCTGACTTTAGTGTTCAGTGATACATCTTTGCATTTGAGGACCTTTTCTAGTTCTCTCATAGCTGCCTTCCCCAGTCCTAGCCTTCTTCTGATTTCTTGACTATTGTCTCCGTTTTGGTTAATGACTGCTCCAAAGTATTGATAATCCTTGACAAGTTCAATGTCCTCATTGTCAGCTTTAAAGTTACATAAACCTTATGTTGTCATTACTTTAGTCTTTTTGATGTTCAGCTGTAGTCCTCCTTTTGCGCTTTCCTCTTTCACTTTCATCAGCATTTGTTTCAAATCATTACTGGTTTCTGCTAGTAGTATGGTATCATCTGCATATCTTAAATTATTGATATTCCTCCAATTTTCACACCTACTTCAATTTGGTTCAATCCCACTTTTTGTATATGCTCTGCATATAGATTAAACAAATAGGGTGTTGAAATACACCCCTGTCTCACATCCTTTCCGACTGGGAACCAATAGGTTTCTCCATATTCTGTCCTTACAGCAGCCTCTTGTCCAGAGTATAGGTTGCGCATCAGGACAATCAGATGCTGTTGTACCCCCATTTCTTTCAAAGCATTCCATAATTTTTCATGAACTACAAAGTCAAAGGCTTTGCTGTAATCTAGAAATCACAGGGTGATTTTCTTCTGAAATTCCTTGGTCCGTTCCATTATCCAACTTATGTTTGCAATATGATCTCTGGTGCCTCTTCCCTTTCTAAATTCAGCTTGGACGTCTGGCATTTCTTGCTCCATATATGGTAAGAGCCTTTGTTGTAAAATCTTGGGCATTACTTTACTTGCATGGGATATTAAGGAAATAGTTCGATAATTACTGCATTCCCTGGGATCCCCTTTCTTTGGAAGTGGGATATACATTGAACGCTTCCAGTCTGTGGGCCATAGTTTATTCCATATTTCTTGACAATTTTTTCTCAAAATTTGGACAGATTCAGTCTCAGTAGCTTGTAGCAACTCTATTGGTATGCCATCTGTTCCTGGTGATTTGTTTCTTCCAAGTATTTTAAGAGCAGCTTTCACCTCACATTCAAAAATTTCTGGTTCTTCATCATACGGTTCCCCCATGAATGAATCTGTCATCCTGGCTTCTCTTTTATAGAGTTCTTTAGTGTATTGCTTCCATCTTCCTTTAATTTCATCTCAATCAGCCAGTGTGGCCCCCTGTTGATTATTCAACATCCCTACTCTTGGTTTAAATTTCCCTTTCATTTCTCTAATCTTTTGGAATAGGGCTCTTGTTCTTCCCTTTTTGTTGTCCTATTTCTATACAATAACTATTGTAATAGTTCTCTTTGTTTCTACATACTAGTCGCTGTATTGTTGCATTTAGGGTTCTGACCGTATTTCTATCTCCTCTTGCTTTTGCTTTCCTTCTCTCTTGAACCATTTTAAGAGTTTGTTCAGTCATCCATTGAGCTCTTTCTCTCTTTTTAACTAGAGGTGTTGTCTTTTTGCATTTTTCCCTGATAATGTCTCTGACTTCACTCTTTTTTTTTTTATAATTTTTATTCAAATTTTTCCAAAAACAAACAAAACAAAGTCAAAAAAAATAACAATACAACAACAAAAAATGAAAATAAAATAGTTGACTTCCGATTTGTCACAGATCAGCTATAAGTATATAATATACATCAAACCTGTCCCTTAATATATACATACAGAATCCCTTTTCTCCATAGGCTGTCTTAATTAATCGTCAAATCCCAGTATCATCATTTTATTTTGATCGTTCAACAAAAAGTCCAAGAGAGGCTTCCATTCCTTAAGAAATGTATCCGTCGATTTTTCTCTAAGTAAACATGTCAATTTATCCATTTCTACTAAGTCCATTAATTTCAATAGCCATTCTTCCATTGTTGGTGTTGATTCCATTTTCCACTTTTGTGCATATAATAATCTTGCTGCCGTAATCATATATAATATTATTCTTCCATATTTCTTTTCTATTTGTTTATCCATAAAACCCAATAAAAAAAATTCTGGTTTTGACTGAATATTTATCTTTAGAATTTTTTGCATCTTCCTACCTATCTGTGCCCAAAATGATTTTGCCTTTTTACATAACCACCACATATGATAAAATTATCCTTCTTGTTGTTTACATTTCCAACAAACATTAGAAACATTACTATACATTTTTGACAACTTTTCTGGAGTCATGTACCAACGGTACATCATTTTATAAAAATTTTCTTTAAGATTATAGCATAGTGTAAATTTCAAACCTTTTTTCCACATATTTTCCCATTGATCCATTTGTATATTATAACCAAAATTTTTTGCCCACTTTACCATACACTCTTTTACTTGTTCTTCCTCCATATCCATTTTCAATAAGAGTTTATACATTTTCGCAATTATATTTTCATCATTTGTACACAGTCCTATTTCAAAATCAGATTTACTTATTTCAAACCCATACATTTTCTTGTCCATTTTATATCTTTCTAACAATTGTAAATAGGCAAACCATTGAAAACTATATCCTTCCTTTGTCAGTTGTTCTCTCTCTTTCATTGTATATTCTCCATGTACATTTTCTAATAGTTCTTGATAAGTTAACCATTTCTTTTTTCCAGCCATTTCTATAAAACGCTTCTTGGCTTGAGACACATAATGGTATTTTCGAATAAAACCTTGGTTTATATCTATTCCATATTTTCAACAGAGGACGTTTTATAAAATGATTGTTAAAGTCTACATTTACTTTTACTTTGTCATACCATAGATATCCATGCCATCCCCACTTCAAATTATGGCCCTCCAAATCCAGTAGTCTTTTATTCCTCAATAAGATCCATTCCTTTATCCAGACTAGACAGCAGGCAGCAAAATAAAGTCTCAGATTTGGTAATCCCAGTCCTCCTCTTTCTTTGGCATCTTGTAGTAATTTAAATTTGACTCTTGGTT
The DNA here is from genome assembly GCF_030035675.1 of Rhineura floridana. Taxonomy (NCBI): domain Eukaryota; kingdom Metazoa; phylum Chordata; class Lepidosauria; order Squamata; family Rhineuridae; genus Rhineura; species Rhineura floridana. The sequence continues at coordinate 40,853,505 of NC_084486.1, read as the reverse complement.
TTTTTCCTTGCCATACAAATTTAGAGATATCTTTTTGCCATTGTTTAAAAGGTAAATCAGAGGATATTACAGGTATTGTTTGAAACAAAAACATCATTCTCGGTAATACATTCATTTTTATCACAGATATTCTACCCATTAATGACAGTTGTAGTTTATCCCATCTTAGCAAGTCTTTCTTAATCTCTGTCCATAATTTTTCATAATTATTATGAAACAACTTTGAATTTTTATTTGTCATAATGATACCTAAATATTTCAACTTTTTCTCTATTGTAAAATCTGTCTTGTCCATTAACTCTTTCTGTTCCCTTAAAGTTAAATTTTTCACCAACATCTTTGTTTTTTGATTGTTGATCTTAAATCCTACTAACGGTCCAAATTCTTTTAATTTGTCCATCAATACATTAATTCCTTCCAAAGGATTTTCTAGTACAATTATCAAATCATCAGCAAATGCTCTCAATTTATATTCTTCTTTTTTTATCTTTAATCCCGAAATTCTTTTATCTTGCCTTATATCTCTAAGCAGCACTTCTAAGACCAGAATAAATAAAAGAGGAGATAAAGGACATCCCTGTCTTGTACCCTTTTGTATTTCACATGAATCCGTTAAATCTCCGTTAACAATTATCTGAGCCTTCTGAGATGTATAAATCGATCTAATCCATTTTATAAAATTGTCTCCAAAATCCATTTGCTCCAAAACCTGAAACATAAATTTCCAATTCAAATTATCAAATGCTTTTTCAGCATCTAAAAAAATCAAAGCTGCTTGTTTATCATTTCGTTGTTCTAAATATTCCAAGACATTCAAGACATTCCTGACGTTGTCACGTAATTGTCTTTTAGGTAAAAACCCTGATTGATCTTCCTGAATAAATTGTTGCAATATTATTTTCAATCTTTCTGCCAAGATCATTGTAAAAATTTTATAGTCATTATTCAATAGAGATATTGGTCGATAATTTTTTGTTTTAGTTAAATCTTGCTCCTCTTTAGGTATTAATGTTATATTAGCATTTTTCCAACTATCCGGTATCTTTCCCTCTTGCAGAATAAGATTCATTGTAGACTGTAAAGGTAGTAAGAGTTCTTCCTCCAAACATTTATAATACATTGCAGATAACCCATCTGGTCCTGGTGCCTTTCCTAATTTAATTTTGTTTATAGCTTCAGATATCTCTCTTAACGTAAAAGGGCCATTAATAGCTTGTCTCTGAAAGTCTGTAATTTTAGGCAAATTCTGTTTAGATATATACTCTTCTATTTTTTCAGATGGAATTTCCTGACATTTGTACAATGTTGAATAATATTGATGAAAAATCTTTTTAATTTTTACATTATCTGTCAACGTCTCATCTCCTTCTTGTATCTTTAAAATGATATTTTTTTGACGTTCTTTTCTTAATTTATATGCTAACCATTTCCCAGGTTTATTTGCAAATTCAAAAGTCCTTTGTTTAGCAAAATTTAGTTTTCTTTCAATTTCTCTAACTGTCAGCATTGATACTTGCTTCTGTAACATTTTGATTTGATTTACAATAGAAACTTTAGTTGGATTCTTTTTCAATTCTTCCTCTTTTTGTTTTATTTCTTCCAAAATTAATTGCATTTTCTGTTGTTTCTTTTTTTTTAATTCAGAGTTACATTTAATAAGATATCCCCTCATAAATGCCTTACTTGTATCCCAAACAATATTTTCACTTGTTCCTTTATGTAAATTATGTTCAAAAAACTCTTTTAATTTCTTCTTACATTCTTGTACTACTTTGTCATTCTGTAATAAAGATTCATTTAGTCTCCATCTAAATCCAAGATTTTTCTTTTTTAAAGTTAATATCACAGGGTTATGATCCGAAAAAGTTTTTGGTAATATATCCATTTTAAAAGTGTCCTTCGCTAAAATTTTAGACATCCAGATCATATCAATCCTCAAGAATGTTTTGTGTCTTTCTGAGAAATAAGTAAATTCCTTTGCATTATCATTTATATATCTCCAGGTATCCACCAATTCTAAATGTTCCATCAGTTTAAAGCAAATCTTCGGTAATTTACCCTGTGTCTCTTTGATATTTTTTTCAGAAAGCCTATCAATTTTTGGTGAGATTACCCCATTCCAATCACCCATAACGCACCAATGGTCATATGAAAACTCTGACAATTTTTCCATAAGTCCTGTGTAAAACCTTGTTTTATCTTCATTGGGGGCATAGATACCCACTATCAAAATGTTTGTACCCTGTAGAGTAATTTCAACCCCCACAAATCTACCACTATCATCCAGTAATACCAATTTAGGAAGCAATTGTGGGTTAATGTAAAGAACAACTCCATTTTTTTTTTTGGTCCAGCCGAAATAAATTCTTCACCCAAATTTTTACAAATCAAATATTTGGAATCTTTCTTCTTAATATGAGTTTCTTGTAAACAAATTATATCCAATTTTAATTTTTTCAAATAGTGAAACACTTTCTTTCTCTTCTGCGCCGTATTAGCTCCATTTATATTCCAAGTTAGATATTTGTAATCCATCTTTAAGCGTGTATTTTAAAATGTGCCTGATGCTCCTTTTAATCCATCATCTTCCTTTCCTTCCTCTGCATATCTTTGTTGACTTTGTTCCCCAGGAATTATATCCATATCTTTGAGTTTATCTTCATCCATATCTTTTGAAGCTTTTCTCAAGAAGTCCCTTGCTTTTTGAACAGTATTCAATCTATATTTCTGTTGTCTGAATGTAAAGATCACTCCTTCTGGAACATCCCATCTAAATTGAATTTTGCGTTGCTTAAGTTTCTCTGTAAGGAAAGCATATTCTTTTCTCTTACGTAAAAGTCTAATAGGAATTTCTTTCATCACCAGTATTTCCTTACCATCAATTTTAAAGGTATTTTTAAAGTGTTGCTGTAATACCATATCTCTGGTCGTCTTCTTTATAAAATGAACAAGCACATCTCTTGGAATTTTATTCATTGTTGCATATCTGGAATTAATTCTATACACTTTATCTATTTCAAATTCCATCCGATCTTCATTCAAATCCAGAAATTTTACTAGAGCATTAACAATTTTATCTCTGATGTCTTCACCTGTTTCCTCAGGAATTGCACGGAATCTCAAACAATGTTCTTTATTTTTCATTTCAGTCACAGCCATATAGTCCAAGTTTTTTTCTAATTCCAGATTTAATATATCTGTTCTATTCTCCAAGATTTGTACCTTTTCTTTAGTGTTTTTTGCATCCTCCTTTATTTGCCCAATTGTCCCTTTAATCTCATCCACTTGTGTTTTAATATAGTCTTTTATATCTGTCAATTCAGTTTTCATTTCCTGTTTTATATCATTAATCCCTTCCATTATTTTTTGAAACATATCTGGGGGTATAACCCCTTCCTGTGGATCAGTAGAACTTCTTCGCTCCTGGGTCTTAGTTGCTTTTTTAGTTGTCATTTTCAAGAAAAGCCTTTAATTTCTGATATTAATCACTGTTCCAAAACCTAGAGGCAGTCTATTTCTTTTTTTTTCCTCCACCAACAAAAAAGTTAATATTCCAGGCCTGTTATTGAAGTCCAGCCAGCACAGCACAGTTCTTATCTACATCCAAGAATGCAAAACAATTCTGGTTGCCAACACCAAACAATTGGTAACATATACGAGCAGCAGATTCGTCCAAAAAGAAATAGTCCAAAGAGAAAAATAGTCCAAAATATAATAATTACCTCTCATCCGTTTTTAAACTTTAAAACTCCAAATTCAGGCCAGCTTTTTGTCGTAAAAAAAGTATATAAGTTGTTTACATTTTCTTTCTTCCTTAATTATATTTAAAAGAGAAAAAGTATGACTCACCCAGGTTTCTCAGTTGCTGATTCGTAAACAAATCCCTTTTATTGTAGTAATTTAAGCCAAATGATAAGATTTAGACAGAAGTAGGCTCGCTGGTTAAGAACGTTTTTTTTAAGAAGAGAAAAAAAAACGCTTCGCTTTTTTCCAGTACAGCTTGCGTGGAAATCCTGACTCCGTCTTCAGCCGATCGGCATGCCTTCTTATCTCAGGGATTTCCTGATCAATTCCAGCCGCCGACAGCTCAACGAAGTCTTGTGGAAAATCTGATCGGTTCTCCTATACCTTGGAGAACATTTAAGCCAGTCCAAGATTCCTCTTGGCTGGCTTTTAACCTGAAAAAAGCTTCCTCTGAGGCAGAGCTCCCTCAGAGACAACCACCAGCCAGCACTCCTTCCGGGAAGTCGTCTCTGACTTCACTCTATAGTTCTTCTGGTTCTCTGTCAACTAAGTTTAAAGCCTCAAATCTGTTCCTTATTTGATCTCTATATTCTTCTGGGATGTTGTATAAATTGTATTTTGGCATGATGATTGCTTTGTTTTTCTTCTTTAGCTTTACTCTGATTTTCCATATGACCAGTTCATGGTCTTGTTTTCACAGAAAGTATGGAATTTCTCCATCTTCTGCTTCCAATTGTATAGTCAATTTGATTCCTATATTGACCATTTGGTGATGTCCACGTGTAGTCGTCTTTTCAGTTGTTCAAAAAATGTATTCGCAGGAAACAAATTATTGGCTTCACAGAATTCAATAAGTCTTTCTCCTGCTTCATTTCTGTCTCCTAAGCCCCATTTCTCCACAATTCCTAGTTCTTCTCTGTTCCCTACTTTTGCATTCCAGTCCCCCATAATTATCAGCACATCTTGTTTTGGTGTGTGTTCAATTTCTTCCTGTACTTCTGCATAAAATCTCTCCAATTCCTCTTCTTCTGCATTTGCCGTTGGAGCATAAAGTTGGATGATGGTTATGTTAATAGGTTTCCCATTTAATCTCATTGATATCACTCACTCAGACCATGCGTTGTAGCTTTTTATTGCTTTTGCTACATCACTCTCACTAGTAAAGCAACCCTGTTTCTTCTTAATTTCTAATTTCCTGCATAAAATATTTTGTTGTTGCCTGATTGAAAATGTCCCATTCCCGTCCATTTTAATTCACTCACGCCAAGTATTGTAATGTTGATATGTTCCATTTCTTGCTTGACAATTTCTAACTTTCCCTGGTTCATGCTTCTCACGCAATGATGAGTATTTGCATCCTAATCTTCAGCGATTCCATTAACTTGGATGTATAGATGTATATATTGGCTCGATACGCTGAGTCATTCCCTGTGTTGGGAATAGGTTAATTGTTACACTGTAAATGTGTGAAGGACACACAGCTGCACCGGATCAAAGGGCTTGGCTATAAAACACAAGCTCAGGGAGCCAGACTGTGTGGGGGGATGAAAGTAGGAAAGAAGTATATGTTGGTGACTGTTTTCTATTTGCACTCTGATAAAGTTTGTTTTTGCTTGCACAAAGCCAAAGAGTGTTGGAGTGCTTTCTTATCGTTTTACTAACCAGACGCGCTGTTAACACGCACATCTCTGTGTTCTCCGATCAACAAGCCGCGAGTAACCTGTTGGTTCGGGACACAGAGTCTAACAGAGGGTTATGGGCCCAGCCATAGCAGCGCTTTTGGAGCAGTGAAACGGACACAGAAACATCAAAAGCAAAAAGAAGCCGAGGGGTAAAAGGATGGCAGCGTTTGGAGGCGTGTCCATTCCCTTGGAGCGGCTGGGAAGCACCAACTATGCCTACTGGAAGGTAAAGACTGAGATGCTTCTGGTGAAGGAGGGCGTGTGGCACACAGTTGCAGAAGATGACCCCCCTGCACCCCCACCACCAGAGTGGATAAGAGCGGAGGAGAAAGCAAAAGCTCTAATAATCCTAGCTCTGGAAAATGAACAGTTAATACATGTAAGGGGAATACAAACCGTGAAGGGAGTGTGGGCTGCTTTAAGGAATGCGCACGTGAGGAATACAGCAGGAAGCAAGGTCCTACTTGCAAAAAGACTGTATCAAACACATTACCAGGAGGGAAAGTCCATGCAGAGGCATTTACAGAACTTACATTTGTTTGCTGACCTGCAAGAAATGGACGTACAGCATACACAAGAACAAATGGCATACATAATGCCATCCACTTTAAATGCTTCCTGGGACGGCGTAATCAGCATGCTGGAAACTTTGCCAGATGCGGAGCTCAGCATGAATTATATTACAGGCAAGTTATTACAAGAGGCAGAACGCTGACAAGAGAAAAGCAGACAGAGCCACAAGGAAAACCCGGAGCGGAGTGAGCGAGGATCCAAAGCATATGGAGTGAGACGCTGTTACAAATGCGGTTCCCGGACTCATCTGCACAGACAATGCCCAGCTGAGATGACGGGAAAAACACAACTCGATAAAGACCCTTTCACAGTGCATGTCGTAAGAACAAAGGAAAAGGACAATGAAATGGACAGAACGTCCTGGGTGGTCGACTTGGGAGCAAGCCATTTTTTGGTCAACGATGAAAAACAGTTTAAATCCATGACCCCAACAATGCAACAAAACGTCTACTTAGCAGATGGAAGCTGTCGAGCAGTAAAAGGGGTAGGAGTGGTGTATTTAACCTGTCTACAAACTCTAGTAACTAATGTTATTTATGTTCCTAGCATGGATAGAAACATAATGTCTGTTGCCAAGTTAAATGACATGAATTATGTTGTACACTTTGAAAAAGGGGAATGCACGATATGTAAGGGCAATAATATATGTGTGAAAGGAGAGTTCAAAGAGGCATTGTTTATAGTAAATGACAAATCCCCAAAACGTGTAAATGCAGTAGGAAATAAGCCACCTCATGACAAATGTATTCACATGTACCACAAACGGTTGGGTCATGTAAGTTCTGCAACGCTTCTAAAAACACAGAAACACAGTGCAGATTTAAGGTTTAAAAACTGTACCAAGTATGAGAGCTGCGATGTTTGTAATGAATGGAAGTCAGCAGCAGCTCCTATCCATAAAGAAAAGCTGAAAAGCACGCAGAGACCGTTTCAGCTCGTACACATGGATCTGGCCGGTCCCTTTAAGCAATCAAAATGCTACGCCAGGTTTTATTATGTTTTAATTGATGACTACACGAGGTTCTCGTATGTTTACTTGCTGCATAACAAAGCAGAAGCGGCAGGGAAACTGAAACATTTTGTAGAATGGGTGGAGGATAGATTCAAAACCAGGATATCAGGACTCTGGTCTGATAGAGGAGGAGAATTCATATCCTCAAACCTGCAAAAATACCTCTTCGACAAAGGAATAAAACATGAACTAACAGCCCCTTTTTCTCCACATCAGAACGGGCTGGCAGAGAGGTACAACAAATTTTTACAAGACACAGTGAGAGCAATGTTAGCTGACTCCCCACTTGCTAGGGAATTCTGGAGTAAATGTACAATATATGCTAACTATCTGTTGAATAGAGTATATACAAGTGCTGTGAACTGTACACCTTATGAAATGTTGTTTGGGACAAAACCATATCTAAAACATGTAAAGAAATTTGGTGCTGTATGTTGGGCTCATATTCCGAAGCCTCAAAGGAAAGGGAAGCAAGGTCCAAGAGCACTAAAGGGCTACTACCTCGGTTTTGAGGGGGCATATCATAGAGTGTGGTTGATAAAGGAGAAACGTCTACAGGTGTGTAGGAGTGTACAAACCCAGGAGCAAAACTGGGACAACAATAGGCAACACACAGAAATACTCATAGATAGCAATCACGAAGAGTTACGGGAAAGGAATGTAAATCCTAATCCCCGGGAAGAGAGGGGAGGGGAAAAAGCTGCAACCTCAGTAACAGATGTAAAACAAGAGGCAGAGGACAAAGAGGAAAGTGAGTGTGTGAATGAGGAAAAGCAAAACATAGTACAGACCGAAGTGACAGAACCCATAGAAGACCCTGCACCCATCCTAAGGAGGTCAGAAAGATCAAACCTTGGAAAACCACCAGATAGATTTAAAATAAACAATGTCGTGTCCAGTAATGTAGAACCCACCTCTTATGAGGATGTAAAAGGGTTACCCGCCAAAGAAGCGCAGCTGTGGCATATTGCTGTGAAAGAGGAACTGCTCGCAATGTCCAAAAATGGTACATGGATGCTGGAAACTCTACCTTGTGACGGAAGGGCTATAGGGTGTAAGTGGGTCTTTAAAATCAAAAGAGACAGTTCAGGAAAGCCACAACGCTACAGGGCACGTTTAGTGGCAAAGGGTTTCCATCAACATTATGGCTCTGACTATGATGCCGTGTTCGCTCCTGTGGTGAAGCACGAAACAATAAGGCTTATGCTGAAAGTGGCTGCCAACAGGAATATGCAAGTACATCATTACGATGTTGACACGGCGTTCCTGTATGGGGACCTCCAGGAAACCATATACATGGAGCAACCCCCTGGTCATATAGAGAGCCCAGCACTAGTCTGCCGATTAAAAAAGGCTATCTATGGACTCAAGCAAAGTGCCCGTTGCTGGAACAAGAAATTACATGACATTTTGACAGAGATGGCATTTTGGTGTAGTGTAGCTGATCCCTGCCTATATATTTGTGACACAAAAGAAGGAAAGACGTTCTGCCTAGTTTTTGTAGACGATATTTTATATGTGTGTGGTACTGCATGTGAGGAGAATGCATTCAGCACACAGTTGCAAAAACAGATAAATATAAAGTGCCTAGGTCCCATACAGCAATACCTTGGAACGGAGATACTTAGGCAGGCAGATGGCAGTTTTGTGCTGCATCAGACCGCAAAAATACAGCAAGTACTCAGGGAGGTGGAAATGGTTGAATGCAAACCGGTGAATACCCCCATGGTGGTAGATTTTCAAAGAGAACAAGATAGCCAGAAGATGTCAAATCCCAGTGTGTTTAGAAGTATGGTGGGCAAACTATTGTATATTGCGAACATATCCCGGCCGGATATCAGCAATGCGATAGGGATCCTTGGCAGGAGAGTGTCAAACCCCACGGACTATGGTTGGATGGGCCTAAAAAGGGTGATAAGATATCTGAAGGGCACCTGTGGTACAAAACTGTTAATATCAGCCAGTCAGGAGAACGGTGTAGAATGTTATGCGGATGCAGACCACGCATCTGACCCCACTACCAGAAAGTCCACAACAGGGATAGCCATAATGATACAGGGATCTCTGATCGAGTGGACTAGTAGGAAACAGTCTGTTGTGGCCATCTCCAGTACTGAGGCCAAATATATAAGCCTATCCACTGCATGCAATGAGCTGCTATGTTATCAACAAATATTGCAGGACATTGACCTAGCCATAAGCACGCCCTATATTATGCAGGAAGACAACCAAGCTTGTATACCCATGGCCAAATCGGAAAACAACACAAAAAGGACCAAACACGTTAGTATTCGGTACCATCACGTGAGAGACTGTGTGCAACGTGGTCTGATTGAGCTATACCACTGTGAGACCACCAGAATGGTTGCTGATGTTCTCACAAAGCCACTGTGTGCGGATAAACACATACACCTCACAAAATTGCTGGGACTCATATGACTGACAAAATGTTTGTAAACAAAACCCTGTACTCTGTTTGTATGTATAAACTGTTGTAAATAAAATGGTAACATGAACAACAAAATGTAACAGCGGAGCAACAGAGGCACCCAACATCGTGGAATGAGGTGGGGGCTGTTGGCTCGATACGCTGAGTCATTCCCCGTGTTGGGAATGGGTTAATTGTTACACTGTAAATGTGTGAAGGACACACAGCTGCACTGGATCAAAGGGCTTGGCTATAAAACACAAGCTCAGGGAGCCAGACTGTGTGGGGGGATGAAAGTAGGAAAGAAGTATATGTTGGTGACTGTTTTCTATTTGCACTCTGATAAAGTTTGTTTTTGCTTGCACAAAGCCGAAGAGTGTTGGAGTGCTTTCTTATCGTTTTACTAACCAGACGCACTGTTAACATGCACATCTCTGTGTTCTCTGATCAACAAGCTGCGAGTAACCTGTTGGTTCGGGACATAGAGTCTAACAGTATATGCATGATGTATAGATTTCCATGGAACTTACTTCCAATATGTTTTAGGTTAGAGCATCTAGGCCTGTACACGCATCTGCAACAATGAAATGTCTATGCAGTAAGGCAGCAAAATCTCCTGCTTCCTCATGCCATATCCACCAATGCCCATCAATGCAACACGTGTATGCTGTAAATTCCTGCATGTTTCCCATAGATAAGGAATTGTGTGCAAAAATTCAATCCAACCCAGCAGCCAAGTCTGGTCTGTGCACACCAACCCCCTTTCAAAAAGCTAGACTCCTACTATTCAATGGGGGGGGGAGGGAAGTTACTCAGTGGTACTGAAATGCATGTGAATATTGATAAAATAGATCCCCCAAAAAACAATATCAGTGTGATTGTATTTATTTCACTCACCCCACCAAACTGCTGACTGGCAGGATCACATTTTTTTAAGAGGGGCTGTATGCACACAGCCTCAGTTGATGTGTGCTCATTCTGTTGGACCAGGGCTGCAAGGTTTAGCCTGCTAACTTGAGCAGGAAAGATTGCAGAGGCTAACACAGGAATGTACACAGATATATTACATTCAGATGTCAGAGACCATGTAAGGAGCAGGTTAAATCAGGTGTTCACCCTTATCAGACATTCAATATGCCCATTTTTGCAAATATGTGCACTGGCTTTTAGTACTTTGATAAAGTGCCCTTTGCCTTAATATACGTGGCAGCTTCTCGACATTAATTCTTAAACAAGAACATTAAGAACTTTGCATGCATCCCTTGAATGCAAATTACCAAAATTGTGTAGAAATAAAACTAACTGACCAGGTGAAATGAAATGCATCTAGGTCACATTATTCAGAGTATTCTGTCTTTTGTTCTTTTGCTATTATTTCTTCTGTTTTTATTAGATGTCATCTACCGCAGACTGACTGTTTTGCCTTCAGGTGTTTCAATTATTTATGAACATGAAATACTTTCTGTGTTTCACCGTTGATAGTTTCCACTTGTCACCTAAATGACTTTGTGCATGAACAGTATAATCTATGTTTAATTTTGGAAGCTCTATTAGAAATCTCTCCTTTTTAAAAAAATCCTATGCTTCCCTGTCTCTCTGCAGCCTTTTACTGACCTCCAGTTTCAGTGGAATTTTGGCCCCATGAGAGATTGTAGTAGTGATTTGTGATGTCTGAAACAATAACTGAGCTATAAAACCACATGCCTTCATTTGAAATTCCAGTCCTCTGTAATATCTTTGAATGGTTGTATTTTCTCTTAGCCCAATCCACTTGTTTGTAGATTTCTCAATTTACACTCTCGTGCATAAAAGGGAAGTTACTCATTTAACGCTAGATTCAATTTACTGAACTCAGGCTGCAGTCGTATATACAAACATTTCACTGAAATTACTGGGATTTACATCCACAAAACAAGTTTATTTCAAATGCTAGGCATTTCAACTGCAGCCTTCAAATCACTTCCTGCAATGTAGCTTCAGTGTGATATGTCAATAGTAAACAGTGTCTACAATCCTACACTGCAATCCTAAACTTGTTTACTCAGAAGTAAGCTCTATTGAACTAATTGAGGCTTCCTGACAACTGTGGAGATCCAGGTTCACATCTCTGTGAAGCTCACTAGGTAAATTACTTCATCTCAGCTTGACCAACCTCACAGGGTTGCTGTGAGGATAAAGTGGAGTGATAACCATGTATACCCTCCTGAGCTTCTTGGACAAAGGGTAGGATACATATAAGGCATTCTTCATTCTTTTTCGAGAACAGGTGGTACAATAACATAACAACAATTCGGATAGCTTATTAGGGCACTGAACCTATCAGTTGATGGCATTAGGAGATGCACCTGAAGCACTTGTATAAGGAAGCATGTTTCCAGGAGAGCCAGGATTGTCAAATGGTTAAGAAGTCAGAATAATCTTGCAAGTTTGAGATCATTCTTGTTGTGCTGTGCTTTTTAACAGGCTATTTGTTGTCTACCTAGACTCCAGTGATGATGCAGGCCTGTGCTGTCAGAAGATCTATACTGGCCTTGAGGGACAGCTGGGCATTGTCACTACACCAATATTTATTTATTAAACATTTATATCCTGCCTTTCCAAAACTTCAGGAGGATACCTAGAGAGGTACTGGGCTCTCTAGCTCTGGAGGCATTCAAGAGGCAGCTGGACAACCACCTGTCAGGGATGCTTTAAGCTGGATTCCTGCATGTAACAGGGGGTTAACAGGGTCAACGGTCTTACAGGCCCCTTCCAACTCTACTGTTCTATGTTTCTACTATTCTATATGCTCACAGTCAAGACACTCTGGAATCCAAAGCACACTTTGAGAGCCCCATAGAAGTTCCCACTGTAAGGAGAGCTCCCATGAGGTTATCAGTTTTGAGGGGGCTTGTCCTCAGTGCCATTTCAGCCCTGGAATCTGGTAGCATATGTATTTGGATTCTATAGCACATGGGAGGAGAGCCTGGCTGGGAGTCCAGAGTTTGTGAGTTCAAATCCCTGCTCGTGTCTCCTGGGTGTCAAGGGCCAGCAAAAGATCACCCCCACAGTGAGTGGCTCAGGGGTTATGTGCCCTGCCACCTGTGCAGCTGTGGGCAAGCTGCATAGTCCCAAGGAGCCCAGTTGCCCCTCAGCTGGCAATTGTGGACAAGGAAGGGGCTGGCTTGTGTGGCTGTGGCAAGCTGAGCAGGCCCTAGCCAGCTGGGGAGGAATAGCCTCAGAAAGAGGCAATGGTAAACCCCCTCTGAATACTGCTTACCATGAAATCCCTATTCATAGGGTCGCCATAAGTCGGGATCGACTTGAAAGCAGTCCATTTGCATTATTTTACTATTAAGGAGATGTTTCCTGAAGTTGGTGTGATTAGAAATGGTGCTATAAAGGTCTGGGGGATGGTGTGCTAATCCAATTACAGATGGGTGTCTTTCTTCCAGCTTGTGTTGGACTGGCTTGGAAAATAAGCCAAACTGGAAATTGCTTGACATTTTCATTCCACACCCATACTTAACCCTCCATCCCTTTAAGCAAGACCACCAGGGCAGTACTAGCAGCACTATGTGAGCACAGAAGGAGAGAAAGAGGGAGATCTGATATCTTTTTCTCTCCTGTCCGGTGAGCAGGTAGTCCTGGTGGCCTTGCAAAATGTAGTCATCCAAAGAGTAACTTTATGGAACCCTGTCTCACCCTGTCTCACCCTTTCTCCCTGCAAAGGAACAAGTTAAGACTTTGGAAGTGGTTTGAAGACTAGGCAAAATAAGAGAGCCAGATGGTTCCCTTGCCCATGAAAAATCCCAGGTTTGGAAGTTAATCAGGTAAATGTATTTGTCTCTCTACTGGCTAAGCTGGTGTGGGTGCCATGCAGTCATGCTCTTTGAAAGGGAGGAGTCATCCAGAGATCTGGAGTGCAGGGAAATCAGTATGATGATGAAAAACAGTCCTCTCTATTCCAGTGGTTCCCAAACCTTTGTCCCTACAGACCACTTGAAAATTTCTGAGGGTCCTGGCAGAGGGGCTGTTGCTCAGTGGTAGAGCATCTGCTTTGCATGCAGAAGGCCCCAGGTTTGATCCCTGGCATCTCCAGGTAGGGCTGGGAGAGACTCCCTGTCTGAAATCCTGGAGAGCTGCTGCCAGTCAGTGTAGACAATACTGAGCTAGATGGACCAAAGCTGTGACTCAGTATAAGGGAGCTTCCTATGTTCATATGTTCCACTTAATGTTTTTCTGCCTATTGTAGCAATTATAATGCAGTATCCTAGATGCTATTCCCAATAGTTGGTATTCCCAATCTCTATGTATGGATGTGAAAACAGTAGATAAGAGAAAATCAACTCATTTGAAATGTGGTGTTGGAGGAGAGCTTTGCGCATACCACGGACTGTAAAAAAGACAAATAACTGGGTGTTAGAACCAATGAAACCAGAACTATCACTAGAAGCTAAAATGATGGAACTGAGGTTATCATACTTTGGGCACATAATGAAGACATAATTCAGCAGAAAAGACCATAATGCTGGGAAAAACAGAAGGGAGTAGAAAAAGAGGAAGGCCAAACAAGAGATGGATTGATTCCATAAAGGAAGCCACAGACCTGAACTTACAAGATCTGAACAGGGTGGTTCACGACAGATGCTCTTGGAGGTCGCTGATTCATAGGGTTGCCATAAGTCGTGATCGACTTGAAGGCAGATAACAACAAGAAGATGCTGCATGATTTTCAATTGTATGTTTATTGCTTCTTTTAATTCCTGCACTGTATTTTTTGTTTTTACAATTTGAATTCCATAGAATTCAAATGGTAAGTGTTCTTCACAAACACACCTTGGACCACGGACCACTGGTGGTCCACAGACCACAGTTTGGGAATCCTTGCTCTATTCCATCTGCATCAGGAGAGGCTTCACAGGTAGTTGACCAGTGTCTAACGACAGGGCTGAAATTTGATCCACTTCACATTTAAAGGTGAATCTACCTAATTCACACTTTCTGAGACAGTATGTGAACTGAAACATAGTCATCCTTCAAAATTTGCACTTCTGTGAAATTTGCAATGCAGTTCTCCAGCCAAATAACATATACAAATCCATGTACTATGGATAGCATATAAAAATGTATTATCTTAGGGTGAATTGCTTTTTTTCAAAAAAAGTTTATATTAAGCAAAATTGCATACAAAAATGTGTACATTAGGAGAAATTCACTAATGAATTTTCCTGAGGACTTTTTTTTTTTTAATTGCATCTTGATGTTGAAATGCGGAGAACTGAACTTAAAAACTGGAAAAATGAAAAATGGAGAGAAACCAAAACTGACAGAATTGGCCATCCTTTGGCTCTGGAGATAACAATGAGCTGGGTGAGGGCCAACAAACTGAAGGTGAATCTTGACAATACAAAGGTTATGTCAGTGGTTCCAGATATTTGATAGCTAACCTGTTTTAAACTAGGTAACTCTTTCCATCAAGGAGCAGATTTGTAGCCAGGAGTGTTCTTTGATTCTGAGCTGTCACTTGTAGGCCTCAGTGGCCTCATTGGCAAGGGTGCCTATGCCCAGCTCTAGATAATTTAGCAGCTAGACCTATTTCTGGACCAGGATAGCCTGGCCAGTTATCCACACTCTAATATCCATATAGACTACTGCATGTGCTCTTATGTGGGGCTTCCCTTGAAAACAGTCCAGAAGCTTCAGCTAGTGCAGAATGCTGCCACCCAGTTGTTTTCAGGTACAGTCAGACAGGTTCATATCTCTCCAGTCCTCAAAACAATGCACTGACAGCTCCTGGGCCTGATTCAAGGTGTTGACATTAGTCTATAAAGCCCTATATGATCTGGGCCAAAATACTTGCCAGAATACCTTTCCAAATACCTGTCACTGCAACCCTGAAGATCTCCCAGAGAGTCCCTATTCATGGTCCTGCCGACTAGTGTGGGGGATAGTGACACAAAACAGGGCATTTTTAGTGGTGGCACCCCATTATGGAACTCCCTCCTGACTGAGATACGACAATCCTTCACATTTGCTATATTTAGGTGATAGAGAAAAACATATTTATTTGTCCAGGCCTTTGAAACCTCTTGAGACATGCTTAAGTCTCTTTGCAAGGTTGTTGCAGGCTGAAATTTAGGCTTAATGTTGCTGTTTTTATAATGGATTTATGGATCTATTCTGCATTACTTTATATTTTACACTACTGTTTGTATTCTATGCTATGTTGTAAGCTGCCCTGTGCTCAGATCTGGAGTATATAAACTCTTCATTTTGACTGTTGCAGCAATGGTTAGTGCCAATAAAGGTAACAATTTATTGACCTTTTAATTTCTTTTAATGACTCCACACAGTTGCCTAATATTGGTTTAAAATGGGATGGTATTCTATTAATGTAATATATCAGAGAGCAAGATATATGATTACTAGTAATGAATGATGGATATATGCTTCCTCCAGGATGTCCTCCCTGGGGGCTTCCCAGAGGCATCTGGTTGGTCACTATGAGAAACAGGATGCTGAACAAGATAGGCTTTTAGTCTGATTCAGCTTCAGGGCATTTCTTAGGTTCTTAGGTTATCAGAACAGAGATCCATTTAGCTTATTATTATTACTCTTCTCAAACCTGGTGCTCTCCAGGTGCACTACATTTCCAACCAGCCTGAGCCAGCATACCCAATAGTGAATGATGACGGGAGCTGTAATCAAAAACATCTGGAGGGCACCAGGTTGGGGAAGGCTAGTTCCCCAAGGTCTTTTAGACTGTGTCTGTTCGTACTCTTGCAACCTGAGACCTCTTAACTGCAGTCATCAGAGAATGACCCTGGGACCTTATGCACATCAAGATGTGGTTGACCACTGAGGTATCATGCCCTTCCAAGGGGAAGTCAGATGTTGTAACACCCACCTATGTGAGTGCTCTATAGAAAATGAGGGGCCATATAATTATAACAGGGATCACCAACCTCTTTGGACCAATGGGCACACTTTGAACCTTGACAGAGGGTTGTGGGTACACAAAATGGTTGCCACTGGGGCAAGGCATAACACAAAATTAGAGAAAGTATAGTCATTGTTGCTTCTCCCCACCCCCCAGGCAACCTCATGCTTACCATGGGAAGTCAGCTATGTCTTGCTTGTCCAGCTACACAAGGCACAAGTAACTTGTTTTTGCCAATGTTAATTGGCCATCACTTACCTGAGAGTAAGTCCCATTAAACACAAAGAGACTTAGTTCTGAAACAGACACACATACCATTGTATTGTAAGTGAACTATACAGTGAATTCTTAATGAATGCCTAGACATCAGCTTCTGTATAGCAGGAGACATGCCTAAACCTCTTTGCAAAGTTTTCACCTTCTGCATTTGGGAAGGGGATTCTTTAATATCCACCCACACTTATTGTGTAGTAGTATTTGCAGGAAATGACTTCCAGGGAGTACCTGATCTTAGATAAGCCTACCATAGTTAAGATACATCCTGGTTGCAAGGGAAAAAAGAAAGGCAAACTACAGAGATTCCAAAGATGATTGCTGTAAACCGCCCTGAGAGCTTCGGCTATGGGACGGTATACAAATGTTAATAATAATAATAATAATAATAATAATAATAATAATAATAATAATAATAATAATAATAATAATTAGAAAACAAGAATGAAGCAGAAAAAGTGCACTAAAGGGGAACAAAAAACAGAAGCACTTTAGGACCCCAGAGACTTCTATTTCATGCTGTCCAAACAACTTACTTACCAATCACAGCCCTGACTTCACTCATTGGCTAAAACACTAATAGGCAAGAGCAGCCAGGCTGGCTCATTTCACAGAAATCACTTAGAAGGATACCTAGGACACCTGCACAGTTTGCTTCATAACTTTCTTTCTGGGACAGTTAGAGACTTACATTTTTAAAATGAAAGCTCAGAGTCTGGGGCCCCTGCCTGGGGGTACTAATGAAGGCCTTTGCAAGTACCCTGGTGCCAAGTTGGCAATCCCCAAATTAGAAAGTAGATTGAATTCCTTTATATATATATGAGGCTAGTCCTCCCCAGCTGGCTAGGGCCTGCTCAGCTTGCCACAGCTACACAAGCCACCCCTTCCTTGTCTGCCACTGCCAGCTGGGGGGCAACTGGGCTCCTTGGGACTATGCAGCTTGCTCACGGCTGCACAGGTGGCAGGGCATGTAACTCCTGAGCCAATCACTGTGGGGGTGATCTTTAGCTGGCCCTTTATATGTAGGAGACACGAGCAGGGATCTGAACTCACAGACTCTGGACTCCTAGCCAGGCTCTCCTCCCCACTGTGCTATACCAGCTGTTTATACATATATATACATTATTCTACTGTCTTGTTCTTAAGCCTAGCAAGGAGATCTCTAACTCCAATTGCAAAGAAGCACACTAACCTCCTAAATGCCCAAGGTTGTTTAATAATTCCAATGCTATGCCGTTTCTTCTGATCTGTGTGCTTGCTTCGACCAATAATTTCAACATATTTTAATCCTTTTCTAAACTTATTCTTGCAACTTTCATCTAGATTTTTATGTTTTTGTGATATTACAAAAATAAAGGAAGCACACAAGCTACTGGGATCAGATAGACTTAATTGTCTCATTTATTTTAGCTACTCTATGTGCCCTAAAAGTAAGCTGTAGATTAAAATGGGAGAAGTATACAGAACGTGCAGTTTGGTTCCTATTTTGGAATGGAAGTTGTCCCAGTAAGAAAGCAAACTGTACCAAACGGTCTGGAGAGAAAATCAGTATTCAAACACCAAGTGAGACAATTCTATTACTTAAAAATAGATTCTATCTTCAGTGACCTCTTTTAAATAAGTCTCAAGTGAATTTACTCCATGGAAGGTAATCAGACTGCAGTGAGTCCAGGGTTTCAGCCCAATAATGAAGGTCAAATTTTCATCATTATGAAGGATTTCATCATCATCATCACTATTAAAAGGATTTATATACTGCATTTCGTTTTGAGAAGCAATGCCAAGGCAGTTCAGAAGCAAGTAAAAGTCATCTGTAAAATAACTACAAAACCAATTATAAAAATATAGCTACAGATAATTAAAATACATAGGAAAACAATTTCATCAAAACATTAAAACATCCATAATTAAAATGTATAATAAACAAGTGCATTACAACAGCATAACAGTTAATACAGTCAAGTCAGGAGATCAGTAGAATCCTTGTCTAAACAGGTGTGTCTTCCAACGTTGGTAGAATATCAATGGGCCCCTCATATTTCAGCAGGGAGAGCATTCAACAACACTGGCGCCACCAGTGAAAAAAATCCTCCTCTGTGTTACCACAAGTCTTTCTTTCATTTGCCAAGTCCCACTCCATCTATAAAAACTTAAGTGGTTTTCCTTTTTAGCACATATAGACTATGTTGAGTCTTGAGACAGAATAGGTATCAGTGTACCATGGCCTAACTGGCTTCCAACTGAGCAATCTTGGTGGTGTTGGAGATCATCAGGTTCATGGTCCTTGGGGACCAACATCCCTTTTGAGGAACCCTGTTGGGCTTGGCCCAAGAAATCATGGCCTCCATGACAACCACAGTTCTGCATCAAACGGTATCTGATCCCACACATCTGGCTGGCCATGCACACCATCTGGTGACTAGTATTAGACAAGAGAATAATGAAACAGTATTGATGGCAGCTAGAGTGATGGTGAATGGGAAATTGTGACTTATCAGACAAGCTAGGCTGCAGTGACAGCAGCAAAAATATTGTGACTTGATATTACCATGGCGTCACTTGGTATTACCATGCTCTTAGCATTTCTAGAAGAATCAAGCACTGTTTCTAAGTTATGATCTGGGAAGTCCCTGTTCAAATCTTTCCTCTATACAGAGCTCACTAGTTGGCCTCTTGCCAAGGATTTCTTATTTGCCAGTGTTTCAGTTTTACAAACTGTAAAACAAGTTCAGCACATCTGCAATATGGAGATAATACCGATGGTCCACCTTACCATGTAATGAACATGAAATCCTTCCCACACAGTGTAATAGAAATATTAAGACCACATTCACGCCATACATTTATTCCATTATTTTTCCACTTTAAACAGTCATGGCTTTCCCCCCAAAAATCCTAGGAAGTGTAGTTTGTGAAGGGTGCTGAGAGTTGTTAGGAGACCCCATCCCCTTCACACTTTCAGA
This sequence comes from Rhineura floridana, assembly GCF_030035675.1. NCBI lineage: Eukaryota > Metazoa > Chordata > Lepidosauria > Squamata > Rhineuridae > Rhineura > Rhineura floridana. The sequence goes on along the minus strand of NC_084486.1, from coordinate 40,833,908 downwards.
GTTCCCTGTGGAGAGAGTTAAACCACTCTGGCTACTGCAATATGAGTGATATAAATATAACTTTATTATCACACATGAAAACATGTCACATTTGAAAAGCAAGCATTAGACACTCCTGTCACAGTCCTTCATAAGTTCAATCACAAAAAAGATCAAACACATCTATTTGCTAGTAATAATCTACATCTCAGACAATTTTTTTTACATAAAGCGGATTTGTCATTCAAAAGGCAATGAGCAGGAAAACACATTGCTTGATTTAATCATCAGAACAATGGATTGTTTGATACACAAAATGCCTAGGCATAGCCTCAATATATTCAGTTCACACCAAAAAGAAAAAAGAAGAGAAGTCATTTTAAAATATTACTTTTGGTCAGCAAGAAATACCTTCATGGAATTTAAATGGCACCTAGAGCTTTTTGTAATCCTATAAGTATGGTAGACCCTTTGCTCAGGAATGAAGTGCTATAAGTGGGAACTAAAGGATTTGTTATTCTCCAGTGTTTCAATTTTAGGAACCTTAGTAAGGCTGTTGAGCTTCTTATCAGGGCACTGCAGAGTTATGCTGCTCCGATTTAAAGCTTGTAGTCATCTAGTGCCTCCGAGTTTTAGGCAACAGTCAAAGATTAGTGTTGAGTATAACAAGGCTAGGGTTCCTTAAATGCCTTCTGAAAACCAACAAATCTTGGTCAGAGAAGCAGGTCTATGAAGTCATTATCTTTAATAGCAAAGGAGGAAGTTCTTGATGCATAAATGTAAATATACTGCCTTCAAGTCAATTCTGACTCATGGTGACCCTATGAACAGGGTTTTCATGAGGCTGAGAGGCAGTGACTGGCCCAAGGTCACCCAGTGAGCTTCATGGCTATGTGGGGATTCGAACCCTGGTCTCCCAGGTTGTAGTCCAACACCTTAACCACTACACCACATATTTTTTCAAACATGTTTTTCCTCATAAGATATGTAAGTAGTAAAACGGCATAAGACAGATGTGTGACTAGAAGGAGTCTCCTGGACAGTAAATATTCATCCGATTATAGTTTGCAGTGAATGGTGCAACTTGCACCAGCAAAGTGATGGCAACAGGTGCTTGGGAAACCAGTAGAACACCATGCAGCACGCCAGTCTTACTATATGTGTGCAAAGGAAAAGATTCAGTCTCAGGGTTTGCTCACTCATGCATGCTATTGATATGATGGGCCATAACTCAGTGGTAGGGCATGTGCCTTGCATGCAGAAGGTCCCATGTTCAATTCCCTGCATCTCCAGGTAGGACTAGGAATGCCTTCATTCTGAAACCACTGCCACTGCCAGTCAGTGTAGACAATATTGATGGAGCAGTACTGAAGTAAACGGACCAACAGCTTCCTATGTCCCTGTGAGGTCCCACTGGGTGCATCTCTAGAGAAGTCATCACAGTTCATAGTTATAAATAGTCTTTATTTTATTTGTTATTTATTTTACAGTATTTATATATCACTTAATCATCAGAACCTCTAACTGGTCAGCATAGAATATGTTTACATAAAAGTATGTTGCAAGGAGCCTTAGAGTCCAATGCATCTCTGTGCACTCATAGAGGGACACACTGCACCCTACTGGAAAATTGGTGACAGTGAATGAATGCTAGGCCATCCAGAGTCAGTGAAGTGGCCGGCAGGTTTCACCTATAGCACAACAGTATCTCCAAGTGTAATAGTTTACTTTTTATCCATAGGAGAGAATGGCAACTAATCACTAACATGGAATTACTCAAAGACACTATTGATAAGGAAGCCAATCCTATTCCCTTCTCCCAGTAACTCCATCAATTGAGAATCAAGCCTTCTCCTATCTGTATAGCCCCATCCTAGAACTCACTGATGATGCTTATGCTAGAGCAGTGGTTCCCAGCTTGGGGGCCCTGACTGCCAGGGCACCTGCAGAGGAATCCAGGAGGGGCGCAAATGGTAAAGAAATGAGTTGTTTTTTTTAAGGCTTCACTCCCTGGATGCTGTCTGCTTCCCACTGCTACTGCAGACAACACTTCCCCCTTGCTCCAAACGAGAGGGGAAGACTTTTGCTAAAGCAGCAGAGCATCTTTCAGGCACACCGAGGGCAGGCATCTGCCTATAAAACAAGTGGCAGATGCCGAAGGAGGTTAAGGGTGGAGCTACCAGGAAGAAGACAGCATCCTTGCTCAAAACAAGAGAAGGCTGTTCATGAAGCAAAAAGAAGCAAGGCTGCAAGAAAAGGCTGCTTTCCCCCTTCCTTCCTGGCAGCCAGCCTGCCTGCCTTTCTTGGCTCATGCTTCACTGCCACCTCCTTTTACAAATTATTCTAATTTGTGGGGTCACCCAGATCTCACCTTCAGCCTAGACAGAGGTAAGGAGCAGTGCCCTCCATCTCTGAGGCTAAATGTGTGTGCCAGCATCCCCCCCTTTCTTACACCTACACTCCACTCCCCCAATCTCTTTCTCCAAGATGCTGCAGGAGTTCAGGGCTTCCCCCTTCCCATGTTCCCAAGTGCATGCACGCTTGCAGATGTTTGTAGCAGGGGCAGGCGTGTTTGTGCGCTGATCTGTCTTCTGCTCCACTCTCATTCCCCAAGTGCACGCTAACCAAGTCATCAGTTCTGATGATCATCCCAAGGCCTAAAAGCACTAACCCCCCTCCTCAATCTATCTACCCTGTTGTCTGCAGTGCACAATCTAGCATCCCATCACCACCACATTGGTGTTTCTTGATTATTATTAAAAAAAAAAAAAGTTCAGCAGGTTGGCAGAGGCTAGGATCCCGGCACTGCAGCAGAAATGTATTTATTTATTTAAATATTGAAAAATGGAAATGGACTGCCTTCAAGTCGATGGTAAGCAGTATTCAGAGGGGGTTTACCATTGCCTCCCTCTAAGGCTAGTCCTCCCCAGCTGCCTAGGGCCTGCTCAGCTTGCCACAGCTGCACAAGCCAGCCCCTTCCTTGTCCGCAACTGCCAGCTGGGGGGCAACTGGCCTCCTTGGGACTATGCAGCTTGCCCACAGCAGCACAGGTGGCAGGGCACGCAACCCCTGAGCCACTCCCTGTGGGGGTGATCTGGCCCTTAACACCCAGGAGACACCGGGGATTTGAACTCACAGACTCTGGCCTCCCAGCCAGGCTCTCCTCCCCACTGTGCTATACCAGCTGTATTTAAATATTATTGCATTTATATTCCACCTTTCCTCCAAGGAGCTCAAGGTGGTCACATGGTTCCCTCCCTTTCCATTTTATCCTTACGCCAACCCTGTGAGGTACGTCAGGCTGAGCAACTGTGACGGGTCCAAGGTCACCCAGTGGGCTTCATGGCTGAGTGGGGATTTGAACCTGGGTCTTAATCCAACACTGTAACTCACTGGTGTTGGGAGACGGGACTGTACATCTGCAGACTATGTGTGTGGGTGGGGATGAAGATACCAATTTGATTGGACCCTTGCATTAAAAAAAGAAAGCAATACCTCCCTGGAAAGAGAAGATTAGCATATCAGGGAGTTTCTAATGCAGCTCACAATTCTGGGTTTGTCTGCAGCGAGCTTTGAATGGGAAGGGACATTTGGAGATGTGATTTTGCCATGCACTATCTGAAAGAGTTCACTCCATTTTGACCACTTCAGAACTGAACATAAGAATAAAATCACAGTAGAAAACTTAAGAAAGACTAAAGAAGTCTCAGCGAATGTAGGATGACTTCAGGAAAAGTCAAGACTGAAAATCAAAAGTGCTAGAAAGTCATAAAGAGAGAAAATAGTCAAGTACAGAAGTGAAAGCACTAACTCCCCCTCCTCAGTCTATCCATCCTTTTGTCTTCACAATCTAGCATCCTTACCACTACCACATTGCTGTTGTTGTTAAAAAGCTCAGCAGGTTGGCTGAAGCTGGCGTCCACCCACTACAGCTGAAATGTATTTATTTATTTATTACTGTATTTATATCCCACTTTGGGTGCACATGGTTCGCCCCCTCCATTTTATCCTTAAACCAACCCTGTGAGATATGTCAGGCTGAGAGACCATCTGGCCCAAGTTTACCCAGTGGGCTTCATGGCTGGATGGGGATTTGAACCTGGGACTTACTTCAATACTGTAACCCACTGGTGTTGGGAGACAGGACTGTACATCTTCAGATTGTGTGTGTGTGTGGGGGGGGAGAATACCAATTTGATTGGACCTTTGCATTAAGAAAAGAAAGCAACACCTCCCTATCTGCAGGGAGCTTTTAATGGAAAACGATATTTGGAGATGTGATTTTGCCATACACCATTTTTTCAATTAACAGAAACTAAAATTACAACTAGCGTGGGGTGGATCACAAAAAGTTTGAGCTTACTAACGGGGTCCCATACTCATAAAGTTTGAGAACCACTGTGCTAGAGTGTAACATAGGTATGGGGAACCTTTGACCATCCAGATGTTGCTCAGCCACAGTTCCCATTGACCATGTTTGCTGGGGTTGATGGGAGTTGTAGTTCAACAACATCTGAACAGCCAAATGTTTCCCCATACCTAGAGTAACAGAACGTTCCGGCCTTGCTTTTATATAGAAAAAGATGGTTGATTTATTTGTTTCAATAAGTTGTCTTGAGCAACATGAAAAATATGAGTTAGAAATGTTTTAAACAAACACATTTCCCTCTTTATTGTGTACAAGGAATCTGGCAGAATTTAACATCATGCTACAAGTACATTTTTATGAAAATACAGATTAATTTTTTTTAGAAATATGGTCTGTGATTATACCACTGTAGGAGAAAAAAGTAAAAATGAGTGGCAAATGAGTTTGGAGAAAAATGCATGTGAAACTGAGCAAGAAACAGAATGATATTGCCAAATACAAAAAATATCACAACCAACAGAAATGGGAAGTGTTCGGTGAAGAAGAAAGGTGAGGGGGGAATATGCTGGAGGGTATCACTAATATTAGAAAATTATAGACGCTTTCACACGCATTTACTTCCAGGCGAAGTATCATTTTCAATATGATTTACGTCAGATGGTTCAGATCAAAAATGAATGGAAACTGATCTCTGAACATTGTGGTATGGATGGCACACTATTAATGTGTTTGGGTTTATATAACTCAGAACTCAAGCACCTGTGACAAGTAAGTCAGCCGCAGAATTGCCCTGTGATCTACAATTTAGATGCTAGACCGTGAGAGCCAATTTAGAATATAATCTTCATTTGATGCAAAGCAGTGTACCAAACACAGGTGTCATAGATACCAACTTCTGGTGCTCTGTGAATTGAGAAGCTGAATTATGAAGACGAGAGGACAAGGGATTTGTATTTATAGTCAGGTACGGCAGAATGATATGGATGTATATTAACTATATCTGAGTGACAAAAGTGTTTAGACACCATTCCCTGTCCCTGGATTCTAGTGTTAGTTCTTCTATACACTTTGGAAACCTGCCCCTAACTTACCTACATTATGGGCCCTATAAATCCAATCAGCAGCCATTGTGAGCCCTGGGATCCCTAGGTCACAATGGCCCGATCCCAGGATTCTTTTGGAAGGAAAGGCGGAATATAAATTTAATAAATAAAAATATATATTAGGGTGCTCATCCTTTCCCCTTACTGCCAGTTGACTGCTACCCTGTCAGCTCCTCCTGCCTCTCCATAGGAAATGCTGACAGGAGGTAAGGATGTGTGAGTCTTGTAGTTCTTAACAGCACATATCAGAGAAGGAGGCAGACACCTCTGTCTTTCAAATGACAAGACCTAGAGTTTCCTGAACATGCTCTCAATCTCTTTTATTATTATTATTATTATTATTATTATTATTTACGACTATGACTTGATACACAAAAAAGTTCTCCAAGCAACTTACAAAAATTTTGAGTATAAAGCATACATTGAAAAGAATAATTATAACTATTAATTAAAAATCTACAAACAACAAAAAATCATCAATAACAGCTAACAATAAACATCATCATATTCCTTCAAATGCCTGGGGAAAGAGAATTTACCTGGCACTGAAAAAATAGTGATAGCACCAGATAAACCTCATTAGGGACAGCATTCCACTAGCAAGGAGCCACAACTGAAAAGGCCCTTGCTCTTTCTCACTCGCTCTGGAGTGCGCAGGATGACACCACATGCTGTTCAGAATCTTGCTTCCAATCGGGCCTAGCACACAGATTCCCAAACTGTGGTCCGTGGACCATCAGTAGTCCACAAGCTTCATACTAGTGGTCTGTGGCTTACCTTTGAAGAGCAGCAGTAGCTGCTCTTCCTTATCTCCACCTCTGCTTTGAACTGTTGAGCTATGATCCTGGACTGTCAGGAGGGTGGGTGTGAGCAGGATGCTCTTTTCCAGGCCCCTTCCACAGCAGCCTCTCTTTTCCCCCTCCCGATTGTATGGACCACTGTTGTCCACTGGTAACCTCCAGGCTGGATTATTGTATGTGGGGCTGCCCTTGAGGTTGGTCCGGAAGCTGCAGCTGATGCAACATGCGGCAGCATGACTGCTCACTGGGGCAGGGTATCACCAACATGTTATCCCACTGCTGAAAGAAATGCACTGGCTGCCTATTAGCTACCAAGACAAGTTCAAAGTTCTGGTTTTGGTGTACAAAGCCCTGTACAGCTTGGGACCAGCATACCTGAAAGATCATCTTACCCCTTATATACCCAGTCAATCACTGTGCTCTGCAGGTGAGGGCCTCCTGCAGATACCATCTTATCTTATCAAAAGGTCTGTTTCACACAACATTGGAAGCGGACCTTTAGTTTTGTGGCACCTACCCTTTGGAATTCCTTCCCCTTAAATATTAGACAGGTGCCATCTCTGTTATCTTTTCAGCACCTACTGAGACCTTCCTCTTTCAACAAGCCCTTTACGTAGAGACATTACCCCAGTCCGCGTCTGTGATGGAATTACTTTTACAAATATTTTAAAGCTTTTTTTTGAAAAAAGATGAATTGCTTTAATATTTTTTTTAAGATGTCTTGCTTTAATATGTTTTAAACACTTTTGTTTTTAAGAAGTTTTTGAGTGTCTTTGGAGTGTTTTTGTTTGCCGTTCTGGTCTCCTTCTGGGAGAAAAGGCTAGATATAAATTTAATAAAGCTTGACAGTGATCTCAGTTTCTTATTGCAACTGCCATCCTTCCCCTCTTCCCCTCTCCACATTTCCTTTCCCCTTCCCCCCCCCCAAAGCACAAGTCTCCTTTCCTCCTCAACAGCCTGGGCACATGACTTGTTTCATTGAGAAACATCAGGCAAGGAGGAGTAACACCAATAAGAATGTCCAGGCTGCAAGCCATGATGCGTACTTGCAGGTAAATGCCACATGGAACACAGGCTTCCTTTTGAGTGCATGGGATCAAGCTTCTAAGGCTGCAATTCTGTGTCCATGTAACACTGATCTTGGTGAGGCTTGCTTCTGAGTAAATATGCATGGGATCAGCTGCATGGTTAGGTTTAGGGAGCAAAAGAGACAAAACTGGTATTATGTTTGGGAGGGAAAGGGCAAAGGAGGAGAAGGTGACAGGTTTTAAGGGTAGAATCAGATCATATCTGTAGAGTACAAGCCTGTTCAGCATTTTCCCACCTCTTAAACAGATGACTTGCCTTCAGCAACCAATTCCACCTATATGTATAAATCCCTGTTCCTCCTATTTCTGTTCCATATGCTTATGGTAGTGTTTTCTTTTTCAAATGTGAGGGCTATTTAAAGGTATTTTAATGTCAAAATTGTAATTATAATGTTAATTATAGTGGAAGAGCTAATGGAACTATGTCAAGAAACCAGTTAGATAAGTTTTATTGAGATAATTGCCATGAATTAGGGACAGGTAACAACTGACCTAACATGCTCTGTGGACTTTTCAAGAGGATTTTACTGAAAAACAGGCAGGGTTTTCAGCACTTGTTGCCCTCAAGTCCAAATACAGAAGCAGCACGGATGCTGAATCTGGCCTAAAACTCAAGCTGACTAATATTACACCAAACATTAAAGAGCTTTAATACAACAGGTAGATCCATCACATTACACATTCATAACAATTTTTAATTTTAATTCCTTCAAATTAAAACTGTTATACAACATAAATAAAATAATAAAAATACAATTAAACTCATACAGCACATTACAATTTCTACAATGGGCAGAAAACCCATTAAGTGGTCCACAAAAACCCTTAAATTTCGAGTGGTCTATAGGGAAAAACACGTGGGAACCCCTGGTCTAGCCAATCTCACAAAATCTTGTAAGATCAAAACACCCTATTAACATACTGGAAAATCAGTTTGAATAGACATTCTCAAGTATGATCTAAAATTTCATCTCAGTTTTCCTCAGCCTGTGCTAGTCCACCTAGAACATCTGGCCCTGGGTAAAGGATCCCCACATCCAATGTTTCATCCCTGCATAACACAGTTCAGTTCTATATGGAATCCAGGACAGAGCAAGTGGGGGCGAGGAATCACTACATAATGGTAAATCTGCTCTTTCTGTTCTAACAGAGCAAATTCAGCAATATACTCTGAAAGGGGAGTGAGGTTACTTCTATATGCAACTGACAGAGAAGCAAGATCTTTTGCTAAAAATCACTGCTGGCTACAATCCGCACTCCCCATTGCTGTCCTACAATTCAGTAAGTCTTCCAATATTAGGACAAATGACTATTAAACATTCCTCCTTGGCTAGGGCACATTGCCTCTTTGCCCTTCTTATCATAAAGATGACTCAGTTCAAAAGGAGTTTTGTCTGCAGGAAGATTTTATATATATATAAACCTGGCCTGGCAACCAAGAGCTCTTCTGTATCTCTAAAAGTTGTGCAAGGGGAAGGGAGAATTTCACCTTGTGGTTTTTCCCATTACAATGTTGCAAGAAAACCTGCACTTGGCTGAATTTTCTCTTCTCTTAAAGATAGAGAATCATTCTCAGGCCCTGAGCCTGGCAACCCTGCCTGAAGTAAAACTAGCTTTTTAGCATATTGTGTTTTTTTTTCCATTTTCTTATTTATCATACAGTCCCATTACATTCAGTTCTAAATATTCAAAACACAACATTCTTGAATCAGCAATGTGAGTGTTCAAGCTGCAGGGTGTCAAGGCCACTGAAGGAAAAGAAAGACCCTTAATGCATATATGGAAACACTGAAAAGCTTTGGATATGGGCATAAATGTCTTTAGAATCAATACATAAGATAGTAACAGACCAAATATATTTGAGGATTTTAATCGCTCCACCCCCATAATGCACCTTCAAAGGAGCACAAAAAGTCTAGAAAAATTCTGGGCAGAGCTGCACACAAACCTTTCATTCTTGCTTATCCTCCATAGATTCTAGCTGACCAAAGCAAGATACACATTCTTTTGCCCAAACTGGTGCTGTTTACAACAAAACTGCAGTAATTTTCATGTGAACAACCATATCACCTCTCTTCTCCCTGCCCCTTTCATGTGAGCCAGATTTTGCTAGAACTCAGGCTAGAACTTATTTTAGTGCCTAGTCTCAGCCAAACCACTGTATATGCAAAGTAATGAGTGGTCTCTGGGCATTAGCTAAATATATTTTCTCTCTTTTTAAATCATTTGCATAGCCCCCAAAATCGACTCATACAAAATACAGTTTCAAGGCTCGTTTCTCTTAAGGCAGGTGCAGCTTCTGAAGCAACCCCAAGTAGTTTATTAGAGTTCATGCTACACCATTTCTCATGACTCAGCCTCAAGGCAGGGAGAAGGTAAACAGAAGAAGATGGGCTTCTTGCAATTGCAAAGGATACACTAACAGAGCATAGACAAGCTGTTGATTCTGAGGAGTTCTCTTAATTTCTTGGATCTGAATTGGGGCAAAAAAGAATACAAACAGAGCTCTTTGTAAAATAAAGGAGGTTTCTGGCACAAAAGTACTGGCTGGATAAGTGATGAACATGCATTGAACTGAGCATATTGTATGGATGTTGTTTTTTAAAAAAAATTAGACATGATCATGAATTTTACTTGATCACAACTTGATCACCTGAGAATAATTTCAAATCACCTGTGGCAAACAGGCAACCTCTAATGACAAGCCTGCCCAAGGAATATGGTGGTAATTAGTGAATGCTCGAAGTTGCAGATGCCCTTTATTTGATGATTTCATAGATTATCACTGGCATTGGAGTGAGCTGTAGTCTGTTCCTACGCTCCTATGAACAAGTAGTTTGGACTTCTGCTGAGCTTTGTGTTCTTCCAAGACCTACTCAACCCACTGAAATTAATGAAATTAAGTGACATGTCTATTAACTTCAATGGATATACTTTGAGTAGGGCAAGCATTGAATAGCACCCCAGGTAATTTACAAGTTGGATATCCTGAGAGAAGTTCAGAAGAGGAGTATTTTGTAAACAGCACCCCTCCCCATTCCAGCCACCCAAGAACCCTATGGACAAAATGAAGAGGCACAGAGTGCATAGAGCTGGCAATCCACATGAGAAATGGAGGTGTCATACCAACTGGAAACTCCATTTCTGGTGGTGCTGCTAGAATGGACAAATCATGGATTAGGAGCCTGTGGCCATACAGATGTTGTTTCACTCTAATTGGCCCTTGCTCATGCTGGATGGGACAGATGGGAATTGGAATCCAACAACATCTGGAGGCTCACAGATTCCCCATACATGGGCTAAAACAAAGGGTGCTTCATACTTTAGAGTTTTCTTCACTGAGTTTGTAGTCTACCATTTGACAACACGAATGCAGAAGGACAATGGGAGATAATGAATCACTTTTAATGAATCCAAATATAACATTGTATAATAGTTCTCCAATACTGGATATTGAACATATTTTTATTCTTCTGCCTTTTTTTTTTTACATCATCAGGATTTTCACTTAAAGAATGTATTTTCAGTTTCCTATTACAAGTAATTGGAATGTATTTTATTTCACTACAGTGTCCAGCCGGATGAAACATGGAAGTACCGTTCAAAATAAGAAAAATAAAATAGAAAAAGCCTCCACAAAATCTCCATTGTTACTCTTTCATCAGTGCTACAGGATATAAATTTATATTAACTTTTTCCTGTTTTGTTCAGTACTGTTTCCTGTTTGACAAGCAATTTGAAAAAGAACACAGGCAATCTGACTTTTCAGTAGCTATAGCATGATGCAAAATGGTAGCAATTGCAATAAAAGCAATTCCTGAGACTTGATAGTACATTTTTAAAATGTGTGTATGGCATTTTATCACAACCTTGCCTTCAAAAGAATTAAACCAGTGTTGGATGGACAGTGACTATAGTTCATGTTTCATCATTCTAAAAAACCCCCACTAAGAATATAGACCAATACGAGACCATCTCAGAGCCAAACTATGGCTTACATTCATCAAGCAAGACAAGTCCAGCGCTGCCTGAGGATTCTGTTGGCCAAGAAAAAAAGACAGAAAGAATGAGAGAGAGAGAGAGAGAGAGGGAGAGAGGGAGGGAGAGAGGGAGAGAGGGAGAGAGGGAGAGAGAGAGAGACTGGCTGATCTGTGGAGAACTGCTTCCATTTCATATTCTCATATCTCTCATATCTCTTAAGTCTGGTTAAGCTAAAGGCCAGTGGTCCCCCATAGCTCAGATGCATGGCTCCTATCCACCAGAAGCTGTGCATTCAATATTTGGGCCCAATTCTATGGAACACCCTCCCAGCTAGGGTTGCCAGGTCAGAAGCATCCCAGACCCTGAGATTGCAGGGGTGGGCCCTAGTGATGTCATGGGGGTGAGCCCTAGTGATGTCATTAAGCATGATACATTAAGCATCAACCACAGTTACTTGCAGCCTATTATTCAAACAAAGACACTTCTCTGATTGGAAATTAAGACAGAAATCTTAGCTAAAAGATTGAGCCAGGTAGGGAACATTTAATCTAGCCTACTTGTTTCCGACAAGAAGAGTTTAAGTGCCCTCAGGCCAGTCATCAAAAGGCCATTGTAGGGAGAAAGGAGGCTAGTGTTGTGGAGATGTAAGACGGGAGCACTCAGGAGTAAAGATGGATGCCCCTGAAGGCTGCAATTCTAAACATGCTAAGGGACTAAGCCCCAATAGAACCCAATAGGACTTACTTCTGAGTAGATATAGTTTGGATTGTGCTGTTGGTAAAGCTTGACTAGGGATCCTCTATCCATATCCAAGCAGGATTGGCAACCTCAAGTGATAAGGAACTTCACTCATGTAACCTAAAATTCAGAATCATGACACTTTAAGCTGTTTTGCAATTATTTATACTTGTTTTTATGGTTATTGGGTTTTAAATGGATTTATTTCTTATTGTGACCTGCCTTGGTTTCCAGTGGGCAACCCTACCTCACAGGGTTGTTGGAAATCAGTATTAGTTTACTACCAAATAAAAGCAGTGATGCCTAAGTAAGCCCTCCTTAATTGCTTTAAAAATACGATTGGAGAAAAAGAGAAAGATTTAGAACACAAACACAATTTTTTGCTATGTTCATTCAAAAGTCCCATTAATTTACAGCACAATACTAACCATGTCTACTCAAAAGTAAGTCCTAATTAATTCAATGGGGTTTACTTCAGGTATGTGGGATTAGAAAAGCAAATTTACTCCCAGAAAAGCAAGTATCGGATTAAAGCTTCATATTGGGAAGATTTTCAAAACACTGGCCTCTTCAGCAGCCCAGGAATATTTAAACTTGTTTGACTCCTGGACACAACAGAGAAAAAGACTGAAAGCTAATACTTACTCAATTTATGAGATTTTCAGATAAGCAGTAAAAAGCAGTTTTCTGGCCTTACAGTGGGGTCCAGCTACTGCCTGGAGGCCATCAAATCCCTTGTCAATCACAACCCTGACTTCACTTATTGGCTATAAACCTGAAAGTGTGGGGTTAGAGCAGCCATCTAGGAGCTCATCTAACAGAAGTTGCAGTGGGGTGGCTGTTTTGGTGTGTCTGTTGAACCAAACCACCTAGAACCTTTTTTTTAAAATGAAACCTGAGGGTCTGGAGATTAAGGTGACTTATCTGGAGACCTAGTGAGGAACCCTAAAATCTGGAGTCTCTGGGTGAAAACTGGAGACCTGGCAACCCTGCTCCCAGCTGAGATGTGACAGGCCCACTCCCTGTTAAGCTAACACAGACCTTTTCATTTCAGCAGGGATTTTAAGGAAGTTTTCTGTCTTATGATTCATTTTAATTGGTTTTATTATCCAGTGTATGCTTTTTAAAAATCTTTATGTACACCAGTTAGAAACTTTGGTAATTATGCAGTACATAAATAGTTTAAATGAATAAATAAGCTGAAGAGACTAGGTTTTGACTTGGGGCTGAGTTCAACAATAATCATGTACTGGATTTCACATTGGTGAGGCCTTAGCATATTTACTTGAGCAGATGCTAAATTTTGCATAGGAGCTCTAATTTTGTGCCTAACATTCTGAACTAATCAACCCTTAACAAATTCAATATGGGGTCATTTTCTAAAGTTGTTTTTTAAATATGTTTTCAAAGATGTTTTGTGAAAGGTATCATGAAGAGGAGGCCACTAAGAAGATATATAACAAGAACTTTACTATAATGGTTTATAAAGAGAACAAAGCCTGCAGCATGGTGCTGCTTGTAGTGTAGAACTGAAAGTAACTGCACACAGCCTGGAGGCTGACTCAGCAGTCCCTCGTATGGAAAGTCTGGAGGGCCAATACATTACACCCCTCCCCCCAGCTCTCATAGTCCTGAAGATACTTGGGGTGAGCCCTAGTGTGGGTCGATCAACGGAAGGTTCCGTTGGAGCTGCATAGTGCACCACTCAGTCCCTCATTTGGCTCTCGTTCATGGTGGTCCATGTCAGGGTCCAGACACGAATGCTCTTGTCTGGCATCTGGAACAGCCACTGGCTCATTGTCTCTTGCCACTTGAGTATCCCCAGCACTCTCAGAGAGAACTGGTGGAACTTGAATTTGCCCTCTCATCTAGTCCACTTGTCAACGTAATACAGGGCTATCTGGTGTTTGAGCCCGGTAGGACAATGATCCCATAGCTTGAGTCACAGTGGCAGGAATCCACATAGCACCAGCATCATAGTTCCTGGCATACACAGGGTCATCTGGGGTGAACACACGTGCAGGTCTTTGAACTGCAACTGACTCCCTTGGTTGGTCCTCAGTCAGGTCAGGATGCATACAGTCAAGTTGGGTTGTTAGCTGTCTGTTCTTTAATAATTCAGCTGGGCTCCTTTCGGTTGTGGCACAAAGTGTGATGTGTTGTGTCAGGAGAAAACTTGCAAGGCAATGGTCCCAGTCACCTTCAATTATCTATTTAATTATTTATTATATTTATATCCCGCCCTTCCTCCCAGTAGGAGCTCAGGGTGGCAATTTCATTGCATCCTTTATTGTCCTGACCATCCTCTCAACCTGGCCATTGGTTGATGGATGAAAAGGGGCTGAAGTGACATGTCAAATCAGTCCATTATCCAGGAATGTGCAGAATTCTGCAGATGTGAACTGCATGGGTGTTTGGCAGCCTACGTGTTATGAAAAGCCTGTGTAAGGTCTTGATCAAAACACAGGATGTCATTGATGACACAGTAACCACTTCTAACCATTTGGAATATGAGTTAACATCAATAAAGAAGGTCTGTCCCTGGAAGTGGCCTGCAAAATTGATATGAAACCATGACCATGGCATCTAAGTTTAGCAACATACAATGATACACTCTCTGTTAAACCCAGGTTACATTTGTATTAGGAATTACGTCGTGCTATTTCAGACAGTTTTGGAGAAAAATGCTCTTGTAAGGCAACCAGAATATTCTCATAAGATGAATTAGCAAATTGTGCTGGTGCTAGGAGGGCCCGGGCTAAGTCAAAAGTGTCTGCCCCACAGACACTAAGTAACACAGCATACTTCTTCTCTGACTCTATAATGTCATTTGCTACCAAGTAAAACTCCAGTGTGACTCCATAACTCTTCCACTTGTTGGGACATGCAGGGTTAATTTTTTCAATATGTCCTTGAGTAGCCCTAGTCCACAAAATATGCACACAGACCTGGAGTGCTTTGCAATGACTTCCACAAGGCGCAACCTGATTGCCTAATCCAGTCTGCCTCTAATCCATGAAGAATATACTCTGTGTGCCTCAAAAGTATCCCATCTTCGTAGCCAATGAAAAGTATCATGAAAAGGAGGCCACAGAGAGGATATATAACATCAAGAATTTTACTATAACAGTTTATAAAAAGAACCAAGCCTGTCACATGGTGCTGCTTGTCATGCAGAACTGAGACTAAGTGCAGACAGCCTAGGGGATGATTCAGCAATCCCTCGTATGGCAAGCCTGGAGGGCCAACACACTACATTTTATTTTAATAAATGTTAAAGTTTTTATTGTTTTTAAGATGTTTTAAAGTGTTTTTAGCTTTTTTGCTTGCCCTCCTCGGCTCCTTCTGGGAAGAAGGGTGGGATATGCATTTAATAAATAAATAAATAAATAAATTATCTTGCTGCAAAAGTTGCTTCCCCTCTCTCTGCTTCATATACTCTATCCAACCCTAGTAGCCAAGAAATTTGTACTGGAGGTTGCAAAAAGAAAAGTGATTGCAGAAATATAGAGATGATGTAGTGAAAGAGAATTCCCATTCTGTTTCCTGACTCCTAACTGAGCAGAGCAGAAGGAGCTGACTCAGCTGGTCCACAGGAGAGGAGATACAAGCAAGCAAGCTTTCAGGGAGTGAGTGAACAGAGCGAGCAAACAGGTAGAGCAAACAGGAATTTGACAAAGGAGCTGTAGCGAGGAAAAGAAAAAGGCCAAGAGGGCTCTGAAGCCGTGTGCAGCTGTGTGCTCTAAGCTGTGTGCTCTGAAGGGCTCCATAGCAGCTTGATTGGGAAGGGTGTGGCCTGATACCTATTGGCTTAACGGTGTGGCCTGAGAACTGCTGAGGGCAACAAGCAGCAGCTGTGTGTGTTGGGTCTCTCATTCTGTTTCCTGACTCCTAACTGAGCAGAGAAGAGGGAGTTGTCTCAGCTGGTCCACAGGAGAGCAGATACAAGGAAGCCAGCTTTTAGAGAGTGAGCAAACAGAGCGAGTAAATAGGGAGAGCAAACAGTAGTTTGACAAAGGAGTTTGACAGGGGAGGTCAAGGGGGAGGTCCCTAAAAAAAAGTACTAATTCTTCTTGTATAGTGCACCGCATACCAGTGGGACTCTCAAGTCTACCCTGAAGTAGGACAGGACAAAGCACTCTAAAACAAGTGGTTAGAAAGAAACAAAAGGTAGAAGAGAGTATGAACGGGAAGGATACTCCAGTGGTTGTACCTGCAAGGTGTGTACCATGTTTGTTTTCTTGCCTGAGAACAACATGGTGTACATGTGCAACAAGTGCAAGCTCGTGGCACTGTTGGAAGAAAAAGTGAGAGGCCTGGAATGGCGGGTGGCCACACTGAGAACTATAAGAGAAGATGAAGAGTTCTTAGACAGAACGCTGGGACAACAGCAGCAAAGAGAAGTGGAGGTGGAAGAGCAACAGCATGTGGTAGCAGAAGCGGAGACTGCTTTGGAGAGGAACAATGAAGTGGAAGAAACTCCGTGGAAAAGGGTAACAAGAGCAGAAGAGCTAGAAGACACCATTCACCAGTGGAACTATGGAACCGCTTTCAACTACTTGAGGATATGACTGGAGGACAGCCTGTGGTGGAAGAATTACAGGAGACCCTGTGCAAAAATGAGCAAGAGGCTAAAGCTCAATCAAGCAGGAGCAATGAAACCACACCCCACAACAAGAAGAGTACTAATAATGGAGACTCCCTACTGCATGGGATCGAAACCCAAGTATGCCGAGAAGATCCGTGGACTCGCCAGGTATGCTGTCTACCAGGAGGAAGGATTAGAGATGTGACAGAAGGGTTGCCATCATTCATCAAGCCCACCAACAGGTATCTCTTTCTCCTCATCCATGTGGGAACAAATGATACTGCCAAATGGAGCTATGAAGAAATCACATCAGACTTTGAAGCTCTGGGAAGGAAACTCAAGGACTTTGAGGCCCAGATAGTTTTTTCATCCATTCTTCCAGTACTTAGGAGTAGAAAGGGAAAGAAAAATACTCTATGTGAATGAATGGCTGCAAAGGTGGTGCTGACATGAGAGATTTGGATTCTGGGACCACAGGCTCTGCTTCCTGGGAGATGGACTGCTTGCAAGTGATGGGTTGCATCTCACAAGGACTGGGAAGAATGTGTTTGGCCACAGCATGGAGAAGTTCATTGGGAGGGCTTAAAACTGAATCCTAAGGGGGAGGGAGACATAAACTTGGTGGTAATAACTGATGAAGGCTTGTGCACAGTAATGGGAACAGAGAGATCGGCTCTAATAGGGCCCAGTAACAGTCCTCAGAAAAATGTAGTAAGGAAGCCAAGCCATAAATCACATGGTCTTCGATGTCTGTATACTTATGTGCAGAGCATGGGAAACAAGCAGGACGAACTTGAACTCTTAATACAGGAGGGTAATTACGACTTGATAGGTATAACTGAAACTTGGTGGGATGACTCCCATGACTGGAATACAGCAATTGAAGGATATAACTTGTTCAAAAAGAACAGAAGGAATAAAAAGGGAGGTGGAGTTGCGCTGTATGTTAAAAATATATATCCCTGCACAGAAATACAGGAAGATGAGCTTGGTAGCTCCACCGAGAATATCTGGATTAAAATTAATGGGGCAAGTAATAAAAGGAATGTGGTGCTTGGAGTCTACTACTGACCACCCAGTCAAGGAGAAGATGAGAATGTAACTTTTGAAAAGCAAATTGCCAATGTTTCAAGGAGACATGCTGTAGTAGTAATGGGGGACTTCAATTATCCCGATATCTGTTGGGAGACAAATTCTGCCAAACACAGCCCCTCCAAGAAATTTCTGTGTTAGAGATAACTTTCTCCTACAGAAAGTGGAGGAAGCAACCAGATGATCAGCTATCCTGGATTTGATTCTAACCAATAGAGATGATTGATTGAGTGACTGATTGATTGATTTGATTTATATTCCACTCATCCTCCAGCAGGAGCCCAGGGCGGCAAACAAAAGCACTAAAAACACATCATAAAAACAGACCTTAAAATACACCAAAACAAAACAACTTTAAAAACATTTTTTAAAAAGCTTCAAAGATCATTTTTTTAAAAAAGGGTTAAAAACACATATTGGTTTTTTGTTTTGTTTTTTAAATATCAAAAAGCAATTCCAACACAGACACAGACTGGGATAGGTCTCAACTTAAATGGCATGTTGAAAGAGGAAAGTCTTCAAAAGGTGTTGAAAAGATAACAGAAATGGCGCCTGCCTAATATTTAAGGGGAGGGAATTCCACAGGGTAGGTGCCATATTGTTTTTTTTTTAAAAGGTTTAAAAACATATTAAAAAGCAATTCCAAGCAAGACTGGGATAAGGTCTCAACTTAAAAGGCTTGTTGAAAGAGGAAGGTCTTCAATAGGCACCGAAAAGATAACAGAGTTGGCGCCCATCTAATATTTAAGGGTAGGGAATTCCACGGGGTAGGTGCCGCCACACTAAAGGTCTGTTTCCTATGTTGTGCAGAATGGACCTCCTGATAAGATGGTATCTGCAGGAGGCCCTCACCTGCAGAGCACAGTGATCGACTGGGTATATAAGGGATAAGACGGTCTTTGAGGTATCCTGGTCCCAAGCTGTATAGGGCTTTGTACACCTAAACTAGAACCTTGAACTTGGCCCAGTAGCAAATGGGCAGCCAGTGCAATTCTTTCAGCAGTGGGGTGACATGCTGGCAATACCTTGCCCCAGTGAGCAGTCTTGCATTTTTATTAATGACTTGGATGAGGAGGTACAGAACACGCTTATCAAATTTGCAGATGATACAAAATTGGGGGGCATAGCTAATACCGTGAAAGACAGAAACAAAATTCAAAGGGACCTTGATAGGCTGGAGCATCGGGCTGAAAACAACAGAATGAAATTCAACAGGGATAAATGCAAAGTTCTACACTTAGGAAAAGTAACCAAATGCACAGTTATAAGATGGGGGATACTTGGCTCAGCAATACGACATATGAGAAGGATCTTGGAATTGTCGTTGATCACAAGCTGAATATGAGCCAACAGTGTGATGTGCTGCAAAAAAGGCAAATGCTAGATTAGGCTGCATTAACAGAAGTATAGTTTCCAAATAGCGTGAAGTATTAGTTCTCCTGTATTCAGCACTGGTTAGGCCTCATCTTGAATACTGTGTCCAGTTCTGGTCTCCCTACTTCAAGAAGGATGCAGACAAACTGGAACAGGTTCAGAGGAGGGCAACAAGGATGATCAGGGGACTGGAAACAAAGCCCTATGAGGAGAGTCTGAAAGAACTGGGCATGTTTAGCCTGGAGAAGAGAAGACTGAGGGGAGATATGGTAGCACTCTTCAAGTACTTGAAAGGTTGTCACACAGAGGAGGGCCGGGATCTCTTCTCAATCGTACCAGTGTGCAGGACATGGAATAATGGGCTCAAGTTGCAGGAAGCCAGATTTCAACTGAACATCAGGAAAAACTTCCTAACTGTTAGAGCCATATGACAATGGAACCAATTACTTAGAGAGGTGGTGGGCTCTCCGACACTGAAGGCAGCCATCTGTCAGGAATGCTTTGATTTGGATTCCTGCATTGAGCAGGGGGTTGGACTTGATGGCCTTATAGGCCCCTTCCAACTCTATTTTCCTCTGATGCTATTATTCTAATATTCATTCACCTATCTCTGTCCATAATCTCAGTATGAGCTATTTTCTTCTTTTCTTTTAACTGTCTGAGCCCATGCCCGGTATTTGAAATGCTTCCAGGCCCTCTGTCTTTTTCTACAAGTAGCTGTGAGCAGGTGGTGCCAAACTTCTGAGTGCTTTTATACGGAATGCCTGCTGTGAGATTCTTGGTTCTCACTATTTTCTGCACATGGCTTTCTCTTTGACAAGGTCAGAGGAAAGGAGATCAGAGAAGGCCTTGATGTTTTTTGAATGGTATCACTGTCTTTCCTGCATTGTGATCCAGCTGAGAATCATGTAACAGATGCAACTTACAGCTCCTTTTTGGGGGGGGGGAGGGAGAGACTTGCCATGATCCACAGGTTCTGGCAAATTCGCTCTTTATGCTTACTAAATTTATTTTACACTGCCCAGTTTCACAAGAGTCTATGGGCCATTTTACACATTATGGAGGCAAACCTAGGGCCTTTTGCTTCCAAAACATGTGCTCTCCTGCTGTGCTAGTGCCCTTCTCTTTTAGCCAGATTTAATGGACAGTAAATTTTGGACAGCTGCACCACACTGAGTGCCCTTTAATTAAGGGGGCCCATATTTGTCCTGCTTACATTGGACAGTCCCCTGTTTGAAAAGCTGTAGATCCTCTATTTGAAGGAGTCCTATATTTGAAGGGTTATCCGCTCAAAGGCCAATTTAAATATAAAGAATGGAGACTGGAAGGGCCTTGGAAGTTGTTGATCTGGGCAGCAGACTAAGCAGGCACATTAGCCACCTGATCACAGTCTTCCCCACTAGGGTGAAATGTATTTTCATTCTTAGTATCTCCAAATGTGCAGTTATGCATAGAAATCAGCATATGCAAATATTATGCAAATCTGTGCTTTTTCTTTTCCTTGTGATGCATTATTATTATCATTATTATTATTAATAATTAAATGGCTATCCCGCTCTTCCTCCCAGAAGGAGCCCAGGGCAGCAAACGAGGGACAAAACACTAAAAACATCATAGAAAATAAAACATCTTTTAAAAAAGAAACTTCAAAAATATTGTGAAAATAATTCCAACACAGATGCAGACTATGATAAGGGCTCAGGTTAAAAGACTTGTTGAAAGACGAAAGTCTTCAGAAGGCACTTTCCCCACTTTGTTATTTTGATTTGTAATTTGAACTCTCTCTTTATTTTACCTAGCCCTTGGGGGTGTTTGGCCAGGATCAATTGTCCTGGGTTTGGGAACTGAGTCCTGGTGCGAACTGGCAGCAGTTCATGACATGGTGTTGGTGGTGGAATTGTCATGAATTGCTGCCAGTTTGCACCAAGACTCCGTTCCCAAACCCAGGACAATTGTTCCTGGCCAGGCACAACCCATGCCTCCCTTACCAGGGCTCAGTAAATCAAGAACAACCCTGCAAAGTAGGTAAACTACCACCATCCCTTAAACCTGGTCACCCACTCTGGGCCAATGGGAAACCCAAAGTGCCAGAAACAAACCTGCCAAGGATTCCAGAAGACAAGAGCCAATTATGTACTCCTGGTCTTAAAGCCTTTACACAAAATACCCAAATATACAGTAGTCTGTGGCTAATTGGCCAAAGTGTTGGATTCAGAGCCAATTCCCCCTGAAATGCACGCACACTGGTAAATAAGAGGTAACTTTATTACAATAAAATATAAGTGCAAAGGAGTATGGCACTAAAATAGTACCTTAAACCAAACACCCCCATTTGCTTGGACTGCCTTCAAGTCGATTCTGACTTATGGGCAACCCCATGAATAGGATTTTCATGGTAAGCGGTATTCAGAGGGGGTTTACTATTGCCTTCCTCTGAGGCTGAGAAGCAGTGACTGGCCCAAGGTAACCCAGTGAGTTTCATGGCTATGTGGGAATTCGAACCCTGGTCTCCCAGGTCATAGTCCAACACTCTAACCACTACACCACACTGGCTCTCTACCCACAAGGTAACACCCCCAAGGGCTAAGTAAAATACAAAGAGAGTTCAAATCACAAATTAAAAAAAAGCTGTCTAGCCTAATCTATACTCATAATAGAAGTAACAACATGGTTCCACATCTCCCCAGAGACTTATAGCCTGGATAGCAGATGGAAGATGGAACCCCAACATCAGGTAGCACCAATGAACCCAGGGGCGTCACTAGGGCAGTGCGGCGGGTGTGGGCCGCACTGGGTGACACCACAAGACGGGGGTGACACCCAGAGCTGCCCACCACCCTAGGCACCACCGCTGGGAAGCGGCAGGCGTGGCCAAGGAGGAGAGAGAGAAAGAGATCAGGAGCGAGCGCGGTGACTGCCCTCTTCTCTCAGCGCCTGCCCTGCCGCCTCACAGGCTGGCTTCTTCGCACTCCCTCGAGCTAGATTTGCTCTCAAATTGAGTGACGAATGTGAGAGCGAGCGGCTCCTCCGGTGGAGGAAAAGGTCAACAGAACTTGAATGGTTAATGGGCCAAAGGGGTAGGGTGGTCTTTAGACTCCGAAACACCTCCAGTTCCCAAACGAGAGCAGCAATGCGGAAGGGTGCTGGTCCAAAGAAACACAAGGAGGGGGAATGAAAGAGGTATGATGGCAATGAAACCAGTTCCAGCCTCTGAATGAGGACTGGAAGGCTGCATGTCTTCCACCACTTTGTCTCTGGTCATTGCACCCCCCTCTTCTGGCCTGGTCAATTTCCTTCGCAAAGAAGGTGGGGAAAGCGGGAACAGAGTAGGAGGGAATAAACTCCCAGGCTCCACCCCTTTTAAGAACCTGAGGGCTTCTCCATGCAATCAACTCCAATCCAATGTCATGCAAAACAGAGCCCAAACTCCATTGCTTCCATTGCCTGGTTTTCTTGCAACCTCCAGATTTGGGGGGGGGGCTGTCCTGGTGCAGAGTAAGCCACCTTGCATGGGGCGGGTGGGAACAGCGGCTGCACGTTGGAATGCCAAAGAGGGTTGGACCTGATGGCCTTATAGGCCCCTTCCAACTCTACTATTCTATGATTCTATGCCGGCCAACTTGGATGGCTTTCAAAGCGGGTTGCACATGTTTCTAGAGGCTCAGTGGCTGCTGACCATGATGGCTCTGTTGCTCCCTCCATTGTTGGAGGCAGGAAATGTCTCTGAATACCAGTTGGTGGGAATGTCATTTGGGGGTGAGTGTTGCTGTTGCCCTCGAGGCCTGCTTTCAGGCTTTCCAATGGGGCCTCTGGTTGGCCACTGAGGGCACGATGCTGGGCTCTTGGCCTGACCCAGCAGCCAGGCTCCTCTGATGTTATGAGAGGGGTTGGTCTAGGGCTGGCACCAGACTTTTGGGGGGCTGTGAGCCCAGGGCCAGTAATGGCCCCCACGAACACCTGCCTCCAACAAGGCCAAGGCCCGCCCTTTCTCTGTCCCTGCTTTGACATCGAGGCTGGTCACCACCTTCCACCCCCTGGATACACTTCAGCAGGGACAGGTGGTGGCTCTTTTGAATGGGGGCTCACCATTTGGGGAATGAAACAAAGCTCATTAGAAGAGCACCTCCTTGGATGCAGAAGGGCCCAGGTTCAATCGCCAACATTTCTGGAAAAGACCCCCTGCCTGAAATCTTGGAGAGCTGCTGCCAATAAGGGCAGACAATACTGAAATAGATGAACCAATGATCCTCAGTCTACAACAGCTTTCTGCATTTCAAGGTTTTTGTTGTTATATGCCTTCAAGGTCGATTATGACTTATGGCAACCCTATGAATAAGCAACCTCCAGTAACATCTGTTGTAAACTGCCCTGTTCAGATCTTGTAAGTTCAGGTCTGTGGCTTCCTTTATGGAATCAATCCATCTCTTGTTTGTTCTTCCTCTTTTTCTACTCCCTTCTGGTTTTCCCAGCATTATTGTCTTTTCTAGTGAATCATGTCTTCTCATGATGTGTCCAAAGTATGATAACCTCAGTTTCATCATTTTAGCTTCTAGTGATAGTTCTGGTTTAATTTGTTCTAACACCCAATCATTTGTCTTTTTTGCAGTCCATGGTATGCGCAAAGTTCTCCAACACCACATTTCAAATAAGCTGATTTTTCTCTTATTCATTTTTTTCACTGTTTAACTTTCACATCCATACATAGAGATGGGGAATACCATGGACTGAATGATCCTGACTTTAGTGTTCAGTGATACATATTTGCATGTGAGTTCTCCAATAGCTGACCTCCCCAGTCCTAGCCTAATTTCTTGACGATTGTCTCCATTTTGGTTAATGACTGTGCCAAGGTATTGATAATCCTTGACTAGTTCAGATAAATTAATATTACATGAAATGAGTAATTATATAATTTGAAGTTCAGGTCAGCTTGTATGGCTCTAGTTTATTGTCACCTTTCCATTTCTTTCAGCACTAAAATCATGCCATCAAAACTCTGAGAAGTTTGATACACAAATAACCTTTTAAATAAATACCTAATTAGTCTGCTTTGAAGTGCAGGCAATCATGCCAAGGTCAGAAAATATATTAACAATTACACCACTGTAGCCTGAAATGTTGATTACCTTCTTTTCAAGCTTCAAATGAACAGTATACAGAATAATAGGTGTCCCTGACTATTGAATGACTGTCCCTACAAACTAATGTCAGCGGAATATTTTTTTAAAAGGTTAAAAAAAAAAACCCACTAGAAATTCTGTAAAAGACCATTTGTAAAACTATCATTATTTAAGGGCACAAAGGGCTCTCAAATTTCCCTATCCTTCATATGATTGCACTGCAGAGGTAGAAACGGGCACTACAAATGTGTGCTTTATATGTATGGCAATGATCCCTGTGCAAACAAAAATCTACAGACTTTTGTCATGAAAGTTGCCTCTCTGATGCTGCTTTAATGGTGGGCAAAGAAAAACCTATCATTCCAAACTGCTTCACTAAATCCCAAATGAACAGAAATGATTTAAACATGTGCCCTTTGGGGCATGCATTATTAGAGCATATATTTTAGGTGCTTCTTCTTATCACCTTAACAGCTCATTCTTATGCACATTCATGAATCTTTACACAGAAATAAGTCCTACTGTATTCAGAGCAGTTGTAGTCTAAGGAAGTCATCCTGTTAGCACTTGCAAAATGGAACTCCCCTCTTCCAAGTCTGCTCTAGAGGGCAGGGGTGTAGTGGTCCAGGGTCTCAGGGGTGGGGTCTCAGACCCCTTACTTTTTTTGAGAGCAGGGTCCCTATGTCTCCAGCATTCTACAAGCCAATCAGCGTGAAAGAAGAGCACTGAGAAGAATCTTCTTACATGATTCCTTGTCCTTTCCTGCTGATTGCAGCCAATCAGAGTGAAAGGAGGTGAGCCAGCCACTGAGAAGACTCTTCTAAGTAGCTAACACACTCCTCTTGCTTTCTTGTTGGATTCTATGGACATCTGTTGTTCTGGAAGAAGGTGCATGTGGGAAGGACTGAGGAGTGTGGAGATGATGATGGATAGCAAGCAAGTGAATGAGGGGACATGGCTATGAGAGGGCATGACATGACTATCATGAAGGGACTCTGCACTTCTGAATTTGTCACTATGCTATTGCTAGAGCATTGGGGGGAACCTAGAACAGATCTGGGGACACATGGGAGAAAGAGGGGGAGGTTCTGTTGTGCAAGCGGAAGTCCTTGTGAAAATTTAACAACTTTGTTGGATACAACCCTAAGGCTGAAATCCTATGCAGATATACAAAGGAATAAATCCCATTGAAATCAATGGAAATTACGGAGTAAATGTATTTTTAATGATGTGCATTTCATGTATTTGTATTGTTGTCCTTGTAATTTAATATATGGTATTGTGATTTTAATTTGTTGCAAGCTGCCATGGGCACTGGAAAGGTGGAATAGAAATGTTAATAAGATAAATTAATATTCAAAAAATGCACCACACAAAACCCTAAAACTAAATATTCCATTGAAGCCAGTTCTTATGGCTACAGTAAAAGTCAAAAGCAAGAAGAATTCCAGGTTGTTCACAAAAAATGTTTTAACGTAAGCTCAGAACCAGAGAATAGAGCTACTGTCATGGGACCCGTACACCACCAGTCTGTTATCATTATTATTTTTTATTTTTATATTTTATCATTGTCACTGGAGCTTGAGCAACCACTATTTCAATGACTTCAAAGTAGTGTCTATTTTCATTTGCTGATGCAATTGCTTCCCTTGCTATCTCCAGCAACTATTAAACAGTGGCCTGGATTTCTAGCTTGAGTGGGATCAGGGACCCAGTTCACAAAGTAATGGAATTATATTTATAGTTGCATGGGAAGGACTGGGTATCCAGCATGCCAATTTCATTGTGTATACAAAATTATTCCTATTAGTTATTATTTGTCACATTTCCTCCAAGGAGCTCAAGGCAGCATACACGGTTCTCTCCCTTTCCATTTTATACTCAGCAACCCTGTGGAGTAGGCCAGGCTGAGAGACAATGCCTTTCCCAAGGTCTCCACATTTGAACCCTGATCTTCCAGGTCCTAGTCCAACATTCTAACCACTACACCACACTGGGTCTCAGCTTTTTTTAAAAGGGCGTATCCCATATGCCCCATCCTGACTCCTTGGATAGGCATACACATGTGAAATATACTTTGAACCTTCTTAAAAGTTAACAGGCTTACTCTGGAGGACATGGTTTAAGGACTACAGACAAAGATGGCTTCCTGTTTTGTTTTGTTGTATAGATTGTTCAAAAGAGAAAAAAAACAGTTCTTCACTGAAATTTTCCCCCACTAACTTAAGAAATTTGTATTTATTTAAAATATTTCTATCCCACCCTTCTACCCTACAATAGGGCACTCAGGGCGGCTGCAATAAAATCACACACATATATAATAAAATACACAATAAAAACACAAAACATTACAGTAAATTAAAATGCATAAAATACTATTAAAATACATAAAATACATTATGCACACACATACATAAAAAGCATTATGCATACACACACAAACATACATACATGTATATATGTGCATACTAGGGTTACCAGATTCAGGGCCTGAGACTGATCCTGTATCGTTAGGAGAAGAGAAAGTCAGCCAAGTGCAGGTGTTCTTGCAACCCTGTAATGGGAAAAACCACAAGGTGGAATTCTCCCTTCCCCCAGCACAACTTTTAAAGATACAGAAGACCTCTTGGTTGCCAGGCCCACCCTCCAAGATGTCTTCTGTATCTTTAAAAGTTGTGCAGAGGGAAAGGAGAATGCCATCTTGTGGTTGTTCCCATTACAGAGTTGCAAGAACACCTGCACTTGGCTGACTTTCTCTTCTCCTAAAGATACAGGATCAGTCTCAGGCCCTGAACCTGGCAACCCTAAGTCTACTCTGAAAGAAACCTGAATGAGTTCAATGGGACTCACTCTCAGATAAGTATGTATATTGATTGCAGCTGAAGGTTAGTAATATCACCCATTCTACTTGAATGGAGTTAACCCAAGTATCACCTTAATTAAAAACAATCAGCTGACAAGAACTATTCTGTGGGTGGTGGAGCACATGAGACAAAGGGAGCATATATGTCTCCAATAGGGTTGCCAGGTCCATGGCCTGAGACTGATCCTGTATCCTGGAAGTTGGGCAGGGGGAAGGAAGGAGTCCACCTTGTGGTTTTTCTCATTACAGAGTTGCAAGAACACCTGCACTTGGCTGACTTTCTCTTCTCCTAAAGATTACAGGATCAGTCTCAGGCCAAGAACCTGGCAACCCTAGTGCATATGCATATAAGAAAGTGAGAATAAAAAATAAATTGAAAAAGATGAAAGTCCTGCCAGGAAGAAAAGTTTGTTTACAGCATGTGGTGTTTTTAAGTAGCTTATTCTTCCTTTCTATTTTGAGGACTTATCACATTTTATGCAAATAGCTCTAACAGCCCAAGGATATATGACAAAACTAACCCAATGCAACACTCAGAAAATTTGTTATGTACTGTAAAAGTTCTTGACAGAGCTAGAGAGCAAAATAAAATAACTTCAGATAAATTTAACAAGATCTCTCCTAACTGCAAAACAGAAAGTACAGTTCTATTATTATGTAGCATATAGTGTGGGATATGAAGTCCCAGGTTTTTATACTGCAAATATTTCCAGTTGCTTGTATGAAGGGAATGGATAGTATTAATGAAATTTCTATGGTTTAATTTTTTTAAAAAATTGGCATGATGGGAACATATTGAAAGAACAAATGTTGTGCCTTCTGTTCTTCAGTCTAGAAAATTGTGACAGAGAAAAGAAAAAAACAAGAATAAAACTAACAGCCTTGTTTTTTCTATTACAGCCAGTGTGAAGCAATCACTTAAGTTAATAATGGACACATATGACCCAAAGGAGTTATGTGAAGGGTCCACACCCAGGACCAGGGCAATGTTGTGTCTTTTCCCTTGTTAGAACAGGAATGTGACCCTGCCAATTGGAACGATGGAGCCCCTCCAGCTGTTGTTTTTATTCTGCTTTCATGATGCTCAAGATCCCGCTATGAGGATGTGTGATCCCACTTTTAATACTAGTTGCACCTGAACAGAGCTTGGAAAAGTTACTTTTTTGAACTACAACTCCCATCAGTCCAATCCAGTGGCCATGCTGGCTGGGGCTGATGGGAGTTGTAGTTTAAAAAAGTAACTTTTCCAAGCTCTGCACCTGAAAATGTTCTGGGGGAGTCACACTGCTTCATTTCCAATCAGTGATTATCCTGTAACTTCCTGCTGAAATCCCGTAATTTTTCATACCAACATTCAGCACCTTTAATACTTCCCATGATTTTGGGGGGAAAGCCATGACTGTTTAAAGACCATTTGGGGGAGACCCAGTGCCTGCAGGAGGAAGGGGACCATCATCGCCCAGGGAAGAAGGAGAGCCGTTTGCTGCTGCTGTCTGCTTGCCTGCTTATGCTGATGATGCTCGGCTACCACCATCGTCCTCCCCCTGTTGGACTTCTGCTCTGCACGTGTCACGCCTTGCAGGCCCAGGCCCCCATGTACTCAGCCAGTTGTTGCTGATTTTGTCCACCTGTCCCTTCCCTGGAAGGGATGCATAAGCTGGCTGGCTGAGGTGGCTCCTGCTTTGCAGACTGCCTGGCTTTTTGTGGAACTGGCAGGTCTTGAGTTATGTGCCTGGGAGAGAGGACTCAGAACCATGCGGGGAGACTTAAGGGGGTCCCAATTAGTGTAGTGATGTGTAGAGGGAGATATGGCATTGTGAGGAGGACTTGCCAGGTAAGGGGAACGCGGCCTAGGCAGTTGACTGTGCCTTGTTCTGGTCCTCCCCACATCTGCAGGTTTGTTGGTTGCCCTGTCAACCAGCTCTCAGACCTCTGGATGCTGCTCCTAAAGGCTAGATCAGTGCATAATAAGATCTCCCCCATTCATGATTTAATTGTGGATGAGGCAGCCGATCTGGCAGGTATAACCGAGACCTGGGTGGGTGAGCAGGGAGGAGTCAGTCTCTCCCAGCTATGTCCGCCAGGGTACCTGGTTCAGCATCAGGGTAGGCCTGAAGGTCTGGAAGGGGGTTTGCTGTGATCTATAACAGCTCCATCTCCCTCTGCAAGCACCCTGTCCATGTGACTACTGGTCTGGAGTGTTTGCACCTTGTGTTGGGTCAACGGGACAGACTGGGGATTCTGTTGGTGTACCACCCACCCCACTGCCCAACAGACTCCCTAGCTGAGCTGATGGAGGGGAACTTGGGTGTACTGTTGAGATCCCCCAGACTGTTGGTTCTGGGGGATGTCAACATCCATGCTGAGGCCACTTTATGCGGGCGGCTCAAGAGTTCATGGTCTCCATGACAACCATGGGACTGTCCCAATATGCCATTGGCCCAACGCATGTAGCAGGGCATACTCTAGATTTGGGGTTTGCAACTGGACATGGAGATGGTGATCTGAATGTGGGGAGCCTTACATCAGTCCCTCTGTCATGGACAGATCACTGCTTGCTAAAGTTTAGACTCACAGCGGCTTTTCCCCTCTGCAAGGGTGAGGGACCTATTAAGTTGGTCCTCCCCCAGAGACTAACCGATCTGGATGGTTTTCAAAGGGCTCTGGGGAGTCTTCCGGCTGATAGGGCTGGCGCTCCTGTTGAAACCCTGGTTGAGCTGTGGAATGTAGAAATGACCCGGGCGGTTGACACAATTGCTCCTGAGCACCCTCTCCTGTGTAGAGCTCGTATGACTCCATGGTATACCCCAGAGCTGAGAGCAATGAAACAATATAGGAGACGGCTTGAGTGCAGATGGAGGCAAACTCCTAGTGGATGCAGTTATACACTGGTAAGTGCCTATGGTAAGCTGTATTTGGGGGCAGTGAGGGCAGAAAAAAAAAATTGCTGCCACTATCAAATCATCAATCTGCCGCCCAGTGGAGCTCTTCAGAACTGTCCAGGGGCTATTACACGCTGGCCCCAAGGACATGGTAGAACCATCTGAGGCCCACTGTAATGAATTTGCTAGGCACTTCCAGGATAAAATCTTTAACATCCACCAGGACTTAGACTCCAGTGTTATAGCAGGTGAATCAAGCGAGGTATCCAGAGCACAGCCTTGTCCTGATTTCTTAGATGAGTTTCTGTTGGTACAGCTTGAGGACATTGACAAGGTGCTTGGACAGGTATGTGCAACCACTTCTGTGCTGGATCCTTGCCCTTCTTGGCTAATAAAAGCTAGCAGGGATGGAACAGCCGGCTGGGCCAGGGAAATGATTAATGACTCTCTGTGAGAGGGAGTGGTCCCTGGATGCCTAAAAGAGGTGGTAGTGAGACCACTCCTGAAGAGACCCTCCTTGGACCCGGAAAATCTTAATAACTATAGGCTGGTGGCAAATGTTCCATTCCTGGGCAAGGTTCTTGAACAAGTAGTGGCAGGCCAGCTCCAGACACTCTTGGATGAAACCGATTATCTGGATCCATTTCAGTCATGTTTCAGGCCTGGTTTTGGCACGGAAACAACCTTGGTCGCCCTGTATGATGACCTCTGTTGGGAGAGAGACTGGGGGAGTGTGACTCTGTTAATTCTCCTTGATCTCTCAGTGGCTTTCAATACCATCGACCATGGTATCCTTCTGGGAAGACTGGCTGAGTTGGGAGTGGGAGGTACTGCATAGCAGTGGTTCTGCTCCTACTTGGCGGGTCAGCTCCAGAAGCTGGTGCTTGGGGAACATTGCTCGGCATCCTGGACTCTCCAGTATGGGGTTCCACAAGGGTTAGTTCTGTCCCTCATGCTGTTCAACATCTACATGAAACCGTTGGGTGCAGTCATCCAGAGCTTTGGAGTACATTGCCATCAGTTTGCTGATGACACGCAGCTCTATTTCTCCTTTTCCTCTTCTTCAGGTGAGGCTTTCAATGTGCTGAACCAGTGCCTGGCTGCGACAATGGACTGGATGAGGGCTAATAAACTGAGGCTCAATCCAGACAAGACTGAGATGCTGTTAGGGGTGGTTCTTCTAACCGTAAGGTGGATGTCCAACCTGTCCTGGTTGGGGTTGCACTCCCCATGAAGGAGCAGGTTCATAGCTTGGGGGTTGTCCTAGAACCATCTCTGTCATTTGAGGCTCAGGTAGCCTCGGTGGCATGGAGTGCCTTCTACCAACTTTGGTTGGTGGCCCAGCTACGCCCCTGTTTGGACAGGGATAACCTGGCTTCAGTTGTCCATGTTCTGGTAACCTCCAAGTTAGATTACTGCAATGCGCTCTACGTGAGGCTGCCTTTGAAGACGGTTTGGAAACTGCAGCTTCTGCAAAATGCAGCAGCCAGATTGGTAACAGGGACCAGACGCTTCGAACATATAAAACCGATTCTGGCCCGCTTGCATTGGCTGCCTGTATGTTTCTGAGCTTGATTGAAGGTGCTGGTTTTGACCTATAAAGCCTTACACGGCTTGGGACCACAATACCAGACTGAACGCCTCTCCTGACACAAACCCACCTGTACATTACGCTCAACATCAAAGGCCCTCCTCCGAGTGCCTTCTCCGAGGGAAGCTGGGAGTCTGGCAACAAGGGAGAGGGCATTCTCAGTGGTGGCCCCCAAATTATGGAATGATCTCCCTGACGAGGTGCACCTGGCGCCAGCACTGTTATTTTTTCAGCACCAAGTCAAGACTTTCCTCTTCTCGCAGGCATTTTAGCATGTGTTTTTAAATTGCTTTTTTAAAATGTGTTTTTAAATTTGTATATTTGTTTTTAATGTTTTTAATTGTTGTAAACCACCCAGAGAGCTTCAGCTATGGGGCAATATACAAATGCAATAAATAAATAAATAAATAATAGAGTGGTATGCTAGTGCTTTAAATTCAGAGTGCAGATTGGGGCAGTGTGCACTGTAAGCATAGTTCCACAGCGGAATATAGTTCTGCAGCTGAACAGTTAGTAATATAGTGAACCAGTATGTCATTGTATTCTTTAAAAATGATCACTGTAATCCTTCAGGTACCTCATACAGATACTGTAGCTCTGGTGTTCATTGCACATGAAAAATATTTGTTGTTGTCATTTCAATTACTCTTTGCTTTCCACAAAAATGTCTCAGATGTAAAAAAAAGTATATTGTGTATATTTCATATATGCAGCCCACATCCA
The DNA here is from genome assembly GCF_030035675.1 of Rhineura floridana. Classification (NCBI taxonomy): domain Eukaryota; kingdom Metazoa; phylum Chordata; class Lepidosauria; order Squamata; family Rhineuridae; genus Rhineura; species Rhineura floridana. Next base: position 40,801,617 of record NC_084486.1, on the reverse strand, counting down.
TTCTGTTTTATGTATGAAATATATGAATATATTTCAAAGCATGTATTTCAGTGCTTTGTACTCACTGAGGCAATATGCTTGCATCTGGGCAGCAGTGGATGGCAGGGTGGGGCTGTGCTACTCACCTGACCTCCATCTGGTTGAGTCACTGCAGCATACTGGTACAGTGAAGGGGAGGGGTGCTACGGCTGTGAGCTTTGGCATTGGCTCCAGTGTAGCGTTTGCTTCACACTGACCTTGATGCTGCCACACCCCTCTCCCTCTCTGTATTCTGCAGTGACTCAGCTGAACCACACCATCCATTGTGAGCTGGGTTGTACCACTTTGGATTGCCAGTGGGACAAATCACAGATAGAATAAAAATTTAAATCCTTCACATAGAAAACTATGAATCAATGAGAAGGGTGTTAGCCTCATCTTATCTCTGGTGTGCTAGTTTGTCTGTGTGTATGGGATTTATTTTCTACTGAGGAGCAGCATGAGCTCCCACTTGATGTCTGAAGTGGTATAGCCCAGAAACAGGTTTATAACCTCAGAAAGAATTAAGGCAATATGTTGGTGTTTATAACAAGAAAGCACTAGAAAACTTTAAAAATAAGTAACAGCCAGCCTATCTGAATGACCGTGGTACCCATATTTGCCTCAATGAAGTATTTCAGTGTTGGTAGAATGTATTATCTTTGCAAGGAAAGAAATTAGGAATGCCAAATAAAGAATCCTTCGAGTATCAAAGTGGCCAGTTTTTAAAGGTTTGACCATCAGTTTTTTCCAAGCAACCTCCCTGGGTGCACCTAAGGAAGAACAATCTTAGAAGAGAATGAAACCAGCTGACAAGTCTGTGCAGCAGAGGTACCCAACATGTATATATATGAAAATGTGATATTAAATTGTGCATGGACACACGCGCACAGCATAATTGTTATAAGCTTGCATTGGCAGGGGACCTGAGCAATCTTGGGATGCCTTCAGTATATCCCTTTCAAGAAGGTTTGCCAGGTCAGAGGAAAAACACACCAATGGTCCAAATATGGAAAAATTCTTATTCTCAAACAGAAGCTCCAAAGAAGATCATACCTTGGTAGCATCAACCATGCCAACCCAAGGAAACCAATAATGCATCATGGATTCCTTGGTTCCTGGTTTGTTCCTGAGCCCAATTCAAAGTTTTGATTCTTACCTTTGAAGCTCTAAATAGTTAAGGACCAGGATATTTGAAAGGCCATTTCATTCCACATGAACTACCAACATGCTGAGATCCTCAGGTGAGGCCTTACAAATGTCCCACCACATGTTGGATGGGTACATGTGGTGATATCCCTTTAAGAGGTTTTGCTTAGTTTTGGAGGGAAACCCACTGGGAAGTGGTTATATTAGGGTAGAACCCAAACAGGGAGATCAGGCTGTGGATCTGGTAGAAAAGGCAGTTTGTTCAGCATAACAAAGGACTAGGTTATAGTAAATACTGTCTTCCGTTAAATAAATGAAACATTATACTTAAGAAGCCTGGCATATTTCATTACTGGTGCACAAAGAGAGAACATCGCAAAGGCCTTAACTGTAGTAGCTCCTAGGTTTTGGAATCTCCTGTCTTGGAGGTATGCCTATTTTTAGGAACAAGGCCAAGAAGAAGGTGTTGCTTAAGCAGCTGATGATTATTCAAGGCCTCTGGTAATGCACATTAATTCTTGTTGGGTGTTTTACTGTTTTAACGTAAGTTACTTTGTCTTTATGTTATTTCACCCCATTCATTTCAACGCAGAGGAAACAATTCAAATGGGAAAAAAATGTAATCAGTTATGCATTATTTGTGGACCGAAAGAAGCAACAACACTGAATACCGGTCATATTTACTGGGTTGATTTCCATTCCAGAGATGCGACGAATAAATAGCAATTTCCAATCCCATCTCCATTTTTGTCAGAATTCTCCGACATCCCTAATTATAAGTCACCCTAAGTGTCTTATAATGTGAATAAAAGTTTTAGCTTCTATGATATAAAAGCTTTTAGTAAATAAAACATATCCAAGTAAATCCTGGCATTCATAGTCTTGTATTCATAGATAAAATGCTACTAAAAATAATACTGATCCAGAAAACAAACGCTGTAAAACCAAGGTAGAGCCAAAAATAAGAGCCAATTTGCACATGGCATAGTCCACTCATGTGCTGACTCTGTGTGCGCATGGACCATACATAGCCATGAAGCTCACTGGGTGACCTTGGGCCAGTCACTGCCTCTCAGCCTCATGAAAACCCTATTCATAGGATTGCCATAAGTCGGAATTGACTTGAAGGCGGTACATTTACATTTTAAGGAATGCAAACATGTCAGGGAGAAAGTAGGTTCTCTTGATCTGATCATTTTCTATAAGTGCACAAGGATGTTATTTTATTTTTAATGGGGGGGAGGAACCTTGTAGCCAGCCTTCCTTGTTAGGTAGGACAACCATATTTCTAGGTGGGACATTTTGAGGGGGAGAGGCACATAGTGCCAGCCAATCCCACAAACACACACTGTTGGAGAGGACATGAGGGCCAGGCCTGGGGAAAAGAAAGCCAGTGGCCTATTTAATCTGTTGAATTATGTCACCTTTTTTTGAGAGATCCCCAGGAATGCCAGGGTATTGACTTTGCCTATAGCTACAGTGCTCTTTCACTTGTGGTCTGTCCCTGTGTTCTGATTCTTCATGAACTGAACTACTTTGGTAATGGCAGTTTAGGTATGCTGCATTAAGTATCTCAGTTTTAGACTTCACCCAAAAAAACAAACTTGTCCGTACTACAAGTTTAGGGAAGGGCAGAAACACAATAAATACTTTAGGGTGTGTTTGTTAACTCTGCCTTGGGGGTCCCTCCTTCTAGTCTTGTTCCTGACCTTTAGTTTTTCCTTCCTGTTGGACAATCAAGGGAAACCTTTTAACTGGCTGATATATACAGGGCTAACTAAGCAACTGGAAACTAATTGTGGAAAGAACTCCTGTCCAGAAACCCTGAAAAGGCCTCATGCTGAACTGCACATATTGACACATAGTGGGAAAATCGGAAATTAGGCCTGAGTTACAGCATAGGTAGCCATCCAGCCAGCTAGCCAGCTACCTAACTGTAGTGTACACTGCAATATTTCTGTTTCTCTAGGGATGTTTCATCCTTTGCCATCAAATATTCAAGAAAGAAAGAAAGAAATAGCCACTATTATGATTTTGAGGACAGTGAGTGCTTTCTTTAAAACAGTAAAAGGTAACTTAGGGTAGCCATTTTTCAGATCACTAAGTTATCTCTTTATTTTACCCTTTAGCTATAAACATCCAATCCTGCTCTACTCATCATAATAAAGGAAGAATAAACAAACTCTTATTTCTTACTGCAGACAAGCCAGCATGCTTCTTCATTGCCAGCTGAGTAGGGAACACAACTGAAACTGAAAAGCAGAGCAACGGAAAATCCAAGGGGTGGAATCTAACTCTAGCCCATAATACGAAGTTCTAATATTTAACTCTTCATATTACTATACATGCTGTTTTTTTCTAAATTTTTTCTAAATCACTAAAGTAATTATAGGATGATTATGAAAATGAAAAATCCACCATCAGTGAGGGAAAGTCTTGAGTGAGTAAATTTTGGGGGGCTCTTCCAGATTTTATTGTGTACTCCCTGTATCACTGCATTTTTCAGAGGCTCCTATTTTTAAATTGCTTGTGTTCTTAAAACATGCTATCATTCTTTAAATGGAGGCTGCCATTGTCTGTTATGTGACAAATTCAAAACAAGATAATTTCCCCCAAAATTCCTAGGAGGGGCGAAGCACAGCTCTATGGGAGCGCTGCCCCCATTTCCCCCCAGGCTACAACCCAGGGGTGACTTCAAACAAGTAACTCCAGTCCCTTGTGCCTTTTGAAATTATACAATCCCACAAGAGGACTCTGTCAGCATGCATTTCTTAACATTTGAACCATTCACAGATGACTAGCAGCACTGTAGCTAAATCTACTGAGTTTTGTTCCAACACAGTCTTCATTCGTTTCAAAGGGACTTTATTACAGCAATGCTGAGTGAACAATTTATTTATGTGAAGCATCTTAGCCCACCTTTCCTCCAAAAAACATCAAGGAGGCTAACAGCAATCAGTTAAAAACAGCACTCAAAACAAAAATACCTAAATTGCATAGTATGAAATGAACCAGCCCAGATGGGAAGAAATCTACTGTTGGGTAAAGAAAAAATCAGGATACTTCCCATTCATGTCAATAGGTCACCAACTCATTGAACTCAATGAGTTTTAGACATGTTGAATGGTAGTTTCTAATGACAATTATTTTATATTTTATGAATAGTTTATCAAAAATATGGTGCTTTTTACCATTTTACTTTAATTTGCTTTTGATTTGGGGGCAGCGTTTTGTGTGAGGCATTTTCTTATCAACACAAGATTGCCACTATAATTTAAGGCATTTATAAATATAAATGGGAATGAGGCACAAACATTTCCAACAGTCAACACAATACAGCATTAAAATTTCATCTGTTTTTTTTTCCAATCTCAAATGTGAGATTGGCCATGTTGTTGCAATAATCGTCCTATCTTATTTGAATGAATGGATTTTTTCCCTTTCAGGGTGGCCTAATGTCATTTTTACTGCACACCCATGAAAAATTTTACTATAGCTATCTTTGTAGAAAGCAGAAGGGCAAAAGTCTCTAAAGCATCTTATCTGCCTTGAAAAATGCTTTATGATATAGTAAAGAACATGTTTTGAGAACATCATTAAGTATCTTTTCTTTGCAATATACTTTTTTTAAAAAAGCCATCCAACAACATAGCTAATTATTATTCTTATTAGTAGAAGCAGTATATTACATTTACTCACACTGACTAAATTTGTTTTGTGATTTTTTTAAAAAAATAATTCAGACAAAGTTGAATCATTTTTAATATCCACAATACTGCAGCTTACAAAAATGCAAACTGGGATGGGTGTTGCATATCCATTCTCAAACTGAGTTTGCAATTGTTTCCAGTAGCATCAGATTACATTAATCATGCATAAATAGGGTTTTCCCCAAAAGAACATTGTTTTGAGACACAATAGTTGCTCATCGCTACCCAGTGAATTCTCAGAGGGATAAAATTGGACCAATCATGCTGCAGTCCACACATTAAAAAACAACAACTTTGGGTGGAATGCAATAGGCACCCTTGCAATCACAGAATTTTGATCCAGTGAAAGGAGACCATTTTTACCTGTTCTTCTTCTCCCTGCACACACACACAACCAGCATTCCCTCAAAAATGGGCTCCAAAAAGTTGAAAGACCCTCCAGATTAGCCTGAAAGGTGATGGGGGGGGTTACTGGGAAGAGGAAACTGGTATAACTTATCTCCCCTCTTCTTTCATTCAGCAGAAGTGCCTGATGAATCAAAAGACACAAGGGCACCAGTTGGATCCTACCCACTATGAGAAGTTGGTAAGTCCTTGGAGAGTTCCAACTGATAAATAGTGTTACTTCAATAAAGTAATGGGAAGGGCCGTATAACTCAAATGGAAAGGGCTGTAAGCTCATTGGCAGAACATCTACAGAAGGTCTCAGGTTCAACCCTCAGCATCTCCAGGAAGGACTGGGAATGTCCCCAGTCTGAAACCCTGGAGAGCTGATGTCAGTCAGCTTATACTATACTGGACTCAAAGGACCAATGGTCTGACTTGGTATATGGCAGCCTCCTGCATTCCAAATTGTACTTACAGCATTGTTAATTAGGTTCAAGTTCATGTGGGGGATCAACAACTCCTCATGTATTGAGTGATGATGCAGTTTGCCACACTGCCAGACCTGTGCCCTGCTTCCCCTTATTGACTTATCATGATTTCTTTGGTTACTAGAAATCCACCAAAAATCTAGATGGAATGGTGTGCTCGTCCACTGATGATCAGTTGTCAATACATTTATCCAATAATGCAGTAACACCATTAAGCATAACACTCTGGCCATTATACCCATATACTCACACCATAAATTCCACACTGATGCATACTGCCAACACTCAAACCTCTATACTAATAATTACGACTGGCACCCTTAAGCAAATCTATGTAACCCACATAGGCTTATCATGAACATAAATGAGATAAATATTACAAAGCATTTACTGTGCGCTGAAAAATCTGTGGAAATTATTGATAGCAATTTATTTAAGCTGAATTAGACTTTAAAATTTGATAGGCTATGATTGTTCTCCAGTTCAACAGCCACCACATTAAAAATGTGCTAGGTTAATCAATTGAAACACGATTGATTAATTTTTTTTAATCAGATGGCAGTATAACATACATAGGTCTCATGTGAATAGTGAGCTTCTTGTAGGCCCCTTAATTCTCCATCATCCATATGACATTCTCCTCCAATCACTGCCCCCCCCACACTTTCCCTTCCCTTAATCCAAATTTTCTCATACCAGGTGTACTCCAAAAAGGACAGAAAGCTATTCCAAACTGTTGCTAAGAAGAGATCTCTGGTTGTTTTGCCCTGCTGTTTCCTATGTGTGTGGTTTACCCCCATCTTCTTCCATATCTGCTAGGTCCCCATTTGCTCCCGTCACATCACCCCTTCCCTTTCTCCCTCTATTATATGCACTGAGCTGATGTCAGCAACACAACGTATCTCAGATGCTAAAAATAATAAAAAGGAGATGGGGGCAGTGTTCTCAGAAGGTGAATAGCATCAATCAAAATAAAAGGGAAAGGTTTCCAGAAGCTGTAATGTATGCATATATGCCAGAGCTTGGAAAAGTTACTTTTTTGAACTACAACTCCCATCAGCCCCAGCCAGCTGGCTGGGGCTGATGGGAGTTGTAGTTCAAAAAAGTAACTTTTCCAAGCTCTGATATATGCTGTGGATCTGTGGTTGTGGAGCTCTCACAGGCACAGTGGGGAGATTAATGGAACTTATTTCCTCCAGGCTTCTCCCCCCCACCCCATTTTTGCCAAGTGTGTGATGGTCAGCTCTGTGCTGGGAGAGGAGGGAGGACAAACAAACCATACACACTTGTGGACTTGTGTGTACTCACTTGATCAGGGAGGAAGGGGGTGGCTGCAAAGGCAGGCAAACAGTAAAAAAGCAAAGTAAACAGAAAAGGACATGCCTACAAGTATGGAGAATGTTTAACTGAAGCATGAGGGAAGTGCAAAGCATCACGTTTGGACTACCAGGGACCATGCGAATAAGGAAAACATGGATTTTTTAGCAATCTTATGAGACAGTATAAGAAGCTGGTATAGCACAGTGGGGAGGAGAGCCTGGCTGGGAGGCCAGAGTCTGTGAGTTCAAATCCCCACTTGTGTCTCCTGGTGTCAAGGGCCAGCTAAAGATCACCCCACAGTGAGTGGCTCAGGGGTTACGTGCCCTGCCACCTGTGCAGCCGTGATCAAGCTGCATAGTCCCAAGGAGGCCAGTTGCCCCCCAGCTGGCAGTTGCGGACAAGGAAGGGGCTGGCTTGTGCTGCTGTGGCAAGCTGAGCAGGCCCTAGGCAGCTGGGGAGGACTAGCCTCAGAGGGAGGCAATGGTAAACCCCCTCTGAATACTGCTTACCATGAACACCCTATTTATATGGTCGCCATAAGTCGGGATCGACTTGAAGGCAGTCCATTTCTATTTTCATGAGACAGTACGGATGAGTCCATAGACCTGTATTAGCTTACCAGTAGTTATGGTAGGGTTGCCAGGTCTCTGGTTTTCACCCAGAGACTTCAGTTGTTGCGAGTCCTCTCCAGGTGAGTCATCCCAATTTCCAGACTCTTAGCTTTCATATATAAAATAAAAGTTTCTAGGTGGTCTGGTTCAAGACATATACACCAAAATATCAGCCACCCACCCACCCGCAACTTCTATTAGAAGTCAGAGGTTCTAATCCCCGCCCTTTCACATTTTTAGCCAATAGGTAAAGTAAGGTTGGTGAATGACAAGAGATTTGCTGACCTCCAGGCAATAGCTAGAATCCATTGCAAATCCTGAAAAGTTTCATTTACCTGATTGTCTGCACATCGGAAATTGAGTATAACTTACAGCAGCAGAAAGATTGCCTTTCTGCAATAATGTAACAGGAAATTTTGATCTGAAGATCACAACAGATATTGGTAGGTATGCACAGTAAACAATTTCAGTTATGATTATAATAAAAGTGTACATGCAGGTTTTTAATTACTTGCAAAAATAGCATATTATATATTTTATCTTTCAAATAATTTTTGAACATAAATTTGAAAAAGGGTACATGCTGCAGCTTATGATGCCATTACAATGTGTTCTGCTTTTCTAATTACAAGGAATCAAACAAGTTTAAATTTTACTGGGCTGTTGAAGAGAGCAGTTTATTTGTCTAATTCATAGCCTGTTTTGAAAATCTTCTCAATATGAAGCTTTCATCCTATACTCACTATTCTGGGAGTAAAACTGCAATGCTAATCCAACATACTGAGAGTAAACCCCATTGAATTCAATATGACTTACTTTTGAGCAGACATGGTAAGGATTGTGCTGTAAATTAGTGGGACTTTTGAGTGAACATAGCAAAAGATTGTGTTGTAAATCTTTCTTTCCCCCTCCAATCCTTTTTTAAGCAATGAGGCAGGGCTTACTTGGCTGTGATTGCTTTTATTTTGTAGGAAACGAATACTGTTTATTTTAAAAAGAAAACGTTCTGCAATGACAAGTTGGTTTTGACAATAAACTATTATATGGCGTGCATGTATTTTTACATCTTCAGTGTGTGTGTGTATGTGTGTATGGAGTCTTTTTAACAACCCTGTGAGGTAGGATTGGAAACCAAGGCAGCTCACAAGAAATAAATCCATTTAAAATCCAGTAACCATAAAACAAGTATAGAACAGTTGTAAAACAACTTAAAGTGGCATGGTTCTGAATTTTGGGTTGGGTGAGTGAAGTTTCTTATTACTTGAGTTTGCAGTCCTGGCACGCTTCCCAGCTTCAGTAAGTCCCACTGAATACATTGGGACTTGCTTCTGAGTAAGGATGCATAGGATTGCACTATAAATATTGTTACAGGTTTTGTAAATTATACAAATCTTAGAGATTCATGCTTATATATATATATATATTATACTATGTCTCAATAAGTAACTGATTTCACCCTAAGGTTGTACATGGTTATTTCCTCTACATTTTAAGTGTGCCCTTCTTCCTTGGGGTGGTCATGGCCCCCCTCTGTTGTTTTCACCCTGAGGGGCAAATAAGGCTGAGAGATGATGAGTAGCCCATGGTCACCCAGTAAACTTTGTAGCTGATTTCCATTGTAAAAATCAATTAAAATGATTTACATGAAGGCAAAATTTATGAGGTAATGCAGATCCACATAGTACATTTAAAGCATATCCAACTCACATTTAAAGTGCATTATTTTCCCCAAAGATTCCTGGGAAGTGTATTTTCCCCTCACAGTTATTGTATAGTTCCCACCATCCTTAACAAACTACAGTTCCTCATTTCTGTGGTGGGATTCATGTACTTCGAATGTATGTTGAATGTACTTTAAATGCATGGTGTAGATCTGCCCTAGGTTTGCTGTGCATTCATTAGTGAAACGAAAAGAACAATTTTAAAAGATACTTTTTTAAACAGGAAGGGCTGCAGCTCAATGGTAGGGCACATGCTTTGTGTGCAGAAGTCCAACATTCAATCTCTGGAAAAGACTATTGCCTCGAATCCTGGAGAGCCAATGCTTGTCCATGTCATCAATACTGAACTGCATAATACCAAATGGCCTGAGTCGGTATAAGGCAGATTCCTTTGTTCCTAAAAGAGGAAAGAGACCTTCTTACAACATTTATATACCACTTCATTGTAAAAATTCTCAAAGCAGTTTACAGAAGGAATTAAAACAAAATTATTGGCAAAAACAGTTAAAAACAGGTGTTTAAAGACATTCAAAATAATAAAACCAACAATGAGTTAAAAATAGATAAAAAGCATAATAGCTTCTACATGCCTGGGTAGGCTTGCCTGAATAAAAAATGTTTTTAGCAGGTGTCGAAAAGAGTACAAAGAAAGCATCTGCCTAATGTCAATAGGCAGGGAGTTCCAAAGTGTAGGTGCTGCCACACTAAAGGACTGATTTCTTACAAGAGCAGAACAAGCACTGTGTGGTGCCTGTAACATGGAAAGCACACTTAGAACTTGGCCTGGTAACTAATCAACAACTAGTGCAGTGAAGGGTCAAATCTGAAAGACGTTTGGAGCAGCCATGTTAAAAGGCAGGCAGGGGGTTGCCAACCCTATTTTGATATCAATATCTTTGCAGAGGAACCCTAGTAAAGCCTTACCAATAGCACAATCCTAACAATATCTACTCAGAAGTCCTATTGAGTTCTATGAGGCTTAGTCCCTTAGTAAGTGTGTTTAGAATTGCAGCCTTCAGTGGCATCCATCTTTACTCCTGAGTGTTCCCATCTAACATCTCCACAAAACTAGGCTCCCTTCTTCTTACAATAGCCTTCTGGTGACTGGCCTTGTCTGAGGGCAATTAAACCCTTCTTGCCAGAAGCAAGTAGACTAGATTAAATGTTCCCTACCCAGACTTCCTAAGCAGGTGAGAAGAAATGATCCCATCACTTCAGCTGGACCTGGGAACATCCTAATTTAGCTAAGATTTCTATCTTAATTTCTAATCAGATTTTTTTTGTGGGATGCTCCTAGCAACTGTGGGTGATGCATAATGTATCATGCTTAATGACATCACTAGGGCCTACCCCTGTGACATCACTAGTGCCCGCCCCTGAAATCTCAGGATTTGGGATGCTTCTGACCTGACAACCCTAACTAATGGGAGTATTACACTGCAGGATCAGAGACCTAGACTCTCAAGTTATAGCAGTAGATCCTAGTGAGGTGTCCGGAGCACAGTCTTGTCCTGTTTTGTTGGATGAGCTTCAGTTGGTTCAACTCGAGGACGTGGACAAGGTGCTTGGACAGGTACGTGCAACCACTTCGGTACTGGATCCTTGCCCCTCCTGGCTGATAAAAACTAGCAGGAATGGAACAGGTAGCTGGGCCAAGGAAGTGATAAATGCCTCTTTACGAGAGGGAGTGGTCCCGGGCTGTCTGAAAGAGGCAGTGGTGAGACCACTCCTGAAAAAGCCTTCCTTGGACCCAGACAATTTTAACAGCTACAGGCCAGTGGCGAATGTTCCATTCCTGGGCAAGGTCTTGGAACGGGTGGTTGCTGGCCAGCTCCAGGCGCTATTGGATGAAACTGATTATCTAGATCCATTTCAATCGGGTTTTAGGCCCGGTTTTGGCACTGAGACAGCCTTGGTCGCCCTGTACGATGACCTATGTCGGGAAAGAGACAGAGGGAGTGTAACTCTGTTGATTCTCCTTGATCTCTCAGCGGCTTTTGATACCATCGACCATGGTATCCTTCTGGAGAGGCTCGCGGAGTTGGGAGTTGGAGGTACTGCTTGGCAGTGGTTCCGCTCCTACTTGGCGGGTCGTCTCCAGAAGGTAGTGCTTGGGGAACATTGCTCGACACCGCGGGCTCTCCAATATGGGGTCCCGCAGGGGTCAGTTTTGTCCCCCCTGCTTTTTAATATCTACATGAAGCCGTTGGGAGAGGTCATCAGGAGTTTTGGAGTGCGTTGTCATCAGTATGCTGATGACACGCAGCTCTACTTCTCCTTTTCATCTTCTTCAGGTGAGGCTGTCGATTTGCTGAACCGTTGCCTGGCCTCGACAATGGACTGGATGAGAGTTAACAAACTGAAGCTCAATCCAGACAAGACTGAGATGCTGTTGGTGGACGGGTTCTCTGATCAGATGGTGGATATATACCCTGTCCTGGACGGGGTTACACTCCCCCTAAAGGACCGGGTTCGTAGTCTGGGAGTCTTTTTAGACTCTTCCCTCTCACTTGAGGCTCAAGTAGCCTCGGTGGTTAGGAATGCGTTTTACCAACTTCGGTTGGTAGCCCAGCTACGTCCCTATTTGAGTAAAGAGGACCTTACATCAGTGGTACATGCTCTGGTAACCTCACGTTTGGATTACTGTAATGCGCTTTACGTAGGGCTACCTTTGAAGACAGTTCGGAAGCTACAACTAGTGCAAAATGCGGCGGCCAGATTGCTGACAAGGACCAAGCGGTCCGAGCATATAACACCTGTTCTGGCCAGCTTGCACTGGTTGCCAATATGTTTCCGGGCTAGATTCAAAGTGTTGGTATTAACCTATAAAGCCTTATACGGTGCGGGACCACGATACCTTGCGGAACGCCTCTTCCGATATGAACCGGCCCGTGCACTACGTTCTGCTACGAAGGCCCTCCTCCGGGTTCCAACTCACAGGGAGGCCCGGAGGGTGATGACAAGATCTAGGGCCTTCTCAGTGGTGGCCCCCGAACTATGGAACAGTCTCCCTGAGGAAGTACGCCTGGCGCCGACTCTGCTTTCCTTCCGGCGCCAGGTCAAAACCTTCCTATTCTCTGAAGCATTTTAAGTTACATTGATCTAATTTTAATAATGTTTATTGTATTGTTGATTGTATTTTAATATTATTCTGTTATTCATTGTATTTTTATACTATTTTATGTTCACCGCCCAGAGAGCTATCGCTAGTCGGGCGGTATATAAATTTAATAAATAATAATAATAATAATAAACAACTTTCTTAGATTATGTGGCCAGCATGAAGGCAAATGACCTTCACACTCCCCATGCCTAGATTTAACAGTCTTCATTGTGAATGCCTAGGGTTGCCATATTGCCCGGTTAGCCGGGTTTTACCCGGATTCTATGCATGCCACCCAGCGCCCGGCTAGCCCTTTAAGTGGCCCGGATTCTCAGCTTTAATTTAAAAAAAAAAAAGTTTCTAGTTGGTCTGGTTCTCGAGATATACATAAAAACGTCAGCCGCCCCCCCGACTGTTAAATCTTTCTTTAAACAGTACTGTATAGCACTTCGTAGCTTTAACCCCGCCCGTTCAGGATTGCAGCCAATCAGGGATTGTGTTTCAGTTTCATTGACCTTAGGCAGTGTCTAGAAAACAAAATGGTGGTTTCACCCCCTGTTTATCTGAAAATCTCATAAATTGGGTAAGTATATACATTTCAGTTTTTTTTCCTCTTGTGTGCAGGAGTCAGATCTTGGGCAGTGTTTTGAAAACCTTCCCAATACTTGCTTTTTGTAAAAGCAATGCTAATCCCATATGCCCAGAGTAAATCCCATTGAATTCAATAGGATTTACTTTTATTTTATTTATTTATTTATTTATTTTTATTAAATTTATATACCGCCCAACTAGCAATAGCTCTCTGGGCGGTGAACATAAAACAACATAAAAATACAATAAATAACAAAACAATACTAAAATACAAGCAACAATCCAACACAGTAAACATTTTTAAAATTAAATCAGTATAACTTAAAATGCTTCAGAGAATAGGAAGGTTTTGACCTGGCGCCGGAAGGAGAGCAGAGTCGGCGCCAGGCGTACTTCCTCAGGGAGACTGTTCCATAGTTCGGGGGCCACCACTGAGAAGGCCCTAGATCTTGTCATCACCCTCCGGGCCTCCCTGTGAGTTGGAACCCGGAGGAGGGCCTTCGTAGCAGAACGTAGTGCAAGGGCCGGTTCATATCGGAAGAGGCGTTCCGCAAGGTATCGTGGTCCCGCACCGTATAAGGCTTTATAGGTTAATACCAACACTTTGAATCTAGCCCGGAAACATATTGGCAACCAGTGCAAGCTGGCCAGAACAGGTGTTATATGCTCGGACCGCTTGGTCCTTGTCAGCAATCTGGCCGCCGCATTTTGCACTAGTTGTAGCTTCCGAACTGTCTTCAAAGGTAGCCCTACGTAAAGCGCATTACAGTAGTCCAAACGTGAGGTTACCAGAGCATGTACCACTGATGTAAGGTCCTCTTTACTCAAATAGGGACGTAGCTGGGCTACCAACCGAAGTTGGTAAAACGCATTCCTAACCACCGAGGCTACTTGAGCCTCAAGTGAGAGGGAAGAATCTAAAAAGACTCCCAGACTACGAACCCGGTCCTTTAGGGGGAGTGTAACCCCGTCCAGGACAGGGTATATATCCACCATCTGATCAGAGAACCCGTCCACCAACAGCATCTCAGTCTTGTCTGGATTGAGCTTCAGTTTGTTAACTCTCATCCAGTCCATTGTCGAGGCCAGGCAACAGTTCAGCAAATCGACAGCCTCACCTGAAGAAGATGAAAAGGAGAAGTAGAGCTGTGTGTCATCAGCATACTGATGACAACGCACTCCAAAACTCCTGATGACCTCTCCCAACGGCTTCATGTAGATATTAAAAAGCAGGGGGGACAAAACTGACCCCTGCGGGACCCCATATTGGAGAGCCCACGGTGTCGAGCAATGTTCCCCAAGCACTACCTTCTGGAGACGACCCGCCAAGTAGGAGCGGAACCACTGCCAAGCAGTACCTCCAACTCCCAACTCCGCGAGCCTCTCCAGAAGGATACCATGGTCGATGGTATCAAAAGCCGCTGAGAGATCAAGGAGAATCAACAGAGTTACACTCCCTCTGTCTCTTTCCCGACATAGGTCATCGTACAGGGCGACCAAGGCTGTCTCAGTGCCAAAACCGGGCCTAAAACCCGATTGAAATGGATCTAGATAATCAGTTTCATCCAATAGCGCCTGGAGCTGGCCAGCAACCACCCGTTCCAAGACCTTGCCCAGGAATGGAACATTCGCCACTGGCCTGTAGCTGTTAAAATTGTCTGGGTCCAAGGAAAGCTTTTTCAGGAGTGGTCTCACCACTGCCTCTTTCAGACAGCCCGGGACCACTCCCTCTCGTAAAGAGGCATTTATCACTTCCTTGGCCCAGCTACCTGTTCCATTCCTACTAGTTTTTATCAGCCAGGAGGGGCAAGGATCCAGTACCGAAGTGGTTGCAAGGTTGCACCTTGTCCACGTCCTCGAGTTGAACCAACTGAAGCTCATCCAACAAAACAGGACAAGACTGTGCTCCGGACATCTCACTAGGATCTACTGCTATAACTTGAGAATCTAGGTCCTGGCGGATACATGAGATCTTATTCTGGAAGTGATCGGCAAACTGAGTAGACATGGTTATGAATGTTCTGAAAATCAATGGGACTTTGGAGTGAATGTAAAAAAGAATTGTGTTTGTGCCCTCCAGTCCTATTTTAAAGCAAGTAGGCAGGGCTTACTTAGGTATTACAGTTTTTATTCTGTAGGAAAGTAATACTGATTTTTTTAAACCTAATACTGATTTTTCTGCAATGACCAACTGGTTTGACAATAAACTATTATATGGGCTGTATGTATTTATACATCAGCAGTGTGTGCGTGTGCGTGTATGGAGTCTTTCCAACACCCCTGTGAGGTAGGGTTGGAAACCAAGGTAGCTCACAACAAGAAATAAAGCCATTTAAAATCCAATAACCATACAAACAAGTATAAACAGTTGCAAAACAGCATGAAGTGGCATGATTTGGAATTTTGGGTTGTGTGAATGAAGATGCTTATCACTTGAAGTTGCATTTCTGTCCCTGTTTGAGTAAGCCCCACTGAATACGCTGGGACTTGCTTCTGAATAAATAAACCTAGGATTGCACTATAAATATCTTTACAGTTTGTGTAAATAATAAATATATTTGATAGTCATGCTTTTATATAAATATTTCTTTATTTATCATATTTTTGGTTTTTGGTTAGGAATCCTGACTGGTTGTGAGATGCTTAGTTTTCTGCCTTACTCATAGGAATCTTGTTGTGGTTGGTATGGTATTACATTTAGGAAAGTGTTACTGCCTTTTGTGTTGTTGTTTTCCTATTTGCATTTCACTTATCTTTAACCTCACTCCGTTACAGCCATAGAAGCAGCAGCAGCATATGCAAGATAATTAACTCCCATTAGTGATAAGAACAAGAATTTATAATTATTATTTCAATTAAAACAAGAGGCTTATCAATACTTTGAAGAGGACCAGATATTTATTTTCTTTCTGAGCCCAGGACTGGGTCTTTTATGATGCCCGGGGGGGAGGGGGGAGCAGGAGAGTTGTCGATAAGACAGACATCCTGGCATTGGTAATCTAATTAGCAAGGTATGTGTGGGGTTGTTGCACACTTCCAGGCCCAGTTTCATTTTGAGTATGGAGGTGGAACCAGTGTAGATGTGGTTGATCAAAGGGAGAAGAAATTTTGAGTTAAGCAAAGCTCTGCTTTTATAAAACCTAAGAAACATACAGATACTTTGAATGTCTGAGTGCCTGCACCAGTGGAATACTGGAGGAACTTGTAAAGCTTGCTGCAACAGTATTTACAACTGAGCATGTTGTGTGAAAGACTCCTTTTCCTAACATTTTGGCTTCTTGTTTTTCTCCACCCACCACATCTTTGAAATATATCGTATATGGTTAACCGTACTGCTGCCCTGACTTACTTTATGTTTGTTGCTATTTTGTGTTTTTATTATGTTTTTATATTGATTGTGTATTTTTATTGTTTTTATTATATATGTAAGCTGTGCTGAGCTCTGTTTTTAACAGCAAAAGGGCAGGATATAAATTCTCTTAATCAATCAATAAATACTCCATAGTGTTGGAAACTAGAGTCTAGGCATTTAAGGCTAAAAATGTTGCTTTAAAAAAAAAGATTTCTCACATCTTTCCCCAGTTTTTGGTGGTAATTCCTAGGCACAAAAACAAAACAACTGGACAATCGAAATATTAATATGCAAATAATTTGTATAATATGCAAATGCTTTACATAATATGCAAATTAACCTGCCCGGATTTGTGGAACTGGAATATGGCAACCCTATGAATGCCAATGATAAAAGGTCAGCACATGGTCACTTACTGAATCCTCCTATCTTGGGTCTCTGACTTCAATGAATAAATAGATCAGGGTTCCTGATTTAGCATTTTCACTCAGTGACTAGGAGGCTACCAGTGCATAGGCATCCCCTGTTAGGCTGCTGACTCAGTGATGTTGCTCCTCAGCCTGCTACAAAAGCACACATCTCCTTTGATAAACAATACAGCCATTAAAACATTCAGGTTAATCATTAATGTTTAATTCAGAAAAGCCAGAAAGGAGAGAGGTGCTTTTGCAGCAGATCAATAGTCAAATAACTTTCAAAGGGATCACTCAGTTTGTTGTTCTTGCTGCAAGAGGCTGAGAATTTTGTGGCACCCTAAAGACTAATTGAGGAAGCATGTGTTTATTTGATGAAGTAGACTCAAGTCCACTAAAGTTTATCCTGTAAATAATCTGTTCAGCCTTAAAATACCACATGAGTCAGAGCCCATTCAGAGAATCAAACTAGGCCAGGGTGAACTGTCTAACCCTGGAGCAAGCTGGTCATCTGTAAGCCCAGAAGTAAAAAACCAGGAGTTGGAGCTTATAATGAACCAAGAAGTCAGACATAGTTTGCTGCCCAGAAAAAGTCCCACCAGACTTAGTTATTCCCCATCAAGGAGAACCAATGGGCAGTCTGGACTGGTGGAGTCACTCTGGAACCTAGCAATGCTTAACTGCCATGGGGCAACAGTGCACAGATCATGCCACTTCTGCCATTCATGCTGTCAGTGCTGATGGGTAGTGCATCAGTAGCTGGGCTTTGACCAAAGTTTGGTCCCTGCACCAGTGCAAGTTGTCCTTATGCTTATGTTTGTCACAGTACATGTATACCCAAGACTGTAAACTAGGAATGGCCAACTTCTGCAATCTCACGGGTCATTCTTCTCTTCAGACAGTAGTAAGCTTCACATTAAAAGTGGCACTGTTTAGCAAGAAGAGATTCACACCTAGGGTGCTAAGGCATAGCATTACGCACAAATGTGTATATTTACATACATCACAACAGAGATGTTGGAGACATGGCATAGCCCCCAAATCTGCTCTGGAGGCTTGGGGACCCTCTGGAACAGATGTTGGGGTGGAAAGGGGAAAAGGAAAATTGGAAGCCCCATTGCACAAGAGGATTTCCACTGCACAAGCAAGTGGACATCATTGGATGACGTCCATAGTATTTTGAATGACGGTTAATACATTTATAAAATATAAAACATATTTTCCTTGTGTAATAATAGTGTGTCCTTCTTTTTTTTTTTTTTTTTTTATTGATACGGTCATAGACCAAAAGACATTTATAAATAAAACTACATACGTTTATAATAAAAGGTTACAAAGTTGCAGTCATGTTAAAACAGTAAAACAATAAAACAACAAGGAAAACAGTTACAGTTGGGTGGCGGAAGCTTCTGAAAGGATAGATGCCTTCCGAATTGATTGAGCCGCAAAAATAAATTTAGCAACTGACAAGATAGTAACCTTATTAGCTGCTGACAAAAGATGTAAAAGTAAAGTTAAGCGGTTTGTAGGCGTATTTATTTATGATGGGGGTTATGAATTTGGTGCGAATATCGTCATATAGGGTGCACTCAAAGATGACATGAGAGAGAGTTTCTATGGCGCTGACACCACAAAGGCATAATCGGTTTGCATACGGGATACATTTAAATCTCCCTTCAAGTAAGGCAGAGATAAGACAGTTAAATCTAGCCTTTGTAAAGGCTAGACGATATTTGGGGATCGTAAGAGTTTCCAGATAAGGGGCACTGAGCATAGGCACAAAGCTCAGACCAAAGTGAATAGGAGAGCAGGTCGAGGTGGCTGCAGTTATGGAACGTTGGAAGTCCATATCGTTGATACGAGTCCGGATAGAATGTTTAACTGTCTCTGGAGCGAGGGACATCAGATGTTCAATTGAGAGGCCAATACTTGCAAGGTAATTTGTAAACGTACGGGCCCATTTCGAGGTAAAAGAGTCTTCCCAGAGTAAAGGGAGATAGCCAGTAGATTTTTCATAAGACATTTTAAACCAGAAATTTAGGGCGGCCAACCACGCTTGAGACTCAAGTGAGACTAGGCCAGATTCTAACCTAAGGACCGCCGCAGGAACGCACCTGGGAACGCCAAAAATTTGTCTGAGAAACAAGGAGAGAACTGCCTCCGCAGAAGAGTTGAAGGCGCCAATCCATAAAGGTACCCCGTAGAGAAGTTGAGAAATAGTTTTGGATCTAAAAACCTTTAGGGCTGCCGGAATGTATTGTCCTCCTTTAGTGAAGAAGAACCTTCGAATACCACTGGCTGAGTTGCGAGCAGTAGAAATAGCCCCTCGGATATGGGGATTCCAGGACAGAGAGGAATGAAAAAGTATACCAAGGTATTTGAAATGAGAAACCTGTTCTATTTTATGGGTATTAATTGTCCATGCGTGAGCAGGAGAGTGCTTGGCAAAAGCTAAGATCTTAGTTTTGGAAAAGTTTATAGATAGTTTGTTATTATGACAGAAACTCATAAAAGCTTTAGTTAGGCGTTTGAGTCCTACTTTGGAAACAGAAAGGAGAACAGCGTCATCTGCATACAATAACAAGGGACAATGCAGGTTTGCTAACTTAGGGGGGTGGAAGTCCGGGGATTGACAATAAAGGGACAGATCATTCATGAAAAAATTAAATAAAAGTGGGGCTAGTATGCAGCCTTGTCTAACTCCTTTTGTTGTAGTAATGGGGTTTGTGAGATGACCTTCACGACTACATCTAACATGAAAGGATGTGTGGTGGTGCAGACGGCTAATTAAGAAGAGGAGTCTCTTGTCGATCGTAGATTTTGCGAGTTTCGCCCATAGTATCTCCCTAGGGATGGAATCAAAAGCCGATTTCAAGTCGACAAAGGCAACAAACAGGCCGTTACCCCAGCGGTTCTTGTATTTTTCAGCTAAGTGATTTAAAATCACACAGTGTTCTATCCCAGACCTACCTTTCCGGAAAGCTGCCTGCTCCCTCCCAAGGATATTATCCTCCTCCAACCAAGATGAGAGTCTCTCTTTTAAGTAGCAGGCATATAGTTTGCCAATAATGGAAAGGAGGCTAATTGGGCGGTAATTTGCTGGGTCCTCTTTGTTCCCTTTTTTAAATATAGGGATAACTATGGATTCAAGCCAAGACTCAGGGAAGCATCCGGAATTATTGATCAGAGTAAAGAAATTTGCTAGAAGAGGGGCCCACCAAGCTTGGTGCGCCTTCAACATTTCAGAAAGTATGTTATCAGGTCCAGGAGCTTTGCCGGATTTCAAACTAGCAATCAAATCAATAATTTCTTTTTGGGTTACAGGTGGCCAAGTGGGAAGATTTGTTAAATTATCAATAAAGGAAACAGCATTTACAGTCTCGTTGTTTGCAGAAAAATATTTCTCCCAGAGGTATGGGGAAATGTGGCAAGGGGCCGGATTTAGTGGGCTCATAGAACCAGAAATCAGCTCCCAAAAACACTTCGAATTATTTGATCTGGAGGCTTGAATTAAGGCTTCCCAATCTTCGTGCATCACCTGCCTTTTTTTGATGACTATCATATGCTTGTAGTATTTTTTGATAATAAAATACTCAGGGGGGAGGGTGGTTAAATTTTGGTGTCGATATTGAAGGTATAGCCGTCTCAGCTGTTTCTTAGCATCAAGACAGTCCTTATCAAACCATCTGGGAAAACCAGTGGTAGGAGGAGCCCTGAAGGAAGAAGATGGTGGGATAATAGAGGCTTTAAGTTTGGTAATTAAGGAGTTATACGCTATTGACGCTAAATATGAATCAGAAGCATGCATGATCTCCCTCTGTAAGGACAGGGCAGAGGGGGAAGTGAGAAATAAGGCCACATTAGCGGCTACTGTGGGAGTCCAAAATGTCCTTTTATGGGTAGGGTGGATTAGATTTGCCATTGGTTTATGGGTAAGGAGCAAGTGACCGCGTTCTGGTAGGTAAAAGGAAAAGGTAAGGGGAAGGTGATCACTATCCTGTCTGGAGCCGACAGAAAAGTCCAAAATAAACCTGAACAGGGAATGCGAGATCAAGGCGTAATCGATGACACTGCACCTGAGGCCAGAGATGTAGGTAAATTCCGCACATGAATCTATCTGCTTATGACCGTTCAACATTATTAGGCTGTGTCTAGCAAGGAATCGGTATAAACATATTCCACCATAATTTATCTTGGGGTCCTTGGAAGTCCTAGCATAGCCTGGGAGATATGGGGCGGTGTCCTCGCCCCCCCAGAGGTTTGAAGCAAATAGCGCATCATTGTGGGGGCCAGACCTGGCGTTGAAATCACCCATAACAATGAGAGGCGCTTTGGGGGATTTAGCCTCGAGTGATGTTAGATAATTGGTAAGAACGTCCCAGTCACAGTCAATTTGTGCCCGAGAGGCATGAGGGGGAATATAAACATTTACTAACAGAAGAGAAAATGTGCTAAAAGATAATAAAACAGCCTGTGCAATGTTTTTACAAGGGGTTAAACTTATAGAGCGAGCTGTTACAGAAGTAGAGATGAGTATGGCTAGGCCTCCTTTGGGTCTGCCTTTGGAACTGGGTTGGGAATAGGTCGCTGGTAAACATGAACAAGAGAAACCATCCACTATTAATTTAAGGGTACACCACGTCTCCTGTAAGAAAATTAAGTCAAATTTGTTCAGAAAAGTAATAAAGTCAGGAATTTTTTGTTTGGCATTCCACCCTGCAATGTTCCAGGAGAGAAGGTGGAATGTAAAATTAGGTGAGAGAACAGAAACCTGGCATGCATTAATAATTGGATTCGTAGGATGAGAGATTTCCTTTGCTGTATAAGATTTGCATAGTGAGTGCTGTGATGTCCTGAAATGAGGGTTTACCATTTTTTCAGGAGATTCACAGGATAGAATCGGGTTTTTAGAATTTAATAAGGGTTGTCAAGTCAGTTCAGGAACCTCATGTACAATCACATCACATATTGTGCTAGGTCTACAGACATTTGAGTAACAATGTGGCAGTACCTTTAAGGGAACTTTCAGAGGAGAAACTTGAATGCTGGATGGTGAGTTCAGTTCATAGTCCTCCAAGTATCTGGAACATGTCCTTTTTGCCCTTAGATTGTTTAACAGATTCTGCATTTTGTTTATGACCTCACTTTGTTCATTCTCAGTGAATGTATGGAAACTATTTAATAGTTCCTCCTCTCCCTCACAAGCAAAGTCAAATGCAAGATCTTGATTTTCCTTACTGTTTACCAGAGAAGGAGGTGACTGTAACGGAACGAAAATGGGAGCTGGTGGTGGGGAGGAGCTTACTTCATCCAAAATAATAAGATCAGAGTTTATGGAGTTAAGTGTTTCAAAGTTTAATGTTTCTTGTGCTGGGGGAGTCAAAGGGGATAAATTCTTTTCCAGCATAGTTGGTCCTAATGATAGAGAAGAGCAGTTCATGTTTAATGTGCTTTTAAGAGGAAGCTGTTCCAGGAATGGATCCAAGTTTCCAGAGTTTGATATATTTTTGCTGCTGTTCGAGGAAAACTTCCTCCTCTCATGTGAAGAGATAAGGTTTGTTGTTGGAGTTCTCTTTGTGAACAAGGAAATTGGACTGGCCAGGTTTGTGAAATGTCTCTGAACGGATATTCCATGGTAGCTGAGAAGGGATTTATTTGCAATTATCCGTGCTGTTGTCTCAGCCGATTTAAAGGTAAGTAAAGCAGACGTTTTTGTTGAGGGGTTGTAAAGGAATTCCACATACGAGATATCGTCAGGCCGTAAATCCATTACACCTAACGACTGGAGGGCGTAACACACTCTTTGCTTCCTGATGTTTACTTTTTCTTTGATGTTAAGAAGAGGAAGATTCAGCAGTGCAAGTTTGTTTGAATTATATTTGAGAAGCCAATTCCCATTTGTATTCTCTCGTCGTGAAATCTTGTTATTGGTAGAGCATATTCCGCTATAGGACCTCGGGTTGGGGTGAGTAAGTAGCTCTGGGAGATTTGGACTTTTTTTGCTTTCTGGTAAGGCTTTGCAATAAGATCTAGGGGGTGTTCTCGCTGTAGATGAAGCAGATAAATTCTTTGTTTGCGAAGCTGTTTGCTGTTGAGCTTTAAGTACTTTAAAAAGTTTCTGAAAGTTCATCTTCTTACTCCTTGGCGGTTTGTAATTTTTTATGTTTTTGGATTTTTTCTCCTTAGGTGCAATACGAGGTTTCTTTATGTTTGCACACTTCAGTGTTGTTGTTGTTTTGTGGGGGGGAAGAGTGTAGTTTAGGCTCAAATATAGTTTGGATAGTTCTTCCATAAATGATTTTAGAAGGTTGTTTGTTTCTTCCAAAAAAACTTTGATGTTTTCAGTCTCTTTTGCCACAATGGCTAATTGTAGCTGCAGACATTTTTGGCCAGTTAGAAGTAGTTTTTGGCCAATTTGTGCCAGTTCCGTGGTTTCAGTAACTTCTGTAGAGCAGGCAGAAGAAGGCTGTGATTGAGTAAAAACGGGAGTCTGGCTGTCGATGTCTGTAGCATGCACAGTAGACAGAATGTCTAAGGGGGAATGTAAGTCAGTGTCCTTGTACAGAGAGGAAGATGGCGTCTCCTTGCTTTCAGGTACCTGCAGCAAAGAGTTGATCAGACTAGGTGTATGCGTCTGCCCAAAAAGGGGATCTGTGGATGTTCCATACACCAGGCTTTGTATAATTTCTGGGTCATCTCTTGCCTGGAATTCCTCACTCAAGCAGGTACAGAATTGTTCTGTTTCGATTTGGGAAGGGGTTTTCTCAATAGATCGTGACGCATTTCTCTTTGTCTTATCCGCTTTGGTTGGTAAAAAGAAGTTTGTAATTTTAAGCTGTTGATCCCCATTCCCAGATTCTTCCAAAACCTGGTCTGATTTATGGTCATGTTCATAACATCTTTTCCTTGTTTGAACCATTTTAAAAACTATAAGGTTTGCCTTTTAAACTCTAAGATGAACGGAGGTATAATTATAAATTGTCGACTCCAAGGCTAAGTAGTTTTATCTTAGGAATCCTTAGATTTTGTTATGGTAAATTATATTCCTTGAGTTAGTAATGCGAAGCAGAGTTGTGACTCACCGGCTGATAAAGAGTCTGTTTTCTTGCTGATAAAATGGTTCCATAGCCTTCAAAAAATAGGTGTTGTTGATGCTGTTAGGTTCCAGAATAAAAATTTCCAAAGAATATCTCTAAAGATAGCAAAAAAAGAGGCAAGGTGGGTATGAGCTCCAGAGCTCGCTAGTGGACCAGCCTGCCAGCAGCCATCTTCCCCCTTCAGCCTAGTGTGTCCTTCTGTTCCTGAAATGAACAAAAAATATTTTATGGCTATAAATTTTGATTTCAGATCTTCTGGGCTGCCAAATGTGAGATACGAACAGAGTAATCAACTGCCAGAAATAAATCGTTTTACAATGATCTCTTCGTTCATCATTTCACAAAGTAAATATGCTACAAAGCAATGCATGAACAAGCAAATAAGCAAATCATGAGCCTAGCAGAGTTTCACGTTTCCTCCCATTGTCCATAAAACAGGATGATATGAAAGTCAATAACATGAAGTGCAAGAAAGCAGCAAGTGAAAAAACTATATAGTTTAAAATTAGAATTAGACATGACATACACTGTGCAGTGTGACAAGTCCAGAGTTAAAAGGAACACGGCTCTTTGTAGATTGCATGGCAAGTGTCAGTTCAAATAACCATTTGATCTGGATGTTATAACAAAGTGAAAGATCTGTTCTTTCTGCCTCAGCTCCTTGTCTTTTAACAGATTGTTTTATGGACTCTTGTCCTTTAAAGTTTGATGATGCAGTTTCCCTGCATGAAGAGTTATAGAAAGGTCTCAGAGCAGAGAATAGGCTTTGATGTTAGACTAATATCCACAGTATCCCAAAATGCTTTGCCAGATTATTAGCCAATTTCTGGTGGTACAGGTAAACATAAAAGTGATTATTTCCCCAGTAATAGCTTACATATGCTGCATGAGTGGGAGCATGAGTTCTTGGATTAGATTAAATATAATCTGGAAAATAAATACCAGCAAGGACAAGAAATTAAATGTCTTGGAGGCAAGGAAACAGAAGATGTATATCAGAAATTAAAAGTATAATCAGCATGGCAAAAAAAATCCATTTTTTTTTTGAAGATGAAATGCTGACAGGCAGGAGAAAGACGTTTAAATCTGAAAAAGAAATGCATAAAATCTTATGTATGAAATACAGTTCTATATGGATGTGGTGATGGAATGCCAAACTGGGGTGCCAAACTGATGGAGAATTTTTTATTTTCTCCTGTGGGATCTTTGCTGGGGGTCCTTTAAGTAATCAATGACACAGGCTTAGAGCAAAAAGGTAGGCCTTTATTAACTTACAAGTATATGCAAGGTCAGTCCTCCAGAACACATCCAGGAAGTACCCAGGAGGGACTGCAAAGAGGTAGAGTCTGCACAGATCCTTTATACCTTATTGAATATACATGTGACATTATTTTACCAATCCCCTGAGTTCTTCGTAACAGTTCTTCCCTCTTGAAATATTTCCAACAAACCAGATAGTTTTATTACAATGAATTCATGTATGTTCATGGTTTTTACAGGTACTTCCCATCATTGTCTTGTTGTCTTCCCAGATTGATGTTTATCTGTCCTCCTGACTGATATTACCATTATTCTACTGTCACTTGATACTGATGATTTTGTACCAGTTTGAAACCAATATGTTCTTTCATGGTTTCTGATCAGTCATGTTGGCCAGAAACATGTCTTAGGACATTTCAGCCTGTTCCTTAGACAATACAATGATGCAAAGCCAACTTTTGGGTCCCCTTAGAATGACTGGAAATTTCTATATGAAGTTCCACTTATAACTACCTTGCTATAGAGAAAGATTAATTTTAAATTATATTATAGCTGAAAACCACATAATATAAAAATGATTAGGGAACACAGTAAAAGAAAAGGGGTAAATCTGAGCCAACCACTCTCTATTAAACACAGAGGGGTGAAAGAGGTGGCCCACACACTTACTACATTTATGGAATAAAATTATACACATCATGCTGTCATAAAAAATCAGTATCTCATTTCCACCTTGATTTCTATGATAAAGACTTATGAAAGACTTATAAAGATTTCTGTTATAAGGTTATAAAGATTTTTTCTATACAAAAGCAGGACTCTCTAATCATCTGCTTTCCCAAGATCAAATAGTAAAAAAAAATATTAATGAAGAGATTGCACGCATTGGCTTAACAATGCCGAATTAATGATCTGCAGTCATACTTTAGCCATTCTTGGCACAGGGAGATGCTCAGGAATTTGCAGCAAAGTGAGTTTGACCTCCCTTCTGCTTCCTCTACACACCGGCCTGCTTTTAATGCCTGTTGTGTGTGAATAGAAAGAAATCCAATTTTCCTTCATAATTTTTCAAGGGGCCTATTGCTTGGGGCCAGGGTGCTTAAGGGGTCCTCCATCAGTGGAGTCTAAAGATAGGTAAAACTGGAGAAAGATTAACTTGTGGCTTTGGGATATTTTATTTATGTATTTTTTAACATTTCCAAACCACATCCTCATCCACACATAGATTCCAGGTCACTGTACCTAAAGGCATTTGGCTTTACCGATGCTGGCCTGTTGTGGATTGGCAAGCTATTTTTATGTATGCATGTAACTATTATTATTATTATTATTATTATTATTATTATTATTAAACTGATATCCAGCCCTTCCTCCCAGAAGAAGCCCAGGGCGGCAAACAAAACACTAAAAACACTCTAAAACATCTTAAAAACAGACTTTAAAATATATTAAAACAAAACATCTTTTTTAAAAAAAGCTTTTAAAACATATTAAAAAGCAAGTCCAACACAGATACAGACTGGGATAAGGTCTCTATTTAAAAGGCTTGTTGAAAGAAGAAGGTCTTCAGTAGGTGCTGAAAAGATAACAGAGATGGTGTCTGTCTAATAGTTAAGGGGAGGGAATTCCATAGGATAGGTGCCAGATAAGATGGTATTTGCAGGAGGCCCTCACCTGGAGAATGCAGTGATTGACTGGGTATATCAGAGGTAAGATGATCTTTCAGGTATCCTGGTCCCAAGCTGTATAGGGCTCTGTACACCAAAATCAGAGTCTTGAACTTTGCCCAGTAGCCAAGTATATATCTTATTCCATTTAAAAAATGGAGCAGGACAGAATCCTATTTAAAATCATACAATTTAAACAAATGAATAGGGTTGTACATTCAGCAGAGTCTGAACATCAAGTATAATTAGCTTTATAGTAACCTTTATTGGTTCTGTCCATAAAAAACAAACTGCCGTCCTTTTTCTGAGGAATGCATATCAGCAGCTCTAGGATAGTCAGAAGGTAATATAGACAATGTTTTATGAAGAATGTTATGTTCTTTCAGCCCAATTTATGCACTGTTTATCTTTTATGATCACTAAAATGCATGGAGTTTTTTTAAAAAAGAGTTGAGAATAAATGATTGAGTTCAGTTTTGCAGTGCTAGGGTTGTTCAGGTACTGTGTATGCTTCAAATGTTTACTGAGTTTATGAACTTTGCTAACAATCTGTGATAAAGTCTGAAGACAAGCTAACTTGGCAATACCGAAAAAGCAATTCAAAGGAAAGAAAATTATCTTGTTCTTCAGTGTGGTGTATGAAAAAATCTACACATACAAATTCTTTTAAGTAAAAGATGTTGAAAACTGTCTCACATTGATTAATTTAGTTTGTCCACCCTCAAAATGGAAGGTGAGATTTAAGGATGGCATTTTGTTTCTCAAATGTCCTTAGTTAAATATGCTTTCCATAGTTTGACATCACTGCTTTAATTAATAAAGGGGGTATCTTGACTATGGACACTCTTAGCATTCAGATAGGAAGAGTAACAACAGTTAAAGCTGTGCCAGCTCCCACCCCAATTTGTGGCGTGATTGGATAATTTTAATTGGACCCTGATTTGGCCCAGATTGATCCAAATCCTGAATCTGAATTGTGATCCAGAAATCCAGTCTTGGTACTCCCATTCACTTGCACTGGAAATGGCCGTAACTTTTTTTGTTGTTTCACATAGGTGCATGGAATTTGGAAACCACTCAAGAGGGAATTAGCCCTACTATATTGCAGACAGGTAGGACTAATTGTTTTGTACTAGCTACCTTTCAATGTGCTTTGCCAAAACACTTTGCTGGAGAGGGTTGGGTGAGATTCTAGCCCTGGATTAGAAGCTAGAGCTGTCAATGAGCACAATCCATCTCCCCTCCTCCCCTGTCCCTTCTTTCTGTCACCACCCTGGCATTCTTCTTATACAGTAGGGCCCCGCTTTACAGCACTTTGCTTTACAGCATTCCGCTAATACAGCAGTTGTGAATTGTAGAAAGGCCCCACATTACAGTGCTTGTTCCGCTTTTACAGCATTTTTTTTGCTGCCGGGCGCCATTTTGGTCAATGTAAGTCAATGGGATCCACTTTACAGCGGTTTTCACTTTACAGCGGGGGTCCGGAACGTAATCCACTGTATGAGCGGGGCCCTACTGTATGGTGCTGTAATTGCAAAACTTTGGAGACAGGCTGTCTGGCTTTCTTGCTCAGTATCTCCAGCTCCAGATTGCTCTGGGTGGACCCAACTCATTTGGGAGCAATCCAGAGCTGCCTCGACCTGGTTCAGAGCAGCCCTGTTTCAACCCAAATCAGCCCAATTCAGTTTGGGATTCAGCTAGAATGGTTGCACTGCCCTAGCAACAACGCTGTCCTATCCATGTCTACTCAGAAGTATTTCCATTTCTCCATCCTGTCCTCTTTTTGTTCTGGTCCTTTCTGAAATAGAGAATAAAGTTCTTGTCTAGCTTTCTGACTGGTGTGTATTTCATGACAGTTGCTAAAGCCTAAGATACCTAGAGATATGTAGGAAAATCCTCCTTTAGCATAGCGGCAATCTATTGTTTATTTTCTCCCCTTCTGAAATCTGCACTGCTAATATTAACTGGTCCCAACTGGCTTTTAGGAAGATAGTGAAAATTTATTGTTTCACCAAGTCTTGGGGGATTAACCATTTAGGGAGGTATTCAGTGCTAGTCCTTTTCAGCGTAGACCTGACTAGTTTAGGTTCATTAATTTCAATAGGTCTACTCTGAGTAGGCCTTAATTAAATACAACTCTTCATTTATACTGTTGTCCTTAGTAAGTACAAATGATAAGTACCAGCTGGATGAATGGGTCTCTGCTATAGATGTCTGCTTTTTTTTTCTTTTTACATGTATCTGCTGTTTTTTATGTTGTTGTTATACATTATCTTGAGATGCTTGTGCAGAAGGCAATTAATAAATTAATAATAATAATACCATTAAACTTCTCAGACATATGTAAAAATTGCAGCAAGGTTAAGACTGAGCAGGCAAGTCTTGCATTTCAGGTCTTTTAAGGTTTTGCAGAAATGGAGAGATAGGATGGTGTATATTAAAGCCCAGTTAAATCAGATGCCCTTAGCTGTCTTAGAAGGAAAGTTCAGAAATATGTCATATTCTGAACATACCCGTTGTTGCAGTTTAAACTGGGTTCAAGATCTTGTAATATTATTGTACATTGTCCTTTGTATGGTGTGTTAAAAAATACTCTGGACAAAGTTTGGGGAGAGATGTGAAGAGTTTTAACCAAGAATCTGTAGCTTATCTTCTGGGTGGAGAAGATATATATACAACTGTGAAGATTGCACATTATTTTAGAGATAATGCTATATTTGTCAGAGAGATTCCGAATTTTAAATTTGTTTTATGCATACATGAAATTAATTTCATTATACAGCCACCACACTTCCCAGAATTCTTTGAGGGAAGCCATGACTATTTAAAGTGGAATAAATGTCTGGTATGGATGTGGCCAGCTTTGGTTTAAATTTGGGTGGAAGACTACACATGTCTTCTGTAGAATAAAATGGTGGGGGAAACCACGAAAAACAATGATACTGTTAACAGTGTTTTCCTTTTGGAAAGAAAAGGGGCTTTCCCTGTGCATAGTGCCCACACACCCAATCATTTTAACATTTATTAAAAGAGGGACAGGTGTTTTATTTTTTTAAAGGTTGTGATCTGCCAAGCAATTCAGCATTTGAAGTTTGTTTATGTTGCATATAGTTTTATTTGGGACTGAGTTATCTTTTATTGATATTACCTTGTTAAATGTTTGTTTTGGGATGGTCTGATGATGAGATAGAAATAGACAAAGCTGATCTGTGATCTGCATTTCAGGTCAAAAGCACTGTGTTATACAAGATTATAATGAGATGGGTGATGATGCATACTGAAGTATTGCGATGCTGACATTATTTCTCCTATCTAACACATGGCTGTGCTTGGAAGAGGGAAGGTCTGCTATTGCAGCAGATAGATAGACAGGAAGGAGCCTACCCGTTGCCAAGATGGCTGAGGGATGAGTATGTTTCTGTAAAGCAGGGATGGGGAAACTGTGGCCCTCCTGATGTTGTTGGACTACAAATCCTGTCATCCTTGACCATTTATCATGCTGGCTGGGACTGATGGGTAGTAGAATCCAAGACCATATGGAGGGATTTCTCATCCCAGGTATAAAATCACTACTGGGGGCTATGCTGTCAGCCTGGATGGCTGAAGATGATCAGTGGCATGGTAACAGGCTTTTTTTAAAAAAATCCCCTAAGATGTACATTTTAGCATTTTCATCAAGGTTCACACCGTTGCTAAGGTCCCACCTGTACTATACATTTAAAGCAATATTCACTAATAGGCAAAAAAAAATCCTTGCGGTTTAAGAATGTACCTAAAGCCAACAAATATTTCTATCAAACTTTCAAAAGCAGGGAAATTGGGCAGCTATAGTGAATGCACCAGGGGAGCAGGAGACCTGAACTCCTCTCTGAGATATTGTACTGCCCTACAAATTTGTCAAAATGCAGACACAATTTGGGTTGGTGATTCACAGTCCAATCCACTTCCTGTGTAGATTGGAAGAATTTGGTAACGTGCCTCTGAGCATATGGTGAGTGCTGGCAACAGCTGCAATCAGCCCAAAGAACAGAAACAATACATGTGCTGTGCTGATCTTGTTTTAGCAGGGAGGAAGCAACAATATCAAAACAGTTGATATAGTTCAGATAGTCAGTTTAAATATGTTTGATTTACTTTGCAATTTTAGTGGAGTTTCCTATAGTAAATCATTTTCTTTTGCTTCTGTTTCTGTGAATATGTGAAGAACTGACCATGGGGAGGGGAAGGCGGAGGAGAGGGGAAGGAGGAGGAAGGAGAAGGAGGGAATTGGAAGGGGATGGGGGAGGGGAGAGGTGAAGGAAGGACGAGGGAAGAGGCAAGAGGGAGGGGATAGGAGGGAGGAGGAGAGAAGGGCAGGTTTGATCATTTGCATGTTTATTGAGTTCAGTGGGATTTACTCCCCTGCAATCATGCCTAGAATAGGTGAAACTGACCACAGGGGATGGGGAGGAGAGGAGGAGGAGGAGGGAGAGGAGGAAGGGCGGAGGGGAGGAGGGGAGGAGGGGGAAGGGAGGAGAAAGACAGGTTTGATCATCTGCATGTTTATTGAGTTCAATGGGATTTACTCCTGTGCAATCATGCTTAGGATAGATGAAACTGACCTGGAAGATGAAGGTCAGAGTATGGGGCAAGGTCAGTAATAGGATTACAGGTACTCTGTGAATATGACTGATTTTTAATTAATTTCAACAGATTATGAGAACTCTGACAGAAAGAAGTCCAGATGGGGTCTGTTTTTCTTTCTCTCTTTTTACACTTTGAAATCTCAATTCTCTCTGTTTTATGTATCACCATGAAAATTTAGGGTTTTTAAGAGGGTTGTTAAGCAAGTGTTTCTGAGTTCAGGACTATAGGTTTTGTAAGGTTTTGTTTTGAAATGAGCTTATGGGAAGCATCAGAATGGCATGGGGGTATTTTCAATTTAACATTGTGGAATGCAAAAAATCCATGCTGACTATAGCATACAGCCACTCTTGTGGCTGTGTAATTATACCATTTTAAACAGACATGGCTTCCCCCAAAGAATCCTGGCAACTGTAGATTGTTAATCGTGCTGAGAGGTGTTACGAGATGTCTATTCCCCTCACAGAACTACAATTCCCAACTTAACAATCAATTCCTCTTCCCCAGGGAACTCTGAGACTTGTAGTTGTATGAGGGGAATAGGGGTCTCCTTAACAAACTACAGTTCCCAGGATTCTTTGGGGGAAGCCGTGACTATTTAGAAAGTGGCAAATTTGTACTTTAAAAGTACAGTGCAGATAAGCCTAAGATATAAATCAGTGCTGGAATTTTTCATAACTCGTTTATAACTCATCAGAGTAATTTAATTACGAGTATTTCAAAACTCATAATTGGTAGAGTACATCCTTTGCATTTAGAAGGTCCTAGGTAGAAAGATTCACACTGAGCGTACAGCTACCTGAAACAGCCTTGCTTATATGTAGGTAAATCCCCATTGCCTGCAGTGGAAGCTTAACCATGTTTACTGAGTTCAGTAAATCTAATGGCGCAATCCTAGACGTGTTTACTCAGAGATAAGTCTTACTGATTTTAATGAGGTAAGTGGATATAGGATTGTGCCCTAAGACTATAAATCTATACACCAGGGGTGGAGAACCTTTCAGGGGTGGAGAACCTTTGGCCCTTCAGATGTTGCTGGACTCCAACTCCCATCAGCCTCAGTCACCATAGCCAGTGGTGAGGGATAATTGGAGTTGGTCCAGCAACATCTGGAGAGCAGAAGGTTCCCCAGATCCTGGAGGCCGTATTGAATTCAGAGGAGCTTACTTCTAAGCAGCATGCATAAGGTTGTGGTTTTCTCAGCAGTCTGCATACTTAGGATTGTGGTGGTCTTGACAGCTCAAGGTATCTGAAGCAGGGCCTCATCTGAAGAGAGAAGTGTTTGGGGAGGTTGATTCTTGCAGAGAAGACAGACCCTGGTCTCAGCAAATGTCAGATTTATCAGATGCTTATCAAGCTCTGTACCATGACAAGATCATGAGAATGCAATAATTTGCAAGCAAACACAGTAAATATTAAATCAACATCGTAAACTCTCGTTAGCCCTTTGAATGACTGTTCTGCTTCCCAATGGGACCAGCCGTAACCAATGGCATTCTCTATATACTCATTTTATCAAAAATGTCTCGTACTTCAGCGAATAACTAGATCAGTGCAACAATGTAGCCTCCTCACTTTCTTCTATACAGAGGCATCTTGTAGGTTGGGATTCAAGGGTATTTTGTAGACCACTGCCCCATGGTGGCCAAAAAAGTACACAATACCTGGATGCAATCTCAGTGTAGAGCAATACCCCATCGAGAACATCTCTGTTGCCTCGGCACCAGTGAGAAGGGCGAAGAGGCTACCTTCGAATGCAAGGCTGACTTTCAGCAGCTGAACTTCAAACCACATTTGAAAATCAGTACACTTGTCTGTGTGGAGCTGCTTTTCAGTAGGGAAAAAAATCCAAGAGGAAAGTGTACAAGTTCTTTTATGTGATGACATGAAGACAGTTCCACTGTGATTTTCAAAGGCTTCTTTTCTTTGCTTCGTTTATAAGTGTGTAATGCGGAACTTTTATGTTTGTGTGCCCATGAATTTCTTTATAGGGTATCGTTGCATCTCTCTTTGATTTCCATCCCCCCAATGAAAAGCTGTAGCTCACCCGTCCTGAAAAAGTTATGCCATCTGTGGAACTTTTAAAAACAGAAATGTAGATACAGCAGCCAACTCACTTCTATTTATTATGAAGTATGCCTTTCTCTGGCTGTTTTGAAGAATGAAAAAGAACCACAGTCCCTGTGTCTCCAGAGTTCAAAGCTCTGATGCTTGCCTCCAAAGCTGCATATGCATCATAAATGGAAAGCAGATTACTTCCCCTCAAGAATCTTGGGAACTGTAGTTTGTTAAGGGTGCAGGGAATTGTAGCTCTGTTCTACAGTTCCCAGGATTCTTTGCCGGAAATCACGTGCTTTAAATATATGGTGTATACTCAGTAGGGATATGCTAGATTCCACCCAGTTTGGATTTGGTACTGCATTTTCTATTAATTCGCTTATTCTTAATCATTGCCAATCGGATTTTCTGTAGTGATTTTCTGTAGCAATTTTCAAAAGTGGATTTTTTAAAAAAAAATCTGCCTCTGAAATATTGACATTAAAAACAATAATGTAATTGATATCTACTTTCATTTATCAATATTTCCTTTCAAAGTATTGATATTAATATTAATTCTTTTATGAGGGGAAAATTGATTGGTAAAAGCAGCAGCTAAACAAAGAATGAACTTGAATCAATACTGGCCTGTTAGGTTGACAGAATGCTTTCAAACTGGTACTGACCAATGGATCCCATCCCTCATACTCACCCTAGCTACAACACATGGATCTGGTAAGTATTCCTTATGAGCAAGACTCAAGTGGAAAGCTATTAGTTTTTTGAGGGGGTGATGGGGACAGTTGAACTAAGGTCACATCCTCTAATCAAACAAGAACTTCTTCTAGGCAATGAAAGCACACCAAGAAACTTGGCTAGGGACTAGAGAATCGTTGCCATCAGATCAATGAGAGCAAGAAGGAGACAGGTTTAACTTAGGTCAAGATCCAAAGAACTACTTTAAGACTGACCTAAGTTCTAGGGATGGGCAGACATTTTCATTTTAATGCAAACCTTATTAGTGCATGCTTGCTGAATCAATACATGAACTGAAATAGTTATCCTTTGAAATGTGAACTTCTCTGAATTTTGTGGTGTAGTTCTCCAACAACCCCCCCAAAAATGTGTGTATAATTAGGTAAAATTGTATATAAATGTGTTATATTAGGAGAAATGTGCATGGAAATGCATGCAAGTATTTCATGCAAGCTCTAAAAAAACAGTCACAAACTGATGTGGAAATAAAGTGAACTGAAAATTCAGATTGGAAAAATACAGGTTTGCCCATGCTTACTTCGGGCACACCTGAAGGATTTTTTCCCCTCCTTTGTCAATCCAACTCCTGTGATATATCACAATGTAGAGGACAGAGATGATGTGAATTTCATTAGCTGGATGTCAAGCAGAAGAAATCGAGCAATACTCAGTTCTCATCATGGCATCTTCCTTGCAGAAAAGTCTGAATCCTTGCCTCCCATGCAGACTTTCAAGGCACAGAGGAACTATCCATAAAAATGGAGAAAATCTGTAACAGAATATTTATTCAGGACTGACACTCAGAGTGGATGATATGGTCCTGTTAGCCATCTGGTCAGTTACAGCCTGAGATATACTGCAGATCATCAGAGAAAGCTCAGCCAAATTCAGCATGTCTACAGCTAACTTTTTTTCAGATGTTGCATCCGCCTGCAATCTCTCTCTCCAGCCCAAACAGCCCTACAGGTTCTGGAGGCACTAGCAGTTGGCAAGTATGTTATTAGTTGCATTTCTCATATTCACCAAAGCATTTATTCTGCCTGAGAAAAAAGCTAGGATGCTTGCATGGGTAGTCTCTGCACTACATATCTTTTATGAATGCCCTGGGCTTTAGCAACATTTTCTTCCCCCAGCCAAGCAAGGTTCATGGCTCTGAATCAAACAGAATACTGCTAGATTCCATTCATAAAGGTTGATAGCATTCAATGCAGAGAAAATAGCTTAGCCCTTTAGGAAGTAACCCTGTCAACCTTATACAGGTGTAATAAATACAAGTATTAGAGGGTGTAGGGAACCAGTCAGAAGATGGCTTTACAATGTAAGACAATGCTTCAGAGTAACATTTTCCTCAAAGGACTTCTCAGAAGTGTTTTGCTTAGGTTTGGAAACCTGCTGGGATCTACAAGTCAATCCTCCTTAACCCTTTGCATGACACTGCCTCAAATGTATATTGGCAGAATCCTGGCAGCTCACTCTTGGAGCTTTGCAATATAATGCTGATCTCAAAATGGTTATCACACAAGCTTAGTTTCATAAATTACCTGTTTCATGATGGTTCACCAGTAATGGAGGACAACAAGTACAGGAAAGAATAAATGATAGTGAGACAGTCTGGTTGTTTTCTCGTTGATCAGCAATGCAGTGTACCAGGAGT
Source organism: Rhineura floridana (assembly GCF_030035675.1). Lineage (NCBI taxonomy): Eukaryota > Metazoa > Chordata > Lepidosauria > Squamata > Rhineuridae > Rhineura > Rhineura floridana. Next base: position 40,765,660 of record NC_084486.1, on the reverse strand, counting down.
TAATGATGTCATTGCACTGTGTGTTGCCTTTTTAATACTTCATACCTCAGTCTAATTCATTTGGTGCTGAATAACTTGCAACATACGACCTCAAAGCCACTGTTGAATCCTTTGGGGCTTAAACATGAATTAGAGATGGCAGGACTGGATTCCACCAGGACTGAAATTTCAACTCAGATTTGGGCTGTCTATCATATACAGGTCCATTTTGGATTTCACTCAGACTATACCAAGTCTCGTTGCAATCCAAAATGGATCTAGAATGACACCTCTAATGTCTCACAGTCAAGAATATAGGAAGCTGCCTTATACTAAGTCAGACCATTCGTCCATCTAGCTCAGTATTTTCTACACTGACTGGCAGCAGATCTGCAGGATTTCAGATATAGAAATTTAATATTTCCAGATTCTGATACCAGCAGACCTGATCCACACTCTGTGGATTAATCTGTTGATCAGAACTTAGTTATCTATCCATTCGATTTCAGACTTCCTGAATGTTTAGATAAAGTTCATGTTTTTAAAATGCTATCAAAATAAGTTTAGAAATGGGCATTTTGAAAGAAAATATGTTTATAAATGCATATATTGAGAGAAAACACATGTTAAAATACAATGTTTTCATGTAAACTTGGAGAAAAATAATGAATTTTTAAAAATCAAGAATCAGGACAGTGATTTTTGGGCACAAACATGCAAATGTGACATGGACCAGAAAGTGAGGTTTCAATTCCATCCCTAAAATTTGGATAGGTCTGATAATTATGAATGTGAATTAGCAATTCATTTAGCCCCTACACTTTGAAACTCCCTGCCTATTGACATCAGGCAGGTGCCTTCACTGTACTCTTTTTGGTGCCTGTTTAAAACATTTTTGTTTAGGCAAGCCTATCCAGACAAGTAGATGTTGGTGTGTTTTCATCTTTTTTAGCTTAATTTTAACTATCTTTTTCTGTTTTTAATTATTTGTTCTTAACTGTTTTTAACTGATAATTATAATATTTTTGTAAACGGCATAGAGGTTTTATTACAATCAAGCAATATATAAATTTTATTAAATAAATAACTAAAATGAATCAATTTCTGCAGATCCTGTTATCACATAAATTTTTCTGATCTCTGCACCTTTATAACAAATAGCTTTCCCCTAATGCTACCAGAAAGTTTTTGCTTGAGGATGGTCCCTTTATTAGATTACTGAACTCTTATTAGAGGGATATAAGAAGGATTAAGGGGAAAATATATATAATTTTGATTATCCAACCCCAGGCCCAAAAGCCATTTTGGCAATTTATTTTTTTTAAATCTCAAACCAGTTCAGTTGCTTATGTATTGGACCATAGTAACAGAGATCACTTTGAAATTCTCTGACCTTTCAAAAAGCCTCAAACTTTTGCTATATTCGTTTGTTATTTTAATCAGGTTTTGAAGATTATTTGTAACACTGAGTTTCTAACCCAGTCTCAGCTGGGAACTCCGCATTCCTGAAGCAATGAACAAATTGTATCATTGAAGCTATGTGAGGGAGGGAAGCTTTGTTAATAACGATTTACTTTTAAAATAGTTCACACCAGATGCTGCTTGCATCCCTTTCATTCCTTTTGTCGTATCACTTGAAAAGTAGCTTATGGCTGTTTGTTCTTTTTTTTTTTTAATTATTTATTGTATTAAAAAAAATGGCAAAGGACAAATTTTCAGGGAACATGGCCACAAATCAACCAGCAGAAGTTAGACGGAATCATAGTTTAAGGCACTGCATCCCATCAAAACAGAGAACATGGTAGAAAGGTGATCTTATTTTTCCACTTCTGTGACAGAGTGTAAGGGCTTAGCCCACATTACATTAAACTGAATCCTAGATAAGGGGGGCATTTCCCTATTGGAACTGCAGCACATAAGGAGATGCTTTTATCTCCCTAGCTGCAATCACAATGGAAATTATGCTCCTGTGCTGTAAGTAGCGATGAAGGAAGTTCCCACTAGTGCCATGAAATGAACTTAACATGAGGAGGCCTGCAGCTCAGTGGTGGAGCATCTGCTTTGCATGCAGAAGGTTCCAGGTTTGATTACTGGCATCTCTAGGTAGGGCTAAGAATGTCCTTTGTCGGAAACCCTTGACAGCCCCTGCTAGCCAGTGTAGACATTATTGAACTAGCTGGACTGATGGTCTGACTTAGTAGAAGCCGTGGTGGCTAGTGCCCATTGGGGCTGCTAGAGCAGAAGGTAAGGAGACCAACAGTAGGTGGAGCCAGAGCCAATGACAGGCCGAGCCAACGAATTCTAGTTGTGTCCCCATCCTTCTCTCTGCTTAGTTCTACAAGGGCAACACTGAGGCTAAGGAGAAGGAAGCGAACAGGCAGCGCTATCCCTGGAGTGATCATAAGCAAGAAAGCAGGCAAGCAGGATCTGTCTGAAGGCAGAGTGATGTTGATGGGGCAGTGCCCCAATCTGCCCTAATGGAGCAGCCTCCACTGAGTATAAGGCAGCTTCGTGTCCAGTTAGGCCCTAGCTCATATCATTACTGCTGTTTATTTATTACCCACCCTTTATTTATTAAATTTATTACCCACCCTTTACCAGCAGGTCCCAGGGTGAGTTACAACATTTTAAAATTCAATATTAAAAACAGTTAAAACAAATTACAGTCATAGGAATAGGGTGGGTCCTAAAAACACACATCTCAGGTGACAAAGGCCAGGGTAAAGAGGTGCGTCTTCAGCATTTGCTGAAACCTGAACATGAAGGTGCCACAGACCTCTTTAGCGAGGAGCTCTGGTTTGGAGTCAAAGAGGTCCATGCACATCAACACTTGATACGTACTCATGGGGAGGAAGCCATTAGTCCCTTCCAGCTGTAGCCTTCATGCCACATCAAATGCTGCGCTGAAATGGGAGCAACCATCAGGAAGTAGAAAAGGAGGGCCCAAAAGGGTGCTGCCCTGGCCTCCTGCTGGGAGGAAGGGCAGGATGTAAATCAAATGAATAAATAAATGAAAGCAAGCCTCTTCAGATCTTAGCCCCTGTGTACAAAGACATGTTCATTCAATACAACGAAAGCATCAATAGGACAAGGAAGAATGAACAGAGAATCAACGAGACTGTGAGAATCACAACAACATTCTGTGCTTCACTTTATTTTTGTTTCAGTATAGGGGCAAGGTAGACATTCCTGAAGCCACTGCAATATGAGTAACCCTCCAGGCACAGATTCCCTCGTATTCAAATGGGATCTTCTGTTTTAAACTGCTTCCCCTCTGGCAAGTAACTAACGAAAGCATAATATTTCAAGAGTCATTTTCTGCTTTCCAAGAGCACAGATGCAAGGAGAAGCTAATGGGTATTGGCTGGGCTTCCCAAGAGAGAAGATGAGATGAATTTTCAGTGATTCTGTTCATTGGGTGGGTATTGGACCAAAATCACTCCTGTAGTTACTGTGGTGATTGTACTCTCTGGAAAGCAGTCTCTGAATTGACTCTTTTCTTCCTTTTCAAACTTGAAGTCAGGATCACCACATGCCAAAATAACTGGTAATAAATGATAATATCCAGGTCATATTCATGTATTTGTGTGTGTCTGTGTGTGTTGGTCTTAGATTATGGGCAGATTCATCCATTACCTTTTAGGCACGGTACTATAATTTATTCATTTATTTATTAAATTTATATCCCACCCTCCTCCCAGTAGGAGCCCAGGGAGGCAAACAAAAATTCCAAAAGCACTCTAAAACATCTTAACAAAAGACTTTAAAACACATTAAAACAAAACATCTTTAAAAACATCTTTTTAAAAAAAAAAAACAGCTTTAAAAGCATCTTAAAAAGCAATTCCAACACAGACAGAATGGGATACGGTCCCTACTTAAAAGGCTTGTTGAAAGAGGAAGGTCTTCAGTAAAGGAGACATATACAGATACACTTTTCAGAGATTCTTTGGAGCTGTAGCAGCTTCCTTTGAGTGCACACTCAGTGGCTGGTTTTTTTTCCTTCTGGCTTTCAAAGTCGACTTGTTATTAAGAATGCTGAATCATATATTTAGTCAAATTTCATTATATGTTTTGCTATAGCAGCCAGGGGTGGTGAAACTCAGGCCCAGGGGTTAAATGCAGTCTTCCAAGCCTCTCAATCTGCCCTTCGGGGCTTGCCTCAGCCTTCCCTAGCCTCAGCCACGTCCCATACTAGCACTACTTCACACTAGGGATGAGCTTCGCTCTCTGATTCTGTTCCTTTTGTCAGTTCATCAAATGGGCTGCCATTTCCTATTCACTACAAATTGTGTTCCGCTAGTTATCATGATTCCCGCTTCTCCCTTTTCTTTCTTTATATTTTTCCAAAAAATTACAAATTGTCTCTGTTACTCCTTATGCGGCTGTATAATTACATGCTGTATAATGCTGTAAATATACATATTTATGCTGTATAATGTATGCAGCAACAGCAGATTACAAGAATAATTATGTGATTCTCACCGCAGATTTAAAAAAATGCAGTGTTGCTAACAGCCGTGAACACATGCAAAGGGTGGAAACCAATTTGACAATGAGACAAACGTGCAGATTATCCGAGAATTTGATACCAAATCCAATTCTGCAAATATTTGACACCATCCCTACTTCACACCCTCCTTGGGTGTTTTTTCGTGGCTTGAATGTGTCCTTGAACTCTGATCATGCCCCTTGCTTTCCTGGATGGAGGATAGAGAAGGGTGTGTGTAGGAACTAGCCTACTATGCAAAGGCAAAATTTACATTCATTGTGCCATTCCCTTTTCCCTTGAAGCCTCACCTAACACTGGCATGTTGCCCCTGGAGGGTTGCCCAGATGGGAATGTGGTCCTCATGCTGAAAAATGTTCCCCACCCCTGTGTTACAGTTTCATCTTTCACATTACACTTCAGAACGAAAGGGGGGGGGAGCCAGACTACAGGCACAGAACATTTGGGAGGGAGGAAGATGAGAGAAGCATTTGCTCGCTCATCCAGCTCCACTGGTGATAAACGAATACTGCTGAAGAAAGCTCCCTTCCTTGGTTGTAATTTCAACTAACTCTAGTTCACATGCAAGATGTTACTCTTGTTGTTTAAGTACTTTAATGTGAAGAGCGGGTTGGAAAAGTAAAAAGATTTTCCCCCTCCACTCACATCTGGGTTTCAGCTGCTTAAAGGGGAAGATACTTTATCTCCCTGCTGCTTTAATGATTATGTAGCCCAGGTAGATTGGTCGCTCCACACTATCAGTTATTGTACTGCTCAAAGCCACAGGGCTTGTATTCAGCATCTGAAATTAAAGTTCTGCCTTGAAGATTCAGAAAATAGTCTGCTCTTCCACATCACTTTTGATGGTTTTCCACACTCAGTGAGAGCGTTCACCTTTTTTAAAAAATAAAAAAAAATCAACTGAAGTAGTACCTCTAATTTTCCGTCAACCAGGAGGGAGATGGTGCTCTCAGTTTTTGTCTTATGTTGTAATTCTGGACTCATCTTTTTCCCAGTTCCTCTCATTGCACTCTACATAACTGCTGTTGTTGTCTTAATGTTACAGATTGTCTTTGTTTTTAACCAGGCCTGAGGAAACAATGTCTCTACTGTCAGATGAGGTTGAGATGGCTTGGTACAGGAGAGACCTGAGGGCAACATCATAGAGATGTAATTGCCAATGCATGATACTGACATTCTTTCTTTTTTTCTGTCTCCCTGTGGTTTCTGTATGAAATAGGAAACTCGACAAAATTTGCAGAGGCTAGCAAAGCGCTCAGTCAGAGCCATTGTTGCCTGAGCAGAAGTGTATTGGACCCTGTTGTGGGAGGAGAGCAGAATGCTGTAGCCCAGAGGTAAAGCACATGTGTTGCATACACAAAGTCTTAGGTTCAACCCCTGACATCTTCAGGTAGGGCTGGGAAAGGCTCCTTTCTGAAATCCTGAAGTGTTGTTGCCAGTCAGTGTCGACAGTACTGAGCTAGATGGACCAATGTCCTGACTTGGTATTTGGCAACTTGCTGTGTTCAGCTAGAGACCATGAACGGAAGAAAAGGTGAGCATTTCCATCTGCAGAAAGTGATAGGTATGCTATAGTCTGTTCAGCTCTTCCATGAGTTTCAAAAGCAGCAGTTGATATGATTTCCTGGGCCTGTTCATACCTTCACTCAGTGCTTTTTTAGTAAAAAGAGAGAGAGAGAGAGAGAGAGAGAGAGAGAGATGTCAGTACCCATATCTTGATAAAGTGTCGTAGATGCCAGCCAAAATAGTTGTCCTGGACAGCAAAAAAAAAAGAGGTGTCAGTACTTCATATTGCTAAGTGTTGTCAGGGGGAAAAAGCCCTGGTTATGCTTAATGCACAGTGGAACATGAAGATCACGGATGTGTTCAGTCCACCACAGCCCTTCAACTTTAACAATTGAATAGGGTATGTAAGCATTTATTTATTTTTTATTTTATTTAGTTTAATTTATATACCGCCCTAAGCCCGAAGGCTCTCTGGGCTGTGTACAAAAAAATAAAAACAAGCACAATATATAAATACAATAAATACAATAATAGTAATAAAAAAACAATAACGAACCAAACAACATCCAAAATACGGAAATGCTGTTTAAAATACACTTTAAAATGCCTGGGAGTATAAAAAGGTTTTCACCTGACGCCGAAAAGATAGTAGCGTCGGCGCCAGGCGCACCTCATCAGGGAGACTGTTCCACAGTTCGGGGGCCACTACTGAAAAGGCCCTAGTTCTAGTCATCACCCTCCGAGCCTCTCGATGGGATGGTACTCGGAGGAGGGCCTTAGATGTTGAGCGTAGTGTACGGGTAGGTTCATATTGGGAGAGGCGTTCCACCAGGTATTGCAGTCCCATGCCGTGTAGGGCTTTATAGGTCAAAACCAGCACTTTGAATCTAGCCCGGAAACAAATAGAAAGCCAGTGCAGACGGGCCAGAACAGGTGTTATATGAGCGGACCTTCTGGTCCGCGTCAACAATCTGGCCGCTGCATTCTGGACTAGCTGTAGTTTCCGAACAGTCTTCAAGGGCAGCCCAACGTAGAGCGCGTTGCAGTAGTCCAATCTAGAAGTTACCAGAGCATGAACAACTGAAGCGAGGTCGTCACTGTCCAGATAGGGACGTAGCTGGGCTACCAATCGAAGATGGTAAAAAGCATTCTGTGCCACCGAGGCCACCTGGGCCTCAAGAGACAGGGAAGGATCGAAAAGAACTCCCAAGCTACGAACCTGTTCCTTCAAGGGGAGTGTAACCCCATCAAGAACAGGATGAACATCCACCATCTGAGCAGAGAAGGCACTCACCAACAGCGTCTCAGTCTTGTCTGGATTGAGCTTCAGTCTGTTAGCTCCCATCCAGTCCATTATCGCGGTCAGGCAACGGTTTAGCACGTTAACAGCCTCACCTGAGGAGGATGAAAAGGAGAAATAGAGCTGCGTGTCATCAGCGTACTGATGACAACGCAGCCCAAAACTCCTGATGACCGCACCCAGCGGCTTCATGTAGATGTTGAAAAGCATGGGGGACAGTACCGATCCCTGCGGGACTCCACAATGGAGAGTCCAGGGTATCGAGCAATGTTCCCCAAGCACTACCTTCTGGTGGCGACCCACCAAGTAGGAGCGGAGCCACTGCCAAGCGGTACCCCCAACTCCCAACTCCGTGAGTCTTCCCAGAAGGATACCATGGTCGATGGTATCAAAAGCAACTGAGAGATCAAGGAGAATCAACAGAGTCACACTCCCCCTGTCCCTCTCCCGACAAAGGTCATCGTACAGGGTGACCAAGGCTGTTTCGGTGCCAAAACCGGGCCTAAAACCGGATTGAAATGGATCAAGATAATCAATGTCATCCAAGAGCCCCTGGAGCTGGCCGGCAACCACCTGTTCCAGTACCTTGCCCAAGAACGGAACATTCGCCACAGGTCTATAGTTGTTCAGGTTATCTGGGTCCAAAGAGGATTTCTTCAGGAGTGGTCTCACTACCGCCTCTTTTAGGCAGTCAGGGACCACTCCCTCTCTCAAAGAGGCGTTTATTATCTCCTTGGCCCAGCCGGCGGTTCCGGTCCTGCCAGCTTTCACCAGCCAAGAGGGGCAAGGGTCCAGAACAGATGTGGTCGCCCGCACCAGTCCAAGGATCTTGTCAACATCCTCAAGCTGTACAGACTGAAACTCATCCAATAAATAAGGACAAGACCGCGTTCTGGATGCTTTGTTTGAACTCACTGTCATAACATTGGAGTCTAAGTCCCGGCGAATGCATGCGATCTTATCCTGGAAGTGCCTCGCAAACTCATCACAGCGGGCTACAGATTAATCCATAATATCCCGAGGGCCAGAATGTAAAAGCCCTCGTACAATTTTAAAGAGCTCCGCCGGGCGGGAGAGAGATGCCTTAATTGTGGCAGCAAAATATCTCTTTTTTGCTGCCCTCACCGCTACTATATACCGCTTAGAAGAAGCACTTACCAAAGCATAATTGCATTCGTCAGGAGTTCGCCTCCATCTGCACTCAAGCCTCCTCCTCTCTTGCTTCATCACTCTCAGCTCCACGGTATACCATGGAGCTGTATGAGCTCTACATAGGAGGGGGCGCATGGGAGCAATCGTGTCAACCGATGTATTCCTATGAACATTGGCTCAGTAATTGTCACTCAGGTGCTAAGGTCATGTGCATTTGCCACATGCTAAACCCATGTATGTCTCACACATTATGGCATATGCACAACAGAGACTACACAAGGACAAGGACAGAAAATTCCACTGACTCACAAGATGGTCAATACATACACTTTAGTGAATGTTTAAATATGCCCAGGAAATCGTTTCTAGGTTGAGGAGTATTATATTTATTTGTTTATATATCCTACCCATCCTCCCAAAAGGAGCCCAGGGTGGCTAACAACACGTAACAATGCATTAATCATAAAAACATTTGGAACATCAAACAGATCTGCATCAGAAAAAAGAAATAGCAGCAGATAATTCATAAGAACACAAGAAGAGCCTGCTGAATCAGGCCAATGAACAGCAAGCTGTTCTCACAGTGACCAACCAGTTGCCTATAAGGAAAACCCCAAGCAGGACCTGAGTGCAAAGAGCACTCTCCCCTCCTGCGCTTTCCAGCAGGTGGTGTTTGGAAGCATACTGCCTCTGCCTGTTGGGCTAGAGTTAGGCTTCAGCCTTGAGACTTTTCTTTGCCCTGCATTTCAGTTTCAGTTTCAGTTTTGTTCTCTACCCCGCCAGCAATAAAGAAGCATGTTTCTTTGACTGCAGTAAAAAGTGTTATTCTTATTATGATGAGTAGAGCAGGACTGGGTGCTTATTGCTAAAGTGATCTGAAATATATATATGTATGTATGCTGGAGCATTCATGGTGAGTGTAACACTTATATATGTAGAAGTGTTACACTTGCCATGAACGCTCCAGCGCAGGTATGTGGCGGCTGCTGCTGAAGTGTTCACAGCAAGTGGAGCAGGCAGGCAAGGCAGACAGTTGAAGCAAGCAAACTGCAGTGGGAATGCTTCAGCTGCTCGGCTTGGCAGTGGCAGAAGCAGCATCAGCAGGTGGCAAAGAGGGATGGCAGGCAAACTGCAGCCACACTAGACTCATGTGTGCATGTGTGTGTGTGTGTGTAAGATTTGGAGAGTTGAGGGTGTCAAGACAAACAGTCTTTAAAACAACGCACGGTCATAAATGCTGGACACAGCAGTAGAAGAGAGTGTGCAGGGACAAAGCAAAGGGCTGTAAATACTCAGGACCTGTGTTTGAAATTCATCTTTAAAACAAAACACTTCATCTCTGTGGTCTTTATTTTCCTGCCCCTGTTTGTGGCAAGAAGCCACACCTGACAGAAAAATAATAGTTTTGGCTACAGAGATGTAAAACTCTCTGACAAGTTGCTATGACCAGGGATCCAAGGCATTCAAGTGATGTACATTCTTAATTCTATTTTACAAGGTTGCCTTGTAAGTTAAAGCCTAGATATAGAACTAGATCACTTCTTGGCTAAATAAATATTCTTAATTTACCATTTCTTGTTGTCCTGCAATGGCTCTGAATTTCTTTCTCCTTCTGCTACTGTACATAATTAATATCCACAGTAGTCCATTATTAAAGAAGCACCTGGAATACATTTTTTCCTGAAATATGCTATATAAAATAATGTTGTTTTATGTTATATTGATCATGCACTGAAACGTAATGTGCCTTGTTGCTTTCTTGCCATAGGCTAACAAATGCTTCTGGGGATAGCTGCTCCACTGTTGCATTTAAGCAAAAGCAAACTGGGGTAGCACATAGTCAAAAGGTGTTAATATCGCTTTACCTCATTAACAGCAACACAAATGTTAGCATAGAAGATTATAGGTTTTATCCAACGTTGTGTGAGTGGAAGGTAACTCACACAGCAGATCTTTTCCTTCCCTTTGCAGCCCTCTGCAAAGCCGCTGCAGAGGGTCACAGAGAGCTACTGAACCTTTGTGTTATGTGGGATCACCCAAAATTGGTGGAGAAATTTTGCACTAGTAGAGCATGAGGCTCCTCTACCCAATTTCAGGTGACTCCCTCCTCCGAACACCTTTGGAAGAGCATGAACAAGAAAGAGACAATTTACAGAAGGTAGAAAACAAAACACAAAACCTTCTAGTAGGCAGAAAACTAAAAAAAAAAAAGGAGATGATACTGAGATTCAAGTGTGGGTGAAGAATAAATCAGAGTTACTATCACTTGAGTAGGCAGCAGAATAGGAATAGTAGCCAGATTTTTAGATTCGGCAGCCAACAAATCATTGGAAAGTTTGGTAAGTGTAGTTTCTTTGGTTGTTGCATGCACATTAAAAATATGTCTTATAAACGTGCCATTCTTCTTGGCATGCAATATTCTTCAAATCTGGGAAATACTACACTCAGCTTCACATTTTCATTTAAACTTTCTTGTCCCACAACATGCTCAAAATGGATGATCTAATGCTGTCACTTCCTTAGCCTTCAACATTTTCACAGATATCACACTTGTGTATTTAAGAGTGTCCATTAATTCGGACAGATAGGCGACTCACAAATAAAATTTTATTATTATTATTACTTGTTCTCACATCAAGGATTACTAACTGAGTGTGAGCAGCTGTCAGGGCCCTGCCTAGACCTGGAAGCTGAGGTCTCCTGAGATAAGAATCAAGGGAAGAAGGAACTTCCAAAAGATCTCCACGCTGCTAATGATCCTGAGGAGCCATCAGATCAAGACAGCCCTGCCCCAGGACTGGAGGTCCCCAAACCAGCTGCCTGGATATCTGCTTGGCTCTCTGTGTCTCAGTGAAGTGCCTGGCTAACCGACCGTGAAGCTACTTGGAGAAAGGGTAAGTGCAGGAAACATCTGCTTGGATTAGGGCCTGAGTGAGAGCCTGGAAGGGATGGAGCCTCCAGCTTTTATATGAATTCCCTGTCTAAGCTGCTTCGTTGCTGAAGTTACAGCTCTCATCCAAGTTCCAGCCTTCCTGACTTGGGGAAACAGACGCCATCCCATCCACTATTACAAACTGCTGAAGCCACTTCTCCATCAGCCTTCCCCTGTATTAGGGTTGCCAGGTTCATGGCCTGAGACTGATCCTGTATCTTTAGGAGAAGAGAAAGTCAGCCAAGTGCAGGTGTTCTTGCAACACTGTAATGAGAAAAACCACAAGGTGGGATTCTCTCTCCCCCCTCCACAACCTTTAAAGATACAGAAGACCTCTTGGTTGCCAGGTCTGGCCTCTTAGAGGTCTTCTGTATCTTTAAAAGTTGTGCAGAGGGAAGGGAGAATTCCACCTTGTGGTTTTTCCCATTACAATGTTGCAAGAACACCTGCACTTGGCTGACTTTCTCTTCTCCTGAAGATACAGGATCAGTCTCAGACCATGAACCTGGCAACCCTACCCCATATCCATTTGCACCACGATAGCTGCATCTACTCTCGCTTCTGACACAGATGGGTTAGTAAACCGAGCAGAAAATTCATGCATTAATTAACACACCACTTTCCAGCTTAAAAAACCCTTTCAGTCTTGTTTTGATTAAAACCTCTCAAATGTTTAATCCCACGATAGAATTGGTTGCATTGAATAGCTGCCATACCAGTGCCAATATGTCACATTTACTATGCTGACAGGCAGTTATGGATTGAGAGATGGAGGGGAAACAAGCATGTTACCGTGACTTACTTACTTATTTAAAATCTTACCCAAAAACAAAACAGGGACAAAATCGGGATAGTGATGTATCATTCTCCAGTATTAGAAAGCAGGGATTGTTGGGACATAATGGCTTGGATCCTATATTGGTACTCCTTGAATGAAAAAAAGCTTCCATCCATGAAAAGGGTGGTCCTCGCATGGAAGGGTCCATCTGTGGGAATAATTCTCCTCTAACTGCAGGAAACACTTTGGTTCCAAGCCATTGTGCTTTTCTCATCTTCTCCGTATGCATATTGGATATCATTTAAATGTTTGCCTGAATCTGTTCCAGGGTAATGTATTAGCTGCAGGATCTTTGAGGGCTGCATATCAACACAGTCACAGTTAGCTCTCACCTAGTTAGCCAGCATGTGCATGTCTAAGACACTTACACTGTTCTTTGTTCTTTGTGCTGACTCCATATGCACGTAGTTTCCAGCACTCTCTCTAGAAGTAAATCTCTAACTAATCTCAGACTCTTCTCAGTCATCACATTTGACACCATGCTCAGTGATTGGGCTCATTAAGTATAAATATGTGTAAATGAGAAAAAAATAGCTTTTTAAGAAAAAGAAAGCATTGTGTCCTCTTGCAATTTCTCTCTCCCTAGCTCCTGGTAGGGATATTTCCAAATTTCAGTCTTTGGGAGGGTTACCCCTCCCCCAGTACTCTTCTGAATGTTTTAACATTTCATAGTAGAGTTGGAAGAGGCCTATAAGGCCATTGAGTCCAACTCCCTGCTTAATTCAGGAATCCAGGTTAAAGCATACCAGACAGCTGGCTGTCCAGCTGCCTCCTGAATGCCTCCAGTGCTGGAGAGTCCACCACCTCCCTAGGTAACTGGTTCCATTGTCATACCAATTAGTTCCATTGTCTAACAGTTAGTTATTTCAGTGGGTCTATTATGAGTATGACGTAGTTGGATACAAAAGTAAACAATCAATAAAGTACTGGACTAGCCCATAGCAAGTATTAGAACTCGGATCATAGGAGATTATTCTAAATTAAGGAATCAGGTTCTGGATGCACCTTTGGTACCAACATTTCATTGATTGTTCTCATGATTGTAATGACCTTGGTTTCTAATAATTGATAAGAGTTTATGCACATAAATACAATTGGTATAACTATGAAAACCTGCTTTTGTGCAAAGAAGCAGAATAGACATTTAAATTGGATACTGTGATTCCCAAGGGGCTAAATGCCAGCTTAGAACTGATGTCATTCCGATTGATAATTTCATGTTATCTTTCCTTATCTGTTAATTTTGAATGCTCATTGTAACATTGGGAGATATTTTCATATGCCTTTAAGGAAATTTATATAACATTTAGTAACTACATGAATTAATAAATGTGCTTTTAAGGAAATTGTCTTCTATATAGTCCTATAGTCTCCAACTATATTTTTCTAAGATGTTATGCCATCACGCCATCATGCCATCACGCAGTGTGACATGTGGACATGGTGATAAGTGTCTTATTAAAAACAAAAAAAGATTGGGCCCAGACTTCAATTGTGGCAGGAAAGCTGAAGCATAGTGGCAGTGATGGCGGTGACAGCAGCGGAAGGCCCAGGGTGTGGTGGTGGCGGCAGGGGAAGGCCCGGAGGGTGGTGGCAGTGGCAGCGGAAGGTCCAGAGAACAGCAGCAGTGTAATGGCAGGAGCATGGAGGTGCAGTTGAAGGCCTGGAGCATGGCAGGAGGTCCACCTGCCCATGGAAGAAGGCCCACAGTGTGGCCTAGAGTACCAACTGTGTGAGAAGCCCTGCAGTGTGGCAGCAGAACCGCTCATGTGAGAAGGCCTACAGCACTGCAGGTCTGCCCATGTGAGAAGGCCTGGAGCTTGGCAGGCTCACCCACAGCTTAGGTGTCAGCTTCACCAGGTGGATGAGAGGCCAGTCTTGATGACCCCTGGGGTGGTGCTGTGGGGGAGAAAAGGGAAGGGAAGCTCTGGCAACCCCTGGGGAGGTTGTTGGGGGAGTGGAGAAAAGGGGAGGGGAGCTCTGATGACTCCTGGGTGTCAGGCCCAGGATGTGACTCAGGAACCAGACCAACAGTTGTAGTTAATTCGTGTTTTATTAGGGTAATGTCCAAACAAAGACTGCGTTTTCTCATGAATCAATACAGGGATACAGGTCCTGCGGCATTGGGAGAAAGTTGACAGAGCAAGGGACTTCTTCCCGCCTGTTCTTTAAGAAGGGGCCAAATGGGCACGCAATCTTTCGCTCCTCCTTAACTGCCCCTCAGGTACTGCCTGCCTTCCCCCCTTCTCTCCTGTCTTTTCAGCTGTCTGCGTGTGCGCGGTGAGGGGGGAAGCATCACCCCCTCCTCTTCTGAAGTTTCCGATTCCAGGATGGGGGATAGGGGAGGGGCTGATGGTAAACTGCCTCCCCGCTTTTCGGCTGTGAGCAGCCCTCCCTCTTCCCCCTCTTGCTCTGAGCCTGAAAGAGGGGGAGGCGTGAGAATGTCCAGGGAGGGCTCAGGCTCCCCGTTGCTAAGCGATCTTATCACTGGCAGTTCCTCTGTTTCGTCTTCACTCCAAAGGGGGGAAGTTCCTCCTCCTTCCCTCTGCCATCCATCCGAATACTCTTCTCCCAACTCTCCGGGATCCAGCTCCCCGGGATTGGGACCCCAGCTCTGCCTTCCGACACCATCCCCCCTCCCAGGCTGTGCCCCCCTCCCCTTGTCTGGCTTGGGATGGTGGGGAAAACGTTGATGGAAAAGTTTTACCAATTCTGGAGCATGCACATCAGCTGCATCTTCCCATGATCTGTCACCCACCCCATAGCCTTTCCAGTGAATCAAGTACTGCAGCTTGTGGCGTCTGATCCTGGAATCTAAGATCTCCTCAACTTCAAACTCAAGCTGCTCATTTACCAGGAGTGGAGCTCCGGGAGGTTCCTCCGGCCGTAACTCACTGGGAGGGGCGGCTTTCGTTAAGAGGGATCGATGGAACACAGGATGTATTTTAAACGTGTCAGGCAGCTTCAGTCGGTACGCCACGGGATTGATTTGAGTTTCTATTTTGAAAGGACCCACCCTCTTGTCTTGTAATTTTCTACATTTGCCCGGCATCTGGAGGAAGCGGGTGGACAGCCATACCTGGGGGGCCCTCCTTCCTGTGCAGGTCAGCAACTCACTTGTACTCCGTTTTGACTTCGTTTAACTGCTGTTTCAG
The DNA here is from genome assembly GCF_030035675.1 of Rhineura floridana. Taxonomy (NCBI): domain Eukaryota; kingdom Metazoa; phylum Chordata; class Lepidosauria; order Squamata; family Rhineuridae; genus Rhineura; species Rhineura floridana. The sequence goes on along the minus strand of NC_084486.1, from coordinate 40,750,288 downwards.
TGTCTGTTGCGCCGCTTGCAATTCCTTAAGGAAGTTCTCAGCTGCCGGTACCAGCATTGCTTCTGAGCTGCTTGGAAAGACTTTAGGATGGAATCCATAATTAGTGAAGAACGGGGTTTGTTGAGTGCTGGAGTGCAGAGAATTGTTGTAGGCGAACTCTGCAAAATGCAAATATGATACCCAGTCAGTCTGTTGATAGGACACATAACTTCGTAAATATCTTTCCAAAACAGCGTTCAAGCGTTCCGTCTGCCCATCTGTCTGGGGGTGATGGGCGGAGGAGAGTTTTAATTCCGTCTGCAACTGTTTCCACATTGCTCTCCAAAATTTGGCTGTGAACTGAGTTCCTCGGTCTGAGACTACGCTGTTTGGCAATCCATGCAGCCGGTAGACTTCTTTTATGAATAACTTGGCCGTTTCTTTAGCCTCTAAGGCCCCTGCACAAGGAAGAAAGTGTGCCATTTTGGTAAGTAGATCTACCACTACTAAGATGGCTGTCATTCCTTGGGACTTGGGTAGATCAGTTATAAAATCCATGGAGAGGTCCTTCCAGGGTTCATGTGGGACAGGTAACGGTTGTAACAGTCCCGCTGGTGTCCCTGTTTGTGTTTTTGTCTGCAGACAGACAGAGCAGGACTTTACATAACTCTCAATATCCCGACGCATTTTAGGCCACCAGAAGTCCTTGGCCACGTTCTGAATGGTCTTGTAAATCCCAAAGTGTCCCGCTGTGATGGAATCATGACACTGGCGTAGGATTCTGAGCCTTAATTCCCCTTCTGGCACATATCTGGCGGTTTTGAACCGTAACAGTCCATTTCTCCAGTGAAAGGTTACTTCTGAGTCTTGACCTTGTCCCGTCTCCTGCTGATATTTTAGCATGTCTGCATCTTCTTGTTGTGCCTTTTTGAGTTCCTCTTCCCATGAAGGCTGGCATACTCCCAACGTTAATTTCTCTGGCGGGATTACGTACTGAGGCTGGTCCTCGGGTTCACTTTCTTTGTATTGTGGCTGTCTGGATAAGGCATCCGCTCTCTGGTTTTTGGCTTGGGCATGGTAAGTAATCTGGAAGTTAAACCTAGTGAAGAACTGGGACCATCTTATCTGTCTCTGGTTCAGCTTTCTGGCTGTTTGGAGGCTTTCAAGATTCTTGTGGTCGGAGCGCACTTCAATTCGATGAGAGGTCCCCTCTAGGTATTGTCTCCAGTTTTCAAAAGAGTCCTTGATGGCCAGCAGCTCCTTCTCCCAAACTGTGTAGTTCTTCTCTGCAGGCTTTAACTTCTGAGAGAAGTATGCACAGGGGTGCAGCTCCTTCCCTTCTTGGTCTAATTGTAGCAGGACCCCCCCCGATGGCAAAATCTGAAGCATCTGCTTCCACTACGAAAGGGCGGTTCGGATCAGCAAAGCGCAGAATGGGCTCAGTAGCAAACCTTCTCTTCAGCTCCTCAAAGGCCTCGGTGGCGTTCTCTGTCCATTGAAACTTCTTCTTCCCCCTTAAACAGTCAGTCAGAGGAGCTGTTAATTTGGAAAACCCTGGAATGAACTTTCTGTAATAATTGGCAAACCCCAAAAACCGTTGTACATCCTTTTTGGTGACAGGTTGGCCCCAGTCCAATATGCAGCTTACTTTCCCTGGGTCCATCTCCACGCCTTCCACTGAGATTCGATATCCAAGGAAGTCTAGAGACTTGAGGTCAAATCCACATTTCTCTAATTTAGCATACAGGTGATTTTCTCTCAGTCTCTTCAACATCGTCTTCACATGCTGGTCGTGGTCTTCCTGGTTCTTTGAGAACACCAGGATATCATCTAAGTAAGAGATTACATACGTGTCCAACAAGTCTCTAAACACGTCGTTCATGAATTTTTGAAAAATTCCTGGACTTCCACAAAGCCCGAACGGCATGGCCAGGTATTCATACTGTCCGTAAGCGGTCAAGAATCCTGTTTTCCATTCATCTCCCTCCTTCATTCTGATCAGATTGTACGCTCCTCTCAAATCCAACTTCGTGAAGATTTTTGCAGAGCGCAGTCGGTCCAGCAACTCTGAGATCAGGGGCAGCGGGTAGCTGTTGGGGATGGCGATCTGGTTCAATGCGCGATAGTCGTTACAGGGTCTGAGTTCCCCCCCTTCTTTTTCACAAACAATAGTGGCGCTCCAGCAGGGGATTGTGAGGGGCGTATGAATCCTCGCCTCAGGTTTTTATCCAGGAATTCCTTCAGGGCCTCCCTCTCATTCTCTGTGAGAGAGTAGATTCTCCCTGATGGGATGCTGGCTCCTGGCACTAGATCAATCGCACAGTCGTAAGGGCGGTGGGGGGGTAAAGTCTCTGCCTCTTTTTCATCAAACACATCTTTGAATTCTTCATACTTTGGCGGCAGGGTCACTTGCTCGATCTCTTGCACTGCCCCCGCTAAGGTGTTCTTGATTCCTTCAGGTTGACAGTTCTCCTGGCAATACTGTGAGGTGAACCACACCACCGCCTCCTTCCAACTTATTTTGGGTTCATGCTTTGCTAGCCAGGGCATTCCCAGAATCACCTCAAAGTTCGAGAGATCTGACATGTATAGCGAAATGAACTCTTCATGCCCAGGGATTTGAAGTTTCACTTCCTCCGTGGCATGTGTCACCCCTCCTGACTTCAGGGGTCTCCCATCGATAGTCTCCACAGCTAGGGGAGCATCCAGTTTCCACCGGGAAATTCCATGACGCTTGACTAACTTTGCATCAATAAAATTTGTGGAGGCTCCACTGTCAATTAAGGCCGTGGAATTAAACACCACTCCTCTGGAAGTTGTAATCCGAATAGACAAGACCAACACCCCCTTTGAGGGAGGTTGGATCGTTGGGGGGCCTTTATACAACGCTGCCCCCAGTCCACCGGCCTGCACGTGGACTGGGTGTTCTAGTTTCCCGACGGCTCGGCTTTCCCCCCTTTCAGTCCACAGTCTCTGGCCACATGGCCCGGCTTTGAACAATAAAAGCATAAACGTTCCCGGCGTCGTCTTTCCTTTTCTTCTTCCGACAGTCTTGGCCTAGCCCCTCCCTGTCCCTCAGTTGCATTACCTGCCATCCCTGTAGTGGGAAGGGTCTTGTTGCGGGATGCCGAGGCTGAGTATCTCGGGACCTCCTGCTTCCTTTCCAGGCGCCTTCCTTCCATCCGGTGATCTATCTGTAGGCATAGCCGGATGAGCCCTGGTAGGTCAGCGGGGGGGGGGAGGTCCTGGCCAACTCATCCAGGATTTCAGCATTTAATCCACTCCAGTACATAAACATCAGGGCGGCGTCATTGTAACCAGTTTCCTGGGACAGAATTTTAAAAGCGTTAGTGTACTCAGAAACAGTCCCTTTAGCTTGCTTCAGAGCGCCTAGTTGCCGCGCTACTGTTTCAGCCCTTTGCGGGTCTTGAAACATCTCGGTCATCTCCTGTATAAATCCTCTGTACCTTCCTAAGACAGTATCCTTTCTTACGAGATACGGAGTCACCCATTTTGCAGCTTCTCCCTCCAGGAGGCTAATCACGAAAGCTACTTTAGCCCCATCGTCTGGAAATTCCGTGTGCCTGACATCCAGATATAACTCACATTGAGCCACGAAGGTTGCCAACTGATCACTTTGTCCCGCGTATTTTGGGGGCAATCCAATGGGAACCTTTACTACGGCAGCTGGAGGGGCTATTCGCATCTGGTCTATCGTGGCCTTCAAGGTTTGATTATCCGTCTTCAGCGCCTTGACTGCTGCTAGCAGGGCTTGAACATCCATCTGCAAATCAGCTACCTTAGTCCTCAGGAGTTCCACTTCTTCCGTCTCAGAAGTGGGGTTCGTCCCCCCCGCTGCTCCCTTTGACATCTTGTCCCAGTCAAGTGAAGAGAGCGTTGAGGGTGATTTAGGTGGCTCTGTCAAGCTGTCAGGCCCAGGATGTGACTCAGGAACCAGACCAACAATTGTAGTTAATTCGTGTTTTATTAGGGTAATGTCCAAACAAAGACTGCGTTTTCTCATGAATCAATACAGGGATACAGGTCCTGCGGCATTGGGAGAAAGTTGACAGAGCAAGGGACTTCTTCCCGCCTGTTCTTTAAGAAAGGGCCAAACGGGCGCGCAATCTTTCGCTCCTCCTTAACTGCCCCTCAGGTACTGCCCGCCTTCCCCCCCTTCTCTCCTGTCTTTTCAGCTGTCTGCGTGTGCGCGGTGAGGGGGGAAGCATCACCCCCTCCTCTTCTGAAGTTTCCGATTCCAGGATGGGGGATAGGGGAGGGGCTGATGATAAACTGCCTCCCTGCTTTTCGGCTGTGAGCAGCCCTCCCTCTTCCCCCTCTTGCTCTGAGCCTGAAAGAGGGGGAGGCGTGAGAATGTCCAGGGAGGGCTCAGGCTCCCCGTTGCTAAGCGACCTTATCACTGGCAGTTCCTCTGTTTCGTCTTCGCTCCAAAGGGGAGAAGTTCCTCCCCCTTCCCTCTGCCATCCATCCGAATACTCTTCTCCCAACTCTCCGGGATCCAGCTCCCCGGGATTGGGACCCCAGCTCTGCCTTCCGACACTGGGATGGTTGTTGGGGGGGGTGGAGAAAATTGGGGGAGGGGAGTTCTGGCAACCCCTGGGGTGGATGTGGGGGTGGATAATAGAGGAAGGGAGCTCTGGCAACCCCTGGGGGGAATGGGGGACAGCTACAGTAAACCATGTGGGAGAGCTACAGTGAAACATGGGGGAAGGGGGGCTTTGATGACCCAAGGAGACTTTGGCAATGGTAGGTGGGGTTGGCAAACAAATCAAACAGGGGCAGAGCCCCTAGTATATTTAAAAAAACATCATGAGTGAAGCAAACACTCGTGTCTAATAGCAGACAGCTATTACTGTGAACTGCTGACAGTGGTTTGAGGTTTGAAATTTCCTTTCTTCTCAAATTTGTCTGGTGTAGTATTGCAATTATAACATTGAAAGTCCCTCATTTGTTTCCCAGCTATGGCCTGTTCTGGAGAAACAATATATGTTTTTGTTGTGAGAGACACCAAAGTATAACTAATGAGTGTTTCCAGTTCTTATCTTTGCTCCTATGGTGTGTGTTGTTTCTGAGGCAGTGAGTTTGCAAAATGTTCAAGCTGTCATCTCCCATTGTTGATTTAAGTATTTGTACTAACATTACAAAATATGTTTATATTGGACATGTGTAACCTCATATGGGGTATACAGTATGTCATTTTTTAACTGTTACTGAGATTGTACTAGAAAGATGTTTAATTTCTGAAGAAGCACTTGTTGTGAAACAAGATTATACCAGGATCCTGTAAAGATCGATGTTTCCTCAAGATCTATATTTACATCTCTGTATATAGCATGTTTATTATTATAATATCATGTTACCATCTTGTTGCTTACCTGTGAAATTTCCACCAGCATTTGCCATGTACTAGTCCAGTACTTTGTTGGTTGTTTACTTTTCCCCATATTTTATAAAATATATTTGTGTATACAACATTCTCCAGTTGTGTGCTTGTTAGCACTGGTGGTTTTGTTTCACATACAACTGGTGCCCCATTATGTGTTGTTGCTTAGTTGGATACAACCCATGGAGGACTGAAATACACAAATGATTTTCATCTTAGTTTCCTTTAGCATCTCTAATTCTGTGCTTACAATAATAAGAAAACCTTTGTGGTTAAAATTAACAGGAAAGCAATGTATTCTATATAAATTATGACAATTATTTATATGGGTTGTATCCAGCACTGTTGTTCCACTTGTGCAGCAGTCTTCTGCTTGTGCGATGGAACTTCCCCCTTCTTTACTCACCCCACCAGCCCTCTGTGCATGTTTATAATCTGCTCTAGTTGGTTGGAGACCCTCCAGAACAGATGTGGGGGGCACAAGGAGAGAAGGAGAAAGTCTTGTTGTGCAAGTGGGACACTGGTCACCATCCATTGGATACAACTCAAAACATATAATTTAGAATATGCAAATTTTATTCAAATTTGTGCTATTGTTTTGTCCCCTTTGTGGTGATCCATTTCCTCTTTTTTGGCAGAGCATAACTGGTCATCCATATTATGTGTAAATTGATTAAAGCAAAAAGGAATCCTGATGCAATTGTGCATTCACATTGAGATTCCTTTTTGTGCTGTGATTTACTCACAACGTATTGCAACAATACATGACAACAGTTACTTATAAGCAAACAAGATGTGGAAAATGACAACAAATGTTGCATCCACAAAAATCTGAACAAAATGTGTCAATAAAAAATGGAAGAATGATGGATCACTACTGCATAGGTGCCACTCTGCAAACAAGGTCAAATAATCTGAAATCCCCAAACTGGGAAGAAATTCAAATGGGAATAACTTGGTAAACATGTCTACTCATAAACAGCAATGAGCAAATATGTCATCTTTCATTTCTCCAGTCTTAACTTCTGCATCAGCTTGTGATTATTAATTTAAAAGTACACACAAAAATGACTATGCATTTTTCCAAATATACTTATTTGTATATGCTATTTTGTTTAATAAATGCATTTTATACGAATTTTTCCCTAATGTAATGCATTTTGCATGGTATTCACGAATATATGTATTTTTGTGTGCACTTTCCCCTAATATATGTGGGGTTTTATGTATTTTTTGGTTGAAGAACCATCAAAAATACAAAGTGTGAATTTCAGAGCACAAATATATTTTGGTTCATGTATTAGTTTGGAAAGTATGGACAAATTTCTCCCCCATTCTCTACCCATAAATAAATGCAAATCAATCATTGTTGCGTAGACTTCACAGTTATCAGTGAAAGGAAAGGTCCTGTACAGACAAATGACCTTACAAAACATTGATTAACAACAGATCATTTTCTCAGCATTGTACAGCTCAATTATCCTTGAACCAAAGAGCAGATGCATATTTATTAAAATAGTCTGTAGCCTAAAACAGTTGCTTCAGTTTGTCACTGAGCATTATACACTGTCAACGTTCTGAATGGCACTTTTTTTTTTACATTTTAAATTCTGTTGTTGTATGAATAGCACATATAATTGCTTGTTTTATACAAGGCATTCATCTTCCCTTGTTAAAGGAAACAGCTGCTTGTGTGTTATGGCATCATTCCCTAACTCACAAAGACAAAACCAATCAATTATAAACTATCTTATTTACACCATAACAATTACAGATAAAGGGTTCAATAAAGCACACTTTTTTTGTGTGTGGAAAACTGTGGTAGAGTAGACTAGATCCTGAAGTCTCTTTTAAGATATAGCTACACAGATTGTCCCATCACTCACTAAATTTGGACTAATGAAAGAGCAGTGGCAGAGGAGAGGTCTTCCACTTCAAGCCTTCATTCTGCTTCTCAGTACACAAGAGTCAACGGGCTCATCCAAACAGAGAGGGATAATCCATGTTTTCCATATTCGGTTTGTCATCCGACAGTCCTCACTTTGCCTGTTTGTTTGCTCTTTCCTGATTAAAAAAAATGTTTTTTTTGCGACTGCACACACAGCGGGAAGACCCGTACATTCTTTTTGCTCTTTCCCAGCCCCGCCTGTAAAACAACCCCCTATCAGCCAATTGGTCCGCAAAATATGACGTTTGCTCCTCTCCCCCTTTGCAATGAAGCACAGTAACGCACATGCGCTTGAATGTAAGAGCACAAAAGTTTGAATTTCCTGTGTCTGTAATGGAGTTCTTTGCTGCTCGCCACTCTGGAGCAGGGCCGGCAGGGGGGGTGTCTCCAGGTGCTTATATGCCAATAATTCCTGTATTTTATTTGCTTGTATTTGCGATATTATGCAAAAACGTATGTATGTGTTTTTGCCTTTATGCATAGTAAACGTTCTGGAGATACACGGCTGGCAATTCTACTTATTTCTCCAGAACTGCGTGTCATGTCTAGGAAGGAAGTGGGCAGCGCTGTGGGTGGATCCCCATCCAGTACCCCATCACTTCCAATTGTAAATGCTCCTTCTAGGGACGGGGGAAGAGAGGGGGCGAGGGAGCCACGCACTGTGATTTAGCCCCCTCACACCGCAAACGGCGAAAAAGGCAGAAGAGCCTCTCCTTCATCTCCTCTCTGTCTGAGCGAAACCCCCCCTGGAGTGTTGTTTGGGGGCAGCTGCAGCCAGCCAGCAAAGCCAGCTGGTCGGCAGTGAAATTGACAAGATCACGGAGGAGCCTATGGAGGAAAGGGAGGCCTCCGTGGGGCAGTGTTTAAGGGGTGCAGGGGTGCCGAGGACGACGAGGGAAGCCGCCCAAGGCAAGGGGGTGCCAAAGGGGAGCCGCTTGTGAAATCAGGGTGCTCTGAAGGGCAAAAAAGGCTGCCGAACCCCCCATTTGCCGCTGCTACCCACACTGAGTTGGTCCAGGGAGAGACGGAGAAGGGGGTCCCCCTTCCCAAGCCTCCCCGAAGTGACCTGCTGGGGGGAGCCCTTGGAGAGGTGGCAGGAGGGAAAGGGGAGCCCTGCGGGGCACGAGGGGCAGCCTGTCACCCCATCTCCTCAAGCCACTGGCAGAATGTCAGTTTTAGAAGGGCTGCGAGGGAGGGAGCCCCTTTGCGAGTCTCTGGGGGGGGCTCTGAGTCAGCTGCGGCAGGGGGAAATTCAGCCTCAGGAAGAGAACCTCTTAAAGGGGGGCAGAGGGAAGAGCTGGGGGTGGTAGCAGACAGGGTCGCACTGGGAGCCCCATTTCGCAGGTTCAGAGAAGCAAGGCTGGATGCAGCAGGTGGCTGCAATCCGCTCTAGCCTCAGATGAGCCATCGAACTCCCGCTTTGCAATGAAGTGCAATTACGCCCTTGGTCATGCTGTATTTGCGATATTTCGCAAAACCGACTGTATGCTTTTCTACTTTATGCATATTAATGTTTCTGGAGATACACATGGCTGGCAATTCCACTTATTTCTCCAGAAATGCAGGTAACGATGTGTCATGTCTAGGAGCTTTTCTAGAGTGCAGCACTCGGTGGCAGCTCCCAGCTCCTCCACATTCTCTCTCTCTCTCTCGCTCTGCCTGCCTCTCTCTCTCTGCTCAGGTGACAGAGGCTTCCCAACAGCTTCCCAACCACTTTGGGCAAAACTTGATGCTCCGTTGCCTTCTCCCACCCCTCCTTCTCCCTTTCCTTCCCGTGGCCCTTTGCAAAGTGCCAGGCTCTCCTTTTCACCCCTGTGTGTGTGCCTGTGCATGTCTTTCTGTCTCTGAGTGAGGCGGAAAGAGCAAAGCGAGCTCCCTGCACCAACCAGCCGCACTTGAGTTAGAGCAGCCAGGAAAAGCGGGGCATTACACACAACCACAATTGCAGATCTCACCCAGAGCAGCTGCCCAGTTCACAGGCTGGCTAAAAATAAACTGCTCTTGCTGCTTCTGCACAACTGCAGATTTTTGCATCTGCGCAGTAGAAGTTGCAGAGGGACTCCCCAACACCACACCATTGCTCTGATTGGTTCCATTTTCCCAGGGTTTCCCCGGACATTCGTGCACATGCGCAAAAGTGGAAATACGTGATTGGCTGAGAATGAGGGAAGGGGTATGGGGAAATGCCCAAGAACTGCCCATCACATGCCCACAGCTGTTAAGTCCAAGGTATTCCATCCAAGCACCTGAAGGCACAGCGGATGATTCCCGATTTAAAAAAGCAAATCGCATTTTTTGCAGTAATGCAACAGTGGATTTAACCGCACGAAAATACACAAAAGCACACGATGTCATATGGACGACCGAAAAATAATGAATACACAAAGCGATCATGTCACATTATATGGTCGTCTGGATGAACCCAACAAATCCAGCCATTTTCGGGCTCTTCTGGTTGACCTATTTATTGAGTATTCCTCCTAATTTGCTTGCACAGGGTAGATTTCATCTGGTCCTTTATTGAGCATTTGTTCTGATTTGTTTTGGGGGCGGTTATATGACAATGACCATTCATCTTTATTTGCTTGCATGTTGTGTACACATCTTCCCATTAGTCATTCATTCATCCCATACTGTTCAAGGTACTTCCCTGTCACTTTTCAAAGTGGAAGAAGTCTTACTCTTTTCTAAAGTGGATTTGTTGTGCTAGGGCAACAGAGCCCTTAAATCCACTTTAATTGCACTTGCCGAGAATTAAACTGTTACCCAATTATCTGGGGGCATCTTTTGGTCAATCAAAATGTTTTACAGAACAAACCTACATTTCCTCAGAAGAAAGTCCCTATGGGTTGCATCCAGTCCTTGTGCAAGTGAGGTTTACACACACACACATACATCTGTGTGCCCCCCTCACATCCAAATCTTTGTGGAGATTTGGGAGAATCTCCAGAGCACATGGAGGGGTGTGGGGGCATGCAGGGGAGGAGAGGAAGGAGACATTCCATTGTACAGGTAGAAATGGTACTGCTCACAGTATTCTCTAGTAACTGTGTCTAGGATCAAAGCCTTACAGTGCAGTCATAGGCACGTCTACCCAGAGGTAAAACCCCCTGAGTTCTATGGGACTTATTTTATTATTTACATCAGCAGTGGAAGGTGTGGTGGGCATCCACCTCATCCTCTGTCTGGCTGAGTCACTGCAGCATACCATGATGGAGAAGGAGAGGGGTGTTGCAGAACAGTTAGTGCAATGCAAATGTGCTGGGGGAGCCAATCCAGCCCACCTGTCAATGAACTTGTACCGCTCCAACCTCACCACCACCATGCCCATCCTGGTATGCTGCACCAACTCAGCCAGACGGAGGTCAGGTGAGCAGTGCAGCCCCACCACGCTGTACACTGCTGATTTACATTTATAGATCACTGTTGCTCCCGAAGGCTCCCAGGGCAGTGAACACTCAAGACAGAACAATAGAACAATTAAGTTGAACATAATTACAAAACATAATTACCCCCAGGTAAGTGTGTACAGCATGGAGGGGAGGGAGAACCTGTGGCCTTCCAGAAGTTGCTGGACTCCAACTTCCATCAGCCTCAGCCAGCATGGCCAATGGTCAGGCATTATGGGAGCTGAAGCCCAGCAACATCCATAGGACCACACATTCCCCAATCCTGGAATACAGGATTGCACTGTTAATTAATGTAGCTGATGAAACCATATTCTAAATATATTGACTTTGCCCCACTTTCCTCTGGAAATAATGGGTTATATCTGACATAGCACTGGGCTCCTGCTGGGAGAAAGGGTGGGATATAAATCAAATAATAAATAAATAAGCATCCCATCAGCACAAGGATTTCTGCATGCGCAGCAGGAATTCACCCCCTCCTCCCCTGCACCCTCCTTGCACCCTTCCCAAAATCTGCTCTGGAAGGTTGGAGAAATCCATAGAACAGATTTTTTTGGGGGGGAGGGTTGCAGGGGAAGGCAACCAGGGAAAAGTCCTGTTGCACAAGCAGAAATCCTTGTGCTGACGGTATGCTTACTTAGCAACCCATTGACATTGATTAAAATATCTATACCCCTCCCTTTACAGCCAGCCTTTGCCAACCTAGTGCCACCAGAATTTGGGCCCACATGCTGGCTGGGTTCATGGCAGTCTAAAACATCAGGAGGTCGCTAGGTTGGGGAAGGCTGTTTCTGACAGTATTTTGCTTGGACAATATCCCACTAGTAGTAGGAGCAGGGAAGGATGAGAAACCTCTTTTAGGAATCCAAATATTCACCAAAGTCCATGGGGCTAAACTATCTGATCCTAGATTTTGAGTTTAAGTGGCTTGCACTTAAGTTCATGATGGTTACGTAATTTTGTCATTTATTTAATGGGAGCACAAGGAGCATATCCATTTAAGGGAGTCAGAAACACTGTAACCTGGAATGAAACTACATTCAGGAGGTTTCTCCCTGTTTCATTTTCTTAGCAATTTTTCTACCGCCAACTATTCTGAGCTTGAGTGATTTCCTTTTATCTCTAAGTGCCTTGATTCACAGAAGCTTATTGACAGGCACACCTGTTATATACCACTGATGTTCAGAAATATTTATGCAAAAGGAAGCTCTATAAATAATTTGACAGTTACGTTTTCTGTGTTTACTAGTTAATTTTTATGGGTTTGGGAAATACAAGCACTGTTTATCATTGACTTTCCATGTCTGGCTTTTTGATTTCTGTACGTCATTGTGGCATTTTATGGCCATCATTAACGAATCAAAATAAAATTGAGCAATATTATAAAATGCTGCAAACAAACCATCTGTTTTGCTTTAATTACTAAAAGAATTAATATGCTTGCATCTGCATCAGCTTATGAATACCAATTCCATTCTTTTTAACAACTAGCCAATACCAAATCATTACCACCACCACCCCAAAAAAGCTTAACATCAGAGACATGCAAATAAAACCACCAGGGATGGAAGGGTCTCTTAATTTTGGTTTTCTCAGCTTCTCATGTTTCTAGTCATTTTTGATTCTCCACATTTCTGCAGCAATTTGTGAATTTTTTTTTAAAATCCTCCTGAAACTTTTTTGGCATTTTAATGCAAATTTCTTGTAATAAATACATTGTTGTATGCAGTTTTGACTAATAAGCCCATTTTTGCAAGCAATTTAGCATAATGTAATGTTTTTTGTATGTTATTTTCACCAATTTTATGCACTCTTTCCCCTGATCTATGTATTTTTGTAAACAGTTGGAGAACTGCATTGCAAAATTCGGATAAAGTTGAATTTTGACGGTTAGCTGTGTTTCAGTTCTCATATTCTTTCACAAAGTGTGAATTTGATACATTTGGCCTTAAATGTGAACTGAATTGATGACTTTACATGGGGATTTTTTTTAATTCACAAATTGCTGCAGAAATGCGGAGATGGAATTTAAGATTGGAAAAATGTAAAAATGAGAGAACTGAAACTGACAGATCCTTCAGTCCCTACCTCCATGCAAACAATTCAGAATGAATACTCAACAAATAACAGATGTCATATAATCTCCCTGCAAGCTTTAAGTGAACAAATCAGTGTTGTCTCAAGGCACTGTTATTATTCTTTGGCACACGTTTGTATAGAGCAATGAAAAGTGTGCATTGGCAGCACATAGATATTAACAGCAGTGATGCCCAACACTGTACAGTTTAGAAAAAGTACCGCCATGATATCAGGAATTGCTATTAGCATTCTATTTCTTACATAGATTAGATAGGACTGCTTCCCTTCTCATCTGAAACTACCCAGATATACCACATTTTTTGATCGGGTAACCTCCTGGTAGACTGTGGGAATGCTGTTGACATAATATATATCAACTGCAGCAAAGCTTTTGACAAAGCGCCCCATGATATTCTGATTAGCAAGCTAGCTAAATGTAGACTGGATGGAACAACTATCAGGTGGATCCATACTTGGCTGTAGAATCGTACTCAAAGAGTGCTTATCAATGGTTCCTTCTCAAACTGGGGAGAGGTAATGAGCAGGGTACTGCAAGGCTTGGTCCAGTGCTCTTCAACATTTATATTAATGACTTGGAAGATGAGGTGCAGGGAATGCTTATCAAATTTGCAGATGCAAAATTGGGAGGGATAGCTAATACCTTGCAAGACAGAAACAAAATTGAAAGGAATCTTGATAGGCTGGAGCAATGGGCTGAAAACAACAGGATGAAATTTAACAGGGATAAGTGCAAAGTTCTACACTTAGGAAAAAGAAACCAAACATACAGTTATAAGATGGATGATACTTGGCTCAGCAATACAACTTGCAAGAAGGATCTTGGGATTGTTGTTGATCACAAGCTGAATATCAGCCAACAGTGTGGTGTGGCTGTAAAAAAAGCAAAAGCTATTTTAGGCTGCATTAACAGAAGTATAGTTTGCAAATCATGTGAAGTATTGCTTCCCCTCTATTCAGCACTGGTTAGGCCTCATTTTGAGTACTTTGTCCAGTTCTGGACACCACACTATAAGAAGGATGCAGACAAACTGGAATGGGTTCAGGGGAGGTCAACAAAGATGATCAGGGGACTAGAAACAAATCCCTATGAGGAGAGACTGAAAGAACTGGGCATGTTTAGCCTGGGGGAGAAGATTGACAGGAGATATGATCAGAGCTTGGGCTGATGGGAGTTGTAGTTCACAAAAGTAACTTTTCAAAGCTCTGGATATGATAGCACTCTTCTGAAAGGTTGCCACACTCAGGAGGGCCAGGATCTTTTCTCGATCATCCTAGAGTGCAAGACACAGAATAATGGGCTCAAGTTACACGAAGTCAGATTTCAACTGAACATCAGGAGAAACATCTTAACTGTGAGAGCAGTACGACAATGGAACCAATTACCTAGGGAGGTGATGGGCTTTCCAACACCGGAGGCCTTCAAGAGGCAGCTTGACAGCTACCTGTCAGGTATGCATTAATTTGGATCCCTGCATTGAGCAGGGGGTTGGACTTGATGGGCTTATAGGCCCCTTCCAACTCTAAAATGCTATGATTGTATGATTCTATGAAATTTTAGCATTCATGTCAGGCCACAAGCTACTTTTCTAGTCAGGCTGATGTTTTTCACTTGCTCATGTCCAAGTGCTCTTGGCAACACAGCCCTTTGAACTCTCCACCATGAGCACAAACTCTGATTAACTATGCTACCACACAATCCATTCTAGGGTCATGGCACATTGGATCAATGAGTGTGTGATGGAATGCTCAGACAACCACTTTGCTGTGAGGACATGAGACAAAGCTTATGAAAAATGCAAGAACACAAGCATTATATACCAAAGATTTGTGTGCACATACTCTCAGTAGTTCCAAACAAAAACAAGGCTTCAGTAAAGGAACATCCCTACTCCAAAGCCTTCACAATTGCTATTAGGGATACAGTGCATTCTTGTGAGACTCCAGTCCTAGTACAGAAAATTCACTGTTGCAGATAAGTTCCCAGAACAGATAGTAGCTGTAATAATATGAGAATCAGATTTGCATCAACAATAAATATAGAAAAAGGGGAAAATTAATTGGATGTGCAAGCTGTTTTACATTCAAATTGCAGATAATGTGAGGAACAATAACAATTTGAATCAGCATTATGAAGCTCACGCATATGCTTTTGTGACTAACAACTATCCTGAAAGAGGCAAAAAATGTCCATGGATGTAAAGCGACCACTTTTGTGCATCTGTTATCATAAAAGGAAAAACTCATAGGTGTATTAGTAATACCACAAAATCACCAACAGTTTATTTATTGTAAGATCTTTTTATCTACATTATTCAAGTCTCTGTTCTTCTCATAAGAATATTAGCAACATGACATTCAATATATCTGTCTTGTTTACAATGATTAGTAATAATGGCTTGGGTTCAAAGTTGCCATTCCATGAGTGCTGTGCTGACAATATCAGGGGAGAGCATTTTTTGATGAACTCCTCATTGGTGGCAGGTTTTTGTCATGCTTACCTTACTTTTGAGGGGCTGGGGGGTGTTTGAGAGTGTAGTTTCTTTCAATCAATAAATCTTCTGACTAGTGGTCTGCCCTCTGCAGCCTTCCCGGGTGCCCACACTTCAATTAAAACACGGGAAGACATCATGAGGTAACTCCTTTCATGGGATTTTCTCAGATTGGGAAGTGTGGGCATCTAGGGAGGCTGCAGAGTGCTGGAGAAACATTGACACAACAGTTGATAGTTTGCTGACCTTTGTGAATATTGCTATTTTGGAGAAAGCCCTGGAATTAGGAATGATTGGGCAACCCATTTAATAATAATTTCGGATTTATCATCCAAAATATACTTTTGGGAGAAGATAGGTCAGAATGCAATTTATTGATACAACAGCAAACTGTAAATATTGTGACAAGAGTGAATCATATATCTATATTGACCACTGAAGAAGACCCGCATAGGGTAGAAATGCATTTGGTCTACAATATAGCTGCTTGTTATGAGTTACACTAGAGCTGGCCATATCAGTTGGTATTTGGATATTAATATACGTGTGTGTGTGTGTGTGTGTGTGTGTGTGTGTGTGTGTGTGTGTGTGTGTGTGTGTGTGCGTTGATAATATATATACACCATTTTTCTGAGGAAATTAATGTGGGAAACAAATTTAGGTATTACATTTCATACATTTAGGCTGCAATCCAATACACTTACCTTTGAGTAAAGTCCCACTGAACCCAATGGAACTTACTTCTGAGTAGACATGTATTGGATTGCAGCCTTAGACGGTCATCTTCTATTACTTATGTAAGAGTTCATGGAACAGCAGCATCATTTTGCCATCCACTCACAGTTCTTTGGCTCCATGACTGCTATTAACAAAAGTTGTTTGCATAGTCTTGCATAATGGTGTTTTTTTTTCCTTAGCATCTTATTACATGTGTGGCCTTATATATTTGCTGCAGTGATCCATCTGCAAAACATATAGTGGATTTCTTTTTTCAGTTGGTGTCCACTGTTATCTTGCATAAAGAAAACCATCTGGTCATGTTGCAATTAGTCCTTTTTCATACAAGTTGCTTGAGCCAAGAGCTACAAGATAAGGGTGATTTTGCAAAAGAATTATTTAAACAATTAAAAACCAGTGGATTGAACTGTAAATTCTATAAAGATATACTAGCTTCAGCAAAAACAACATGCATTGACAAAATGAAAAATATTCTCCAAGGTATATGAAAGAAACAGGCATGGGAAAATCAGGAGTGTTCTGCATTGCTAATCATAATTCACACATTCAGGAACAATTTTCCAGTAATTCTGACTGGGTCATACATATTCCATTGTGATCTGTTCCAAACAACAGAGCAATTTAAATATGTGTTTCAAGGCAACAGGTGATTTATGTCATTATAACTAAAACACACTTTATATTGGCATTCCAAACAAATTAATATACTTTGGGATACAATAGGAAAGACAAGCATGAAAATAAGGTAGTCAGCACAGAAGAGCACAGGAATCAAAATGTGCTCTGGGAAAGGGGTAAAACAGATGAGTTTTAAACAAATTAAGATCTAGCTAATATATATTTATCACAGAGAATAGAGCTCTACTGAATTCAAAACTCAAAACTCAATGATCCATCTGGACAGCTTCAATCTAAGGTCACATTTTCCAGCAAAATACAAATATTGATCTCAGGACTGCTAACTAAAGATGTCCACCATCAACAAGTATAATTTGGTATGATATGGCAAGCTGTCATTCTATTGCTTATTTCAGATATTTTAGTAATGGAAATGTCGTACTAAATTCATTATACAGTTTAGAAATATAAGTTTAGAAATATCTGGGCCAGAATTCTTCAGAACCTCTTCCAGATTAGAAGCTTGCCCTCACTAACATGCAGTGGAGGCTGGTCTACTAGGCCACAGCCCTCCCAAAGTTCCCGTCAAACATTTTTTTAAAAAATCTATCTCAAAGCCACACACTTTTTCTTGTTCCACACACGTTATACTTCAATTTGAACTCAGATAAGCTCTGCAAACATTTCTGTCAATCTACTGTTATCTAGCCAATCAGTCAATCCTAATTGAAAAGTATAGCTATGGCAAAGTGGACCCTCCCATTTGCCTGTAGGGAGAAAGAACATGTGAATATTCAGTCCCCCCCCAAAAAAAGACTTGTGAGACGTGGCATTGGTTTAAATGTTATATTTAACAAATATAATCCAAATCAGAATTCTAACATAGCCAATCATAATCAATAAACTGCATATATAACCCTCAGGCAGGTGAGGAATTGCACTATTCTGGTGGGGATGGAATCCCCCTAGTCCCCTGGGCATGTATCACAGCTAATAGCTGTGGGTTCTTATGCAAGGATATGGGCTAAGACTCCTTCCTTGCCAAGTGAACCTTGGTAGCGGTTTGCCATGCGCACCCTGGCCCCGCTGTACATGCGTTCACCCCAGTGTGCATGACAATCCACATGGGCACCTGCCAGTTATCTGCAGACTAGAGTCCTGCAAGATTCCTGAGGGGCGTCCTTACCTCATAATGCCTCAGAATACCTACCTCACCCTTCACCAAATTCCTCACCTGCCCGAACTCAATGCCAAAACTGGCCACCACCACACTACTCCCTGAAAGCCAAACAAATCATCCCAACAGTATAAAGTAGGCAAAACATGAAGGGCTCCTAAAAGCGGGGCCCAACCAAAAAATTCCTGCTTGGCCCCATTGGCGACCTGCGAAGCCCACAGTGCATTAGGGAGGGAGGGAGGGCGCGATCAAACACGCAGACAAGAATTAAGGAGGCAGAGCGGTATTACATACAACCGCTCCCCTCCCACCCCCTGAGGTATGTCGCAACCTCACCCCACTCCCTCATCCAATCAGGAGTAGAACACCTGAGTCTTCTTCGCTCATATGGGGTGAGGGCAAACCCGCCCCCACTCCAAGGTGGGAACGCCATAGTGGGGCTGCCAGTTTTTCAAGCTGGTCTGGGAAGGCTCTTACTCCATCTGTTGTTATGAGGATTAACCACCAGTCTCAGCATAGACCTACTGGGGCTATCTTGAAGGGCAGTCTGAGCATGCTCAGAGCTGTTTTCTTAAAGGCCACATTCCTTGTAGGTTGCTAGTTTGAGTAGTGTGTGTGTGTGTGTGTTAATATTTGTTGAGAGAGAGCAATAGTGGACAGAGTGTGTGCATATCTTTCTATAATATGTATTTTTTATTTAATCATTTGAATTTATTGTGTGAATGGGGAGGAAGATTGGAAGGTGAAATGGTGAGTGGCTTCTGTGTATGTTGCAACTTGTGTTTTGTTAACTATAGAGTCTGAGAGAAGTATGGAGGTTTTGCAATCCTGTTTTCCTTTATAAAATCTTTAGGTTTAAAAAATGTTATCTGTGCCTGTGTGTTGTATTTAAGTGTGCAACTGCAAACATAAAGGTGTGCACGTCTTTTAGGTTTGAGAGAAGTATGGAGGTTTGCATTCCTGTTTTTCTTTAGGTTTAAAAATGCTGTGTGTGGTTGGTTTGCTACTGTGGGAACAGGATGATGGACTTGGTGGGCCTTTGGTCTGATCCAGCAGGCTCTTCTACTGTGGTGATTATAAGTTGTGCTGTTTATACAAACGATACCTGTTCTGGAATCACCTTATTAAATACAAACAGAGGTTTCTCATTAGTGAGGCCAGTGCACTCTGTGCATGCTCATGCCATTTATTCCTGAGGCTTATAGTTCCTAATCATGTCTCTTCTGCTCAAGTCTGTGAGAGGAAACTATGTTTGTGAGGAGTTGGTGGTGCTAAAATAGCCCCTTAGGCTGCATGCGGGTAGAATATTATCTGCACATTTTCCTTCTCAGTAAGCCAATTGGGAAGAGCCTCTTTGTCTTTACACCTTTAAAAAACAAGCACACCAGAGGATCTGGAGCCTTAACTTAAAAACCTTCCTTTCTGTCATTGGCTGATTATGTAGTGTTGGGTACATTACTCTGGTATCCTTTCAGTCAAAGGGGTAACCAACTAGCCATGGCTTACAGCAGAAATGAAACAATACTGAAGTAGTACTTTATTTATTTATTTATTTATTTATTTATTTATTTATTATACTTGTATACCGCCCCATAGTCGAAGCTCTCTGGGTGGTTTACAGTAACTAAAAACAAATACAATTTAAAATACATCTTTTAGAAAACAATTTAAAACACAATTTAAAATTTTAAAATAATATAAAAACACATGCTAAAATGCTTGGGAGAAGAGGAAAGTCTTGACCTGACGCCGAAAAGATAACAGTGTTGGTGCCAGGCGCACCTCATCAGGGAGATCATTCCATAATTTGGGGGCCACCACTGAGAAGGCCCTCTCCCTTGTTGCCAGACTCCCAGCTTCCCTTGGAGTAGGCACCTGGAGGAGGGCCTTTGATCTTGAATGTAGTGTACAGGTGGGTTCGTATCGGGAGAGGCGTTCCATCAGGTATTGTGGTCCCAAGCCGTGTAAGGCTTTATAGGTCAAAACCAGCACCTTGAATCGAGCTCGGAAACGTAAAGGCAGCCAGGCTAGCAAAGATATTATTCCATAAGCTTGAATGGATTACCAAAAATGATCTGATGAAATGGACTTTAGTCCCCCAAAACCTTATATCATAATAATTTGTTGGTCTTCAAGGCGCCAGTACTGTTCTTTTTATTGTTTTGCTAAAATTGCACTATGATCTTCTTTTACAGGGTTGTTGAGAGAATAAAAAGACTACAAAACACTTTGGCAAACTTAAAATGTTCTTACAAAAAGTAGGATGGTGCAGAGGAGATTGTCAGTGAACAGAGCCTTTATGTAGTATGAGATCATGGATTGTACCATCCCTGCACATTACATTCAGGAAAGCTTATTCTAGTAGACAGCCATAAATTGGACTTGCCAAGTAAAGTCCAATGTTTGTAGGCCTGAATATCCTGGTTGTGTTCCAGATTCTTTTTCTTTTGCTTTTTAGGTTAAGCTTTTTCATTATTCTAAACCTGGGGCCCCTCCTCCAGTTCAAAATCGGGAGCAGGCAGGCTAGAGAGAAACATTTTATTTTGTTTATTGCTTATTTATCATTGCACCTTTCCTCTGAGTAGCTCAAGGTGACATTCATGATTTTCCTTTTTCCTATATTATCCTCACAGTAACCCTGTGAGGTGCGTTAATCTGAGATATAGTGACTTGCCAAAGCTCACACAATTAGTTTCATGGATTATTTTAACCTTTAAGTAGACCCTTCCAGATTCACTTAGGCCACATCTACTTTATTCCACTTTAAACACTTTAAGATGTTTAAAGTGCTGAGTGCTATTAGGAGATTACTATTCCCCTCAAAGAACTCCAATGGCCAGAGTGGTTTAACAGTCAGCCCCTCTTCCCAGAGAATTCTGAGAATTGGCACTCTGTGAGGGAAATAGGGCATCTCCTAACAACTCTCAGCACCCTTCACAAGCTACACATCCCAGGATTCTTTGGGGAAAGCCATGACTAATGTGGAATAAATGTCTCATGTGTATGTGGTCTTAATGTCTCTCTACTTTATTCCACATTATGAAAAAAGATGTAGAAGTTAACAAGCTGAAAGAGGAATAATCTTTTCTCCTAGGTCTGGAAATTTATGGTGGTCCTTATTAAATACATTAATACATGCATATTTTTATAAAGTCACATGCACTGTTGTATATATGTTGTCCATGCACTGGTAATTTCCAGGTTGGATTACTGTAATGTGCTGTATGTGGGGGTGCCCTTGAGGTTGGTCTGGAAGCTGCAGCTGGTGGAAAATGTGGTGGCCAGACTGCTCACTGGGGCAGGGTATCACCAACATGTCACCTTGCTGCTGAAATAATTGCACTGGCTGCCCATTTGCTACCGGGCTAAGGTCAAGGTTCTACTTTTGGTGTACAAAGCCCTATACAGCTCGGGACCAGGATACCTGAAAGACTGTCTTACCCCTTATACACCCAGTTGATCACTGCGCTCTGCAGGTGAGGGCCTCCTGCAGATACCATCTTATCAGGAGGTCCGTTCCGCACAACATAGGAAACGGACCTTTAGTGTGGCGGCACCTACCCTGTGGAATTCCCTCCCCTTAAATATTAGACAGGTGTCATCTCTGCTATCTTTTCAGCGCCTTTTGAAGACTTTCCTCTTTTGACAAGTCTTTTAAGTTGAGACTTATCCCAGTCTGCGTCTGTGTTGGAATTGCTTTTTAATATTTTTTTTTTAAAAAAACCCAATATGTTTTTTAACTCTTTTTAAAAGATGTTTTAAAAATGTTTTTAAAGTTGTTTTGTTTTGGTGTATTTTAGGGTCTGTTTTTATTTTGTGTTTTGATGTGTTTTTAGCGCTTCTGTTTGCCGCCCTGGGCTCCTGCTGGGAGGAAGGGCGGGATATAAATAAAATAATAAATAAATAAATAAATAAAATATATCTGTTTATGTGCTGGCTATTTTAGGAAACCTGGAGTGTATATGCATATAGTATAATATTATCTGTATAGTATATGCATATATATGCAATAATTGTTCATATTTTTGTAGAACCAGGGAAAAAACAACATACCTCGTAGAACTTAAGGAGCAGGATGGGAATTAGAAAAAAAATCCACGTAGACAAACTCAGCACTGAACTTTTCAATGTTTTGTATTTTTCTTTCTCATTTTTAACTCAGTGGATCTTGCTGTTTAATAAATCATACATAGTAAATTTTGCTTCTGCAGGTTTGACTACATGGGATAGCAATCAAACATTTTTCAGGAGAATTGTGCTACCAGAGAAGATTTGTCTGAGGTACTGCTTTTCATGGAAATACCTGAGTCACAGAAAATATGCTGGATTTTTTTTATGAACATGCCGATCTTATAGCTAATCAGTATGAAATCCAGCTGTGATAAAACAGAATTACAGCTGCCTCATTTTAGGACTACAGCTGTATGGATCACAGTGAGCATCTCTCAGAGAAAGAGTAATAAGTGCCCCCTTTGTCTAGACAGTAATGAAGTTTTCTCTAATCGGAATCAAAGGACAATATTGCAGCTAACAAAACCCAGAGACTTTGCAGAATCTTGATAATTATGGTGGAGGACAAGGTCAGATCTCTCAACTTCCTCATTAAAGTTTTTCATTTTGTGATCTGCATCTCTTTTCTCCATAGACTCAGCCAGTTCTCATTCAAGGTCTGACTTCTCATTAAACATATATTTATGTTTGCTCCAGGGGTATAGTCATCTAGGGTCTCAGGGGATCTTAGACACTTTCTTTTCTGGCAGCAGGGTCCCTACATCTCCAGTGTCCTACAAGGCAATCACCATGAAAGGGAAACATGTTAGCCACTGAAAAGAGTTTTCCAACTTGCTTCCTTGTCCCTTCCTGCTGATTGGAGGTGAGTCAGCTACTGAGAAGACTCTTTTCAGTAGCTAACACTCTCCCTTTTCATGCTGATTGGTTTCTAGAGATGTCTGTTGTGGGAGAAGGATGTCAATCTCAACCCAGCAGCAAAAGAAAAAAAGGGGGAGGGTGTGTGGCTGTGACTATCATGAAAGGATCCTGCACTTCTGAATTTGCCGCTACATTACTGGTTTGCTCCATCAGACATTAAGTCATTATTAAGTCTCTTGACATTTGCTCCATAACAGATGCCTGAAACTTTCCATATGATGTGATGAATGTGATTTTTAGAGGATAGGCAGCTATATATCTTGTACATTGTATAAAAAGAAGCATGCTCTGTTTCTCTAGCATATAATTATAATGCTAAGCTCCTTCACCCATGCCCTTATAGCTAACCCTACAACATAAATGAATATATGTATGAAAGATGAAGCTCAACTATCACCATGAAGCCCAAGGAGCACCCACTATCCTTCCTTCTCAATTTTCCAGGTGCTTCCCTTATGCTATTACTTGTAGCCCTATGGTCCTATGTTCATAGAATAAAATCTTATATCAAAGCATTTCAGGCATGTTTAACATTATTTCAAGCAGTTTTATGTATTTTTTATAATGTTTTACCTATCAACTACATTGTGCATTAAGATCATAAGTCCTTGGAAAGCTCCTGTCTCTCTTCACTAGAAAAACAACAGAGGTGACTTTCACAACTAGTACAAAAACAGCAGCCAGCAGTTGCAGTTTCCATGTGCTATACATGTTGCACCAGATGTAACAAGATGTACCAAAGCACAAGCGACTGCAAGTTGGGCAATGTATCCTACCCCGTAGACTTTACTGGAGTCATGTCAACCTAAAATCACTTCTGCTAACTCAGGCCTAATGCTCTGGCTAATGGTTAATGGCTAATACATTTTTGATATTCTTAATTCCCTGCAAATTTTTGTTATATTTCAAAAAATATAACATTATTCCAATCTGATAACTCACAAATCTTCATTGGGGGTGCGGTGGCAATTACCATACTTGTGCAAGAGTTTGCACAGGGTTGCATAAGCAGAAAAACATCTTTTGCATTTAGTTTGAATCTTGTGCTGCACAGAGGTATAAAACTGCTCATCCAAGACACATTCTGCATGAGGAAGTACAACTTTGGAGCCAGTCCTATGTGACATTTAATGTTAACATGAAATAGATTTGGCATGCTAGTGCCATTTGATGTATGAAACGTGTCATGCCAAGTGGCCTTTTTGCTCTAAGCAGTATCCACGGAACGTCTGTGGGCTCTGACAGAATAAGAACAACTAGCACATTAACAAGCACATTTTTAGATTAAGGGGCTGATTGGTGGTGCAGTGCTTAAGCAGTTTGCTACTGAAGAAGCAGTAAGTCTGAGGGATACATGAGTTACTTTTCCACACATATATCTTAAAAGCTCTAGTAGGGAAGGAAAGAAGAAAAAGATCACTGGACACACACATCTTCATGATAGCCAAATGGTTAGGGACAAATCTGGCACACTGATCTTGTAGCTCAGGGTTGGTTTCAGCAATCAAATCAGCCATCACATCCACAAATGACTGTTCATGTAAGAAGTCTACCTGCAAAAGTAGTGAAACATAGGAACAGCAATTATGGATGGGAGAGAAATGTGATTCAGTTTGCATTTAAAGGCGAATCAACCTGTTTCACACTTTCCGAAGCAATACATGAACCAAAACACAGTCATCTTTCAAAATTCTTACGTCTCTGAATTTGCAGAGCGTTTCTCCAGCCAAGGAGCGTGTACAAAAATGCACATACAAGGGTATAGGGTGCATAAAAGGCATACATTCATGAAAATAGAATATAAAAGGCATTATATAAGGGGAAATTGATTTGCAAAAATGTGCAAGTTAGGCAAAATGACATACAAAGGTGTACAGTAGGAGAAATTAGCACAAAAATTTTCATAAGAGCTTTTTTTAAAAGAACACCGTGCAAACTGATGTGGGAATATGGTGAACTGAATTGGAAAAATGAGAAACAGAGAAACCAAAACTGAAAGACTCACTCATCCCTAAGCAAATTCAAGAAACCTGATCCCTCCCTGTTGGTAACCAGAGATTTGGAATTTGCAGTCTGGAGAGCAGCCAACAAGAACTCCTCCCATGTGCCCTTCATGTTAAAGTCTGATATAAAGAGAATGTCATGAACAGTTCTTTCAAATGTCAAATGATGTGCCTATTGAACTTCTTTACACTTTTACTGGTGTCTTCTTTAACCTTTATGCTAACTACTGGTTTCATTTAGCCCTTTCTTTCTACACATCAGTGGATGAATGGCAAGAAAGCCTATTTGAATGCATTGAAGTGCATTAGCATGAAACTTTGATGCTGCCTTACAGCACTCTCATTTAGGTAGATGCCTTTAAATTAGTTATAACATCTGCTGTCACATGACTTGCTGACATCAGATCAGATTTTGACATTTTTAACTAAAATATCCCAAATGAGCATTTTTGCTTCCACGTTATATGATATATATGGGAGATAAGAGTCAAATGTTTCTATTTGTTGCTCGTAGCCTCGTTGCTGTTTCCCCAAAAAACTTTCTATGGTAGAAACTGGCTCAGACGGGACATATTCAACAGACAACCATCTTTAGTGAACCATTTACTTGGCATGCATATAGAAAAGGCTCTCTCTGCAATTTTTATACATAGGTTCCTGGAATTACTTCATGCAAACACTAGCTCATTACCTTGGTGGAGAGAAACTTTAGTAAACAGGATACCTGAGGAACCACCTCCTCCCATACCACCCTGCTTGCCCCGTAAGATCAGAAGAAGGAATGGGTTGATGACAGCAAGAAACAGGGCCTTCTCAGGAACTGCACCAATATTGTGGAAAGCTTTGTCACATTAAGTGTGAATGGCACCTTCTCTGGCTGTCATTTCCTGGTTGATAAAGGCATTTCTATTCTGTCAGGCTTTGCCTGCTAAGTATCTGCTGTAAAGATTATGTTTTTTTCTGTGGTCTCTACCTTTGTTGTATTTTAAAGGTTTTTATGTTATGATGTACTTTATGACATAGTGATTTTAAATCATTGTAAGCTATCCTGAATAATGCATAGGCACTAGACGTGTAGGATAGAAATCAGTTTCTCAAAATGTGTGTGTTTGGAACCACAACAGCACTGGTCCCTTATCAGGACTAGACTTTCATGTTTCACACTCAGAATTCAATGGCTGCCTTGGTGATGTTGAACTTCACTGTTAGCTTGAAGTGCACAATTATGATCAGGGTGGAACTTCTTTAAAGTTAGTATACATTTTTTAAGCATCTATCAAAGCTGCTGTGCTTAGGGTTGTCAAAGAGTATGGGTGCCAAAACCAGGGGCCAATGTCCTCGTTGGCATAGTAGGTGCCAAATAATCAGGGTAAACCAACTCTGCAATTGAGTACTGTTGTCACCACTCCTTAAGTCCACTCCAACTTTTTATTTATTTATTTATTTATTGAATTTATTAGTCGCCCATCTGGCTGGCTCTCCAGCCACTCTGGGCGACGTACATAATGAAAACATACAAATACATTAAAACATTAAAAATCTCAACAATAATAATTAAACCTAACCCACCCCAAAAGCCTGCCTGAAGAGCCAGGTCTTCAAGGCCCGGCAGAAGCTCATCATAGAGGGGGCATGGCGGAGATCAATTGGGAGGGAATTCCGCAAAGTGGGGGCTACAACTGAAAAAACACTCTCCCTAGTTCTCACCAGTCTAGCTGTTTTAACTGGTGGGATAGAGAGAAGGCCTTTTGAGGCTGATCTTGTTGAGCGGCATCCCTGATGATGTTGGAGGCGCTCCTTCAGACAGACTGGGCCGAAACCGTATAGGATTTTAAAGGTCAGAACCAACACCTTGAATTGGGCCCGGAAAACAACTGGTAACCAGTGCAACTCCTTCAGCACTGGAGTGATGTGATCTCACTGGCGGCTGCCTTTAATCAGGTGAGCTGCCGCATTCTGTACCAGTTGCAGCTTCCAGACCGTTTTCAATGGTAACCCCACGTAGAGCATATAACAGTAGTCTAGGCGAGAGGAGACCAGGGCATGTACCACAGATGGGAGCAGATGGTTGGGAAGGTAGGGGCGCAGCCTCCGTATCAGATGGAGTTGATACAGCACCACCCAGCTCACAGCCAAGACATGAGCCTCCATGGACAGCTAGTTGTCAAGAATGACCCCCAGGCTGTGGACCTAGTCTTTCAGGGCAATTGTACCCCATTGAGCACCAGGTCAACATCCCCCAACCTTCCCTTGTCTCCCACAAACAGTACCTCAGTTTTGTCAGGGTTCAGCTTCAGCTTATTCCTTCTCATCCAGCCACTCACCGACTCCAGGCACTTGGATAGGGTTTCTATAGCCAACCTCGGTGAAGATTTGAATGAGAGATAGAGCTGCATGTCATCAGCATACTGGTAACACTGCAGCCCAAATCTTCTGATGATAGCCCCCAGTGGCTTTATATAGATGTTGAACAGCATCAGGGAGAAGATGGAGCCCTGTTGCACCCCACAAGTGAGAGGCCAAGGATCCGAAACCACATCCCCCAATGCCACTCTCTGGTACCTACCAGAGAGGAAGGAACGGAACCACTGCAATACAGTGCCCCCTATGCCTAACCTCTTCAGGAGGTCCAGAAGGATACCGTGGTCAACGGTATCAAAAGTCGCTGAGAGATCCAGGAGGACAAGGATCCAGGGGATCCAAGGAGGGCTACTTTAGAATTGGTTTTATTACTGCCTCCTGGAGAGCTGATGGCATTACTCCCTCTTCCAGGGACGTATTTACCACCATCTTGATCCCCTCGCCCAGTCTGTCCTTGCAGCTCATAATGAGCCACGACGGGCAAGGGTCGAGTAAGCAAGTGGTTGGCTTTAAGGTTGAAAGCACCTTGTCCACTTCATCAGAAGGAAGAAGCTGGAACCGATCCCACACCACTGCAGCACCACTGGCTGCCTCTGGCTCGCTCACTGTGTCCACAGCGCACGGAATAGCACTCTTAATATGATTGATTTTCTCCGTAAAGTGCTTTGCAAACTCATCACAGGAGGCCTTAGCATGTTCCATCAGTTCCAGGGCAACTGGACTGACCAGGCTCTGGACCACTTGGAACAGCCTCCTGGGACAGCACTCTGCGGATGCAATAGAGGTAGCATAAAAATCCTTTTTTGCTGCCCTCATCGCCTCATGGTAGGCTGCCGCAGCCGCTCTAGCCCGTGTCCGATCGTTGTCAGAGAGAGATTTCCGCCACCGGTGTTCTAGCCATCTCACCTCCCACCTCAGAGTTCGCAACCGTGGAGTATACCACGGTGCCGTCTGAGCTCTATTCAGGGGGAGAGGGCATTTCAGAGCCACACCACCGGAGCACCACTGGCTGCCTCTGGCTCGCTCACTGTGTCCACAATGCACGGAATAGCACTCTTAATATGATTGATTTTCTCCGTAAAGTGCTTTGCAAACTCATCACAGGAGGCCTTGGCATGTTCCATCAGTTCCAGGGCAACTGGACCAACCAGGCTCTGGACCACTTGGAACAGCCTCCTGGGACAGCACTCTGCGGATGCAATAGAGGTAGCATAAAAATCCTTTTTTGCTGCCCTCATCGCCTCATGGTAGGCTGCTGCAGCCGCTCTAGCCCATGTCCGATCATTGTCAGAGAGAGATTTCCGCCACCAGTGCTCTAGCCATCTCACCTCCCACCTCAGAGTTCGCAACCATGGAGTATACCACGGTGCCGTCTGAGCTCTATTCAGGGGGAGAGGGCGTTTTGGAGCCACCCGGTCAAATGCCCTGGTGATTGCAGCATTCCACCCCTCCACCAGGGTCTCAACCGAGTGCCCGTGTGCATGCTCCAAAGAATCCCCAAGTGCATTCAGGAATCCATCTGGATCCATCAGACGTCTGGAACAGACCATCCTAATGGGTCCTACACCCCCATGGAAGGTTTGTGGCACCAAGAAGTCCACCCTCACCAAGTAGTGATCTGACCATGCCAAGGGGGTGATGGATGTACCCCCAATATTCAGATCACTCCCCTCCTCTCCCGAGACAAACACAAGGTAGAGTGCATGACCAGCTACATGGGTGGGCCCAGTTGGAATAAGGTGCAGCTCCCAGGAAGCCATGGTTTCCATGAAGTCCCAAGGTGCCCCTGTGAGGATGGCCTCCAAATGTACATTAAAGTCTCTCAACACTAACATGTTTGGGGACTGCACACACACATCCGAGACCACCTCCACTACCTCGGCCAGGGAGTCTGTCATGCAGCGGGGTGGACAGTACAAGACCAGAATCCCTAGACTGCCCTTTGGGCCCAACCTCCAGTACATGCAGTCAACAACCTTGGTCTCACAAGAGGAGGCCTGGTGAGAACCAGGGACCTTCGGTAAATAACCGCCACTCCCCCTCCCCGACTACCAACCCTCAGCTGCTGTGCATACAAGAAACCAGCTGGACACATGGCCGCGAGGATAGGAGCAGCGGCCTCATCCAGCCAGGTTTCCATAATACATGCCAGGTCCACGCCCTCATCCAATATCATATCATGGATGAGAGATGTTGGACCAGGAAGCTTCCAAGCCTTTTGAGATTCATTAGAATAAGAACTGAAACCAGACTCTGTCCCTTGAGCCTCAGAGCCTTGAACGTTACTCAGGAGCAGGTTGACCAAATAGTCGACTCAATTTAGTACCAAACTTTCATCCAAGAAGCACATCAAGTAGATTTATTAATACTTAGTTGAAAACACAGCAGCATAAAAGAAGAACCTGTATACCATTGAGAAATATAGAGATAAAAAGATATTACAAAACACCTAAGTACATTTGGGGAATTGCAGAACAAGACAATAAAATAATAAAGTTGGTTGCCTAACTCTAATACAAACCACTTTAGAGCATTTAACCCCACAAAACCAGTAAATAGCAATAGGATCTTCACAGGTGTCAGGAACCAAGACGTAAATTAAGTCCTGAGGCAAGATGTGGGGCAGGGAACAAAGACTCAACATGGCTTTTATAGAAAGGGCCTAGCATCAGCAAGGCAGATTCCTTGACCAACCAAAGGGTGACTTGGCTAGAACTTTCCAGAGTTTGGCTGTATGTGAGTTCTCACCACAGAGGTATGTGATCCAATTAGCCGAAAGGCCATGATGGCCTTGATGTGCACCTCATACCAAGACAACACAGGTAAGAGAAGAGTTCACAGTAGGGATGTGCTAAAATTCCAACCAATTCAGATGTGGCACCAAATTTTCAATTAATTTGCTTATTCTCAATAATTGAGGATCAGATTTTAATGTAGCAAATTTCCACGGCTATTTTTTAAAAACAGATTTTAAAAAAAAGAATCGCCCTCTAAAACATTGATCATAAGAATGATCATTTATTGATATTTCCTTTAAAAATATCAATATTTCCTTCAAAAATATCAAACATAATAATATTTTTTCTGAGTGAAAATAACATGGATTGGTAAAAGCAGCGGCTGGTAGATAAAGAACAAACTCAAATCAATGCCAGCCTGTTAAGTCGACAGAATTGTTACAGGCCCCCTGTGATTTTCCTTATTTTTGGCCCTTTTGGTGTGCATTACCGAGACCTAGATGAGTGAGGAGTTGATCTGACCCTGCTTTGCCTACCTGGATACTCCATGCAACACCAGCACAGGCTGCAGGGATGGGGGCTTGGTCTACGAAACCTCCATCTCTGTCACCAGGAAATTACTCTGGCTTGGAGCTGGTTGTGAGGGCCTACACCTGTGTTGGGCCAAGGAGACAGTAAACTAGGGTTGCTGCTGGTGTACCATCCATTCTGCTGCCCCACAGCTTCTCTGACCAAGCTGGTGGATGCCATCTCAGCTGTGGTATTGGAGGAGCCCAGAACAATAGTCCTGGGTGATTTCAATGCCCATGCTGAGGCTGCCTCTAGTGTTCCAGCTGGGAATTTCATGGCCTCCATGATGACCATGGGGCTGTCTCAAGTTGTCACTGGCCAAAAGGCATAGGGCAGGGCACACCCTCGATTTAGTTTTCACTCCAGATGGGGAGAGGGGTGGTCTGGAGATAGAGGGGAGGATGCCACCTCATTATCATGGTGAGACCACTCCCTGATGAAGTTTAGACTTACAGCTCCGATCCTCCCCTGCAGGGGTGATGGACAGATTAAGAAGGTCCACCCCTGGAGACTAATGGAATCTACTGGATTCCTGAATGCCCTGGGGGAGTTCCCAGTAGACAGAGCAAGTGACCCTGCTGAAGCCCTTGTCACGCTATGGAACTGCAAGGTGTGTTGGGCTCTTAAAATGGTTGCCCCTGAACGACCTCTCCAGCATTGTGGAGCCTGGTCTGCAGCTTGGTACACCAGTGTACTAAGGGCAATGAAACAGGCTGGATGACAGCTAGAACATAAGTGGTGAAAGACATGCTGTGAGGCTGATCAGGCATGAGTAAAACATGATAAACATGCCTACTGTGTGGCAATGAGGGTGGCAAAAAAGGCCTACTTCTCTGCCACCATAGCATCCTCTAGCTGTCCGGTGGAGCTTTTCCATATTGTCAGGGATCTGTTGACATCAACTCCAGGAAATGGAGTTGTAGACCCTTCGGAGGCCCACTGTGAATAGTTTGCAAGGCACTTTGAGGGTAAAGTTGTTCACCTCCATAGCAGTCTTGATGCCCCATCCGCATCTACTGTAGTCCCCAATGAGGTGTCCAGTGCAACATCTGGTGCAACTTCTTGAGATCAGTTTCAGTTGATGTTGCCTGATAATGTGGACAAGGTGCTGTGACTATGTATCCTCTCGACCCTTGTCCTTCTTGGCCTATTAAAGCTTGCCAAGGCATTTGACCAAGTGGATCCAGGGTGTGGTCAATGCGCCTTTGTGGGAGGGAATGTTCACAGCTACTCTGAAAGAGGCAGTGATCTGACCGCTCCTGAAAAAGGCCACCCTGAGCCCATTGGTTTGTGACAACTGCTGACCATTCGCAAATACCCCTTTTTTAGGGAAGATGATTGAGAGGGTTGTGGCACAGCAATTGCAAGTACTCTTGGATGAAACAGTTTATCTTGACCCATTCCACTCTCGGTTCAGGCCTGATTATGGGACTGAATCAGCCTTGGTCACCCTGATGGATGACCTTTATCGGGAGGACAGGGGGAGTGCAACCCTGTTATTCTTACTTGATCTCTCGGTGGCTTTTGATACCTTTGACCATGGTATCCCTCTGGGCTGACTTGGTGAGAAGGGTATTGGAGGCACTGTTTTTCAGTGTCATTTTCAGAGAATAGCATTGGGTGATTGTCTTTTGCCCCCCTGGCAGTTGTGCTGTGGGGCACCATCTTGTCCCCCATGCTGTTTAACAGCTATATGAAGCCCTTGGGAGTGGCCATCAGGAGATCTGGGGCAAGGTGTCAGCAGTACGCTGATGATACCCAGCTCTGTATCTCTGTAACATTTGAATCATGAGAGGCTGTGTAAGCCCTGGACTGCTGCCTGTATCATGTTGACCATTTCAACTATCTGGTTGACCGTTTCAACTTCATTCTTTATCTGACTCCAAACAGATGTAATCTGTTGGTCACTTCAACCTTTCCCTTTATCTAACTTCATTACAGACAAATATCCTTTTGATCATTTCAACTTTTTCCTCCCATCTGACTTTATTACAATACCTTCTATTTTCAGTGAGCATCTGGCTTAATTACAATATATTCTATTTTAAGCTGCTCACTGTCTATGTGGCAGGTTTGCTTGGAGGAAAATGGCTTCTGGCTTGGTCTAAAACTAAACCCTAAAACTAAAATGGATTCTAATATTTTTCCCCATCAATACTCAGTCAATCACTATGCTCTGCAGGTGAGAGCCTTCTGCAAATACAACATAGGAAGCATACCTTTAGTGTAGTGGCACCTACCCTTTGGAATTCCCTCCCCTGCAATATTAGACAGGCACCATCTCTGTTATCTTTTCATTATCTACTGAAGACCTTCCTCTTTCAACAAACCTTTTAAGCAGAGACCTTATCCCAGTCTGCATCTGTGTTGGAATTGCTTTTTAATGTTTTTAAAGCTTTTTTTAAAAAAAATATGTTTTATTTTAATATGTTTTTAAGGATGTTTTGTTATAATATATTTTAAAGTCTGTTTTTATGGTGTCTTAGAGTATTTTTAGTGCTTTTGTTTGCCGCCCTGGGCTCCTACTGGGTGGAAGGGCATGATATAAATCAAATAAATAAATAATTAATAATATCAATACACTGTGAAGACCTGTCAGCATGTTAACCAGTTATGGGCCATGACACTGTCAAAGCTTTGAGAAGCTTCACAATGTAAACCGTTAACCCTTTAAAGAGACACATAAGGGCATAGTGAGAGCTCTTGTGAGATAAGAAAAAAACTATAAATGGTTTAGAAACTTGTTGTTTGTGGATAGTCTTAGTGATTGAACTGAAGACGCAGCCACAGAAGCTGCCTGATGCTGACCAATGGCTGCTTAGGAGCCCAGCAAGCAGCAAAAGCACAATTTTCCAGAAGTAAAAGTTTGTACTGGAGTTTAGCAGGTATTTAATACTGTAAAAAGTGTAAGGAATATATATACTGTATATATTCCCACATGTGGTATTATATGAAATTTAAGACCCTTTAGCTACGGCTACAGAGGGAATAATTAAAGTTTAAGACCCTTGCCTGGGGCCAAAAAGAACATTGTTTGTACAAACAAGAAATGTACAAAACTGTTTGAATTCATAGAAGTGCATTAAGCTGTTTGTATGAAGCTGTTGATATAAGACTGTTATTGGATAAAATGTATTTGCCAGCCACACTAAGGCACTGTGTAGTTGCCTCACAACAATAAGCACATGTTATGATTTTGTTAAATCCAGCTGTGGGCCACTTTAACCATTTAGTTAACAAGTGGAAGCCAGCTATGTGCCGCTTTCCTTATTAAGTATAAGATAAAGCCAGCTATATGCTTGTTAGAATTGTATGTTCTGGCTACGGCCACCTAAACAGGCCTGTTTAACTATTAAACTATTGGCTTACTGGCGAAGGCCAGAGATTCTCTATAATCATATATGCACAATTTCTGCACTGACTGAAGCCAGCTACTTGTATGTCTAGTCTGCACCAGACCTTAATATACAAATAAAGAAATATATTTATATTTTCTGCTGTGGAACTCTATTTTTTATTTCCTGCTACATCCTCAGTCCCAAGAAGTATCTTGGGTAGGATTTTTTTTTCTACGTTTACCTAGCCAGTCGTCTGCTGTCAATAACAGGACTCACTTAGGAGAAGCCAAAGTTTGGCATATAAGACTCTGGAGAAACATGAGTGTGGAAAGAATGTGTAGAACCCTCATCCCTGTGCATCCATGAAACAAGGGTCCGGACAGTAACAGAATGCTTTCTAACCAGTACTGGCCAACGGATCTCATCCCTAGCTCGCAGCCAATTAGTGAGAACAACCACTTGGGAGAAACTTTCTGCACTCAGACCAACTCTCTACCCAGAAGTCTGAGCACAACAGCCATTTTTGAACCAAGAAATTCTTTCTTGACGATGGTGTCGATTTCCTGTTTTCATGTAAAAAGCTAATGCATTGATTCAGATGTCAAGCTAATTGAAGACAAGAATGCATGTGTTGCACGAGTGTTCTTTATCACGAAATAAGTCAAATTAATTGTTTACATTGTTTTTCTCAAGAAAGGGAATGCATTAACTTTTAGGAGATGGTTTCACATCCAGCTCTGATCATTTCATTCTGGGCAGTTGGGGAGAAAGCTAGAGCCATAGGAAGAGGACAACCCACAGTAATTTGAGGGTCAGACATACCTTATTATGTTGAACCATCCCTCTCATTCCTTAATCTATAAAAAGCATCAGAATCAAGAGTAACACTAGCATCAGGTGCTCAGGAGAAGGTACTTTCAGACTAGCTTGATACAGGTCTGAAGTTTAACAAGGTTGCAGTCAGATAAAGATGAAGCATACAGAAGGTTAGATTTACTGCTGAAAATCACAAGAAACAGAATTCATTGTCATGTATTGCAGCTCTAACCCTATGAAAAGCAAAATCCTGCTCCAAAAATTCTGGCGCATTGAACTCCTCCAAGATTTTTGGCAAATCTACTGAACAGCCATCAGGGACCATTCCTTTTCAGCAGCTGCAGCATTGTAGAACTCCTTTAGCCATGATACATGGTTAGCCCCTCACCCCTCTCTTCACTGGCTGGTGAAGACATTTTTATTCTGGCAAGCTTTTGCCAGCTAGATTTCTGATCAGTTTAAAGGTTGTGTTTTATCTGTGCTTTCAGCCTATTTTCTGTTTTTTTTAATTTAGTTGGAGCCAGATGCAATCATGCTTGGAGAAGACCCACTGAAATCAATGATACTTAAGTTAGTTTATTATTTTATTTATTAAATTTATATCCTGCCCTTCCTCCCAGAAGGAGCCCAAGGAGGCAAACAAAACACTAAAAACACTCTAAAACATCCTAAAAGCAGACTTTAAAATATATTAAAAGAAAACATCTCTAAAAACACATTAAAAGAAAGCATCTAAAAACATCTTTTTAAAAAGCTTTAAGAACATATTAAAAAGCGACTTCCGGGAAGGATTGCTTAGCTTGTGCCTGCCTCTGAGATGAGCTCTCATCTCAGAGGAAGCTTTTTCAGTTTTAAAACCAGCCAAAAGGTTTTTTTTGACTGGTAAAAACTTTCTGCCAGGCAAGGGAGAAACGAAGAGATTATCCACAAGCTTCGTTGTGTTTGTTGGGGGACTTGAATTCATTAGGAACGAAGGACCTGCCAACAACGTCGGACGGAGCCAGGGAATTTCAAGCAAGCTCAAACTGATTAAGCAAGACTTTTTTTTTCTTTAAAGAAAAACGTATTCTAACAGGCGAGCATTCTTCTATCTACGCTTATCATTTTGTTATCGTTACAGTAAAAGAGATTTGTTCAAGGATCAGCAACAAAGAATCCCTGGGTGAGTTATAACTTTCTCTCATATACACGGAATTAAGGAGGAAGAAAATCGAAATAGCCTATCTTTGTTTTTTATTGCAAAAAGCTGGCATGGAATTGAGCATTTTAAAGATATAAATGGATGAGGGGCAACTAATCTAAAGAGGAAATCTGATTTTATGACATTTGAGTATTATCTGTCTGGGACTATTTTTTCTGGTCTATTTTTTTTTTTTGACGAATCTGCTTACTTTTTATGCCACTAATTTTTTGGACGCTGTGAACTAAATTTGTTTTGCACTTTTGGACACATAAGAGATAAGGCAGTTTGTGCTGTCTAGAGAGTGATGTGAGCAGGCTTGGAGGATTAACTCCTTTGTGACTGGAAAAAGAAATAAACTGTTCTTTGCTTGGGAATAGTTAAGAATGACAATCAAGAAGGTGGCTGAGACCCTGGATGTACAGGAAGGGGTTCTCTATCTAGATATGTTTCAGAAAATAATGAATGAGATTAAGCTGGTGAGACAGGAGTTGAGACAGAGCAGACAAGAGATGAAAAGTGAATTTGGCAAAATGAGACAAGAGCTGAAGGAAATTCAGGATTCTGTGAGAGGGGAGGTGGATGAGACCAAAGATATGGCTGGACAAATAAAAGAAGATGAAAGAAAAATTAAAGGAAAGATTCAAGCCCTGGAGATTGGAATAGATATATCAAATATGGACTTGGAAAAAGATTTGGATTTTATGGCTGTGATGGATCCTGGAGACAAATATCACTGTTTGGAATTCAGCGCTGTCCTTGAAGGAATTGGTGAAGAGATTAGAGATAAAGATATCAACGGTTCAAAAAAATTCCTGGATTGGAAGGATTTGATGGAACTTGAAATGGAGAAAGTTTACAGAATTAATTCCAGATGTGTGACAATGGAAAAACTCTCGGGAGATGTGATGGTGCATTCTGTGGAAAGGAGGAGCAGAGATGCAGCTTTACAACAACATTTCAGTGGTACATTCGGAATTGATGGCAAGGAAATATTTGTGATGAAAGAAATTCCTATCAGACTTTTATTATATGACTATGACAGCAAGATTATTATGGGTGCAAGGATGGAGATGGAAGATGGAATTAACACTGAGAATGGCTATTGAAACTACTGGACCTAACAGACTTGATGAGATGGATTAATTGACATGTTTATTTGGAGAAAAATCGATGGATATATTTCTCAAGGAGTGGAAGCCTCTCTTTGACTTTTTGCGGAAAGAATAAAGTAATGTTAATGAGATTTGATGATTAATTAAGATAACTACTGGAGGAAAGTGATTTTGTAATATATTAAGAGACAGGTTTGTTATATATTATAGACCTATAACTGATCTGCGACAAATCGGAAGTCAACATTTTATTTTATTGTATTAGTTATTAATTTGTTTTGTTTTGTTTTGTTTCGTTTCGTTCTGTTTTGTTTTTTGAAATTTTGAATAAAAAATAATGATAAAAAAAGAACATCTTAAAAAGCAATTCCAACACAGATGTAGACTGGGATAAGGTCTCAACTTAAAAGGCTTGTTGAAAGAGGTAGGTCTTCAGTAGGCACCAAAAAGGAGAAAAGGAGTAATCCAGCCTAGAGGTTACCAGTGCATGGAAAACAGTGGTCACGCCATCCCAGTCCAGAAATGGCTGCAGCTGTCTTTCCAGTCAAAGCTGGTAAAAGGCTCTTCTAGCCACTGAGGTCACCTGGGCCTCTAGTGACAAAGATGGATCCAGGAGCACCCCCAGACTACGGACCTGCTCTTTCAGAAGGAGTATGACCTCATCCAAAGTAGGCAATTGACCAATTATCCGAACCCAGGAACCACCAACCCAAAGCACCTCTATCTTGCTAGGATTCAGACTCAGTTTATTAGCCCTAATCCAGCCCACCACTGAGTCCAGGTACTGTTCCATGGCTTGCACGGCCTTTCCCGATTCAGAAATTACACAGAAATAGAGCTGAGTATCATTCGTGTACTGCTGACTCCTCACCCCAAATCTCCTGATGACCGCTCCCAAGGGCTTGATATACAGTAGA
The DNA here is from genome assembly GCF_030035675.1 of Rhineura floridana. Classification (NCBI taxonomy): domain Eukaryota; kingdom Metazoa; phylum Chordata; class Lepidosauria; order Squamata; family Rhineuridae; genus Rhineura; species Rhineura floridana. The sequence continues at coordinate 40,712,458 of NC_084486.1, read as the reverse complement.
TGTTAAACAGCATTGGGGACAAGATGGTACCATATAGCACCCTACAGCACAACTTCCAGGGGGCCAAAAGACACCCAATGCTATTCTCTGAAAATGATCCTGGAGGAAGGATCAGAAACACTGAAAACAGGGCCTCTGATACCCATCTCACTAAGTCAGCTCAGAAGGATACCATGATAAATAATATTAAAAGCCACTGTGAGATCAAGTAATAACAGGGTCACACTCCCCTTGTCCTTCTCCCAATATACGTCATCCATAAGGGCAACTAAGGCCAATTCAGTCCCATAACCAGGCCTGAACCCAGACTGGAATGGGTCAAGATAATCTGTTTCATCCAAGAGTACTTGTAATTGCTCTGCTACAACCCTCTCAATCACCTTCCCTAAAAAGAGGGTATTTCTACTGGTCAGTAATTGTCACAGACCAATGGGGCCAAGGTTGGCTTTTTCAGGAGCGGTCAGATCACCGCCTCTTTCAGGGCGGCTGGAACCACTTTCTCTCACAATGATGCTTTGACCACACCCTGGATCCACTCAGTCATACCCCCTCAGCAAGCTTTAATAGGCCAAGAAGGACAAGGGTCGAGATGACATGTTCCTGGTTGAATTGTCACAAGAACCTTGTCCATGTCATCAGGTGGCATCAACTGAATCTGATCCCAAGAAGTTGCAGTAGATGTTGCACTGGACTCCTCACTGTGGACTACCTAGATGTGGATGGGGCATCAAGATTTCTACGGAGGCAAGCAACTTTACCCTCAAAGTGCCTTGCAAACAATTCACAGTGGGCCTCTGAAGGGTCTAAAGCTCCATTTCCTGGAGTTGTGACTAAGGTAAGTCCCACTGATTTCAATGGGTGGTTTTCAACCAAAAAGTTGTGCTACCGCAAATGATAGCATTAGTGCAACTGGATGTCCCCCCTCTCCTCACTCTGCCATCCCCAAATCTGCTCTGAAGGATTGAGAGAAATCCCAGCACAGATTTAGGGGGCAGGCAGGGGAGGAGAGGGATAGATTATTGCATTTATGCAATAATCTACTTAATGCCACATTGAATACAACCCAGTGAGTCTACTTCAAGCATAACTAAGGCTTCAGTCCTAACCCACTTACCTGGGAGTAAGCCCAAATGCATTCAATAGGGCTGGCTTCTGATGTGGATTTAGAAATAATTTAGAATTATATAAATTCAGCATAAAACTTGTGTTAACCAACCTAAGGAAAAAAAGTAGGCCCCAGTTCCCTTTCTAGTCCCCTTCTTAGAAATCGTTATCTGCAGAGACAGACAGTCTCAAGGCAGGAAAGTGGGAAACTGCTGGAGTTACGAGGGCAGAAAAGGGAGATCAAGAATGGGGTGATGGTCTGTAACTTCTGTAACTTTCCACGAGAACAATGCTTTGCGCACATGTTCTAGTCTAAAGCCTTCCAATGTGTATAAATATGCAGGTTAACTTTTTCCCAGGGAGTTCCTCAGTCCTATGATGGCCTGTTGGAATATCCCCAATGCATTGGTTAATAAAGTCTTACAACTACTAAACTCAGAGTGGTTATTTTCCACAACACTACACATGGTTACGATTGCCTCGTAAGTCATGATCCAACTCACTGTACTTTATTTATTTATTTAAAACATGTCCATCCCTTCTATCCTACAGCAGGGCTTTCAGGGCAGCTCACAATGACATCATACACAGTAAATAAAAACACAAAAACATTAAAATAGATAAAAAATACCTAAACTACAGTTGCCAGTTCAATGGGGGTGATACTGAAAGGGGACCAAAGAGGTAAAACTAAAAAAGGTGAAAAATAAAATCAATTTCAGGCTACCCCTTCATCCCTCTCAAAGGCCCTCCGGACAAGATGGTTTTCAGAAGTCTCCAGAACACCATCCAGGGAGGAGCAAGCAGGCTTCTTGGGGTAGGATATTCCAAAGGCTGGGGGCCACAGCTTGGAAGATTACTTTTAAAAAGTAATAAGTTACAGTTACATGGCCCCAAAAAGTAGTAATTACCGTTACAACTACAATTGCTCTGAAAGTAACTGATTACTTTACTTTTTCTCAAAAGTAATCACTACAATTACATTTTAGTTACTTTTTTAAAAAAAATGCCTGCAATGTGCTGGCTTTGGCTGCTGCATATCTAAGTAGCCTAAAACAAAATTAAAAATAAGCAGACACACACAGAGGGTAGTAGAATATTTTTTTTATCCGTAAGATTAACAGAATGGCATAACAGAATCTCACATCCCCCCACCCCACCCCCAGCAATGATGGTACCCCAACACACATATAATTCACTTGAAATCAAATTTTACACTTGAAATGCTGCTTTTACAATACATTTCTGTTATGTCTCAAAAGAACGGGATGCTCAAAGAGATGTTGCCTGCTTGCCCTCCGGCTCTTTTCTCCCTCCACTCCCGTCCATTTTTAAACAATTGTTTTCTCTACCCCGTCTCACTCTCCACCTCATCCCTCATCACCTCCTCAGCACCCATAGAGCACTAGGGAAGAGTGGCGCTGCACAGAAGCCCAATTTGAAGCACAAGATTTTTATCCACAAATCGCAGCAGAAGACTTCCCCTGCTTCCCTCCCCCCAAGTAATGCCCAAAAGTAATGCTGGAAACATTACAATTACTCCTCAAAAGTAATGAAGTTACTACTCATTCTATTACCAGCAAAATGTAATGAAGTTCCCACTCGTTACTCAAAAAAGTAATAAATTACAAGTAATTCGTTACTTGTAATTAGTTACTTCCAAGCTCTGCTGGGGGCCATGGCTAAAAAGGCTTTCTCAGGCGTGACTGCCAGTCTGACATCTTTCATTCCATGCACACAGAGGAGACCAGAGCCGGATGAACTTAAATCACAGGCAGATACATCTGAATGTATTGTTTTTATTGTTGTTATGTTCCTCCAAGTCAACTATAACTTATGGCTACCCTATGAATCAGCAACCTCCAAGAGCATCTGTCATGGACCACCCTGTTCAGATCTTGTAAGTTCAAGTCTGTGGCTTCCTTTATGGAATCAATCCATCTCTTGTTTGGGCTTCCTCTTTTTCTACTCCCTTCTGTTTTCCCCAGCATTATTATCTTTTCTAATGAATCATGTCTTCTCATTAGGTGTCCAAAGTATGATAACCTCAGTTTCATCATTTTAGCTTCCAGTGACAGTTCTGGTTTAATTTGTTCTAACACCCAATTATTTGTCTTTTTCGCAGTCCATGGTATCCGCAAACCTCTCCTCCAACACCACATTTCAAATGAGTTGATTTTTCTCTTATCCACTTTTTTCACTGTCCAACTTTCACATCCATACATAGAGATCAGAAATACCATGGTCTGATTGCAATTTCAAGTTGTTGAAAACTGCACTGAAGAGTGAATAGTACACTTAGAAGGGCGGGATAGGCATTTTATATAAATAAAGGAGTGAATATAATCCCAGCCAAGCACCCCTGTGGAAGCAGATATGACAAGCATCTTAGGAGCTAATATTTGAAGACAACAGAAAAATTAGGCCAACCAGGAGAACAACAGTGCAGAAGATTTGCAGATTTTGGTGTTATATTGCTGCAATTTCTCTTCTCCCCACAGGATTGTCAACTTTCTTTGCTGGAAAATCCCCAGAGCGTTGAGGAACACATCAGGTTCCATCAGTCTCTGAGGATGGGCCAACTGAATGGGCCCACCACCCTTATAGGGGGAAATTGCCACTACCAATCCAAACTTCACTAGGTAGGGGGCCGACCATGACAAAGAAGTGCATTGCATGTTCCCTATCTTCAGTCCATTCCTCATATCACTTGGGATAAAGAATACATCAAGAGTATGTCCTGCCCCACGTGTTAGACAAATGACCATTTGAGACAGCCCCATGGTTATCATGGAGACTGTGAAGTGCTTCTTTATGCTTCTTTATGCTGCAGCAGCAGCCCCTCAACCCCACAGTCTAGCCTGGTGCCGTACCACTCAGCTCACCCATCCAAGTCTCAGTAATATATGCCAAGGTAGTCCTTTCATCCATGATCAATGGATGACTATTGTCTTATTATGGATTGATCTGGCATTCAACAACAACAACATCAGACCAGAGGACTCAGCAAATCAGCCACCAGTAACTTCCGGAGGGCTGAGAGGGCTGAAGAGGGGAACAGGGACCAAATATCTAGGTCTCCAGGGAGTTGGACTCAATGGCCTTATAGGCCCTTTCCAACTCTATGATTCTATGTGTGTGGTCTATTTGTTGAGACAGCACACACACACCCCTCCCCATTTTTATCCCTTTTATCTTAGAAGAAGAGCACATTTTCCCTCACCAGCAGGATAGGCTTTGGGTTACAACTGAAAATAGCCTTTCTGTGTTAGTAGTCCCCATCCTTGCCCATAACTGCTAGATTCCCCTGAAAGCTGTGGCCCCTACACTATGAGTCTTCTTGCTCCTTCCTTTTGCTACCAAATCAATCAAAATGTGTGGATATTCATTAGGATCAATTCTGTGGGTCAACAGAGAGCACAGTTAACCCTTGAATGTTGACATAAAGCCAATGAGGGACATGTGGCTTAAAAATGTGTGTGTGATGATTTTGAAATTGTTGATTTAAACATACCTTCAGCAATTGATTATTAATATCCAATGGTGTGGATCATGCTCAAGAGGCAATAGCATATTAAGAGACAAGGAAAGCAAATTTTTCTGTACCCTACATTGAAAATCTCTAACAGAATGCCGTTTCAATGACTGTAGCATACTCAATGTTTTCAAATAACTATCCATAATAACAGGAAGATTTATTTCTGGAGCAGTAATAGCTGAATGAGCTCCAAACCCAGTGTGTGTGCAATCTGGGTTGTTTTAACCAATGTGTATCCCTTGGCATTTTGCAGGATCAGACCTTCCTGTTCTTCCCAGAATCCATGCAATGAAGGGTCATTTTATGAATAGCTACTCGGTTTTTCTCCCCTTGTAGAGAGGCAAAAAAGAAAGGTTTTCTTGATTTTCCCCAATTTTTTATTCTGTAGTATGATACACTGGCATGAAAAATAACTATTACATGAGAAGGAATATACCCAAACTTGTTGCTAACAACAACAGCTCTAAGGAAGGTGTATGTTTTACATCCATTATAGATTCTTTTTTGTTTCTAAGTCCCTTTGATCTTAAAGGAACTTTTGTTCCAAATAAGAGTGTTGAAGATCACAGCCTTTGTCAAACCTGTTACCGGAAAAAAATATCTATTTTGAGCTTCTCTCTGTTAATCTTACAATGAAAGGAATGTAACATCATGAATCTCCAGCTGGTGCACTTTTGTACAAGTGCCATTCAGTTATGTGATGTTGCACCAGTGGAAGGCTTTGAGGATCTAATTAATACTGTCAGTATGACTTTTAAAGCACAGGGCAGTGTCTCAATGGCGTATTCAAATAGGCTCAGGAGCTGCCCTTTAAAGCACATGCACGGAACATTCTATATGAATGAGACATCCAACCAGGTTGCTTTTCCATTTATGAAAAGTATGAAAACGTCGGCTCTGAATGCAGTATCTGGTGCTGAAATGTTTGCCTTGATTCTCAGTGGTTTCAGCTAAAGGCCATAACAAAAAAAACCCAGAAAAATAAAAGCATATGCAAGCATATGTCCACCCCCTCTTTACAAAAGAGTACTTAGAGCCCAGATCAGAAAATCTTCCTGGCAGGTCCATAGGGAGTTCAGGCACCCCTCCCATCCCAGCAGTCCATCAGGAATTTTATGCCAGCCTTTTCACTGTTTGGTTTTTCCAGAAAGCTCTTAAATGCTGCTCCTCTGTCATCCGCACATCCTCCTCCTTCCTCCCTCAATTCCATTCGCCTTCCTGGCGGCCACTGAATCTGCTTGGGCAAGACTTTTAATCCTTCCTGCAGTCCTGTTCTACAGCACCCACCACCTTCACAACTGCCGTATCTGAGCTCCTTCAAAACACTACGTCCACAATTGCTGCCCATCTTTCCCTTTCCTGGGGGCTGCCTTTATGCAGCTGCTAAGGTGGGAGAGTGTCTAGCAGCCAGCCAGTCACTGTCACAACCTGCTTCTGGCCCCGCCATGATTCAGCAACAGTCAGCCTTAGAGCCCCAGAAAGGAGCAGTGGTTCTCTTCCAATCGCAAGCTCTCCTTCACTCAAAGTTGCCACTTCATTGTGGGGGCTCAGCAGTCTTTTATTTCAATAGAGCAGACAAGCGTCTGGGGCTTCTGCAATGGTATCCTCTGAGTCAGAGGACCACAATGCAACACCCTCAGGTTAGAGGGGCACTGGCATCACATGTCATCTTGTGGAAATCCTTCAGGGGCTGGTCCTTCATGCAATTCCCCCTCCAAACTCTGACCTCAGTCCCTGAAAACTCCAGACACACTAGTTACCAGCCTCTGCACTCTCCTTGGGTATTTTTGGTTTGCTGGAACATGTCCTTGAACCGTGATAATGCCTCTTGCTTATTTATTTATTTTCTAAAAATGCCAGCCTGGAAGGATAGATACCTGCCAAATATTACACAATAGTTTGATGATCCAAATGCTACATTTGAGCATGCCTTCTATAAACACCAACTTTGCCTGGATACAGATCTGGACATTTGGAAAGCATATATTGACCTATATGTATAAACGGATGTATAGATGTTTGAATGTTTTGCTAATGTGAGTTGCCAGGGTTTTTGCTCTCTTCTTTTTTTATTTCTTTCTCTTTTTCTCTTTTTTCTTCTTCTTCTTAATGCAATCACAATTAAAAAATCATTTAAAAATGCCACTTAATATAATGAATATTTCTGAACGCTTACATAGAAGCAATCAAATGTGATGACAACATTCCATTTCCTTGGAGGGAAGATGGGATAGAAATTTAATAAATAAAATGTCCTAAAAACTAGATTTTAAAAATTCTCTATGTCGCTCATAATGTATATTTCATTTTTGCTTGTCTGAACTGTGAATGGAAAGATGTAAAACCTCTGACTTTTGTGTGATTAGAATGTTGCTTAGTGCACTAAATTTGGAGTCACACCTATTGATCCACCCGCTTTTGCCTTTGGCCTCACCCACCAGTGGCATGTTCCGCCCCCCCCCAAAGGCTGTACTTGAGGAAATGCAGTGCTTGGACTCTAAAAGATTCCCTATACCTTCTCTAAACTGACTGACTGATTGTACTTCTCTAAATCCTTGATCCCTGTTAGTTGTCCATTTCTATATCTTTTCTAGTTCTTTAATATTCTATGTGAGATGGGATGGCTCAGAACTGAACACAGCATTTCAAATGTGGTTGTATGCTGGCTGCAGTAGGCTGGTGAAGAAATTGTGTAGCCCTACAATTATAAGGGTAAAAGCTCAGAGACTAAACATTGTTGCTCAAATTCTTTTCCTCTTCCAGAATAGCTATGGCAAAATCCTGATGCTCCAGACACATTGTACATGGTTATATACTTATACTCCTCTCTTCCTTTAGAAAGCCCAGTGCATGAGGTTCCCAGTGATCACCCACCTGAAGATCTACACTGCTTATCAAACCATAGCATTGGGTACCCCAAGATCATTCAATGGACCTGAAAAGGTACAGATGTTAATAAAACTCTACATTTGCATCCAGTTTTCTTACCTCTGACAGAAGGACCTTCCCCTGGAAAAAGGTTTCCTCCAGATGCAATTCCGTAATCTAATGTCTGACCCTAAAATGGAAATGTTCAGTCAGATATTGTTTTCCGAAGGAGGTAGCAAATTAAGCAGATCCAGACAAATAAATTACATAGAAACAAAAAGGAAATAAATTAATAGATTCATAGACACAAAAAGGAAATAAATTAAGTAAATAACATAAAACAAGCCACTTTTGCTATGAGCACAGAGAACTGACCCAGCATAGCTGCTTAAATTAAATTTTGTTCCATTTTCTTCACTTGCCTAATAAATTGGTCACAAAGCAAGCTACAGGACAAGGTCATGGGAAAAGATCAATGAGGGGGAAAAGAATGCCATAACTCATTGGTATATATCTCTGTATTTGCACATTTGGTTCTCTTCATATCTCATTTGCTAAGCAAGTTTGCCTTGAATCATCACAGGAGGGAACAGAACAGAAAAGGAAAACAAAACTGTATAGACAGAGTTAGACATTTCCTGAAATCCAAGTTAATGCCCTAACCCAAAGTATGTGACCATACATGCACTACAAACTTGTATCATTTTTATACCAGTTTAATTGTCATGACTCATCCCAAGAATCCTGGAAATTGCTGAGAACTTTCTAGTAAAGCTATTTAATCACCTTAAATAAAGTTTAAGGTCTTTCTTTTAGCTTATAAAAATCCAAGATCAGGTTATCTTAGAGCAGGTGTGAGGAACTTTTGGCCCTCCAGATGTTGCTGAACCACAACTCCCCTCACTGCTGGCCATTGGCCATGCTTGCTAGGGCTGAGTGGAATTGTAGTTCAGCAGCATCTGGAAGGCCAAAGGTGCCCTATCTCTGATGTCGACTATCTGCTCAGAGAGAACTGAACAGATTATTTGTTGAAGGAAATGTGCATCTTGATCTTTTTTTTAAAATAAGATTTTAACCCCAGATATTGCTCTTAAATCCCCTGGTGAAGTAAAAGAAAGAGCAGCAATGGTGCATAATATCAATTCCCTCTCTGGTCCTTACGTTTGGCACTCCCTCCATTGCTATGTGACACAGCTCAGTGTTGAAACATAGCAAGCTGCCTTCTACCGAGTCAGACCTTTGATCCATCTAGCTCAGTATTGTCTACACTGATTGGCAGCAGCTCTCCTGGATTTCAAACAGGAATCTCCCCCAGCCTTTCCTCGAGATGCCGGGAATTGAATCTTGGACCTTCTGCATGCAAAGAGGTTCTCTGCCACTGAGCTACAGACTTTTCAGTGGGTGCATAGGATTACGCACCTAAAAGCTAAACTCCAAACAGTGTGAAAATTAACAAAAGGGCCCAGAGGCTTTCAAGCAATCAAGATCAGTTCTTGGTGCGCAGAACGGCTCCATTACAATCAATGAAACTTTTACCATTTACTTCAATAAATGCTAGATTGCAGCCTTAGGTTATTGCCTTATTGATTTCAGGCTGATTTGCATGAGTCTTTTCACAGACTGATCCTAACCATGTTTATTCAGAAATAACTACCAATAATTTCAATGGCTTAACATCCAAATTGCTTAGAAACAAATGTCCCAACAAGAAGCGATGCCCAGAAGACCTAACAGGTCAGTGTTACCCAAAGTGTGTCAGGTGAGAATTTCATTGGGATAGTCCAGTGTTCTTCAATCTTGGGTCCCCAGATATTGTTGGACTACAAGTCTCATCATCCCCAGACAGCATGGTCAATGGTCAGGGATGAAGGGAGTTGTAGTGAACCAACATCTGGGGACCCAAGTTTGAAGAACACTGGACTATCCCAATGAAACTCTCTGCTCGGCCCTGCATAGCAGCATCACAGATCTCCACTTCTACTCTAGCTAAATGAATCTGCCTGATGATTTACCCACCTGCAGCAGAAATCCCTGATATTGGTAGTGAGGGATCTAACCGTGGGGGTTAACAGGATTAGGTAACAGGACAAGCATTTGTGCCTCTGAAAAAACTCTGCTGTCCCACTTTATGCTTTAATTCAGCAGTTGGGAACCTTTGGCTGTCCTGAACTACAGCTCCCATCAGCCTTAGCATGCATGGCCAATGGCCAAGAATGATGGAAGATGTAGTTCAGCAACGTTTGGAGGGCCAAAGTTTTCCCACACTTGCCTTAAATGCTAAATTTGGTGTCTTTCCCTCTCAGGTAGTGAAGCTATTACCTTAACTTCTCTTTCAGCTTTGTCACTAAGTATTAGTAATGCAAGGACCATTAAAGCAATGTAGGTCCCCCTCCCTTCTGAACGACAAAGGAGGAGGCTCTTCAAAGGGCGGCACAAGGCACAGGGCCACAGTGCTGTCCTGGCTTTCATGATTCAGATGTCTCCTTGAAGCAGTTCAAGCACTGCCAATCAACAATTCTGCCTCTGAAACAGAAAAAAAAATCTGTGGATAAAGTCAGGCAGCACATTTTGGCAGTGTGTTAATGCTCATCTTCTGACCTAATCTGTAATAGCATCCCTCCACCGCCCTGAGCAAGACATAAGACTCTCCTAATGACCAATCCTGACAGATATTGATCGAAAAGGGGATGCTATTTCTATTTGAAAAATTACAACTTACTGGAAAACCATCAAGCACTTTGGAGGGCTGGGGTTCCAAGCAATAGAAAGAAACTCACTGTCCCCATCTACACAGCTTTGTGTGTGCTCGAACATGCGCACCCTCCTACACACAAGGAGGCTTCACCATACACTTCAATTACGGGGGATTTCTGAACACACCTCTTCATTCATGCTGGCTACCCTCTCCATTAGAACAGGTGCAGAAGGCCTTACAGATTGGGAAGGAATTACTAGGTCGGACTGACTGTTCTCTCAGGAAATGAAGGGTTTTTTTAAAACATGCAGTGCTTAATAAAGGGTTAAGGGTAACTTACAGCCAATTTCTGTTAAGGATGGGGAAGAAGTTTCTTTGGTTCACATTTTTACCTAATTTGCACTTCCCAAACCAACATGTGAACTGGAATGTGGCTATCCTTTGGAATTCCAAAATTTGGTGATGCAGTTCTCAAACCCAAAAAATGTGTGCAAAAAGTATATATTAGAGGAAAGTGCATAAACATGCTTATATTTGAAAAAATAATGTACCAAAATGTTAGGGGAAATTACTTATGTGAATGAATATATTAGAATAAATTGTGTACAAAGATGCATATATTGGGGAACTGTATACAAATTTGCATGCAGACCTTTTCAAAAATTACAAAACTGATGTGGAAATGGAGAGAGAACTGAACATAGGAGTGGAAAAACATTGAAACTGAAATTTATAGAGTCATTCATGTCTAGTTCCTATACATGTCTCTTCAGAAGTAAGTTCCATTGTGTCTAGTAGGGCTTCCTCTCAGATAAGTGTGCATGGGATTGTAGCGTTAAAACCATCCTTGCCTTCTCTCACCACAAGCACTGACTTTTCTTTTTGAGAAGGATATTAATAGGCCCAAGAGTGTGGCAGGAAGGAACAAGGCAGACCTTTTTTCCTGTGTGATATACCCAGGGATGGGGTGAGTCTGCCCTGGCTACTGTGGAAATATCTGTTAATTGTGGTTTTCTCAGATTCTTATTTTCCCAAATTGAAATTCAGTTCTTCACATTTCTGCAGCAACTTGCATTAAAAAAAAAGTCCTCATGAAAATTCTCCAGCATTTCAGTGCGAATTTCTCCTAATAAGCACATTTTAAGGCATTTGACTAACATACAAATTTTTGCAAGCCATTTCTTGTTATTTTCACACATATTTTTATGCACACTCTCCTAATATATGCATTTTGGAAACATTATTTGGTTGACAAACTGCATCGCAAAATTCAACTAAGTGCAAATTTTGAAGGATGGCTGTGTTTTGGTTCTCATATTGTTTCAGAAAGTACAAATTTGATAGATTGAGCTCGAAATGTCAACCAAATCAAAAGTCTCACCCATCCCTAGCTCTGCCTCTAGCGGTCCTCCACCTATTCTTTCTCCTCATTTTAAGTTACTTCTCCACTTGAAACAGGACTAGAAATTGTTGAGGCCCATTCCACTGCAGGAATCCCACTGCCACTCTTTGGAGACTCTCAGTCATGCTCCTCACACTCTGTGCTGCCCCTGCTTGGTTCCACCTGCCATCCTTGAGCATGAACATATGAATCTGGGTGGTTGTATAGACTGAGCCCAGAAGGAAAGGGCAAGCTAGTGGAACAGTGGTGCCTTAGGTTGCAGTCCTAACCATATCCAGTCATAAATAAGTCTCATTGAATTCAATGGGACTTTCTCCCAGGTTAGGATTGCAGCCTTAGATGAGGAAAGTAGTCCAAGGACCCCCCAAATCCTGCACTGAAGTCCACCAAAAGAAAAGGTTAACACATAACTGGTATCAGCAAATATTTAGCATCAAGATGTATCTAGTGTAATGTACTAAAGATTCTGTGGTGATCATGATAAAGGCCCTGTTCACATGTTACAGTCAACGAGTGTACAGTCTGTGTACCTGGGTACACAAGTAGCTGGGCTGTACACTCGTACAGTTATTCACATGTAACATTCAATGAGTGTACAGTGTCTGTTATATACACATTTACTGCCAGGGAAAGAAAATGGCTTCAATGACACTTATTACATGCGCCATTGAAGCAATTCCCTTTTACTGGCAACAAGGCAAGGCATGCTGGGTCTGTTATACTTCCTGAAACTGTTTCCTGTCAAGGGGTACATTCAGTAGAAAGTTTTGGCAGAAACAGGAATATAGAAAATACTAACCGGTAACTATCATAATTATGGTTATTAAGATATTGCATTTTTCATTGCCTGTTATTAGAGTATGTATGGTTTTTGATGTAGGCTTTCATGGAACAATCCTATACATGTCTATACAGTCCTATAGAGATCAATAGGACTTACTCATAGATAAATGTGTGAAAGTGCAGACCTAAATATATTGAATATTTATATATGAAAATATTTTGAGGAGGGGGCTGCAACAAAAACAAGCTGCTTAAAAGATTATGAACTGAAACTATTCTTCCAACATGGTACACCTGATTCTTTTTTGACGATATCATGCGTTTTAGTACACAAAACTACACTCAAAATATAAATATGGGGGAAATTATTTATCAGTTGGGCTTTCCAGCCTACTGCTCCCACTGTAATGTACTGTGTCCCCTGGAAAGCCTTTCCTGGTATTTGGGAAACAGGAAGCTCTGGGCTGTGGTTTTTCAGTAGAAATGTTTGTAGCTCAGTATCAAAAAATGATCATCAATATCTCTTTTTATGATCTATGTCAGTGGTTCCCAACCTTTATGAGTATGGGACCCCCTTTATAATCTCAAACATTTTTGTGACCTCCTCCCTCCAGGAAGGCAGCTTTGCTGCCAGGAAGGAAGGAGGAAAGCAGCCTTTCCCTGCAGCCTTGCTTCTTTTTGCTTCTCGTTCTGAGTAAAGGTGTCATCAGCAGTGGTAGTGTGAGGAGACAGCAGTCAGTGGTAGTAATTGCCTCTTCTTTCTGGTAGCTCCACCCTCAGCCTCCTTTGGTGTCTGCCATGTATTTTAGAGGCAGATGCCTGCCTTTGGTGTGCCTGAAAGATGCTCTAGCACTTCAGCAAAAGTCCTCCCCTCTCATTTGGAACAAGGAGGAGGTATCATCTGCAGCGGCAGTGGGGAGCAGACAGTGTCCAGGGCGTGAAGACTTTTTAAAAAAATTAATAAATAATTAATTTCTTTACTGTTTGCAGCCCCCTCTGGATTACTTCACAGCCCCCAGGTTGGGAACCACTGATCTGTCATAATATTTAGCTTTTGGATAGCACTTTAAATGCAGGGTGGGCAGAAAGTAGACCAAAATGTATTGGTGTATCTCAGGATGACTCACAGAAGATCAGTGAGAATTTCAGACTCCTGTTTCACAATGAAAACAAGAAAATGACCACCTTACCATTACAGGCGGGCCCCGCTTATATGGCAGGTTCCATTCCGGACCCCCGCCGTAAAGCGGAAATCGCTGTAAAGCGGAACCCCATTGAGTATAATGGGGCATGTCGAGCAAAAATGACACAAAAATGATGCAAAATACTGAGCTACAGACCTCAGGCTGGGTGTGGCTAATGGAAAAGCGGTGATCCGGCAACTAGTGTGTTTTAAGTAGAGACCTTATCCCAGTTTGTGTTTGTGTCTGTGTTGGGATGGCTTTTTAAGATGTTTTTAAAAATATGTTTTTAAGTTGTTTTATTTTTAAAATGTGTTTGAGGTGTTTTAAGATTTTTTAGTGTTTTGTTCTTTGTTTGCCATCCTGGGCCCCTTCTGGGAGGAAGGGTGGGATAGAAGTTTATTAATTAAATAAATAATATTAAATAGTATTTTTATTTTTCCCTGCTGTTGGCAATTTGCCCCCTATATGACTGGGTCTTTAAAAAAAAATTTCTTGGAAAAAGCAAATTTTAAATATGGTTAGAATAAAATCTCCGGGAGCTACCCACCTGAAATTTGGCAGGGTTAACCCCCTCTATAGGAGCTACTATGCCCCCACATTTCATCTTCCTATGAAGGTGTGCATATTACCTCCATGGTGCTGCCATCTTGTGCCGGCCTAATGCTACCTACTTGTATCTAATATCACAAACTTAATTTTTTAAAAAAACGCATTTTAAAAAAAATCTTAGAGAAAGGAATTGGAGACACACAGGAGCAAAAGAATTGGCATGACTGAGCACTCAAAGTCTTTAATTTTTTTTTTTTTAAAAAAACAAGTTTCAAAGGTGACTGGCATGAACATCCCTGGAGCTACCCACCTGAAATTTGGCAGGGTTAATTCCCTCTATAGGGCCTACCATGTTCCATTTTAATTTTAAAACATTTTAAAATTTAATTGTGGTTTGCGTGAAAGCCCCTGGAGCTATCCACCTGCAGCTTGGCGGGTTTCATACTCTTTGTAACAGCTACCAAGCCTCCACATTTCATATCCCTAGGTCAAAATGCAAGAATGTTATGGCCCTTTCAGTTTTGCAATGTAACTCAATCGGTTTCCAAAGATCATAATATCCAGATTGTGATATGGATTCGGATCTGGGTCTGGGAGGATCAGGTCTAAATCTGTTTGGAATGGATTAGGCTTGACTGTGTTTACAAATCATAGCCACAAGTTGAATCAGGGGGTCTGTGCACAGCCTGCCTGATACCTTGTGCATAGCTGGTGCCATTTTGGTTGTATAAGGATCCACACTTGGAGAATGAGTGTGTGTAAGATACTTTATTAATCACGGCCCTGAAGGCTGCAATCATATGCACACTTACATTAGAGGAAACTCCACTATGGAACTTACATCTAAGTAAAGATGCATAGGGTTGCACTATTTCCCCAGCACATTCTAGCCTTGTTCCAGATGTGCTTTCTGAATCTGTACATTGTTATCCTGGCTTCTTTCTGGAAAATAATATGTGAGTTGTGATGCTTGAAACTTCAATTCAAACAGATACAGTAGGATTTTCCACACCTGAACCGTGACCCAAAATGTAGGTATCTTACTTTTCAGCACTTTCAAGCCTGTCATCTCATCTCTTCGCTAAGTATGAACACCATCTGAAGCACTGATAATAAATCACAAGACACCAGATTTGATCAGTGATCTATATGCTTTATTGTTGATTATAGGCCAAAGTATCAAACTAATATCTCCTTCAAGGGAAAAATATAATCATGATTTAAACGTACAAATCTAGGAACAAGAATAGCTATGGATATTTATCTAATCTGATGAACATCAACCTTAAAGAAAATGCCTTTAGGATTATATGTCAATGGGACAGTTCTGTTCACCTCACCTCAAAAAGGATATTATAGTACTGGAAAAGGTTCAGAATAGGGCAACCAAAATGATCAAGGGTATGGAGCAACTCCCCTCTGAGGAAAGGTTGCAGCATCTGAGGCTTTTTAGTTTAGAGAAAAGGTGAGTCAGAGGAGACATGCTAAAGGTGTATAAAATTATGCATGGTATGGAGAATGTAAACAGAGAAAGGTTTTGTCCCTCTCTCATAATACTAGAATTCAGGAATATCTAATGAAGCTGAATGTTGGAAGATTCAGGACCTCCATTGTTGTGGCAATATGCCTCTGAATATCAGTTGCTGGGAATCACAAGTGGGGGGACAGGTCCTGCTTGCGGGCTTTCCATAGGCATGTGGTTAGCAACTGAGAGAACAGGATACTGGAATATACGAGCTTTTGGCCGGATCCAGCAGGCTCTTCTAGTGTTCTTATCGCACCTCACCTGCACAGACTAAGGCCCCTTTCACACTGCACTTTATTCCGTTATTCTGACGATTTATTTCCTGTTAAATTGCGCATAAAATTTGAGCTTTCACACTACATAATGGGTAGCTCAGGAATTCTGGTGGAATGTAGTGGAAGTTTAGGACTAAATTCTGCAATAAATGATATCTGAAAAATTCCGATAGCAAGGCTGGGGACACGGAAGTTTGCAGGAGTTTTGCGCTAGCTGCTGCTGCTCACGTGACAGGCCTTACAAACAGCCATCCCAGAATGCAGTGCATTCCTGCCCTTACCACCGCCTCTGCTGCTGTGCTGCCGTGCCTCAGTTGATCGCAATTGCGCCTCTCAGCTGATCGCAATTGTGATCACGCCTCTTTCAAACCCCCCCCACGCAGAAGGAACAAGCAGAGCTTTTGAATAGAAAAGGCAGGAAAAGAAGCAGTCTTCTAACGGCCGCGGTAGGTGAGAGTGCTGTGTGAAAGACCATTGCGCGAAATGCCGCTAAATCGGTACTGCAGTGTGAAAGGGATTTTTGAAATCCGGAACGAAGCGCTAGATTTTTAATCCATTAAACTAGCGCTATTAGCCCCATGTGTGAAAGCAGCCTAAGTAAACATTTACTATAATACTCCAGATAGATGTTGAATATGTCATACCTCAAAAGCAGATTTTGTGCACATTTTCTGGTATTGTTAATATGTTCCAAACACTTTGAAAGAAACCTTGAGCATAGTTCAACAAATGACATGACACAGTTTCCAGCAAACCCCCTCCCCCGCCTCCATAACTTTACTTTGTTATCTAAAAGAAGAAGTCAAATTAGTAAATCCACATCTTATTGTAAACCTTCTGGCTGCAGCTAGAATGTGCATTGCTCAACAATGGAAATCAATATAATCGCCCAACACTGCAGAAAGGCTTTTTTAAAAATATGATATAGTATTACTTACAAAATGGACCTATTACTCAGCAGATCAATGGCACCCTCAAAATGACAAATCTATGGAAAATTGTCCTTGTTCATTATTTTTTTGGAACAAGAAATACTAGGATAATATCCAACTATATGCTTTATTTTCTGTTGTAACTGAATATCTAAATCAGAGATGGGAAACCTGTGGCCCTTTAAATGTTGTTGGACTTCAACTCCCAGCAAGCCCCAGCAAGCATGGCCACTAGACAGGGATAATGACATGTCGAGGGCCACTGTTTTCCACCAACACTGATCTAAATTTATGACAATGCTAGCTAAGGTGATTTCAAGTAAAATAAATTATCACTATAATTCCATAATCCCACTATATTTAATGTATTGCCTTTGTCCCCTTTGGTTGTTGTTGTTTGTAAACAGTACTACTGTGCTAATGTAAATAAATAAATAAATAACTTAAATTCTTTTTTAAAACACAGCATCAAATGTAGCTCTCTCTCATAGAAGTGAACACTATTATTCATTTCTGTAGAAGAAAGGAAAAGATGCAGTTGCTCAAACATTTCAGGGGGGGGACTGCAGCCATTGACTACCTTGGTGACAAGGGTGGGAGCAGGCTTTGCTGTGTCTGAATGGTGTCATCATCTACAATGGTGTCAGCTCATAGAAGCCATGCTTAGGTCACTATTAGTTGCCAATCCCTATTTGTATTGCACTCACACATAAGGAGAAGACATGATTCACTAGAAAAGACAATAATATTGGGAAAAACAGAAGGGAGTAGAAATAGAGGAAGGCCAAACAAGAGATGGATTGATTCCATAAAGGAAGCCACAGACCTGAACTTACAACATCTGAACAGGGTGGTTCATGACAGATGCTATTGGAAGTCGCTGATTCATAGGGTTGCCATAAGTCATAATCGACCTGAAGGCACATAACAACAACAACAATTTTAATTGAATCTTAAATGTTTTATTGATATTGGTTTGCTTGCTGTATGGAAACTGCTTTGGGGTCATATGAGGGAAAGTGGTACATTTTCAAAATCTAATTGAATAAACAAATTTCACTAATAGACATGACTAGATGTCTGGAGAAAATGAACACATGCCATCATAATGATGGGTGCTTTAACAGTTGTTGTAGAAAGGATATCATTTTACACAGATGTCTAGAAGGTTCAGTGCATCATAAGAGTGATGTAACATTTATCATAGTGATAAATATCTCTTTAATATCTCTTTAAGGTCTTGGAATTGTCAGTTAAGAGCAGTTAGAGTTCAGTTGAGATGGGTGAAGCACAGCATAAGCATATGTAAAGACTGTGCCCTATGGAATGGTGATTAAAGTATACAATTCTTTATTGATAAAAAAACAAGATGTGTTTATTGTGAAATACAACACATTATATGGTGTCAGAAGTCCGCAATGGACTCATTCCGGCCCCCACCTCTTCTGGTATTACAAGGTAATCTGGCTGAGACATGGAAGCAATGGGAGCAAGCTTTTATTTTATATCTTTCTGCAGCTGGAGTTGATAATGCTGCTAAGAATGGACAAATTGCTATTTTATTACATTGTGTTGGAGAGGAAGCGTTAGCAGTTTACAATACTTTTGATTTACCTGAAGAGGGGCCACAAGACATAGAGGAAGTTCTTGAACAATTTAGGATATATTGTACTCCTCGTAAAAATGTGATATTTGAACGCTATGCTTTTTGGAACCACTCTCAGAGATATCAAGAAACTAGTGAACAGTTTGTGACTGAACTTAAGCTTAAGGCTAGTAAGTGTGAGTTTGGTGCAACAGTTAATGATATGATACGAGATAAAATGGTGTTCAGTGTTAAAGATGAAAAATTGAAGAAAAGATTGATTGCAGAACCTGAACTTACTTTGGAGAAAGCGATTGAAATATGTCGTTTAGAGGAAATAACAAGAGTTCAACTACAAGCTATGTCAACTCCTTCAAGAGATGGTCAAGAGCTACATGCAGTATCTGTGATTGATAAAACCCATGGAAAAAGTCCAGTACAGGCTTTTGGATCTGATAAGTTTCAATCTAAAGATAAATATGAGCAGATTAAATATAGTAGATGCTCCTGTTGTGGTACTATGCATCCACCTCGAAATTGTCCAGCGTTTGGAAAAACCTGTTATAAATGTCATATGAAAAATCATTTTGCTAGAGTATGCAAAGTAAATTTAGTCAGTGCCAAAAAGGGGCAACAGAATTATTCGATGCATGAGCTAGATTTAAACAGTTTGTTTATAGGAGAATTAACTCATGAAGCTGGTGAAGATTTGGTGAATGGATGATATGTTGATATAGTTCTGCAAGGTCTCTCAGTAAGGTTTAAGTTGGATACAGGAGCTGAAGCAAATGTTTTGCCTATACAAATATTTCATGAGTTACCAGACAAAAAGGTGTTGTTTAAAACTGATGTTTGTCTTGTGTCTTATGGTGGGACTCGTATAAAGCCTGTGGGAGCTATTGTTCTTGATTGTCGTACTTCCAGAGGGGCAGCAAAGCTGATGTTTTATGTAACAGATAGATTCTCTCTTCCATTGCTTGGACGAGCAGCTTGTGAAACTCTGGATTTAGTTTGTCAAATTGATAATATGACTACAGTTCAATCATTAACGAAAGAACAGCTACTTGAGAAATATTCTGATGTGTTTGATGGGCTTGGTGAATTTGAAGGTATCCACCATATACATATTGATCCTACTGTGACTCCTGTTATTCATGGATGTAGAAAAATTCCTTTTGCCATATTGAATAAACTGAAAGAGACTTTAGGACAATGAAGTTTTTTACTATTTTAGATGAAAAGGATGGTTATTGGCAAGTCAAGCTAGATGCACATTCTTCACGGTTATGTACATTTAATACACCTTGGCGACGATATTGTTTTAATCGTTTGCCATTTGGGCTTAAGTCTTCTAGTGAAGTGTTTCAACAGAAAAATGAGGAAGTTTTTGGTCATATAAGAGGGGTTTATATGATAGCTGATGATATGATTATTGCGGCAGCAACCTCAGAGCAGCATGATCAGATTCTTTGTCAAGTTATGGATACAGCACGTACTAAAAACATCAAGTTTAATATGGATAAAATTCAATTTAAGGTTGACTCTGTAAAGTACATGGGTCAAATAGTTACTGCTCAAGGAGTATGTCCCGACCCTGATAAAGTGAAGGCTATTGCTGAGATGAAATGTCCGCAAGATAAACAAGGTGTTCTTAGATTTTTAGGGTCTGTGCAGTATTTATCCAAATATATTCCGGGTGAGGCAGAACTGACAGCACCTTTGCGTAATTTATTAAGAAAAGATATTTTATTTCAGTGGATGCCTGAACATAAAAAAGCTTTTGAGTCGCTTAAAATGCAACTATGTCAAGCACCTGTACTGCAATATTTTGATATTACCAAACCAGTTACTGTGCAAGCAGATGCATCCAAAGATGGTCTTGGAGCATGTTTGCTTCAAGGAAATAAACCTGTGTGTTATGCGTCAAGGTCACTTAGTTCAGCAGAACAAAATTATGCTCAAGTAGAGAAAGAGCTACTTGCGGTGTTATATGCAATGAGAAAGTTTCATCAGTATGTATTTGGTAAAGTTGTTTCAGTTCATACTGATCATAAGCCTTTAGAAATAATTTTTAAAAAGTCAATTGGTAGTGCTCCTGCTCGTTTGCAGCGCATGTTATTACAGCTTCAGCGGTATGATCTTAATGTGATATATATCCCAGGTAAGCATATGTATATTGCTGATACATTATCTAGGGCTCCTGTGGATGTATTTACAGATGTGGAGGATTCTATGGTGGGAGAGGGAGTAGTACATGGATTGGGCACACTTGTCATTCATCCAAAGGGGGTGGCTATTATACAAGAAGCTACAAAGCATGCACATTATAGTGATAGCATCCCTTATTTAATAACTTGAATCTACCAAATGCCATCATCACTTACCACTATGTTCAGATGACAAATCATCCTGTGCTTTGTCACATCAGGCGATCACCCTACAATAGGAATGAAACTAAAAATGGAGAATACTTTTAGTCAACTGTCAAGTCAAATGAATATTTCCATTTACTTGAGGCCCTATAGCAGTGGCATTGCCAGTCTGCATCAGAAGCACATGTTTATACCATGGCTGTGCTTAGGATTGCCAGGTCAGAAGCATCCCAAACCCTGAGATTTCAGGGGCAGACCCTGGTGATGTCATGGGTGTGGGCCCTAGTGATGTCATTAATCATGATACATTAAGCATCAACAACAGTTACTTGGAGCATACTACTCAAACAAAAAAAATATCTGATTGGAAAATAAGATAGAAATCTTAGATAACTGAGGGTGTTTCCAGGTCCAGCTAAAGTGACGTGATCATTCCTTCTCACCTGCTTAAAGAGCCTGGGTAAGGAACATTTAATCTAATCTACTTGCTTCTGGCAAAAAGGGTTTAAGTGCCCTCAGGCCAGGCCAGTCACCAGAACACAATTGTAGGAAGAAAGCCTAATGTTGTGAAGATGTTAGATGGGTGCACTCAGGAGTAAAGATGGATGCCCCTGAAGGCTGCAATTCTAAACACACTAAGGGACTAAGCCCCATAGAACTCAACAGGACTTACTGCAGAGTAGATATGGTGAAGATTGTGCTGTTGGTAAGGCTTGACTAGGGATCCTCTGCAACACTATCCATATCAAAGTAAGGTTTACAACCCCCTGCTTGGACTGCCCTGCCTGGCTTTTAACATGGCTGCTCCAAACTTCTTTACAGATTTGACTTTTCACTGCAGAGAGAGGTATGAGAAATGAGTAAGAGTTAAGAAGATTATCTACTGTTTCTTGCCTACTCTGTGGGCTGCTATAAACATACTTTGACAGCCAACCCAATTCCAGTGAGTAAAAATTGACAGAGAAAACACACATGGTTTGGTCTGCAAGTGAAGCCCCAGTATGTAAATTCTCATTTACCACTACTGGGCAAGAAACAAATCATCATGCAAATAACAAGGTACATCATCAGTGGGTTTAAGGGTTTGAGCTGACCACATGGAACCACTGTTGTTGCTTCTATGGATGTAATGGAGTGAAGTCAGAGGTAAATGAAATGCAAATAGAAAAACAAAAACAAAAAACAGTATGATTTTCTAAATGCAATACCATACCAACCACAACAAGATTCCTATGAGTAAGACAGAAAATTCAGCATCCCACAACCAGTCAGGGTTCCTAACCACAACTAAGAAACTCCTGGTAGCCAGTCAGCCAGATATCACAGAAATCCTCATGCAGCACAACCTGACCCAGGGGCTGCAGTTAGTGCAGAATGCTGTGGCACAATTGCTTACATGAGTGAGACCCTATCAGCACATAATACCTCAGCTCTGAAATCTGTACTGGTTGCTGATTTGCTACCAGGCCAAGGTCAAGGTGTGATTTCCATGTTACAGGTGCCACATAGTACTTGTTCTGCTCTTGTAAGAAATTGATCCTTTAGTGTGGCAGTACCTACACTTTGGAACTCTCTGCCTATTAACATTAGGCAGGCTCTTCATTGTACTCATTTTGTCACCTGCTAAAACCATTATTGTTTAGGCAAGCCTACCTAGGCATGTAGAAAATATTATGTTTTTATCTGTTTTAACTCATTGTTGGTTTTATTATTTTGAATGTTTTAAAATACCTTTCTGTTTTTGCCAGTCGTTTATTATTTTAATTCCTTCTATAAACCGCTTTGAAGTTTTTTACAATAAAGCAGTATATAAATGTTGTAAATAAAATACAGAAATTTTGCAGTCAGTGTGGCCCTTGTGTCTCTTTCCACTTTTAGGGACTAAGAAATCTGTCTTATATAGAGTCAGGCCATTTCGTACTATCTAACTCAGTACTGATGGCATGGATTAGCATTGGCTCTCCAGGATTCCAGGCAATAGAATCTTT
Organism: Rhineura floridana; assembly: GCF_030035675.1. Lineage (NCBI taxonomy): Eukaryota > Metazoa > Chordata > Lepidosauria > Squamata > Rhineuridae > Rhineura > Rhineura floridana. The sequence goes on along the minus strand of NC_084486.1, from coordinate 40,689,658 downwards.
AAAAGATTGAATTTTGGACCTTTGCATGCAAAGTATGTTTCCCTTCCACTGAGCTACAGCCTTGTTTAAAAACGTATATTTAAATTTGTTCTTTCAAATTCACTAATGAATGCACAGCATACCAGGGCAGATCCACACCATGCATTTAAAGCACATTCAACACACATTTGAAGCACGTGTATCCCACCACAGAATCCCAGGAACTGTAGTTTGTTAAGGATGTTGGGAACTATAACTGTGAGGGTAAAACTATACTTCCCAGGATTCTTTGGGGGGAAGCTTTAAATGCAAATTGGATGTGCTTTAAATGTATTATTTGGATCTGCATTATTTCATAAACTTTCCCTGCATATAAATAATTTTAATTAAATTTTAAAATGGAAATAAGCTACAAAGTTTACTGGGTAACCAGGGCCTACACACCGCCTCTCAGCTTAATCTTCCCCTCAGGGTGAAAACAACAGAAGGGGACCATGACCACCCCAAGGAAGAAGGGCACACTTAAAGTGTAGAAGAAATAATTTGTAAATAATAATTTACAACTATGGTGTGAAATCAGATCCATATCAAGACATAATATGAAGAAATATTTATATAAACATGACTGTCAAAGATGTTTATTATTTACACAACCTCTAAAGATATTTATAGTGCAATCCTATGCATATTTACTTGGGAGCAAGTCCCAATGTATTCAACGGGGCTTACTCAAACAGGGAAGCATGCACAGGACTGCAATTCAGTGATAAGGGACTTCACTTATCCAATCCAAAATTCAGAATTATACCACATTAAGCTGTTTTGCAACTGTTTGATACTTGGTTTATGGTTACTGGATTTTAAATGGCTTTATTTCTTGTTGTGAGCTGCCTTGGTTTCAAAGGAGATGTAAAAATACATACATCCCATATAATGGTTTATTGTCAAAACCTGTTAGCAATTGCAGAACTTTTTTTAAAAAGTATTAGTTTCCTGCCAAATAAGTGACACCTAAGTAAGCAAACAGCTTTTTCTTTAAAAGATCAGCGGGGGAGAGAAAGATTTACCACACAATCTTTTGCTATGTTTACTCAAAAGACCCATTGATTTTCAGCACAATCCTAACCATGTCTACTCAAAATTAAGTCCCACTGAATTCAATGCGGTTAACTTCCAGGTATGTGGAATTAGCATTGCAGCTTTACTCCCAGAAAAGTTTCATATTGGGAAGGTTTTCAAAACAGATTATGAATAAGACAAATTAATTGCCCTCTTCAACAGTCCAGTAAAATTTAAACTTGTTTGACTCCTTAATTAGAAAAGTATAACACTGTAGCATGTACACTTTTTAAAACTTCTGTTCAAAAATTAATTGAAAGATAAAATGTATAATATGCCATTTTTGCAAGTAATTAAAAAACATGCATGCACACTTTTATTATAATTATAACTAAAATTGTTTACTGTGTATGCCCACCAAGATCCTGCTGTGATTTTCTCTTGTAGTGCAATCCTGTGCATGTTTACTCAGAAGCAGGGCCGGGGCTGACATGTTCGGTGCCCCCCTGCAAATGATAAATCAGCGCCCTTACCTTTTATATTTTTTTTGTTCATTTTTCAATTCAAATGTTATAAAAAATGTAACAAGGCAAATAAAGACAAATAAGAAAATAATTATAGAGTAGGAAAATGTTTTGTGTGAATAATAAAATAAAGTAAAAAGAAAACAACTTTTTTGTATTGCCTTTATTTAGCAAAAAGATATGTGTTGTTGTTGTTATGTGCCTCCAAGTCGACTATGACTTATGGCGACCCTATGAATCAGTGACTTCCAATTGCATCTGTTGTGAACCACCCTGTTCAGATGTTGTAAGTTCAGGTCTGTGGCTTCCTTTATAGAATCAATCCATCTCTTGTTTGGCCTTCCTCTTTTTCTACTCCCTTCTGTTTTTCCCAGTATTATGGTCTTTTCTGTCTTCTCATTATGTGTCCAAAGTATGATAGCCTCAGTTTCATTATTTTAGCTTCTAGTTACACGAATTTAGCCTTACATGCTTTCATGTTTGTGAACTTATGAATTAGTTCACTAATGGTTAATTGGGAACACACATCATTCTCAATTGCAATCATAGCGAGGTTTACAAGTCTATCTTGTGAAATACTTGACCATAAATAATTTTTAATTATTTTTAATCTAGAAAAAGATCTCTCACTACTTGCCACACTCACTGGAAGTGTCAGTAAAATTCTTAGTGCAATACTCATATTCGCGTATGACAGATGATTGGTCTGAATGAATTTTAGAGTTTTGTAAGGATTACGAAATTGACACAATTCAGATTTAAACAGAAGTTTAAAGATGGAGAGTTCATTGAATAATTCAGTTCCACTTATGTCTCTTTTGTCACCGTCCGACAGATGGATTTACAAATCACTGCAATTCTGTCGAAGTTCTTTATTTATATCCGTAAGTTGATTTATACGATACAAAAACTCAGACTGGTTGTTATACAGTTCTAACTGCTCAGATCGTTCACTGAGTGAAGCCATCACAATATCCAGAACTGTATAGAAAAAAATCACTCGAAATTTATCTTTTGGTGATTGTAGTGATTCATCTGCATGTTCATACTGGAATTGTATACTCTTCTTTCTTCGACGAAGTTGAGCAGTTGTTGTTCTCCTTCCAGATCTTGGCAAAGTTGTCTAGCAGTTTGAAGCAATAACTCAAAGCTAGAATTAGTACGGTAGTTGAAAACAAATAATTTTAAATGTTTGATGGCCATCAAAGCAACAGCAATATTTTCATTGGCATTTTGTAGGAACTTACTGACGGGATGAATATGATTTAATAAATCATGCCACAGGATGAGGGAGCACAAAAATTGAAAATCCGTCAGTTTGGTGCACAAAATTTGTGCTTCATATCGCATTTCTTTATCATAATTTTCATCGCTAAATATTTCATATAAAGAGTCATATGTTTCTCCAGTTTGGTGCCTGAGAGGTTGCAAAGCATCAATGCAGCTTTCCCATTGAGTTTCTACAAGAGGTTTTAATGTCAAGGAAGAAAGATGCTTCTTAAGAACTCCCCAACGCTTCACTGATGCCAAGAAAAACTTACATATTTCTTGAACCATTCCGAAGAAACTTATTGTTTCAGGTTTTACTCTGGCAGCGTCATTCACTACTAAATTTAGGCTGTGAGCTGCACATGGTACATAATAAGCACAAGGATTCCTGTTTAAAATGTGCTTCTGCAGCCCATTGTTCTTGCCCCTCGTGTTAGCACCATTGTCGTACTCCTGGCCCCTTATGTCGTCAATATTAAGATTCCATGAGTTCAATTTGTTGACAACTGTACCACATAAACCCTCACCAGTTGAATTATTTATTGGCAAGAAACCAACAAAATGTTCTTCAACTAGCACCGAATCTTCTTGACATGACACAAAATGAATAACAATGGTCATTTGCTCAGTATGACTGACATCTGGAGTACAGTCCAGTATTACAGAATAGTATTTTGCTTCTCTGATGGCAGACAAGATCTTCTCCCTAATGGATGTACCTAACATTTCAGTGATTTCATTTTGAATAATAATAATAATAATAATAATAATAATAAAATTTAATTTCTGTGTCGCCTATCTGGCCAATGGCCACTCTAGGCGACGTACAACAGTTAAAACACAGTAAGATAAATTACAATGGTACAATATAAAAACAGTAGAAAAACAATACAGCAGCAGACAATGATATTAAAACAGGGTAGGAGGCAGTTCAATCTAGTAATTAACCCTCCCCGGAAATCCCAAAGGCCTATTGAAAGAGCCAGGTCTTTAAGGCTTTACGAAATGTATTTAGGGAAGAGGCATGCCGGAGATCTTGTGGGAGGGAGTTCCAGAGGGTGGGGGCCGCCACTGAAAATGCCCTCTCTCTAGTACCCGCCAATCTGGCTGTTTTTGTTGGCGGGATTGAGAGAAGGCCCTGTGTGGCTGATCTTGTCGGGCGGCATAATTGGTGGCGTTGAAGGCGCTCCGTAAGATAAACTGGGCCGAGACCGTATAGGGATTTAAAGGTTAATACCAACACCTTGAATTGGGCCCGGAAAACAACTGGAAGCCAGTGTAGATCGAACAACACTGGTGTGATGTGATCCCAGCGGCGACTATTCGTGAGTAGTCGAGCCGCCGCATTTTGTATAAGTTGTAGTTTCCGGACCGTTTTCAAGGGTAACCCCACGTAGAGCGCATTACAGTAATCCAAACGAGAGGTGACCAGGGCGTGTACTACCAGTGGGAGCTGATGAACAGGAAGGTAGGGTTGCAGCCTTCGTATGAGGTGTAGTTGATACCAGGCTGCTCGGCTCACTGCCGAAATCTGAGCCTCCATGGACAGCCTGGAATCAAGTACAACCCCAAGGCTGCAGACCTGGTCCTTCAGGGGTAAACTCACCCCATTGAACTTCAAGTCAACTTCTCCCAGCCTTCTTTTGTCCCCCACAAGCAGCACCTCGGTCTTATCAATCAATCAATCAATCAATCTTTATTGATACAGTCATAGACCAAAAGACATTTATAAATAAAACTACATACATTTATAATAAAAGGTTACAAAGTTGCAGTCATGTTAAAAACAGTAAAACAAAACAACAAGGAAAACAGTTACAGCTGGGTGGCGGAAGCTTCTGAAGGGATAGATGCCTTCCGAATTGATTGAGCCGCGAAAATATATTTAGCAACTGACAAGACAGTATCCTTATTAGCTGCTGACAAGAGATGTAAAAGTAAACAGTTAAGCGGTTTGTAGGGGTATTTATTTATGATGGGGGTTATGAATTTGGAGCGAATATCGTCATATAGGGCACACTCAAAGATGACATGAAAGAGAGTTTCTATGGCGCTGACACCACAAAGGCATAATCGGTTTGCATACGGGATACGTTTAAATCTCCCTTCAAGTAAGGCAGAGATAAGACAGTTAAATCTAGCCTTTGTAAAGGCTAGACGATATTTGGGGATCGTAAGAGTTTCCAGATAAGGGGCACTGAGCATAGGCACAAAGCTCAGACCAAAGTGAATAGGAGAACAGGTCGAGGTGGCTGCAGTTATGGAGCGTTGGAAGTCCATATCGTTAATACGAGTCCGGATAGAATGTTTAACTGTCTCTGGAGCGAGGGACATCAGATGTTCAATTGAGAGGCCAATACTTGCAAGGTAATTTGTAAACGTACGGGCCCATTTCGAGGTAAAAGAGTCTTCCCAGAGTAAAGGGAGATAGCCAGTAGATTTTTCATAAGACATTTTAAACCAGAAATTTAGGGCGGCCAACCACGCTTGAGACTCAAGTGAGACTAGACCAGATTCTAACCTAAGGACCGCCGCAGGAACGCACCTGGGAACGCCAAAAATTTGTCTGAGAAACAAGGAGAGAACTGCCTCCGCAGAAGGGTTGAAGGCGCCAATCCATAAAGGTACCCCGTAGAGAAGTTGAGAAATAGTTTTGGATCTAAAAACCTTTAGGGCTGCCGGAATGTATTGTCCTCCTTTAGTGAAGAAGAACCTTCGAATACCACTGGCTGAGTTGCGAGCAGTAGAAATAGCCCCACGGATATGGGGAGTCCAGGACAGAGAGGAATGAAAAAGTATACCAAGGTATTTGAAATGAGAAACCTGTTCTATTTTATGGGTATTAATTGTCCATGCGTGAGCAGGAGAGTGCTTGGCAAAAGCTAAGATCTTAGTTTTGGAAAAGTTTATAGATAGTTTGTTATCATGACAGAAACTCATAAAAGCTTTAGTTAGGCGTTTGAGTCCTACTTTAGAAACAGAAAGGAGAACAGCGTCATCTGCATACAATAACAAGGGACAATGCAGGTTTGCTAACTTAGGGGGGTGGAAGTCCGGGGATTGACAATAAAGGGACAGATCATTCATGAAAAAATTAAATAAAAGTGGGGCTAGTATGCAGCCTTGTCTAACTCCTTTTGTTGTAGTAATGGGGTTTGTGAGATGACCTTCACGACTACATCTAACACGAAAGGATGTGTGGTGGTGCAGACGGCTAATTAAGAAGAGGAGTCTCTTGTCGATCGTAGATTTTGCGAGTTTCGCCCATAGTATCTCCCTAGGGATGGAATCAAAAGCCGATTTCAAGTCGACAAAGGCAACAAACAGGCCGTTACCCCAGCGGTTCTTGTATTTTTCAGCTAAGTGATTTAAAATCACACAGTGTTCTATCCCAGACCTACCTTTCCGGAAAGCTGCCTGCTCCCTCCCAAGGATATTATCCTCCTCCAACCAAGATGAGAGTCTCTCTTTTAAGTAGCAGGCATATAGTTTGCCAATAATGGAAAGGAGGCTAATTGGGCGGTAATTTGCTGGGTCCTCTTTGTTCCCTTTTTTAAATATAGGGATAACTATGGATTCAAGCCAAGACTCAGGGAAGCATCCAGAATTATTGATCAGAGTAAAGAAATTTGCTAGAAGAGGGGCCCACCAAGCTTGGTGCGCCTTCAACATTTCAGAAAGTATATTATCAGGTCCAGGAGCTTTGCCGGATTTCAAGCTAGCAATCAAATCAATAATTTCTTTTTGGGTTACAGGTGGCCAAGTGGGAAGATTTGTTAAATTATCAATAAAGGAAACAGCATTTACAGTCTCGTTGTTTGCAGAAAAATATTTCTCCCAGAGGTATGGGGAAATGTGGCAAGGGGCCGGATTTAGTGGGCTCATAGAACCAGAAACCAGCTCCCAAAAACACTTCGAATTATTTGATCTGGAAGCTTGAATTAAGGCTTCCCAATCTTCGTGCATCACCTGCCTTTTTTTGATGACTATCATATGCTTGTAGTATTTTTTGATAATAAAATACTCAGGGGGGAGGGTGGTTAAATTTTGGTGTCGATATTGATGGTATAGCCGTCTCAGCTGTTTCTTAGCATCAAGACAGTCCTTATCAAACCATCTGGGAAAACCAGTGGTAGGAGGAGCCCTGAAGGAAGAAGATGGTGGGATAATAGAGGCTTTAAGTTTTGTAATTAAGGAGTTATACACTATTGACGCTAAATATGAATCAGAAGCATGCATGATCTCCCTCTGTAAGGACAGGGCAGAGGGGGAAGTGAGAAATAAGGCCACATTAGAGGCTACTGTGGGAGTCCAAAATGTCCTTTTATGGGTGGGGTGGATTAGATTTGCCATTGGTTTATGGGTAAGGAGCAAGCGACCGCGTTCTGGTAGATAAAAGGAAAAGGTAAGGGGAAGGTGATCACTATCCTGTCTGGAGCCGACAGAAAAGTCCAAAATAAACCTGAACAGGGAATGCGAGATCAAGGCGTAATCGATGACACTGCACCTGAGGCCAGAAATGTAGGTAAATTCCGCACATGAATCTATCTGCTTATGACCGTTCAACATTATTAGGCTGTGTCTAGCAAGGAATCGGTATAAACATATTCCACCATAATTTATCTTGGGGTCCTTGGAAGTCCTAGCATAGCCTGGGAGGTATGGGGCGGTGTCCTCGCCCCCCCAGAGGTTTGAAGCAAATAGCGCATCATTGTGGGGGCCAGACCTGGCGTTGAAATCACCCATAACAATGAGAGGCGCTTTGGGGAATTTAGCCTCGAGTGATGTTAGATAATTGGTAAGAACGTCCCAGTCACGGTCAATTTGTGCCCGAGAGGCATGAGGGGGAATATAAACATTTACTAACAGAAGAGAAAATGTGCTAAAAGATAATAAAACAGCCTGTGCAATGTTTTTACAAGGGGTTAAACTTATAGAGCGAGCTGTTACAGAAGTAGAAATGAGTATGGCTAGGCCTCCTTTGGGTCTGCCTTTGGAACTGGGTTGGGAATAGGTCGCTGGTAAACATGAACAAGAGAAACCATCCACTATTAATTTAAGGGTACACCACGTCTCCTGTAAGAAAATTAGGTCAAATTTGTTCAGAAAAGTAATAAAGTCAGGAATTTTTTGTTTGGCATTCCACCCTGCAATGTTCCAGGAGAGAAGGTGGAATGTAAAATTAGGTGAGAGAACAGAAACCTGGCATGCATTAATAGTTGAATTCGTAGGATTAGAAATTTCCTTTGCTGTATAAGATTTGCAGAGTGAGTGCTGTGATGTCCTGAAATGAGGGTTTACCATTTTTTCAGGAGATTCACAGGTTAGAATCGGGTTTTTAGAATTTAATAAGGGTTGTCAAGTCAGTTCAGGAACCTCATGTACTATCACATCACATATTGTGCTAGGTCTACAAACATTTGAGTAACTATGTGGCAGTACCTTTAAGGGAACTTTCAGAGGAGAAACTTGAATGCTGGATGGTGAGTTCAGTTCATAGTCCTCCAAGTATCTGGAACATGTCCTTTTTGCCCTTAGATTGTTTAACAGGTTCTGCATTTTGTTTATGACCTCACTTTGTTCATTCTCAGTGAATGTATGGAAACTATTTAATAGTTCCTCCTCTCCCTCACAAGCAAAGTCAAATGCAAGATCTTGATTTTCCTTACTGTTTACCAGAGAAGAAGGTGACTGTAACGGAACAAAAATAGGAGCTGGTGGTGGGGAGGAGCTTACTTCATCCAAAATAATAAGATCAGAGTTTATGGAGTTAAGTGTTTCAAAGTTTAACGTTTCTTGTGCTGGGGGAGTCAAAGGGGATAAATTCTTTTCCAGCATAGTTGATCCTAATGATAGAGAAGAGCAGTTCATGTTTAATGTGCTTTTAAGAGGAAGCTGTTCCAGGAATGGATCCAAGTTTCCAGAGTTTGATGTATTTTTGCTGCTGTTCGAGGAAGACTTCCTCCTCTCTTGTGAAGAGATAAGGTTTGTTGTTGGAGTTCTCTTTGTGAACAGGGAAATTGGACTAGCCAGGTTTGTGAAATGTCTCTGAACGGATATTCCATGGTAGCTGAGAAGGGATTTATTTGCAATTATCCGTGCTGTTGTCTCAGCCGATTTAAAGGTAAATAAAGCAGACGTTTTTGTTGAGGGGTTGTAAAGGAATTCCACATACGAGATATCGTCAGGCCGTAAATCCATTACACCTAACGACTGGAGGGCGTAACACACTCTTTGCTTCCTGATGTTTACTTTTTCTTTGATGTTAAGAAGAGGAAGATTCAGCAGTGCAAGTTTGTTTGAATTATATTTGAGAAGCCAATTCCCATTTGTATTCTCTCGTCGTGAAATCTTGTTATTGGTAGAGCATTTTCCACTATAGGACCTCGGGTTGGGGTGAGTAAGTAGCTCTGGGAGATTTGGACTTTTTTTTCTTTCTGGTAAGGCTTTGCAATAAGATCTAGGGGGTGTTCTCGCTGTAGATGAAGCAGATAAATTCTTTGTTTGCAAAGCTGTTTGCTGTTGAGCTTTAAGTACTTTAAAAAGTTTCTGAAAGTTCATCTTCTTACTCCTTGGCGGTTTGTAATTTTTTATGTTTTTGGATTTTTTCTCCTTAGGTGCAATACGAGGTTTCTTTATGTTTGCACACTTCAGTGTTGTTGTTGTTTTGTGGGGGGGAAGAGTGTAGTTTAAACTCAAATATAGTTTGGATAGTTCTTCCATAAATGATTTTAGAAGGTGGTTTGTTTCTTCCAAAAAAGCTTTGATGTTTTCAGTCTCTTTTGCCACGATGGCTAATTGTAACTGCACACATTTTTGGCCAGTTAGAAGTAGTTTTTGGCCAATTTGTGCCAGTTCCGTGGTTTCAGTAACTTCTGTAGAGCAGGCAGAAGATGGCTGTGATTGAGTAAAAACGGGAGTCAGGCTGTCGATGTCTGTAGCATGCACAGTAGACAGAATGTCTAAGGGGGAATGTAAGTCACTGTCCTTGTACAGAGAGGAAGATGGCGTCTCCTTGCTCTCAGGTACCTGCAGCAGAGAGTTGATCAGACTAGGTGTATGCGTCTGCCCAAAAAGGGGATCTGTGGATGTTCCATACACCAGGCTTTGTATAATTTCTGGGTCATCCCTTGCCTGGAAATCCTCACTCAAGCAGGTACAGAATTGTTCTGTTTCGATTTGGGAAGGGGTTTTCTCAATAGATCGTGACGCATTTCTCTTTGTCTTATCCGCTTTGGTTGGTAAAAAGAAGTTTGTAATTTTAAGCTGTTGATCCCCATTCCCAGATTCTTCCAAAACCTGGTCTGATTTATGGTCATGTTCATAACATCTTTTCCTTGTTTGAACCATTTTAAAAACTATAAGGTTTGCCTTTTAAACTCTAAGATGAACGGAGGTATAATTATAAATTGTCGACTCCAAGGCTAAGTAGTTTTATCTTAGGAATCCTTAGATTTTGTTATGGTAAATTATATTCCTTGAGTTAGTAGTGCGAAGCAGAGTTGTGACTCACCGGCTGATAAAGAGTCTGTTTTCTTGCTGATAAAATGGTTCCATAGCCTTCAAAAAATAGGTGTTGTTGATGCTGTTAGGTTCCAGAATAAAAATTTCCAAAGAATATCTCTAAAGATAGCAAAAAAAGAGGCGAAGTGGGTATGAGCTCCAGAGCTCACTAGTGGACCTGCCTGCCAGCACCCATCTTCCTCTCCTAGGACCTCGGTCTTATCAGGGTTCAGCTTCAGCTTGTTCCTTCCCATCCATCCACTCACGGATTCCAGGCACTTGGACAAGGTCTCCACAGCCGACTCTGGTGAAGATTTAAACGAGAGGTAGAGCTGAGTGTCATCTGCATATTGAATGTCTTTGCTTAGATAGTGATAATGTCAATCCAACCTTACAATTCTCTCAATGTGAGTTGCCATAATGGAATCAAATTTCCCAAAGTGTTCTATTAATTTCAAAAATATTCTGTTGTTTCTTTCAAAAAGCTTTTCAGATGAATGTCGTAGGGCAAGACATAGAGATCCAAGAAATTTTATTATTTCAATAAGCCTTTCAATAACATCTGACCAATGTTTCTTTTCAAGTTCATACAACTTTTGATTCTGTGAATCAAGCGTAGTCTTATTTCTGAGATTATTTCTAAAGTTGTACCACATCTTCATATGCTTCATATGGATGAGACTTGTTTCATGTGTATGAAGTGTGCTTTGGATAAACTCCTCCATTGTTTGTAGCCGGTTGATACAAAACTGCTGGACGACTCACTTGGACATGTTGCTGAGAACAATTTGCAGCAGAAACAAAATACGCAGTCTGCAGACACTGAGTACAGCAACCATGGTCTTGGCACAAATTCGCCATTGTCCATATTTTGGTTATAGTACGTGACACTAAACTTACTGCCACTATAATCTCTAGGATATGAAATGCCTTTCTTTTGAACAGGTCCTGATTCTGTAAGTATAATTCGTAACTTATCAGTGAGTTTTGGCCATTTTGAAGGATCATCAAGTTCAGGTGTTCTTAAGCTTGAAGCTGATATTGGTTGCGACTCAGAGGTGTCTAAATTACACAGCAGTTCATCAAAAGCAATACATTCAGAAGTATTTGGCTGGTTTTTTTGGTTGATTTCTTCATCCTGAGACATCCTGAAGCATTTGGTTGATTTTCTTCATCATAAGAGAGGCATGCAGAAGTAGTGGGTTGATTTTCTTCCGGTTGAGAAGTAGCAAATTCTTCACCAGAGTACTGACTTGTAGACTTTGATTTTTTAATATAATTATAAAGTGCCCCAGCTTGTTTTTTAATGGCTTCATTTGTTGCTGCCATCTTTTTTCTGTTTTGCGAGCTGGAGAGCTTTTTTTTTATTCCATTGTAGAAGGGTATTTACCAAAACTAACAAAAAACACTTGATGTCTGAATTTGTATATGAATTCGTATTCTGTTTCTCACCGTGAAGGAAGCAAAAGTGGGCAAAGACTCCTGAAGCGGAAGTTGCTGCAGGGTCGGTAGTGAGGTGGAGCAAGCCTTGGCACCTGCTGGCCGGCCAGAGGGGGAGTGGAGTGCCCTGATGGCCTTTGAAGAGAGAAAGCCCCGCGCTGAGCTAAATGTGACTTCCTTTGCAAAGCAAGTGCAAGCACCAGGTGGGGCGACGGGCCTGGGGTGCCAGAGGTGGGGAAGGCTTGCACGAGGATGAGACCCCAATGGGCCCCCATGAAAGAGCTGCCTGTCTGTCTGCCTGCACACAAAATCCATGGTTGTCTTGCCTTTGTCTTTCCCTTCCAGCAAACCTACAACTGACACCACGAAGACTGCTTCCTCCTTACAAAATCTTCCTGCTGCCCTCAGTCTCCGCCTGTCGAGAGGCAGAGCTGGGGTCCCGGGGGTCCCGGGGAGTTGGGAGAAGAGGATTCAGATGGATGGCAGAGGGAAGGGGGAGGAACTTCCCCCCTTTGGAGTGAAGACGAAACAGAGGAAATGCCAGTGATAGGGTCGCCTAGCAACGGGGAGCCTGAGAGCTCTGGAGTTTCAGAATCCTCCCTGGACATTCCCACGCCCCCCCTTCTCCGCAGCTCAGAGCAAGAGGGAGGGCTGCCCACAGCAGAAAAGCGGCGAAACAGTTTACCAGGCAGTTTACCATCAGTCCCCCCCTATCCCCCATAGTGGAATCGGAAACTTCAGAAGAGGAGGGGGTGATGCTTTCTGCCTCACCACGCACACGCAGACAGCTGAAAAGGCAGGAGAGAAGGGGGGAAGGCGGGCAGTACCTGAGGGGCAGTTAAGGAGGAGCGAAAGGTTGCGCGCCCGTTTGACCCCTTCTTAAAGAACAGGCAGGAAGCAGCCCCTTGCTCTGTCAACTTTCTCCCAATGCCGCAGGACCTGTACCCCTGTATTGCTTCATAAGAAGATGCAGTCTTTGCTTGGACATTACCCTAATAAAACACGAATTACTTACAACCTCTGGTCTGGTTCCTGAGTCTCACCCTGGGCCTGACAGCTTGACAGAGCCACCTAAATCACCCTCAACGCTCTCTTCACTTGACTGGGACAAGATGTCAAAGGGAGCAGCGGGGGGAACAAACCCCACTTCTGAGACGGAAGAAGTGAAACTCTTGAGGACTAAGGTAGCTGATTTGCAGACGGATGTTCAAGCCCTGCTAGCAGCAGTCAAGGCGCCGAAGACGGATAATCAAACCTTGAAGGCCACAATAGACCAGATGCGAACAGCCCCTCCAGCGGCCACAGTAAAGGTCCCTATTGGACTGCCCCCAAAATACGCGGGACAAAGTGATCAGTTGGCAACTTTCGTGGCTCAATGTGAGTTATATCTGGATGTCAGGCACACGGAATTTCCAGACGATGGGGCTAAAGTAGCCTTCGTGATTAGCCTCCTGGAGGGAGAAGCTGCAAAACGGATGACTCCGTATCTCGTGAGAAAGGATACTGTCTTAAGAAGGTACAGAGGATTTATACAGGAGATGACCGAGATGTTCCAAGACCCGCAAAGAGCTGAAACAGTAGCGCGGCAGCTAGGCACTCTGAAGCAAGCTAAAGGGACTGTTTCCGAGTACACTAACGCTTTTAAAATTCTGTCCCAGGAAACTGGTTACAATGACGCCGCCCTGATGTTTATGTACCGGAGCGGATTAAATGCTGAAACCCTGGATGAGCTGGCCAGGACGTTCCCCCCCCGCTGACCTACCAGGGCTCATCCAGCTATGCCTACAGATAGATCACCGGATGGAAGGAAGGCGCCTGGAAAGGAAGCAGGAGGTCCCGAGATACTCAGCCTCGGCATCCCACAGCAAGACCCTTCCCACTGCAGGGATGGCAGGTAATGCAACTGAGGGACAGGGAGGGGCTAGGCCAAGACTGTCGGAAGAAGAAAAGGAAAGACGACGCCGGGAACGTTTATGCTTTTATTGTTCAAAGCCGGGCCATGTGGCCAGAGACTGTGGACTGAAAGGGGGGAAAGCCGAGCCGTCGGGAAACTAGAACACCCAGTCCACGTGCAGGCCGGTGGACTGGGGGCAGCATTGTATAAAGGCCCCCCAACGATCCAACCCCCCTCAAAAGGGGTGTTGGTCTTGCCTATTCGGATTACAACTTCCAGAGGAGTGGTGTTTAATTCCACGGCCTTAATTGACAGTGGAGCCTCCTCAAATTTTATTGATGCAAAACTAGTCAAGCATCATGGAATTTCCCAGTGGAAACTGGACGCTCCCCTAATCGTGGAGACCATCAATGGGAGACCCCTGAAGTCAGGAGGGGTGACACAAGCCACGGAGGAAGTGAAACTTCAAATCCCTGGGCATGAAGAGTTCATTTCGCTATACGTGTCAGATCTCTCGAACTTCGAGGTGATTCTGGGAATGCCCTGGCTAGCAAAGCATGAACCCAAAATAAGTTGGAAGGAGGCGGTGGTGTGGTTCACCTCACAGTATTGCCAGGAGAACTGTCAACCTGAAGGAATCAAGAACACCTTAGCGGGGGCAGTGCAAGAGATCAAGCAAGTGACCCTGCCGCCGAAGTATGAAGAATTCAAAGATGTATTTGATGAAAAAGAGGCAGAGACTCTACCCCCCCACCGCCCTTATGACTGTGCGATTGATCTCGTGCCAGGAGCCAGCATCCCATTGGGGAGAATCTACTCTCTCACAGAGATTGAGAGGGAGGCCCTGAAGGAATTCCTGGATAAAAACCTGAGGCGAGGATTCATACGACCCTCACAGTCCCCTGCTGGAGCACCGCTATTGTTTGTGAAGAAGAAGGGGGGGAACTCAGACCTTGTAACGACTATCGCGCATTGAACCAGATCACCATCCCTAACAGCTACCTGCTGCCCCTGATCTCAGAGTTGCTGGATCGACTGCGCTCCGCAAAAATCTTCACGAAGCTGGATTTGAGGGGAGCGTACAATCTGATCAGAATGAAGGAGGGAGATGAATGGAAAACGGGATTCTTGACCGCTTATGGTCAATTTGAGTACCTGGCCATGCCGTTCGGGCTTTGATGAAGTCCAGGAGTTTTTCAAAAGTTCATGAATGACGTGTTTAGAGACCTGTTGGACACGTATGTAATCTGTTACTTAGATGATATCCTGGTGTTCTCAAAGAACCAGGAAGATCATGATCAGCATGTGAAAACAGTGCTGAAGAGACTGAGAGAGAATCACTTGTATGCCAAGTTAGAGAAATGTGGATTTGACCTCCAGTCTTTGGACTTCCTTGGGTACCGAATCTCTGTGGAAGGAGTGGAGATGGACCCAGGGAAAGTAAGTTGCATATTGGACTGGGGCCTGCCTAATACCAAAAAGGATGTACAACGGTTCCTAGGGTTTGCCAACTATTACAGAAAGTTCATTCCAGGGTTTTCCAAATTAACAGCTCCTCTGACTGACTGTTTAAGGGGAAAGAAGAAGTTTCAATGGACAGAGAATGCCACCGAGGCCTTTGAGGAGTTAAAGAGAAGGTTCGCTTCCGAGCCCATTCTGCGCTTTGCTGACCCGACCCGCCCTTTCGTCGTGGAAGCAGTTGCTTCTGATTTTGCCATCGGGGGGGTCCTTCTGCGATTAGACCAAGAAGGGAAAGAGCTGCACCCCTGCACGTACTCCTCTCGGAAGTTAAAGCCTGCAGAGAAGAACTACACGGTATGGGAGAAGGAGCTGCTGGCCATCAAGGATTCTTTTGAAAACTGGAGACAATATCTAGAGGGGGCCTCTCATCAGATTGAAGTGCGCTCCGACCACAAGAATCTTGAAAGCCTCCAAACAGCCAGAAAGCTGAACCAGAGACAGATAAGATGGTCCCAGTTCTTCACTAGGTTTAACTTCAAGATTACTTACCATGCCCAAGCCAAAAACCAGAGAGCGGATGCCTTATCCAGACAGCCACAATACAAAGAAAGTGAATCCGAGGACCAGCCTCAGTACGTGATCCCGCCAGAGAAATTAACGTTGGGAGTATGCCAGCCTTCATGGGAAGAGGAACTCAAAAAGGCACAACAAGAAGATGCAGACATGCTAAAATATCGGCAGGAGACGGGACAAGGTCAAGACTCAGAAGTAACCTTTCACTGGAGAAATGGACTGTTATGGTTCAAAACAGCTAGATATGTGCCAGAAGGGGAATTAAGGCTCA
Organism: Rhineura floridana; assembly: GCF_030035675.1. NCBI lineage: Eukaryota > Metazoa > Chordata > Lepidosauria > Squamata > Rhineuridae > Rhineura > Rhineura floridana. The sequence continues at coordinate 40,673,685 of NC_084486.1, read as the reverse complement.
GAATCCTATGCCAGTGCCATGATTCCATCACAGCGGGACACTTTGGGATTTACAAGACCATTCAGAACGTGGCCAAGGACTTCTGGTGGCCTAAAATGCGTGGGGATATTGAAAGCTATGTAAAGTCCTGCTCTGTCTGTCTGCGGACAAAAACACAAACAGGAAAACCAGCAGGACTGTTACAACCGTTACCTGTCCCACACGAACCCTGGAAGGACCTCTCCATGGATTTTATAACTGATCTACCCAAGTCCCAAGGAATGACAGCCATCGTAGTAGTGGTAGATCTACTTACCAAAATGGCGCATTTTCTTCCTTGTGCAGGGGCCTTAGAGGCTAAAGAAACGGCCAAGTTATTCATAAAAGAAGTCTACCGGCTGCATGGTTTGCCAAACAGCGTAGTCTCAGACCGAGGAACTCAGTTCACAGCCAAATTTTGGAGAGCAATGTGGAAACAGTTGCAGACAGAATTAAAACTCTCCTCCGCCCATCACCCCCAGAGAGATGGGCAGACTGAACGCTTGAACACCGTTTTGGAAAGATATTTACGAAGTTATGTGTCCTACCAACAGACTGACTGGGTATCATATTTGCATTTTGCAGAGTTCACCTACAACAATTCTCTGCACTCCAGCACTCAACAAACCCCGTTCTTCGCTAATTATGGATTCCATCCTAAAGTCTTTCCAAGCAGCTCAGAAGGAATGCTGGTACCGGCAGCTGAGAACTTCCTTAAAGAATTGCAAGCGGCGCAACAGACACTGAAACAGCAGTTAAACGAAGCCAAAACGGAGTACAAGCGAGTTGCTGACCTGCACAAGAAGGAGGGCCCCCCCCTTCAACCGGGAGACCAGGTATGGCTGTCCACCCGCTTCCTCCAGATGCCGGGCAAATGTAGAAAATTACAAGGCAAGAGGGTGGGTCCTTTCGAAATAGAAACTCAAATTAATCCCGTGGCGTACCGACTGAAGCTACCTGACACGTTTAAAATACATCCTGTGTTTCATCGATCCCTCTTAACGAAAGCTGCCCCTTCCAGTGAGTTGCGTCCGGAGGAGCCTCCCAGAGCTCCACTCCTGATAAATGAGCAGCTTGAGTTTGAAGTTGAAGAAATCCTAGATTCCAGGATCAGACGCCACAAGCTGCACTACTTGATTCACTGGAAAGGCTATGGAGTGGCTGACAGATCATGGGAAGATGCAGCTGATGTGCAAGCTCCAGATTTGGTGAAACTTTTCCATCAACATTTTCCCCACCACCCCAAGCCAGACAGGGGGAGGGGGGCACAGCTTGGGAGGGGGGATGGTGTCGAGAGGCAGAGCTGGGGTCCCGGGGGTCCCGGGGAGTTGGGAGAAGAGGATTCAGATGGATGGCAGAGGGAAGGGGGAGGAACTTCCCCCCTTTGGAGTGAAGACGAAACAGAGGAAATGCCAGTGATAGGGTCGCCTAGCAATGGGGAGCCTGAGAGCTCTGGAGTTTCAGAATCCTCCCTGGACATTCCCACGCCCCCCCTTCTCCGCAGCTCAGAGCAAGAGGGAGGGCTGCCCACAGCAGAAAAGCGGTGAGACAGTTTACCAGGCAGTTTACCATCAGCTCCTCCCCTATCCCCCATAGTGGAATCGGAAACTTCAGAAGAGGAGGGGGTGATGCTTCCCGCCTCACCGCGCACACGCAGACAGCTGAAAAGACAGGAGAGAAGGGGGGAAGGCGGGCAGTACCTGAGGGGCAGTTAAGGAGGAGCGAAAGGTTGCGCGCCCGTTTGGCCCCTTCTTAAAGAACAGGCGGGAAGCAGCCCCTTGCTCTGTCAACTTTCTCCCAATGCCGCAGGACCTGTACCCCTGTATTGCTTCATGAGAAGACGCAGTCTTTGCTTGGACATTACCTTAATAAAACACGAATTACTTACAACCTCTGGTCTGGTTCCTGAGTCTCACCCTGGGCCTGACACCGCCCAAGACAGCATCTCGCTTGCACTTGGCTGGCCCATGTGACCATCTCCCTCTCTGAGGCCATGTGGAAGGGGTCCCCCATGGGCATGGCATCTCCTTCCCTCCCTCCATTCCAGAGAGGAAAAGGAGAGATGAGCGAGAGTCTGACATCTCCCTTCTTCTCTCCAGGCCAGCCAGTATTAGCTACACAATGCAGTGACCTTGCTCCACATGTAGGTGACAGGGTAGCGAGGTTTGCAGTCGCTGCCCATGCCAGGAATGTATGCAAAAGAAGATACCCCCCCGCACATTTCCCCTCCCCCATACTTTTTGGCTAATTAGTGGCGAGCTGACAAAGTTTCTGGCTTTGTAGCCCCCTTGCCCTGATCTGTGAGATTTTCACACAGCGACGGACTTTTGTCTTTTCCCCACTCCCCTTTTCTGCTCCCCGCTTCTGTGAGGGAGTTTTCCACTGGGAGTTTTTTCAGGAGCAAAGTTAGTTTGTTCCATTTTCCCGCTCTTGGAGGATTTGTGCTACAACAATCCCCATTTCTCCCTAATGCTCTCATATCTTTGCCAAGCACAGTCCCCTAACGGTTAACCATTGGAAAACAGGCAGGAGAGGGTGCAAGAAACAGGCATGTTTGTGAAATGTGCAGTCAAGCTCTCATACAGTACAAGATGATGATTAATAAAGAGGAAAGACATGGAGAGGAGGGGGAGGGGCTCAGGGGAAAAAGGAATGTGTTTGCAGTGGTGGCGGCAGCAAGGGCAGGAGTGCAAGTGTCGATGGTGTAATTAAATAATAAACCGAAACCCCAAAGTCTGATTTGGGGAAGAGAGCTTGAACGGGGACCAGAGAAGTGCGCTCAGTAAAATAAAATCTCCCCTCCCCTGCTCGAACCCGTTCTTGCAGGCTTTGCAGAAAGGAGCTCATAAAGGAGGGGGAAAGGGAATAAGGGAGGGGGTAAGGGGAGAAAAAAGATAAACCGTTTTGAATTTTATTACAGTGGGCATTTGGAAAGCAGGCTCTGAACATTATCCACAGAGAAAGGAGGTGGGGAGCGAGGGAGGCACAGGTTGCTGCAAGAAGAGTCTGGCGATTGCGTGATGCTGCGAAGTGTTTTGCAGCTTAGGGGGATGCGCACGCACACTCCCTCACTGGCGCTCTAGCGCACAGGGCTCTTCCTTGCAAAGTTTTGCCTGCCATCGCACACCAGGATTTTCCTGCTCCTCTCCACCGCTGCAACCTTGAACTTTGGCAACGTGGTTGACAGTACCATGGTGTATCAACCCGCTAGCAGGTAGCAGCTTCTCCAAAGCAATTGCAAATCTGGGAGAAAACGGTGGGGGAAACGCAACGTGAGGGAAGAAAAGTCTTGTCCCCCCCTTAACTCCCTGGCATTCCATGTAACCCCCACATTCCCGTCTCCTCCCACCCCAATCCACCACGAGCAACTGCGGCAGCACCAAGACCGAGTCGCCGAGAACAAGAGGGTTAAATGCCTCTAGCGCCCCTCAAGCATTGTGCCCTCCTGCCGTGCATACCTGGCTTACCATGTTATGCTGGTCCTGCTCAGAAGCAAGGCCCAATTCTGTACAGAGAAAATACTCTTTATGCTTCCGAAAGCTATATATTTACTGAATTCCTGATGTGGGACAAGCAGGAAAAGAAAACTGTTCTCAGAACTTGAAATGGGGTTTAGGTATTGCCTGGTGGTCACCAAATCTTGTCAATCACAACCCTGACTTCACTTAATGGCTAAAAACCTGAAAGGGCAGGGATTGGAGCACCCAGCACTAACAGAAGTTGCTGGGGGTGACATATTGGTTGATATCTTTTGAACCAGACCACCTAGAAACTTAATTTTTTAAAAATGAAAGCTAAGAGACTGGAGATTAAGGTGACTCACCTGGAGAGGACCCAAAAAAACCAGAATGTCCAGACAAAAACCAGACACCAGGCAACCCTAGCTGTGCTCTATTGGTTGTGAATCTCCAAATCACATGCATTATCTGACACAAAACTCATCTCATTTTTTTTAAAAAAAACCCACATTTGTGACATTTTGGGCCATTTTCAAACCATATTTCAGTGCTTGAGGTTTTCTTTGTGGCATACAGGTCATGCAAACTTCAATTACATTTTTTTCTCTTCTATTATGCCCTCTGTTACCAGATTTCTTCCACTTCTCATACCATGCAGTCAGGATCTGTGTTAGAGAAGACATTAAAACTAAGATGAGATGAGTGATCCACATCAGAATACAAGAAAGAATAATCCAAAACTACCCCTGTGGAGTCCACTATGTAGCTAAAAACATTCAGTAGGTATGGGTCATTCCTGGACTGCAAGGTCATCTTACTAAACCCAGGATGAGGTCACACAAGTCAATGTGGATCAGTAAGGTCACTGATCTGCACTGGGGCAACCAATTTGTAGATGCTATGTCAATTTTTGTTTCTCTTTCATTTTTCTAATCTGAACTACAGTTTACCCCATTTACACATTAGCAAGTCCTCATAAAAAGTATACATTTCTGTGTGCATTTCTCTTAAAATATGCATTTTAGTGTATATAAACCATTTCGGTATGTTATTTTAACTGATATATACATTTTTGTGCGTACTTTGCTTTCATTTGTGCTTTTTTGTACACATTTTTGGTTGGAGAGCTGCCTCACAAAAATTCAGAGAAGCGCACATTTCACAGGATAGCTGTGTTTTGGTTCATGTAGTGGTTCAGGAAGCATGAGGGTTCATTGTTGTTAGTATGTTAGCATGGCTTGCAGGATGCAGGTGAAACTAAAACCATTCCCTGAGTGAGAATATGTGTCAATGTTTTCTATGGGTCCCAAGTAGGGGATGTGTAGAAATCTCCAGTTTTATTCAAACTATTGAACAGTCCCTTATCATTACTCAGAGGTTTTTCCCAAGCAGGAACCTTCACATTTACTTTGAAATTTTGCTTTAGGTGACATTTAGTGCCAACTGCTGTTGCTTTGCTAGTCAAGTGAAGAAAGGAGCAGTTTTCATACTAAGAAGAAGGAAAGGGGGGAACCACCCTGAGAGAATTAAGTGTTGCCCATATCCCCAGAGTAAAATACAAAAAATAATTATCATGCAGAAAGCAGAGTGTATTTGAATTTCTGTGACTGCCTGCCTAGCCATAGGCCAAAGATATCTGGTTTCAATCTGGATTGCTTAGCTAGCCTTAATGAAGTGCTCCTGTGTTAAGCTCCACAAAGTACTCATTGATCCCTTGTTTTCATTCCTCTCCTTTGAAAAGTTGCATTTTTCCTTGTTGTTGTTGCTATTTTCAGCACACCATCACAAACCAAGCCTTCAAGATAAGAAAGTTTCCAACTGCCATTGTTATTGTGCTGCTAACTGAACAATGTTTGCTGTCAGATTTTTTTTAAAAAAAGGTCATTAATTTTCACAGAGTGCCTTTGCTGTCTATACCTCCTGCATACTGATCAAGAATGTAAATTCCTTTCACCAATTCTTGCTAACAAAATGAGCTGGTCACTCTCATTCTACATTGATTCAACTTTCTCTTTCACTGTCTTCAGTGATCAATCATCAAGCAATTTGGGTCATCACTTTGTTTTGTACAGCACCCATGACAGAAAAACCTCAGCAATCAAATCTGCTTTCTTCTACTGCATTTGTATAACCACTATTATGTAATATTACACACTCACATCTTCATCTAACTATGAGTGTATTGCCAGAATACAAACCTAAAGAAAAAGTCTAAAGGGAGGCTGGCTGACCGCTGCAGCACTGCATGTTACCTATATCTTCAGACTAAAACCAGGAGCATCAATGGCTAAGGGAGGACAGACTTCCCTTTCTCTAGGGATCTCTACTAAAACCAGGATGTTGGGTATGAGTAGAGGTAAATTCCAGTGAAATCTCCTCGAGTGAGAAGGCTTTGGGTCTAGTTCATCATCATAACTGAAACTAGGGAGTACTATATTGTTATAGGATTGGGGAGTCGTGATGGATGATGTCTGTGGGTCCCCTCCAAGCCTGTAATCCTGTATCTGGAAGTTGAGATCTGCAGGCTTCTTTGTTTACTTGATGGGCCGATTTACATGCCAAAGGATATGGTCCAGAGCAATCCTGTTGCTATAGGAACTCTGGCAGGATAATAATTCCCCCCTCCCATCCTGGGGCCAGGAGGTGGTCTATGTGTGTAGAGTTAGACTGAAGTGAAATTGGAAGCTGGAAAGAGACAGACAAGCTTGTTCTGTGCTGAACCCGAAGTTATGGCTTGGAAGATTCCCCATGAAGCCTAATAGGGAAGCAAGATCCGTTGTACTGTTAATGCTGAGAACCTCTCCATCTTATGCTTAGGTTGAATATATGTGCAAATAAACCATATATCATAAAGATACCACAGTCTTCACTTACCTTCATTCCATGGAAACCAAAACCTGGCTAAGCACAGGAACACCTGGAAGTCTTGCACTGCTCAGAAATTGGGGTGTGCACAACAATAGCTTTTTTTAAAAAAAGTTTTTAAAGTTGTTTTGTTTCAATGTATTTTAATGTCTGTTTTTATGATGTTTTAAAGTGTTTTTAGTGCTTTTGTTTGCCGCGCTGGGCTCCCACTGGGCAGGATATAAATCAAATAATAAATAAATAAATACAAACAATATGCAATGTTCTCTCCTCTCTCTCTCTCTCTGGGTGTGAGGTATGAACGGAGCCAGTGAGAGGGCAATCATTTAGCACAGGGGTGGAGTGCCTACATCCCTCTGATATTGTTGGACTACAACTTTCATCATTTCTGACCATTGGCCATGCTGGCTAGGGCTGATGGGAGTAGGAGTCCAACAACATATAGGTGGCCACAGATTGCCCACCCTCCATTTATCAGATCAGTAAAATATACTGATCGCAATATACATTTATTTGCTAGATATATTTCATTTGTGGGGGGTTTTCCGGCATCTTCAGGGAAAGAGTTATTCCAATAGATGTTTTCAGAATCAATATAGCACTGGGTAATTTAGTTGGATTAAAAACTATAAATTATACCACAAAAATGAACAGGCTGCATTGTCAACTTCATTTCCTGTGCACTTACAATTAGTGATTAATCTGACCTGCAGTTTCCCTAAGTAATGAAGGACCTCATTCATTGTTGTATATTAATGTGGAAACAGTTCTCCAGAACTTAATTATGTGATGTGATAGATCACGTACAAATAATTACACTTTAGTTTCTCACAGTGGCACAACATATAACAAGCCTGAATACATTATTTTTTGAAAGAGTATGTTTCCATCCTGATAAATGACTTTCCTGTAGCAGTTGCAGTCAATAAGAGCACAGCAGCTAGCAGAAATGTCCATTAACACAAGCTAATGATTGATACGGTTGCTTTCAGTGGTAAGTCTGCCCCTAGTAATCCATTCCCAGGTAAGAGTATTCACACAACAAATTTTTGCTTTAGTAAATGACCCATGAGATGGTCACTCATGGGATAATGATCGCCCATAACTTGAGGTTATTAAAGCCACTATCAGTGTAAACTAGGAGCCACTTCCCAACATTACCTTAGCAGCAAAAGATCTCATGAGTGTGTAGTTCCCACACTTCTCCAGTAATATTGGAAGCCCCAAAATGACATGGTCCAGATAATAACTTGGCTTTCCACCAGATCTCACAAATCTCCAGTTGTTGTGACACAGTTCTCAACAGTTTAAAATGCACCAAAATACATATTTTAAACATGTCTTTTGATGGAGAATGCACGTATATGTTGATTAAAATACATATTTAATGATGTCTTTTGAGATGAATTCACATTTTCTTTCTTTTTACCCATAATTCCATTTTCCCATTAATCTGCTGGCTGAGGCCATCTCGGCTGTGGTATTGGAGGGGCCCAGAATGATAGTCCTGGGTGATTTCAGTGTCCATGCTGAGTCTGCCTCTAGTGTTCCAGCTCGGGACTTCATGGCCTGTATAATGACCATGGGGCTGTCTCAAGTTGTCACCGGTCTAACATATAGGGCAAGGCACACCCTTGACTTGGGTTTTGCTCCAGTTGGAGGAAGGGGTGGTCTGGAAATGGGGTGGTGGATGTCACCCCATTGTCATAGACCATTTCTTGGTGAAGATGAGACTTATGGCTCCGATCCTTCCCTGCAAGGGTGGTCGACAGATTAAGATAGTCCGCCCCGGAGACTAATGGCATCCACTGGATTTCTGAATGCCCTGGGAGAATTTCCAGTAGACAGAACAGGTGACACTGTTAAAGCCCTTGTCATGCTGTGGAACAGTGAGGCGCATCAGGCTCTTAACATGGTTGCTCCCGAGCACCTTCTCTGGCACTGTGCAGCCCGGTTTGCAGCTTGGTACAGCCGTGAGCTAAGGGCAATGAAAGAGGCTGGACGATGGCTAGAGCTCAAGTGGCGAAAGACATGGTGTGAGGCTGATTGGGCACAAGTAAAACATCATAACCATGCCTACTGTGCAGCAGTGAGGGCAATTAAGAAGGCCCACTTCTCTGCCACCATCAAGCAGCAACCCTGTTATTCTTACTTGATCTCTCGGTGGCTTTTGATACCATTGACCATGGTATCCTTCTAGGCCAACTTAGTGAGATGGGTATCAGAGGCAATGTACAGTGGTTCCGATCCTATCTTCAAGGTCGTTTGCAGAGAATAACATTGGGTGATTGTCTTTCAGCCCCCTGGCAGTTGTGCTGTGGGGTACCATCTTGTCCCCCATGCTGTTTAACATCTTGGTGGTGGGCTGGATGATGGCCATTAAACTGAGTCTGTATCCTAGCAAGACGGAGGTGCTGTGGGTTGATGGTCCCCAAGTTCAGATAATTGGTCAGTTGCCTGCTTTGGATGGGGTCGTACTCCTTCTGAAAAAGCAGTCTGGGGTGCTCCTGGATCCATCTTTGTCGCTAGAAGCCCAGGTGACCTCAGTTGCTAGGAGTGCCTTTTACTAGCTTCGGTTCCTGCAGCTCTTTCTGGACCAGAATAGCCTGACCACTGTTGTCCACACACTGGTATCCTCCAGGCTGGATTACTGTAATGTGCTCTATGTGGGACTGCCCTTGAGGTTGGTCCGGAAGCTGCAGCTGGTGCAAAATGTGGTGGTGAGTCTACTCACTGGGGCAGGGTATCACCAACATGTCACCCCACTGCTGAAAGAATTGCACTGGCTGCCCACAGGCAAAGTTCAAGGTTCTAGTTTTGGTGTACAAAGCCCTTTTATACAGCTTTGGACCAGGATACCTGAAAGACCGTCTTATCCCTTATATTCCCAGTCGATCACTGTGCTCTGCAGGTGAGGGCCTCCTGCAGATATTATCTTATCAGGAGGTCTGTTCTGCACAACATAGGAAACAGACCTTTAGTGTGGTGGCACTGAACGTTTGGAATTCCCTCCCATTAAATACTAGACAAGAGAGCCAGTGTGGTGTAGAAAGCCAATGTGGTATGGTAGTTAAGGTGCTGGACTATGACCTGGGAGACCAGGGTTCGAATTCCCACACAGCCATGAAGTCACTGCCTCTCAGCCTCAGAGGAAGGCAATGGTAAACCGCCTCTGAATACTGCTTACCATGAAAACCCCACAAATTGGAATTGACTTGAAGGCAGTCCATTTCCATTTCCAAATACCAGATAGGTGCCATCTCTATTATCTTTTCGGCACGTACTGAAGAGCTTCCTCTTTCAACAAGTCTTGTAAGTTGAGACCTTATCCCAATCTGCGTCTGTGCTGGAATTGCTTTTTAATATGTTTTTAAACATTTTTTAAAAAAGCAGTAAGTTTTTAGACATTTTTAAAGATGTTTTTAAACCTTTTTAAGAAATGTTTTAAAGATGTTTTGTTTTAATATATTTTAAAGTCTGCTTTTATGATGTTTTAACGTGTTTTTAGTGCTTTTGTTTGCCACCCTTGGCTCCCACTGGGAGGAAGAGCGGGATATAAATAAAATAATAAATAAAATAATTAAAAAATTAAATTTCTCTCAAGATACATCTTTAAGTATGTATTTTAATGATTATATGCATACATTCTCCCTCAAATGAATTATTTAAAATGTGTATTCTAATGCATTAAAACTTAACAACTATATCAGAATAACTGGAGATTTGTGAGATCTGATGGGAAGCCAAACTCTTCTCCAGATTATGTCATTTTGTGTAGGAATGTGCAAAGATTGAATTCCTCAAACATTCCTACTTTACCCACATGTTGAGAGGCTTCTGGTAATACTGCAGCAGCATGTGAAGGGCACTCAATGCAGTGGTCGTACCTATGCTATCAGCCAAATAACCTCCCATATGAAATGTGTTTTTAGCACCATCCATTCCAACAGCATAACATAAAAATAAGCTTTCATATCACTTTCATTGCTGTTGACTTAATATCTTGCTCCTAAAGAGATCTCATTATTGGCAATAAGTCGTCTATGCCTGCCTTCACTCTCCTAAAGCTGGAAACCTCATGGGGGTATACCTGTCCAGCTTCTACTACTTCTCCATCCCCTTAGATCCACACCACTTTCACCTCTTCATTCCCATCCCTATTCAGCTCCTATACACTCCATTGTCCTGTTGCAATGCAGCCTGGGGTAACTGGATCCATAGCCATTAGGGATTAACTAGCAACCAATTATCTACACAAGAATCTGATGGAGTCCAGTTATGTCAGAGGACTTTACCAAGTCCATTTTTGCATGTTTTGATTGCCTTTCTCTCATATGCATAACAACATGTGTTAACATTACATGATGGATCCTGATCTAAATAAGTTGTTGAATACACCCACCCACAAATACAGAGAAAGTATCTCTTATTAAAAAAAAAAAATACAGATCGCCACTTGCTTGTTGAAATACTGAGCTAACACATTGGATGAAAACCTGAAAGGTAAACCAATAGTATCTAAAAGTCCTGTTTTAACTGATGCCATATATTGAAGCAGGACTGCCTTTACATGATCTTATCTAATAGTATGAAATCTTTGAACAGTTCCTTAATGCAATAATGGATTTGAACTTGCTGTGCTTATGTCAGTAGCTGACCTGCATTTAAGCCAATCTTTGTCGCAGCTGAAAATGTGACCTGTTTCCATTTCAGAAAGTGGATTGAAAACACTGGGTTGAATCTAATGCTTCCATTTCTTCTGTTTATGCCATGAATTCCCTCTCAGAAGGACTCCACAATACTACCTCTATCTTTCAAATACCTTCTCAAAACTGACCTTTTCCCCAAATTACCTTTGGCATAAACTCCTAGACCCCACCTCCCACTGTGACTGTAACTGAAATAAAATAACCGCACTCAATTTCCCTTATTCACACCACCTCTAACCTCTATGTCTCTTCCCTTACAATACTGACCTCCTCATGTCATTTTCTAGATTGTATGATTCTTGGAGCAGAACCCTGGCCTTTCATTCATTGTATGTAACAAATGTCAATGTACTTAAACATGTTTAACTTTGCTGGATCACATTCCTCATTTGCACTCGAGACATGACATGACAGCATGAACACACGAACTTACTTTATGCTTAGAGACACCACTGGACTGTCTAGCTCGGTATTGTCAACTCTGACCAGGTGCAGCTTTCCAAAGTTTCAAGCAGGAGCATATCCCAGTCCTATCTGGAGATACTGAGGATTGAACCGCAGAGCTCTTGTATGCAAATATGTGGTCTATGGTGCATCTCTGCCCTACCCCATCCTTTGGACCAGTGTCTCTATACCTCCATCAAGTCCAGGTGTAGAGATTGTTTCCTCTTCAATGATAAGGAAAGAGTTCTATCTGGCGGAGAAGTGGGAATAAATCTAGTAGTAGTTAACATTGCAACAGCCCAGCTCCCTCCCTTCCTTAAGGTGTTAAGTGCCCCCTTCCTGAAGTATATGGCCATCTTTTTAGTGGCTGCTTAAAAGGCACCTGTTAGTCAGAGCCCACCTGGGTCTAGAGACCTTAAAAGCTGTAATATTGCCATCATCCCATTGTCCTTCACCATCTCTCTCAACATCCAAGATGCTATGTTACTCACAGGGAGACCGGAAGCCTGTTTGTAAGTAGCTACGGTAAAACAGAAAAAATTGAAATGTTTATTTTCCTTCAGTGCACTTTTTTTCTTTTTTCTTTAACTTTCTTGCATGCATTTGTGCCAGACTCAAAGGGATATTTCCTCCAGATGTCCCTAGACCATTTGACGTTCTGCCGCATACATGAATCAGTGGGGCTTTGATTAAGATAAGCCAGCTGCCCTGCACCCCAGGGAGGGACCGGTGAGGACAGAATGATCCCTCATCCCCATTAACTAAAATTAAACACTCAGAGCCTTGACAACTGTCCTTACCTCAAAGTTAGATGAAAGGGATAGCTGGTGGTAGCAAGCTTCAGTTTTGAGAGACTGGAGTTACTCCAGTTCCCAGGCACAAAGGCAGAGGGGGGGGGTTTGTAGTGTCTCTGTTACATGCTCTGTCACTGAGCTATGGCCCTTCAAATAAGACTTTTCAGTCTATGCCTGATTTATTATTATTATTATTATATTAATATTAACAACAACAAAACAACAACAATAATAATAATATCCTGTTAACACTTCAGCTGTGTGAACTTATCAACTGGCAACTTTATTCCTATATAAGGCTTCAGTTTGATTTTTCTCAGTGAGCAGCCTTTATCCATTGACACCTGTTGATGAATGAAAATTATTATTGGCCCACAGCAATTGGAATTGCAACCTTTTGGGTTGCATTCAGATGCACAGGAGCATCTAATAACATTCATCAGAGTTCATAGTATTGGTGTTTCCCTGAAAGAAAAAAAATCTACAAGAAAGCTGAGGCAATGGGGGGGGGGGTCAGTTACCATTCATTCATATTCTCCAATTGTTGAAGAAGTAATGAAACAAGTTTCAGTCCTGGAGATCTTGTCCTGTGTTTATTTGATAATTGTTGTATTTACTGTTCTGTTGTTTACATGTGCTGTATTATATGGATATTTCAGTGAAGTGTATATACTAAACTGTATTTGTCATTATTTTGTTATCATTCAGTAGTCTTGGTCTGTTTTGTCCAATTATGTAATATTATTCTTCATTCGGTTCCTGTGACTTTTCTTTTTTTATTGTGCAGAAAATATAGTAACACAGGTACCAGGTGAGCCTCCACAGGTAAAGCATTGGGTTCCAACACCCAGATGGCTCTTTGGCAATGCAAATTAGCATTTAAACATGCATTTTGAATTTGGGGGGGAGAAAAAGTCTTTAAGAAAATTTGCCAGCATTTTAGTGTGAATTTCTCCTAATATACACATTTTGCATGCAATTTTGCCTAATATAATGCAGTTTTGCATTTTATTTTTATTGATATGCACATTTTAAAGCACACTTTACCCTAATATATTCATTTTTGTACACATTACGCGGCTGGAGAACTACACTGGAAAATTCAGAGTTGTGTAAATTTTGAAGGATGGCTGTGTTTCAGTTTGTGTATTGTTTTAGAAAGTGTAGGTGTGAACTGAATTGAATTTTCCCTCCCATCCATAAGTCTGCAATCCTATACATACCTGGAAGTATGCCCCACTGAACTCAATGGGACTTAATTCTGTATAGTTATATATAGGGTTGCACTGTTAATGTATGAGAAAGCAATGCTACAAATGCACACAGTAATAGTTGGTCTACAACAGAGGTGGGGAACCTTTGGTCCTCCAGATATTTCTGAACTACAACTCCCATCAGCCACAGTGAGCAAATGGCCAGGAATGATGGGAGTTGTAGTTCAGCAATGTCTGGAGGATAAAAGATTCCCTACGCCTGGTCTACAGTCAAGTAAGCACTGGAATAAAACAACAGAGCAGCATGTAGCCAATATTGTATCAAACAGACAGTGTCAGTAAGTAGTAAAAAAAAAAAAGCTCTATTTCATTCATATTTATAAACATATAAAATCAGCTTTTGTGAGAAGAGAGTCTGAAAGTCGGATAAGGGAAAGTGGCAGTCTTGGAGGCATAAACATGAAAAGGATTTGGGCGGACTGATAGGGGAGGTTCAGCAGAGTGTGAGAAATCATTCAAGATTGTTTAGAGCCTAAGTGGCCTTAGGCCATGGCTATAAGAGACCCAAGGGCCTTAGGAAACAGCTGAAATGGCTGAGATCATGGGATGAAGCAAAGGGGGGGAATTCAATAGGCTCCTCTTTGTTTTAGGCATCTGAGGCTAGGAAGTTGAATCTCACTGCATAAATACCAAGAAAAACTGTGTAGGGGAGCATGCAACCAGCATGTAATTGTACCATTAGGGAATACCAAGTACAGAAGATACTGTTAGTATAGCAAAATATCTGCTTTGCTTTATAGGAGCACTATACTGTGTTCCTATGTTTTAAATGGCCAGTTTAGTGTGAAATTAGATGTGACATTTGCAGAGCAGTGGGGCTGAAAATACCCTCACTGCCTTTCATCCAAAGGGACAATAAAAGTTCAACAAATACAATAAATTAATCAAACCAATATAATTTAGCAAAATCCCACCAATCACACTGGATATACATTTGTGAGCTGCATTTATGCTCTTACCACAGGTGCATACCACAGATCCCCAGCATTCCACTTCTCACTTGGAAGCCAGGTTAACTCGCATCCCCACCACACCCCACTACACCCACTGCTCCAATCTCTCACCTAGGAGCAAACCCATTCATAAACAATCACCCAGAGGGTGTGCCCTGATCTTCATCACACTCCATAGGATCAGGGCTGACAAGAATACAAATTACTGGGGCCTGGCAGTCCAGAAGGGAGCTTGGGGGCTGACTATGTTGCATATGTTTTTGTCTTTCTTGGTAGTATCATTATTTGTTTATTGTTTTTGACATCCATTGTAAAATCGGTGAATTTCAAAGAAAATAATGATATACAAAATTCTGTCAGTTATCGGCCAATATAGACTCTAATCAATCTAATTACATATTAAGAATATGATTATATTTTAATGTAATTCTTAACAAAATATATTTTGCGAGTATTTACTGCAATGTGAATTACAATAATGTATATGATTTTGATTTAAGTTTTTTTATATGTTCTTTACGTTTTTATTTTCATATGTTCTTGAAGAATAAATGTTTTCTTTTCCTATTCCATGTTCCATTTGTATACCAGGCAGGGCATATTTGGGTTTCTTTGCACATCAATAAAAATCCTGTGTAAAGATTTTTAGCTGCTCCGCCCTTGCTGGGGGGCCCCCAATTTTTTTTTTCACTGGGGCCCGAACCTGCTCTCGGCAGCCCTGCATAGGATCAACCCAAAGTGAACATTGGCTCATCCAGCAGGCTGCTGCTCTTCAGGTACATGTCAAGCAGAAAAGGCTGGGGAGGGTAAAGTGGTACCCACCTCGCAACCAGCAATAGTCCTGTTACTGCTACCGGCTTAATCTCTGAGCCCACAGCAGCCTCCCAGCCCCTAGAAAACAGCATTAGCTGTGTGTTTTTCTTTCCAGTAGACATTGATCTAGCACTCTGTAGCCTCTCCAACTGCCCACACATCCTGATCTGAAAAAGCCCCATGGTGTGAATTACCTTATGATCTCTTACCCCTGGGCTTTAACTGAAATGTGGACACCCAGGAAAGCTGCAGAGGACAGACTACTAGTGAGATTCATTGTAGATTGAAAGAAACAACAGTCACAAACACCTCTCAACCCCTCAAAAGTAAGGTGAGGAGACAAAAATCCTGCACCCCACCCATGAGAATTTTGGATGCCATTTCTTTTCTCATTAATTGATGGAGAATGATCGGGAAAAGTGTGGGAGAAATCTGCAGCATAGCACAAATGTAAACACAGCCCCATGTTACTAAATGAAAAGAGTTAGAATCCTAAATTATGGGGCACAAACAGTGACAGCAAATACTTCTGACAACACATGTTGAAATGAAAAATCCTAGTGACTTGCAGCAGGATCCTTGTTTCCCATTCCAATTGTCTTTCATAAAGACAGGTGTTCAGGTTATCACATTATGAGCACAAGAAATCCAACTGTGCAATCAAACTCAGACTGGATTCAGTCTTCAACATCAATATTGCAAAATTCATCAAGCTTGAGCTCCAGTGGTTTTTCATGAACTTACAGAGAGGGCCAAGTTGAAGAGACCCTGAATGATGAAGAGAAAGAATGAGTGGATAAAAAGAAGATTAGCAAGATCAGAATGACAAGTGGAAAGTTCAAGGCTTCCAACAACGTATTAACCACAGTCTTGAAGATCGAAAGCAACAGACAGTGCAGGGTCAAGACAGTCAAATGGAAAGGGATGCATGGAATGAGATGTGAAGAATGAACTGAGATATAAAGGTATATAAACAGAGCTAAGAACAACTCACAAGAGCTCAGAGAAAGAAGGAGATAGTGATGACAGTATTCGGGGAGCTTTGAGAAAACAAATGAAAAAGAGAAAAGAGAGACAGGGGACATAAAAGAATTCAAAAGGTGATTTTCTCCCTGTAAGTTGGAAAGGTAAGTCAATTTTGAACAACTTTGCTATCAGAGTTTCTTTAGAGGACAAATGCACTGTAGGAACAATGTACTGCACAACCCTCATCTAAATTCATGGGACTGCGCAGAAACATAGGAAGCTGCATTATACAGAGACAGACCATTGGTCCATCTAGCTTAGTCTGTTTACACTGATTGGCAGCAGCTCTCCAAGGTTTCAGGCAGTGGACCTTCCTAGCCCTACCCGGAAGCGCTGGGGGATTGACCCTGGGACCTTCTGCATGCAGTGCAGATGCTCTACCACTAAGTTAGTCCTTCCCAGTATGTTCCATTCATTTCAATAAAGCTTTTACAGCAGAACCTCCTGTGCATGTGCGCACACACAGAGGTAGGACAGATGTTTGCTATTGCAGTATTTTCCACAGAGCAATTAAATTTCTTAAATAATATATTTCTGTTTCTGCTGGGTTGAATTGTGTGTCTGTGCTATTCCTTGCTTAACGGCAGTTCAACCTTGTAAAAAATAATATGGGCCTCCAGTGTATGCAGTGTTAGTGAGAGTCCAAGTTATCCATCAGATAAGAACGGATGAGCTTTTATAATACTGGCAGCTGCTTGGGTTTGTTCTCCTCTTGAGAATGCAGGAGATGTGCTAGGATATAACTGACAGCCTGGTTTTTTATTATTATTATTACTTCCTGTAAGAGAAAGAGGACAGTTGCGTAAAAAATCATCTTAAATGCTCAGTGATTCTGCATTTATTTGCTATTTGTCAGATCTGGGGATAGCATTTACTATTTACAAACAAGAAAGTTAAACACTACTTTTTAAAAGAGATCCATACTTCTGTGTATGTGTGTCTTTGTATCCCAAATGAGAACAATATTGCCAATTGTCACTTGATTTTTTTTTAACCTCATAACAGAATTAATGTTGATCAGATGAAAGGACTCTTGTAGGGTCAATTTTCTTCAAGGAGCAAGGAGAGTCTTATGAGATGTAGAAGCCTGGATTTTGAACAATTGTGTATTACGACAAAATCCCCCCTCATCCCTCCTTGTGGGAAATTGCTGCAGATGATGAAGACAAGCCTATGACAATATTCAATGTCTTTCTCTCTGTGCTCTGCACTGGCATTTTATTCAGACATTTGTCAGCTCTTGCCTACCCAATACCCTTTTTTTAAAAAGGTCTTTTGTCATAAAGAAATACCACATTGAAAACAAAAATAACTTTCTAAACAGAAAAATGCAACTTGAGGTGCTTTCCTCAATGTTTAGACTGTCATTTTGTTTTAGTTTGTTTTAGTTTGCTGAGATTAAATAACTTTGGGCTGCCAAGGAACCAATTTGAAATTTGAGCTCACATTTGAAAGCAAGGGGTAAATTTTTATCTTGCTGAAACAGAGGTTTCTATGCACAACCCTTATTAACGTTAATGAGATTTTCATGGAAGATCTTCTGCGAAGTTGAAAAGTTACTCCCAATTAGAGAATAAAAAGAGGATGAGAAGATGTTCAAAGTCCCTTTTGAGGGGAAGTGGCTGAGATGCTGATCTGAAGATTTTTATTGTTATTCTTATAAAACAGCAAATTAGATAGGGATGTATCTTTGACAATTTTGACTTTCTTTACTAAAATAGGACATCCAGTATACAGGTTGCATATGGTTGAAGATGATATGTGATTCACAGTGCAATCTTATATATGTCTACTCAGAAGTAATATCCATTGAGTTTAATTGGCCTTACTCCCATGTAGGATGCACACTTAGCTGAAAGTAAGTCTAGTCTAACACAGTGGCACTTATTTCTGATTAAAAATGTTTATGATTGCACTGTAAGCCGTTATGTATAGAGTTGTATCAAACTATGTCTCTCCACTGATGGAAGGCGCTTTGATTCAGCAGAGGGGTTTAGGAGCTGAAAGTGGGGAAAGGTGATTTTTGCACATCCCCCCCTTTTGCAAATCTCATCCCTGTGCCACCAATAGGGATGGAATAATATGTTTGTTCCAGTTTCTCTCAGTTTCTCATTTCCCCAGATTTCTCATTAGGTACAGTTCTCCACATTTCTGCACCAGTCTGTGATTCTCGAGAGAGAAGAGTAGTAATGACTTTGGGAGAGCCCAGAGTGCATAACAACGAACAACTTTGATGGTCTATCTGTCAGGAGGAACCTCTCTATGGTTATCAGTGATGAGCCCTGAGCAGAGGGTAAGCACTGTTGAGGCTTACTTCTGAGTAAATAAGGACTGGGTAGTTGTCTGAGGCTGCAGAAGGCACGCACACACTTCCACTAAAAATTGCATTTCATAAATACTTTGAATACCCCACGCTCTTCCCGCTTCAGTGTCCAATTGACAAGAAACAATTAAAAAAAAACTCCCCTTCTCCATTGACAATACTCCAGAGGGAGTAAACATGCAGATTTGGGGGCAGGGCCACAAGGAAACAGCTGTTATGAGCATGGGGGTTGGGATGGATGATTTCTGTGAATCACCTTTCCAGCCTCTGGTTTGGAATCCTGTGCCTTGGAATGAGGAACTCTCTGCTGGTCAAATGACTCTTTTGTTACCCAAATAGATTGGCCAGGTAAGATAATGGGCCGATCAGTTGCCTAGCAATGGTGAATGGTGCAGGGAGATCCCTTTTGTCATTGAAACTCTTCAGGAGAGCCTTCCCCCCCTCCTGGAGCCCAGGAGAGTTTTTTGTGCTTGTAGTTTTGAGTTTTGTTGAGAGAAGGGCTGGGGCTGCAGGGAGGCAGAGAGACTAGCTCTCTGCACCATGGCGTTTTGGGTGCCTCCTGTAACCTCGATGGGAAAGCTGAATATTGGACTGCTGATGCATTGAACCCCCTCCATCCTTGAGCTCAGGTTGGAATGTGTGTAAATAAATAAACCATATTTCATAAAGACACCACAGTCTCCGCTGACCTTCTTCCCCAAAGAATCCAAACCCCGGAGGGGTGCAGGGACCCCCGAGATCTCACCGCTCGGAGATTGGGGGAGGCGCGCAACACAGCAATACTAACCCTTTTCAGAGGAATGCCATGGGAATTGAAAGTTTAAAAAAATGCATTGGAAGCTGGAGAATGTAAACCTTCCAAAGCCATAGCAATGGCAAAAGGTGTGTAATTACTATGAAGTTAAGCTCCTGTGTGAACCAGACCATACATATTTTGTATGCATTTTTGTGTGATATACATTTTTGCAACCAGTTTCCCCTAAAATGATGATTTTTATGTTATTTCCACTAATATATGCACTTTATGCAGATTTTCTCATAATAGAAGCATTTTTGAACACATTACTTGGTTGGAGAACTGCATCAAAAATTTTGGGGAAGTGCAAATTTCAAACAATAGCTGTGTTTTGGTTTTGATATTGTTTCAAAAAGGGCAAATTAGGTAGGTTTACATTAGAATTTGAACTGAATCAAATCTCTCTCCCCCCCATCCCTAGCCACCCACCACACTGTTCCAAAGGATCTTCCAGTCCTCTTGAACAGATGGGGGCTGTAGATGGAAAGGGAAATCAGTGAAAATCACCTCCCTGCTTTCTGCTAAGTGAAGCCTCCATTGGTTTGAAAATCCTTCCACCTGAAGAAGAATGCAATCAGATGCAACCCATACTTGTTTACTTCAGGCATTTTGATCCCAATTCTCAAGCTTCAGGTCGTTCACAATATGCATAAAATAAAAAGATTATAAAACAAGGATAAACTGACATACCAAGGCTGCAGTCCTATACACACTTACCTAGGAGTAAGTCCCACTGAATTCAGTAAGATATATATCCAAGTAAACAAAACCAACAGCTGGTATAGCACAGTGGGGAGGAGAGCCTGGCTGGGAGTCCAGAGTCGGTGAGTTCAAATCCCCACTCGTGTCTCCTGGGTGTAAAGGGCCAGCTAAAGATCACCCCCACAGTGAGTGGCTCAGGGGTTACGAGCCCTGCCACCTGTGCAGCCGTGGGCAAGCTGCACAGTCCCAAGGAGCCCAGTTTTTTCCCCCAGCTGGCAGTTGTGGACAAGGAAGGGGCTGGCTTGTGCAGCTGTGGCAAGCTGAGCAGGTCCTAGCCAGCTGGGGAGGACTAGCCTCAGAGGGAGGCAATGGTAAACCCCCTCTGCATACCACTTACCATGAAATCCCTATTCATAGGGTCGCCATAAGTTGGGATCGACTTGAAGGCAGTTCATTTCCATTATCCGAACAAAATCAAAACAGAGGAAAAGGTCCCCAAAATATGGAAAAGCAATAAACAAAATCAGAGGAACCCCCAAAGCAGTGGAAATTGTGTATAAAAATGATTAATGAAATAGCAAGATTACTACCACATGTGAAGTAAACATATATGTGGGGATAAGTGGTAGCCAATGTTGTGTAACAGTTAGAACCATGGCTACAGCTCATGGTTGATGAGGAGTGAGCTGAACCACAAGCCTGGGTTTGGACAACATGCTAAGCTAAACCTTGGGTTAGTTCAGCATGGCAGCAAAAAAGTCTGGGGAGGAGCAAAGAGGCAGTGAGCTCCTCTTGTGGGGGCCCACACACTTGCACAGTCCTGCTAAACCATAGTTTGGTTACTATGACATGTGAACCAGGCTATTGCATTTTGGGGTAAGTATTATGCCACAGGTTGATGAACTTCTACTGTATTTATGCTGTTATTAGTTATCCCCTTATGCTATTTTTTTAAAAAGAGAGAGGGACCTTCTGAGAAAGCACCCACCCTACAAGACCTTTCCTTTCTGAAGTAAGGCAAGTGGCACCGACAAATAGGTGGAGAAAAAAAATGTAGGGAAAGGGCTAAGCTAAGCAACTACAAACCCAATCTCCACCTCTCAAAAGCAGCTTTGCCCCCCCTGTAAAAATAAGATACCATTACACACGGTTGCATGCAAGGCATAGCTTTTGCTGTTGAGGATGCTACTATTGACTGCTTAACTGAATATCGTTTGATGTAGTTCGGTGTTACTGTGTTTTATTGCATTGTATTCAGATTGGTAAGTCACTTTGAAAGCCTTCAAAAACATACAAAAATGAATACATGCCTTCTTAGTTTATGTTTTATGCTTTTAAAAGGCACCTTAACAGAGGGAAGTTCTCTCCCTAAAAACAGAAGAAAGCCACATACATTAGAAATGAGAAAACACAAAACATCCTTCAAAGCATATAAACAGAAGCATTATCGTAACACCAGCATAACATCCTACTTGTTAGTTTTTTCTTTCATCAACTCCCAAATACATTCTTGAAGGCTACAAGAAAAGCACTCCAGTGAACTGGGAGTCGATCACGGGACCTACAGTAAAGTCTCTGCTGCCTCCTGAAGCTGCCCTGATGGTACATGAAGCAGGGTCCTAAATATATTCTTTCTTGGCATGGGGAAAATGCAAGACAACCGGTAGTCTTTCTTGTACAAAAGTCCCAGGCAGTGGAGGCTTATGGAATCTAGACCTTAGGGGAGGCACCTAAGAAGTCATGCAGGTGGAGCTATTCAAATTCAATCACTGAACATCCCGAACACACTTACTAGGGATTAAGCCTTCCACGATGAATACAGTGGGAGTTAATTCTGAGTAAACATACAAAGAATTGCATGGTACTGATCTGAGGATATAAGATATTACAAGTTGTATTTTACATATTTTTCCAAGCACCACTTTGTGCAAAGGTTTGCATGGCAGTGATTTTCATACCCGTAGGGTTTTTGGTTTTTTCAGAACTCAGAATCACCCAGCAAAACTAAAGAACAGTAGATTAAGAGAAAATATTTCTTTCAGACTGCACATCATGTGGTATTGGCAACTAATAGGGCCGGCGCCAGAGGGTGGCCAGCTTGGGCCCCGGCCAAGGGCCCCTGCAGCCTAGCAGGCCCCTGGAGGGCCCCTCCTTAGGGTGGGAGGGTGGATCTCTTGTTCTGTGACCCATGGCAGTGTCAGATCCTACAACCTGACCCTGCCATCACCCAAGATGGTGGTGGGGACTTCCCTAATGGGCTGATAACCCTGCTGCCCTCTTGGTTGATGGCAGGCATGCATGCACATCATTCACATGACACGAGAGCTAGGTAGGGGCATGGCAGGCTTATTAGCCCTGCACTGCCTGTGTCAGAGGGTGTTGGACTATGGTGCTGCGGGTCCGGGGCAGGCAAGTGCCCAAGGGCTCAGTCATGTCTGGCCCTGGCCCTGGCTACTAATTTTGACACCTTTTAAAAGGTGATTAGACAAAACAGGTTTTGAGGCCAAAAGCTCTTTTCTGTTGTTGGTCTCCTCAACTTCAGCATTTTCAGAGGTAGATTGCCTCTGGACCTGGAGGCTCTATACAGCAATCAATTGGCAGATACATTTCTTTCTTCGGGTTCAGAGGCAGTCCAATTCTGAATATGCTGAAGGAAACAAACAATATAAAAGCATTACTGGCCTCAAACCCTGCTTGTGGGCTTCATGATGCATCAGTGATTCCAACTACCTCTCCCCACTTTAAAGAATATATTGCTTCTTTCTAGCTTGTTGATATATTGCCAAATGCCTAGCCCTGGCTGGCAAGAGACAAGTAAGTTTCAGATTTCAAAAGGATAATGAACACGCTGGTGGTGAAGAAGTTAAATGGTTTATTGAAGCAAGCTGGTTATACTGAACTGTTGTTTGTAGGCAATAAAACACTAAAACAAAAGTAATGGCTAATGGGTCCCTGCCTCTCCCTCCTGCCTCTGCTCTTATCTCATGTGTATCTCACTGGCTGGAAGCCGCAGTGAGGATCTCTTGTCTGGAAGGAGTTACAGCTCTTGAGACTTCTCAATGTTATCTTGGGGCTACCAAAAAAACCCCTAAGGCTTTCAAAACCTCTGGAGGCTTGGTTTGATGCTCCCTTGATGGTGCTTTGAGGCTTTTTCAGCCCCTTTGAGGCTTAAACTCCCTGATCTAGGGGTCCTGTATTTATACCCAAAAGACCTTCTGGAAGGGGGTGCCTTATATGTTTAGATCATTGTCTTCCCAGGATCCAGGTTGCTGGTTTCTCCTTTAGGTGATTTTTGTTGATCTCTCTTGACCCTGCATGTGCTACAGTTGTGACATGTATTCCCAGCTGTCACTCATGCCCTCCCTTGATGAGCTAATGGGCATAACTGCCATCTTCTGACTATCCAGAGTCTTGTTTACACAAGCAGGGTGAGAACATTCGTAAACCAATTACGCTCACTGTCCCTTTTAAGCTTAGGAAAGCCATAAACCAAGCCCACCTGGAAGAGCAGGGGTGTGAGACAAGCTGGATTGTTTTGGTTAACTGAATGACTTTCCCAAGTTCTGTTTTTGAACACAGAGAGAGTGAAAAAGCTTCTTTCTTAGCTTATTACAGCCAATGTCAGAAAGCCTGTGCTTTAAGCTCTTCAAACTCTAATACTGTGACAGTAAGCAAAAGCAGTAAGCACCCCAATAAATCAGGGGTATGAGACATGAATTATAGGACAAAGGCCATGCACATGGCATCCTAAGCCTCCTCGTTTACATCTGGATTCATTCAGAAATGTGTGGCAATACGGTTGAGTCCACTTTATTTTTATTTTTGCTAACCTGTGAACAAAATTCATTGCTGCAAGGACAATGAGAAAGCCCAATGTGCTGAATCATGCAGATGTTTAGTTTGCATACTATACAACGAACAAAAACATAAAGCATTTTTATCACTCTTCAGCCTAAAAAAGTTTCCAGAGTAACACCACAAATATAGACACATTTTTAAAAATCTCCCCTTCTCTCCAAGCAGCCTCCACCTTGCATTTCAATAGAAACCTCCAGAATTGTCTCTTCTCCATCTTCAAGTGGGGGAAAATTTTCAAGAGAAGGAAGGCCATAGGATAGCATTCAACAGAACTTTTAAGGATTCCCCCTCCCCAACACCAAGCAATGAACACACATGCACACACACATTTTTTAAAAAATTTCACCCTCTCTCCAAGCAGACCCCCTCAAATTTCAAGAAAAAGAGCCAAGAAGGAAGGCAATACTTCCCCCAATGCAAGCAACAAGCATCCCCTCTCTCACACATACACCTTAGCCAAGAAGGAAATACATGCTGCTGCTGCTGCATAAATGGACTAGCCACCAGTCTCACCCATTCCATCCA
Source organism: Rhineura floridana (assembly GCF_030035675.1). NCBI lineage: Eukaryota > Metazoa > Chordata > Lepidosauria > Squamata > Rhineuridae > Rhineura > Rhineura floridana. The sequence goes on along the minus strand of NC_084486.1, from coordinate 40,649,127 downwards.
AGTTTTACAATAAAAACAAAGGGCTTTTAAAGACAGAAAGGGGGGTTTTGCCTCTTTACTTCCTCAGACAAGCAAGCCTGTAGACTTCTTCTCTAGTTGTCTCAGTCAGTTTTTCTGCCATGTGTAGTCAAAAAATAAATTCAAAGCAAAAACGGGGATGAAAAGGCAAACTAACACTCCCTTACACACACACACTCCACTCATTTCCTTCCTTCTTCACACACACAACATTCATACAATGGCCGCTACCACAACAAGGTTTGTTAGCTTGCTGCCGCAAGTGGTCGTGAAAGTGAGGGAATTATCTATACAAACTCAGGAAGAGCAACATGCACAGGAAGAATGCATGGTTCAGATTGACTGCCCTACCCTCTGTTGTTGGGGTTTTTGTGCCTTGATATCAGGCTTGTGTCCATTAGCTACTTAGAGAAAAGAAGGGGGAGGGACAAATGGACAGTCTGTTTTTTCCTTCCACTTTACCTACAATATTTTCTATGTGAGCGAGCTGCTTCAGCTTTTTGAACTACAGTATTTCCCACCCAGGAGACAAGGGTGGGAACCTGTTGGTAGTTTTATGACTGGTGGCTAAGGAAAGAGGAGATAGGTAGAAGCATCTAGGAAGCCTCTCAGTCAGTGGAAATGTATTAATATGACTGCGGCTGAGAGGAGAAAGACTGACCTATGGCTCTGGAGCTTTCAGAGGGGGGGGTTCAGAATCTTGGGAGGGCTATGCCCCACTTTGCCCAACAGAGGAGCCTCCCCTGGTCCCAGGCCATGAGAACTTTCACCAGTACCTTGAAATGGGCCCAGATACTAACTGGAAACCAGATGATGTGTGGTATAAAATCAGAAGATCTCAGTGCTAGAAGAAAACAAAGAGGCTTTACAAAGCTCCCTCTTAGGGCTTATCCACATAGGAGCATTTTTTTGTAGCAAATACACTGCTTTTACTGTCATAACAGATTTGCAAAGTCCACAGTTCGTGATCAATGATAGCTGCAAATCCATTGTTTTCCATTCACACAAGTAGGCATTTCTCTAGGAATGATTAGTAATGCTATTTCCTTGTAGCCCCGCCCTCAAATTTTATATTTTAACTCATTCCAGTTGCTTAGTTACTTGGGATGTGCAAATATTTTTGACCTCTGCAGTATATCTACTCCCTCCTACCCCCACTCCTTCCTGAACTTTGGTTGTTGAAAGAAGTGGGGTCATCTGCCCCCTCCCCTTCCTTTTCCCATCTCATCTTCACAGTTCTTTCAGTCACACAAGCAACCTCCCCTCCCCTCTTTACACTAGTCTGTTAGAAGGAGAGAATGTATTTTGGGAATTGATGAGAAGTGGGGTCACTAGCCACCACCACCATTCCTTTTCCCTTCTCTGTCTTATTTATCATTTTTCCAATCTCTTACATTATTTGTTCATTTGCTTGCTTGCTCGCTTTGTGGAGAATTATCAATATTTATTCATGAGCCTCCACTGGTATCTATGTTTATTCTCAACTCTGTAATGATAGAAAAAAAACATTATCAATGAATGTGGCCCCCTGTTGGCCATTAATGATCAAATTCATTTTCCCTTTGCGATCTTATTTTTCCTAATGGTGGCCACACTGCTTGAGTAAGGGTAGATTTTGCAGCTTATTGACTGAATGAAAAAAGATGCAGAAGATAACTCACGGGCACCTTCTTTCTTCGCTGCCCTTGCTTTTTCTGAGTTAATTTTCCCCCACTGGAAAAACAAATCAATATAATATTGATTTTTAAATGAAATATCAATATCTCTCTACTGCTTGGGATCGAAACCCAAGTATGCCGAGAAGATCCGTTGACCCGCCAGGTATGCTGTCTATCAGGTGGATGGATTAGAGATGTAACAGAAGGGTTGCCATCACTCATCAAGCCCACCAACAGGTATCCCTTTCTCCTTATCCCTGTGGGAACAAATGATACTGCCAAATGGAGCCATGAAGAAATCACATCAGACTTTGAAGCTCTGGGAAGGAAATTCAAGGTCTTTGGGGCCCAGATAGTTTTTTCATCCATCCTTCCAGTACTTAGAAGAGGAGTAGAAAGGGAAAGAAAAATATTCAGTGTGAATGAATGGCTATGAAGGTGGTGCAGACATGAGAGTTTTGGATTCTGGGACCCTGGGAGATGGACTGCTTGCAAGTGATGGGTTGCACCTCACAAGGACTGGGAAGAATGTGTTTGGCCACAGCATGGAGAAGTTCATTGGGAGGGCTTAAAACTGAATCCTAAGGGGGAGGGAGACATAAACTTGGTGGTAATGACTGATGAAGACTTGTGCACAGTAATGGGAATAGAGAGATTGGCTCTAATAGGGTCCAGTAACAGTCCTCAGAAAAAATGTAGTAAGGAAGCCAAGCCATAAATCACATGGTCATCGATGTCTGTATACTAATGCGCAGAGCATTGGAAACAAGCAGGACGAACTTGAACTCTTAATACAGGAAGGTAATTACGACTTGATAGGTATAACTGAAACTTGGTGGGATGACTCCCATGACTGGAATACAGCAATTGAAGGATATAACTTGTTCAAAAAGAACAGAAGGAATAAAAACGGAGGCGGAGTTGCGCTGTATGTTAAAAATATATATCCCTGCACAGAAATACAGGAAGATGAGCTTGGTAGCTCCACCGAGAGTATCTGGATTAACATTAATGGGGCAAGTAATAAAAGGAATGTGGTGCTTGGAGTCTACTACCGACCACCCAATCAAGGAGAAGACGAGAATGGAACTTTTGAAAAGCAAATTGCCAATGTTTCGAGGAGGCATGATGTAGTATTAATGGGGGACTTCAATTATCCTGATATCTGTTGGGAGACAAATTCTGCCAAACATGGCCCCTCCAAGAAATTTCTGATTTGTGTTGGAGATAACTTTCTCCTACAGAAAGTGGAGGAAGCAACCAGAGGATCAGCTATCCTGGATTTGATTCTAACCAATAGAGATGATTTGGTGGATGAAGTGGCAGTTACGGGAACTCTGGGGGAAAGTGACCACACCATACTTGAATTCTTGATTTTAACAGAAGCAAAAGCTGAGAGTAGCGATACGTGCACCCTGGACTTCAGGAAAGCTGATTTTAATAAACTCAGAACAATTGTAAGTATGGTTCCATGGCATGCGACCCTAATGGGAAAAGGAATCCAAGATGGGTGGGAGTTTCTAAAAAAGGAAATTCTAAAAGGTAGAGTCTGACACTGATTTTATGCCTTCTATGTTAATCTTTACCTGAGTAGTCCCTATATATGCATATATGTGTGTATATATATATTATTTTATGTATTTTAATTGCATTTTATGTATTTTAATTTGTGATTTTTATTGTGTACAATTTTATTATGTATGTGTTTGATCTTATTATAAGCTGCCCTGAGTGCCCTATATTATAGGGTAGAAGGGCGGGATAGAAATATTTTAAATAAATAAATACATCAAGTGCAATGGCAAGCAATTCCAACAAGGAAAAAGGGGAAGAAACAGCAGAAGAAGCCAATGTGGCTTCACCAAAATCTTAGACATGACCTGAAAACAAAAAAAGGACACATGCAGGAAGTGGAAAGAAGGCCAGGCCACAAAGGAAGAGAGTACAGGCAGGTATTACGAATTGCAGGGATGGTGTCAGGAAGCTGAGAATGAACTGAGGTTAGCAATAGATGCTAAAAGCAAAAAAAAAAAGCTTTCTTCGGGTACATCCATAGTAAAAGACAGAGAAAAGAAATGGTGGCACAGCTACTCAATAAGGATGGCAAAATGATAACAGATGACAAAGAAAAGGCAGAAAGTGCTCAATTCCTACTTTGTCTCAGTCTTCTCCCAAAAAGGGGTCTATGACCCTCCCAGGAAACATGAAGTAGAAGGGGCAGGACCGGCGCTTGAGATTGGTAGACAAACCGTCAAGGAATACCTAATCACTTTGAATGAGTTCAAATCAGCAGGGCCCGATAAACTGCATCCTAGAGTATTGAAGAAACTGCCTGAAGAACTCTCAGAACCTCTGTCTATTATCTTTGTAAAATCATGGAGGACTGGTGAAGTGCTGGATGACTGGAGGAGAGCTAATGTTGTCCCTATCTGCAAAAAGGAGGAACCAGGGAACTACAGACCAGTCAGCCTAACATCAATCCCTAAAATCTCTGGAGCAGATTATAAAGCAGTCACTCAGTAAGCACCTTGAAAACAATGCAGTGATTACTAGGAGCCAACATGGATTTATGAAGAACAAATCCTGCCAAATTAATCTTATCTCATTTTTTTATTGGGCAACCTCCCTGGTAGACTGTGGGAATGCTGTGGACATAATATATCAAAGTGACAAAGTGCCCCATGATATTCTGATTAGCAAGATAGCTAAGTGTGGGCTGGATGGAACAACTATCAGGTGGATCCATAGTTGGCTCCAGAATCATACTCAAATAATAATAATAATAATAAAATTTTATTTATGAGTCGCCTATCTGGCCGAATTAACGGCCACTCTAGGCGATGTACATTTACATGGTAAAGTACAATAAGAATCAATAAAACCACAACAATAATTAATATACCGGTATTAAAAACAACCCACCCCAGATATCCCATAGGCCTGCCTGAACAGCCAGGTCTTCAAGGCCCGGCGGAAACCTATCAGGGAAGGGGCATGGCGAAGGTCAAAAGGAAGGGAATTCCAGATGGTGGGGGCCACAATCGAAAATGCCCTCTCTCTGGTCCGCACCAGCCTAGCCATTTTAACTGCTTATCAATCTTTCCTTCTCAAACTGGGCAGAAGTAACAAGTGGGCTTGGTCCTGGGCCCACTGCTCTTCAACATTTTTATTAATGACTTGGAGGAGGAGGTACAGAGCATGCTTATCAAATTTGCAGATGATACAAAATTGGGTGGCATAGCTAATACCGTAGAAGACAGAAACAAAATTGAAAGGGACCTTGATAGGCTGGAGCATTGGACTGAAAACAACATAATGAAATTCAACAGGGATAAATGCAAAGTTCTACACTTAGGAAAAGTAACCAAATGCACAGTTATAAGATGGGGGATACTTGGCTCAGCAGTACGACATGTGAGAAGGATCTTGGAATTGTCGTTGATCACAAGCTGAATATGAGCCAACAGTGCAATGTGGCTGCAAAAAAGGCAAATGCTATAAGGCTGCATTAACAGAAGTATAGTTTCCAAATCATGTGAAGTATTAGTTTTCCTGTATTCAGCACTGGTTAGGCCTCATCTTGAGTATTGCGTCCAGTTCTGGTCTCCACACTTCAAGAAGGATGGAGACAAACTGGAACAATTTCAGAGGAGAGCAACAAGGATGATCAGGGGACTGGAAACAAAGTCCTATGAGGAGAGACTGAAAGAACTGGGCATGTTTAGCCTGGAGAAGAGAAGACTGAGGGGAGATATGATAGCACTCTTCAAGTACATGAAAGGCTGTCAAACAGGAGGGCCAGGATCTCTTCTCCATTGTCCCACAGTGCAGGACATGGAATAATGGGCTCAAGTTGCAGGAAGCCAGATTTCGACTGAGCATCAGGAAAGAATTCCTGTTAGAGCCATATGACCTAGAGAGGTAGTGGGCTCTCCAACACTGGAGACATTCAAGAGGCAGCTGGGCAGCCATCTGTTGGGAATGCTTTGATTTGGGTTCCTGCATTGAGCAGGGGGTTGGACTTGATGGCCTTGTAGGCCCCTTCCAACTCTACTATTCTATGATTCTAAAGGTAAAGGTGTCCCTGCACTTGTACTGCAAGTCATTTCCAACTCTTAGGGTGATTCTTGCGACGTTTACTAGGCAGACCGTATATATGGGGTGGGATTGCCAGTTCCTTCCCTGACCTTTCTTCTCCAGCATATGCCGGGTACTCATTTTACCAACCACGGATGGATGGAAGGCTGAGTGGACCTCAACCCCTTTTACCGGAGATTCAACTTCCTCCTTCCGTTGGAATCGAACTCCGGCCGTGAGCAGAGCATCGGCTGCATTACCGCTGCTTACCACTCTGCGCCACGGAGGATCTTTCTATGATTCTATGAATATCAATATTTTGAGAAAATATCAATATCAGTATTTTTTAAAGGCAACTTTAAAAAAATCCACTTTAGATTAAAAAAAAATCAGAACCCAGGTGTAAAGAGATGTTACTTCAAAATTCTCTCTGCAGAGATAGAGAATATGAGAAACAATTATAAAATCCAATGGCAATTCCCATTGCTAGTTACAGGGAGTGAAGGAAGTTTACTGAGGAAAAAAGGGAGGAAAGAAATGAGGGCTGCAGCAAAGTGTGAAGGGGGAAGGACAGAGCAGTTAGAAGTTGTTGGATAAACCACCAGAAACAAAATGGAATTTATGGGCAAAGAAAGGGGAGTTGCTGAAAGTGATGATTCACGCACCCACTAAAAAACATTAAAGCAAACTGTTTCAAAGACGTGTGGAGCAGAGTGGACCTGTATTGTTCTAAACTTTTTGTATCATCAGTGGATTGGGTTAATACTGATTTACAGGGGGAAAACTGTGTGATAGCCTCTGTTTGCCAGTTATGTTATGTGAACCATGCAAATCAAAAGGCAATGTAGCACCAAACACGGAGTAAACCAACGTGTAGATGAGCCCTGTGTCTCCATATAATCCAAACCACACTATGATTTTACATTTTTACTGTTGTACATTCCATCCATTCAGACTGCAACAGGCCCATGCTTGTCCATATCACCTAGAAGGTGATATGAAAATACTAGCAGATTCCCACATATATTGCCACATTTAGTCATATGAGTGTGACACACTGCTAAATCTGTCTGAGCAGAGCAGGTTTGCTGACTGAAATGAATAGATTGATACCTCAAGATGTATGTGAAGAGTAGAGTATTAAAATATTTTTGCAGTGGTCCAAATAGGTGTCTCATTCTGTGCACACCATTCCAGTTGTTTGTCATATATCACAGTCCATGCTACCATGTAAGAAAGCATGCAAAAATTCCATTACATCTAATTTCAAAGTAGGTGTTTTTCTCCATTTCAGCTCTTGCATTTAAAAACTGCAGTGTAAATTGTACTGATCTGCTCCAAGCTAACACAGAATTTCTGTGTATGGATCAAGCTTGGGGAAGCTGCCCACCCCAACTGGGCCGACACATAGGCATTCTCCTTTGTGTAAGCCCTTCTCCAGACCTTGTGCTGTTGTGGGCCAGAGCTGTACCTTTATGGCTCAGATGGTATCATTTAATGTCACAGTAGACCAGGGGTGAGGAACCTCAAGCCAAGGGACCAGATGTGGCCCTTCACACCTCTATATTTGGTCCTCAGGATGCTCACCAGACCATACCCCCTCTGAGGTCACACCCTCTTTGAGTGCTTTTGCCTGACTGGAATGCATCCTGGAAGTTTGATAATCATAGAATCATAGAATCATAGAGTTGGAAGGGGCCTTGTAGGCCATCGAGTCCAACCCCCTGCTCACAGCAGGAAATCCACAGCTAGAGCCTCTTGCCTGGAAGGAGGATAAAGAGATGTGCGTGTGCAGGCATGAGTAGAAACCTTCAGCTTTTGTGTGGTGGAAAGCAACACCTGCTTTTGTCCACCACTGGAATCTGGCACCTGGAAGGTTGCCCACGAGAGAATGCACCACTTGGGTTGAAAAAGGTTCCCCATCTCTGTAATAGGCTATCAAGTTCACTAGATGTCACCTTCTGCTAATACAGAGCATGTTTACTTTGCAGGCTGGGAACTCCCATTTTGTCACCCACAAGCACAGCCATGACTATTAATAACAAACTTCATGTAAAATCAACCATTCAGTTTCCAGTATCAGCCTCATATACTGCTTGGAGAAATATATGTGGGGAATGGGGCATAGCTCAGAGGTAGAGCGTCTGCCTTGCATGCAGAAGGTCCCAAGTCCAAGAGAGCCCTTGGGCTTAGGGCTGTATATAAATTAAATTTTAAAAAAAATCCCAGGGATCTCCAGTTAGAGCTTGGAAGGACTCCCTGCCTGAAACCTGGGAGAGCTGCTGCCAGTCAGTGTAGACAATACTGAGCTAGATGGACCAATGGTATGACTCAGTATAGGACAGCTTCCTATGTCTTCATCGTCTGCCTTCACCTGTGAATGAAGCTCCTAATAATGTGTCATTTGGAATGGTATCCTCTGGTTTCAGCCCTCCCATATTGTTTACTGCTTTCCTGGGCAATGCACTCACCTGCGCTACAGATGATTTTGGTCCAGTATCCCCTTTCATGGGGCAATAATTATGCTGCAATACACACTGCCAGCCATCTATTGTTTATTTGGTAATAAGCAAATAATGCATTAACGGTAGTGTTCAGCTCTAAGAGGGAAATAAGCATACAAGCACAAACCTTTTCCCTAATGAGAATGTTATTCCTGCTGATTATTGCCAGGAGATGGGTACTGCTGGCAGCTCTACTTCATGGCATTAGTAGAGATAGATAGTGATTTTCAGGACAGTACTCATCTCAGTGAACAGATTTTTAAATATTCATGGGAAAATGCAAAATCTGAGGTTTTACTCTTATCTGGGCTAATTAGGCAGTGCTGCTGGAACAACTTATACGTACTCAAGGCCACTTATACATACTCTGCCTACACATTTTATTTAACATTTAGCCTCTGCTGTTCCTTAAAAATTGGTTGAACTTTGGTTCTCTCTCTACATTATTTTTCCCATTGCAAGCTGTGACAAAGGCCGCACCTTCTCCTACCCCAAGAGGCATCCAAACTACCTTGGGCTCTGCACATTGGGTTTTTCAGCATCAACTCCTGATACACTTTGAATTACAGAGCAAATGATCAGCCTGGGATCCAGGAACATACCTCAGCAGATATCATGGACATGAACAGTCGCTATCTGTATTGGATTTGAAATTGTGTTTTTCTTATATATAACTGTTTTAACTGCTTCTGTCTATATAATTGCTTTGATTGTTTCTATATATGTAGGGTTTTAACTGTTTTTGTATATGCAATAGTTTTAATATATGTTCGGTTTTATTTTTCCTTTGAGATGCTTCATAGGAGGCAATAAATGAAAATGAAATTATGATTATGATTATTTATTTCTTTATTAAATCCAAAAGAGTCCAGAGCAGCATTCTAGAATGTATCTCAGAACATTATTGTTGTTGTTGTTGTTGTTGTTGTTGTTATAGAATTTTAATTGAGGCAATGAGACCAGAAACAGAACCCGGACTTTGGGAGTGAGAATCAATAATAGTAAAAGGATGTGAAAGTGAAACTTATTAAAAGTGAAAGCTGTTATTAAAGTGAACGCATGTTCAAGGCATGAGGCTGTGTGCATTGGCCCACCCCCTCCACCCACAGTTGTGTTCAGCGGCAAGCCCAGAAGGCAAACCTTCTCATGACTGGGAAGTCCAAACATGCAGCGTTTCCAATTGTGGGGAGGCTTGTAAGCATGGCCCCTTCAGACCTTGCTGCTGAACACATCAAAGGTGAGGATGAGGGGGTGGCATTCACAGACCTATGCCCTTGAATGTACCTGCACTGTAATAATACCTGAAGAAGGCTAGATAGTCCACTTGCTCTGTGTGGAGCTGAATGGTATTTCTGAGCTCTTGTCACCTTGTATAAGGGAAATGAAAACTGAGCCAATGTATATGCATGGTTAGTTAGCAAAGGGATGGGGGAATCTAGTTTCATATATCTGGCATTATTTGTCATGTTTGTACTGTTATTGCAAGTCTATGCTCTTCCAGTTACAATGGCTAGGTTTGCCATTTGCTGTTTTATCCTTAGCTTTGCGGCCAGCACCGCCTGTGGAAGACAAACTCTGAAGCGTGTAGCAAATGTACTGCAGAAGATTCCAGGAATAGGAAAGAATGAAGCAGATATATATTAGGAGGGTGGGGATTTGTGAATATGACTGCTCTGAAGGAATCCTACTTGCAGAGAAGAGCACGATGCATTTAGTGATCAGAAAATGTGTGGGTCCAGGGGCAGTGCTGGGGGGGCAGGGGGGACAAGCTCTAAGCCTTTTGTGCCAGGCCCCAGATATTCTGCCCATTTTTCAATCTTTTTTTTTTTTGATTGCCTTACTGGGTGACTGGGCACACTGCAAAGTGCAATGCTAATGAGACTCCAGCCACTAAATCTTAATTCATCCAGAAGCATTTATACATATACACAGGGCTGAATCCAACTAAGTCTTACTCTGAATAAACCCACTGAAATTAATGGACCCAGGTTAGTCATATCCATAGATTTTAGTGGGTCTGCTCTGAGTACGACTGGCACTGGATATAACCCATAGCCTGGGGATGCTCCTGGATTCAGTTTTACTAATGAAGGTCCAGTTGGCCTTGATTGCTTGGAGCACCTTTTATCAGCATTGGCTAGTATGACTGCTGTTTCAGGACAGCTTGGCCACAATGCAACTCTGCATTGTGGGATTTCCTTTGTGCTTTGTCCGGAAACTGACATTAGTGCAGAATGCTGCCGCACAATTGCTGACAGGACCATATGACATCATTGTTCAAAGATCTTCACTGGCTGCTGATTTGTTACCGAGCCACATTCAAGGCTTTGCTATGAATATATACAGCCCTTAACAGCTTGGGAACAGCTTAGCTGGAGGGTTGCCTTGCCCATATGTGCCTACTCACCAGCTCCAATTTGTGAAATTTGTACTTTTCCAAGTGCCACATAGTCAGCAGCAGGGCAGGTGGGGATCTGCACATCGCTGTCAGTTCCTGAGAGGGGCAAGGCAGTGGGGATCATGGCATGATGCAGTGCAGCCAATCTGACACTCCCGATGCTGCGCCCGCACACCAACCCTCTTCCCACTGCCTTGCCCCTCCCCCTCTCCCATGGTAGCCAGCAACCATGCACGACGTTAGGAAGCCAGGACAGCATTGCAGTCCCACCCAGTCACTGCTGCATATAATGTTCATTCCTCTTCTGTGAGGAGTTGATGATGTTGCTGATGATGATAATGATGATTAATTTTTATTACCCACCCTTCACCAGCAGGTGCCAAGACAAGTTACAACTGTTTAAACTTCAATATTAAAAACAACTAAATATGATCTTGCGGCAGCACATACACTTTGGAAACACCTTGCCTGTTAGCATTACCCTCGCTATATTGTTTTAGAGGCCTGCTAAAAACTTTTTCATGTCAGCAAGCCTACCCAGTCATATCGTTATGTATGCTTTTTTTTAATTTGTTGATTTTTCCCCTATGTATTATTGATAATTATTATTTATTGAATTTTATGAACCTGTTTATAATCTTTTTTCTAAATAAATATAAATTTATATTTATTTGTGTCATGGACCTGTGCTCAAAATCCTTTTAGTATCTAGTAATGCCCCTGTGTGGGTCCTTCAGATATGTTCCTCATTTATATCAGGGATAGTCAACATGGTGCCCTCCAGATGTTGTTGGAGTAAAACTCCTATCACCCCTAACGACTGGCTATGCTGACTGATGGTAATGGAAGTTGTAGCCAAGCAATATCTGGAGGGCACTGCATTAGCTACTCCTGGTGTATATCCTTTTATCTAGGCTAAGATTAAACACAATTTTCCTTCAGTGTTTGCTTTCCCTTAGTCTTTGATGGTATCCCAGAAGGTGGCGTTCCAGCTTGAGTCTTTGTACAGAATGCACCACCTTGATATGCCAAATGTAATAGCAAATGCATTATTATTTTGGAGGCAGAGAGGTAGGTTTGAGGCTATTGGCACAGCAACCTCTTAAGCCATACTCTGCTCAATATATGGTCAATAAGACCAACCAATACACACACACAAAGAGCCAGATGAAGAGTTAAAACACACCACAAACATTTAAAAGACAACAACTGAAATGTAAAGTACAAGCTACTCTGTAGATTTCACAAAAGGTTAGAAACAGGAAAGATTTGTTTGAATCATCACCCCATCAAGGAATGAACCAGGGGCATTTCCTCCCCTTGCTCTCAGTCTTATGCACACACGATGCTGGAGTGTATCCAGATAATTTTATGCACATATTTTAAGGAGTCTTTTTATATAAACCTTCTTGTCACCTCTGAGTAGCATCAGAGTCTCTGCTTGGTAGTATGCTGAAATGTTGCTTTTTACATATCCTTAATGACTTTGTCTTCATTTTTGCTGAAGTGTGCTATTTTTAATTGCAGTATTTATCAAGGGTACTGGTTCTAAATGGAGACAATGGCCACTCAATTGCACAGAAAACTACAAGAAGGGTGTAAAGGGATGCTAAAGTCCCTGGCAATGAATGCCATTCAGCTCTGCAACCCAGCAAGTTATAATTTACACAGCCTTTCTCTGACACATTTGTGGGAGTGTAAGTAGTTATGTTGAGCTAACAGAGAGACACATATAACACACAAAGTCAAACGTGATGACCACACCCAGAATAAAGAGGCAAGGCACGTATATTGGTTAACTAGGGGCACAACTTCAGACATTAACCAAGGACATCTGCAACAGAACAACAAAGGACATCTGTATTATAACTTAATCAGCTGTGCAGGAACTGGCTGAGTCAGCAGCTGCTTTGTGATCCCTTCATTACCTCTTAGTTAAGAATCCGCTCCTCAGGGAGAAGCAGTGTATAAACTTCTTTCCAGTCAATTTGACCACACCTTTAAGTGTTGAGAAAGCCCTCCAAAATCACCCCTGGCATTTGGTCAGCCAATACGAGAACCGGATGTTGAACTAGATGGGCCTTTGGCCTGATTCGAGCAGGCTCTTCTTATGCTCTTACCACCACCACCCCTCAGCCCCAGGATCCTGCAGGGATTCTTTTCCACACTCCTGGTCACGAAGACCTGAGAGGAAACTCCAGTGAAACCCCAAGAACCATAATGGTGCCTCAGAGAACTTTAGAATGTACTTTAGAATAGCCTACAATAATCTTATTTCACACACTGCTTTGGCACAATAAAGGGACAAACTTCAAGCCAATCCCTTTACATTTTGCCCAACCCGTGTTGCTGTTGCTGTTGCTGTTGCTGTTGTTGTTGCTGTTGTTGTTGCTGTTGTTGTATCCCATCCTTCCTCCCAGTAGGATATAATCCTGCTGGCACTGAGAAAAATGTCATTGTCCTCTGTGATGTTCCTGCTTATAGTGTAAATATGGTAAGTGCTGTTTATATAGAAGACATATGGTAAGTGGAGTGAAAGAAGAGGGGGGAGTACATGAGCAGTAGAATGCTGGATGATTGGCTGAGCGTTTGAATGGCTGGGAGTATAAATGGAAGAATGACAGTTGAATCTGGGTGGATGTTGGGAGTGTGGAGAAAGAGGAGTTTGAGGGTGGAGGTCAGGAGTGTGGAGAAAGAGGGAGTTGGAGTTCTGATTAATAATAAGTCAAGTACAAAACAGGAATAGATGAAACCATATGTTTGTGAAACATTCTAAAACTAATCTTGTTATTTCTGATATTTAATAAATACTTATTTGGTTTACCAAAGGCCTGATCCTTGGCTGGGGGATATACATACCAGAAGGGAGGGCAAGGTAATTACCAAGGCTGAACAGAAACAGTATCTAATGGTGGCGGCGGTGAAGGGAGGAATAATAACAATTCAAGTATCCAGAGCAACCCAGAGTTGTATGCGTTATCTATAAAGATGCAAGGGGGTTGGGAACAGCATAAGCACGCAGTCACAAAAGTAACCAGCTAGAGAGAGACTCAGGCAAAGTATCTGGGAGTACTGGTTATCGGACGTGACTGGTGGTGCTGCCTAGCAGGGGGATCTAGTGAGATCTGTGCTAGAGCGGAGTGAGAAACCATATAAAGGACGGTCCGGACTGGTGGTATCCCTGGTGGTGCCCAGTGAAAGGCAGTAGCCACAAGCAGGTGGGAACCTGACAGGGAGAACCAGGGAAGGGCGTCAAATCCTCATCAGATGGTGAATCCTATTGGCCTCATATAGCTGCCACAATGCAAATTGAATGCCAGGCTGCGTTAGACTTAACCCTGCACCCCCAGCCACTGCTAGCCATACTTTTCTATTGACTTTCCCCTGAGTCCGGCTGAACTACCTTGGGCTCTCTTCACTCCTCTACACACTAGGGGGGGCAGCCATTTTGACCATAGGATCTTTGGCCATCTTGCTTTAAAAGGCGGTTCTGTCTTTCTCAGACCTCCTTTGGATTCTTCACATAGAGCAGTTGAGGAGCAACAAGAAGAATTGTGGAAACCATTGTTTTTCTTTCACAGAGCAACAAATTCCCAGCACACTTAACAAACTACAGTTCCCATGATTATTTGAGGGAAGTTATGTACTTTAAATGTGTGTTGGATGTGCTTTAAATGCATGGTGTGGCCTGCTTACAGTAGGGCCCCGCTCATACAGCAGGTTCCGTTCCAGACCGCCGCTGTAAAGCGAAATCTGCCGTAAAGCTGCATGCGTCGACTAACATTGTCTAAAATGGCGCCTGATGCCTGAAAAACACTGTAAAAGTGGAACAAGCGCCATAGGAGCGGGGCCTTTCTGCAATTGACAACCGCTGTATCAGTGGAACACTGCAAACCAGGGCCCTATTGCACTGATATTTTCTTAGAGAACAAACCTAAATGACTGAAGATAGGTCTTCTCACATTATCTGTGCAGTGTCGCTCCTCCCCAGCTTTTGGAGGCCCCTCCCCACACCAGCATTGCTCCATTTTCTGGGAGGCATAACACTGGGATTGGACGTATTCATAGTGTGGGTTCCTTGCAGATGGCCAGGGTTCTGGCATCAGGAGAAGAAACTCCCATGCAAAGGAAGACAATGTGAGAATAGGCCAAATTATCTGGAATTTTTAACAACTAAAGTAATCTCTTAGTGACTCTGCTTTCTATCTACATGTATCTACACACTACAGGCCTCTACACACTTCAAAAAGGTCAGTCAACAATGTCCTCTTGATCACAATGTATCTATCCTAGAATGTGTGCATGTTGACATAACAATGATATTTTTTGAAAGCTATTCACAGGCATAGAGTGTCTACTCACAGCAGACCCATTGAAGTTAACAGACATGACTAACTTAGGTTCTTTGCGTAGGACTTAGTTGAATACAACCTTAGAACTCCTTCATGCTGAAGACCTGACACCATTTTAACCCAAACAATTGTGGGCAGTGGTATGAAGCCCACTTCACAAATTACACTTTGCCTTCTTACAGTGACACATAAAATGTTTACAGGCAATAAATGCTGGTATTCTTAAATGAATTTAACAAAATTGTAGAGCATTTCAGTTATACCTCCAACTAATTCTCTCAAGTGCAATGTGTAAACTTATGCCACAATCAAAATATAGGACATAGAGATGTAGCTAAGAAATTGGAGAGGATAATTTTAAAATATTTAAAAGCTATCATCTGTGCTTGCCTTCTGATAGCACATTTACTGTTCCACTTCATTTAAACCTAATAGCTCATATTAATTTGTATGCACAGGATGTCACACCTTCTGCTGTTTTTGCCTGCTGACCTCCATCCTCATGCACCAGTTAATGAAAATGTACTCATGGGGAAATGAGCATATCGTTGAGTGGCATTGACCAAACTCTTGACAATGAGATTGCCGTTAAAGAGACAATCAGTGACTGAACGATAATTCATGACAAACATTTTCAAATTCTTAATAAATGGATTAAAATACACAATCAGTTAAAACATTAAAATATAAACATCCATAATTAAAATATGCAATAAAATAATCCTATGAAAACAACCTAGCAATCAAAACAGGAGACTCAGATAGCAAGATCAAGGGAATACCTGTGTAAACAAGTATGTCTTCAAATTTGGCAGTATGTGTATAGTGTGTGAGTGGGGTCCATGGAAGTTTCTCTGATTTGCAAGTATGCCCCAGGTCTAAAAAGGTTGGCAACCACTTTGCACATAATTTCTGCTGAAGAACTTAACTGTCTGTTGGAATTGCTATTACTTCCTCATTCATTCATAAAAATACTTGTACTTGTATACTGCAATTTCATTTTCAAAAAACCAAAGCAATTTACAACAATTATATATCCAATTTTTAAAAAACCCTAAAAACAGATCAATGGCTAACTATTACAGAAATATCTTTTTTTCTTAATTGTCTGCATAAGCCTAGCAGCATAAAAAAGTTTTCAGCAAATATTTTAAAGTTAATATAGAAGATGCCTGCTGAAACTTTATTGGAAGAGCATTCCACAGGAGTTGGCTGATGAGACAATTAACATTTATTTACCATTAAGAGCATGATAAGTGGTGAAGAATCTTCCTTCATGCTTAGGATGTCTTCCCTGGATTTAGTTATTTTATAGTACATACCACACAAGCAAGTAGAATTGTGCTGAAGTCATTTTGGTCACATGGGCATGCACACAGGAGCTTTCAGGTTATTTTGAGAAACTTGGTCTATCCTGGTGCTTGTCCTATAAGTAGGAAAGTAGCCAGGATGGGTAACAATGATTTTGGCACAACGTTAACATCACAACCTGTACTAATATACTACTGTCAAGAGCAGAGCTAGGATTTCATATCAGTATAGTCAATGGAGGAATCTATATCAAACGACATTGCCAAATGAAGCATCATTTTGAAACAGAAGCGGCTAGAGGCAGTTCACACACAGCAAGATAGGCCTGCCTCACTGTGATGTAGCCAACCTAAGCATCACAATAGGCAATGGGCCTTACTGCCAGGCAAGTGGGTGTAGTTACAAAGACCAATCAAGCAGTAATCCATGCCCACCCTCCACAGTTCCTTCTCCACTACGGGGATTTCGCCTATTTTATATTATTTACATCTTATAGGTGTGCCCAATAAAGCACTGCCATAAGATGTTGTGAAGCCCACCACTAGCTAAAATGGCTTTAAAAAGGGATCAGACACATTTGTGGGATATATGTCTATCAATTGTTAGGACACGTGCTCTTGGGAACTTGAGTGTGTGAACTTGCCACCCACATGTCCCATGAAACACACCTTGTTGAGAGGAGGGGGATCTTTTGCTAAAACAAGTGCTTTGCCTTGAAGTGTGTGTGTGTGTGTGTGTGTGTGTGTTTCTTGCTGACACTCAGAACTCAGGCTACTTTCTAATGAACAATGGGATTATTCTGCTAGACGTGAAGGAACTTTGCCAAGGAGAAGATAACACGTATTTCAATTGCTCTTGGTTATTTTTGTTACACACAGCATGGCCTTGAACGTCCCTTTTCACAGTACCTCAGGATTGCACAAGTCACACAAAAGGGGTGTGGGGTGGGAATTCTAGTTGGCAGGCTTCAGGCCTTGCACCTTGTAACACAATGGCTACTGTTCACAATGGCTGTATGCCGCTTCAAAGCTTCAGAGGCAATATGACACTGAATACCAGCTTCTGAAGGGCAACCATGGCAGAGGGCTATTTTCTGTATGACCTCCCTTTAGATTTCTCAGAGGTATCTGGTTGGCTGCTGTGAGAAAGAAGATACTGGATTAGATGGATCAGTCTGATCCAGCAGGGCTTTTCTTATGTACTTACATCTTATAACTCTGGGGTTGTAGTGGATCAAATTGAAGCTTCACCCATCACTGCCAACACCTGGAGAGCAGTAAGCTGCCTCACCCACTCACTAATTTACTTTATGGCCCAATGGAGTCACTGGTGTTTCTTTACTCGGGCAAGGCTTTAGGTAGGTCACTGTAGCACATCCACTTGTTTTCCATAAGAGGGTGCTATTGCAGCAGGGTAGGCCAGCATACCCTAATCTGGGCATTCATGCAGTTTATATACTGTATCTATTGAGGAGTTAGAGGGGGGAATACAAATTCATATGTAAAACTGCAGGACATTGCATTTGTTGCTTTGAATATTTAATTGGAGATTTGTGTCAAGGGATGTGTTATGGCCAGTGGAAAGCCATTTGTTCGCAAATAAAACTCTCCCTCCATATTTATCCAATTTCCCTTCCAATATTGCCTGCAATTCCAATTTATATGCTGCTCTTAATGTTTCCCAAAATCTTTTATGTCATGGCACAATACACTCTTGGGAGTTTGCCAGAGCATGCTCTTGCTAATTATTCTCTGTTTTAGGTCTTCAGCTTAGTAAGGTGAGTCCAGATCCCCCAGTTGTTCATCATGTTTAGTATATTCTAAATGAACCTTAATTTTCCTCCCAAGGGACATTAGGTGGCCTGCATGCACACAGTGATAATTATCTTTAATTTAAGTGTTTTATTTTCCCCATACCCACATAGTGTAGACTATTATGTTTCCATCACTATGGGGAAAATATATATTTAATTTTAACTCCTACCTGTCCAATAGATGGCATATTGATGTCCACAAACCTGATTTTTGCTGAATGAGTAATTACTTGAAAACCAAATCTGTGACTATTGTTAAGGCCACATCACATTTTGGCTTCAAAAAAGTTTGGTACTGAAAGGATTGGGGGAAGGAATGATGTTCCCCATAAACCCTAAATGTCCATAATTTCTTTATTTATGGCTGTTTGAAGCCCTTTTGTTGACCCTATCTGTTGCACCTTAGGTAATGCTTTCTTCTCTCACATTTTATTTTATGTATTTGGACAACTGATATAAAACGTACATTTAAACAAATCTTTAAGCAGTGGTCCCAGCCAATCAGAGAACAAACAGAAGGCAAACCACCAAAGATGGACAGGAACCAATCCGTTTGTTAAGACTCAAGGTGTTTCAAGTCAAAAGACTTGCTCAGGCACAACCCAATCAGATTCAACAGAGAAACTGTTTAAAAACAGAGTTATATTTTATCAGGTGAATTAAGAGATACATTCAGCGTCTTGCGGTGGTGCATTGTGAGGGGCAATGAGACCACTCTCACAGTTCAAAGCAGAAAATCAGGGAGCATCACAGAGTTGCCTTGCCAACACAGAGGGTATATTTCCTGTCTTTCCATGGTAGTTTTATTTCCTCTGTACTAGACACAGGATAGCAAGATAGGAAGCACTGGCACGTAGGAAGCTACCTTATACCAAGTATATACCATTGAGCCATCTAGTTCAGCATTGTCTACAGCGGCTGCCCAGTGTATCAGAAAGAACCTTTCCCAGCCCTACCGGGAGATGGTTGGAATTGAACCTGGGGCTTTCTGTATGTAAAGCATGCGCTCAGCCACTGAGTTGCAACTCTTCCCCAGCATTCTCCAATAACACAGGGTGAATGAATAGTCCCACCCTTGTTCACATGCCATTCAAGCTCGGCAAAAGAGGGGTTCCCTTCACAGGATCTGAAAGGTTGTACCAAAAAGAGAGGATTTGGTGGAGCACTGATTGTTCCTGTGTTATGCCATGTCCCAGCCTCCAGACACTTCAAAGCCAAGCAGTAATTCCTAGGCTAGAAATCCACAAAGAGCCACAAGCAGTGCCTGAAGTAGAGTAGTATGGGATGCTATTCCACTTTTTCAGGCAGACCTAATTTTTTCAAGTGGATGTGATGGAACCTGGCACTTTTCCTCCACTTGGAGCATCAGACGTAGGTCAGTAATAGTTCCTTGGGGAACTCAACCACAAGATAACTGAGGTTCAGTCTAAGGAAGAGCATCCTAAAGAGGCTACCCAAAAGGAGAAGACTTAATGCCCAACAGCAGCCCTGAGAGTGGAGGTTCAGATTCCTCAAGCAAAGAAGCACTTCATTACGTCTCCAACCATCTAAGCCCCCTCACTTCCCTCTAATCCCCTGGCCCAAGAGACAAAAGGTAGACCAATAAACCGCCAAGTGATGCCTGAGTACAAGGCCTCAAAGCCAGGGGTCTGCATCTTTAAATTTCTGTTAGCTTTCAGGTAAGGGGTAGGGTTTGGGTAATTTGAAAGTTCTTTTCCAATATTCTCCACCATTTTTGTGGTGGCTGCCATTCCTAGAATGATGCTAAGTCAAGGCCATTGTGGGGGATGCAAAACATTTGCTGCTGCTGCCACCATTTGCCGCAGCAACAACAACAACAACAAAAAGCCTTAGCTAAGGTGAGATCCACCCCAAGAAACTGTTGTAGAATTTCTCCTCATCCTGGAGACATTTGGTAAAATTGTCTTCCTAATTTCTCTGCCCATAAACAGCATGGAGAATTTTCAGAAGCCATTTGTACACAGGTCTAGTTGAAGCAACATCCATGTTTTCTGGAAACTCATTCTAGAAGCAGTGCAAACATAATATTTCTAGTATATTTCAGGACACTAAAAAAGATTAGCCATGTATCTATTTGATATGCTTCCCCTTAGTATATTTTCACCACTGCAATTTCTTCCCCCTTGTAATTGATATCAGATTACTTATGCCTAGTCTGTGAATCTGACTAATCAGCTGGGATAGAGAATCTCTACTTCTCTATTTTGGGGCCTCCATACAAAATAGAAGATAAATTTATTACTATTCATATTTATATTCATATTCATATCCTTCCTCCAAACTGCTCAGGGTAGCACATATAGATTTCTCAGCATTTTATCTTTACAACCACTCTATGAAGTAAGCCAGGCTAAGAGGTAATGGCTGTTGTAAAGTTAACCAGTGAGCTTCATGGCTGATCAGGGATAAGGGTGAACAGATTAAAGAGATTGCATGCTATTTTTTAGGCCAAATTGTATATTAAGCTTACCAGCATTGAAAAGAAAGTGAATTCGGCTAGTCTTGTAAATTCTTCTTCTGGTGAAATCTGTTTAAGAGTTTGGTGATTTCTAGTATTTTTGAGAAAATACCCAACATGAGTTCAATTTTCCACCCTAGCCATACCACATAGAGAAGCCTTTCCCAACCAGTGTGCCTCCAGATGTTGTTGGACCACAGCTCCCATCAGCCTCAGCCAGCATTGCCAATGGTCAGGAAAGATGGGAATTGTGGTCCAGCAACATCTGGAGGCACACTGGTTGGGAAAGGCTGGCATAGAGGATGGCATAGTATTTCTCAAATCAAACACTCAAACAAGATAACAACAATCCACTGCAGTGCTTTTCCTTTCTCAAGTGTGTAGAAGGATTTCCCATACCTCTCCATTTGGAAAGACATCAGATAAAACAGTATCAGATAAAACCATGGGACCCCAGAAATTGTTGGCCTACAACTCCTATCATCCCCAGCCAGCTTAGCCAATGCCATAGTCAGAGATGATGGGAGCTGAAGATCCAAGGTTGAAAAGCACTGAAATTAATGTGCAAATTAGAATTAAATTCTGTCACAAAGTCACTGCATTGACCTCTCCCAAGTTGGCTACTGCAGGTCTTAGCACTACCACAGAGCTAAAGTAGACTCTCATATGTACCTACACTACCACCTTCAAAAAGGTGTGCCCTCATCCTGTTCCCAGTACCTCAGCTTGAAGTCTGTTTCCCAGGAAGAAACACTACATTGTTATTAGGCAGTCACCCAGTCTCCCCTTCTCTGCCCCCTAGAAAAAGCCCAAGGTTGCCTGTAGTCTTCAGCTGTGGTTGGCCATGGTGGCAGGCAGCAGTGGACAGCCTCGTTAGAGGCTCTTACAAATTCATAGAGCTGGTGATTCATAATTTCCCCAACTATCAATTGTCAAAATCCTCTTGGTGATGGTGAATCTTTCTCCTTCAGGCCTCCAAGTTAGAAACAACCTTCAAAAACACTCGGAAAAACTAGTAGCTGCTGCTTATATTCAGTCAGTATTACTAGGCAACCACAATTCTAATAGCCATTTATGGTTTTCCAGGCCAGAATCTGTGCAGTCATTTGCTTTTTTTCATCTTAATCACCAACCATATCCATTATATGGAACTGGAACTGGACTGCCTTCAAGTTGATCCTGACTTATGACAACCCTACAAATAGGGTTTTCATGGTAAGCGGTATTCAGAGGTGGTTTACCATTGCCTTCCTCTGAGGCTGAGAGGCAGTGACTGGCCCAAGGTCATCCAGTGAGCTTCATGGCTGTGTGGGGATCTGAACTCTGGTCTCCCAGGTCATAGTCCAACACCTTAACCACTACACCACACTGGCTCTCATCCATTATATAGACATATGGAAATGGGTCAATTTAATTCAGATGTCGTTTGTTCTGAATAACAGATTGCCACCTATGTTTCAACATGCTCATAAGTTTTCCACCAGAAAAGCCCCCTCTTCCTCATGATAGTGAGCTTGTAAAAGTACCAACACATGCATTGCAAATGCACACTTGATTAGGCAATTATTAGCCCAAACACTATTAAATGCAGCTGAGCCAAACACATAAATAATACATAGCTGACATAATAGAATCAGCTTCTTCTTAAAAGAATGCTGGATTTCATTTTTTTTTAAAGCTTCTAGAATCTAGAACTTCTAGAAAGGCTTGAAAATGAGACACCCTGTTTATTGTTCATTCATGATGATTTCAGTTCATGATGCTATCAGGGTGGTCATACACTATCCCACTTTCAATACTATTTATGACTGCAAAAGTTTTGGGATGGTCACACAGCCTCATTTCCAATCAGTGCATAACCCGTAACTTCCTGCTGAAATCCCGTAACTTCTTGTACCACAAATGCCCTGGTTTATTTTTCTTCCACTTTGGTTGCACGATAGTCCCTCTGGACAGCAATAATGTCATATCATTGAGGAAGCATCGCAGAACAAACTAAAGCAGGATAAATGTACTACTAATGCAAGAACATATTGCAGAATACAGCCACAATAAAACACCAGACTGGAAAGTAAAATCTGAACTGGTTCTCAGTCTCGCATTACTGAATGAAATGGAAACATTTCCAACAAGGCATCAGTAACAGAATAAGCCCTCTGAATTACTTTTACATGGAATATCCATGAAGCCTGCCCTCAGGATTGGCAGAGCTGCAAAGCCCAAATGCTAAACAGAGATGGCTAACTCAATTACTTTTTACGGCTTGTATTTTACCATTTCCGCCTGTGTAGTGGCAGGAGAAGGAAAGCAGAGCAAAAAATATGTTCTGCTCTGGGTAATGAAACAGCAACTGTCAAGCCAGTCACTCATTTGTGCACAAAAAATATTGCAGATGCAAAATAAACGTTTATATAAAGCATGCTTGAAAGGGATTGCGAAGGCTGCCCTTAATAAAATATAAACATGCAAAGCAAAACCAAAGGAAACCTTAGGTTAAACAGTAAAGAAAGCCCTTACGCTGAGGTGGAAGAAATCAAGCTTTTAACATCCTTTCTCTTGGGCCAACTCAGGCTATAAGGGGGGAAACCTGTCTTCCTTGAAAAACATATATGAGCATTGGCCACTTTGACCATGGCTTTTCAGCTGCAGCCTAGCAGGCAACCCACAGTGAAACTGTTTGCTTTCTAGAGCAAGCCCAGTGGATATTCACCACCAGAATTCAAATTCCCACAATATGACTAGCAATTTGTCTGGACAACTTGAAAAGGGAACATCTCTCATTGTTCTGAAAGCATTGCTAGGAGATTACTTGGAGAACAAACCTAAATAATTTAGGGTGCAATCCAACTCACCTTTCCACCGGGCTGGGGGGAGTTGGATGTTGCAGGCTCCCAGTGCTGCCAGCCTCTGTTGGCAGCAACCCTACGCTGCAGTTGAGCCATGGCGCTCCCAGGACAGGGACAGCTAGCCTGGCAGACAGAGGGCCAGAAGCTGGCAGAAGCCCTGACAAAGGCCATTCCAGTGGCGTGGTGGGGGCAAAGCCATTGTGGGACTTAAGTGAGATCCTCCGCTCATTCTCAGCCCTCCCCCTGATCTGCCTAGAAACTCTGCTGGCCAAAAGGCCGGGGCAGTAAAAAAATTGTAATGGCTGTCTACAGGGAGTGGGAAGCTGATTCATGGGAGTTGGCTTCTTCCTTGCCACTGGTGTGCACAGCTCCTGATGGAGCTGGTGCTTAGCCAGGCTGGTGGCTTCCGAGTTGGAAGTGGATGCAGCTCCTCCTCCGCCAGCCCTCGCTGTGCTGGCTTCCCACAATTTAGATTGCTCTGTGCAAGATGACGGCGACCACTTCCTATCCTAGTGCTATAATTCACATGTACCAAGAGAACATTGAGCGTTACACAAGATACAGTCAGCAGCCACTTCACACTGTAGATTAAATGACAGAACGCTCTCTCTCATGTACAAAACTGCCTGCACATTCAAGACTCTGAGGATACTTTTAGGTCCTGGCATCCCAATGGTTTCATTTGTGTGTGATCCCTCCTAGAGTTTTCTGCAAAGCCGAGTGAGATCTTCTGGGTTGAGCCATTGCAAGCTTTTCAAGCAGCCACTGTAGCTGTTCCTTTCACAGCAGTTCCATGTGCAAACATTCAGCAGACATTAATATTTATGTACCATGAGAAGCTTTACATCTTGTCATGAAATCCTGCTTTGGTCCCAGAATATAATTCTGCCATATTGAACTGAGGGATAAGAATTATGTTGCTGGGGAGAGGTTTGACCTCATTAGCTTTGTGCTGAATCAGCAGGGTTATCTTTTTAAATTGTGCTCAAGGCCACAGCTGAAGCATGTTAATTAGAAGGGTTAGCTAGCTGTAACTTTGCATGTAGGCCATGGCCAGTAACTTCTGAAAAGTTCCATCCCAGGAGTCCTGTGATTGGTCCTGAGGCTTCCCTTCTGCTGGTATGCTTTTTTTCCATAAAAAGTTAGCCTTTTTGGTCCTACATTATACAGCCATGAGAGTGGTTGTATACTATAGCCAGCATGGATTTTTCACATTCTGCCAAGTTAAACTGAAAATAAGTTAACCCCCTTGTCATTCTGCTGCTTCCCATAAACTCAGTGCCGGATTTAGGCATAAGCTAAACAAGCTACAGCTTACGGCCTCACAATCTGCAGGGGCCTCACAAAATTTCAGAATTTTTGGGGGGGGCTTTTAAAATTTTATGTGTACTGAATATATATATATATATATATATATATATATATATATATATATATATATGGTGTAATTTTTTAACAAAGGGCCTCCAAGCTTTATATAGCTTAGGGCCTCACCAAGTCTAAATCCGGCACTGCAAAAACTCGTTTCAAAACGAAGCCTTATCAAACTTATAGTTCTGAACTCAGAAATGTTTGCTTAACCTTCTAAGTTTTCATGGCGATATGCAAAACACTCAGACAGAATCAAGAATGTATTATTGATGTTTTGTTGGTGTATCTTTATATTGGTGCTCTTTTGTAAGCCGCCTTGAGGGCCTTTTAGCTGAAAGGCGGGGTAGAACTATTAAAATCAAAATCAAATCAAATCAAGAATTCAAAGTGTAAAACAAGAGGAAAAAAATGAGACCCCTGTTTGACTTTTTTCTGTCAGTGGTCTCATAATTTATTGAAATTAATTAAAAATTAGCCATGTTCACAGAGTACATGTACTCCTATAACTGACTTTGCCCCATACTCTGACCTTCATCTTCTGCAGTTTAATAGTTAAAAAAAATGCATGGTTGATTTTTAATTAATTTAAGAAATATAACATTGGAGTCTATGATAGCACAAGCATGCTTGGTAAGAATTTCTACTACTTCTGGGGTTTTATGGCAAAGCAAGCCTAAAGGCCCTATTACAGCCACCTACTGACTACTAAAAACACACATAATCTAATCACAATAGAGCAACTAAATTACAGACTTTAAAAAAATGCCAAATGGCAGATAAAACTAGAGTCTGCAAACCACAGTCCCTAAGAAGAACTCCCAAGTCACCCAACAGTGGCTCCTCTATCAGCCAATAAACAAAAAAAATTATCTTTCATCTCTATATCATAAAGCCTCAGTAAGAACCAATGGTCAGTGTTCTAAAAGCCAAACTCACAGCTGTTTGGCTTGGCTAATCATGTGGCCACACCCGTGCCAGACATTTATTCCACTTTTAACAGTCATAGCTTCCCACAAAGAATATTGGGAAGTGTAGTTTGTGAAGGGTGCTGAGAGTTGTTAGGAGACTCCTATTCTCCTGACAAAGCTGCAGTGGCCAGAGTGGTTTAACAGTCAGGCCCCTCTTCCGGTGATTGTAGGCCAGTAAGCAAGCAAATAATCAGACCTGCATTTCCCCTCCCCCCTCTCCTCTCCTCCTCTCTTCTTCCCCTCCACCCTTTCTTCCTTCTTCCTGTCCTGCCCACTCCTTCCTCCTCCCCTCTTCCCTCTCCCCTGTGATCAGTTTCACCTATCCTAAGCATATTGCAGGGGAGTAAATCCCATTGAACTAAATAAGCATGCAAATGATCAATCCATTTTCAGTAGACTTGCAGAGGACCCCATTTCTTACCTCCCACATTAAAAAGCAGATTCTCTGTAGAAGCAGTAACAACACAGGAAAGACACAAAGTAAGAAGAACATCAGCAAACATACAAAAAATGTAACTCTCCATCTTTGGAGATGCAATCCTGATTGCAGGTGTTGCCACCACTCACCATATGCTCAGAGGCACATGTTACCACATTCTTCCAAGCTACAGAGGAAGTGGATTGGACTATGAAAGACCAACCCAAATTGTGTTTGCATTTTGACAAATTTGTAGGGTAGTACAATATCTCAGAGAGGAAGTCAGGTCTCCTGCTCCCCTAGTGTATTCACTATAGCTGCCCAATTTCCCTGCTTTTTAAAGTTTGATAGAAATATCAGTTGGCTATAGCTACTGTGGTGGAAAGATTTCAGACCACTCCAGAACTGGGTTTAGTGAATTCATTCTGTTTCAGCAAGAGAGAGATCTTACAAAAAATGTATGATGCAAAGAAGGAAAAAATGGAGCTCTCTGCTCTTCTCAAGCAAGGTACCAGTATTTATACAGTAGGGCCCCACTCATACGGCGGGTTACATTCCAGACCCCCGCCTAAAAATGAATCCCACCAAAAAGCGGGACTCAATCAATAGAATGGTGCCCAATGCCTGAAAAACACCATAAAAGCACCGTATGAGTGGGGCCTTACTCTAATTGAAAGCTGCCGTATTAGTGGAATGCAGAAAAAGCGGGCTGCCGAAAAGTGGGCCTTACCATAGTGAGGAGTAAGCAAGTTACTGGCAAGCATAACAGGATATGATAAGGGGATTTTTGCAGAAGCTTCAAACATACTTTTCTGACCACAGCATAGCAACAGCACATTCACAGCATAGCAATGGCAGGTGAATGAATGAAACTTTATTTTTACCCTGCCCTTTTTCCAAACTGGAACTCAGGGCGGCTTACAAATAAAACTACATGTAGTTAAAAACATAGAAAAACATACAATTAAAATACAATTAAACAATGCACAACCTTAAAACCTTAAAAGGCACTTAAAAATCTAAAAACAATTTAAAATAATACAAATAATAATATAAAACAATAAAACAAGCCTTGTAAAGCCCAATCCTAAACACCTTCTATCCCAAAAGCCTGTCGGAATAAACAAGTCTTTACTTGCCGACGGAAGGATGGCAAGGAGGGGGCCATTCGTGCCTCCCTAGGAAGGGAGTTCCAGAACCTAGGAGCAGCCACTGAGAAGGCCCTATCTCGCGTCCCCACCAATCGCACTTGCGAGGGTGCTGGGACTGAGAGAAGGGCGTCTCCTGAAGATCTCAGGGCCCGGGCAGGCTCATACAGAGAGATACGGTCTGACAAATAGCCTGGACCTGGGCCGTATAGGGCTTTAAAGGTCAAAACCAGCACTTTGAACTCTGACCGGAAACAAACTGGCAGCCAGTGGAGCTGTTGTAACAAGGGAGTTGTATGGTCCCTGTAACCAGCCCCTGTTAACACTCTGGCTGCAGCTCTTTGTACCAGTTTAAGTTTCCGAACAGTTTTCAAAGGCAGCCCCACGTAGAGCGCGTTACAGTAGTCTAAACGGGATGTAACTAAGGCATGCATCACCATAGTCAAATCAGGCATTTCCAGGAACGGGCGCAGCTGGCGCACCAGTCTTAAATGGGCAAAGGCACTCCTGGCCACGGCCGAGACCTGGGCCTCCAAGTTCAGAGCTGAGTCCAGGAGCACACCCAAACTGAGAACCTGTGTCTTCAGGAGGAGTGTAACCCCATCCAGCACAGGCTGAATCCCTATTCCCTGATCTGCCCTTCGACTGACCAGGAGCACCTCTGTCTTGTCTGGATTTAGTTTCAATTTGTTTGCCCTCATCCAGTCCATCACTGATGCCAGGCACTGGTTCAGGACCAGGTGGGCCTCTCAACTGTTCAGAATTTCCCCACCAAATGGCTTAACCACAAACTGATCTATTTTTCCATTGCACACTGCATACGTGACCTGTCAGCTTTGCAGAAATGGAGTTTTAGCTGAGCTTTAAACAAGATGAATTCTGACTTAGCTTTAGAACAATGGATTCCAGATGGATTCTAATGTTTTGCTCCATCACTACATTCTTAAACCACAAGTGTTTTTGTCTGTTAGTGAATTGTTTCACACCATCTCTGATGTTACATCTTGAAGGACATGGTATGGTGGTCCTGAAGGAGTCCATTTTCCTAAGCTATGCTGGTTTGCGTATTATAGCTAGGCTTTGCAGTTTTTGTTATTTTGATCTTGCCTTTGTAACTCTGAGTGCTGCTGTTTTATATTTATTTATATTTATAACTTTTATGGGTGTTTTATGGGCAGTGATTTGGCCTCACAGAGTTAGTTTTAGCTTTGTTCCAATCCTGGTAAGTGGGTAATTGCAGGTTGCTCTACAATACCTCTGGTTCCAGGGATCTGAGAGCTGGGGTTCTTGCCACCTGGTTCTGCACCTCATCAAATGGCAGTTAGAGCAGGGCAGGCTATTTTTTTCTGGGCCAGACCTGCCATTAAGTGTTGAAGCAGCTGCCTTGGGTAGTAGAAACTAGAGGACAGAGTGATGGCAAGGTGTTGTCATCATACATGGCTTGCTCTGCAGTAAGATACCCTGTTACCCTCATCTGTGATGGAGGTACTATCATAGACAACAGCCAATCTGGCTTGCTTCTGTACAGTATGTGGAACTGGGATAGGGAGCCATCTTGCAGTTCACGTCAGGTAACAAAATGTCTATGACAGGCCCTGCATTTTTTTCCAGTCAGTTTTGGGCACTTGAGATATCAACTTGGGTTTAGTAAGGAGGTCTTGTGTGTGCAACTATGTGCAACTCAAATGAGCATAGTTTAAAAGCCTGGGTTCTTTTACACCCAAAACTAGAAGCCTTGGACCACTCAGGAAGAGCCCACACTAGAGCTTTTCCCTACCCCAGCGTCAACTCTCTGGAAAGGAAACCAGCATGGGAAGGAGCTGAGCTGTGGTCTCTCTCTCTCTCTCTCTCTCTCTCTCTCTCTCTCTCTCTCACACACACACACACACACACACACACACATTTTGTAGCTTCTAAAACATAATGGGAAATATCAACCAGCAACCCCCCCAATAATGTAAGAACTGTGCCAAAATTTAGGTTCAAAGATTCAGCCTTATTATGTTGCACTTGTGCAGCAGTCAGCAATGGCTAATCTCTAATGATTATTTTCTAGTACAGCAAATTTTAGGATTAGGACATAAACGCAATAGTATGCCAGGAAGCAAGCCGTGTAGCCAGCATTCTCCTTCTGTTGTTATCTGTATGTACTGTTCTATCTGCTGTTGAGTTAACACCTTAGGTTCAAGCTAATTATGTCTAGTGTATAATGTGAACGCTACTGAGCTTCTTTTCATCTATTGGGCAAAACACAAAGGCAGGGGGGAAATAGTTCTTTTCATGCATCATTTATGCATGATTGGCTGCATTTTCAGGAACAAAAGAACAATGAAGTCTTCTATAATATAATGCTTTTGTGATTGTCGAAATATGCTCAGTACTACTTAAAATGAATTAGCAAATGTTTTTAAAAGTATCAGTACACAATGAACAGAAAATTTTGTCCTCAAAACAATCAATGGATTAGCTTGACATGTAATCCTTCCTGAGTATATTCTTTACATCCTATCACTTGAACATCCAATTGTTATTACTTTATGAATTAGGCTGTATTTTTTAAAGATAGCCAAGATGGCCATGTTGACTCACTGTGGCTTGGTTTGCATAACCTTGGCTTAGTGAGAACATACAAGCTTCCATGGCTACAGCTCATGATTAGTGAGGACAGAGCTTAACCCCAAGTCCAAGTTTGGAACCTACGCTAAGCTTACCCAAGTACAGCAGCAAGAAGGACCAAGTAGGAGCAAAGTGGCTGCAAGTTCTTCTCCGGGAGCTTGTGTGGTCTTGCTAAACCAAGGTTTGGCTTAGCATGTCTTCCAAGCCAGGCCTGTGTCTAGGAGCAATACGGTGACACTTCTGATCATTTGGGGTGCAACATACTAGCAAACAAAAGAGCCTGAATTCAATGCCAGGTTTATTATAGAGAAATGGTAGATACGGCACAAGACACCTTAATGTTGTGTGTAGGGTTACCATCATTTTGTCATTTCAAAAAGAGTACATTTGGCTTCGATAAGTGAAAAGTAAGAGTATGCTGTTGCACCATCTCAAAAAGAGTACATGTACTCTTAAAAGAGTACGGTTGGTAACCCTAGTTGTGTGCCATCTGTGCTTGAAAATGTATCTCTGTCATGCTCAGCCCTTGGAAATGTCTTTACAATGATCCATGATGATAGCTCATAGGAAGCTGCTTTGAAAGGCAGCTCTCCATAATAAATTACAAACCCTGCTTCTATGTCAAAGGTTTATTAGACTAAACATACAAATCTTCATCAGCTCCTACTGGGAAGAAGGGTGGGATATAAATCAAATAATAAATAAATAAATAAATAATAAAAATGCAGATAATGAACTCTGGGGAATCACAACAAAATGCCTTACTTAATTTCTCCACATCATTCATTCACCAGGTGGTAACTGGCCACATCAGTTTGTGTATCTATGTGATAATAAGCCAATTATCGTGATGGTTACAGATGACCATTTCACTATATGTCTTCACCTGATTGGGGGTAAAATTCCATTTGGCAGGATAAACAAGATATGGAAATTCTTCCCTGAGTAGTTTGGTTATCTAGATGGACTCTTTCTGATGACCTGTTAAATGGTGAAGACAAATGTATAGCTCCCCAACTTATCAAGATTTCCAGTTGAATATGGATGTAGAGTTGAATATGGATGTCTCTACAGTTTGGCTGAATATGACTTTCTTCATGGTTTGTTTGCTTTTTGGTTCCTCATGGGTCTTCCAAGGCAGCTTACGCCAGTTAAAACAATATATAGCCCATAAAACAATAATTTCCATAGGGCCTAAGACATTCTGGGAAGTGCAGCAAGCATGAAATGGTGTAAGGCTCTCACCACAGCTTCCTACCAGGTGCACTTCCTGGTTATTTGTTTTATTTATTTAAGTGTTAATAAACCACACTTTCATATAAAATATCACAAGATGGTATACAGATTAAAAATAGTATTATCATAAAAACATCAGTAAGAGGTGGTTGGCAAAGAATCTCAGATTTGAAAGGCCTGTCTGAATTCAGTTTTTAGAAGATGCCTAAAAACAAGCAGGAATGATTCCTGCCAAAACTCTGTTGGCAAGGACTTTCACAGGGCAGGGCTAGCCACACTAAAAGCTTGGAACCTGGTAAAGGCCAGTCACCTAGACCCAATATGGTAAGTGGCAACTCCTCCTAAAAATTTCAAATCTCTCTCCTTTCCAGAAAAGTAGCAGAAAGTCAGGCCCTGTTATTGCAGAAGTGGGACATTTTTAGCAAACTGGGACAGTAATTTTGGCCCATCCTTGAAACCCCCCATGAAGCTCAATGGGTGATCTTGGGCCTGTCATTCTCTCTAGCCTAATGTACCTCACATGTTGTGAGGGTAAAATGGCAGAGTGGGATGGGGGAGAGAACCAGATATGCTGTCCTGAGCTCCTTGGAGAGAAGCTGGGGTAACAAAATGATGAAACAATAAAAAATGGCATAGTTGCACATGCCCAATTGAGACTTAGACAGTTCCCAAAGTCAACAGCAATGTTTTAGAATGGGGGTGGGTTGCAAAAGCAATTTGTAATATGACAATGGGGACTCATCAGTTTCACTGAATGTACCAAGTCCTTAGGTATGCATAAAGTATGTTAAAGGAAATTTTTAGCCCTTGGTAGTCCAAAGTACCTGTTTGGGAATGCTATTTGCTAAAGTAAATTCTAATGCCTTAAAATTGTCCAAAGTCCTAATGATTTAAGGAATTTTGCTCAAGATGTTTGCTAACTATCTGTCTCCTGTTTGCCTTGTAAAGCTGATAATGCATAACCACAAGATGTGTGCAAGAAACAGAAACAGCATGATCAGCAAGGCAAAGGGTCAAATAAGGTTTGTGCTTATGAAGTAGAAATGCTAACCATTGCAAAAAGGAGGGGGGGTCTAACATGATGATTAACTTGAGTAACTTGTTTTGCTAAGGTTATAAAAATCCCTGTTTTGGGGGGCTCAGTGCTCTCTCATGCCTCACCCCTTGTGTGAAGTGTATGGTTGGCCTTTACTGCAGTAAATAAATAAATAAGGAGCCTTGAACTCGATTTACCCACATGTGTGTGTGTGTGCGTTGTTATTCTCCACCTGGGAGAACCTGTAGCATTTTTGCTATGACAAGGTAGGTCTTTGGATCTTGATCAAAGTACAGAATGCAAGCAGATATCTCTTAGGAGAATCACAATGTATTCATCCACAGACTATGGGCCAAGAAAATTAACAGCTCAGTTTTACAGAAATTTCTTAATAGTAGGGTTGCCATACTGCCTGGTTAGCTGGGTTTTACCCAGATTATAGCCATGCTACCCGGTGCCCACTTAGCCCATTAGGTGTTCTGAATTCCCAGCTTTCATTTAAAAAAAGAAACAAGTCTCTAGCCCTTGTGGATCCAGAGATACAAGGCAAAATGTGGAGGCGCTTTTCTCCCTGTTTTGTGAGAAATCAGCCTACTCCCGCCTTCTATTGTTCTTAGCCAATGCAGGACACCACAGCTGTCCCGGGAAAATCAAGAATTTTAGCCTGCCTGCCTGCTGCATATGTAGAATCTAGGTAGTTTAGAAAACTGCACATGCTCACTTGATCAACACATACAGCTCTGCCTCTTATCCAGATACTTTCTGGTTGAGTCAGCAAGGAGAATCAGCCTTCATCTCGTTTCCCTCTGTGTCTCACGGTATGTGTCTTAAGTGGTGAATGCTATGGGAGTGTCCACAATGGGAGGATGGAATAAAGGGGTTTGAATCCACCAAACGCTCCCTCCCCTGAAAAAAATACAAAATATAAAAGCAAACCTTCCTGTAGAAAAGGCTACGGTGTTAGTATTTGCATTTTTTGGCCCTGCCCCCACCCTGTTAAATGGTGCTTACTCCTGTGTAAAGTTGCATTAGAATGCAGCCTCACTCACCCTGATGCCCGGCAGAGCCCCTGTTCAGCAATTCAAATAAGGCTAAAAGTATTTTTAATACATATTCTTCAAAATGACTGGCAGACACCTTTCTGCCAAAGATTACCCTACTTCATTTCCT
Source organism: Rhineura floridana (assembly GCF_030035675.1). Taxonomy (NCBI): domain Eukaryota; kingdom Metazoa; phylum Chordata; class Lepidosauria; order Squamata; family Rhineuridae; genus Rhineura; species Rhineura floridana. Next base: position 40,615,708 of record NC_084486.1, on the reverse strand, counting down.
TCCCAGGGATGGATGTGTAGGTGTGCGTATACATACACACACACACATGTACACACACAGAGACAGAATCTATCTATTCAATGCAGGGGTGTGTGTGCAACTTTTCCCTCCCCTTAAGACCGATAGGAATAGAACAGCTGTCCTGTCTAATACTAGCACAGCTTGCCAGGTCTCTAGAATTCACTGCATTTATTTATTTATTTATTTAAACAGAGGTGCCAGCGCTCAAATCTCCATCAAGTTCCAGCCTTTATGACAGAAGGTTATGTTTCTCCTTTTCCTGATCTGGTATGTGAGAATCAGTGTACTAAAGACATTATCTCAGAAGGGCTCTGGGGAGAAGAAAGCCTCTCAACTCATTTGACTGAAAAGCTCACCGGAAGTTTTCTGAAGTGCAATTCTCCATCCAAGTAAGATATACAGAAATGCCACCTGCCTTTTGCGCCCTGGAGGTGCTGTTGTGCCTGGCTCCGCTGCTCCGTTACGTGGCGTTGGCACAGGCAGTCTGGACCACTTGGCTCAATGTCTCATGGAAGATGCCCGGCAGTAACCAGAGCAGCTGGACCGTCAGCAAGAATGGCATCTACAGGCAGGACTTGCCCCTGCGGCGGGTGGCCGGCGTGCTGGAGGGGCTCGATGCCTGCAACCCCCTCACCAACTTCAGCGCCCCGGCCGCCGCCACCATCACAGGTACGCCGTGGCTCACCCTCATCCAGTGGGGCAGCTGGTGCACCTTCTCCGAGAAGATCTATGTAGCCACCAAGCGTGGGGCACCGCCGCCACCACCATTTACAACTATGGCAGTGGGATGGGGAACGACATCCAGGCCATGACCCACCCTGCTTCTGCGGGACCGGTTGGTGCTGCGGAAAGCTTACTTGTATTTTGCTATCAGAGAAGCTGATCAGAACTTCAACTGAAGGTGTCAGACTTGCAAGCATAGAAGGAAAGAGAGAGAATCAACTCACAGCTTTGTTGGGGGCAGCCTGAGATGTTTCTGCTGCTCCAGGCACCTACACCACCCTGTATTTTCACTGGAAGTTGTAATAGCTATTTTTTAATAATGTTACTTGTTATTTAATTTTTGTAAATTGTATTGTTTTATTGACGTATTTCTATATTTGTGTTTTTTCTTGTAAGCCGCCTTGAGGGCCTTTTGGTCATAAGGCGGGGTGTTAATAATAATAATAATAATAATAATAATAATATAATAATAATTCTTACATGCTCAGACACTACTCTAGATAAAATGATTGATTAAACTGATAATATTGAAATCTTGAGTTCTCTGGTTGCAAGTTGTAGCGGTTTTAATTGATGTTTTGCTAGCTTTTTGTTTTATGCTGGATTTTTATACCGCTGCACTGGCTTGTTTTATGTTCATTCCTATTTTGTGTTTTTATTATGTTTTTATATTGATTGTGTATTTTTATTGTTTTTGTTAAGTTTGTAAGCTGCCCTGAGCTCTTTTTTTAACAGTGGAAAAGTAGGATATAAATCCTCTTAATAAATAAATAAACATTTCATAGTATTGGAAACTAGAGTTGAGGCATTTAAGGCTGAAAATGTAAGTTAAAAAAAAAGATTCCTCACATCCTCCCTCACTTTTTGGTGGCAATTACTAGACACAAAAATGAAACAACTGGACAATGCAACAATTAATATTCCTAATTTGCATAATATGCAATAATTTTTATAATATGCAAATTAGTTGCCCAGATTTGTGGAACTGGAATATGGCAACCCTACCTAATAGGCAGTTTTATGTACTGGGAAAGTTAACTTGCCAAGTTTAGCACTGGACCTTAAAGAAAGCAGAGAGAAGATTTTAGGATATGCAATGCTGAAGGCATAAAAATAGTAGAACATTATTTTGTTATTGGCATTCTCTTCAGATATCTCTTCCTGAGTATCACTTTTTCATTTAACAGGTAATTGAGCTTAAAGGTTAAGCTTTAAAATACTCAGGTCTTCAAGGCTGAGGAGTTGGATTCTAAGCCCTCAAATGGCTTCCTTTTTTATTTAGCAAAAATTATTTCTGGAATAGAATGTTCAGACTGATGATCTAGTTCAAGATGGTTTATGATGTGATCAGTAACACTGTGCATGACAATATTAGGGAGTGAGTATATTCCCTCGATTACCTGAAGCAATGCATGAATTAGAAGCCATTGACACAATCTCTGAGAAAATGTCAAGTCACACAATTGCAATATAAGGATATCTAATATTATCTTGTTCTTGCCTTCCTACGTACTGCCCCAAAATATCAAAAAAGAATCTCACAAAAATGTATCAGTAACATTGCTGCTCTGTATAATTTTCTTCTGCAAAAGCAGAACTAGAAAATATCTTCTTCAGTCTTCTGTACTACAAAGAGTGAGTAGAATGTATACTTAAATTTGTTGAGATTATCTAAGGGAAACTTTTTATCACAGTCTACAAATACAGCTGCTGCACACACATTTATGAAGAGGAGATTTCTGGTGCCAGTGTACATTAATCTAGTTGGCAGACTAAGATCCAATGAATGAAAACTAAAGAAGCCCCCATGTAGAAAAGGCACAGATTCTTAATACAGGAAATAGTGAACTAGTGGAACAATTTATGTAACATCACCTGAAGAAAGATTGCATTTATTTCTAAAAGGCACACTGAGTTTGAATTACATGGTTTGCTTCTTGGAGTTGCCCACATAGCAATCCTATCCAAGCATCTTTTCTCTCTATGCTATGTTATCCTATTCACCAACTCAGGACATGCAGTAATAGATCAGTGAACTCTCACCTTCTCATAGAATTGGATTCACAGCAGTGTTACAGAGACTGTGAAAAAATTATCCTCCTTATCACAGAGAATGAAGGAAGGAGAGTGTTTTTCAAAGGTGGTGTCCTCTTTTGTTCCATAAACTAATGCCAATTCCAAATACCACTACAACTCTGCCCATAGACAATTTATAATCATTGCAAGCATCACAACACAATACAAGTGTCCCCCCTTCCCATTTTTAGATAGCACTTGAAAGCATTTTTATTCCAGAAGGTATTTTACGATGGACCGTGATGTTTTCACTGTTTGCTTTTTTAAAAATGCTGCTGTGTGTTTTTAGTGCTTTATTTGATATTTAATATTGTATTGCAGTGGGGGCTGGTGGCTCCAACGTCAGTGGGGCAGTGAATCCACTTTCGGTTTTAGTCCTAACTTTCAAGGAGCTGTCCTCCGTATCCACAATCTCTCCTGGTTTGCCCTCAACATGCCCCCAAAGTAACTTCTCTTTGCCCTATATACCATCAGCACCCCAAGACGGGAGAAGTTCTGGCTCCAGACCTTTCTGCAGCTACATAGCGGAGGAAGCCATCTAACATAGGGTCTCCCTCTCCAAAGGTGGGCCTCTTTCTCTATTCTCAGAGAGGGAGATTCAATAAATCCTATGGCTTCGGAATGCCCCCCTCGACCATAGATCCAGAGCCTCAAATAAATAAAGTAAACAAACAAATAACTAAATCATGTGAGAACTTGAAGCTCACTGGGGAAGCAGGCAGTGTCTATTCACAAGTTCAAGTCACGCGTCAGAGAGAATATAAGATCATGGACAGCTCCAAGGGGCTCTGCTGAAACAGCTATAAGAGAAATTGTCTGTGCAGGGAATTCGCACCAACTGAAGACATATGCAGGCTGATCAGGCCTGAAGTGTGCTGGCTCTGCCCATCAGAAGAGCTGATTGGCTGGTTAAAGGGTCTCACCTTATTTTGCAGCTTTTGGCTTTTGCAAGGCTGAGGAGACAGAGGAACTGTTGGGTACTCGACCTCTGAGTCAGAAGATGGTGACAGCATCCTCCTGCAAGGAAGTAAGCTGAACCTAATCTTCATCCATGTCCTCTGGCACACACTGCAAGGTCCCTGGATTGTAAGTAATGATGCCACCAAATCATGACACCAGCAACCACAGAATATTTAAACAAAAGTTTGCACCCTAACCAACCCAGTAAGACAACTGAATACACTGACCTCTTACTCTGAGAAAATCTAATGTTTTAGAATAGGTAGCATTATGAAAGGTTGGGTTGTATATGACCACCCTTTTGTATTAGCACAAGGGGATTTCACTGCCTCCCCCTCCATGCATGCCCTGTGCCATCCCCAAATCTGCTCTGGAGTGTTGAGGAAATCCCCAGAACAGATTGTGGGGGTGGAGAGGGGGAGATTCTTCTGCCAGTGCAAGGATTTCCCACAGTGCAACAGAACTATCTGCTTAGCACTACACTGACTGCAACTCTTTGTATTTTAAATGTTTACTTGAGTGGCCAACATTTCACATACTTACAGAGAGAAATCTGAACAGGGCATTCAACTTACCACTTCAAATCCAACATCTACTGATATGTTTATCATTAGCATGGCACACATTAATATAAACTCTTTTCTACATTTAGAATTATTCAAATGTATATATATTTCTCAGTTTTCTTTATCAACATTCCTAATGTTTTTGCCAATATGCTAACTACTGTCTTAAAATTAAACATCATATTGTCTGAAATCCTATTGTTTTACTAATCAAGCATAAATTAAAGGTATTGTAAATAGAATAGTCTGTTCAACATAAATCTCAAAGAGTGATTATTAAATCACTTGTAAAGTATATTAATTTTGCCAGTTGCACCATATACAAAAATGCAATTCATCTCCAAGGTATGCCCCTATAAGAAAGGTGCTTATTATTTCCATTTTATAAATAAATAATTGAGCCTGAACAAAAGAGATTTGGAACTAATGGGACTTGAGCGAAGGATCACTTGGTCCATTTCATCAATTTGCTCTGGCACAGATATTACACTCCCAGTCTCTGACCATGGTTAAGAGACAAATAGATTGCAGTTATTTCGCTCATCTTCTCCCCACTCATATGTGAACTGTTCCTGCCTTTTCTCTGGTGATCTTACTAATGGTTAAGGGTTACATCTTCACCAACCAAAGCCGTGGCTAATGCTTGACAGGATTCTCATAAGTTTGTTGTTATGTGCCTTCAAGTCGATTACGATTACAATTGACTCGTAAAAACCAGTATTTAAAACTAAGGTTTGCCCATTTGCAAATTCTAGTTAACATAGAATCCATTTAGTGTTACCCATGGGTTAAGGTGAAATAGAAAAGGACAACAAAATGGGAACAACAAGAGCCCTATTCCGAAAGATTAGAGAAATGAAAGGGAAATTTACACCACGAGTAGGGATGTTGAATAAGCAACAGGGGAACACATTGACTGACCGAGATGAAATAAAAGGAAGATGGAACACTGAAGAACTCTATGAAAGAGATGCAAGGATGACAGATTCATTCACAGAGGAACCATATGATGAAGAACCAGAAATTTTAGAATATGAGGTGAAAGCTGCTCTAAGAATTCTTGGAAGAAACAAATCACCAGGAATAGATGGCATACCAATAGAGTTGCTACAAGCTACTGAGACTGAATCTGTCCACGTTTTGACAAAAATCTGTCAAGAAATATGGAAAACTAAACAATAGCCCACAGACTGGAAGCGTTCAATATATATCCCACTTCCAAACAAAGGGGATCCCAGAGAATGCAGTAATTATCGAACTATTGCCTGAATATCCCATGCAAGTAAACTAATGCTCAAGATTCTACAACAAAGGCTCTTACCATATATGGAGCGAGAAATGCCAGACGTCCAAGCTGGATTTAGAAAGGGAAGAGGCACCAGAGATCATATTGCAAACATACGTTGGATAATGGAATGGAGCAAGGAATTTCAGAAGAAAAGCACCCTGTGCTTTATAGATTGTGTGATTGATTGTGTGGATCATGAAAAACTATGGAATGCTTTAAAAGAAATGGGGGTGCCACAACATATGATTGTTCTGATGTGCAACCTATACTCTGGACATGAGGCTGCTGTAAGGACAGAATATGGAGAAACTGGTTCACCATCGGAAAGGGTGTAAGACGGGTGTGTTTTATAACCCTACTTGTTTAATCTATACGCAGAACATATCATACGGAAAGCGGGATTGGACCAAGATGAAGGAGGTGTGAAAATTGGAGGGAGAAACACCAGTAATTTAAGATATGCAAATGATACCATACTCTTAGCAGAAACCAGTAATGATTTGAAACGAATGTTGATGAAAGATAAAGAGGAAAGCCCAAAACAGGACTACAGCTGAACATCAAAAAGACTAAAGTAATGACAACAGAAGATTTATTTTTTTTTTTTCAATAATTTTTATTCAGATTTTCATAAAACATACAAGACGAAATCATAAAACATTCAAAGACAAAAAACAAAATCAAAAATAGTTAAACAAAAAAAAAAAAAACAAAAAAAAACAAAAAAAAAAAATAAAGAGTAAAATATTGACTTCCCATTTGTCAAAGATCAAATCAGTTATAAGTCTATAATATATAACAATCCTGTCTCTTAAGTCATATTATAAAATCACTTTCCTCCAGTAGTTATCTTACTTAATCATCAAATCTCATAAACATTACTTTATTCTTTCCACAAAAAGTCAAAGAGAGGTTTCAATTCTTTAAGAAATATATCTATCAATTTTTTTTTCCAGATAAGCATATCGATTAATCCATCTCATTACTAATTATGATAATCTTATTGTCATAACCATAGTCAAAATAAACATTTCAATTAATCCATCACATCAGAATCTGATAGGTTCAGTAATTTCAGTAGCCATTGTTCTATTATCCCTATTAGTTCCATTTTCCATCTTCCATCTTCAGTAGTCTTGTTAAGTCCAGTAATTTCAGTATCCAATCTTCCATTATCAGTATTCCATAATAATCTTGCTGTCAAAGCCATAGTCATATAGTAAGAGTCTGATGGGAATTACCTCTATCCCAAATATTTTCTTGCCATCCATTCTGAATAGGTTGCTGAAATACTGCTGTAAAATCATATCTCTGTTCTTTTTTTCAAAATACACTGGGTCATCTCTTGAAAGTTTTTCCATTGTCACATGGCTGCAGTTAATTCCATAGATTTTCTCTATATTGGGCTCCATCACATCAATCCAGTCCAGAAGATTATCCATGCCATTGATAACTTTATCTCTAGAATCTTCATTAATTTCTTCAGAGATAACATTGAGTTCCAAACAATAGATTTTATTTCTAAAGTCCATAGACTCCAAATCTTGTTCCTGTTCCACGTTTGTTCCAATCTCCGGGATCTCCTCTCTCACAGGGACCCCTGTTCCAGTCTCCAGGGTCTCCTCTCTCACAGGGACCCCTGTTCCAGTCTCCAGGGTCTCCTCTCTCACAAGGACCCCTATGTCTTTAATCTCCTGTGTCTCCAAACAATAGATTTTGTTTCTAAAGTCCATAGACTCCAAATCTTTTTCCTGTTCCACGTTTGTTCCAATCTCCGGGGTCTCCTCTCTCACAGGGACCCCTTCCAGGGTCACCTCTCTCACAGGGACCCCTATATCTTTAATCTCCTGCTTCATTTTACTCAATTCAATTTTCAGCTCCTTACAACCCTGTCGCAGGTTTTGTTTCGTTATCTCAATCTCATCCATTATTTTCTGAAACATAGTTATTTCCAGATTCTCAGCCACTTTCTTAATTGCCATTTTAAAAGAAAAATATAGGAAAACCACTTCTTATTTCAGCAACAATTGGGTTAATACTCCAAACTTGGTGACATCACAGTATAAACAGAGCAGACAGCCTTATCTCTCCATGCTTAAGTAAACAAAATGCAGTTCCCAGGATCGAAACAATTAATGGCGGTCGTCAGGAAACAGATTCGTCAAAATAAAATAGACCAAAAAGAGAGTAGTCTCAGACAATATAATATTCTTCAAAATAAAAATCTGGAATAGAAATCCCTCTTCTGTGTATATCTTTAGAATGCAAATCCAGGACAGCTTTTTGCAACAAAAACAGAGATAAGCTATTAATTAGTGAGTAGCAGAGAGAAGTTATGGCTCCCCAGTGAGATGTCAAAAACCGATCAATCTGGCAAATCTCTTTTAAACAGCAACAATTTAAGTCAAGTAAAAGAAAAATATAGAAAGAAGGGTGCTTGCCTGTTAGTGCGTTCTCTCTTAGAAGATAAGATGAACGTTCGCTTTATCAGATAGAGCTTGTTGTTGAAAATCCGTCCCACCTTCGTCGGCTGGACCTCGTCCCATAAATTAATGAGATCTGGTCGTCCCAACAAAAATAGGCTTTGAGGTTAATCTCTTCGTTTCTCCCTACCCGGGAGAAGTTTAATCAGTCAAAAAAAAAAAAAAATCTGACTGATATATCTGAATAAGCTTCTTTTGAGGCAGGAGCCCGTCTCAAAAGCAGGCACAGGCTAAGTCACCCTTCCCGGAAGTCCTCAACAGAAGATTTATGTAACTTTAAAGTTGACAATGAGGACATTGAACTTGTCAAGGATTATCAATACCTCGGCACAGTCATTAACCAAAATGGAGACAATAGTCAAGAAATCAGAAGAAGGCTAGGACTGGGGAGGGCAGCTGTGAGAGAAGGTCCTCAAATGCAAAGATGTATCACTAAACACCAAAATCAGGATCATTCAGACCATGGTATTCCCGATCTCTATGTATGGATGTGAAAGTTGGACAGTGAAAAAGGCGGATAAGAGAAAAATCAACTCATTTGAAATGTGGTGCTGGAGGAGATCTTTGTGCATACCATGGACTGTGAAAAAGACAAATAATTGGGTGTTAGAACAAATTAAACCAGAATTGTCACTAGAAGCTAAAATGATGAAATTGAGGTTATCATACTTTGGACACATAATGAGAAGACATGATTCACTAGAAAAGACAATAATGCTGGGGAAAACAGCAGGGAGTAGAAAAAGAGGAAGGCCAAACAAGAGATGGATTGATACCATAAAGGAAGCCACAGACCTGAACTTACAAGATCTGAACAGGGTGGTTCATGACAGATGCTCTTGGAGGTCACTGATTCATAGGGTTGCCATAAGTCGTAATCGACTTGAAAGCAGATAACAACAATGGGTTAAGGTTAGTGCAAATATAAATAGGAACACAAGATGAGCCTTGCTGGATCAGGCCAAAGTGCTATCTAGTCCAGTGTCATATTCTCACAGTTGCCAACCAGATGCCTATGGGAAGCACACAAATAGTCTGTGTATCTTAACTGTGGGTAAGGCCATAGGGAAAAGGTGGGGGGGATTTCTGTGAAAGAAAGAGCTAAGGAGAAAGAAGCAGCCCCGTGATCCATTTCTGATCTCTTATTCATGGACAGATATCAGAAGCATCATGCCATTAACTCCTGATCTCAGTGTGTTAATTTGTTTTTAAAGGACAGTCATGTACGTAAAATTTTAGTCGCTTCAGCACTGGTAATCTAATTTTAACAGATTATATAAATAGTAGCAGCCTTGTATCCAGCATTGTTCAATTTTTTTAAGAAACCAAAAAATCAGTGCAATTTTGAAATCAGTTGTTAAAATTGGTGCAGTTTTGAACAGTTCAGTCTAACATCTTGATTCAAAATGGCATCCAATTGTAACCAAACACAGAAGAAAACTTGCTCCTTTATCTCAGGAACTATTATGCAACATTTGGTTAAAATCAGTGCAGTTTTTAAAGGTTCAGTCCACCATTTTGATTCAAAATGATGTCCAATTGTATTCAGACATAGACAAAAGCCTGCTCCTTGATCTCAGGAACCATCATACAAAAATATGGTTATAATATGTTAAGCATAGTGAACAAAACAACAATATTCCAAAATATATGGTAGATAATTCAGTGACACACAGAATATTAAAAGGAAATACGGTACATTTTGCCTATGTATAGGAATCAAGGAAGCAGCTCTAGGAGAAAGAAAAATGCAGCTAGATAATAATCAAAACACTTTTTGCTGCAGGGAAAGGATGCTGATTTGATTGCACTTTCTAAAGTAATATTTGTGTCCCAAAGTATGACAAATTGCAAGGTTAGGCAGCAGTACAAAAACCACTGAATTCTAATATTTAACAGAATGTTGCCAACAGAGAAAAAGTAAATACTTATTTACCATGAAGGAATGTATAAAGGAGAGGTATACATATTATAAGGAGACTGCAGCATCAGCGAAAAAATCTGCCCAGATCCAGTTGGATACAGAGTGAATGAGTTTTTGTAGGACTGTTTTGGGCATATGTATTATTAGAATGCAATTGTTTGCTGGAAATGTATTCAAAAGAAACAAAAAACATACTGCTAGGCCACGTTCCCAGATAACCTGGAAAGTATTATTCCATCCATAAGATAGATAGGAATTGCAGAAAAGAAATTTGAAGTACTTTGAAATTCTACTTATCATTCAGTGCTTGATTCCCAATCTTAAATTAGAAAGCCGACCTCAGAAAATCTTACCAAGTGGAATTTCATAATGGAAGTGCTCCAGAGAAGACTGTGGATTTACACAAATCCTGCCACATTGGTAAGTTCAATAGCAAAGTTGTTGAACTCTGGAATCAGGAGGCCAAACATTTGTTGGACATTCCTATTAAAAGTCCAGGTTGCCAAATCTTTTGTCAGAATGGATCTGCCTGGTACTTTCCACCTCTAGTTATAAATCTATATGAAACAGAGCCAATGACATGCAACATTTTGACTTCTCTAGTTAGCATCAGAATAACTGGTATGGCAATCAAAGAGAGAAAAGAACTAAAATTCCTCCTATTGTAGAAACACATCAGCTACCTATGAATCAGGCTACATAGTTTCTGTAAACATTCAGTTTCTGCTTCTAAAAAGGCTCCCTGATTGTTAAAACTTCTTGCCATCTCTTTCCACAATTTGTTAATTTTTATGGACTTTGAATTGACATACACACTCCAAAGGAAACACATTAGCAGCTATTTTCTTAAATGAATGTTCTGCATTTCTGATGATACTAAGATCACACACACAAAAAAGAGAAAAGGTGATGAAGTGCTCTGTACTCACATCCATAAGTACTACATATGTATGTGGACAAATTCAGGATGGCTACTGACAAAATGTTCATCACTTTGCCCCAGCTTTACTTGATCCAATGTCTGTAAAAAGTCTGTGGCTAATGAACTCTGATGACGGTAACGACAAAAGAAGAAATAAGCCTGTGCAACACAGCAGTGCTGTACCCCTCTTAAATGTAAACTGTTCATGCCACCTACATCATTTTAATTGTATTTTATGTATTTTAATTTATTTTAATGTTTTTGTGATTTTACTGTTTACAGTTTTATTATGTACATGTTTGATTTTACTTTTGTAAGCTGCCCTGAGTGCCCTATAGGTAGAAAGGTGGGATAGAAATATTTTAAATAAATAAATACATCAGATCAAAAATTAATTACTTCCAAAATTGTTTTAGGATGTCTATTGGAAAGCAGGAAGTAGCTTTAATTTCAAACTTCAATAAGTAGCTTTAACGTCACCATTCTGATCTTCCTATTTATAGCCCTATATACATTCTTGGAAATGAGAAGTACCTCCCAATCCTATGAATGTTTACTGAAAAGTAAGTCCCATTGAGTTCAATGGCACTAACTCCCAGGTAAGAATGTATAGAATTTAGGGGTATGCAGTGACCACAAGGTTCAGTTTGGATCTGATTCAGTGCTTCAGAAAACAGTTTGCCTCATTCTGAGGTGATATATTGGCTGCCTGATTTGGCTTGGGACACATCCAAATTTGCTTTGCTGTTGCTTCTCCCTTTTCTATTGGGAAATTTAAAATGTTTTTTCTTTGAACATAAGTGGATAAAATGTATAGACATATCCTCCAGAGTGGATAAAATCTGACAAATTATGCCCAAATAGGCCCAGGTGCTTTCGTGCTGGGCCCCTTTATTTATTTATTTATTTATTTATAGAAAGGGAAACATCTATAACTTCTTATTTTAGGGCATAAAGATGAAATTTGTGGACAAGATTACCCCTTCTGTGGACATGAATTCTACTAAATTTCAGAATGATAGATGCAGTGGTTTTCCCACAAGGGTAGATATTACAGTTTGGGGATGGGTAAAAGAGGAAAAACTTAATATCACCTAGTGTTATTGTAGACAATTGGTCTGAAAATTATATAGACATGAGAGATGTGTCCCTGGATAAGTAATCTGCCAAACAACTAACAAATCTGCAAAATAGCAGCCAGGGGCTTTTGTGCTAAGCAGCTTTAAGTTGATTAGGGGGAAGAACTAAGAGGTATTCAGTTTTAAAGTAGAATAATTCCTTCTGATTATAAGCTTGACCTGTCAGACACAGCAAACTCTCCTTTGGCCATTGCTCCCCCTTCCCCCATTCCCCCCATGTTGCTTTTTATATGGTAAACTTAACTACATTATCTTTGCTTTTGGCAGACATGTGTCTCTGCAGCATTTCTTTATTTATCTCTTGGTGTCTGGATCCCCAGGGTGCTACAAAGTGCTTCAGCATTTGACACACATTGCTAACAGGTTTGCAGCCTTATTGTGGTAATCAAATTTCAAATAGCCCTTTCTTTTGAGAATGAAAGTGTGGGGCAGAAAGGACAAGAAAGATGTAGTGTGTGTATGAACAGAAGACAAGAGTAAGATAAAAGTAGTTTAGGGCTGGATGAATCAGCCTATTTCTGTTGCACATCTGCACATATGTTCAGCCATAAATCTATTCTGCCCTGTTTTCTGCAGATTATTTTTTAAAAACAATCCACAAAAAGAGCATTTAAATCAGATGCATTTCCCTCTAAAGGGGAAATTTTTATATGCATTTTTTCAAATGGCACTACTTAGACGTTTCCCCCCTAAAATATGTGATTTTGTATGCTTTTCTATTCATCCCCTCTCCAAATACACAAAAAGTACCATTTTGTATATATTTATTTTAATTGAAACTACAACATAAAATTTGGAGAAGTGTGCAGTCTGACTGGGAACTGCAAATGAAGAAGGTTCACTTTACAACGTGGATGAAACAAATTTCTTCTCCATCCCTAATAACATGTTTCTGAATGGAAGCTTAATTTGTGGTAGAAACCATTACAGTGAGGTAGGACTAGAGATGCCAATGAAGCTTGCTGACTCTAGATCAGTTATGAGCTTCAGTTAACTTGTAACGGTCACCTTAAAGAAAAGGTGAACACTAGAAACCTTTACATTCTAGGATTAAAAGCAAAGCCAGGAAGAATTCCCAAGGGGGCTCTCCTAGGCTGCAGGGAGCTTCTCAACTGCCAGATATTGAAGGCATTTGCAAGCTAAAGAATAATTGTTAACTGTTATACAATATTGTCTTAGCTCCCCCTTCATGAAATTAAGATTTTGGTTGCCCCTGAAGAGTCCTATGACTTTCAGGCCTGCCAGTCATTCCAGTATAACTTTGAGGTTTCCTCCTTCCTTTGTTTTTACACCTTCTTGACCATTACTAAATTGAGACTCAGTTTAGCCTCATTACTAACAGTCTTGGTTTCCCTCTCTATGCAGTTCTATCAAACTAACAGGCACACATAAACCTTCATAAAATTGCACACAAATACATATGAAAGAATTCCAACCTAAATCAAAATAACCGATCCTCTGCATATAGTCTTGCTGTCTTGCAAACAAGTGGGGGGGGGGAGGCTAGAATGCTGTGTAAATACAGCATTAAAATACAGCCATATGCTGTTTCCTGCTGTTTATACTGCACTTCATCTCTTTTTTACTAGCTTTCATATTGGGTTCTCTCTCTCTCTCTCTCTCTCTCTCTCAGGAATGTATTGCATCTCCAGGTTTTTTTTTATTATTCCCAGTCATTCCTTTTTATATATTTTTATTTACTCCCAAGCAGTACATTGAATTTACATCACAGCATGTTATAGTTTTATTTAATGTGGGAGGTCCCACCCACCAGCGCTTTGCAGATATACATTTTCAACTTTCTGCCTCAGAAAGAACCCCACCGTGGAAAATCCAATCATGTTTCAGTACTAGCTATCATGCTTTATTGATGCCATGATTTTACTCTATTCCCAGGTGAGCAGCCATTACTGAAACTTCTAATACTTTTACAAATCCTAGCATCTTGAAGCAAATTATGCCTGTTAATCATAAGCAGTTGTAACATTGTTTATTCCATTTTTAACAATGCTGAAAATCATATGTCAAAACAAAGAAGTTCCTTTTTTCACACACACACACACCATTTTTTTGTACCTTTGTCAGGGACTCAGACTCCACCTACAGTCCAGCACGCTATTTAAGGGTGCTTCTTTTGTCTTGAAATCCCTGGGAATTAAGCATAATTTCCCAATGGGTTGTGGCCCACTTTTTGTAGAGTTGATCTGTATCAAATGGTTGATTCTTTAAGCTTCCTCCCAGTAGGAGCCCAGGGCAGTAAACAAAAGCAGTAAAAACACTTTAAAACATTGTAAAAACAGACTTTAAAACACATTAAAACAAAACATCTTTAAAAAAAAATTAATTTTTTTTCAAAACATCTTTTTTTAAAAAAAGGTTAAAAACATTTTTTTTAAAAAAAGGTGTAAAAACATATTAAAAAGCAATTCCAACACAGACGCAGCCTGGGATAAGGTTGTTATTATTATTATTTAGGTTTAAAAAGTTAGAAATATTATAGAAATCTTCATATGAACAACCAATTTTATAGACATCAATGTATTTCCAGTTATTTCTATGCATCTTTATCTCAGTACAAGTAAACTTGGGAAATAGACATATGGATAAGAGCTTCGTTGATATCAGTGGAAATAATTGCGAGTGAAGGGGCGAAATAAGACAAGGACACATCAGCTTGGGTTGAACAAGGGCCTCTTTATTAAACTATACAAAAACACCTTTTAAAGTGACCTGCAGAGGGAAACCTAGGTGCGGAACTATCTATAAGGCAGCATCTTGCCATACAGCTCACGGGCGACCAGCCCCTGCTGGGGACAAGGGCAAGCCCCACCTCCTTACCCCTTCCGCCAGCCACACCCAGTAGGTGAGTAGGGGGGCCTTCTCAGGTCACCACCCCCCAGGGCCGCACAACCCTTGGGTGGATGAGTTAAGTTGGCCCCAAAAGCAGCCCATATCCTGCCCTCGAGCCGTAAAGCCCTGAGAGACAGGCCTCCGGAACTGCCAATCACCTCCAAAGGTGCCTAAGGGGGCCACCTAGCTGTCCTTACCTATTTCCCTTCCCACACCTTCCTGCCACGAAAGGGGGACAAATCTCTATTTAGTCCCCCTTTACCCCACTGCCGAGAAGCACCTCTCGCAGACATCTCTGCAGGTCTCCCAAAAATAAGTCATTACCTGTGTCTGACAGGTGAACGCCATTGGCCCTGTACAGTTCACCCTTCTGTTGCTGAATTTGGGGATGCGGAATGACTAACCCCCCATGCCTGAGAAGAGCCAACCGAATCTGCCGGTTGACCTTCTTCCTTGCTCAATCAATCCCCGCCGGGTCCCAAACATCATGCCATACCTTGAGTGGAAGCAGGTCTGACCACATCAGACGTACCCAAGGTCAACGCTGCCTTATCGCTTGCATGTCCTTACATGCCTGCACGCTGAGGGCCTTGCCCTTCATCAAGCCAAGGTCATTACCACCAAGATGGATGACCAGCACTTGCGGAATTGTCCGCACCAAACCTTGCCAGAACAGAGCGGGTAGGAGCCCCTCCCAACGCATTCCTCACCGGCCAAGCCACTGTACTGCAGCCCATCTACTGAGGCCCAACTGCGAGCCCATGCTCGACTTCGCTGCCTTCCGGGCTGCCCAGAAAACCATGCTGTGGCCGCATATAAGGATCTGCGTCCACTCCATCCCAACACATGATGTTGCCCTTAACGAAGATGGCTGCAGCAGCATCGCTCCCTCCTCTTACCTGCGCAGGTAAGTGGGGCTTCATTAATGTGCCAAATAATCTGCTCAGTTTTTGCATATACAAAGTACAGACTGTCAAAGGAGGGGTGTTCAACTATTTCTCAGTTTGCAAACTTCAATGCATTTACTCACTAGCAAATTGCTTTCTGGGGATACTGAACCAACATGCCTAAGGTACCTCTGTCCATTGATATTTCTAACCTTAAATATTCTAGGCACTTAAGTTGCAAAATTAATGGAGGTGCAGGGCCAAAACACATTTTGATGCCTAAGGCCAATGACAAGTTGGTGCCTTTCCCATGTACAGAAGTCAATGAAACTGGCAGTTGACTCTTACCTGAACAACTGGCAGGGTCATCCACTGCAACAGAATAGTTTAGGGGGTACCATTCCCCACTCTCTAGCATTTGCATGCCTCATACTGCCTAATGTTAGGGCTGGCCCTGTGGAAGTGTTATTAGTGGCAAAAAGGTTTGACTTGCATGTATTACTTTGATGAGATAAAGAGTTCCAAAGTGATACGTGTTGATTACTGTTATTCCCAACTATTATAGCCTCCAAATGCTCTACTGAACATTCCAACTTGTTTTTTAAATGCTTCTTATGACAATTGTTTTAAAGTGGATTTTGATTGAACTATAAAGGAATGAAAAGAATGTTCAGATTTTTCAAGTGAATGTTTTCTCTCTGCTCTTCTGCAAAATGCTAATTTACTGAATATAGTTTCTTCTTGACATAGCATTTCTTTGCATTTCAAAGAAGCAGCTCAATGATTTCAACATTACCTTAAAGAAAACAGGAATATTTTATATCATAACCTTGTTATCAATATCTCTCTGCCAAAACCCAACATCCATTCTGTCTTCACTGCGCAGTGTGCCCATAGTTCCTGTGGTCTGTTCCACAGGCACTGGCTGAACAGTTGGTTTTAATGCCACATTTCATTTGCCTGATCTGTGATGGTTGCATATAGTCCAGTCATCCAGAAATGATACTGCAATTCACAAGTTCATCATGGACCCAGCCAAAGGGTTGTTTCTTTTCCATCACACGTTTGTCTTCACATCCATGTCTGTCTCTGTGAAGTGTGCAATCTGGAGAAATACTTCAGTTCCCAAGTCTCCAAGGAGGGGTTCACCGGCTATGTGGCCAGTAGAGAGAAAGCGAGTGATGTTGTATTATTGAGTTGTAGTTGAATTGTGCATGTGCTGCCCAGAGAGAGAGTCTGGGTTGTCATGTTTTTGTGTGCTTCAAAGATGCCCAATACCACTCAGTATGAGAAACTGAACTGGTAATGAGTATGGCCCTACCTGGGTGAGAGACGGGGAGGGAGTGGTTGTTTTGTTTTTTGTATTACACTGTTGCCTTAGATGGAAGTGGGTGAATGAGTTGTAAATTATGCTTGATGCTGCTATGTATTTTTGTAGGCCAAGCATTTGCTCTTTAATGGTGGTTTGGCTGGAGATAAGTTACCTGTATGGTTTGTGGGGATGAATCAGAGTGGGTCTCTGTAAGGCTGGAGATGGGTCTTGGTTATTTAGTTCTCCTGCTTTAACTCTTACTTTAACTCCTACTTTAACTGCATACTGCGTGGAGTCATGTTCTCCTCTAATTGTGTCCACTTTATGAGGCTGTGGAACAGATTAGGGTTCCCAGTAGCATGATTAGTAGCTCCACTAACAAGACCAGCCAACTGTGCAATGTAAATCTCAGCTGCCTAATGCAGTGGTATAAAATGGAACAGCAACAACCATTATATGGTAACAGCAGCAGATCTAGGGTAACTGGAAGCTCGATAGACACAACAAATGAGAAACAAACCCCATCTGCACTATACATTTAAAACAGTACTATACTGCTTTAAGCTGTCATTCTTTCCATAAAGAATTGCAGGAACTATACTTTGTTAAGGGTACTGAGAGTTGTTAGAAGATGAGCCCTGTTCCCCTCACAGAGCTCCAGTGCCCAGAATTCCTTGGGAAGAAGGATTGATTGTTAAGCCACTCTAGGAACAGCTCTGTGAGGGGAACAGGGGTCATCTCCTAACAACTCTCAGCACCCTTAACAAAGTACAGTTCCTGCAATTCTTTGGGGGAAGCCATGACTGTTTAAAGTGGTATGATACTGCAGATGAGGCCACAGTGAGCTAACTGAAGGGAAAGCACGTACACTCAGTGCCAGGCACCAAGTACTTCTCTCACTACTAATTGTTCTCTGGTTCTACATTCATTCAAAATACTTATGAACTCAGTGATGATGTGGGTGAAGCAGAGTTGACTAGGTACATATATCATAACACATACTATATACCATCTGGTTGTGGGAATCTGAGGGAGTGTCAATTCAGATGACTGGCAGGGTGTTCAACTTTCTGGCCAAGATGGCAGTGGGATGTCTACAAAACTCATTAGACTATAAGTCCCCCATGTTGTGTCAAGCAATAAGCTGCAAGCTACGGTAAGTCCAAACATGATGTATAATGCAAAACATGCAGAAGAACTGCTTCAAAATTCAGGGGCATAAGGGTTCATCAATAGGGTTCCGCCTTGTAATACATTGAAAGTATCTTAAAGACACCTGTAATATCTGGTTTCCCCTTTGATACAAGCCTGCTATAATTTTGACCCATTGTGTTTGGCTCTCTCCCTGAGCGTGTGTGCATATATACATGTGGGAGTGAAGGACTCGTGATTGGATGGTCATTTCCAGAAGGTGGTTCTGAACAATTATTGTTCTGCTTCATGGCAATTATGGTATGGGGTTCCACAGGGCTTACTTTAATCCCCCATGTTGTTTAACATCTACATGAAGCCCCTGGGAAAGGTTATCCAGGGGTATGGGCTGAGGTATCAGCAATATGTAGCTGAATCCAACTTTCCATTCCCTTTTCATCTCACCCAGGTGAAGCAGCGGAAGTCAGAGTCTTAAGTTCAATAGTGGACCTGCCAGGATGAAGGGCAATAAACTGAAGATCACTCTAGAGAAGACAGGTACTGTTTGTGAGTTAACCACCTCCCAATTCAGTTATTTTCTACCTGTTTTGGATAGGGTTGCACCTTCCCTAAGAGTGCAGGTTTATAGTATGAAGGTGCTCTTGGACCCAGCACTGTCACTGGAGGCACAGATAGCCTTGGAGGTGCAGCTTAGTCTGATATACCAACTACAATCCATATAGACAGAGATAACCTTGCAACAGTTATCCCTACTCTGTTAACTTCCTGGTGGGACTACTGCAGTGCATTATACATAGAGTCTGGAAACTCCTGCTGGAGGAAAATAGGGCAGTGAGATCACTGACAGAGACTTCTACATATGAACCTATCGTGCCAGTGCTTCTTCATCTACACTAGCTTGTAGTCCTTTTCAGGACCCAATTCAGCTCTAAACAGCTTGGGGGTTACGCTTTCTGAAGGATTGTCTCCTCTTGTATATTCCCACCTGGACCTTCAGATCTTCATTGGAGGCTCTTCTCTGGGTTTCCTCCTAAAGAGATGGGGCAAGTGGTTACTGAAGAGAAGATCTTTTGTGGTGGCACCCCATTTATGCCCCTCCCCATAAGACTTATCTGGCACCTTTGTTAAGATCCTTTCAGCATAGGTGAAGAACTTTTCATCTTCCTAGGCATTTTAGAACAATGGCCAGTATTCAACTGAATTCTTGTGCTAGCGGAACAACTTCAACTAGCATGCCATGCCATCGCCAAATCTGCTTTGGAGAGTTGAGGAAACCCCCAGAATAGACTTGGGGGGGGAGTGCAGGGAAGGAGAGGAAACAACTTAGTGTGATGTTAAATACAGCCCTATGTTTTTCCCCTTGGCACAGATTATTTCTGCTTGGGTTTTAATGCTACTATGCTGTTTGTGAGCTGGAAATTAAACTGATTGATTGTTAAAGTTTTAATTTTTTAATGAATATTGTTTAAACTTGAAGGAAACTGCCTAGAAGACTTTTGTCAACAAAATGTCCTAAAGCAAATAAATAAGGGACAGCTAAAGAGGCTTGGAGACCCATATGTGGTCCTCAGGCCTGTGATTACCCACCTCAGTCCTAAATAGGGTTGCCAGATCTCTGTTTTTTGCTGAGAGACTCTGGTTTGGGGGGGGTCCTCTCTGGGTTTCCAGCTGAATCACCTTAATCTCCGGACTCTTAGCTTTCATTTTTAAAAAAAGTTTCTAGATGGTCTGGTTCAACAGATATAAACCAAAGTATCAGCCGCCGCTCCCCCCAAAACTTCTGTTGCTCTAACTGGCTGCTCTAAACCCTGCCTATCAAGAACTGCTGCCAGTTCACACCAAGACTCAATTCCCAATGCAGGGCAATTGATCTTGGCCAGGAACAACCCATGCCGCCCTTACCAGGGCTGAGTAAACCAGAGGGGAGGGGGGCAGGTGAGCAGGCAAGCAAGTGGGAGGGAGCGGGCAGGTGGAGGGAGGGTGGGCCAGCGAGCGAGCGTGTGGGCAGCTCCCTTCCTGCGATCCATGGCAGGGACTCTGCCACAGATTGCGGAAGGGAAGCGCTACTCCCCCACCCCAATGAGAGGCCCTTTAGGGGGCCCTGTGGGCCGTGGGGCCTTCGGCCAGGGCCCCACCTAGTTGCCCTTTGGTGCTGGCCCTGCCTTTTCCTGCTTGTCTCACATCAGGAATTCAGTAACTATATAGCTTTCAGAAGCATAAAGAGTACTTTCTCTCTACAGGATTGGGACTTGCTCCTGAGTAAACATGTATAGGATTGCACTACAACAGAAGATCACAGCAGGATCTTGGTGGGCATACACAGTAAACAATTTTAGTTATAATTATTATAAAAATGTGCATGCAGGTTTGTTTTTAATTACTTATAAAAATGGCATATTATACATTTTCTCTTTCAATTAATTTTTGAACAGAAGTTTCAAAAAGTGTACATGCTGCAGTGTTCTAATTAAGGAGTGAAAGAAGTTTAAATTTTACTGGACTGTTGAAGAGGGCAGTTTATTTGTCTTATTCATAACCTGTTTTTAAATTCTTCCCAATATGAAGCTTTTCTGGGAGTAAAGCTGCAATGCTAATTCCACATATCTGGGAGCTAGCCCCACTGAATTCAGTAGGAATGGGACTTTTGAGTGAACATAGAAAAGGATTGTGTTGTAAATCTTTCTCTCCCACTCCAATCTTTTTTTTAAGCAATTAAGCAGGGCTTACTTAGGTGTCACTGCTTTTATTTGGCAGGAAACTAATACTTCATTTTTCAAAAAAAAATGTTCTGCAATGGCCAACTGGTTTTGACAAGAAACTATTATATGGGGTGTATATATTTTTACATCTCCAGTGTGTGTGTATATGGAATGTTTTGAGCAGCCCTGTGAAGTTGGAGTGGAATCCAAGGCAGCTCACAACAAGAAATAAAGCCATTTAAAATCCAATAACCATAAAACAAATGTAAAACAGTTGCCAAACAGCTTAAAGTGGCATAATTCTGAATTTTGGATTGGGTGAGTGAAGTTCCTTTATCACTGAACTGCGGTCCTGTGCATGCTTCCCTGTCTGAGTAAGCCCCATTGAATACATTGGGACTTGCTTCTGAGTAAACATGTATAGGACTGCACTATAAATATCTTTACAGGTTGTGTAAATAATAAACATCTTTGACATTAATGCTTATATAAATATTTATTCATACTATGTCTTGATATGTATCTGACATCACACAATGGTTGTAAATTATTATTTACAAATTATTTCTTCTACATTTTAAGTGTGCTCTTCTTCCTTGGGGTGGTCATGGTCCCCTTCTGTTGTTTTCACCCTGGGAGGAAGATTAGGCTGAGAGATGGTGTGCAGCCTATGGTCACCTAGTAAACTTTGTAGTTTATTTCCATTTTAAAATTTAATTAAAATTATTTATATGCAGGCAAAGTTGATGAAGTAATGCAGATCTACATAATACATTTAAAGCACATCCAACTCACATTTAAAGCACATGACTTCCCCCAAAGAATCCTGGGAAGTGTAGTTTCCACCTCACAGTTATGGTTCCTACCACCCTTAAAAAACTACAGTTCCCATGATTCTGTGGTGAGATTCATGTGCTACAAATGTATGTTGAATGTGCTTTATATACATGGTGTGGATCTGCCCTAGTATACTGCGCATTCATTAGTGAATAGAAAAGAACAATTTTAAAAGATACTTTTTAAAACAGGGCTGTAGCTCAGTGGTAGGGCACATGCTTTGCATGCAAAGGTCCAAAATTCAATCTCTGGAAGAGACTATTGCCTGGAATCCTGGAGAGTCAATGCTAGTCCATGCCATCAGTACTGAGCTAGATGGTACCAAGTGGCCTGAATCAGAATAAGACAGATTCCTTTGTTCCTAAATGTGGAAAGTGACCGAAGGGCTACAGTGACTCCAAAATTTATTTATGTATTTTATTTACAATATTTACATACTGCTTTGTTGTAAAAAACCTCAAAGTGGTTTATAGACGGAATTAAAACAATAGAATTACCTTGTGTATTCTATTGTAAACCGCTTTGAGATATTTTAGATAGTAAGCGGGCTATAAATGGAAATAATAATAATAATAATAATAATAATAATAATAATAATAATAATAATAATAATAATAATAATAATAATAGGCAAAACCAGTTAAAGACAGGTATTTAAAAACATTCAATGACGAGTTAAAAACAGATAAAAAACATAAAAGCTTCTACATGCCTGGGTATGCTTGCTTAAACAATAATGTTATTTGCAGGTGCCAAAATGAGTACAATGAAGGGCTGCCTAATGTTAATGGGCAGGGAGTTCCAAAGTGTAGGTACTGCCACACTAAAGGATCCATTTCTTACAAGAGCAGAACAAGTACTATGTGGAACCTGTAATATGGAAAGCACACCTTGACCTTGGCCTGGTAGCAAATCAGCAACCAGTGCAGATTTCAGAGCAGAAATATTATGCGCTGATAGGGTCTCACTCATGTAAGCAATCGTGCCACAGCATTCTGCACTAACTGCAGTCCCGGGTCAGGTTGTGCTGCATGGGGATTTCTGCGACGTTGCCTGACTGGCTACCAGGATATTTTTAGTTTTGGTTAGGAACCCTGACAGGTTGTGGGATGCTGAGTTTTCTGCCTTACTCATAGGAATCTTGTTGTGGTTGGTGTGGTATTACATTTAGGAAATCATCACTGTTTTTATTTTTCTATTTGCATTTCATTTACCTTGACCTTACTCCCTTACATCCATAGAAGCAGCAAGAGTGGTTCCATGTGGTCAGTTCAATCCCCTTAAACCCACTGATGATGCACCTTGTTATTTGCATGATGGTTTGTTTCTTGCCCAATAGTGCTAGAAGAGAATTCACATACTGGGAAATGTGGCTTCAATTGTTGTTGTTCCCAGTCTACTGCCTGTAAAGGTAGAACAAACCGTGTGTGTTTTCTCTCTGTCAATTATTACTCACTGGAATTGGGTTGGCTGTCAAAGTGAATTTATAGCAGCTCACAGAGTAGTCAGGAGAGAGAAGAGAATCTTCCTAATTCTTACTCATTTCTCAAAGCTGTCTCTGCAGTGAAGGGTCAATCCTATAAAGAAGTTTGGAGCAGTGACGTTAAAAGGCAGGCAGGGCATTCCAGGCAGGGGGTTGCCAACTCTGCTTTGATATGGATATCATTGCACAGGATCCCTAGTCAAGCCTTACCAACAGCACAATCCTAACCATATCTGCTCAGAAGTAAGCCCTGTTGAGTTCTATGGGGTTAGTCCCTTAGTAAGGGGCATCCATCTTTACTCCTGAGTGCTCCCATTAACATCTCCACAACACTAGGCTTTCTTCCTACAATGGCTTTCTGGTGACTACCCTGGCCTGAGGGCACTTGCCAGAAGCAAGTAAGGTAGATTAAATGTTCCTTACCCAGGCTGTCTAAGCAGGTGAGAAGGAACGATCCCATCACTTCCACTGGTCCTGGGAACACCTTTATTTAGCTAAGATTTCTATCTTAATTTCCAATCAGATGTTTTTTGTTTGATTGGTATGCTCCAAGCAACTGTGGTTGATGCTTAACATATCATGCTTAATGACACCTCTAGGGCCCGTTCCCATAATATCACTTAGGCCTGCCCCTGAAATCTTAGGGTTTGGGATGCTTCTGACCTGGCAACCCTAGTCCTAAATAAATAAGAGAAGACTGCATGAACCCGTTTTGCCTTGCTGGAACATAGTTATGTTTCCTAAAGCTTGAAAACCTTCAGCTGGGCAGAAGGTAGCAACTCAAATGATAACAGAGAGCAGAACCTATCAGGACCTTGGAGCCTGAGTATTCCACCCCTGGGACCCACTTGGACAAAGAGGAAATATTATACAACTGGTCCTATGAAACACATGACTCTGGCTTGTTGCTCAGATAAAGAGTGAGCTGCTCCCTGATTGCCTGTCCCCACTTAGTGACTTGGTGGCCTGCATGCTTGCTTCCCAGCACTGCTTGAATAGCATCTGCTGTTTTTCCTTCCACACTGGTTACCTCCAGAACCACCAGCTCTTACAGAGACTATTTCTGCAATCATGCCACGACCACAGCAAACATTCATATTATTTTCATTTCAATTTGGCTGAAGTATTTCCTTAATTCAAATGCACAGAAGTTTTGGATGCTCGCATCTCTTACTTCAGCTTTTCTTTTAGTTTCCATGAGCAACATAGTGGAAGGAGATGCGGGAGGGGAACTGTAGCGAAGAGAGATTTGAAGGAAATAGGTTTATTCTTGGAATCACTGAATTATTACTGTGTACTTTGTGGTCACATCATAATCAAAAACCTTAAGCCCTTAGATAGTCCTTTACACTTGAGGTGAGCGATGATGTCCAGAATTTCTAATAAACTAAAAAGCCTGCTATAAAGAAGTAAAGCTTATTTCCCTCCCTCTAAACATGCTGACATTTGTAGCTGATGTACCGTCCACTTAAAGTCTTGTTTTCATAAACCTGCAGAAATAAGCTTTGGGAACACAGTTATCACTGAATGCAATATTGCGGATCAACCCTAGCAAAGCTTGCTGAACTGCATTCACCTCCTCATGCACTATAGTTTTGCAATTTCAGAGACTTCTAGCCAGGGCAGGAGCGCTCTGATTCCTAATCTTTATCTTCTGCTACAGCTAAGTCCCTTGTGGGAGCTAATACTTTTTGTTTGTTTTTTCAAACAGAATTAAAATATGCAGTGTTCTAAAAGGAAACTTGCCCTATGGCTGGATTAACCAGCAGGGAGAGAAAGCTACAGACAGGGCCCAAGCCATATAGGGAGCTGTTAGCAAACAGCAATGATCTAATAATGATACCAGGAAAACACTGAGTGGGGTTCTCCAGTGTTATTAGTTTGGTTTTCTTTAAAATTGTCATGAACCAACCCAGTTCAGTCCCAGGACTCAATTCCCAAACCCAGGGCAATTGATCTTGGAAAGGCACAACCCCGTACCCCCTTACCAGGGCTGAGCAAACCAACAACAACCCTGTAAGGTAGGTAGACCGCCATTACCCCATAATCTGGTCACACACTGTGGGCCAAGGGGAAACCCAAAGTGCCAGAAATAGACCTGCCAAGTATTCCAGAAGACAAGAGCCAAAGGTACACTCCTGGTCTTGGAGCCTTAGGCAAATATCCAATTGTACGGTAGCCCATGGTCAATTAGCCAAGGTACTGGATTCAGGGTACTGTTGCCAGGTTCAGGGCCTGAGACTGATCCTGTATCTTTAGGAGAAGAGAAAGTCAGCCAGGTGCAGTTGTTCTTGCAACACTGTAATGGGAAAAACCACAAGGTGGAATTCTCCCTTCCCCCTGCACAACTTTTAAAGATACAGAAGACCTCTTGGAGGCTGGGCCTGGCAACCAAGAGGTCTTCTGTATCTTTAAAAGTTGTGCAGGGGGAAGGGAGAATTCCACCTTGTGGTTTTTCCCATTATAGTGTTGCAAGACCACCTACACTTGGCTGACTTTCTCTTCTCCTAAAGATACAGGATCAGTCTCAGGCCCTGACCCTGGCAACCCTAATTCGGGGCCACACCAACCCTGCAAAGAACACACACTGGTAAATAAGAAGTAGCTTTATTAAATAGAATATAAGTGCACAAATATAGCAGCAAATTGGTTCCTTAAAACCCACACCCCTGAGCGCCAGGTCAAATACAGCGAGTTACAGTCACTGACAAAAATAACAAAACTCTCTAGCCTATTCTATGCTTACAAAGAGGTGAACAGCAAAATAGTTGCATGGTTCCACATCTCCCCAGAGATTTCTAGCCTGCATAGCAGATGCATAGCAGATAGTAAGATGGAACCCCAACTCAGACAGCACCTTGAGGAACAAAGACTAAGGTTTGAATCATATACTTATGGGAATATCTACAGCAACAGCCAGGAGTTAATTAGCCAATCACAGGGCTTTCACATAATGAAATCTTACTGGAGTTTTCACCCCTAACAGTCACGTACTCCCCAAATTTTCCCAGGTCTGTGGCCTTGATGTACCAGTCTCCAGGTGTTCTTGCTTGGGCCTAATTAACTAGCTTCAGTTGTGAAATCTGCAAAGTCTTAGCCTTCACAGAGGCCCCATTTCAAGCAAGATGTTTTCCCCACAATTCTTTGCCTCTGAGCCATTTTAGAAATCAGGCATTCTTGACAAAAATTGCTTCAGGATTTGATAGTAATGCCCTTATGACAAGATACTCCAAGCAATCAATTGTAGAGGATGGGAGAAGAAAGGATAACAAAAAGGAACATAGATGCACAGGGAATATAGAAAACATCCATGATAACTCCACCGGCAATATGCTGCTGTTGCAGCAAAAGCTGTGGAGAATTGTGTGTCTGCTCATTATCCAAGAATAAGCAGCTTACATTGCATCACAAATGAGTACAAAGTCTTGTGTGCTCTACTCTATTATTCAAGTACAGTCCTATGTACAAAAATGCCCATTCCAATAGTATTAGTAGTAACAGTTGATTTTATCTTTGCGTTGGATTGTTACACTTTGGATATGTGCAAAACCTCACAACTGTGTTAAAGTAGCAGAGAAAATATCTTGTGCTACCAGGAAGTCAGCATATGAGAAAAGGCAGTAGTTCAGCAGTAGAGTATCTGCTTTGCATGCAAAAGGTCCCAGGTTCAATTCTAGGCATCTCCAGGGCCTGACACCCTGGAGAGCTGCTGCCAATCGATGTCAACAATACTGAGCTGGATGGAACATTGGTCTGACTTGGTTTAAGGCAGCATCCTAGTTTATGACTGAATTAATGAAGAAAGAGCAGCAGTTTCTTGTGAAATGAAAAATAAAGGGAATTCAATTACTTAGTAATAATAATAATAATAAAATTTAATTTTTGTGTCGCCTATCTGGCCGAAGCCACTCTAGGCGACGTACAAACTAAAATTCAGTAAAATACAATACAATGTAGATAAAATACAATGAAGTCATTAATCACAGCAGCATGAGATCAGTTAGGGCAATCAATAGATAATAAGTATCCAAAAAAAGTTAGCCCTCCCCGGAAATCCTAAAGGCCTGTCCAAAGAGCCACATTTTTAAGGCCCAGCAGAGTGTATCCAGGGAAGGGGCATGGCGAAGATCGAATGGGAGGGAGTTCCAGAGAGTGGGGGCCACCACTGAAAATGCCCTCTCTCTAGTCCCTACCAACCTAGCTGTTTTCGTTGGTGGGACTGAGAGAAGGCCCTGTGTGGCTGATCTAGTTGGGCGGCTTAATTTGTGGTACTGGAGGCGCTCCTTCAGGTAAACTGGGCCGAGACCGTATAGGGATTTAAAGGTTAATACCAACACCTTGAATTGGGCCCGGAAAACAACTGGAAGCCAATGTAGGTGAAATAATACTGGCGTGATGTGATCACGGCGGCGGCTGTTTGTAAGCAACCGAGCCGCCGCATTCTGCACCAGTTGTAGTTTCCGGACCGTTTTCAAGGGTAACCCCATGTAGAGCGCATTGCAGTAGTCTAATCGAGAGGTGACCAGGGCATGTACCACCAGTGGGAGCTGATGAATAGAGAGGTAGGGTTGCAGCCTCCGTATGAGATGTAATTGGTACCAAGCTGCCCGGCTCACTGCCGAAATCTGAGCCTCCATGGACAGCCTGGAATCAAGAACCACCCCGAGGCTGCGGACCTGATCTTTCAGGGGTAAACTTACCCCATTAAACTGTAGGTCAACAGCACTCAACCTCCCCTTGTCACCCACAAGTAGCACCTCGGTCTTATCAGGATTAAGCTTCAGTTTGTTCCTTCCCATCCACCCACTCACAGATTCCAGGCACTTGGACAAGGTCTCCACAGCCATCTCTGGTGAAGATTTAAAGGAGAGATAGAGCTGCGTGTCATCAGCATATTGGTGACATCGCAGCCCAAAACTCCTGATGATAGCTCCCAGCAGTTTTACATAGATGTCAAATAGCATGGGAGAGAGGATAGAGCCCTGTGGCACTCCACATGTGAGGGGCCAAGGGTCTGAAACCTCATCCCCCAATGCTACCTGTTGATGCCTGTCAGAGAGAAAGGAACGGAACCACTGCAAAACAGTGCCTCCTATTCCCAATCCTTCCAGGCGATCTAACAAGATACCGTGGTCGACGGTATCAAAAGCCGCTGAGAGATCCAGGAGGACAAGAAAGGTGGATTCTCCCCTATCTAATGCCCTCCTCATATCATCCACCAGAGCGACCAAGGCTGTTTCAGTACCATGTTCAGTCCTGAAACCCGATTGGTATGGATCCAAATAATCCGTTTCATCCAAGTGTGCTGACAACTGGCCAGCCACCACTCGCTCAATGATCTTCCCCAAAAATGGCAAATTTGAAACGGGGCGAAAGTTGTTCAAGACTTGGGGATCCAAGGAGGCCTTTTTTAAAATAGGTTTTATAATTGCCTCCTTGAGGGCTGGTGGCAATGCACCCTCCTTCAAGGATGCATTTACCACCGCCCTGATCCCTTCGCCTAATTTCTCCCTACATTTCATAAGAAACCATGATGGGCAAGGATCAATCAGACAGGTGGTAGGCTTTACCGTTGAAAGCACCTTGTCCACATCCTCAGAAGGAAGAGGCTGAAACCGATCCCACTGAACCGGACTGCAATTGGTCAACTCTGGATCCTCCACTGCATACACAGCGTACGGAATCGAGTTCTTCAGGTGTTCGACTTTATCAGCAAAGTGCTTTGCCAATTTGTCACAGGAAGCCTTAGAGTGTTCCAAGGGTTCCTGAGCAGCTGGACCGACCAGGCTTCGGACCACTTGGAACAGCTTCCTGGGACAGCACTCTGCGGATGCAATAGAGGCAGCAAAGAAATCCTTCTTTGTTGCCCTTATTGCCACCTGGTAGGCAGCTATTGCTGCTCTAACCTGTGTCCGAGCATCTTCAGAACGGGATTTCCGCCACCGGCGCTCTAGTCGTCTCACCTCCTGCCTCAGACTACGCAACTGGGGTGTATACTTAGCCATATGAATTTGCTTTGTCACTTTATTTTTCATCTTCTTCAGGAGTTTTAGTAACTTATAATACCTTAAAGAAATCAATCTATCCATGTGTACAGCCAATATAAACAATAGATTTTGGTGCGTGGGGTAAAAAAAGCTCATTTCTAAAGAAATGTATGTACAGTGTATTTATAAGTTTATGCTGTTTGCATTCATTTTGTACTCTGCAGTAATAACAAAAATAGGAAACAATGGATTCAGGTGCCAAAGTCAGAATATGTAAAATGTTTGAATGACAGACCTGTTAAACCTGATTATTAATACATAAACCATTTCATATTGAGAATTGAGAAGATGGCGGCTTAGGTGGAGGAGCCTCTGTTTGGAGCTCCTGCCGTTTTGCCTTTTTAAATATCTTTTAACATCTTTTTAATACCATCTACGCTTATGTGGGAGTGTGTGTGGGAGTAAGTGAACGGGTGAATGCTTTTGGTGCCACCCACTTCCCCCCGGCCCTGAAAACAGTGATTACATTGTGGATGCCGAGGACGGCTGGGTCTCAAAGTAGGAGAGGTAAAATGGAAGCCGGGGATGAGCAAGGCCTCCTACCTTCCCAGCTGGTGTCGGGCCGTGCCGCGCGGCGCTCCCTGCTGCTGCCGTCGCTGGTTTCTGCCGCGGCCTGTGGGTTCTGCCTGCGGCTGTCTGCTGGCGTCGCGCTGTCCCCGCCGCCTTCATTGTTGTGCTCTCTGTTGCGGCCTGTGTTGCCGCCGTCACGGCGCTTCCCGCTGTCGTCGCTTGCGCTGTGCCTTCGTCACTTCCCGCTGTCGTCGCTGTCGTCACTGTCTTCATTGTCGCGGCTCCTGTGTCCTCGCTGTCTCTGTCGCCGGGCTCCGTCTTCTGCCTTGTGTGGCTTCGGTCGCCTTGCTGCTCGTGGGGGCCGTGGCCGGGCGTTGCTGGGCGGCGGCTTTTTGCCGCTGTCATTGCCGCGGCTTGTGTTTTCCATCGTGGGCGTGGCTGTGCCCTTCATAGCTGCTGTTGTTGCTGCACCTCATTTCCATCGTGGCTTGTGCTCCATCGTTGCCGTGGCTGGCGTTCTCTTGCTGTTGGTGTGTTTCCAGCTCTGCCTCTGCGGTTTGCGCTTGCCTTGGTGGCCCTCGCCTCTTCGTCGTTGTTATCATCTGGACCTTCTGAAGGCGGCGCTCTTCCCGGGAAGAATGGTTCGAGAGCTGGCGTTTGTGCGCACAGAGTGCGGGACTGTGTTTGTTGTGCAGGCCTGAATTGGATGAGTGGATGTTTGTATGAGTGTATGTTGTGAGTGAGTGTGTATTTTTATGTATATGAGTTTTTTGTATTTATAATTTACTATGTGCCTGGGGAAGAGGTCTTTCCATCAAGCGGGGAGACTTGAGGGGCCCCCAATTGCCATAGTGATGGGCAGAGGGAGGTATGGTGTTGTGAGAAGGACGTGCCAGGTAAGGGGAACGTGGCCCAGACACGTGGTGGCTGTACCTTGTTCCGGTCCTTCTCATACCCGCAGGGTTGTTGGTTGTCCTCTCAACCAACTCTCAGATCTCCAGTTGCTGCTCCTTAATGCCAGATTGGTACATAATAAAACCTCCCTTGTCCATGATTTGATTGTGGACGAGGCAGCCGATCTGGCATGCACAACCGAGACCTGGGTGGGCGAACAGGGAGGAGTTAGTCTCTCCCAGATCTGCCCACCGGGGTATTTGGTACAGCATCATGGTAGATCTGAGGGTCGGGGAGGCAGGGTTGCTGTGGTCTATAAGAGTTCCATCTCACTCACCAAGCACCATGTCCATGCAGTTACTGGTCTGGAGTGTTTGCACCTTGTGCTGGGCCAGAGGGACAGACTGGGAATCCTTTTGGTGTACCGCCCACCTTGCTGCCCAATGGCTTCCCTAACTGAGCTGACGGAAGTGGTCTCGGATATATTGTTGAGATCCCCCAGACTTTTAGTACTGGGGGATGTCAACATCCATGCCAAGGCTACTTTGTCTGGGGCAGCTCAGGACTTCATGGCCGCCATGACAACCATGGGGCTGTCTCAACATGTTAGTGGCCCAACACATACATCGGGGCATACTCTTGACCTTATCTTTGCTACTGGACATGGAGATAGTAATCTGGATGTGGGGAGATTTACATCTCTCCCGTTGTCATGGACAGATCACTGCTTGCTGAAGTTTAGACTCTCAGTGGCCTTTCCCCTCTGCAAGGGTGGGGGACCTATTAAATTGGTCCACCCCCGGAGACTAATGAATCCTGAAGGTTTTCAAAGGGCTCTGGGGGATTTTCCGGCTGATAGGACTGGCGCTCCTGTTGAAGCTCTGGCTAATCTGTGGAATGCAGAGATGACCCAGGCTGTTGACACGTTCGCTCCTGCACGCCCTGTCCTCTGTAGAGCTCATACAGCTCCTTGGTATACTCCAGAGCTGAGAGCGATGAAACAAGATAGGAGGCGGCTTCAGCGGAGATGGAGACGAACTCCCGATGAATACAATTATGAGCTGGTTCGTGCTTCTACCAAGCTGTATGTGGGAGCAGTAAGGGTGGCGAAAAAACAACATTTCGCTGCCACTATTCAGTCATCTCTCTCCCGCCCAGCGGAGCTTTTTAGAGTGGTTCGAGGCCTACTCCATCCAGGCCTACAGGACATGGTAGATACATTGGTGGCCCGCTGTAATGAGTTTGCTGAGCACTTCCAGCATAAGATCTTCTGCATTTGCTGGGACCTAGACTCCCACTTAATAGCAGTTAATCCAAATGAGGTGTCCGGAGCACAATCTCGTCATGTTTTGTTGGATGAGTTTCAGTTGGTTCAGTTCGAGGACGTGGACAAGGTGCTTGGACAGGTTCGTGCAACCACTTCGGTACTGGATCCTTGCCCCTCTTGGCTAATAAAAGCTAACAGGGATGGAACAGTTGGCTGGGCCAAGGAAGTGATTAATGCCTCTTTACGAGAGGGAGTGGTCCCTGGCTGTCTGAAAGAGGCGGCGGTGAGACCACTCCTGAAAAAACCTTCCTTGGACCCAGAGGATTTCAGCAGCTACAGACCAGTGGCGAATGTTCCATTCCTGGGCAAGATCTTGGAACGAGTGGTTGCTGACCAGCTCCAGGCGCTATTGGATGAAACCGATTATCTAGATCCATTTCAATCGGGTTTCAGGCCTGGTTTTGGCTCTGAGACGGCCTTGGTCGCCCTGTTTGATGACCTATGTCGGGAGAGAGACAGAGGGAGTGTAACTCTGTTGATCCTCCTTGATCTCTCAGCGGCTTTTGATACCATCGACCATGTTATCCTTCTGGAAAGGCTTGTGGAGTTGGGAGTCGGAGGCACTGCTTGGCAGTGGTTCCGCTCCTACTTAGCGGGTCGTCTCCAGAAGATAGTGCTTGGGGAACATTGCTCGAGACCGTGGGTTCTCCAATGTGGGGTCCTGCAGGGTTCAGTTTTGTCTCCCATGCTTTTTAACATCTATATGAAGCCGCTGGGTGCAGTCATCAGGAGTTTTGGAGTGCGTTGTCATCAGTACGCTGATTTCACGCAGCTCTACTTCTCCTTCTCATCTTCTTCAGGTGAGGTAGTCGATGTGCTGAACCGTTGCCTGGCCGCGACAATGGACTGGATGAGAACTAACAAACTGAGACTCAATCCTGATAAGACTGAGATGCTGTTGGTGGATGGTTTCTCTGATCAGATGGTGGATATATACCCTGTCCTGGATGGGGTTACACTCCCCCTAAAGGAGCAGGTTCGTAGTCTGGGAGTCATTTTAGACTCTTCCCTCTCACTCGAGGCTCATGTAGCCTCGGTGGCCCGGAATGCATTCTACCAACTTCGCTTGGTAGCCCAACTACGTCCCTATCTGAGTAAGGAAGACCTCACATCAGTGGTACATGCTCTGGTAACCTCGCGTCTGGACTACTGCAACACGCTTTACGTAGGGCTACCTTTGAAGACGGTTCGGAAGCTACAGCTAGTGCAAAATGCAGCGGCCAGACTGCTAACAAGAACCAAGCGGTCTGAGCATATAACACCTGTTCTGGCTCGCTTGCACTGGCTTCCCATATGCTTCCGGGCAAAATTCAAAGTGTTGGTATTAACCTATAAAGCCTTATACGGCGCGGGACCACGATATCTGTCGGAACACCTCTCCTGATATGAACCCGCCCGTTCACTACGGTCTACTACGAAGGTCCTCCTCCGGGTCCCAACCTATAGGGAGGCCCGGAGGGTGGTGACAAGATCTAGGGCCTTCTCAGTGGTGGCCCCCGAACTATGGAATAGCACCGAGGAGGTGCGCTTGGCGCCGACACTATCATCTTTTCAGCGCCAAGTTAAAACCTTCCTCTTCTCTGAGGCATTTTAATTTAAGTTAATTTAATTTTAAATTGTTGTAATCTGATTTCAGTTTGTACAGTTTTTATATACTCTGTTTTATGAGATTGTGTAATTTTATTGTATTTTTTTATGTTCGCCGCCCAGAGAGCTATTGCTAGTCGGGCGGTATATAAGTTTAATTAATAAATAAATAAATAGAATAATATAATATCTAGCAGTCCTGATCCATAGCAGCTCTGCATAAGCAGTTGCAATCTTTGGGGGATATTCAACTAACATTTACTCGAGTAGACCCATTGAAATTAATGGACTTAACTTAGTCATGTTCATTACTTTTAATGAGTCTGCTGCTCTGAGTAAAAGTTAGTTCAATACCACTGTTTGGCAGAACTAATATCTCACTTGAGAGAAGGATACAGAAACTTCCTGAAATTGGAGAGACTGTGACTTAGGGCCAAGGGAAGTGTTCAGGGGCAAACATGGGTTAGGGAGTGTGGGTTACTTCTCTGCTCCAAAGCTGGCGGTGACTTGGAAGGGTTACTTAAACCTTTTCTAGTTTGTTCCCTCCACCCTCCGGCCAAGCAAACTTACAGCTGCTTTTCACTTCTTGATGTAGCATGTCTCTCCCTTCATCTCACCTTTGTTCTCCTAAGGTATTCTGCAAGTTACTGCTTAGAAAGGTTGTTTAAAAAAAAGATAAATATGGTCTAGGTCTGACAGAGAGCAACAGTATCCATCAGAATCAAGAGTCAAAAAAAGGGAAATGGCAAGTAAGTGAACTATTGGGGGGCACAGTGTCTGAGGAGGACAATGAGGTCTCTGGGTAGAAGGCAATGGAAAACAAATTAAAATTCCAAGACCAAAAATGATTGTTTTATGCAGGAAGATATCAGCTCTTGATGAGAGCATAAGAAGAGCCATGGTGGATCAGACCATAGGCCTTTCTAGTCCAGCATCCTGTTCTCCACAGTGACCAACCAGAAAACGATGAGAAGCCCAAAAGCAGGACATTTTCCCACTGTTATTCCTCAGCAATTGGTATTCAGAATTATGTTGCCTCTAATCCTAGCAGCTGGTGATTCTCATCTTCCATGAATCTGTCTAATACCTTTTTAAAGCCATCCAAGGTGGTGGCCATCATCAGATATTTTGGAAGCAGATGACATAATTTAACAATGTACCGTGTGAAGTATTTCTGTGCTGAATCTGTGAAGCCATGCAAGCTATGTAAGCTCTTAAACTTGACCCCCAAATAAATTCAATCTGAGGACTTTGGGGCAACATATGTGTTATGATCAAACATTACATCAACATTTGGCACTTTTTCAGCTTTTCCATTACGCATCTTCTGTTGCTCACTAGAAGCCTAGAGATCACTGACAGAAAGAGACTAGTTGGCAGGAGAAAGTGCTCTCTTCCCTTCTCATTTTCAGCTTGTTTACTTATATTTGACTGAACCTTTGCGTGAAATCAATTAAGGACATTCACTTTTTAAGGATATGTCTGCACAGAGAGTTTTCTGTGCTTTTACTCTTAAGTTTTTCAACCTAACTAGAACTGCAGAGAGCAGGATATCTCTTTCCCAAAGGCAATGAGTTACACAGAGATGTGCTTGTCTCCATAGCTACGTGCATGATTTGTTCAATGCAAATATAGTCAATATGCGTAATTTATTCCAATTGCAGAACTGGGGTTTCCTGGTCACAGAATATATTTGTAAATTTGTGAAGAATACACTTGGTCTGCTCCTGTCATATGTTTAATTTTCAAGATGGAAAGTTACAATACCCTGTAGCAGATGGCTTGTCTCATTTCCTTGAGATATCTGGAGCCATTTGCTCCATAAATGGCACCATATTCTGCTGATAATACTGTTGGATTCAAACATATTTATTTATTTATTTATTAGATTTTTATTTCACTCTTCCTCCCAGTAGGAGCCCAGGGTGGAATGTAATGTAATTAGGATTACCCATGGGTCCTTTTTATTCTTTTTCTCTTTGAGGTGAGTCATTAGCCTATTCTCCAGATAAAAAAATGTGGGCACAAGCTCTGCTGAAGAGTCCTTTCATGGTCTCTACATCCACAGCTATTATTCATAAGTTGTTGAGAACTTTTATTATTA
The DNA here is from genome assembly GCF_030035675.1 of Rhineura floridana. NCBI lineage: Eukaryota > Metazoa > Chordata > Lepidosauria > Squamata > Rhineuridae > Rhineura > Rhineura floridana. The sequence continues at coordinate 40,579,917 of NC_084486.1, read as the reverse complement.
TTATTATTATTATTATTATTATTATTATTATTATTATTATTATTATTATTATTAATCATAATCATAATCATAATCATAATCATAATCATAATCATAATCATAATCATAATCATAATATGATTTATATCCCACCCTTCCTTCTAGTAGGAGGCCAGGGCGGCAAACAAAAACATTTAAAAACATAAAAACAAACATTAAAATACATTAAACCAAAACATCTTTAAAAACATATTAAAACAAAACATCTTTAAATACATCTTTTTTAAAAAAAGCTTTAAAAACATCTTAAAATGTAATTCCAACACAGATGCAGACTGAAATAAGGTCTCTACTTAAAAGCATTGTTGAAAGAGGAAGATCATGCTGAACACCTTATTGAAGATCATGCTGAGACCATCTTGGCTGTAAGACCATCTCCCTGCTTGCTGGCCTCTTTCTACCTGGCTTGGAAGGGTGGGGCCTTGACTGACTGCAGCTATAAAAGGAATCAATACTTGAAGATGTAGACACCATCTTGTCTGTAAGTAGGGTTACCAGAGCTCCAGCTATTGGCCGGAGACTCCAGCTTTCAGTGGTGTCGTCCAGCCCTCCGGCCAAATCAGCTCCCTGTCCCTGGATCTCCTGTTTTCTGGTGTGGCTGCCCTCTCTCCTGTGTTCTGCTGCTACAAGCGCTGCTCATGCAGGGCTGCCATCAACCAAGATAAGGGGCTAATGCCCCCACCACCATCTTGGTTGATGGAATGCATGCACATTATGCTATGTGCGTGCACATGACTGCCATCAACCTATATGGTAGTAGGGGCATCAGCCCCTTAAAGAAGCCTCCACCGCCATCTTGGTTGATGGCACCCCTGCACTCACCGCGCACACAGCAGCAGAACACAGGAGAGAGGTAGGTGGAGCGAGTGAACAGGTGGGTGGCCTAGAAACTCCCTCCCTGCGATCCGCGGCAGGGCCACGGATTGCCGAAAGGGAACACTACTTTCCAACCCTAACGAGGGGCCCTTCAGGGGCCCCTCTGAACCACAGAGGCTTGTCACGGAGAGAGGCTTCACCGTGGTGGCACTTCTGCACATGCCAAATGCTGACACTTTCCCCCCCTCCATACACTCTCGAGGGTTGATAGTTGTGGGAGCTGTGTTGACTGGTGGCCTGGCAGCAACTTGTTCTTGTATCTCTGGGCATGGGGGATGTCATGCCAGTCTCCTAGCAGAGGGATCTGCAGTGACATGTGGACACCTGCACGCACAGCAGAGGCCAAGTGTGGGAGCAAGGGTGTGATCCTTGCAGGCTCGTAACCAGACTAAAAATTGGGGGGGTACAAAAATTAGGGGGGGAATAATTTTTTCCTGAAATAAATGTAATGTATTTTTTGTAAAAAAAATAATAATAATAAGGGGGGCAGAAAAATGTTAGGGGTGGGCCCCCCTAAACCACCGGCTATGGGTCTGGATCCTGCCAAGGGTGGCAGTGTGGAGGACCATTGCCACTGCCCCTGCCAGCCCCCATACAAGGGATGGGGTTGTCTTGGGTTTTCCCCTGTGCCCCCCCTTTCCTGGAATGACCCTGTGGGTGCTCAGTGGGTGCAGGTGCTGTTCCTTATTGCCCTGGACTCTGGACTTCCCAAGTCCTGTTAGGGAGAGAGGCTTGAGCAAGAAGTATTAGCATTGTTCCTCTCCCTCGTCTTGGGGAACTTTGCTCAAAGTATGGCCTTTTCCAACCCAGGACTGGGTGTTTGTGCTAGGTGCTCCCCAAAGTGCACTTCTCCCCATGTTGTCCTACTCAGGAGTATCCCTCCTGAGAAGCCCCAGCTGATTATCATAATAAATTAATTATATTGATATGTATAATTATATAAATTACATATTTATAATTATAATTATATAATAAATATACCTAATATGGTAAAATGGGTTCTAAGCAGTTTACAACTATAACATCAATTATAAAATCCATACATAATTAAACTATGCCATAAAAATTCCAACAGAGCATTAAAGCATCCTTAATTAAAATATATAATGATAGATAACAGTTAAAAAGTATGCAAATTTAATACAGTTAAAAACAGTTTAAAAAATTCAGCATGGAGAACACTCCATAAATGGGTGCCACTGGTGAAAAAGCACGCTTCCATGTGACCACAAGCCGATAATCAACAGGCTCTGGCAAAACTAACTAGGTTCCAACTGTTGATCTTAATTCCCTTACTGGACAGTGGAGGTGGAGACAGTCTTTCAAGTAACCTGGTCCAGGGTTGTTTTGGGCATTGTATATAAGTAACAGGATCTTAACAGTGGTTTGGTGGTTAATAGGCAGCCAGTGCAGATCCCTCAGCACTGGTGTGATATGTGCCTGGTAAGAAGTCCCACTCCCCTCCTGGGCCATGGCATTCTGCACCAGCTGCAGCCTCCAGACCAGCCCTAAGGGAGGCACCACATAAAGCGCATTACAACAGTCCAAATATGAGGTTACCAACACGTGTCACAGTGGCCAAATTATCCCTGCCCAGGAAAGGGTGCAGCTGACACACCATATGAAGCTGGTTATCCTTCAGATTGCACACTTCTCTGAGTTTTTGAGACAAGAACTGCATAGAAAAATGTACCACAAACACATATAAAAATGCATATTTTAGGATAAAAAACATTGAGATGCACACTTTGAAAAAAGATGTTTTAATGCATATGTAAGAAAGTATGTTGTTTCCAGTCTGCTAATGAGTCTCTCCACCTGTTCCTTACATGTGTGTTCATGGACCAACTGCTTTGGGGATACTCGGTGGAGATGACTGCATACTACTGACAATAATTTAATGGCATCGATTCAGATACATACATATCTTGCATGTTTGGGGGAATTTTAGCAAACCAATTAATACCAGTATTATTTAGGTGAATTCACCATACCCTTACTCAGTTTGTAAAAATGCATGGCATAAATGAATAATACTAAATGTCAATATGAAAAAATAAGAGAGTTAAATGATTAGTGGTCACTGATAACTTGGGCCTCCCATCCCATGTGGCCTGCAGTATATGCCTAGCATAGAACAGCAAACAGAAAGATGGAGGTATTGCCTGGTATGGCTCTGAGGCATGAGTTCAGGGACCAAACTGTACTGTAGGGCAATTGAAACAACCTAGTGAGGGGAAACTAACTATCTGGAATAGATAGATACTGAAAGATTTATAGACCACGGACAGGGTACAGAGCAAGGTAAGTGAACTAGAGAAAGTAGGAGAGAAAGGGTGAGCCAGGAGAGAGAGGAAGGAGAGGAAAGTTTGGGAAAGGGAACTGCTGTGCTGCAGAAAGCTGTAGATAGCAAGTGCTACACTATAGGAAATAGGCTAGTTTATGAGTACTAAACCCAAGTGGAGAAGGTCCCACCAAGCAGACTCTGAATGTAATAGATCACCTGGGGTTCTGAGATTCCTGGGAACTTTAAGGAGCACAGTTCTGTCACACTCTTATTCAAACTTAATTAAGCTTAGGTTTCCTCTAATTCCTTGCCATGAAGCAGCATTCATTGCTCAGAGCATAGCCAAAATAAACTCATAGTCTTGGAATGTGTGTAGAGTTACATATGAAGATAGGAAGGTGCCTTAATCAGAACATTGGTACATCTAGCTTAGTACTGTCTACACTGACCGGCAGCATCTTTCCATGGCTCGTTCCCAACCCTACTTTGAGATGCTCTACCATTTAGCTACGGCCCTTCCCCAAAAGGGCTTCAGCTGAACTGAGCTTCTCAGTAACAATGTCCATGTGGATTTTTTTTGCGAAAATCACATGTTAATTTGGAAACAGAGTTATGAAGAAGCACATGCAACACTGGCATGGGCCAGAAATAAACTGATGTCTATCCCTAATTTTAAAAAACGGATGCTTCATCCCTGGAGACTGAGGCATAATTTCTCATTTTGAGAAGTTTTCAAATACCTCTGTTTCATGTCCTAATTCATAATTAAAAACACCTTCCCTTCCTCCCTTCTTAGAGTTTTCCTGCCCGTCTGCGTTAGCCCAGTAGTTAGCCATAATACAATATCTGGAGCAGAAGAGGCATTTCACAGTTTCAGGAGAAGCGCTACATTTGTCCATGTGTCTTTAAATGTTGTTTGTGTGCTTGCTTTGAAACTAGGGTATGCAGAGGGATGAGAGATAACCACGGGAAAGTATTAATAGGTTGCTGTTTTACCATGTAATGTTCACTTTGGCCTACATACCAAACTTAAAACAGTTAACAATTGCAGAAACAAGGATATGTCAGGAAATCTAAATTCAAGGCTCCAGCTGCTTAAGATGCAATTGCACTTTGCATCTTAATACTACAAATACTTGAAACAGCAGATTTAATGAAATTCCAAAGAATTGGCTGGAACATATGCCAAGTCTCAGCAGACCCCACTAATAAGTGAAAAAGAATGACAGAAATTAGGATAACTCATCAATATCCTCACCAAACCAGAAGTGAGGACTTTGATGAGTTAACCCAATTTCTGTCACTCAAAGCAAAGGAACAGAAATATTGGCTTGGATCCCAAGTACCAACTTCCACTAATTTCTTTCCCCTTCTCCCAGAAGTTCTTAACCTCTTTGGCTTCATGTATGTAGATAGATGTATATAGCATGGGTGGCTATCCTATGGCCTTCCAGATGCTGTTAGACTACAACTCCTATCGTCCCTAACTGTTGGTGATGCTGGTTGGGCTGATGGGAGCTGGCATCCAACAATATATGGAGGGCCACAGGTTTCCCTGTCCTTTTTTCAGTGCAGTTGGGAAAAAGCAACTACACTTTTTTAAAAAATCTACATTGGTTTCAGAGCCCCTGTAATTTCCAGAGATACAGGCAGTGAAATCTTTTACATGTCTCCTCAGAAATAAGCTCCATTGATTTCAGTTGCTGTACAGACAAGCATGTATAGCATCACAACCTTACAGTATATTACCATATTTTGCAAGCAAACATCTACAAGGCTTTTTGCGTGTGTGTTTCATTTTTAATGAAAAAGTAAAAGTGATTTTTTTTTTAATGAGCAAAAGAATTAGAATTGACTAGTTGTAAAATGAAATTTATGGCTCTCCTTTTTGTCCTAGCATTTTAAGCCAATAAAACCTGCATCAGAGTGAACACAGTGTAGTTCATTCATGGGCACATGAATACAATGTTCTTTGGAAAGTCTCATAAATCCACAGGCAGTCTGTGCCTCCTGAGGTTTGCATTTGCATCTCTGTAGTAGTCTAAAGAAGTGTAAAACCTTCTGTAGCCAGATTGCTACATGGTTTATTCCAGCAAGAACATGGAACGTAGTGTGCTCACAAAATGTGATTCTAAAATTTAAGGCATGAGTTGGCGAACTTGGGAAATGCTCATCTTCTCTTGAGCCTAGTGCCTTTTTGTACGTGCTCTATAGAGGCGTGTACACTGCACATGTTAGGCGGCTAACATGTGACCCTCCAGATGATGCTGGACTACAACTCCCATCAACCTTGATCATTGACCATGCTGGCTGGGGCTGATGGGAACTGGAGTTCAACAACATCTGGAGGACCACAGGTTAGCCACTCCTGCTTTAAAAGACCAATGATGCCAAATTTCTACACATTTCTAATCACAATATTTAAGATTTATATGAGTGATCTATATGTTTAGCTTTCTGAAACTTCAAAGTGTTTCATATATATTATATCAGGAATTCTGATAAGCAGTGTCTATTATTATCTTGTGAGGCAGAGTTCAAGAACAAAAGTATTTTGCCTGACGCCCTCACCTGAACTTGACAAGAAGCCCACAGGGTTCAGTGGGGCAAGGCAGCATCAGAGAAAGCTCCAAGTGAGCAACTTGCTCCAACAAAATGACTTTCTTAAACCTCTGGGGTCAGACCACCCTCCCAGGGCTCCGCCCCTTCCTTAAGGAGTGGAAGGCCTTAAAGGAGCAAGTCTCTGGCTTGGAAGTGAATACTCCTCTTCCCCTTGGACCGCTGACAGACTGACGTGGGAATGCATAAGGTCCCTGATGTAGAGAAGAGTAGTTTGACATGCAGACTCCACTGGTCCTGGTCTAGAGGTCCCTGACTTAAGGGCCCCCAAACCAAAGCTCAGCCTCTGGCTCAGATCCTATCATGATGCTGAGGTCTAGGTTGGCTTCCAGCACCACTGCCTGCAATGCTGCTGATCTGGCAGATCTGACTGGCCCCTTCTTCTCTGGATCAGAGCACAGGTTGCTTCTTGGGGTGAAGGACCTGATGCCATTTAGCAAATTCATGACAGGTGTGATATTTGACCTATAGGGCTAGGAATTGGTAGGCACCTGTCAGGTCATTCTAGCCTAGTTAACCGGAGCTTTTCAGGCTAGTGACTGATTTCTTCCAATGTTGAATACCTGATTTCATTATTATGGACAGTGATACAACTTTTTCTAGAAATTATTGGGGTCCACATGAAGTCTCTCTCATCTAACTCATTGGAAATGTATCACTGTCTGTCCAAAGTTCAAATAATACAAGAGAACATTACAATTTTTTTGCCCATGATTTATCTGTTGATTGTAGAAATTTGATATCCTTGGTGCAAAATTCAGTTATGAACATTTGCACACATCCTATGGACAACAGAAACATTGCATACAGCACAAAATACCATCAAGAGGCACTGTGAGTGAATAGCCAAAAAAAAGTGTATAGCCAAGATTTCATTAAGCATCTCCATTCACCCTCAAAGTCAGTGTGATTTTCTTTACACAGTAAGAAAGACCTACCTAAACAAGTAAAAGGAAGAAACTAGGTATGCTCTATTCTGTTCAGATGCACTATATTTTAGAAGGGAAAGAAAAAAACAAAAGGTGGCTGAAGTATTTTCTCTGCTTAGAAATGGAATTGCAAGCTGCCATTGTGATCTCATAAGCACCATTGTGATCTCATAAGCACCATTGTACTCTTCAATAAGTCAATACAATTTTCTTTACAGAAAACAGTCCACAAATTCTCTCCTTCACAAGAGAAGAGTTGGAATTCACTTTGCCTTTTGCAAAAAAACAGCAAAAGTAGTCAGGGAAAGGAAGGAAACACGCCATTGGCCAACTGCCCACCAGCAGAGACAAGGGAATTAGTTTTCCCCTGCCCCAAAGACTGTTTAGTATGGGTCCAGGGAATGGTCAATGCCTCACTATGGGAGGGAGTTATACCCACTTTTTGTTATGCAGATTCCATTGAAAGAGGTGGAGGTGCAACCTCTCTTGAAGAGGTCCTCACTTGATCCAGAGGTTTTAGCAAACTTCCATCCAATCTATTTCCTTCCTGGGCAAGGTGATTGAGAGGGTGATGGCCAGCCAGCTGCAGGAATGCTTGGAGGAAGCAGATCATCATCCAAATCCATTCCAGTCTGGCTTCTGGCCCAGTTTCAGCACAGAAATGTGACCCTGTTAGTTCTCCTCGATCTGTCAGTGGCTTTTGACACCACTGACTATGGTGTCCTTCTGGAGCGACTAACGGAGTTGGGAGTTAGAGGTACTGTATTGCAGTGGTTCCGCTCCTTCTTACAGGGGCCACTACCAGAAAGCAGTACTAGATGATTGTTGCTCAGCTCCATGGCTTTTGGGCTGTGGGGTCCCACAAGGATCCATACTGTTTATATGAAATTGTGTGGTGTAGTGATTAGAGTGTTGGACTAGGACCTGGGAGACCAGGGATCATATCCCCACTCAGCTTGCTGGGTGACCTTGGCCCAGTCACAGTCTCTCAGCCTAACCTACAACATAGGGTTGTTGTGAAAATAAAAGGGAGAGGGAGGAGAAAGATGTAGGCCACCTTGAACTCCTTGGAGGAAAGGTGGGATATAAATGTAAATATAAATATAAATAAATGTTTCCCTGTTGATTATTCAACATCCCTTCTCTTGGTTTAAATTTCCCTTTCATATCTCTAATCTTTTGAAATAGGGCTCTTGTTCTTCCCTTTTTGTTGTCCTCTTCTATTTCTATACAGTAATTATTGTAATACTTCTCTTTGTCCCTACGTACTAGTCGCTGTATTGTTGCATTTAGGGTTCTGACCATGTTTCTATCTCCTTTTGCTTTTGCTTTCCTTCTCTCTTTAACCATTTTAAGAGTTTCTTCAGTCATCCACTGAGGTATTTCTCTCTTTTTAACTAGAGGTATTGTATTTTTACATTCTTCTCTGATAATGTCTCTAACTTCACTCCATAGTTCTTCTGGTTCTCTGTCAACTAAGTTTAAAAACTCAAATCTGTTCCTTGTTTGATCTTTATATTCTTCTGGGATGTTATTTTAATTGTATTTTGGCATTATGATTGCTTTGTTGTTCTTCTTTAGCTTTACTCTGATTTTCGATATAACCATTTCATGATCTGTACCGCAGTCTGCTCCTGGTCTTGTTTTTTGCAGAAAGTATGGAACTTCTCCATCTTCTGCTACCAATTATATAATCAATTTGATTCCTATATTGACCATTTGGTGATGTCCACAAGTACAGTTGTCTTTTCGGTTGCTCAAATGTTTTTGCAAGAAACAAATTATTGGTTTCACAGAATTCAATAAGTCTTTCTCCTGCTTCATTTCTATCTTCTAAGCCCCTTTTCCCCATAATTCCTATTTCTCCTCTGTTCCCTACTATTGCATTCAAGTCTCCCATGATTATCAGCACATCTTGTTCTGGTGTGTGATGAATTTCTTCCTTTACTTCTGCGTAAAATCTCACCAATTCCTCTTCTTCTGTGTTTGCCATTGGAGCATAGACTTAGATGATGGCTATGTTAATAGGTTTCCCATTTAAGCTCATTGATATCATTCGCTCAGACCTTGCATTGTAGCTCCTAATTGCTTTGCTACATCGCTTCTCACTATTAAAGCAACCCCGTTTCGTCTTAATTTCTCATTTCTTACATAAAATATTTTGTAGTTGCCTGATTGAAAATATCCCATTCCCGTCCATTTTAATTCACTCACGCCAAGTATTGTAATGTTGATACGTTCCATTTCTTGTTTGACAATTTCTAACTTTCCTTGGTTCATGCTTCTCACATTCCATGTTGCTATTGTGTGCGTCGTACAACTCCAGACTCTCCTTTCACATCTGTGCGCATCAGCCTCTGGGCTTCCTTTCAGTTTTGATCCAGCTGCATCATTAGTCACAGCACTACTCATACTTGTCCTTTGTCCTTCCCCAGTAGCTTGGTGAGTGCCTTCTGACCTGGGGGTTTCCTCTTCCAGCACTATCTCGTGTTGCATTTTGGATAAGAGGTGCATTTTGTGGTAAGAGGTATTCAGAGGTGGTTTATCATTGCCTTCCTCTGAGTCTGGATACATCTTAGTCTGGTGTCTCAGCTTTGACCATTCCGCCTTGGGTGCCCCTGCTAGGAGTCTAGCCTCTTGGTCTAGACTCCTGACGGCATTGCTCTCAGCTTCTTCAACACTCTCAAACCCCCTCACCACATTAAGGTGTGCATCCTAAAGGGGAGGAAGTGTATATGCTGCATTATACAAACTATAATGTAGTTTGACCCTAAGTCCAATACTCTAATAATAACTCTATTTATATGCATGGCACTTTGCAGAGTGCAAGAGGACCTGTCCCTGCCCCAAGGAATTTACAATCTAACATTTGACATAGGGGAAACAACAGAAGAACAGGAGAGGAGGAGAGAGAAAAAAAATTAAAAAGAGGAAACTATGCTTTTTCTTTAGTTATAAATAAATCCTATTCAGGTACAAAGATAGTAGAGATTAGATTCAGTTCACATTTAAAAGCAAATTTACTTAATTTGCACTTTCTGAAACAACAGAAGAACCAATCCTCCTTCAAAATTCATACTTTTCTGAATTTTGTAATGGAGTTCTCCAATTAAGTAATGTGTATAAAAATGCATATACTAGGCTAAAATGTGCATAACACCATTTAGAAGCTGTTCTGACAAGTGAATGGTATGTGCATATATAATACATAATGCACAAAAATGATTACATTTGGGTAAATTGTTTTGCAAAAATGTGTATGTTGGGAGAAGTTCAAAATAAAATGATGATGAATTTTCATCAGGATTTTTTTTTTTTAATCAAACTGAGCTAGAAATGTGGAGAACTGAACTTAAGATTGGGAAGATGAGAAACGGAAACTGACTGGTTCACTCATCCCTATTCAGGCATTCACTACATTTACGTTGAAGCAATCGTGTGAGGGAGAGCACAAAGTGCTGCCAAGCCCTACCCACTCTGATGCATCATTTCTTTCCAGTAGAGAGCTCTCCTCGATTCTGAGGGTGAAGGTCTGTAGAGGGAAACCTGCTGTACTCATGGAGGCTCCCTATGCAATTTAATAACCTGACTGTGTAGGGTTCTAAATCATGCAGAACCCTCCCTACTGCAGACCTTCACCCTCAAAATGGAGGACTGTATATAGAATGAAGCAACCCCCTGTAAACCCCCCCCCACGGAACTGTTTATTTACAAGTAAGAATGGGGGGAAATTTCATTCAGTTCACATTTAAAGATGAACCTACGTAAGACTGGGAAAATAAGAACCCGAAAGAAAGTGAAATTGACAGGTGAATGCCTGAATAGGTCTATACCCAGGGTTGGTTATAGTATGGCACAAACTGTAAGTTCATTTGCTCTTTTATGCCTTTCTAGAAAGGGAGTCTCACATTACATTGTAAGAACCACCATTATATGTCTGGCAGCAAATTCATTGTTGGTTAAAATGCAAGCCATCAGCACCAACACTGAACAACATTTAGAAGCCCTGAAATACAAACTGACAAAAGCCATAAAGGCCTGCTTGCTTGTTTGCTTGCTTGCTTGGCACTAGAGAAGTGCCAAGCCATCTTGGTCAGTGGGTCCCTGCTGGGCTTGGGCAATCAGGAGGCGCCTGATCATACTGACCCTCAATGAGTCTGTTCAGATGACAATTCATTTGGGAAAAGATCACTTCCACCCCAGTTTCTGAAGAGGGCATCTCCTACCTGATCCATCACATTTTGTTACATGGATCTTCCATCTCAGCATCTTGACTAACTCTGGAAAGCCATTACGGCATATGGTTGACTGGATGCTGTGGAATAAAGAAGGATTTGCACCTCAGCTTTTCTTCAGAACAAATCCTTTTTTTGTCATTTTCCATTTCATTCTACTTTGCTGTGTTTTGCCTTCTTTCTTTTGAAAATAGCATTTACCCCAGTCCTGTCAAAACCTGTTTATTTAGCTATTCAAATACAAATAAAATTAATATTTTAGTCCAGGGTTCTCCAGACAGAAAACTGTACACTTGAGGCTATTTGCCTGTGGAGAAAAATGTGCTATCAGAATAACTTCCAAGGTGGGTAACACAGATTAATTATGAGCTCAGATCTCCCTTTTACAAAAGCTAAACATTTCTAATGATAACAAGACAACAGAAATATACATGAGTGATCCAAAACATTGGCTGTCATCTCATTCCAGCTAATAAAATATGTATTCATTTGACTTTTTGTTGTTTTGGATTGTTTTTTACTGTACAATATTTGTACAAGTGCAGTTAAATTGGTTGTGCCTGGAGTTTGTTTTCTGTATTGACATAATAAGAAACATTAAGACTCACCACTTTACAGACCCAAGAATTAGAACCATTTTTTGATGTAATTTGCAGTGACATTTGAACTCTGCTAGATGTAATGATCCAAGAAAAAGGCCCACATTTTGCTGACACATTTAAGGAACTGGAAACATACCATACTGATTTCTTCCACTACTCTTCACAAATATGTGCATGCAACTGAGGCACGTTACCAAATTCTTCCAAGCTACACAGCAAGTGGATTGGACTGTGAAAGACCAACCCAAATTGTGTTTGCATTTTGACAAGTTTGTAGGGCAGTCCAATATCCCAGAGAGGAGTTCAGGTCTCCTGCTCCCCTGGTGCATTCACTATAGCTGCCCAATTTCCCTGCTTTTTAAAGTTTGATAGAAATATCTGTGGGCTATAGGTACATTCTTAAACTGCTAGGGTTTTTTTGCCTATTAGTGAATATTTTTACATTTTATTTAAATATGTGTTTTGGCATATATTTTCTTGAACACGTATATTTTGAGCATCCTAGTAGATTGATCTATACATTCAAATTCAATTCCTATTATTCCAGTGTTTAGACATAGACAAATTCGTCATTTGTGGTTTCTATCAGTTTCTCAGTTTTCCTATCTTCAATTCACCACGTTTCCATGTCAGTTTGTGAATTTTTTTTATTTATTATTCATCAGCATTTTTGTTCACATTTCTCCTAATATACACATTTGTACAAGCAATTTCCCTTAATATAATGCATTTTTGCACATCATTGGCACTAATATATGCATTTATATGCACACTTTCCCCTATTACGTGCATTTTTGTCTGTATTTTGGGGCTGGAGAACTGCATTGCAAAATCTGGAGATGGGTGGATTTCAAAGAGCAGGTGCATTTCAATTCATGTATTGTTTTGGGAAGTGGGAATTAGGTAGATTCACAGTAAAATATGAATTGAACTGAATTTCTCCTCCATCCTTATCCATGTCAGGGTAGGGCTGAAGCCAGCAGTGGATGATACCAGAGTGAGAGGTAGTCAGGGCCACACCTTTCCTCTCTCTTTCTCCGCCACCCCCTTTTCTCTCTCACTTTCTCTGTCTGCCAACCCCATACCTTTTGCTCTCTTAGGCTTCAATCCAATACACCCTTACATGGGAGTAAGTCCCATTGAACCCAATGGAGCTTACTTCTGAGTAGACATGTATTGGATTGCAGCCTTGCTCTCCCTCCCGGCTCAGCAGTCTGCCATGGGAGGAACAGATTGTTCCTGCCAAAGGTCTGAATGATCAGGTGCAAAGGGCTTGCCCCTTCCACTACTCCCTCCATTTCGGATCTCCCCTCTTGTTTTTTCACCCTCTCAACCTCCTTTCAGGGTCCTCCACCTGCATGAAATGAGGGTAAGAGCTGTAATTTGAGGGTAATTAGGCTGAGTGCCACAGCCACCTCCACCCAGGCATGTGGAAAATTTCCAGTTGAAAGGAGGGGAAAGGAGGGAAACTTTGCTTTGAAACGTTGCTCCTTCATTTGCAGAAGTCAAAACAGTCTTGACTCTGAAATTCCATTCTCACCCCCAATCCCAGGGGAAAAGATGGAGAGGATTAATGGTTAACGGACCAGCATATCTCCTCCTATACACAAGGGGTGGGTTTGTGGGAAGGATGATCACAGACAACACAAAGACCAAACACAGCTCTCCCTCTGTGATTAGGGTATCCAATGCAAAGGAGGACAGGATTCCTGTATTCTTGGTAATCATGGAGGATTTTGGGAAGTCTAGCTCTTCATGTAGGGTTAAGAAAAACTGCTCCTGCTGAAATTCTCTCTCTTCCATACAGTTATTAAACATGCAATGCCCCTGTCTTCCTTGACATCATGTCAGCCTACCCATGGCCCAGCCACTCCAAACAGACCCCCATCAGAACTTACACCATCTACCACACTAATCCGTAGTAACTGCTAGTAGTGGCTACCAATGGCCAAGATGAAAGCAAGATGAATATCACATCCACGATCCACAAATTGTAAAGAGCTCCTGAAAACACTGGTTAGCTGCAAGGCAGCCCAATCAGTTCTATAAATAGTAAGGAAAAGAGAGCAGCGTCGGAGGGGGAAATGAGGGAAACACTAAGAAGAAACGTATCTTTACAGTCCCCTACACTCCTAGCAAGCTAAGATGCTTGATTAACAGAGCATGCTCATAAAAAGATATTTGAGTTTAATAGCATTAGATCACTGATTAGCACTGGCTCACATCAAAAAGGGATGCAAATAACTGACTGATAGAGCAGTCTTTTTTTAAAAAAAGATTCTAATAACAACTACATAATATTGCTCCTGGAAGAGAAGAAAGGCATAGATGGGAAGAGGCAGATAAGGGGGAAAATATTGCTACCATGGACTATCTTCCTCCTTCTTGTTGCTTCAGTTTTGCCCTTTTTTTTCTTTTTTCTTTGCAGCAACACAGTAACTGATTACTTTCCAATATATTTTTCATGGCTCTCACTCTCACAGCAACCCAATTTGATTTTATCAGAAGAATATTAGATTTGAAAACAGCTCATGATCTGAAAGGAAAGCAGTTTCCTCCAGTCCTTCAGACTGCCCAGTTTTGCAAGGCTGAACTTCATTCTGAGACACAAAGAAAGGGAAGGTTCATCTAGTGCCGCTGGGCATTTCCCATTCTTTGGGACAACGTTAGCACCAACATTTCTACAAGGATAGCCTCATCAGAAAGATGTCATGAGCCAAAGAGATGATCTGTGGCAAGGCCGAGGAAACAATGGCCCTCCAGATGTTACTGGACCACAACTTCCTTCATTCCTGACCATTTGGGCCATGTCAGAGCTTGGAAAAGTTACTTTTTTGAACTACAACTCCCATCAGCCCAATCCAGTGGCCATGCTGGCTACGGCTGATGGGAGTTGTAGTTTAAAAAAGTAACTTTTCCAAGCTGTGGCCATGCTGGCTAGGGCTGATGGGAGCTGCAGTTCAATTATATCTGTAGGGCCACAGGCTCCCTATCCCTGGTCTATGAGATAAAGTATATCTCAGGTTCATGAACACAGCAGTTTCCATGCCATGCCTGATCAACATATATCAAATTTGAAACTGTCTTTAAAAAAGAAAATGGCTAGGATCCTACGTTTTTGCCTCATAGGGAAGGAGAATTCCTCACGGAGAAGGACCCCTTCCATGTGTGAAGCTGCCCTTCTGTAGACAGAATCTCCTTCTGTTTATGGGGTAAAACCTCACAAATCCATGCCATTGCTTCCATACCCCTCCAGTGTCTTGGCAAATGTTTTCATTATTTGAGACACATAATGGCATACCTGTAAACTCTCTACAGCTTTCCTGGTAAGCTTCACCAACAGAATGCAGTAGACTGTAATAAATCTGATGGAAGAAGACATAGGAACAGGGGAGTCTTTCTCATATTGAGTCAAAACATGGATCTAACTAGTTCAGTATTGTCTACACTGACTGATGGTGGCTCTCCATGGTTTCAGGAAGGGGTCTTCTTCAGCTCCACCTGGAGATGCTAGAGATGGAACCTGGGACCTTCTGCATGCCACGCAGATGTTCTACCACTGAGCTGCAGTGCTTCTCCAATGGCTTGACTGCAAAATGAAGCTTTGATCAACCCAGTGCAGTTTGTATCTGATGTGGTGAATTAACTTAAAAAGGGAAATTGATAGAATGACACCCAGAATGACCACTGCTTCCCTCGCCCCAAGCCCTTTAGTCCAGAAGTATGTGAAGCCACTTGTAGTGGCAAATAAACAGCTGGTTTCTGCTTAGTTTATAAGGTTGAAAATGTATTCAATGCCAACTCATGCTATCTTCTAACTTTCACACTCACTAAATCTGAATGATAAGAAACTTGAGAGCCATTTGATCCAACTAAACTGACAGATGACAATAGCAGTTATCATGGGAAAGCTTGCATTAGATATATTAGTCACTACAGAATCTGATCGCAGTACCTATAGCTCAGCAAAGAAGTTAGCTAAACAGCATAAACGGAGTTAAATTTTCCTTGTGAAAGATGCTTGGATGATTTTGTCAAGTGACAAATAAAAGCTGGCAAACAATCTTTTATGGATAGATATATTTTTAAAATAAAAAATAACCCTCTAAACTTGACTTGCCACCAAAAGTGTCACAAACTGGAAGTCCTGGCAATCTGAATCTTCCCCTGAACATTCTGTCAGTCATACCCAAATCCATCATAGTTTCAATGAATTTCCTACACAGCACCCTGGAACACAGAGTGTTAAATAAACCAACATGGTGTCTTCTTGCGAATCTTGTATGTTTGCAATGTTTTAACACTCTTGCATCAAAAGTTCTCCTATATGCTCGGCGAGTGTCACATCCAGAGCCACACAAAGGAAAATGTTTGTGAACACAGGGAAGCTGCCTTATATCAAGCAAGACCTTTGATTCATCTAGCTCAGTACAAACTGGCAGCAGTTCTCCAGGGTTTCAGGCAGGAGTCTTTCCCAGCCCTACCTGGAGTCCCCAGGAACCATTTGCATGCAAAACAACTGAGCTATATTCTGCCAAGAACTCATGATGCAATGCAACCATGTTTGGGAAGAGACCAGAGTTCAGGGGCAGAGTATCTACTTTGTATGCAGTGGGTCCAAGGTTCCATTCCTGGCATCCCCAGTTAAAAAGAATCAGGTAGCAGGTGATTAAATCATTCAGTTAAAAAGAACCACGTAGCAAGGTACCCCTCTAGGATGCACACCTGAACGTGGTGAGGGGGTTTGAGAGTGTCAAAGAAGCTGAGAGCAGTGCTGTCAGGAGTCTAGACCAGGAGACTAGACTCCTAGCAGGGGCACCCACGGCAAAATGGTCAAAGCTGAGACACCAGACTAAGATGCATCCAAACTCAGAGGAAGGCAATGGTAAACCACTTCTGAATACCTCTTACCATGAAAACCCTTTGAATAAACTATTCAAAATGCAAAATGAGATAGTGCTGGAAGATGAGACCCCCAGCCCAGATGGTACTCAGTGAGCTACTGGGGAAGAACAATGGACAAGTACGAGTAGAGCTGTGACTAATGACACAGCTGGGTCAAAGCCGAAAGGAAGCCCAGAGGCTGATGCACACAGATGTGAAAGGAGAGCCCAAAGTTGTACAACTACACAATAGGAACATGGAATGTGAGAAGCATGAACCAGGGAAAGTTAGAAATTTGCCAGCAAGAAATTGAAAGTATCAATATTACAGTACTTGGCGTGAGTGAATTAAAATGAACAGGAATGGGACATCTTCAATCAGGCAACTACAAAATATTTTATGAAGGAAATGAGAAATTAAGAAGAAATAGGATTGCTTTAATAATGCGAAGTGATGTAGAAAAGCAATTAGGAGCTATAATGCAAGGTCTGAGCATGTGATATCAATGAGATTAAATGGGAAACCTATTAACATAGCCATCATCCAAGTCTATGCTCCCACAGCAAACACAGAAGAAGTGAAATTGGCGAGATTTTATGCAGAAGTACAGGAAGAAATCAATCACACACCAAAACAAGATGTTCTGATAATCATGGGGGACTGGAATGCAAAAGTAGGGAACAGAGAACTAGAAATTGTGGGGAAATGGGACTTGGGAGACAGAAATGAAGCAGGAGAAAGGCTTATTGAATTCTGTGAAACCAATAATTTGTTTCTTGCAAACACATTTTTTGAGCAACCAAAAATACAACTGTACGTATGGACATCACCAAATGGTCAATATAGGAATCAAATTGATTATATAATTGGTAGCAGAAGATGGAGAAGTTCCATACTTTCTGCGAAAACAAGATCAGGAGCAGACTGCGGTACAGATCATGAACTGATCATATCGAAAATAAGAGTAAAGCTAAAGAAGAACAACAAAGCAATCATAATGCCAAAATACAATTTAAATAACATCCCAGAACCATATAAAGATCAAATAAGGAACAGATTTGAGGCTTTAAACTTAGTTGTTAAAAACCAGAAGAACTATGGACTGAAGTCAGAGACATTATCAGGGAAGAATGCAAAAAGACAATACCTCTAGTTAAAAAGAGAGAAAGACCTCAATGGATGACTGACAAAACTCTTAAAATGGTTAAAGAGAGAAGGAAAGCAAAAGCAAAAGGAGATAGAAACATGGTTAGAACCCTAAATGCAATAATACAGCGACTAATAGGCAGGGACAAAGAGAACTATTACAAAAGTTATTGTATAGAAATAGAAGAGGATAATAAAAAGGTAGAACAAGAGCCCTATTCCAAAAGATTAGAGAATTACAGGAAAATTTAAACCAACAGTAGGGTTCCGAATAATCAACAGGGGAACACACTGACTGACTGAGATAAAATAAAAGGAAGATGGAAGCAATACACTGAAGAACTATAGAAAAGAGATGCAAGGATGACAGATTCATTCATGGAGGAACCGAATGGTGAAGAACCAGAAATTTTAGAATGTTAGGTGCTAGCTGCTCTTAAAATACTTGGAAGAAACAAGTCACCAGGAATTGATGGCATACCAATAGAGTTGCTACAGGTTACTGAGACTGAAACTGCCCACATCTGTGAACAAATATGGAAAACTAAACAATAGCCCACAGACTGGAAGTGTTCAATATACATCCCAATTCCAAAGAAAGGGGATCCAAGAGAATGCAGTAATTATCAAACTATTTCCTTAATATCCCAAGCAAGTAAAGTAATGCTCAAGATTCTACAACAAAGGCTCTTACCATATATGGAGTGAGAAATGCCTGATGTCCAAGCTAGATTTAGAAAGGAAAGAGGTACCAGAGATCATACTGCAAACATACGTTGGATAATGGAACAGACCAAGGAATTTCAGAAGAAAATCACCCTGTGCTTTATAGATTATAGCAAAGCCTTTGACTGTGTAGATCATGAACTATGGAATGCTTTAAAAGAAATGAGGGTGTCACAGCATCTGATTGTTCTGATGCACAACCTATACTCTGGACAAGAGGCTACTGTAAGGACAGAATATGGAGAAACCGATTGATTCCCAATCTAAAAGGGTGTGAGACAGGGGTGTATTTCATAACCCTATTTATTTAATCTATATGCAAAACATCATATGGAAAGTGGGATTGGACCAAGATGAAGGAAGTGTGAAAACTGGAGGAAGAAATATCAATAATTTAAGATATGCAGATGATACCATACTACTAGTAGAAACCAGTAATGATTTGAAATGAATGCTGATGAAAGTTAAAGAGGAAAGTGCAAAAGCAGGACTACAGCTGAACATCAAGAAGACTAAAGTAATGACAACAGAAGATTTATGTAACTATAAAGCTAACAATGAGGACATTGAACTTGTCAAGGATTATCAATACCTTGGCACAATCATTAACCAAAATGGAGACAATAGTCAAGAAATCAGAAGAAGGCTAGGACTGGGGAGGGCAGCTATGAGAGAACTAGAAAAGGTCCTCAAATGCAAAGATGTATCACTGAACACCTTTGGAGAAAGTCAGTACAGTTCTTGTCTAGCTTCCTTACTGGTGAGCCCTCTAAGCCATCCATGATAATGGGGCTGCATTATTTATTTGTGAATAATTCCATTTTCTGTTCTGTTTGTTCTAAACAATGCAAACATAGGAAGGGTAAGTTGGGGAGTTAAGGTACAAGGGGAACAGGTTACATCTCACAAGCAAACATGGCCTGATGTGAGGAGACACCAATATAGATACAGTTAAGTTGACCAGTGTTTAAGAGGGCTGCTATCTGTATATGTCAGTGTATGTTGTATCACTGAACACTAAAGTCAGGATCATTCAGACCATGGTATTCCCAATCTCTATGTATGGATGTGAAAGTTGGACAGTGAAAAAAGCGGATAAGAGAAAAATAAACTCCTATGAAATGTGGTGTTGGAGGAGAGCTTTGCGCATACCATGGACTGCAAAAAAGAAAAATGATTGGGTGTTAGAACAAATTAAACCAGAACTATCACTAGAAGCTAAAATGATGAAACTGAGGTTATCTCATAATGAGAAGACAAGATTCACTAGAAAAGACAATAATGCTGGGAAAAACAGAAGGGAGTAGAAAAAGAGGAAGGCCAAACAAGAGATGGATTGATTCTATAAAGGAAACCACAGACCTGAACTGACAAGAACTGATGGTTTACAACAGATGCTCTTGAAGATTGCTGATTCATAGGGTCACCATAAGTCGTAATCGACTTGAAGGCACATAGCACACACACACAGAGCAAGTCATGGGAAAGAAATCTGCTGGAGACCTCAGAGAGCTGCTACTGTCTCAGATAGCAGACAGTAGTGAACAAATATGCTGGCAGATATAAAGTAGCTTCCTGTGCTGCTGTGCTTCAGGTACACTAGGTGAGGGAACCTGTGGCCCTCCAAATATTGTTGGACTCCATCAGCCCCAACCAGTATGACCAATGGTCAGGGATGTTTGGAACTGTAGTTCGGCAACACCTGCAAGGGCCCATACCTGATGTACAGGTATGACTATGAGCTTGTGCAGCTTTAAGTCTACACACATGAAATATTTTAGCCTAATGTTAAAACCATGTATAAAAACAGCTAGACCTTGAATTAAAATGATAACATTGTGAAGAATAGCATCACTGGAGCCAGCCACTGTATTTTCTATGGAAATTTACAGTGTGGGTCGAGGAAGACAGAACTGAAAATAAACTCCTACTGCAAGTTTTTCATCAGATGATTCTAAAAATTTAATGCTCTTATCTTCAGTCTGGAGTATTCTACTAGGTAGAAAAATGTGCTTGATGGCCTCTTGAGACTAACTATTAATAAGTATTTTATTACAGTAAGAGCATAAGAAGAGACCAAGGATTTATCTAATTCAGCATCCTGCTGTTGCAGTACCCAACCAGGTCCCTACGAGAAGCCCACAAACAAGATCTGGGCACAACAGCCCTCTCATCATTTGCAATTCCCAGCAACTGTTATTGAGAGGCACACTGGAGGTAGTACATAGTCATTATGGCTAGTAGCCATTGATAGCCTTATCCTCTATGACAGTGGCTCCCAACCTGGGGGCCATGACCCCCATGGGGCCGTGAAGTAATCTGGGTGGGGGCGAAAGAGTAAAGGAATGCATTCTTGATTGATTGCTTGATTGATTGTTTGATTAAAAGTCTTCCCTCCCTGGATTCTGACTGCTCCCCACTCCCCCTGCAGATGTCACCTCCCCCTTGCTCCAAACAAGAGGGGAGGACTTTTGCTGAAGCGGCAGAGTGTTTTTCAGGTGTCTGACTGTAAAACATGTGGCAGATGCCAAAGGAGGCTGAGGGGGGAGCTCCCAGGAAGAAGAGGGGATTACTATCGCTGCCTCCCATCTCCTCCTACTGCCATGGCTGACAACGCCCTTGCTCAGAACAAGAGAGGAGGACTTTTCATGAAGCAAGGCTGCTAGGAAAGGCTGGTTTCCCCCTTCCTTTGTGGCAGCCAGCCTGCATGCCTTTCTTGGCTTCTGCTTCGCTGCAACCTCCTTTTAAAAATTATTCTTATTTGCGAGGCCACCAATATCTTGCCTTCAGCCCAGACAGAGCCAAGAAGCAGTGAGGAAGTGCAGGACTTGCTCACCCTCCATTTCTGAAACTAAATATGTGTGCCAGCATCCCTCCTTTCTTCCACCTACACTCTGCCCCCCATCTCTCTCTCCAAGACACTGCGGCAGTTGAGGACCTCCCCCTCCCATGTGCCCAAATGCATGCACACCTGCAGATGCTTGCAGGAGGGGCAGGTGTGTTTGTGTGTGTGTGCGTGCACTGATCTGCTCCGCTTTCATTCTCCAAATGCACGCTATCCAAGTCATTAGTTCTGATGATCATCCCAAGGCCTAAAAGCACTAATCCTCCTCCTCAATCTATCCACCCTGTTGTCTGTAGTGCACAATCTATCATCCCCATCACCAACACATTGTTGCTTCTTGATTATTATTTTAAAAAGAAAAAAAGCTGAAGCTGGGGTCCTGGTATTGCAGCAGAAATGTATGTCTTTATTTAATTATTTTTGCATTTATATCCCACCTTTCCTCCAAGTTGCTCAAGGTAGTGCACGTTGCCCCCCCCTTTCCATTTTATCCTTACACCAACAATGTGAGATAGGTCAGGCTGAGAGACTGACGAGTCCAAAGTCACCCAGTGGGCTTCATGGCTGGGTGGAGATTTGAAGCTGGTTCTTAGTCCAACACTGTAACCCACTGGTGTTGGGAGACAGGACTTTACATCGTCAGATTGTGTGTGGGGGAGGGGGATACCAATTTGATTGGACCTTTGCATTAAGAAAAGAAAGCAACATCTCCCCATCTACAGGGAGATTTCAATGGAAAGAAAAATTTGGAGATATGATTTTACCCCGCACCATTTTTTTCAATTAACAGAGACTAAAATTACAATTAGCATAAGAGAGGGTCATAAAAAATTTTGAGCTCACAAAGGGGGTCCCATATTTATAAAGGTTGGGAACCACTGCTCTATGAATTTACCTAAACCCTTTTTTAAAGCCTTCTAGGTTGGTAGCTATCACTACTATAAGAGCAAATAGCATGCACTTCCATAAGCAAAACCTACTTTTTCTGATGATACTTTGGAATAAAGTTTATTAATAGTTTGCCTCAAAGTGCCATCAAACACATTTCTTTAAGACTAGCACAGCTTTCATATGATTATATAGACAGAAGAACCTGTTGAATAACTGTCCTTCAACACACACTGTACTAGTAGTGGCAATGTAAGGCAAATTATGCATTTTCAGGTGAAGGAAATGCGCAAAACATCTGCCCTTGTTTCCCCCCCCCGCTTTATTGCTATATTTGGTCATGGTAGATATTAGTTCAACTGTAAGACTGGATTAACTGTACCATTTGTCAGCTTACATCAAGGCCTCACTCAACATAGAAAATGTAATTATCGTAAAATGCCTAATGTGGTACACAAAATAATGTTAACTGTCATGTCGGAATTGCTAAGTAGATAGATACAATGATTGAAGCTTGGGTTTCATTAGACACTATATTATAATGAGCTGTGCTGAAAGATCTATTGAACACAGCCTTCCTGACAGAAGTTAATTTGCAGCTTTCATTTAAGAAAGTTCCCAAATAAGAAAATATCAGACTTGACACTCCTGTTATGTGTACACTTTTTTTTTTTTTAAAGAAATGTGTCAAGCCTCTTCAAACCACATGCCATACAAGGGCTAAAAGTTCCAGTTTTCAAAGCCAAATTTAATATATTCCATAGGCATATGCTCTGGCATGATGCTAAGTTTAAAAGGGGCCATAGGTCTAGTTGTAAAAGATGCCATAGAGGAGGTGGCAATATGGATTACATTTGGAAATGACACCTCTTGTGCGAGGTCTAGGTGCTCTGGTCCTCCCAGCTGTCACAACGAATGAAAGCCCCATATAAATAGTTGTGTACATAATTACACCAGTTTACAATTAGAAAGATGAAACAGAGAGACAGACAGTCAGTTATGAAGATTTATAAAAATGAAGTAAAACTACCAATAGCTAAAGTGACACAATGGATCAGATTCAGATTTAATCATACTTAGAGTAAACCCATTAAATGGGATTTACAATTAAGAACATGAAAGCCATACAAAGAGAGAGATGACAGTTTTAAATATTAACAAGATGAAGTAAAACAACCAATAGCTATAGCCACACTATGGATTGGATGCAGATTTTGTTAGGGTAGGTCCATTAAAAATCAATGGGACATAAATTAATCAATACCCATTGATTTCAACAGGTTTAGTCTAACTCTAACCCAATACATAATTTCAGATACTCAAAAGGAGTCCTATCCATTAACCTGCTTCATACAAAAAAATTAAACATGACTGTGTATACCGTTCCTGGCAATGTATCTCACAAGAACCTGGTGTGAAAAAGAAACAGCAAACATTAAGGCCTATTGTGTTCTTAACTTCCTAATAGGTATTGGCTTCCCTGTTGAGTGATGGTCCTAAAATCCTGATGAAACTTTCCACTAGGGTGATTAAAATGCCAAAGTAGGTACCTTCTGTTTTAACTTTTAAATGCCTGCTGAAAACCTTTGCTGTTCCACCAGGCTTATGCAGGCAATTAAGAAGATGTCTCTTTACAATAGTTGACCTTTGTTTTTTTCTGTACTTTAAATGGTTTTTACTGTATGTTTTTTATTTGTTGTAAACAATGTTTTTTTAAAAATGAAATAGCGGTATACCAATATATATAAATATGAATAAATTAAGTCTGAATTCATGGTATTGAGCCATGAAAACTGCATTGGAAATCCCTTTGACGTGGACTGGCACTAGTTGAGCAAGCCTCAAGGGATGGGGTTGGCTGCCTAGTTCTGATCTGCTTGTATTCTAATAGTCCATCGTTCAATCCCAATCCACCTTTATTTGTTCCTGCTTGCTTTTGCAGTTGCCAGTTCGATCTGCTGGTTGTTGTTGTTTTGGCGGTGAAAAAAAATTACATAATTTTTAACATAAATGGTTATGTAAATCCAAGGAAGTTAATGGATACTAGTGATTGTAATTACAAAGATAATTATGTAAAATTGGTGAAAAAGTTTTTTTTTAAAAAGCCGTGACGATTACAGTCACGGCTCGCCGTAAGAAAGCAGTGCCTTAAGAAAAGACAGTGGACTGTCGGATTCAGTCAAATTCTGGTACTGAGTCCAATTTAGTGGATATTCTCCCCCATCCCTTCTCACTCTCTTCTCCTGGCACAGCAGTGATCAGCATCATCCACTCCTGATTTTAAAACCAATTAAGTGTTCCCCATTATACCTGAGGTAGGAGACCTGTAGTTAGCTTACACATTTTAGGATCCTGGTCGTCAAATCATAGTTTAAACCAGGGTAGGGAACCTTTTCCAGCTCAAGGACCACATTCCTTTGTGGTCAACATTTTGGGGTGGGGTGGGGGATGCATGTCAGAGGTGAGCAGGGCCAAAACAAAAGTGGTTATGGCCAAAGTCAAATGCGGGGGCTGGAGAGCTGGCAGCAGGCAGTGGCACTCCACAGTCTCTCTCACACACACTATATACACATGAAACACACACCACCCACACATCATGAAAATTGTCCTATCTGCCGCAAATGGAGCCAATAGGAAGCTTTGTCAAACCCAATTACAATGTGGGAGCTTTTTCAACTGGAGCTTGCAGCAAACTGGGAATTTCAAGGTTAACCCTTCCTTCTCTAGCTGTGACCCCCCCAAAAAAAGATATCTACGCAACCACTAGATTTGAAAAACACTCTTATTTTATTAATTTTATTTATTTACTGTATTTGTATATCACCCCATAGCTGAAGCAACAATTAAAAACATTAAAAACAAATATACAAATTTAAAAACACATTTTTAAAAAGCAATTTAAAAACACATGCTAAAAGGCCTGAGAGAAGAGGAAAGGCTCAATTGCAGTGGGAGTGGAGCGCAGAGGAACAGAGGCCAGGATCAGATGGAGAAGCCCACAACCTGCATTTGGCCTCTGGGCGGGAGGTTTGTCACCTAAACTAATCAGCTTAAAAGTAGACACTGAGCTCTTTGTAGCTTTACTGGAAGAAGAGAAAAAAGGGGAGAGTGAGAACCCAAGACTCTCTGAGGCTTTATTTATTTATTTATTGCATTTGTATACCACCCCATAGCCAAAGCTCTCTGGGCGGTTTACAACAATTAAAAACATTAAAAAATATACAATTTTTCGCATTGCATCAAACTATGGTTTAGCATTATGTCCAAAATGAGCCATTATCCCAGAACATCAGTGCAATCTAGTGGCTGGAATAGATGTGGACTGACACACATGAGCTCAGATACTAGAATGTTTGAACTGTATAGCAGGTCTCAGATTTCTCTCTCTGCCTCAGTTCCATATTACTTGTTGTTTGTTTTATCACTTGCTAGTTGCTGCTCTGGGCTTCTTTTGGGAGGAAGGGCTAATAATATTAGTTAAATAGGAGCATTCTACTTTTAAAATTTCAAAATGCCATGACCTTCCTTCACCAAATGGACAAACTGTGATTTAACAGTTTAGTGGATTTATGGCACAGGGAGCAGCTGGATGAAGGAGATGACGTCTGGTTGACACACAACAAATCTACTGTCAGGCACAGCCGGCGAGGGGGTGGGGAGGACCACAGAGACAGCCTCCCAATGACAGCATTCCTGCTGCTTACCAGCCATGGTGCTGGTTCCCATTGGGACTGGTAGGATGGAAGGCAGGGGGCACAACAGTAGTTATAGTCAGAGCCAATGACAGGCAGAGTCAACTAATTCTAGTTTTGTTCCTAACCTCCTCCTTGCTGAGTTCTATAAGGGCAGCACTGAGACTAAATACGTGGATACTGGCAGGCAGTGATACCCCCTGGGCTGTTTGTTCAGTAAGAAGACAGGCAGGTGGTTGCTGGCTGAGGTCCAACTGTGGTTAGTGGGCCACTACCCCACTTGCCCTAACAGACAAGCCTCCACTGCTTGCCAGGATGGAGCAGGGGTGGTGCAGGGTGGATTTCTTTCCCAGAAAAAGAAGAAAAGAGGCATGGGACAATACGGGTTCCCTGTTTCTTGTAACTTCAATAGATTCTGTGGCACTCATGCTTCCTGTTCATTCCACAATACCAGTAATCTTCATGTCCCCCAGCCAAAGGCAACCTGTATTCCCCATGGTGGACATGAATTTTGATTACTTTTTATTTTATTTTTAATGATTACTGTTCATGTATAGTCTTTTGACTGCATGCATATGTATGAATGAATTGAGAGGTTTTGCAAAGACCTTTGGCTATATGCCTTCATGTTTAACTATATACCGCACTCTTTAATGTAAACCAAAATAATAAATGTCATAAAATCAGGGAGCGGGGGGAATCTCATCAAGAAATGAGGATCAGGGAAGTGAAACAATGTTCTAATTCCAACTGTTTTGCACACAAAAATCAGCTAAAGGCAGATTTTTATGATACGACCACAGATATTATCTGAACAAGAGTTCTTCAAGCAGTATGAATGCATACTCCATTCTGCACAGATGGCAACGGTGCAACTTTAAATTTCAAAATTGCCCTTTTATTACCCAAGTTTAAATGAATACAATCATGCCCAAAGGACTTTCATAGTCAAAATGAATTCCCCTGCTGCTTCACAACCACTCTGCTTCCACAGGGAGTCAGAAATACAAAGCAAAAAGATTCTTTTAAAGAAAAACAGGACAGTGAGATACCAGCTGCACTGTCATTTAACCAGACAATAAACGACAATCATAATTATTTTTGTGTCAATCAAAAGAACTGATACAAATCTAAATGGCAATTGCCTTGGTTAACTGGAAGGCACAATGCCACCCAACATGTGTATACACAATCAAGAATAAGACCTTGTTGTCCTAAGTTGTACTCCTTGCCTGCAAAATCCATGTATTCAGAGATGTTTCATAGAATCATAGAATTGGAAGGGGCCTATAAGGCCATCAAGTCCAACCTCCTGCTCAATGCAGGAATCCAAATTAAAGCATACCTGACAGTGGCTGTCCAGCCACCTCTTGAATGCCTCCAGTGTTGGAGAGCCCACCACCTCCCTAGGTAATTGGTTCCATTGTTGTACTACTCTAACAGTTAGGAGGTATTTCCTGATGCTCATTTGAAATCTGGCTTCCTGTAACTTGAGCCCATTATTTCACGTCCTACACTCTGAGACGATTGAGAAGACATCCTAGCCTTCCTCCGTGTGACAACCTTTCAAGTACTTGAGGAGTGCTATCATATCTCCTCTCACTCTTCTCTTCTCTTCTCTTCTCTTCTCTTCTGTTCTCTTCTCTTCTCAAGAAGGGTTAGGTTTATTACTACTGTTGAGATTTTAATGTTTTAATGTATTTGTATGTTTTTATTCTGTACGTCGCCCAGAGCGGCTGGACAACCAGCCAGATGGGCGACTAATAAATCTAATAAATAAATAAGACTAAACATGCCCAGTTCTTTCAGACTCTCCTCATAGGGCTTTGTTTCCAGTTCCTGATCATCCTTGTTGCCCTCCTCTGAACCTGTTCCAGTTTGTCTGCATTCTCAAAGTGCAGTGTCCAGAACTGGATGCAATATTCAAGATGAGGCCCAATCAGTGCTGACTAGAGGGAAACTAATACTTCACGTGATTTGGAAACTATACTTCTGTTAATGCAGCCTAAAATAGCAGTTGCCTTTTTTGCAGACACATCACATTGTTGGCTCATATTCAGCTTGTGATCAACAACAGTTCCAATTCACATGTAGTATTACTGAACCAAGTATCCTCCATCTTATAACTGTGCATTTGGTTTCTTTTTCCTAGGAGCAGAACTTTGAACTTATCCCTGTTCAATTTAATTCTGTTGTTTTCAGCCCAGTGCTCCAGCCTATCAAGATCCCTTTGAATGTTGTTTCTGTCTTCCAGGGTATTAGCTACCCCTCCCAATTATGTATCATCTGCAAATTTGATAAACATTCCCTGCACCTCCTCCTCCAAGTCATTAATAAAAATGTTGAAGAGCACTGGGCCCAGGAACCATCCCTGTAGTACCTGCTTGTTACCTCTCCCCAGTTTGGGAAGGAACCATTGATAAGCACTCTCTGAGTACGATTCTGTAGCCAACTGTGGATTCACCTGCCCACATTTAGCTATCTTGCTAATCAGAATACCATTGGGCACTTTGTCAAAAGCTATGCTGAAGCTGAGATATATTATTTCCACAGCATTCCCACAGTCTACCCAGGAAGTTACCTGATCAAAAAATGAGATAAGATCAGTCTGGTAGGATTTGTTCTTGATAAATCCATGGTGGCTTCTAGTAATTACTGAATTGTTTTCAAGGTGCTTACACACCGACTGCTTTATAATCTGTTCCAGAATTTTTCCAGGGACTGATGTCAGGCTGACTGGTCTATAGTTTCAAGGTTCCTCCTTTTTGCCTTTTTGAAGATAGGGATAACATTAGCCCTCCTCCAAGATTTTGAAAAGGTAGTAGACAGTGGTTCCGAGAGTTCTTCAGGCAGTTCCTTCAATACTCTCAGATGCAATTCATCAGGCACTGCAGATTTGAACTCATTCAAAGTGATTAGGCATTCCTTAACCATTTGTCTATCAATCTCAAGCTCCAATCCTGCCCCTTCACGTTTCCCAGGAGAGTCAGAGACCCTCTTTTGGGGAAAAACTGAGCCAAAGTAGGAACTGAGCACTTCTTCCTTTCCTTTGTCATCATTTTGCCATCCTCATTGAGTAGCTGTACTACCATTTCTATTCTCTGTCTTTTACTATAGATGTACCTGAAAAAAGCTTTTTTATTGCGTGTAGCATCTCTTGCTAATCTCAGTCATTCTCAGGTTTAGCCTTCCTGATGCCATCCCTGCAATACTGTGATACTTGAATGTACACTTCCTGTATTGGTCTTTTTCACAGAATCATCGAATTCGAAGGTAACTTGGAAGTCATCTAATTCAACTCTCTGCTCATAGCAGGAATCTTGCAACTGCAGGAGCTCTGTCAGATGATCATCCAGCTTCCATCCAGCTTCTGCTTAAATTCCTCCAGTGAAGGAGAGCCCACCACCTCCTGAGGCAGCTTGCTCCACTGTCCAAATAGGTCCTACCATTAGGAAGTTCCTCCTTGCCATTTCCATCCATTAATTCCAGTCCTGCCCACTTTGAGCACCAGAGAACAAATCCGCTCCATCTTTTATGTGACAGCACTTCAGTTAGTTAAAGAGAGCTATCATATCTGCCCAAAACCAGCCATCCTGGTTCATTCACACAGAGATCAAGTGTGGTGCAGTGTAAGACATAGAGTGTTGGATGTAGACCAGCGTGGTAGTGTTTTAGGTTCAAATCCTCATTCAGCCATTAAGTTTATTGGATGACTTTGGGGGGAAATCACCATTTCTCAGATCAAACTACCACACAAGACTGTTGTGAGCATGAAATGGGGGTGGGGCAGATGGAGGGACTATTTTACACAATCAAAATCCTTGGTGTCCTGGCTCCTGGCTCCTGAGAAGCAGACTCAGGCCTTGAAGGCTGGGTTTTGCACAGAGTTTTATTCCAGAGGTTAGCACCGGAACATAGCATCAAAACATACTAGGCATGAATCAGGATAGAGAACACCAGCAGGCACAAACAGGCTGCAGAAGCAATGGAAAGGTGTCACAACATAGCTCTCACCCCAAGATACTCCAAATAAAAAAGAGGGGAAGCAGGCACTCTACTTCCATGAGGTAAATCTAGCACTTTTCAGTCTTTAAAGCAAGGCAGGAGCTTCCTCGCAAAAAGAGGATGATTTCTCCAGTTGCAACTTTCTCTTCTCCCACCTGCAAGACCATGGGGAAACGGTCAACTCTGACTCTGAGAAATTCCCCCTCCTTATCTCTCTGGAATTGTCCAGCAGATTAATTAATGCCTGGCTGCTTAACAAATAACTCTGGGCTAGGTGCCAACAATGAAGATAGGCTGCATTCCTCACTCTCCATTGCAGGTGAGGCTGCTGAGGCCTTCCTAAGCAGAATCTCCAGCAGGACCACTGGGCAAAAGGCTGACAGGGGTCTCAGTAACTATTTCTTCTGCAGTCTCACCAGACCCTTGCCCAACACCTGCAACCCCCTCCCTGTTCTCCCAATCCTGCCAAGTATTTGCCATGGGCCCATGACACTTGGAGGAAGTGTAATAAGTAAATACTAATGTCTTTTCCTATAGAATTCTGAATTCCACACCATCATCCTAACTGCCTGAAAAATCCAAATAGACTTGGGGCAACAATATATTTGCTGCCCCAGTGTAAGAGAGTTAACTCCCAGAAGTTGTGACCAAGGTAGGTTTGCGTGGCTCCTTATTTCATAACACTAAATTTCAGTACTAAACAAGGAACCATTCCTTGAAATAAAGAACAGGATGGCAAGTCTAGCAGATCCTTCCCTTGCCATGATGCAGAACCATGATAGGTGAAATAAAGGTTAAATCCAATCTTTTAAAAGATAACATTTTGATTGTGAAATTGCTATCAGTTATCTCCATTGTCACTGCTTCATGGGTGGCTTGTGCACAAACCTGTGCACCTGTGCACACCCACCCACCCACACATATATATAAACCAAAGTTTGGTATGTTTTTATGGAGACCAAACAATTTAGTATAAATGGACCCTAAGTCACAGATAGAAAACTGTCAGCTCAAGAGTGATCTATTAAATCAATCTCATTTATGCAAGACAACATATTTGGCAAATGCTAAAGACACACCTCTTTATCCCACCCTATTATTGTGATTGAAATGTGTTTTAATGTTTTAAAATACTGTATTTTATATTTTGTAACCTGCCCTGGGACCTATTGGTGAAGGGTGGGCAAATAACAACAACAACAACAATAAATAACAACATTCCCCCATTTCTTTCATTATATCCCTAGATGATCATTCTTATGTGGCAAAATCTTCCAGAAGGAAAATGTGCTGAGAGGTTTGTGTTAAACCTGTCCTGATACCACTGGCTTTCCATCAGAATGCTCCAAAAAACACTCCGCTGGTTAGAATCAACAAACTGCTCAGAATGGGTTGCCAACATAGCACTTTTACAAAGCATTACTTAGTTCTAATTTAGACCTCTTTGATATGACTCAGCATAATATATACAGTGTGAGCATAATTTAGCACTTTCTCAGATTATGAGTTTATAAACTATGAGTTGGCACTTTTGGAAAATGATTGAAAACTTTACAGATCAGCAGGTTGCTGTGCCATGCTCAAAAATGTTGAGGTATGAACTGCAAAAGAGCAGAGTCGTGGATTGCAAAAGTACTGAGCGGGTGCAAAGAATTCTACAAGAAAGTGCTGAATGATACTTTGTAATCATATTAAATCATGCCATATCAAAAGGTTCTACATTAGTAAATCCCACATCATGCTCTTCAAATGTCCAGAGTCATGGCAGGATATTTGCATATTGTGTCTGATGAATCATATCAAAGGCTGTAATCAGTAATTCTCAATTAATGCTCTGTAAAACTGCTTAACTGTGCAGGACAAAAGTCATACTCTACAAAAAGTGCCATATCAATTTTAGAGAATGTTGACACAAGACTAGGGAAAGTGCTATTATACTCAACATGTTTGAGTCCATAACTTGCCACTTCTGCAAATAATGACTCCCTGTTTCTGTCAGGGCACTTTTAGATGATAATTTGATACTTTTGTAACATACACAGTTCAGCCCTTTTCCAGTGCATCAGTTAGGATTTCTTCAATCAGAACTCTTTGGTGTAATGGTCAGAATATGCACTTTTGCAGATCGTAAGTCTAGGCTTACTGATTTGAACATCTTGGATAGCTCTTGGTGCATAGCATGCAGAACACATTGCTCATGAATCAATGTTCTTGTAAAGCATCTTTGTGGAATATAACTGCACAATTTTACACATTAGGAGTCAGCATCTTTGCCACATGTCATTTGGAACTTGCTAACATTGTAACTGCCATACATGAAATATGAAAAGTGTTTATTTCCATTGTTATGTTGAAGAAGGTTAATCTAGCCATCTTGAGACTATTCAATTGAGTAAACATGAGGCCTGCTTTACTAGCCTCTAGTCTGACGTAGTAGCTCCCCCTTTTATCAAGCTGTACTACATTTTATTAAGACACTCCCAGTACCCCACTTTATATGGATTTGATGAGTGATGAGTATAACTTGGCTCCAATTTATATACATTCAGTTCAGGCAAATAAATGAATAAGTCTATGGCCTCTCAGTCAAAGAACCAGAAAAAGAAATTAAGAAATTGAAGACGAGTGGGTGACAGATTTAACAAATATTCATACTGTGGGTGGCTGTTTGTAGTTCTTAAAAAAAAGAAAGACAAGAATTAGATACAAATACTGTGGAACAAAAACAATCAGTTCCTTTAATGAAAAGCAGTGTGTTATAATATACCACCCCTTTTTATTTTTCAGTGACTATAAAGCTTTCAGATTAAAATTCATAAGACATGATCCAGTTATTTTATAAAGCTTGAATCAAGGAGTTATCATGGTATCACATTTTAAATGTCATTTCTTTCTATAGTACAATATGTGTATGAAGAGAAAGAGAGAGAATGAGAATGAATGAGAGGGGAGGGGGGAAGGTAAAATCACACATTATCTCTTGACAGTCCTGGCGCCAGAGGGTGCCAAAGTTGGGCACGGGCCTGAGGGCCCCTGCAGCTCAGAAAGGCCCCTGCCTAAATCGATAGGGTGGGGCCTGGAGGGTGGAGCTCTGTGATCTACACCAGTGTCAGGTCACAGGGTGTGATTTGCAGCCTGGGGTAAGGGTTGACATGTGCTGCAAATCACAGTCACAACCTAATGCTGGCACAGATGACGGAGCAGGAGCTCCATCTTCCCAGACAGCATCCCTGATGTAGCCAGCATGGGCTTAAATAGGCCTGGCCACCCTGGTTTCTGCGTTGCCATGTCAACAGATGCGCATGCAGTGTGCTAGTGCACTGACATGACGATGCGGGAGGTGGGGCAGCTGGGCCTATTTAAGCCTGCGCTGGCTGCAGGGGGGAGTGTTGGTGTCCGAGGGCCCACTCATGCCTAGTGCTGGTCCTGTCTGCTGGGTAGAATAGTCACATGTCCTACTTTTAGGAGGACAGTCAGAGGACAGTCCTCTTTCTGAAGGCATCCACTATTGGAAGGGCTGTCTGGTCCTTATCCACTTTAGAAATAAAGAAGCCTAAGAAGGGAAAGCAGGGGGGCTTGAAATTGCCCATCAACAGTTATTACTTGGACAACAGTCTGAGCAGTCACATTTGTCTCTTGGTCATAGTCTTCCACACTAGGGTGAGATGTATTGCATTCTTACTTAAATTATGGCAATAATTTCTAAATGGGCACTTATAGATGAAAATCGACACATGAACATTTTAAGTTAACAGCAACCCAGCCCCAGCTGCTTTGGCTGCCAAATTTTCTGGGCTCAATTCAAAGTGCTGGTTTGACTTATTAAGGCTTATGCAGCTCAGGAGCCCAGGACCTTAGATCAGGATCTCTCCCCACAAGAACCTACCCAGACCCTGAGTTTATTATCTGAGGTCCTTCTGTATGTGCACCTTCCAAGAGAGATGCAGAGGATGGCAACATGAGAAAGGGGCTTTTCAGTGGTGGCTCCCCAATTGTGGAATGCCCTCATCAGAGAGAGATGCCTGGCATCATTATTACCAGCTTTTAAGCACCAGACAAGGATATTCCTGTTCACCCAAGCATTTGGCACTGTAGGGTATGATTATTTCCAAGGCTATATTTGATGTTCATCTTTAGTAAGGTAGGGTAGGATTTGTCTTTTTTCTGCTATTGCAAGATGGGCATTTTTGTCATTTTATGTTCTTATTTATTTATTATATATTTTAGATTTTGTATTATGTATGCTTTTATAGTTGTAAGTCACTTTGAGTAAGTGACAAATACATGTAAATAATAATAATCTGCATTCTCTTTTTTTGGCAATGCAGAAGATATGGCCACCCAAATCACAAGGTTGGAAATGACCATGGAAGAGCGGGCATGTGGGAAGACTTTGGAGACCAGAAGTGACGACTTCCTGCACAGCAGCACTTCCCCATCTCCCACTTACAGCACTTCCCCATCTCCCACTTAGCCAACCCAGTTCCCTACATGTACAGGGCTAGTGTCTCTGCACAAAAATCTCTGTTGCAAGGGACTCCCCATAAGAAAAGCCCTGCTGGATCAGTGCAAAGCCCATCTAGTCCAGCACCCTGTTCTCACAGGGGCCAACCACTTGTTTATGGGAGGACTGCAAACGGGACCTGAGTGCAATACCACTCCTCCCACTTTGATCCCCCGGATACTGCTATTCAGATGCATACTGTAGATCAGTGGTTCCGAACCTGGGGGGCAGAACTCCCAGGAGATCGTGAAGTCATCCCAGGGGGGTCACAAAGAGCCAAGAGAAGAATTATTTATTAATTTAAATCATTAATTAATGGCTGATCTGTGAACCACCAACTTGCAAGCCTGCACTGCATATTCATGCAGCCACCTCCGCCTCCCCTTCCTTCCGGCCAGCACAGTCAGTTCCCGCCACACAGAGAGCTTACTCCCAGGTAAATCAAACTGGAGTAATCAGACCAGACTAAGATTCTGTTGAAGATTTGAAACTTTACTACATTTTTTGGGAGGGGGCATGGGGCTTTGTAGTACCAAGATACATCATTCTGGTTAAAGGATGTAAAGATTTATGTCTATAATACAAGGACTTAGGCTGCAATCCTAGCCAAGTCAACTCGGAAGTAAGCCCTACAGAATTCGATGGAGTAACAGCCATATGAGGTTGGTTAGGCTGAGAGCTAGTGGCTGGCCCAAGGCAGTAAATGAGCAAAAAAAGATGGGTAAAGTAAGTTTTAAAAAGCAAAATTGCACATCCTCGTATTTTTGTTGCTGTTTATCAGGGCTTTCTGTGTGTTTTTATAGAGTTGTATATGTTAATTTTAAATATTTTGTATTTTAAAATATGTTAAGTTGTGCAAATTGGGTTGTTTTTAACTCTTAACCTGAGTTATTTGTATGGTTTAGGGTTGGCCTTGAGGGAGAGCAGGGAAAACAGGATTTGCACTGGGAATGTTCAAGCTGGGAGAACAAGCTGGTGGCAACTTGATTTGAGAATGTGGCATTTGAAGGTGGCTAATCCCTGAACTTAGACTTGGTTGTTGTGTATGCTTTCTGTGTATGGTTTGGTGTATGAGTGTTTCTGGTGTATTCTTTGCACATGGCTCTTGGAGATTGTTAGAGGAAGAATGCAAGAAAGAGTAAGTTGGCTCAGGCAAAGGAAGCCTTTGAAATAGAGCGCCTCCACTTGACTGAGGCTGAGGAAAAAGGGAGTACTGAAATGTCTTGGGCAATTAGTGGATTGTTTTAGGGAGAAGAAAAGAGAATAATGTCTGCTCTATAATGTCTGTGTTCCATCTTCTTTATTTATGTTTAATTTATTGGGTTTCGTTTAACTACTTCAGTTTGCTTTTGTATATATGTGTGTTTAAACAGCCCCTCCTTCCTTCCCCCCCACCTGCCTCTAAACAGCCAGAAGAATGGCGCGACCGCTGCCCCTTGCAGCCTGGTATTCTTTTCTTATCTCTCTGTGATTGTATTTGTTTCTGTGCACATAAATCAGGATTTAATTACAGGAATCAGCTCTCAACTGACCCAAGTTTTCTTTATGCATTTTGTATATGGTTATAGGTCTAATTGCTAATTCTATTCAGTTATAGGAAGAAATAGAAGCCATACAGAGTTATAATCCCTTTATTTCCTCCCATTCTCTAATATGAATCTATCTTAAATCCCCTCCTTTTTGGCACTTTTTGAAAAGGAGGCAGGGTTCTGAAGTTTTTGTTTTTGCTCATTTGTCCTTGTTTATCTTTTTTTTTTAATTTTTGTGTATAAGCCTTTTGGAACTTTTTTGTCACCCAGGTATAAAATTAAAAACATGAAGGAAGTTTAAGGAATGTTTTGAGTAAGCAAATTGACTGAAAAGGGAGACAGCATTCTCTTCCACTGTTTGAAAAAAAAAAAATTGGCGTACTCAAGATTAAAAGTTAAAGCAGCCCCTCCGCCTTTTATGATAATGTTTTTTGCTGTTTATGCTTTAAGTCTAACTTAATCCTTATGGTTTACCTTTTTATACTACGATTTATTGACTGTGTTTTCCTGATTATGCCAATTGATTTCAGCCAGGAGAAGAGGGGGGGGCTCATTAATTATTGTGTTGTCTGTCATGTAATTATAATTTATTCTCCAGTCTGTGTAAAAGGGTCACAAAGTAATTCCCCTTCTTCCCACAGGCTGCTTTCAATGGCTACTCTCATGCACAAAGCTCTGTATATGGCCAGAGGAAGGGGAAACTCAGAAGTTTAGAATGTGTTGTACTGTTGTGAGCTTTGTCTGTCTGTTGCAAAAATAATATTTTGGTTTTTACCCACTTTTAAATCTTTCGGAGCTCCTTTTCGTTATTCTGGTATAATGTTAAGAAATTTAGAGCATATGTATGTTTTGGTATTTATGAATGTTTTTAAATCGTCTCTCTCTTTGTATTTTTCTGTGCAAGGTTTGATTATGCTGCTACAAATTACCTGTGTATCCCTACCTGTTGTAATGTTTAATGCCTATCTTATCTCAGTCCCTGCCATTTTGACCCTAACCACCGTGTAACAGAGGAACGTTTCACCTAACATTTTATTTCCTAGGGAGCTCCCCTCTACATCAGGGTTCTTAAAGTTGTTTTCCCCAGTTTTGTGTACACAGTGGCTTGATTTCTTATTATACAGTTGTTTAGAATTGAAAATGATTGTTTTGTGTTGACGTTTGTTGTCTGATGCATGGGCATAGGTTTACTAAAGTGATTTAAGTAAGGTAGTTGGTTGAGGTGGATGAAGTTAAAGAGCAGGGGACGAAGGATAAAAGTGCAAAGCTAGGTATTTCTTAAAGAAAGCCCCATGCGCCCATTGCAGGGAAGGGGAAAGTAAGGCTATTAAGTATCTTGGAATAGTATGCTGCGAAGAAGGGTGTAGAGGAGGCTGGAGAGCTGAGTGGAAGGATTAGAAACAGTGACTAATTTCCTGCTTACCTTATTTTGCAGAAAAACAAAGGTCTGACAGGTTTTTAAGTAATGATTTATTGACAAATGTGAACTGAAGAAGAAACAGCAAATGAACGAGTTAATGCTTTCAGTTTCAACCCCTCCTCCTTTTCCCACTCTCTGAAATTCAAGGCTGAGAGTAAATGCAACCCCTCCTTTCTTTAGTCTTTTTGTAATAATGGTTATAGTTTTGTTTTAATTGATTCTGAAGTATATTTAAGCGTATAAACTGACAATAATTTCTTCCAGTGATATTTGAATTTATTAACAATGCTTCTTCTTTCAGTCAAGTCATGACCAACAAGGGGAATTTGGAGAATTGTACAAAGGCCTTATTAATATTAATATTTATGTCTGGTAGCTACCAAATGTTCTTCCTATCACAATGCCGGCTTCTCTCCTTTCCTGAATCTGTAGACTTTCTGAACAAATGGATTTGCATCTTGCAAGGAGAAACTTAATTTTTCTTCTCTAGGGTTCTCTCTCTCTTTCTTTGTGTTGTTACGTGTTTGTCTGTCTGAATCCCTTTGAGATATTTTTTTTTCCTACCAATAATGTGAATACTCAGTTCCAGGTACAAAGTTGCTAAATTGATAGTTGCAACACAATGTCTTGGTTTTGTTACTTTTGTTCCAAATTTCGCTTATCATCTGTGGACATGAATGCTTTTTTATTCTTTTATTTTTATATTTTCTTTCCTGCGCTGAAGTGTTTTCTCCCCAAGGAACGTTTTCTTTTCGTGTGTATATCA
This sequence comes from Rhineura floridana, assembly GCF_030035675.1. Classification (NCBI taxonomy): domain Eukaryota; kingdom Metazoa; phylum Chordata; class Lepidosauria; order Squamata; family Rhineuridae; genus Rhineura; species Rhineura floridana. Next base: position 40,541,925 of record NC_084486.1, on the reverse strand, counting down.
CAGAAGATTTTTTATTTTTAAGGCATTTTTGACTAGATCTTTGAATTACTCCAGGAAACGATATGCAACTGGCATGCTATTCTCTGTATTGCTGCAATAACAGCATACGGGCCTACTTCAACTCTACCCAACCACAGAACTATTTTCAGGCCTGTTTTGGCCAGCAACCTGAAACGGACACCTTGTGCAAGTTTGCGAACTTTTCATGCAGTCACTCGGGGGGAGGGGGGAATGAAGATCCTTTTATTATTCCAATTCCTTTGCCTAGCTTTGGCGAAAGACACACAAGTTCAGTTACAGCTTCCTCTGAACATGAACAGGATAAATTTTGTGCCGGCTATTCCACAGTATGTTTCAAGATCATGATGCTTTATTTCCATTGTAACATTGAATGTAATTATTTATGCATTATCCTTTAAGAATGTGTTGTTGTTATTGTTTTCCTTTTATAATTTATATATATGGCTATGTTGTTCTTTAGATGTTTTTGCTTTTCAAATTCCTCTGAGTGGTTCTGTAATAGGGGTTTACTGAATTTGATTATTTCAGATGTGAGGTTCATCAGTGTAGAGTTTGGCCCATTTGTTTACTTTCTCGCTCTGTCATAACAATGGTTAAGAATAGATAACAACTAAAGTGAATGGATGACAATACCATAGGAATTTACGATTTGTTTGTAAAAATGATAAGTTTGGAATCCCATCAAGATTGCTTTCTCTCAAAATGTTTATTGTATTTTATTGTGTTTTCATGCTAAGTATTGATTGTATATTATGTATGTGGGTGCATGTGCCTTAGAACATTATTGTAATTATGTTGTTATTGATAAGTGCTACATACAAACTAGGCTAACATACATCAATAGATGCTTGTGGTATTAAGGAATAGTAGGATGTGATTTTTCATTTAAAGTTCCTGTATGGACCATCCAGAGAATATTAGTTAATCCAGATTTGTTTAAACACCTCAAACCTGCACTCCTCAGCTTTAGTCATGGCCTAGCTGGTCTCCAGAAGTTACTTTCTCATCCTATGTACAGAAACAATTAGAAGCAGTTAAACCGGGGGGGGGCAAGCTACATTCTAGATAGCACATGATTGCCATACAGTCATTTACATTATAGATAAGCACTCACAGATATAGGCACATGGATGACTTAGGATTCCCTGTTTGGCTAGGGTGAAGACGCTAAAGGAGGTTTTAACCCTTATAATGCACCCCATTGTGGTGATTTTGAATTCTGATCTTTGTCTAATTAGCCCTTGTAATGTGTTTCCATCTCATATGGCACAGTCACACCCTGGAAGTCAGCATTGGAGCCCAGGGGCAGATCTGTGAAAGGACGGCTGTGTATATCTGCCTTCTAGCTATAGCAGGGGGGAGTGATACGGCTTGGCTAACCCCATTTTTGGTTCAAGTGGAACCCAGGAGGTGCAAGACCAAGAGCTATAACTCCCACCCCATTCTCACACACACCCCATCTGATGGCTGGTAATGCATTCCAGAGGTTTCGTGCGCAGGAAAACGAGGACAGAATTAAATGCTATCGCATAAATGTTATCTTATTCCTTGGCGGATACATCTCACCCACAGTGAATCCCATTGTTCTTTAGAAGGAGCTTTAGTGTTTTAGTGTCAATTAGAAGCACACATACTGATACACGCACACACCATTTACCCTACAAGCCAGAGCAGCTGGGGCCTCTGAAATATTACACACATGGTACTCACCTTACTTTGGATCATGGCAGGATGGACCTCACTACCTCAGACCAATGCCTGGCCCCTTTCTCCTTAGCTGTAAGTTCAAGCGAACTCCCTTTTATCCACAAGTAGTTAGAGTCAGCTAACTGATTGATCCGTGGGCTCAATCAGAGCTGAAATGAGGGAATTGTTAGGAATAAATTTATTCTCAACCCCAAAATATTGCCTAGGGTTGTCAAGAGTGGTTTAAAAGAACCTACATTTCTGTTGAACCAATGTTGCACTGAATTCTGGGACCCAGAGAGGGGGAGAAATACAACTCAAAGTTCAGTTTCTTCCCATGAGAAATAACACACATAGGCACCTCTCTGGCTGGAATAATAATATCTTGGAAAGATAAAATGTATCCCAGTTGATTGTTGATAGTTTCTCTTGTCTTGCTTCATTTTTTCATACACACCCTGACATTGTAGCTAAATAGCATAACAGAACAAGTGTTCCTAAACACTTTGCTAAAATGAATCCATAGTTTTACGTCATACTGCTGACACAACCACACTAAAGCCTCATGTTTACCTTTTCACCAAATGTCAATCTAACCCTCTTACTCGCATTTCCTCAGTTCTTATCTCATATTAAGCTGCTTAGATTGACCTGTGTATGAATTATTTATCAAACTCTCGCTTTTTAGAATTATGAGAAATGTAACAAAGGATAAGAAAATGCGCTTGTTTTATTCGGTAATATTGTATTTTTATTCTATGATTTTAGTAAACATTGCATCTTGTTTTGCTTATGAAACTTATATAAATGAAGCTTTGGGCTAATAAAGTTTGTTCTCTCTCCTGACAGACTGTGGTCTGTATGGTTAGAGACCCTTTCTTGATCAAGCAAGTAATTGTCTGTGTGTCTGCTTTACTTTTGGTATCTGGTGGGACCACTAACAGGTAAAATAAATTATTGAGCTTGTGTGCCTAATTAGAATTAAGGTATACGCCTGCTCACCCCTCCAGAGAAGGGAGGGGGTATTTAAATTTGTTCCTAACAGATGCATATTCCAAATGGTTTGACATCATATCATCCAAGACTGCTGAAGCAACTGTGGATAAACTCCGCCTGTCTTTTTCTACTTTTGGATTGTCAGAAGTAGTGGTAAGTGATAATGGGCCACAATTTACAGGTGTAATTTTCCAAGTATTTCTGGAGAAAAACCACATCAAGCATGTAAGAATTGATCCACATCACCCATCTTCCAATGGCCTAGCAGAAAGAACTGTACAGACCTTGAAAGATGGACTAAAAGAACAACATGTGGTAGCTTAGAAACTACAATTAGCCAGATTCCTTTTCCAGTATCATGTTACACCACATTCCACCACAGGAAAATCACCAACAGAACTACTAATGGGCAGGAAATTGCATACACACCTGGGCATCCTACACCCTGATGAGGCTATTAAGGTGTGTGAGAAGCAGGAAGCACAAAAATTCTACTATGACTTAAAAACAGCATCAAGAACCTAACAGTGGGCAACCTAATTTATGCCCTTAATTTTGGGACTGGACCTCATTGACTGGCAGGTCATCTTGTAGCACAGGCAGGACCCCTCTCATGGGTGGTGGAATTACCAGATGGGAGGTATATTTGGTGACACCAAAATCAAGTGTGTTTATGCCATGGAGAAGAGTTTCCTGCAGAGGGTTCACAATTGAAGTAGAAGAGCAAATCGATGTGGAACCATTACACTGCCCACTTGATGCAACCAGGGAGATTGGCAGGCCCACAATTTCTGCATCAGATCCTAACACTGTTTTAGAGGTGTCTCCTGCTGAGACACCTGCTGAGATAGAACATCTAGTGACAGTGGTGGACAAGTCAAGAACACCCATAGTTGCACTACGCCATTCAAAAAGAATTCCTAAGTCCAGGGAGAGGTTTATAAACAGAAGGGATGTTGTTAAGACCAATGTATCTGATATTTAGTGATACAGGTAGATTGTATGTTGATAGTATAGATTAAAGGGGGAGGAGTATAAGATATGTTCATGTGGTTGCCACCTAGTGGCCAAAAAGGTAAAGTGTTTTTTAGAAAAGTTGGATCTGAGCATGCCTGAGGCCTGTGCTTTCAGGGTGTGGTTCCAAGATGGATTCAAAATTGAGAACTGTGTGAAAGAACCTCAGAAATAAACCCAGTTATTGTTTGCATCTTACTGGTATACCCTACATATATTATAATAACCAGTGTAGAATGTGGCACTGGCTGTCAGCTTTCTCCTCAACCTTCATCTCAGTGTTGCCTTTGTAGAACTCAGCAGGGAGGAGGATGGGAACAAACCCAGAATTGGTTGACTCTGTTTATCACTGGCCCTGGCTCTGTTGGCCTCCCTTCCTTATGCCCTACCAGTCCCAATGGCCACCAACCTCCAATGAGTTGAGTGCTCCTCCATAATGTAATAGTACGCAGCAGGCATTACGTATCATTTCAGATTCTATAGTTCCAACTCTTTTGCATGAAGTGAGTAATATTGTTGCCAACAGTAGAAATAGAAGTAAAAAAGAGAATTGAGAGGGAGGTGATTGGATGGTTTAATTTTCAGTCAGAGAGAGAAGGCTGCAGCTAACCCACAAAGCTAATGATCATATCTGGAGATGGTCCAAATGTTAATGCAAATCAAACTGAATAGCTGACAGTTTGGCCAAACCTGTTAAGCGTTTTCTGAAAGTCTGAGTTAGGGTCACCTAGCAGATACCATTTCCTCCCTGCCTGAAATTCCTCCCACTCAATTAGCCATTTCTCAGGACAAGGAGATATTGTGATAGAAGACTTAACTGTAGAAAGCTGCCAAAGATCAGGCAACTATAAAAGCCAGCCTAAGGGGAAAATGAGGGGTGGGGAATTAGTCCAAAGTGGAGGAGAAACTCACATCTAAAACTATCCTGCAGATGCTGGTATATAACTGCAAAATCAATGCAGCACCCCTTTTTGTACATTTCCTTTTATTGGTCTGTGTTTACAGACACCACATTTGTACTTATGCAGGTGCAACTGTTCCTGTCTCCCTTGCATATAATCATATGACTGTGGATATCTTCAACATGGAATGATGGGCACTGCTAAGAAGAAATATAAAAGTCCAAGACAATATGTTACAGTATAATGCATATAATGGGCTTCTATAAAGAAACTAGCAAAATACCCTGTAAGATTAATGGGAACTAATAAAACTAAATCTGTCCAAATCCAACTGTCTATTTTGCTTCTATTTACATTTTAATTGCTTTATTCTTTCTTGTAAACTGCCCTTAAAATATAGGGCCCCGTCTGCACAATCAGCACCTTTAAAAAACTGCTGTTCCCAGGAATCTTTGGGAGTACCCATGGCTGTTTAAAGTGGTATTATACTGCTTTAAATGTATAGTGGAGATGGGGACTATCTGAAGGGCAATAGGAATGGATGGATCAGTGTAGTCTACACACAGATTCCCTTTTAGAGACATTCCTCTGAATGCATGGTTGTTGGAGGTGGGACATACATTGCTAGGGACGCAGTTCTGATCTGCCCTCCACGGGTTGAGGAAAGGCAGGAACAGATATATTTAACAGATACAGGTAGACCAGGCATACATCCAGCAATGTCAGGTGCTGTCAACAGCTGTGCTACCTAGAAATCTAAACACATTTTTGCATTTTATAGTAGCTTAAACCTTTTATCATTCTAATCTTTGCTGTAACTTGGACTTGTTTCTGGATGTAATGAGAAGCCAGTAAGATGCTGGAAGTGAGAGACAGCTAATAGCAGAAAATTAAAAGCTAATAATCTGGGATTGTTGTCAATCCCTGCTTGTTTTTATACAGTTCTGCAGTTTTGCAGGTTAGTTTTTTAATTATAAAAATACACACTTAAAAAAAAACCTTGTGTTTGTGTGTCTGTGCATGTGCATGGCTTGATGCTGTGCTGATTACAAGACAGATTTCCTTATTTATATAGCTTGTGGGTACAGCTCGACCCTAGCAGGAGATATCATTATCTTCTTCCATTTAATTCTATCTTTCAGTTTGGTCAGTATCACCCTGTACAAACCAGTTAAAGAGTTAAGACTTAAAATTAGTTAAAAGGATTTTTTAAATCCTCATTTTATTCACTAAAATTTAATCTTTCTATACTGTACTGAGAATTATGATAACCTTGGGCCTGTTCAAACTAAAATTAAGTCATTTTAAAAGTCTCATTGAGTTAAATGAGAGATTTTAGAAGGTGGTTCACCATTGAAATTGGTATGCTAATAATTGGTGTGATTGAATTAGTTATTTTCCAACTAGAATTTTCTTAGAATGTAAATAATTGTTTACTAGTTAGGGGAGGCAGATACAACGGAGGACTGGGTCTCTGTACTTGTGGCTGGAACAGAGTTCTGCCCCAACAGGGTGGACACATTTCTAGAACCCAGAATGTTGTGCAGTCTGATGGATTTCAGGCAGGTTCTTTTTTTTTTCAATTAATTTTTATTCAAATTTTCAAAACCAACACAATACAAAAAGAAAAAACACAAATCAATAACCAACACAATAAAAAAAAAGAAATATAAAAAATATTGACTTCCGATTTGTCATAGTTCAGCTATAAATCTATAATATATAACAAGCCTGTCTCTTAATAGATTATAAAAACACCTTCCTCCAGCGGCTATCTTAATTGGTTTTAAATCTCATCAACATCATATCATTTTATTCTTCTACAAAAAGTCAAAGAGAAGTTTCCAATCCTTGAGATATATGTCCATCAATTTTTTTTTCTAGGTAAACATGTCAATTAATCCAACTCATCAAGACTACTAAGTCCTGTAATTACAGATCACTCTTCTTCCTTTATCCGTATTGGTTCCATCTTCCATCTTTACGCACCCAATAATCTTGCTGTCATAGTCATATAATAAGAGTCTGATAGGAATTTCCTTTATCACAGATATTTTCTTGCCATCAATTCCAAACGTATCACTGAAGTATTGTTGCAAAGCCACATCTCTGTTCCTCTTTTTTACATGATACCCTAGCACATCTCTTGAAGATTTTTCCATTGACACAAAACAGGGATTAATTCTGTTAACTTTCTCCATTTCAAGTTCCATCAAGTCCTTCCAGTCCAGGAATTTTTTTGAACCGATAATATCTTTATCTCCAGTCTCTTCAATTCCTTCAGGGACAGTGCTGAGTTCCAAAGTGTAATATTTATCTCCAGGATCCATCACAGCCAGGAAATCCAAATCTTTTTCCATGTCCATATTTAATCCAATCTCCATAGTTTGAACCTTGCCTTTAATTTCTCTTTCATCCTTTTTTGGTTTTCCAGATCTATCTTTAATCTCCTTTCTCATAGAATCCTGAATTTCTTTCAGCTCCTGTCTCATTTTGTCGAATTCAATTCTCAGCGCTTGACTATTATTTCTTAGTTCTTGTTTTATTGACTTAATCCCATTCATTATTTTCTGAAACATGTCTAAAGATAAAGTCCCTTCTTGTACATCCATGATCTTCTTTAATTGTCATTCTTAAAGCCAAAGGAACAAAACTCTTTCAATTTTCAATGTCCCAAGCAAAGAGCAGTTTATTTCTTTATCCAGTTACAAAGGAGTTAATCTTTCAAACCAACTGACGTCACACTCTAGACAGCCCTTATCTCTTGTATGCCCAGAAGTGCAAAAACAGCTTTAGTTCACAGCGTCCAATTAACTAGTAGCAGAAAGAATGAGCAGATTCGTCAAAAAAAAAAAAAGAAGTAGAACAGGAAAAATAGTCCCAGACTTTTATTACCCAAAAGTCTTATAAATCAAAAAGATTTTTCTTTTCTCTTCCAATCAGAAACCCCTCATCCGTTGTAATCTTTAAAATGCTATTTTCCATTTCAGCTTTTTGCAATAAAAAAAAGATAGGCTATTTTTATTTTCTTCCCCCTTAATTCCGTAAGTAAAAAAAAGGAAATATAAAATATAAAAAACCTTGGCTCACCCAGGTTTTCTTAATTGCTGATCCTCTGACAAATCTCTTTAGCTGTATAGATAAGAAAATAATGAGCGTAGACAGGAGGATGTTTGCCTGTTAGTCTGTTTTCTTTAAAAAAAAACGGGTCACTTATTCAGCTGAGCTAAGCTATAAATCCTCGCTCCGTCTGTGCAGCTGGAAGACCTGGTTGGCCACTGTGAGAACAGGATGCTGGACTAGATGGGCCACTGGCCTGATCCAGCAGGCTCTTCTTATGTTCTTATGTTCTTAAGACCTTCTTTCACAGACAATTCTGACGAATTCCAGTCTCCAACAATCACAACAAAGCTGTGTGGAAAATCTCACATTTCTTCCTTATCCGGAAGAAATTATCCCCAGTCAAAAAAGACCCTTCTGACTGGTTAAAGCTGAAAAAGTTTCATCCAAGACAGGAACCCATCTCGGAGGCTGCACAGGCGGAGGGATCCTCCTGGGAAGTCGATTTCAGGCAGGTTCTGAGTTACATGGGAGGTGATGCACCAGAAGTCTCTGTGCAAATGAAGCTTCCTATCTCATAGGATGCTCTAGGTATTACTTCATACGCTCAAAGTCATACATCATGTAAAAAAGCAGTAAAATCACCACCCACTTAGCAAGCCAGATATATTAGCACACAAGGAGAAACCTAACATGACCCAGAAGAATCTGAATCAAAACAAAGGAGAAGGTCCAGTTGGATCAGGCCAGTGCCTCATCTAGTCCAGCATCCTGTCCTTACAGCAGCCAATCAGATGCCTATGGGAAGCCCACAAGAGGGACCTAAGCACAAGAGCACTCTCCTCTCTTGTGGTTTCCAGCAACTGGTATTCAGAAGCATGATTCAGAATGAATTCCATAGTTTAACTATGTGCGCTAACAAGAATATCAAAACAATAGACTAGGTCACAAGAAACATGAAAAACAATGAAATTGTTATAGGTGATTTATGAAAAGACAAAACAAGACGACATGGACACATACATACACATACACTTATGAGTGATAACTACTGCTGTGTGGAATTTACAAGAATTTCTCCAGACACCATAAATTATTAGAGAATCTCAGGCCATGGAACTCCCAATTTCCATATCAGGAACTTGCTGGAAAGCAGATGTTTTATTTTCTTTGAATTATGTTGTGCCTATTAATTTAATACCTTAATGAAGAACTCAAAGACATTTGATGTTGTAGTGCTAGCAGAGATAAACTTTTTAACAAAAGGAGGTAAAGAGGACAAAGTTCAGTTTTATCCTTGTTAAAGCCTGTACTTTCTATGACTATTTCAGCTTTTCTAAGGAAAAAAATTAAAAACACCCCATATCCATTTTAAAGGAGGATTTTAAGAAAATTTATGCAAACCAAGCAAACCATACATTATTTTTTAAAAAAACACAATCCATTCGTTCTGTAAAATGCATTAGTAATTTTCTCCTCACTTTTTCAGTATATTAAAACACTCTTCAAAATGAGACATAAAAGCTACCAATTATATTCAGGATTTGTTACTATTCCAAATTAAATCTGCAAGAAAGTGCTACAAAGGTTATATTATCACAAGGTTTTTGCATGCAAATGATCTGGGTTCAGAAACAATTTTGACTGATATAAAGTATTTTTAAAAAAATAATAAAAGAAGATACTAGATAAAATATTCTTGTGGCTTTCCCGATCATGATTAACACTAATTTATTCTACCAATATACTGACCATGAAACTGTGCTTGTATGCTTTGAACATATGCACCCATGAGGAATATGCAGGGCTGGACCTACCATTAGGCAGAGTGAAGGAATCACCTCAGGCTGCAGCTGCTGGGAGACAGCAGGAGTGACAGCCCCTCTCCCCTAAACCATTCCTCTTCAACGCTTGGTAATTCCTCTTCATTGGAGATCAGACCTAGACTGACATGTCACACACACAGGTCTGTCAGGTCCACTCTCAGGTGCACCTTTCAAGTGTTGAAGAAAGATTCAACTACCAGTCGAGCCAGCTTCTGTTCATCAAATGGGGCCACCAACTTGCCCTGTGCCTTAATCAGCAAAATGTCTTAAGCTAGTCCTTGGGACATATAAACAAATAAAGAGTCCAAGTATTTACAAAAATGAAAGAGAGAAATCTTCCTTCTATGTAGCCATTCATCAATAATTTTCCTGTTCCTAAGACCCAAAGCACTACTTTAGGAATAGGCACAAGGGTTCGTGGGATTTTTAAACTTTTTGTTTTAAGACCAGACCCCAATGACCTATCAACTGCTTATGAAAATATCTTCAGTTTAAACAATGTTTTTCCATACAGCATGAGGTGACGGTTTGAGAAACAAAAACCCTGATCTCCCTTTGGGTATGTGGAAGTAACTACTTTTTTAAAAATCCTGGCTTTAATGTTATTTACATTTTTATCCCAGTCATCCTCAAAGGATCTCAGGTGGTAATTGGTACATGATCCTACCACACCCTTCTTATCCTCACAACAATCCTGTGGAGTAGGTTACCTGAGAAATAGTGATTGGAGCAAGGTCACCCTATGAGTTTTATGGTTGAGTAGACATGCAAATCAGGACCTCCCTGGGCCTAGTCTAATACACCCAGGAGTGTCGGGAACTGAATCTGGCTGGTGGGCCAGATTGGTATCTCCCCCATCTTTTGGGGGCCAAGTTTGACAGGTGGGCAGGATTGCCCACCTGTCAAACACCTGACATCACAACCACTAACCACTATACTACACTGGCTTTAGTTTTAGCAGATAATATTTAGCAAGTATTCTTCTTGCTGTCACAATTACATTATAAGCTGGTTTCTTGTCTATATTCATATTAATAATGATATAACAGATACATTTTCATTTCATGTATCCAAACGTTTTCATTACTTCTACATTCTTTGATGTTGGAGAATTGCAACCACAGGTAGAGAAAATCTCCCGATCCTGTTTTAGAGCTCCAGGACTTCTCTGTACGTTTCCAATTTAATTTATGTGATGTTATTAGCACTGTATTGCAGAGATGTTGCAAGCATTTGAACAGAGCAGCTCTTCTGGTTAGAATGCTGGCAAGTAAAATTGAGGTGAGCAGAGTAAACAGGGCTCTACTTGCTTTATTTCTGCTCACACCTTCATCACTCATTCTGCCCTAAGTCCCAGACGTTCCTTAGAGCAAGAGAATGCAGGTGACCACTGGACAGAGCTTGGAAGATTACTTTTAAAAAGTAATAAATTACAGTTACAGTTACATGGCCCCAAAAAAGTAGTAATTACCATTACAATTACAATTGCTTTGAAAGTAACTGATTACTTTACTTTTCCTCCAAAGCAATCACTACAATTACTTTTCAGTTACTTTAAAAAAATGCTGGCCTTGACTGCAGCCTAAAACATCATTAAAAATAAACAAACACATACAGAGGTAGTAGAATAATTATTTGTATTCATAAGATAGCAATGGTGGTCTCTCCACTGGTAAGGGTGGTGGGGAGGGAGGCTGAGGCCACTACTCAGATCTTTGCACGTCAAACCAAGTGCAACCCCCCCACACTCAGCCAGTCAGCATAATCTCTCTTACTTAACCACCTCCCAGACCCTGCTCTGCCACCAACTAAGGGACACTCATTCAAGCAAACATTTTCCCCTGAGATGCAAAAAAGTTAAAATACTGCAAATGCAGCCCAGTAGCCAGAGAGGGTGGTGGAGGCCACTTTGTGTGCCAAGTGCAAACACAGTATTCACACACACACACACACACACACACACACACACACGTTGTCATTTTTCACCTCCACAGTTCTTTATCTCCATTCTGCTGCTGCCTCCTTCTCCTCCTTTATCCATGTTCTTGACCTCCAGATCCTTTTTCCCTTCACTCCATTCTTCACCACCACTATCCTTTTTTAAAATAATTGTTTTCTCCACTCCACCCCGTCTCACTCTCCGCCTCCTCCCTTGTCGCCTCCTACCCATCCGCAGAGCATGAGGAAAGAGCAACAATGCACAGAAGCCCAGTTTGAGGCACATGGTTTTCGTCTACAAATCAGAGGAGCAGAAGACTTCCCCTGCTCCCCTCCAAGTAATGCCCAAAAGTAATTCTGGAAATGTTACAATTACTCCACAAAAGTAGTAAAATTACTCCTAGTTCTATTTCAATCAAAATGTAAAGGAATTACCCACTTGTTACTCAAAAAAGTAATGAATTACAAGTAATTTGTTACTTGTAACTAGTTACTTCCAAGCTCTGCCACTGGAGAAGGCAATCCCAGGGCCCTGATGAAAGACATTTTCCCATGAGGATGTAACTGGAACTACCAATTCCATAATTCTCGGTGGAAAATGATGGATGCTCAAGTATTTTGTTCAGTATGCATTTTTAAGCAAACCAACCGCATTCACGCTTACCAGACTTATATGCAGATTGGCATATAAGTCTTCTTACTTCTCTACATTTTGCAATACAGTTCTTCATTCAGAAAACATTCCAGAATGTGTATAAAATACAGATTTTAAGTAAAAATGTATACAAAATGACTATTTTGGAGTTAAATGTATACAAAAATCATATTTTAGTGTAAGGTGTTCAGAAATGTGTATTTTGTACATAAAAAAGTTCTTTAAAAACAGTCACAGACTGATATGTAAACGGGATAGAAAGGATTTACAAATGCACATATGCAAAACTGTCTGAGGGCACTTCCAAACAACCATTTCTTGAGCATTCATCCTGATTTGTTTGTTGTTTGTTAAATGACATTGTCTCAAGCAAGCAAAGTCAGATCTTTTGGGAAAGTGGGTTTGTTGTGCAAGACGTCCTCATCAACTGCAATTGCATAATCTGAATTTGCTGGTATGCAATTGCATCCCACTCAAAAATAGTGACAGCCTGGAAGTGCGCTGATACATGTATGCCTAGTGGAAATAGAGTGATTCTCATTGGGGATTCCCAGGACTTTCCTGCTTTACTAGGGCCAAGGAAACACCTGCTCTCCCTTCCTCATCTCAAAGTTACAATGTTGGGTTTAGAGGGTGAAGAAGGGACATATGGAGATGAGCAGTCAACAAGTGGCTTTGACCTGTTGCAAGCACCCAAACTGAGCTCTTCCAAAAGTTCTTCCCTTTTCAAGTTGGACAATGGGTTGCTTGTGCAATTTGGCTATAAATTACTGTTTCATTCATTTCATATATATAACATCCCATTCTCCCTGTACAACTCCATAGCTCTATTGAGATCTTTCTGTCCAAATCTTCCTTCAGTTGCACACACATGATTTTTGTCTCTTCTGATTCCAATTATTATATTTGTCCTGTTATTTTTGCTTTTCAAGGAATGGGCCTGAAAAAAATCATTTTAAATATTTTCCCTATAAAGAAAAGTGATCAGACATGACCTTGGAGAGTAGAGATATTCAGCAATGCTCTGAAATCTCAGACCTTCTCTGCCTTCTCAATTGGAAAATTAGGATAACAGCTACAAGCCTTGGAAGAGGAAAGATTAAATATTTATGCAATGGTTTAAAGAGCAACTATCATAAGTATGACTGCAGTGCAGGGAAGAGAGCAGAACAGTAATATAAAGAACGGCAAAGCTTTAACTGAAGCTCCGATGAACTCTGGTAAAAACAAACAAGTGGTGGGTTGGGGAGTCAAGTGAAGAAGAAATGGGAAGTCAAGTGAAGAAGCATGTTAATTATTAATATCACACTGAAAATTCAAATAAATGGATGCTAGGCTTCATGCCGAGCTGCAATGGAGAATTTTTAGACATTTTCCCAAGCATCATTAAAGGCCCCAAAGTTGGACTGAAAAGCCCCAGAATAAATCTAGGTTGTTTAGATCAAAGTTTTTGTAGTTTCAGAACAGTTCTTTCAGACATCCTTAACTGTGCTTTGAAAGTAACACCAGTGATATATTTATAAGACAATGGTCTTATTCATAAAAATGCCTCTGTGTGGTGCTAGCCCTATGTATGGAGGTTGAATGGGACTGCACTGACTGCCCCCACTGCCAACATCTTGTGCCCTGCCCCACAATGTGCATACATTGAAAGTGTGGACATCTGGAAAGGGGTATCAAGGCATGATCACCTCTCCACACATATATGTGCTCCATGCAATCAGTGTTTCTGCTCATGCCTAGATTCGTAATTAATTAGACATGGGGTGCAGCAGAGGGCAATGCTGTGGTTGCAATCCTGCTCAGCCTTCATGCATAGAGCTAAAATGTGGATACAGTGATACTTTTATTTATGAAAATTTTAACCCATTCTTCTTCCAAAAAGCTCATGGTAGCATACACGATTCTCCTGCCTCTCACAAAAGCAAGCTTGTGAAATATGTTTGGCTGAGAAATAGTAATTGGGCCAGGGTCACCCAGTTAGTGTAATATCTACCTGTGACCTGAAGTCAATTTTCCCAATCCTAGTACATTACACTATGGTGGCTCTATAGTAGGGACGGAATCCTCTCCTTTTTAACATTTTGTTTTTAAGTGTGCCCCCCTAGTGGTTGTTACCTATCTGATTTGTTTTTCATTTGTTTTTTCATTTTTCTGATCTCTTTTTTTGCTTTGCATAGAATTATCAATATTATAATTGCTATTTATTCATGAGTCTCCACTATCTATCTTTATTCTGAATTCTGTCATGAGAGCACGTTAACATTCCTTTTCAAGTGCACTGCAGAGCAGATTAAGGCAGATAATCAAATCAGTGTCTTCCCCCCTGCTGCTTACAATCAACACCTCATTCCTCCTGTTGTTTTCTGTCACATACAATCAACACTTCATTGATATCAGTGAAAAGGAATACACATTTGAAGAGCTCCCATAGAAAGTAGATGGATAAAAGTATAACTCACAATGTCAATGATTTCAAAGTGATTTTAAAAAAATAGAATAAAAAAAGAATGGATTGGAAACCAAGCATGGAGAGTTGAACATAAGAACATAAGAAGAGCCTGCTGGATCAGGCCAGTGGCCCATCTAGTCCAGCATCCTGTTCTCACAGTGGCCAACCAGGTGCCTGGGGGAAGCCCGCAAGCAGGACCCGAGTGCAAGAACACTCTCCCCTCCTGAGGCTTCCGGCAACTGGTTTTCAGAAGCATGCTGCCTCTGACTAGGGTGGCAGAGCACAGCCATCACGGCTAGTAGCCATTGATAGCCCTGTCCTCCATGAATTTGTCTAATCTTCTTTTAAAGCCGTCCAAGCTGGTGGCCATTACTGCATCTTGTGGGAGCAAATTCCATAGTTTAACTATGCGCTGAGTAAAGAAGTACTTCCTTTTATCTGTCCTGAATCTTCCAACATTCAGCTTCTTTGAATGTCCACAAGTTCTAGTATTATGAGAGAGGGAGAAGAACTTTTCTCTATCCACTTTCTCAATGCCATGCATAATTTTATACACTTCTATCATGTCTCCTCTGACCCGCCTTTAAAGTTGCTACTTCAAAATTCTCTCCACAAAGATAGAGAATATCAGAAATAATTAATATGATGACAAATCTGATTATTGAAGAAACAGCTCATCCCTACTCAACACTGCCAATCTAACACTTGGAGCAAGCCTTGTTGATATGTAAGGCACTGGCATATGGTTTTGAAATACAAGGAAAGGAAAGACACACAGAGATCTTTGTGGAGGGCGAATTATTTAAATCAACTAAGGTTCAAGTGCACATGATGTCAGCAGAACCCATGCATTTTTAAACTAGGTCTGCCCCAACCACATATAAAGCTTGATGATAGTGATTTTAAGAGCAAAAATAGTGTATAAGTGAAGAGTGCTGAACCCTCTGACTAGCATCCTTTTATCTTCCGCACGTGCACTGTAATTCTGTCCATGGTTCATCTCCAGCACTGAAGCCTGGAAAAAGGAAAAAAATGACATCAGAATAAATTTTATGTAAACTGCCATCAGTGGGAAAGTTTAGTGTGCCCATACACACACTTTTGCTCTTAAAATTGGAACTCTCTCTCTCTCACACACACACACACACAATATGTGATGGGGGCAGACCAAATTTAAACATATAGGTCTGCCTCTATCACATATCATTTGAGCCGAAGCAAAAGAGTAGCTTTGCACTGTCAGTGTACATCATTTTTCCCCCTAGTGTATAACTAAAGACAGTTGAAATTGTGGAGTTTAGATTAAATTGCATAGCTTCTCTATTGTACAGAGTTAGGCAAAGATCAGTGCTCCCTGATCACAAATAAAATAAATAATAAGTAGCAGGTGCTATTAAAAAGATAAATAACTTTGACCAACTATATGAGAAGGAGCCTTACTGAAAACTAAAGCCATCCAACTCTGATTCACGCTGACTGAAACTATAAAGCAGAAAATGGGATTTGGGGTATGAGCAGCTTTCTTCATTGCTCTAGGATACTTTACAACTTTTCTGCCCAGCTGTATGTATAGTGTAACAAGCTCCACAGTGATTCACTGATGTCACTGTTATAGGTAACCAAAAGCAGAGTTAAGGGGAAAATGTGTTTAAAAAGTACAGAAATATTCAATAATAAATCCATAATGGGCCATACTAATTATGTACAGACGTTTTTCATTCTAGAAATGCTGACCTGTTCACTGTTTTTTTAAGAATTGTTACAGTTAAGTTTCTTGTTACATTAGGCCACTGATGAAGGTGTCTCCATAAAAATGCATTTCACTTGTGTTGTAGTATATTGCTATAATTTGGCCTATTATGGGCTTACTGTTGAAGTATTTATATCTGATGGTTATTTTATTGTAATAAATATTTTTCACGTTTTTATATGTTTTTCCATCACTGAATTTGTAAGGGTTATTTTTGCCTATAGTTGTCTGCACTATATTAGAGGTGTAATGACTATTATATAGTCAGAGTAACACATTTAAAATTGCAGTAATGGCTGCACATCCTATTTCTAATAATGAGGAGACTTTAAAGTAAATCTTCACATGTCTGAATTGGATTGTTCCATTAATAAGGGGTGCTGAGGTGGATCACATAGTGTCTGACCTTCTAAGTAGCTCTGTTGCCTCAGTTTTTCCATAAGCACATTGCTATTCTACACACACACACACTTTTTCTTCCCTTTTCTGAGAAACAAAACCAAACTGAACATTTCTGGGGCAGAATTTTGCCAACATGCTATCCTGCTACTGAAAGAACTACACTGGCTTCCAATTAGCTGCTGGACTAAGTTCAAGGTACAGGTCTTGGTGTATAAAGCCCTATACAGCTTGGGACCAGAATATCTCATGATAGCCTCCTACAGATACCATCTCATCAGGAGGTCCATTCCACACAACATAAGAAATAGACCTTTAGTGCTGTAATACTTACTCGTTGAAATTCATTTCCGTTAAATATTAGACAGGCATTTTGTCTGTTGTCTTTTCGGTGCCTACTGAAGACCTTCCCTTTTCAACAAACCTTTTAAGTAGATACCTTTATCTCAGTCTGCATCTGTATTGGAATTGTTTTTAAGATGCTTTTAAAGTTTTTTTTAAGTATTTTTAGTGTTTTGTCACTTGTTTGACATCCTAGGCTCCCTTTGGGAGGAAGGGCAGGATATAAAATTAATAACAAACAAATAAATAAAATACCAGCCACTCTCTGGTCCTGCAGTAGAAAAGGAACCACTGAAGTACCTTGCCACCAACTCCCATCCCACAGAGCCAGTCCAGGAGGATACCATGACTGACAGTACCATACGCCACTGAGAGATCAAGTAACAGCAAGAGGGTTGCACTCCCCCTTGACCCTCTCATGATAAAGGCCGTCCATTAGGATGACTAAAGCCAATTCAGTCCCAGACCTGGAGATGGACTGAGATGGATCAAGATACTCTGTATCTTCTAAGAGTAGTTGTGCCACCATTACTCTCTCAGTCACCTTGCCCAAAATAGGATTATTAGTGATGGGCCAATAATTGTTTAGTCTAAATTTGTCTTGTTTAGGAGATATTGTATAATAGCTTATTTTAAAGCCAGAGACGTCACTCTTTCTTGTAATGAGACATTCACTATTGTCTGGACCCACGGAGTCAAGCCTTCTCAGCTAGCTTTAATCAGCCAAGGGTGAAGAGTGAATATGGATGGAGACATACTAACAAGTGCCTTGCCCACATCTTCGGGCCATATCAACTGAAAATGATCCCATAAAACTCAGTTAGATGGAATACTGGACACCTCATCTGGACTCACTATAATAATAGCATCAAGGTCATTGCAAAGTCGAGTGATTCGGCCCTCAAAGTGCCTTGTGAACAACTCATACTAGACAATATGTATTTGTACTATGATTTTGTTGTGTATTTTATAACATTTGTTGCTGTTTTACCCTTCTGCACACTGCTTAGAAATATTTTGATATACATGTTAAGGGGTATAGGAATAGCCTAAATAAATAAATCTG
Organism: Rhineura floridana; assembly: GCF_030035675.1. NCBI lineage: Eukaryota > Metazoa > Chordata > Lepidosauria > Squamata > Rhineuridae > Rhineura > Rhineura floridana. The sequence continues at coordinate 40,523,818 of NC_084486.1, read as the reverse complement.
AAAAATCTAGTGCTTCATTGCCTGAGACAGAGGCCAACCAACTAGGGATGTAACTAAAAATATCTTCCAGGTGGCAAGAGGTCTGCAATCCAGCTCATTAGGTTTAGAACAGGTGTGGGAAACCTTTGTTCTGTTGTGAGCCACATTCCCTGTTGGGAGCTGCATGCTTGTGGCTCACAGGACCAGAGCTGGTAGTGGATGAAACTGAAGCCACTGATTGGTATTTGCAGAGCCAAACGTGGATGGAATCCCCTTTTGTCTTTCTGTCTGCCACATCACCCCTTTCTCTGACACCCCCCTCCTTCTTTCTCCCCACCAAACAGGCTGCTGGGTGAAAAATAGATCACTTTCGCTAGAGGACAGATCACCTGCAGAGGGCTTTTTCTTCACCTCGTCTTTCCTTTCCTCAATCCATTTCTGTTTTTCCCCGTATTTATTTCCCCTCCTTCCTTTCTTCTCTCCCTCAGGCTCCTTCCTTCTAATATGAGACCTCTGGTTTGGAATGTTTATATGACTGCCATCATATTGTGAGTCTCAAGACTCCACATTCTTGCTTTACACCATTGGCATCTGCTGATGGAGACATGGAGATATGCAGTGTGATGGCCAGATGTCCCCATAATAAGGAGTTCTAAATATTGCAGGAGTGGAAGGGAGGCTGTTTTAGGCAGCATCGAAATGGCAATTGTAATATATCTGGCTCTAAAGCTCACTTCTCTAAAGATGCAAGTAGGGGAATTTTGTATTTCACAAATTATTTTTAAAGCAGTATCAAAAAAGGGGGGGGACAAAACAACACAATGATATGTTATGCTGTCACAAAACCTTATGGTATCTTCATAAACAAGATCCACTGCAGCCATAAAGTCAAACAATTATTATACAAAAACAACAGTTACAACAATACAAAATGGTCAATCATATACTCAACATGACAACTTTATTACAGCGCTCGACGGAGATTGTAAGAGGAACAAGCAGCACACATAATTTTGAAGGAAAAGAGTACTAGAGGACAAGATTAACATATCAAGACTTTTTATTAGAAACAATAATTACATTCAACAGCTGTAAACATATATACTGGCAAGACTAGGATGACACATCATAACTTAGAATGACAACTTATTGCTTAGGCTGAATTAAAGGAGGCTCATAACAGTCAGGTAAAAAGCTTTTTCTTTCCTCCTAAAAAAGTAAACCTTGTCGCTGTGCACATGGCTCTTCTCACAGACAACCTCCCCCCTTAACATTAGCCAACTGTAATCCCATTCAGGTTAGTTTTATCATTGACGTCATCAGAACTGACTTGTTCTCTGCTATCTCAAAGGGCAGGGCTAGATCTAATAGACTTAAATTACAGGAGGGTAGAGGAGAAACTTCTAAGCTGTAAGAGCAGTTCACAATAGGCTCTGTTACGGGGAGGGACATATGATGTCATTCACAGGAAGTCTTCAAGCAGAGGCTGGACAGCCACCTGTTGGGGATGATCTAGCTCTGAATTTCCTGCATCCAACAATGGGTTGAACCAACCTACAAGGTCCCCTCCATCTCTGTGATTCTATAAGACTGCTTAAGATAAATTTCATGCTCTGTGAGATGGTGCTTAATACATACGGGTGATGGCTCCAAAAAGTGAGAATGATCATCCACAGATATCCAGCATCTTCCTATTGGCTGGTCCTTGACCGTAATAAAGACTTGTATTGTGTATTGTAGCATCTTCCTAAACCTGCTTTTAGTTACAGATCAGCACTATGAATCCCTAGTGTGAAATGAATCATAACTGTGGGATTACAAGGCAGATGGCATGAGAGTTCTGTAAAAGTGTTAAGAAAGTACTGCATTTGGGGTGAGAAATATTTCCTTGGGAAGTCAAGTTTCAGGAATGTGGAAGTTCATAAAAAGATGAGCAGAAGGCATACACTGAAATTATTTTTATTGATTTTTTTAAAATTAAATTTCATTAAGAAAAACGGGACAGGAAAAAAGGGGAAAAAACAAAAACAAAACCCTGTCAGCGTACATTAACAGAACATTTAAACATCTATATAGCCAATTTAGTTTACACATATAGATCAGTATATGCTGTCCAAATATGTATACAGACAAAGGTGGTGTTCATAGAAAGTACGCTCAAATGTAGCAAGGGTCTTTAAGTCATCAATGCATTGCATAATAGTTGGTGGGTATTTGTCCTTCAAGGCTTGAAGTCTGAGTTTCTTAGCAACCATTAGGGCACATAAAGTCCATTTTTATTGCCCTGCCATTAATCTCCATATAACAGAAATACCATTTAAAAGTACCTGGACATCCGCAAAACTCAAAGATTTCTCCAATACAAAATTAATACGGACAACAACTTCAGAACAAAAAGAAATATCACTGGACATACCCACATAAGAAGAGCCTGCTGGATCAGGCCAGTGGCCCATCTAGTCCAGCATCCTGTTCTCACAGTGGCCAACCAGGTGCCTGGGGGAAGCACATCATATGCCTCAATGAGATATTTCTAGCATTATACCTCCAGCCATTATCTGAATTAGACAATGCTTTCCTATAAAAACATTGTGAAGTCCAATATACCCAAAATACCCATTTTGCTGAATTTTAAATCTATAGAAACATTTTGTTTAGATTCTTTAGCAATTTTCCATTGTTTATGTTGTATACCATATTCTAACTCCCTGTTCCATTCTTCCCTAAGTTCCTGAGCTTCCACTTTGCATGCCTCCACTAAATATTTATGAACAACATTTGCCGGTTTGGTTTTCTACAGAGATCCAATTATTCCTTCCAATAATTTAGGGGATAAGGAGGCAAAGCTGACAGGCCATAGATGGACTTCAGCAGATGTTGTAATTATAAATATTGTCACTCAGCACTTGCTAGTAAATAATATCTAAATGGCAATATAGGAAACTGCAAAAAAAAATCCATCTCCTCCTATCAGCTGATTGTGTTTAGATCTCACAGCCTACCCATTACTTCCACAAAAATGATTGCCTCTCTATCTTCAAATCTGGATTACCCCATAAAGTTAATTTAACATGAGTATATGGATCAAACTGTAACCACTGAACCAATATACACTATATCTCTCTAGTCACTAAAATTGAAGGCAGTATAAGTTCTTTCTTTTTTACATATCTAAACCGCAGGTGCCTCCTATCCAAAAAGAGGTACTAGATAAGCCATCCCTAAAATTACCCATGCTGGGGTATCCATAGAAAAAGAGAATTGCCAGTCATTCGTATCTGCTAACAAATATGCCTTGTGGTAAAAATGTATACCTGGAAAGTTAAATCCTTCTTCCACAATAGACAGCTGCATTCTTTTAAATGAGACACAAGGTGGAGAATCGCCCCCAAATAAATTTCTGAGTATTACATCAATCATTTGAAAATATGTTTAGGGAAGATGTAAACAAAAACCACACAGTTTATATATAGATTATCAATTCATCAATGGCAATTTACCATGTTGCACATACTGCCATGTGGAAAGCTGATCACATAATCTGACTATTTGGATTATATCATGTCCAACAGAAATGTGGAAATGGGAGTAAATATGAATAGCAGAATATGTACAACCTTTCTGAGGCAGGCAGATTCAAAAGGGGGCAGACCTTAGCATTCTTCAGCTATTCCTGTTTGAGTGGGGTGGCAGGGACAAACAAGCTAGCTCCATGTCACTGTTTCTGTTGCCCTCCATGAACTGGAGGGCAAATGTCTGAAGTGAGGAGCCTGCTTTATGCATAGTAGGTTCCCATGTGTTTAAGAGCTCTAATTTTCTAGAGTTCTAGAATATGTACGGAGCCTCCACAAGTACAAGAGGCAAACCACTTCAGGAGTTCACCCTCCAGTTCATGGAGAATAGCCAGAAAAGGGAGATGGAGTTAGTCTGCTCATTCCTGTAGAGGAATGCCTGGAGAGGGTTTTTATGTACCTTAACCAGTTCTGTAGGTAAAAGGAATTTTATTAGGAGTAGCTTGCCTTGCAGGAGACGTTGCCCCTCCTACAGAAATGTTCAGGAGCCCTGTTTTCCTAGCATTTGGTTACACCAAACCAGGGATACAGAACCTGTGCCCTCCAGATGTTGTAGGACTTTAACTCCCATCAGCCCCTGGCAACATAAACAATAGTCAGGGGTGATGGGAAATGTCATTCAACAATATCTGGAGGGCTACAGGTTTCCACCCCTTCCCTAAACCATTGGGCCTGATAGCCGAGCCTACTATTTTACAGGCAGTAGATCGCTAATGTCTCAGGCAGAGAGCTTTCCCAAGCCCTTGCTATCCAAGGTCCATTAACTAAAGGTAATGGTAACTGAAGCTAGGACCTTAGCTATGCAAATGTTTATGTTGTTCCAGTGAGCTATGACCACTCCCCTTTGTAACTGTTGCATCAGTTCAAATCCCATGTTAATCTCAGAGGGTTCCTACCAGTAATATGGGGATGTGAAGCTGGAGGGGGACCTCTGTATTATTGCAATGACAAACTATATAGGAATGAAAAAACCAATGTGTGTACTAAAGTGTTATATAAATGAAATTAATATAAAAGAACAGAAATAAATACATACATCTAAAAATAAATCGAAAGGTTCCATTTTGGGACTAGGAAGGTCATTCAAAGCAGTTTTTATTTTTTTCATGGCACAGTCTCCAAATTGCCCCATAGGTCTCTCAAACTAAACCAGACTCTTAAAAATATCTCCACGTAAATTCAAAGCTCTATTATCTATAAAGAGCAGTTAAAAGATTGTCTTCAAGTAAAACTCCAAGGTTGGATGGGTTCACTGGCCATTTTTAAAATTAAATATTGATTTATTTGTTGCAAGTGTACTTGACATCCTTTGTCATGCTCCAGTGAAAGGAAAAGTATTAAGCACCATGGACTGCTGTCCTATCCAGTTTAGAATACTGAAAGGTTGGCTTTCTCTGTATTAGGGTTATTTGCATTGAGGTTCTGGTTTCCATCTTTTTCTTTTTCCTTGGGAGGGGCACTAATGCCTTAATTAGCCACTTATGCAACACAAAAGCTGTACCTGTTGAATTTCTTCTTACCTGCAGCTCTTAAAAGGCACAGGATCCCAGCCAAGAAAAAAGGAGCAGGTTGCAACCCTAATTGAGGAATGACAGCCTTTAGTCTTTGGAACCAAGAATAAGTAATCTGCTCTTGAGATTGATTGTTCTGTATCTTTCACTAAAATAATATCCTTTCTGTAGGGCTAGGCCCTGTGTCTTAGGATGAGCGATTATGTTGTCAATTACCTGAACAAATTCTGTAGCACCGAATATAGCCTATGTTGAAATAAAACAAAAAGGAAATTATACACGACATCTGTAAACTCAGTGCATAAACTGCATCATGACATGCCATGTTTTATTTGTTTATTCATATTTTCAGCCTATAAACAAAAAGGATTGCAAACTTGGAATGATTAATGTAACCAGCATTTGGCTTAATGTAAGCAATGTTAAGAACACAAATAGCCATCTCCATCAATTTTTGTGTGGGTGAGTTCACCCGTTTAATTGGCTAACATCAGTCATTCCAGAGGGTGTCATCACAGACTATTACTTCTGATAACCTCCCAGTTTGGATCCCATTTTGGGGTTATTTGCCTTCAGTGGTAAAAAGCCAATGATCCATAGTGATTCATCATATGATGACTGATCCTAAGCTTTTTCAGTAAGTGATAACAATGTATTTCCAGGTATATAACAAAACCGGAAACTCGTTTTTCATTAGGATTGCCAAGTCCTAACCTGAAGATGCTGCATATTTCTTAAAGCTGCAGGAAAAGTGGGCTAGAACTGTGGCTTCTTCCTCTTCCTTCACCTGCTTTAGCAAGGAGGACTCCAGCTTTGCTTTACAGCAGAGGGAGGAGGGTGGATGAATGAAGAGAGCAGGGGTGAGGAACCAGAACATCTGATTATCCACTCATGCTCTACTCATTCATCCCTGACCATTGGCAATGGTCTATTAATTCATCTGTGACCACTGGCCATGCTGGCTGGTGCTGATGGACTCCCAACGACATCTGGAGGGCCACAAGTTCATCACAACTGAAACGGAGTGTGAGACATGTCGCTGACAAGCCACAATGTCTCTCCTGCTTTCTTGGTGTTTGATATTCCAATATCATGGAATCAGTGTTTACCCACTGAGTTCAATATGACATTGCAGCCTTAAATTCAGGTTGATACACAGCCTCAAATTTAGGCTGATATCACAGTTCTAAACTGACAATGTGCACCAAACGTTCTGAATACATTTTTCTGTATCCATTTTTCGTTGAGGTTTCCCTTCTGTTGTGTAACTAGCATCACCTTGTGAACATGGCAATGCTATTATTTTTCCTAGAAGGAAAACATTGAGAATCTCTGTTACCATATGCAAGAAGGAGCATTAGCAGGCAATGAAGTCTTACTTTAGCTCATAACAGATGCTTCTGTGCATGTGCTGAAAGTTGAAGTATGTTTAAAGAATAATATCACTGAGCCATAGAAACTGAAAATTGATCAGTATGCCAATCCCTACTGGGTAAAGTAAAGATTGATACATGACCATATGCATAGGTAAACCAACCTTCTTTGCCAGTGTGTTTGGAATTGAGACATTGAACAATTTTCTGATTCTAGATTAATACATTGGTTCATGTTGAATTTAATATTTTCCCACTAGCTTGAAATGAAAATATCCAATATGTACCAACAGATCTGGATATTAAATTCCTTACAAAATATTGTAAACAAAACATCATTCTTCATCGTACCAATTAACTGCATGGGAAGTAATGAGCATGTTGTATCAGTGGTCTCCAGATCTATATATTTATCCTCCAAATAAATGTTGGTGGCGGCCCCCACTCTCTGGAACTCCCTCCCACAAGATCTCCGGCACGCCTCTTCCCTAAATGTATTCCGTAAAGCCTTAAAGACCTGGCTCTTTCAACAGGCCTTTGGGATCTCCGGGGAGGGTTAATTACTGTGACTGAAATGCCTCCTACCCTGTTTTAATATTGTTGCTGCTGTATTATTCTCATACTGTTTTTTATTGTATTATTGTATTTTATCTCATTGTGTTTTAACTGTTTTGTACGTTGCCTAGAGTGGCCTTTGGCCAGATAGGCGACACAGAAATTAAATTTATTATTATTATTATTATTATTATTATTATTATTGGTTAGGAATAAAGAGACACAACTATTTTTGTGGTTCTACTCTGAAATCATAGAAGTTGGGAAATAAAGCTCGATAGATTTTCCTCTTCAAAATTATATAATTGCTATTATATACTTACATTATATAAACACCATTTCACTTTCACAGGATAATCAAGAGAATGAGATGTGTATTGATCCATGTACACAACTTTAATAAAAGACTAACAATTTACAGAATGCATTTTCTTGACTGATTGTGTTATTGTATCTTATTATTGGGTCTCTGAAATATATCTAGGAGTGGGTGATTTACAGTAGCAATATCGCTAACTTTGAGTTGTGGGTAACTAGGATGATATGCTTTCATATAACAGATATTTTAATTCACTTTTAACTGATATAAGAGAATAAAGCATTTCTTACCAAATGATTTTTTTAAAAGTCTTTAACAAGAAGTCATTCTACAATCTTTTAATCAGTTACTGGAAATCTATGAATAGTATTGTTAATAAAATAATGCAATACCAATGAATCTTCAAATCAAATCTACTGGATTACAATACAGTCCTATAATTATGGAAACACATACTTTTTATGCACATTATAAAGGAAACATGAGGTCTCTAATTCCATGTCTCCCTCATAACTTTGATGGGGAGGGGGCATTTGAGAAGATAATCAGTTGGAGAGTTTTCTCATCTGATGATTTTTCACATTCCATTGACTCCTCCCTGACAAGTTGTTGCTATTTATTTACTGTTTGTTCCCACAGCTAGGCTTTGAGACTGGGGGGGGGAAAGCCAGGTGCAGAGGAAAATAACTGAGTAGCGCAATTTAGTGGCCACTGGTCACATTACATGTTCACGCCCACCCACCCCCCACCCCCAGCTCATCCTCCTCCTCTACAAATGCCCCTCAGCCATACATTTGTATTCGCTGGCAAATGTGTTTAGGAATCACGTGGTTGCTGTCTTAACATATGCTTCTGCCCTAATGCATTTTATTTAAAACAGCAGGGATCCAAAGAACCACGAGCTGATTTCTGCGCATACAGTGAGACATTTACTGCCTCCCTCTTACCTCAGCAGACTCCATCCCTCCCTATAAACATGATACTCCTTCTGTGGCACCTGACATGCTCTGAAAGGTGCATCCAGAAACAAAACTTGGTAAAGTTCAAGCTGGCTTCTTAAATCACACAAGGGCAAAATAGCCTATGTAACACAAGCTCTATGTAGTGTACCCCATTGGCATGTGCCATCTGGATTGCATAGAAAGCAGGAGCACGCCGTCAAGACCTACCCCATCTGGAGCATAGCCTTCTCCATTTTTACAGCCCTGCACAAGTTGGAAGCCAAACGTCTGAAGTGGGGAAACTCTTGTATCCTTGTAGGCTCTCTGCATGTTTTAGAAACCTGATTAGGCAAGGTTCTGAAATGCATGGGCAACCTCCTTGAGTGCAGAAGACTCTTCAGTGCAGACGTTTTCCCCTCCGTCCAAGCCAAAAAGCAGAATGCAACATGTCGAAGGGGGTGCGCTTCCCAGCACAACCGAGGCAGCACGTGCAAACTGAATACCCACATTGAGCTACTGTTAAAAGCCAAACCAGAAAGATGGTTAGCAAACACATTATCTGAATGTTGAGCAGTTTGTACTTTCTGAAATAAAATAAATAAATAATAGTATTGACATTAATTGAAATCGAGATTACAAAAGAAAAAAACTGCTCCTGGCTGATCAAAATTCATCTTATACAACAGGGCAGATTTCTAGGGTCACTTAGAAATTAAATAGGAGGGATTGATTAGTATAGGGCAGGCTATTATGGAAGGTAAGACTTTACAGTTCTGCCACCTGCTCTTGGCAAATGTGCGAGTTTATAAGTAATTTCTCATTTTTTTAAAAAAGGTTATCAGGTTAACATTCTGCTCCTCTAAAAATCTGGATGTTTCTGAAAAGAGGAAATCTGGCATCAAAAGACTTGCTCAGAAAAGCGAAGTCTATAATCCTAACCCGATTTACCTGGGAGTAGAGATGGGGTTCAGTTCGAAAACTCTGCAGCTTGTCAGATTATGTCAAAATCTGGTAATAAATACGATTTAGAGAATATTCTTTCCTATTCCTACCTGGGAGTAAGCCCTACTGAATTCAGTGAGACTTACTTCTAAATAGATAAGGCTAGGATTACATCCTAAAACATAAGTAGCCTTTGTAGAATCAGGGCTGGGGATATATCTTGTACAGGTTTACCCACTAGTCCAACTGCATGGACTATGTAGTTGAGCATTGCTTAGGCAGCATAAAAATATTTCACATAGCCACAGTCCAATGCATGGAAGTGACTAATTCATCTCCTGGCCTAGGTAAGAGGACAGCAAAAGAGAGGATGGTATATTGAATAAAGTGGAGTCATCCAAGATATGTCAGGCTGATTTGGCGTCCTTCACAGCCATGGGGCAAAACATTTCCCCAATGACAGAGCTTGGAAAAGTTACTTTTCTAAACTACAACTCCCATCAGCCCCAGCCAGCATGGCCACTGGAGTGGGCTGATGGGAGTTGTTGTCCAAAAAAGTAACTTTTCCAAGCTCTGCCCAAGGACACAATAAGCCAGTTAATCACTCTTGAAACTAGAAGATGAGGCAGAAGACCCATGTGACAAGTAGTAAGGGCCTCTGTAGTAGTTATGGATCATGTGAGTTTGGCAACACAAAAGCAGAGGCCACATACAGAGGGAGGCATGGTGATATGAGAGGGACGTGCCAGGTAAGGAGAACGCGGCCCAGACATGTAGTGGCTGTGCCGCGTTCTGGTCCTTCTCATACCCGCAGGGTTGTTGGTTGTCCTATCAGCCAACTCTCAGATCTCCAGTTGCTGCTTTTTAATGCCAGATCAGTACATAATAAAACCTCCCTCGTTCATGATTTGATTGTGGACGAGGTGGCCGATCTGGCATGCATAACCGAGACCTGGGTGGGTGAACAGGGAGGAGTTAGGCTCTCCCAGCTCTGCCCACCGGGGTATCTGGTTCAGCATCATGGTAGATCTGAGGGTCGGGGAGGTGGGGTTGCTGTGGTCTATAAGAGTTCCATCTCACTCACCAAGCACCATGTCCATGCAATCACTGGTCTGGTGTGTTTGCAGGACTATAGGTTCAGGACTATAGGTTTTGTAAGGTTTTGTTTTGAAATGAGTTTATGGGAAGCAGCAGAATGGCATGGGGGTATTTTCAATTTAACATTGCAGAATGCAAAAAATCCGTGCTGACTATAGCATACAGCCGCTCTTGTGGCTGTATAATAAGCAAGTAAGAGAAGTTATATTTCCTGGTTTTATTTGCTCAGTATTATGCACGTGTTAATCTCCCTTATGGAACAAATAAAGTGCTTCCTGAGGCACATTCTGAAGTATCACCACAATCAGTTATTTCATTTTTCTCATTTTACTACATTCCTCTGCCCCAAAGCACAGATCATCTTAAGTGAAGAACTGCAAGAAAAGACGACTGATGGGTTTATGTTTATCACTGCCTGGGCCATCCATGACAATTTCAATTTCATTCTCATACTTCATTACTTTGCTTCTCCCACAATTTTTCAGTGTTTCCCATACGAAATGGAGTATTCCATTATTTTTGATTTATTAGGCCTTTATCTATGTTTAACGATGACTGATTCCCCAAAACCAGTTTTTAAACCTTTGCAAAATATTGATTAGCACATTCATTTTTCATCACCCTTCCCTGGGATTCACACACTACATTAACTCATTAATGACTTGAACTGAAGGTAATAATAGGATAAATCATTCAGTGCTGTCATAGAATTATACTTGTATTAGGAATATTTTTCTCTATCAACCTTGTGATGTCTAATATTCAACGTGAAACAATACAAACGTACAATTTATAACACAGAATATAAAGATGAAGGCTGGACAATGTAACAGGATTCACACAGGCAGGTACACAGATACTGCGCTTGTTAGCTACATACCATGAATATAATTCCATTTCTATTTCCAAACCAAAACCATTTTTTTTATTTATTTATTTAAAAATATTTCTATCCCGCCCTTCTACCCTATAATAGGGCACTCAGGGTGGCTTACAAAAATATAATCAAACACGTGCATAATAAAATTGTAAATAGTAAAATCACAAAAACATTAAAATAAAAATACATAAAATACAATATATATATATACACACACACATATATACATATATACAGGGAGTGGTACTAAAAGGACTACAAAGGTAAAAAATTAACATAGAAACCATTTGCTATTATGGCTGTATTTCCAAACAAGCAGCAATTTTGAGATTATTGTCATTGGATCTGCAAAATACAAACAACTTAACTGAGCATTCCATTGCACAATTAAACCAATGTGCAACAATTGTTTAATTCTACAATTTATAGTAATGTCTGTGCTCTTACATAGGTAACATGAAGTACAATTAAGGCAACTGAGCATGCAATATACAGCAATTAGACGCAGTGTCTGCAGGAAGAAGGGGACTCCCACCGCCCAGGGAAGAAGGAGAGCCATCTGCTGCAGCAGTCTGCCTGCCTGCTTGCTTGCTTGTTGCTGCTGCTGCTGCTGCTTGGCTACCACCACTGTCCTCTCCCTGTTGGACTTCTGTGCTGCAGGTTCCCACGCCTTCCAGAACCAGGCCCCCAGGTACTCAGCCAGCTATTGCTGATTTCGTCCACCTGTCCCTTCCCTGGAGAGAATACATAAGTTAGCTGGCTGAGGTGGCTCCTGCTTTGTAGATTCCCTGGCTTTTTGTGGGACTTGCGGGTCTTGCGACATGTGCCTGGGAGAGAAGACTCAGAGTCAAGTGGGGAGACTTGAGGGGGGCCCAATTAGTGTAGTGACGGGTAGAGGGAGATATGGCGTTGTGAGGAGGACTTGCCAGGTAAGGGGAATGCAGCCCAGGCAGTTAATGACTGTGCTTTGTTCTGGTCCTCCCCACACCCGCAGTTTTGTTGGTTGCCCTATCAGCCAGCTCTCAGACTTCCGGATGCTACTCCTAAACCCCAGATCGGTGCATAATAAGATCTCCCTCATTCATGATTTAATTGTGGATGAGGCAGCCGATCTGGCATGTATAACCGAGACCTGGGTGGGTGAGCAGGAAGGAGTCAGTCTCTCCCAGCTATGTCTGCCAGGGTACCTGGTTCAGCATCAGGGTAGACCTGAGGGTCGGGGAGGGGGGGTTGCTGTGATTTATAGGAGTTCCATCTCCCTCTGCAAGCACCCTGTCCATGTGACTACTGGTCTAGAGTGTTTGCACCTTGTGTTGGGTCAGCGGGACAGACTGGGGATTTTGTTGGTGTACCGCCCACCCTGCTGCCCAACAGACTTCCTAGCTGAGCTGACGGAGGTGGTCTCGGGTGTACTGTTGAGATCCCCCAGACTGTTGGTTCTGGGGGATGTCAACATCCATGCCGAGGCCACCTTATCCGGGGCGGCTCAGGATTGCATGGTCTCCATGACAACCATGGGACTGTCCCAATATGCCATTGGCTCAAAACATGTAGGAGGGCATACTCTAGACTTGGTTTTTGCATCTGGACATGGAGATGGTGATCTGAATGTGGGAGTCTTACCATCAGTCCCTCTGTTATGGACAGATCACTGCTTGCTGAAGTTTAGACTTACAGTGTCTTTTACCCTCTGCAAGGGTGGAGGATCTATTAAGTTGGTCTGCCCCCAGAGACTAATGGATCCGCATGGTTTCCAAAGGGCTCTGAGGAGTTTTCTGGCTGATAGGGCTGGTGCTCCTGTCGAAACCCTGGTTGAACTGTGGAATACAGAAATGACCCGGGCAGTTGACATGATTGCTCCTGAGCGCCCTCTCCTGTGTAGAGCTTGTACGATGAAACAATATAGGAGATGGCTTGAGTGCAGATGGAGACGGTGGATGCAATTACACACTGGTAAGTGCCTATGGTAAGCTGTATTTGGGGGCAGTGAGGTCAGCAAAAACCAATATTTTGCTGCCAATATCAAATCATCAATCTGCCGCCCAGCAGAGTTCTTCAGAATGGTAGAACCATTTGAGGCCCACTGTAATGAATTTGCTAGGCACTTCCAGGATAATATCTTTAGCATCCGCCAGGACTTAGGGCTCATCCGAACTGACCTTGATAATCCATGTTTTCCATATGCGCTTTGTCATCTGACAGTCCCCATTAGCCTGTTTATTCTCTCTTTGCCGATATAAAAACAACACTTCTTTTTGCGCCCACATACGCAGCAGGGAGGACCCGTACTTCTTCTCACTTTTTCCCAGCTCCGCTCCTGATTGGTTCACTTTTTCCGTGCTTCTTCCCCTGGACATTCGCACACATGCACAAAAGTGATGGAACGGGAATGATGGAAGGGGTGTGGGGAAATGGCCGAGGACCGCCCATGAACCCCCTACATCACTAAAGTCTGGGGTATTGCATCCTAGCGCTATGCTGAAGGGGGTGATTCCCGGTTTAAAAAAAGGAAATAACATTTTTTGCGATACTGGAGATTTAAATGCTATAACATTCGCGAAAACGGGCGATGTCTTATGGACCATGGAAAATTAATGAAGACACAAAGCGATCATATCGCTGATTAAACAGTAATCTGGACGAGCCCTTAGACTCCAGTGCTATACCAGGTGAATCGACAAGGGTATCCAGAGCACAGCCTTGTCCCGATTTCTTGGATGAGTTTCAGTTGGTACAGCTTGAGGACATTGACAAGTGCTTGGACAGGTTTGTGCAACCACTTCTGTGCTGGATCCTTGCCCTTCTTGGCTAATAAAAGCTAGCAGGGATGGAACAGCCGGCTGGGCCAGGGAAGTGATTAATGCCTCTCTGGCTGTCTGAAAGAGGCAGTAATGAGACCACTCCTGAAGAGGCCCTCCTCGGACCTAGAAAATCTTAACAACTATAGGCCAGTAGCAAATGTTCCATTCCTGGGCAAGGTCCTTGAACCAGTGGTGGCAGGCCAGCTCCAGACACTCTTGGATGAGACCGATTATATGGATCCATTTCAGTCGGGTTTCAGGCCTGGTTTTGGCACGGAAACAGCCTTGGTCGCCCTGTATGATGACCTCTGTCAGGAGAGAGACAGGGGGAGTGTGACTCTGTTGGTTCTCCTTGATCTCTCAGCGGCTTTTGATACCATCGACCATGGTATCCTTCTAGCAAGACTGGCTGAGTTGGGAGTGGAAAGGACTGCACGGTGGTGGTTCCACTCCTACTTGGCGGGTTGGCTCCAGAAGGTGGTGCTTGGGGAACATTCCTCGGCAACTTGGACTCTCCGGTATGGGGTTCCGCAGGAGTCAGTTCTGTCCCCCATGCTGTTCAACATCTACATGAAACCATTGGGTGGGGTCATCCGGAGCTTTGGAGTGCATTTCCATCAGTACACTGATGACATTCAGCTCTATTTCTCCTTTTCATCTTCTTCAGGTGAGGCTGTCAATGTGCTGAACAGGTGCCTGACTGCAACTATGGACTGGATGAGGGCTAATAAACTGAGGCTCAATCCAGACTAGACTGAGACGCTGCTAGTGGGTGGTTCTTCTGACCAGATGGTGGATGTCCAACTTATCCTCCATGGGGTGGCTCTCCCACTGAAGGAGCAGGTTCGTAGCTTGGGGGTTCTCCTAGAACCATCTCTGTCACTTGAGGCTCAGGTAGGATGGCAACAAGGGAGAGGGCCTTCTCAGTGGTGGCCCCCAAATTATGGAATGATCTCTCTGACAAACTGCACCTGGCGCCAGCACTGTTATCTTTTCGGCACCAGGTCAAAACTTTCCTCTTCTCCCAGACATTTTAGCATGTCTTTTTAAATTGTTTTTAAATTGTTTTTTGTGTTTCAAATTTTGTATATTTGTTTTTAATGTTTTTAATTGCTGTAAACTGCCCAGAGAGCTTCGGCTATGGGGTGGTATATAAATGTAATAAATAAATAAATATTATTCAAATTTACTTTGCAAAAATCACAAATACAGATAGGTGTCCCAAATGTGTAATGCCAGAAAAAGGGAAGGTGGAAACAGTTGTAAAGATGATCTCATTATACCTTCAGTGAATGCCATTCACATAATGGCTAACCAGGAAAGAATCTATCTACAGTCCTAACCATACTTCCATTGGAATCAAGGGGACAGTAAATATGTGGCTAATGTGCTTAATATATGGCTCTTTCAACTGAAGTCTATTCACTTGAGACAGGATGATGCCCACACATTTCAAGCATTCTGGCTTGATTTATGATCAAGGTTGCTGCATCTATGTCACAGACTATGCTTTCATTGGGATAGGAGTCTTAAAAGTCAAGTAATGAATATGCATATGTTAAGAATAAGTGCATTTAAAATCTTAAGCATAAGTTCTCTTAGATGACTCCCCGGTGTTTTAATTTTATTTTCAAGTTGTCTTCCCCCCCCTATACAACTAAGATACCCATGCATCTCCTAATTAGCTGAAATGTCATGCTCATTGTTAATGTCTTGGGAGGGCCCTGGGGGTGTTATATAACAGAAAGACTTTCACAAAAATGGATAAACTCTAACAAAGAACTATATTTCATCAGGGAGATTGTAGGGAACTCCACTCTATTTCACAGTATATTTAACTTGCACTTTTAATAAAAATCAAGCCACAGCTAAAGGGGTTTCCATTTTATGCCTCAGAGGGGAATCATTTTATAAGAATTTAAAACATATAGATTAAATAAAGACTTTCTAAAAATTCTTAAACTTACCTGCTTAGCTAAATAAATTTTCTGACTTTGCAGTTGGGATAATTTTAATAGAGTTTTTGATCCTTGGGTAGACAGATATAACAGTCATATAAGTTCAAGATTTTCAGCATCTTCAAAGGCATAAATGTTTATGAGAGAATATGGTTTTAGAGACATCTGGTGGTTATACAATCCTAAAGAGAGAAATCAACAATGTTGGTATTAAGCATAAATTCTAGTTTTCAACAAAAATGTCTTGTAAAGAGAAAAGGAGATTAGCTTGTGTCATGTTTTCTACAAATTCCTGAGTCAATTTGCCAGAAGGGGTGACCTTGTTTTATGAGTAACAAAGAAGTTATGTTCTAGTTTTAAAAGAGAGGAAAAAAGAATCCTAAAAAATAACATTCATTATTTCGAGCAAGCATGCAATTGTCAGGCAAATGCTACACACACTGAGACACCCAAACTCGCTTTGGAATCTCTTTGTTAAACACTTTTCACTGTTATGCTGGTGACAAAACTCCTGAAATCATAAAGGCAGTATGGGGGGGGGTGCTGTCAAGGAGGAGGGCCAAGTGGCCTGAGCCCCATGTCTTTTGTGCTGTGCCACAGATCTTTTCCTATTCCCCTCATTTTTTATATATTACTACTACTTCTACTTTGCATACAGGGCTGCTGGACAAGATGCTAAGCCTAGTGCCAGTGTGATCCCAGCCACTCACAATTTTAATTTGCTCCGTGACCTAAATGTGCATTTCTACATATATCTCTGCATAGCACATGCACATTTCTATCATAGGGTCTTTCAAGAACCTAGTGATACTCTTTCAAGTCCTGCAATACAGCCTGTATGTAGTACTTCAAAGTGTTCAAAATGATTCACAAACATTATCTTAGGCCACACTCATATCATACATTTACTCCACTGTTATTCCACTTTAAACAGTCTTGGCTTCCCCCAAAGAATCCTGGGAAGTGTAGTTTATGAAGGGTGCCGAGAGTAGTCAGGAGACTCCTGTTCTCACAAAACTACAATCCCAGAGTGGTTTAACAATCAATCCCTCTTCCCAAGGAATTCTGGGAAATGCAGGTTTGTGAGGGAAATAGGGGTCTCCTAAAAATTCTCAGCACCCTTCACAAACTATACTTTCCAGGATTCTTTGGGGAAGCCATGTTTGTTTTAAGTGAAATATTAGTGGAATAAATGTACGGTGTGAATGTGGCCTGAATCATTCTTTCAGTTACTGGTAGGCTCAAATTATTATACCCATATTGAAAAAGGAGAATGGGTGGAGGGCTAAACTGAGCGAACAATGGCTTCCCAAGGCCACCTAGCAAGTTTATGGTCAAGTTGACATCAGGGCCAGTCCAAGACATATTACTGCCTCAGGTGAAAGGGAAGTGGGTACTTCTCCTCTAAATACTATATATTGTTGAGTCGTGCTTCAACACTGGGGATGACAGCGCTCTTGGGAACAGCTTAAGGAGCTCAGGGCAGGCTGTAGGGGCATTGCTAGGTACAAGAAGGATGCAGAGCACATGACACAAATTTGCATAAAATTAGCATATGTCTATTTAGATAAATAGATGTCTCTAGACAAATTAAGATGGTGGATGTCTGGGTTCCACCAACAATAGAATTTGCACAGATGCCCTTTGAGCACAGGGTTTTGGTTTTTTTTAAGTTGAAAAAAAAGTGAAGGAAAAGAGCAGGAAACTAAGGCCTTGGTGCAAAACTGGGTCTTGGGGCCTCTGGGACACCTCCCCCCAACAATGATCATGGCAGCCTATATGACACACATAGCTTTGCCCTCCATCAGAGAGGAGGATGGCCAGAGAACTCAGGAGGAATGGCTGGGGAGGGGCTGCCATCACTCCCCCAATACCCACCTGCATCTGATGCCTAAGGCAAGGAGTACTTGCAGTTAGGCAGTGGGCCAGATGTCAGAGATGGAAAAGACCCCCCCCATCTCTCTCTCTTCCTCTCACTTGCCACAGCTTGCCATTGAACTCCCAACATGATAAAGTCAGAGGACAGTAGGAAAGGATCTGCAAGTTGGGCTGGTAAGTGAAATAAAAGATGCTGGGGTTGTAGGCAAGTAGTATGAAATTGGTTGTTTTCAAACAAAAGCTAAGCAGCTTCTTGGCTGATTTAAGAGTGCAACAGGACAGACAAAGCCACATATGCAAGTAGTTAAGCTGGCGGGCTGGGGACATGAGGACACGGAACAGAAATAAATGATACATTCTTTGTATAAGAACCCAAGATGGAGGCATATGTAAGGATCTATGTGATACTGATGACTCAAGAGCCAGTGTTTTTAAGAAAAATGCACAGAAGAGAAACTAAATGTTACAAGGCCTAGAGAAGTTACATGCCCTGCTGAAGCTTATCAGCAAGAATACGTGCTGGGAAGCTGTTGTGTGATGGCTAGCTTGGAATGCAGATATGGGTGGAGCAATTAATGTGCTGGGTGCATAAGAAATGATGGGCATGCATAAGTTAGAAGATGAACCAATGGAAAGGTGGCAGGATGGCATTAGGGGGCCAATTAGAATGTGTCATGAATTTTTGCTTGCATTGTATAAAAGTGTAGCACCCCCCCATAAGGGGTGTGCTTGTTTTGCAAATTATCGCCTTGCACCTCTTCTGGCCAGAATGAAATAAAGCTTGTTGGACCCTTCAACCTGGGTGTGGTCATTTGGCTGTACTGTGCACCGGGCAACTAACGCATTTGGGAGAAAACAATACTGCAGGCAAAAAAACTGAGGTTTTTTAAGGAGGCAGGGCAACCCCGTTGATTCATTTGGATCTCTCAGTAGTGTTCAATGCCATCAGTTCAACACCACGCCCCCAATATCCTTAATCAGTGTTTGATATCTGTTTTATTATTATGGTGGTCTAACATATGTTGTGGTTTTGTTTTTATATTGTTTGATATTTTAAGTTTAAAATATAAATTTGATATTTTGATAAGCTTTGGTAAGCATCCTGAATTTTCTCTCTATTTTTAATGGTAGGAGATATGATTTTTTAAAAACTAAATAATTCAAAATAATAAATCTTACAATGATGCCATCTGGCTGCTTATTTTTAAAAAAGGAGTGAAAAAAAGATGGCAGAGAAAAGACCTAATGTCTTTTCAATGTCTTGTGGAACAATCAGAGGCAGCAGGTACTTTTGCCTTCAATCCTATATTTTGTCAGCACACAAAGCTACCTCACGGACATAGATTCAGCAACAAATTTACATTTAGTTCTTTTTCCAGCACAGATCTATGTGCTTTTACTCAGAAGTGAGTTCCACTGTGATTAATGGGACTCAGTCCCAAACAAGTGAGCATAGAATTGTAGCCTCCATCACACAAATCAGGCATAAATTAATCATTTCTTCTGTATTTCAGCTAGAATGCAATTAGCCTTTATATTTAGCTATCAAGTACCTCCACCTCACCTGATGCGTTAGTTAAATTATTGTCATTTGTCAACTCACAGCTTCCCTTCTAGATCTAATCCATGGTTAATCATAATATTCTGTAATAAGCAACCTGCTGGGGGCTATTTTTAAAATGTTAGGTGCTGTATATTAAAAATGCATACCTACATCATCTGTATCAAGGCAGCAACATCATTTGCATCAAGGCAGCTAAAAGGCATTTGCAAAGGCCTGGAAGTTGTCTAGTGCAAATTTTATGAACTCCACTATGATTTCATTCTGTTATTTAGGAACACTGACCAAAGTTATAGTCAAATGTGCATTTAGTTAGGAAGCAGCTACTATTAGCATTGCCTGAGGAAGAAGATAATAGGCTTGTACATGAAAAAGCCTAGCTTCAGATTTTGAGGTGGCCTGGAAAACTGGTCACAATGAGTGCCCTCCAATGCTTTTTAGCCCCCCCTCCAGTGCCCCCTAGCAGTGGCAGCACTGCTGAAGCAATCAACCTCTCCCTCACACTACTCTCAAACAGGTTCATTAGAGACCATTGCTGGGTTTCCCTGCCCACTTATGGAGGGATGCATTGGGCAGCCAGCCACCGCCAGCTTCCCTCTTGTGAGTAGTGTAAGCCAATTTACAAGCAAGCAAGAGGGAAGCTAGGGGCTCCAGGAGCAACACTCCTGGAGGCCAAAGTGGCACTGGGTACTGAGGGACCTCAGGCAAGGCATCAGCCCCAAAGAAACATGATGCCTGGCAAATGCCCCACTATGCTGCGTGCTGATGTGGGGCTGCAGCATGAACCATGCTCAGAATGCAGCAGAAAAGTTGAGAAGCTTTATTTTGAAAGGTCTTCTGCAGATGGCTAGTATAACTTGATTTTTTTCCTATCCTACCAAAATAAGTCTGTATTCATCTGCTTTGGAAGAGCATAAAATGAAATTCACAAATAGGAGCAAACAGAAGAAATTGTAAAAAGCAGAAAGTAACTTATTTCTGTTTTAATACTAAGGAAATTAGAATTGCATGGGGTTAGAAAAGTGAGCTTTATAACACAGCTTCAGTGGAATTTATATCAGCATCAACATATTATATATATCCTGCCCGATAATTATGTAGAAGGTTTGTACTATAAATCTGTCCTGTACTCATGATTGCAATACCCTCTGAACATAGTGATGCAGAGCCATATTCAACTAAACCTGTGCAAGCGGAATGATTTTAACTAGTGCAAAGGGATTTTCCCCCAATCCTCCCCCCACATGCACCACGCACCATCCCCAAATCTTCTCCGGAGGGTTGGGAGAACCCAGAACAGATTGGAGGGGTGGAGGAGGAGAGGGAAAGAACATTCAGTTGTGCAAGGAAAAATTGTTGCACTGATGGAACATTCCATTTAGTGCTACATTGAATACAACTACAGTCTCCAAGTTTGACCCTAAAGTGGTCATATGTTGGACCACTTTACACCTACAACAGGCAGGACTGGCTCCAGGAATGCCGGGGCCCTTGGGCATCAGCGTGTCCTGGGCCCCGGCGTGTGTGTGTGTGCACACGTGCATGCGTGCATGCATGCACACACTCACGTGGCCCCCCACACTCTCCCACCTCCCTCCCTGCTGTCTTTTACCATTGCCCTTAATGAAGATGGCGGCCGCGGTTTCCCTAAGGGGTTGACGCCTCCACCACCATCTTTGTTGATGGCACATGTGTGTGCTACGCACGCGCATCTCTGCCATCAACTAAGATGGTGGCAGGGGCTTCAGTACCTTAGGGAAACCGTGGCCGCCATCTTCGTTAAGGTCAATGGTAAAAGACAGCAGACAGGTAGGTGGGGGTGGGGGCGTGGGGGGGCACGGATCGCAGAAGGGGAGTGGAGGGGTGGCTGAGGGGGCCCCTGTAGATCCAGGGGCCATCGGGCCAGTGCCCCACCTGGCCACCCTTTAGAACCGGCCCTGACAACAGGGAACTACGATTGACCCCTGCTTATCTTACCTACCTTTTTGTGCAAAATATTTTAACAGCAAAGATACAGTGTCCCCAGTTCAGCAAAAGTTTATTATGATAGCAACCGCAACCCAGTTTCTTGAGGAAAGATGGCTGGAAATGTAAAAAAAAAACCTCTCACTTTTTCCAATCTTAAATTAAGTTAGCCCCATTTTTTAGTCAGTTTGTGAACTTAATTAAAAAAAACCTCTATGTGAAAATACGTATGCATTCTTGTGTGCATTTCCTAATATATGCATTTTAGCAAACAATCCCTTAATATATTCCCCTAATAGAATGCACTTATGTGCATTCTCATATTTTTTTGTTCACATGTTTTGGTTTGTGAACTGCATTGCAAAGTTCAGACAAATGACAGCTATGATTCAGTTTGCATATTGGTTTGGGAAAGTGCAAACTAAACAAATTTGTGCTCTACCTCTACTTCTGAGTTGACCTGCTCCATAAATCACATTAATTGGAACCACTGGAAGAAGTTAATCTGGATTAATTTAGTCCCACTGCTTTCATAGGATTTAGTCACAACTAGCATTCATTGGATTAAGGCCTGGTAAAAATTCTGAATGTCCAGTGTGCTAAACAAATCAGAGCACTTCTTGGATGAAACTTTTAAGGCAACTTTTAATGCATTTCAGAGGCAAACCTCAACAATGTGTGTGTGTGTGTGTGCACATTTTACTAAGAAAATCCCAAATGATAATGCTGGGAAGTCATTGTAAAGACTACAAACATTTGTTCAGAAATATGGTGGTGCATAAAAGAGTAGTAATTATGAAAACAAAAACCACATGGGTCATTTGAGCTTCTTAAAGTGTTGACTCTTTCAGTCTGACTTTTTGGAAACAGATCTAGCAGAAAGGAGTTCAGGGCTTTTGCCCCCGCTGGTTGATTGCTTCTTATCTATTTTCTTAACATTTAAAATTACTTCAGTAAATATTATCTGTTTAGACTCTCTGTTCAGCTTGAGCCTATATTACACTTTAAGACTGTATCACTGCTTTGGGGACAGCACACTAGCCACGGAATTTAATTGAAAGATAAAAATTAATTGCATTAATGCTTGCTTTTCACCAGCATTATCTAGTTCTTTCTTTCATATCTATTTTACTTTTGGAATGTGACTTCACAGTACCCTGGTTCCATTATCATATTGGCGACTTCTTATATGTTAGCGTTTCTGAGAAAATATCAAGAATGACAAAAACCTGTCTCTCAACAAGGAACTAAGTTAATTAGCAAATGCAGAAGACAGCTTGATTTGTTATTAGTAGAGTTTTACTGCCATATTGCTGTAGAGAACAAGAGCACTAGGGATTTAACAGGGATTTTCCCCCCAATACTAGTAATATTCTGTTAAAGTGCTTCACAACTCTCAGTTGTCCTCACAGTTCCTATTCTCATACTGCATGGGGGGTGAGAGAATAGTTTGAAGTGAGTAGATAAAGCATATCCCTCCAATTCTGATTCATTATTGTGCCTCGGGTAGGCTCTCCCTTGCATTTAGCTTCTGTTGTCCTTGTTTTAATTTGGAGAATTCCTACTATTCGTTTTGGAATCGGCATATGAGCAGTTTTATAACCATGGGCCCTCATACACATGTGTTCGTTTTCATGTGCACAGGAGGAACATGTTTGCATGGTTTTTGCTCAGAGGCACAGTGAGTCACACTTACACCAAGGGAGATCAGCAGTCAGACAACAAACCACCCCCTTGACAGCGGTATCCTTGAAAGATGGACTATCAATACAGAAAATAACTAAATTATACAGCCACAAGAGTGGCTGTATACTATAGCCAGTATGGATTTTTCACATTCTGCAATGTTAAATTGAAAATACGCCCCATGCCATTCTGATGCTTCCCATAAGCTCATTTCAAAACAAAACCTTACAAAACTTATAGTTCTGAACTCAGAAACGCTTGCTTAACAACCCTCTCAATTTTCATGGTGATACACAAAACAGTCAGAGAGAATAGAGAGTTCAAAGTCTAAAAAGAAAGAAAAAAACGCCAGAGCCCTTTTGGACTTTTTTCGACCAGAGTTCTCATAATCTGTTGAAATTCATCAAAAATCAGCCATGTTCACAGAGTACCTGTAATCCTATTACTGACCTTGCCTATTACTCTGACCTTCATCTTCTGCAGTTTAAACGTTAAAAAATGCCTGGCTGATTTTTGATTAATTTAAGAAATTTTGGCTTAAACCCAATGATAGTGTCGGGCATGCTCAGTAAGAACCAACTGTCAGTGTTCTAAAAGCCAGACTCACAGCTGCTGGGCTTGGCTAATCAGGGGGCCACACCCACACCAGACTTGGATTTCACTTGAGACAGTAGTGGCTTCCCCCAAAGAATCCTGGGAAGTGTAGCTTGTGAAGGGTGCTGAGAGGAGACTCCTATTCCACTGACAGAGCTTCAATGGCCAGAGTGGTTTAACAGTCAGCTGCTCTGATTGAAGGTCTGTAAGAGGAACAGGGCGTCTCCTAGCAACTCTCAGAAGTTTTCACTAACTACACTTCCCAGGATTCTTTGAGAGAAGCCATGACTGTCCAAAGTGAAATAAAGGCCTGGTGTGGATGTGGCCAGGGACAGCTTTGGTTTAAATTTGGGTGGGAGGCTACATGTGCCTGCTGTAGAATAAAAAGGTGTGGGAAAGGCTGAAAAGCAATGATACTGTTCACAATGTTTTCCTTTTGGAAAGAAAAGGGGCTTCCCCTCTGCGCAGTGCCCACCCACCCAATCTCCTCCCCCTCCTCCTACCTTCCCTGCCCCCCCACATCAGTGTTGGACTACAACCTAGGAGACCCACCGCTCACCATATGCTCAGGCACGTTACCAAATTCTTCCAAGCTACACAGCAAGTGAATTGGACTGTTAAAGACCAACCCAAATTGTGTTTGCATTTTTACACATTTGTAGGACAGTCCAATATCTCAGAGAGGAGGTCAGGTATCCTGCGCCCCTGGTGCATTCACTATAGCTGTCCAATTTCCCTGATTTTTAAAGTTTGATAGAAATATGTGTGGGCTATAGGTACGTTCTTAAACTGCAAGGTTTTTTGCCTATTAGCAAATAAAAGCTAAGTGTAAAAATACCGAAGTTGGAAGAGAGGTAAGGAATGCATGGAGAAAAGAGAGGGAGCCACACTGACTAGGAGATGAGCCATCTTGGCTGGGATTGGACCCACTAAGACCCATCTGCACTCTACATTTAAAGCAACATTTTCCCCAAAGAATCCTGGAAGTTGTAATTTCTTAAGGGTGCTGACAGTTGTTAAGAGACCCCCATTTCCCTCACAGAGTTACAGAGTTACAATTCTCAGAGTGGTTTAACAGTCGATCCCTGTTCCCAGGGAATTGTAGCTGTGCAGATGGGCCCTGAATAAGATATAAAGTACTGGAGGGATCTAAGTCTGCAGAGCATTGGGATCTAAGTTTCCTGCCATGGATTATGTATGCAAAGGTATTCATGCAAACAAATGTGTGTATGTGTGTGTATGCGCACACACGCCCTATGGAGGTTTCTAATCCTTACATATTGTGACTACTGGTGGTGGCAATGACTCAGGCATGGAGCCACCTCTGTCAGGTCTGTCTAAGTAGGCTCATTCTACTATGGCAAGAGTCCCTCCTTGTGATTTAACGTAGGTAGAGGTCAGCAAGCACACAATGCCACTCTCTTGCCTCGTTCACCTGAGCCTTTGCTTCTCACACTTTCCTGGGCAACCTGGAGATTGCAAAGTCAAAGTTCTGGGGGCGTACTTAAAACAAGACTGAGCTGTTCAGCAACAATTTGCTGCAGTTAGGTTGCTTTTTCACTTACACATAATCAATGCATATGAACACATATTGTGCATTGACTTTAAAAAACCACAACAAGGGATCTTGATGAAAACACAATTGCATCAGGGATTTCATGTTGTGCATTTGAACTAATGTTCTCATGTGCTGGTGTGCACTGGTAACCTATAAAGAAAAGAAAAAAGCTGGGCCTGAAATCTTCTGGAACCTGCACATGTGCAGCTGCTTGAACAAAGTTCTGAAATCAAAATGGAAGAGTGGTGGGTTGCCAAAGCAACAAAGCTGCGCTGCAAACAAGATCAGGTAATTTAGAACCCCAAATCCCAGGAGAAATCCAGATAAGAAGAATTTTGAAAGCAACCTTAAAGTAGCGACTGCTAAGGCCACCTACTGAATTCATGTGTCAGATCAGATGAGACTGAAAATGAACATGCGAATTTACTGGCTCCAGGATGACTCTTGTAGCCATTACTCTGCCCCAGTTCAATTTGGATGCGGTCTTTCAATGAGATTTGCGTAGAAGCAGGAATTATTGGATTATATCTCTGGCCAAGCTTTCACTAAAGTGCCTGCATACTGCAGGTTATTGGGAGCAGGTATGTTTTCCTGGTGGACACTCCAGGATGCAGACCTGTTACTTTTTTTGCAGCTGGTCCCCTCCTGGAGTCCCTTTGTCTGTCTCTACAGCCAATCAAGCCACCGCAATTCCTGAATGCACAGTGTAGGCTCGTGTTTAACAGTTATGCCCTTTCCTCTTGCCTTAGGAGAGCCGGAAAATCCAGCAAGGTCAGGAGTCTCTACAGCTAAGCAGCAGTCACTATGAATCTGCCTGATTGCTCCTGCCATCTATTGTTCTGGGGAGGAGAGAAACACAAGGAGGGAGGGAGTCAGCAGGAGTTAAGAGAGAGAAATGTACTGAGAAGAGGAGGGACAGCCAAGCTTGATTTAAGATGGGGTTTGCTTCAGAATATTACTAAAATCTTACTTAAACTGTCCCATGCAGACTCATAGCAGACAACACGGAGATTGGGTGAAGACAGCCACATGGGGGGAACGGGCTAACAGTGAGGCCAAGCAGCATTTTCTCACAGAGAAGGGGGATGAAGGAAGGAAGGCTGAAAGAAGAAGGCTGCTTGTAAAATACAAGGTGTGCTGCCTGTACAGCATTTTTTTTCTCCCTTGGTACTTTTTGTAGATTGTCTGGGAGAAAGTGGAGTGGGGGGGAGACAAAGGGCTAAAAAGAGTGGGGGTATTTTACAGATATCACTGTGCAAGACAGAACTTCTCACAGCTGCTCTAGAAAAAGCAGATTTCTCCCCCTTGTAAAATACAGGCTGCCTCATTCTTCTTAGCCCTTTGCTCTTTCTGTCTTCCCCCACCCTCCGTGAAGCTCTCCCTCCCACTTTCTCACAGACAATCTGCAAAAAGCACAATCAATGGGAAAAGAACTGCTTTACAAGCAATTCCCCTTGCCCCCTTCTTCGTGAGGAAATGCCACCTCACCTCACTCTCCACTCTTCTTAGCCCTCTTTCTCACTGTCCCTGTGCACCCTGTTTTGACTGCAGTGAGTCTGTGCAAGAACAAAACACTTGTCAAGCAATGCCCCTTGTATTTTATAAGCATCATGTGCGAGAGAGAAGTCCTTGTCTCAGCTGATATGCAAAATGCAGGGGAAGAAATGCTTTTTGCAGATCAGCGTTGAGAGGGACCTTTCTTGTAGGCAGCAATGCCCGTAAAATACCAGCTTCTTTGTCCCCACCTCCCATGGGGAGGGAAGAAACAACAACTTTGCTAGCTCTGTGTTTGGTGCTTTGGGAAGCACTGAGGGCAGGACTAGCAATGCCCATGTGCAGCGATTTCCAAGCACCTGATTGCCAGCAACTTTTGTGGCTTGGGAACCCCCTGCAAGGGTTTTGATATATGGGTTGGATAATCATATGATTGACAGGTCATATGATTGACAGGCGGGTGCCCCTAGTCACCTGTCAAATTTGGCCTGTGAGGTCAATCCTGATGATTCATGAAGGGACCCTGGATTTCTAAATTTGCCATTACACAACTGATTGAGAGGAAAAATACTAATTCTTTCTCTGTTACAAACATATCTACCTACCTATGTTATATTTTTGTAAGCGTTCTTGGGTAGCGTGACACTTACAGGTAATGCAGGCAGGGTGAGGCAAAACATGGTGGTGAGAGGGGTGTGTGTGGCAGCAGCAAGATGTTAAGTGGTACAAGCGAGGTAGTTTAAGAAACTGCCTAGGATTGGGGGAGGTATGGTGAACTGTGGGAGGTGGGGAAGGTATGGCAACCCTTGTGGGGGCAGAAGGAGTAAGGCGACCAGTGGAGGGTACAGGGGAGCCATGGAGACCTGTGGAGGGGCAGGGGGAGCGGTGGTGACCCACAGAGAGGGAGGCAGAGTGATCATGAACCCACCCGTACATTACGTTCAAGATCAAAGGCCCTCCTCCGGGTGCCTACTCCAAGGGAAGCTCGGAGGGTGGCAACAAGGGAGAGGGCCTTCTCAGTGGTGGCCCCCAAATTATGGAATGATCTCCATGATGAGGTCCACCTGGCGCCAACACTGTTATCTTTTCGGCGCCAGGTCAAGACTTTCCTCTTCTCCCAGGCATTTTAGCATGTGTTTTAAATTGTTTTTATATTGTTTTAAATTTTAAAATTGTGTTTTAAATTGTTTTTAAAATATGTGTTTTAAATTGTATATTTGTTTTAATGTTTTTGATTGCTGTAAACAGCCCAGAGAGCTTCGGCTATGGGGCGGTATACAAGTGCAATAAATAAATAAATAAATAAATAATCAGGGTCGGGGAGTGTTGGCGACCCATAGGGCAGGGGGAGTGTTGGTGACTGGGGGAGCAGTGGTGACCTGTGAAGGAAAAGGGGGGCTTTGGCAATGGAAGGCATGGTTGGCAAGCAAACCAAGCAGGGGTGGAGCCCCTAGTTGTTTTCATATGTATTTATTTACTTAATAACTTAGGCAGCAATCCTATAACATGGAATTAAGTCCCATTTAATTGAATGGAGCTTATTTCTGAGTAGGCAAGTGTAGGGTTGTACTGGCAAAAGAAAGAACAAGATCATCAAGGATAATCAAAACATTTAGTTCCATTTCCTCCATGCTTTGGAATACAATGACAACTGTTGATCAAAATATGCTATGGTTACAGTACAATCCTATGTATATTTTCTCAGAAGTAAGTTTCACCCCCTCTAGGAGGCACACCTTAATGTGGTGAGGGGGTTTGAGAGTGTTGAAGAAGCTGAGAGCAATGTCATCAGGAGTCTAGACCAAGAGGCTAGACTCCTAGCAGGGGCACTTAAGAATGAATGGTCAAAGCTGAGACACCAGACTAAAATGCGTCCAAACTCAGAGGAAGGCAATGGTAAACCACCTCTGAATACTTCTTACCACGAAAACCCTATGAACAGAGTATCCAAAATGCAACACGAGATAGTGCTGGAAGATGAGAGCCCCAGGTCAGAGGGCACTCAATTAGTTACTGGGAAAGAACAAAGGACAAGTACGAGTAATGACACAACTGGATCAAAGCAGAAAGGAAGCCCAGAGGCTGATGCACACATAAGCGAAAGGAGAGTCCAGAGTTGTATGACACACACAATAGGAACATGGAATGTGAGAAGCATGAACCAGGGAAAGTTAGAAATTGTCAAGCAAGAAATACAACGAATCAACATTACAATACTTGGCGGGAGTGAATTAAAATGGACGGGAATGGGGCATTTTCAATCAGACAACTACAAAATATTTTATGCAGGAAATGAGAAAGTAAGAAGAAAATCAGGGTTGCTTTAATAGTGAGAAGTGATGAAGCAAAAACAATTAAGAGCTATAACTCAAGGTCTGACCGAGTGATATCGATGAGTTTTAACAGGAAACCTATTAACATAACCATCATCCAAGTCTACGCTCCAACATTAAATGCAGAAGAGGAACTGGAGAGATTTTACGCAGAAGTACAGGAAGAAATTGATTGCAAACCAAAACAAGATGTGCTGATATTCATGGAGGTCTGGAATGCAAATGTAGGCAACAGAGAAGAATGAGGAATTGTGGGGAAATGGGGCTTAGGAGATAGAAATTAAGCAGAAGAAAGACTTATTGGATTCTGTGAAGCCAATAATTTGTTTCTTGCAAACACATTTTTTGAGCAACCAAAAAGGACGACTGTACACGTGGACAACACCAAATGGTCAATATAGGAATCAAATTGATTATATAATTGGTAGCAGAAGATGGAGAAGTTCCATACTTTCTGTAAAAACAAGACCAGGAGCAGACTGTGGTACAGATCATGAAATGGTAATATCAAAAAACAAAGTAAAGCTAAAGAAGAACAACAAAGCAATCATAATGCCAAAATACAATTTAAATAACATCCCAGAAGAATATAAAGATCAAATAAGGAACAGATTTGAGGCTTTAAATTTAGGGCTCATCCAGACGACTGCAAAATGTGTGACACGCCTCCTATGTGTGTTCATTATTCTTCGGTCGTCCAAATGACGTCTTGCGCTGTTACGCATTTTCGCGGGTTAAATCCGCCCCTTGCAATATCAGCAAAAATGAGATTTGCTGTTTAAAATCGGGAATCATCCGCTGTGCCTTCAGGAGATAGGATGCAATACCGCGGACTTTACAGCTGATGGGCGGTTCTTGGGCATTTCCCCTTGCCCCTTCTCCTCATTCCAGCCAATCACGTATCTGCACTTTTGTGCATGTGCGAGAATAAGCCCGGGAAAATTGAACCAATCATCGCAATGGTAGGGTGTTGGGGGGGTTCTGCAACTGCTGTGCAGATGCATTTTATTTTTTGCCAGCCTGCAAACTGGGCGGCCGGTCTGGGTGAGATCTGCAATACACAGCAAGTGAGAAACGGGCTGCTGTCGGTTTCACACCTGCCTCCGGAAAGCTTTGTCAATTTCATTCTACCTGCTGGGGTTTTTGTTTCAAATCATTTTGCCGGCAAAAGTCTATTACACGGCCACCACCGCCTCCGCCGCCACCTCAGCTCCCCTCCCCTCCTCAAATCTTATCAATTGTCCTGAAGGGAGCGGTGGGCAGCCCACCCCTCGCACGCACTCCTAGGCGGGCTTGCCTTCACTCGGGGAAAGCTGGCAGACACAGCTGGTCTCAAGCTGCAAACAGTGGAGGGAATTCGTTTTACCTCGGCGTGATATACGTTTGGTGCCATGGCTTAACCTGCTTCAGCGGCTTTAGCCTCCCCGCCCCCGCCCCCCCACCCTGCCACTCCTGCAAAGACCTGTTTGCTCTCTCTCTCTGTGTGTGTGTGTGTTTAAAAACAATAAACTCCGGCGTGTGTTTAAGGAAAAGGGAGAGGAGCGGTCACTTTTGCGTAAAGGTAGAAAAGCACACAATCGCTTTTGCAAAATATCACAAAACAAGCCAACCAAAATGCAGTAATTATTTGCATATAGGCACCTTGAGACACCTTGGAGAAATAAGTGCAATTGCCAGTGTGTGTATCTCCTTAGAGACTGGAGAACCATAGAGAATGAAATTGACAAAGCTTTCCAGAGGCCGGCGTGAAACCGAGCAGCAGCCCCTTTCTTGTTTGTATTTGCGATATTATGCTTAAACGAATGTATGCTTTTCTGCCTTTATGGATATTTAAGGAGATACACATGCTGGCAATTGCACTTAATTCTCCAAAAAAGGAAGAAACGTGTCACACACACCCTCCTCCCTTTCCTTCCCTCAGCAAAATGATTTGAAACAAAAACCCCAGCCGGTAGAATGAAATTGACAAAGCTTTCTGGAGGCAGACTGAAACCGACCCCCCCTCCTTCCCCCTTTCCTTCCGCGGCAAGAACTCCTTTACAGCCATATTGTGCTTCGTTGCAAAGGGGGAGAGGAGCATACGTCATTTTTTTGCTGACCAATTGGTTGATAGGGGGAGGTTTTAGAGGCGGAGCTTGGAAAAAGCGAAAAGAATGTAGGGGTCTTACTGCTGCGTGTGTGGGTGCAAAAAAGTGTCTTTTTTTTAATTGGGAAAGAGCGAACTAAAAGGCAAAGTGAGGACTATCAGATGACAAACCAAATATGGAAACCGTGGATTATCCCACTCCATTTGCATAAGCCCTTAGTTGACAGAGAACCAGAATAACCATGGAGTGAAGTCAAAGACGTTATCAGGGAAGAATGCAAAAAGACAATACCTCTAGTTAAAAGGAGAGAAAGACCTCAATGGATAACAGACGAAACTCTTAAAATGGTTAAGGAAAGAAGGAAAGCAAAAGCAAAAGAAGATAGAAACAGTCAGAACCCTAAACGCAATAACACAGTGAGTAGTATGTAGGGACAAAGAGAACTGTTACTATAGTTATTGTATAGAAATAGAAGAAGACAACTAAACGGGTAGAACTATTCCAAAAGACTGGATAAATCAAAGGGAAATTTAAACCAAGGGTAGGGATGTTGAATAATTAACAGGGAAACACACTGACTGACCGAGATGAAATAAAGATAGAAGCAATGCATTGAAGAACTCTATAAAAGAGATGCAAGGATGACAGATTCTTTTACGGAGGAGCCATATGATGAAGAACCAGAAATTTTAGAATGTGAGGTGAACACTGCTTTTAAAATACTTAGAAAAACAAATCACCAGGAACAGATGGCATACCAATAGAGTTGCCACAAGCTACTGAGACTGAATCTGTCCAAATTTTGACAAAAATCTGACCACAAATATGGAAAACTAAACAATGGCCCACAAACTGGAAGCATTCAATATACATCCCAATTCAAAAAAAAGGGGATCCCAGGGAATGCAGTAATTATCGAACTATTGCCTTAATATCCCATGCGAGGAAAAAAATACTACAACAAAGGCTCTTACCATATATGGAACAAGAAATGCCAGACATCCAAGCTGGATTTAATGGAATGGACCAAGGAATTTCAGAAGAAAATCACCCTGTGCTTTATAGATTACAGCAAAGCCTTTGATTGTGTGGATCATGAAAAACTATGGAATGCTTTAAAAGAAATGGGGGTGCCACAACATCTGATTGTTCTGATGTGCAACCTATACTCTGGACAAGAGGCTACTGTAAGGACAGAATATGGAGAAACTGGTTCGTCATCAGAAAGGGTGTGAGATGGGTGTGTTTTATCACCCTACTTGTTTAATCTATACGCAGAACATATCATACGGAAAGTGGGATTGGACCACGATGAAGGAGGTGTGAAAATTGGAGGGAGAAATATCAATAATTTAAGATATGCAGACGATACCATACTACTAGCAGAAACCAGTAATGATTTAAAATGAATGCTGATGAAAGTTAAAGAGGAAAGCACAAAAGCAGGACTATAGCTAAACATCAAGAAGACTAATGACAACTTCAAAGTTGATAATGAGGACATTGAACTTGTCAAGGATTATCAATACCTTGGCACAGTCATTAACCAAAATGGAGACAATCGTCAAGGAATCAGAAGAAGGCTAGGACTGGGGAGGGCAGCTGTGAGAGAACTAGAAAAGGTCCTCAAATGCAAAGATGTATCACTGAACACTAAAGTCAGGATCATTCAAACCATGGTATTCCCGATCTCTATGTATGGATGTGAAAGTTGGACAGTGGGAAAAGCGGGTAAGAGAAAAATCAGCTCATTTGAAATGTGGTGTTGGAGGAGAGCTTTGCACATACCATGGACCACAAAAAAAGACAAATAATTGGGTGTTAAAACAAATTAAACCAGAACTATCATTAGAAGCTAAAATGATGAAACTGAGGTTATCATACTTTGGACACATAATGAGAAGACATGATTCACTAGGAAAGACCATAATGCTGGGAAAAACAGAAGGGAGTAGAAAAAGAGGAAGACCAAACCAGAGATGGATTGACTCCTTAAAGGAAGCCACAGACCTGAACTTACATGATCTGAACAGGGTGGTTTATGACAGATGCTATTAGAGGTCGCTGATTCATAGGGTCACCATAACTCATAAGCGACTTGAAGGCACATAACAACAACAAAGTTTCACTGAATTCAATTGAGCTTACTCCCAAGTAAGTGTGCATAGGATTATAGGTTGATATTTAGAAAGAGATCAAAATCTACATTTGCAGCCACTTCTGAGTGAACATTACAACAAAATTATATGCCCTAATTTTTTAGTAGAGAATTAAGGGGCAGAGGGAAGTTATAAAAGTGAATCCCTATTTTCATATACAAAGATCAAATTACATTTTAATGTGGGCAGTGCAACTAAGGATAATACGAATGTCAGACTGCAGTGTGTACAAATGATAGGTTTTAATTTCCAGCAAAATGAGTGCTGCTAAATCTTGTATCCTATGGGGAAAATGATACAATATACATTTGTCGTATGTGCATTACATCAATTACAAGTGCATTTGAATTTAATTCTCTGTGTGAGAAGGAAACTGCCCTCAATGCAGAAAGCCATTCTATGACCTGTGTCCTATTATTTCTTAGCTAAGCACAAAATCAGCCCCGGTTCACAAAGGTGTTAAAAAGAAACTTTAAGACGCTTGATATTTTTGTGTCCAGTAAAAAATAACACAAGTAAGAAACCTCTCGCATGGAAGATGAGAACCATGTTTCTCAATTTATGAGAATACTTAGATTTAGGGCAACCTTCCCCAGCCTTATTCCCTACAGATGTTTTGTACTACAACTCCCATCATTCCTTACCATTAGCCATGCTGGTTGGGGTAGCTAAATGTTTTAGAACAAGATATTGGGGGGGAGGGGTCCAGACTGGGGAAGGCTGATTTACTGAACACCTAGAGGAAGAGTGGGAAACAAGTTTCAGCCAGCTCCTCCACACCTCACAGATCACTTTGACTCGCCCTCCTGTCAATCACCTGGCATCAACATGATACACAGACAGACAGTCAGAATATAATATTATGGAAATGATTGCAAATAAGTCACTCTACTATGGACCAAGCAACCCAGTGTCTTTTTGGTAGGGGTCTCCTATGCATGCTGACAACATCATATTCAATCCAGTACTTTCAGGAAAGTGTTCTACCTTTAAACAATCAAAGATCGTTTGAGAATCAAGAGGGCAAATATAATATTTTGCTTTCAAAAACCACCTAGGAAAATCCACAAAATGTCAGCAACTTGTTTTATGCAGTTTTGTACTTTACACAGCTGTTGTCACAATTTCTGATCCTCAACCCTTTTGTCCTGTGGGCTTTGAAAAATACCTGCTGTTCCAAAAGACTGTTAGAGCTTGTTTGATATCCACCAAATGTTAGCACACTATAAGTTAATTATTAACACTTTGCTAGGAATAAGCACCACTAACCTTTCCCCCCGAGTAGCGTTTTGATTAGAAAAGTTTCAGAACTGTTTTTATTTTGCTTTTGCTTTTTTGCTTTCCCCTTCCAGAGGTTTGTTTTTTATCCCTCTGAAGTAGCACAGACGCTCTCATCAGTAAAAACTACAACTAAATTAAAAAGGCATCAGATGACATAGCACTCATTTTTTTTAAAAAAAAATGACATTCACTCAGCATTAACTTTCAGACACTTTGGCCTGGGTGCTTTATTTTTCCCAAAAGTAATTTTCTTTAATTGAAAAGAAAATTTGAGCATATAACTAGGAATCAAGATAAGTCAAAATGTTTTGGTGCAGGTGTTAAAAGTAGATTAGTGCAAGAGTTATCTGAGCAATTGCTTTACTCTAGAAAGCAAAAGATAGGTCCCTAGGAAACTTTTGGGCATCCCTACAAGTTCAAGAAGCTAAGAAATAGAGCCGCCATGTGTGTGTGTGTGTGTGTGTGTGTGTTTATTTAGGGATTAATATATTCTGCCCTTCACCAAGTTGCCAGGATGGCTCAATGCATGTTACTGAGAATAAATAGGGATCCTAGGGATTCTACAGAAATAAATCGGGATCCTTGGTTTTTTCTTTCTAGGTCACTCTAGGGCCAAAATAGCCAATGTGATGGCTTTGTAGATATTATTATTGCTGCTGCTGCTGCTGCTATTTAGATTTCTTACCCACCCTTCAGCATATAAAAACACAATTTATAATACTGTGCATAGAATGGGGGAGGGGGTCCTAAAAACAAGTATCTCTGGTTTCATAGGCCAAGGTAAAGAGATGCATCTTCAGCATATGATGAAAGCTATATACTGAAGATGCCGGTCACACCTCTCAATTCCACCTCTGCATTCTGAAAACCTTCTTTCAGGCCACTGAAACATCTGAGGGAATTACCGATAGGCCCCCCTCTGCCTAACTCAACACCCAAGGGGGTCTGTAGGGACTACAGCTCCATTACCCTGACCGTTGGCCAGGCTGGCTGGGTCTGATTGGAACTGGAGTCCAGCAATATCTGGAGGGCGTCACATAGTCTACCCCTGCTTTCTCCCCAAGGATTTTCAAGGCATCTCACATAAAATATTCAGAGTCAAAATGATTGGATACAATACAAACTATTAAAAACAATGAGCCATATTTGTTCCATAAACAATGTAAATTAAAAAACATACGTTAAAATATAAATAAAAAGCAATTATGCCTAAAACTCCCATAAAATTCAGTACAAGCAGCATTAATAGTACTCTAGCCAGCTCCTCCAAAAGCCTGTAGAATTCAAAGCATCCATGACCATCTTCTGAAAAGGCTACAAGAGAATGGACTTGATGAAGCTCTCTGGGCAAGGTCTTATGTAGCAAGAGCACCACATCTGCAAAAGCTCTGCTCCTTATAGTCACCCTCCAGATTTTAGGAGGCCAGGCACTTGGAACCAATTATTATCTTAG
This sequence comes from Rhineura floridana, assembly GCF_030035675.1. Taxonomy (NCBI): domain Eukaryota; kingdom Metazoa; phylum Chordata; class Lepidosauria; order Squamata; family Rhineuridae; genus Rhineura; species Rhineura floridana. Next base: position 40,487,840 of record NC_084486.1, on the reverse strand, counting down.
GATACAGGAAGATTTGTATGGAAGCAGGACCCAGAACGTTCAAAACAACGTTTCCACACAGGAGTTTATTGTCATATTGGTGCTGCTCATGCATACAAGTTTTGCATAGTGGCCACACAGTGTCATCCTCATCAAAATGCTATCCCCCATTATTTCCCCATTTAATTTGGATTTCCCATTTCTGTGAAAAAACAGTTAAGTGAACACACACTCTCACACAGCAGAAACAGTAAATCCAGATTAAATGCGGGGAAATGAGATGGTATTTTGACAAGGACTATGTCATGAGAACTCTGTGCGAAACTTGCATGCACAAACAGCACCAAGTCCACAATAAAATGCTGTGTGGAAGCACCAGAGCTAAGACCAGCACTCTTAACTAGGAACACATAAAGCTGCCATAACAGGCCATTTGTTCACGTAGCCCAGTGTTGTCTACTCTACTCCTCTTGGCAACTCTCCAGGATCTCAGGGTGATGTCTTTCACATCACGGGCAACTTGAACTTGTACATGCAAACTACTCACTGCTGAGCAATCCCCACAGCCACGTGCCCACTCTTCTCCACCAAACTATATATTGTTACTTCTTCTAGTCCAGTGCCTGTTCCTCTCAGCAAGATGGACCAGTAGAAATCAATGCAGATATGGTGGAATAGAGTTTGCAGTTCCCAGCGTGAAAGCCAAGTAGACAAGCCTTAAGCCAGTGGTTCCCAAACTTTTTTTCCCAGATACCACTTGAAAATTGCTAATAGTATTGGTAGGCCATGTAATGGTTCCTCTGCAATTGTAATGCGCTTTGCCATATGCTGTATGTTCTTTATTTGTACCTGCCTGAAGCAATACTCTGATAGAAAATGGTCCTTCTGTATGGGCAAGTATTGTGATTAGGCAGCAATCCAAACCCAAGATCTGATGGGATTAGCAGAGTGTGGAATAGGCAGATCTCCAGCTGAGCCAGGTGAGCCTGGACTCAGATGGGGCTAATGCCCGTTAAAGTCCCTCATCCTGGCTCAGCCAGAGATCCACATTCAGCTCTGTCATGCAAGTCAGTGGAATATACACTGGCAAAAAGGGTCAAACTATTTCAAAGACTTGTTTTTCCTCTGCCAGGCTCCAGACAGCTCAACCAGCAGTAGCAGCAGGGTTTGGACAAGGAGTCAATTACACCAGCAAAATTTACCTTGGCATAATTTACCCTGGCTTCCTATAGTTCGGATTGCTTTGATAATTATTATCCCTACATATTTTCAAACAGGGTCTTTAAAATGTCTCTCTTTTTTTAACTTGGCTTATGGAAACTAATAATGGCTTGACATACGATTGCGTGTTAGACTTCCGGGAAGGGTGACTTCGCTTGTGCCTGCTTTTGAGAGGGGCTCCCGCCTCAGAAGAAGCTTATTCAGATATAAATCAGTCAGAACATTTTTTTTTTTGACTGATGAAATTTCTCCCGGGCAGGGAGAAACGTAGAGATCAACCTCAAAAGCCTGTTTTTGTTGGGAGGACTGGATTTCATTAATTTATGAGAAAAGGTCCAGCCAGCAATGCCGGACGGACTTCCGAACAAGCTCTATCTGATTAATGCGATACGTTTATCTTTTCTTCAAAGAGAAAACGGACTAACAGGCAAGCACCCTTCTTTCTATTCTTTTTTTTACTTGGTTTAAATTGTTGCAGCAAAAAGAGATTTGTCAAATGAATCAGCTTTAAAGAACTTCTGGGTGAGCTATAACTCTTCTCTGTTACTCACGAAATTAACAGCTTATCTCTGTTTCTATTGCAAAAAGCTGTCCTGGAAGTGCATTCTAAAGATATAAACAGAAGAGGGATTTCTATTCCGAGGAGAAAAAAATAAAAAATATGAACTTTGGAACATTATATTGTCTGGGACTATTCTCTTTTTGGTCTATTTTATTTTGACGAATCTGCTTCTTCACGACACCACTAACTGTTTTGATGCTGGGAACTAAATTTGTTTTGTATTCTTGAACATAGAGAGATAAGGCAGGCTGCTCTGTTTATACTGTGATGTCATCAAGCCTGGAATATTAACCCAATTGTTGCTGAAATAAGAAGTGGTTCTTCTTTATTTTTGTTTTGTTTTGTTTTCGTGGTTTTAAAAATGGCAATCAAGAAAGTGGCTGAGAATCTGGAAGTAATTATGTTTCAGAAAATAATGGATGAGATTGAGATAACGAAACAAACCCTGCGACAGGGCAGTAAGGAGCTGAAAATTGAACTGAGCAAAATGACGCAGGAGTTTAAAGAAATAGGGGATCCTGTGAGAGAGGAGAATGAGATCAGAGATGAGAAAAGAAAAAATAAAGGGAAGATACAAGCCCTGGAGATTGGAACAAATGTGGAATTGGAAAAAGATCTGGAGTTTATGGATATTAGAAATAAAATCTACTGTTTGGAATTTAATGTTATCTCTGAAGAAATTAATGAAGATATTAGAGATAAAGTTATCAATGGCTTGGATAATCTTCTGGACTGGAATGACGTGATGGAGCTTGATATAGAGAAAATCTATGGAATTAACTGCAGCCATGTGACAATGGAAAAACTCTCAAGAGATGAGCCAGTGCATTTTGTAAAAAAGAAGAACAGAGATATGACTTTACAACAATATTTCAGCAACTTATTCAGAATCGATGGCAAGAAAATATTTGGGATAGAGGAAATTCCCATCAGACTCTTATTATATGACTATGGCTATGACAGCAAGATTATTATGGAATACTGATAATGGAAGATTGGACACTGAAATTACTGGACTTAACAGGACTATTGAAGATGGAAGATGGAATTAATATGGATAATGGAATAATGGCTATTGAAATTATTGGACCTAACAGATTTTGATGAGATGGATTAATCAATATGTTTATTTGGACTATGGTTATGACAATAAGATTATTATTATTATTAACGAGATGGATTAATCGACATGTTTATTTGGAGAAAAATTGATAGATATATTTTTTAAAGAATTGAAACCTCTCTTTGACTTTTTGTGGAAAGAATAAAGTAATGTTTATGAGATTTGATGATTAATTAAGATAACTACTGGAGGAAAGTGATTTTATAATATAATTTAAGAGACAGGATTGTTATATATTGTAGACCTATAACTGATTTGATCTGCGACAAATGGGAAGTCAACATTTTATTTTTTTGTTTAATCATTTTTGTTTTGTTTTGTTTTTTGTCTTTGAATGTTTTATGATTTTGTTTTGTTTGTTTTATGAAAATTTGAATAAAAATTATTGTAAAAAAAAAAGACATACGATTGCGTGTTCTAGTCTTGGTGGCTGCATTTCACTGGATTACTAGTTTTAATAATATGGGGTTGTTTTATTGAGTTGCTTTAAACACTGTTTATTGTATTTTATGTAAACTACCTTGGAAAGAATATTTGTCTGAAAAGATTATATAGAAATTTATTAAATAAATACAAAAATAAATTATTATCATTGATTGCCTCTAGGCAACTTATAATAAAATCTTTACATTAAATATATACAAACAAACTGTAAAGTAAATGCAGCAAAACCAGCCATAACAAACCAAAAGTATATTATTATTATTATTATTATTATTAGTGTCTCTTCTGCTACCTGTGATGGATGTGGCTCTTTTAAACTTCCCAAAATTCAGTTGTCACATTTGCTGCCTGGCTGGGACTGCAAAGAGTGTATGTCAAGCCTCTGACAAGTCAGAGTACACGGCTGAAGGACTGTGTTCTGCTTGCTGGGTCAAATGGTGTAAAGGCCTGACTCAGACTCTACACTGATAATTTTAGGCTAGGTTTTTGATAACCATCTGCTCGTTTATTGTACAATGATAAATACTAATTGGCAACTTATTTATAGCACCATTCTGTCTCTTCAACTATAATTGCCCTTTTCTCTTTGAGAAAAGAACTGACTTTTGCCTCAGTTGTATATTTACCAATAATTTTCCTCCTTATCTTGACATTTCCCATGCTATTTAACATTTAGTTGTTCAAGTGTTTGTGTCTCTCTGTGTGTATGTTTTGTTGTTGTTCCTCTTCGCTGCATTTTTGTATCTTCAGTTAGAAGTTTGGGAAGGTATCTGCGTAGAAATCTAATGTCTGCCTCACAAGCTGAATGTCAGTATGCATGTTTGTACAGCAATCTTGTAATTAAACATTTTATTATGGTGGGGAAAAGCACATCTCTGGAGTGGCTGTTCCTAGTTCTAGCTTGATTTCAGAAAGCTAAGGGATGACTCAAGTAATCCTTGGTGAGCTAGCTATCATTTATTTTTTAGCTATTCAGACTGATCCAGGTTTAGATTCTTGTATAATCATGGCAAAGTGGTCATCTGAATGTTATTTTAAATGTATTAGTCGATTCATAAAAAGTCTCCAAGCAACTTACAAACTTTTAAAAGAATAAACCATGGCATAAAATCAGAAAAAAGAGCAATGTATTGCAATAAAAGCCATACAACAACCTACAGAACAAAACCCATTAATACAGCAGCAAAAACACACCATTGATTGATCACAAAATCATTATAATTCATCAAATGCTTGGGAGAAGACATAAGTTTTTATCTGGCACCAAAAGGATGTTAATGATGGTGCTAGGCAAACCTTGCTTAGCAACACATTCCACAGCCCCCCTCTCTTGTGGAACCCTCCAAACCTCCCTCAAAGGGGGCACCCGGAGAAGGGTCTCTAGCCTGGAGGTTACCAGTACATGGACAACAGTGGTAAGGTATCCTGGTCCAGAAATAGCCACAGCTGTCTTACCAGGTGAAGCTGCTAAAAGGCACTCCTAGCCACTGAGGTCACCTGGGCCTCTAGAGACAAAAATGGATCTAGGAACACCCTCAGACTATGGACCTGCTCTTTCAGAGGGAGTACGACTCCATCCAAAGCAGGCAACTGACCAATTATCTGAACTTGGGAACCACCAACCCACAGCGCTTCCGTCTTGCTAAGATTCAGACTTAGTTTATTGGCCCTCATCCAGCCCACCACTGAGTCCAGGCAGTGGTCCAGGGCTTGCACGACCTCTCCCGATTCAGATGTTACAGAGAAATAGAGCTGGGTATCATCAGCGTACTGCTGACACCTTGCCCCAAATCTCCTGCTGACCGCTCCCAAGGGCTTCATACAGTTGTTAAACAGCATGGGGAACAAGATGGTACCCTGCTATACCCCACAGCACAACTGCCAGGGGGCCGAAAGACAATCATCCAATGCTATTCTCTGAAGACAACCCTGGAGACAGGATTGGAACCACTGTAAAACAGTGCCTCCAATACCCATCTCACCAAGTCGGCCCAGAAGGATACCATGGTCAATGGTATCAAAAACCGCTGAGAAATCAAGAGTAACAGGATCGCACTCCCCCTGTCCTTCTTCCGATAAAGGTCATCCATCAGGGCGACCAAAATCTTTTAGGTGATTTCCTGGCTTCAGTGCTTATTTAATGAATTCACAATAAGATATCTATTGAATAAAAGATAACACTAGGCATGAAAAACACCTCCTAGATGGGAAATTATGGTCTTTATGTAAGCCTTTTGACTGTGATAAAATAGCTGTAGAGTGGCCCTTGGGACACAGCTGTCTGGAGGAAGCAATGCTTTACCCATCATGTCCATAAATACTGTTTCTCCTCCCTAGTAGAGATTGGTGTAGGTGTCACACATTACTTCTTACATGCAGCTGAACACCCCCAGGGCTGCTCAGTTTGCTCCATGCAATGTAATTTAGTAACATCTGAACTGGTCCTAAAAGAACCAAGGAATCATGGACATTCTTGTTGTTCTGTTTTTATGTAACGTATGAACAGGCCCAGGGTAACAACTGCCAGTTGATCAAAATAATGAATACAATTCTTAGCTCTACTGAATGACACACTTACATTTCTTTTTACTCTTGTGCGTAACTGGACTACAACTCCTATCATCCCTGACCATTGGCTATGTTGGCAGGAGCTGATGAGGGTTGGAGTTCAACAACATCTTGCCAGTCACAGGTTCCCCACCAATGTTCTTAAATATAGTGTGAATTTTGAAGAGGTTTTTAATGTGTGGGGAGGTGTTCAAAATATAATGTAATTCTGCCCTCTGTTCCTTGGTCATTCATTTTTGTGTAAATTTGATTAGCCACATTATAGTTCTGGAACCAGAGAGTATCTTGCAAAAGCAACTAACAGTTACTGGTTCCTCATTTCCAAGCACCTTGCCAGTGGTACTTTAGAGTACACTCTTTTGTTTCTACAAATCAACAGTCTTTTAAGGAATAAATAGCCCTTTAGTGCTCATTTCTCTTTGGATATCTTCAGATGGTGATTGGAAAACCATCACACTCCATCAATGTGCCACTAGAATAGTCACCTACTGATGCCAGCTGTAATTTTGTACTGTAGTGCAATTAGCAGGCCAGGAGAAAGCATGACCTACATGTGTATTTGATCTCATTCTGTATTATAAGGGAACATGGCAACCAGGGTGACCCTGAACTTTGAGTGGTGATGCTCAAGTGATAACCAGTGGCTATCATCCAAAGCAATTTCATTGTTCTTTACTCCCTGTCAAAGTCCTACCCTTTTTTCCTTAAAGTATTATAGCCATTAGTCCTCTGACATCAAACAGATGTCCTTGATTCAGTATGCTTGTATGCTATCTGTAAAAGAATCAGTTACCAAGGCCTTCCTCTTAAAGGTCACTTTTATCTTAAAATTTGGGGAGAAGTCTAATAGAATCTTGCATTTAGTTTGCGTTTAACTCTTAGGGGAATAGAACAAGTCATTTCCTTCACTGAAATCCAAAACCTGATTTATGCTCCCATTAAATGGTGTGGGGTTTTGTTTTGTTTTGTAAAATATTCTTTATTCATTCCTGCACTTTGCTTGTTCCTTCTATTTAAAATTTAAAGCAGCAACTAAACCTAACCCTTCATAATAGGGGTAGCGAGACCAAAGGGCTGGGAAGCTATATCAGAGGTCCCCAATGTGACTAGCAGTGCTCATTATTCACTCTACACAAATCAGTGGGGAGTGTCTGTAGCTCAGTGGTGGAGCACATGCTTTGCATGTAAAAGGTCTCAGGTTCAAACCTTGATATCTTCAGGTAAAAGAAAGATATTGCACATAGCAGGGCTGAGAAAGACCTTGACATATGGTCATGGAAGAGTGAGACTGTCAGTGCCCAGTGTCATTCATCCTTTTCCCATGCCTTAGCATATAGACCTAAAGGGGGGATGGTGGTAGTATGCTGAGAAATTTAAGGTGTTACAGTGCCAGGAGATGGCTGTAGGCCAGCAGCAGTTCTTATCTGTGATCATCTGTTCTTAAACTCATAGACTAGATGTCATGGATCAAGAAAGCTGTTGACCCACAGCAGACTCCCATCTTCATTTCTTCTTTAAATTCTTTAAAATTAAATTCTTAAATTCTTGCCACCATTTCATTCTCCCACCCACCCCTTCCAGCCTATATCCTAAGGCGGGAGAAATCCTAAGATGGCCATGTGTACAGCCTCGCTCCTCCATCACTGTGGAGCATGTTCTTGGCATGTCTCTCTTCTGTGCACATTGATCTTCATGGTAACATCAGGTTTTCTAAATAAAGAATATTTAAGAAGTAATGCAGTGTAGGTGCAGGAAACATGGGTCACTTGTGATAACTAAAAGACAATTTTTCATAGCAAAAAATAAGATTTACAAAATTTGTGGATCTTGGGAAAGGGAGGGGTCAGGGAGTCTGATCCACCAATGCAAGTCAAGGCACTGGCAAGGAGATTCTACCTCTTTTTAAAATGCTTCTATGTCTCATTTGATGGAAGAGAATCTTTCCACAATTAGATGAGCTGGAACATACCCTTTGGGCAGAGTTCTAACATGAAGTTGGCATGTCCTGCATATTCCCAGTTTGGGCACATGAGAGATGAGCAGTTGACAATCTTCTAGGATAAAAGAAGGGGAGACGTAAAGGTGAGAACTGAAAAGGGATGTCCTGGTAAATGGAACAATTAATGGAGGGGTACATGGCAGATGCTTGGGATGTGCAGAGTAGGCAACTATGAAATGGTGCCACTGAGCCATTCTGACAGAAAAAATGGAGTCTTAAAGAGAGAAGCTCGCAGATGTGGGCATCTTTTGCCAACACAGGCGACTTGCAATAACTACTGCTAAACTCTCTACTTTGTATTTGAGGTCAAACAGATGATTTCATGTCAACCTCACATCAAATTGAGAGCCAGTGTGGTGTAGTGGTTAAGGTGTCAGACTACGACCTGGCAGACGAGGGTTCAAATCCCCACACAGCCATGAAGCTCACTGGGTGACCTTGGGCCAGTCACTGCCTCTCAGCCTCAGAGGAAGGCAATGGTAAACCACCTCTGAATACCACTTACTATGAAAACCCTATTCATAGGGTCTCCCATAAGTCAGAATCGACTTGAAGGCAGTCCATTTCATTTTCATATCAAATTGATTTCCCCTCAGCAACTACAAGATAGGGTAAATTTGACCCTAAAAATCAAATGAGTGTTGCAATATCTTGATAACTCCCAATACTAATTTTATTCACTTCATCCCCAGACACATTTCAGAGGGTTTTGCGTGCATCTGACTCTTGTACACATCACATGCCTTCCAAGTGTTTCTCTGCCACTCATGTTGCTGGCTGCTTTATGTTCCTCATCTTCTTTTCTATCACTTAGAGATATCATCTGTCTGGTCTTCATCATTTGGGACGCCACAGAAGCCTTGGTTGTTTGTTCCTTTGTACAGCTGGATTACAGAATCCCTCTTTTGGCACATTCTAGCTGTTTGTCTTGGTTTTAGCTTCCTTGCTCCTCTGTATTCTGCTTTTGTTGTTTTGCTACAGCATAGCATCATGTAAATCATTGCGTGGTTTATTATTTATGCTATTTATTATTTATTTTATTTATTTATTTTTAAAAACTTCTAAACTGCCCTTCATCCAAACACATCCCAAGGTATGTACAATACTAACAAAAAGAAAACAAAGTATATGTTTGTCACTATGAATGGGCGAATGAATCCATTTGCAGTCCATGTCACTTTTGCATGTGTTTTCACCCATAGATCTATTTTGTTTCATTTCTGCATTAGTCTGTGATTTTTAAAAAATGCTGGAAAATCATACATACACACTAGGGTTGCCAGGCTCAGGGCCTGAGAGTGATCCTATATCCTTAGGAGAAGAGAAAGTCAGCCAAGTGCAGGTGTTCTTGCAACACTGTAATAGGAAAAGCCACAAGGTGAAATTCTCCCTTCCCCCTGCACAACTTTTAAAGATACAGAAGACCTCTTGGAGGCTGGGCCTGGCAACCATATATTATATATATATTCAAAATATGCATTTTACACATATTTTCTGCCAAATGTATTTTGATATACTTTTTTGTGCCCAAAACTGCATTAGAACATTCAGGTAGTGAGAGAGACAGAGGATAACAAAGGGTACAATCCTAACCATGTCTACTCAGATGTAAGTCCTATTGAATTCATTGGGAGCTACTCCCAGGTAATTGGAGTTATAACTGCAGTGTAGGTTACAGTCTGCATATTAGTCCAGGAAGTGCAGATCAGGTTCATTTGTTGTACTGGAATTTGCAAAGACTGAATCCCTCAAGCACCCTAGTTTGCACCTATGCTGTCAAATAGCAAAACTTCAGTCTAGCTGTACATTTAGCAGCAAAGAACTCCTCTCTTGGGCTGTCCAAACTCCTAATGCAGTAAACTACCCCTGTTGACTTTGGTGCATACACTCTTAAGATGCAACTACTTTACTGCTGAAGCATGTAACTCTCAACTGTCTGTGTTGGCACACACTGTCTGTGAAAACAAGAAGTTACTGCTGAAGTTACAACTAGACTAAACTACTGCTATTTGAGTAGATAGGTTCAAGTGTACCTAGAAGGTGGGAATTTCAAAATTCCTACTAGTACTAGGCTGTTTTTGGATTGTTCAGTATTGATTCCACTCTGCCAAAGGTCATCCATGGCTCACCCATGGGTGAGATTGGCAACTATGCACTTTGCACATTACAGCAGAAGTTTCTCATGTTTCCCCACTTGTCACAACATCAAAGGCAAATCTAGTTGTCCTATCTTTCTTCCAAACTCATTCATTTATAAAATGAATATATTAGTGGGATCAGAATGTCCCTATAGTCTCTTCCTTAATCTTTATCAAGGTCTAATAACTTTGGTAGTAGCATTGAAATAAAAGGGAGTGGTATCCATCAACCATGAACTAACGAGACATTTAATGGATTAAAAACTAGATGTATATACTTGAATGGGTGTGGGAAAGTATTTTAGTTTCATAGGTGTTAAGCAGAGCAGAACCAGCAGCCAGCTCAGCAGATGGAAGAGCAGTGATTATTATAAAAGACTCGACAGAACATGTAATTCTTACTGAAATTAAACAATACATTGTCAGTTCTTTTCTTGAACAGAAAAGGGCAATTATTCTTGACAGGTAAATACTTTGCTATAAAGCTGCCAAGTAGTAATTTATCATTGCATATAAAAGCAAGGATAGGCTACGCAAATTCATACACTAAAGCCCACTGGCTTCTCATGATTCAGCTGTTATGTGGAACCTGCTTGGAACAGACATTGCATGGGAAATGCTTCATCTTGTGAGGACACTATGGCTCACCCATCTGAGTTCTTGACCGTTGCCCGTGGGATTGCAGGTCTACAGAACTGATGGGCTTATACCTCAGTTTTGACTCAGTGATATGGCTCATTGTTGGCATGTAAAACATGCCAGACTGAGCTATAAGTCAATTAGATAAGGTGGGGGAAAGGCTCATGCAGGCATACCATACTGAGAACTGTAGTTTGCTAAGAGTGCTGCTAAGGGTTGTTAAGAGACCCCTCACAGGGCTACAATTCCAAACTCCCTTAACAAACCACACTTCCCAGGATGCTTTCGGAAAGAATGACTGTTAAAGTGGCATAAGAGTGCTTTAAATGTATAGTGCAGATATGCCCTCTGAAGAGCTGCTAGACAATACTGGGTTAGATGGCCCTGTGGTCCAACTCAATATATTTATAGTTCATTTGGGCCAGTTTAGCCTTTTGTTTGCTTTGTGTTTCTATAAGCTGCAACAGGAATGTTTGGCAACAGCATAGCCACAAACCAAGTAAGCTGATATATATACAATTTGTAGAGAAGGCACAATATGAACACAATTTAAATTAGCCTTCTTGTGGCAACCAATTAAACTAATTGGGTAATAGACTCACTACTACAAATAAAATGTTTGTATTGTGCAGGGTGAATTCAAACACAAAGCTTTAAAATAAAACAGTTTGTATAATCAAGACCCAATTCAGATGCTTACCACAGCAAATGACAGTATTTCAATGGTGGAGTAGTAGGAATATGCTGATGCCATCCACCATGCACCTAAAGAAATGTGTGATACAGGCACACCAAATGGATGCATGCATGAGCCTCTATTTGAAGTGCCCATATTACATTGCATATGTGTGTGGTGGATCCAGAGCTTGGAAGATTACTTTTAAAAAGTATTAAATTACAGTTACAGATACATGGCCCCCAAAAAGTAGTACTTGCTGTTACAATTACAATTGCTCTGAAAGTAACTGATTGCTTTACTTTTACTCAAAAGTGATCACTACAATTACATTTTAGTTATTTTTAAAAATTGCCTACAAGGTGCTAGCCTTGGCTGCTGTACATATAAGTAGCCTAAAATAATAAATAATAATAATAAATTTTATTTCTAGGCCACCTATCTGGCCGCACAAGCGGCCACTCTAGGCGGCGTACAAGATCAAGTAAAATACAACATACAAACTACATAAAAACCCAAGAACTACAATATAAAACGAAACCGAACCCACCCATAGCTAAAACCAATAAAATTAGGCTACCCCAGGGATCTTGTAGGCCTGCCTGAATAGCTAGGTTTTCAAGGCTTGGCGAAAACTTGGCAGGGAGGGGGCATGGCGAAGATCATAAGGGAGAGAGTTCCAGAGGGTGGGGGCCACGATTGAAAATGCCCTCTCTCTGGTCCGCACCAGTCTAGCTGTTTTGACTGGTGGGACTGAGAGAAGGTCTTGAGTGGCTGATCTAGTCAGGCGGCATATTTGTTGATGCTGGAGGCGTTCCTTCAGATAAGCTGGGCCGAGACCGTATAGGGCTTTAAAGGTTAGTACCAACACCTTGAATTGGGCCCGGTAAACAACTGGTAACCAGTGTAGATCTTGTAACACTGGAGTGATGTGATCGCGGCGACGGCTGTTCGTAATCAAACGTGCCGCCGCATTCTGTACCAGCTGCAGTTTCCGGACCGTTTTCAAGGGTAACCCAACGTAGAGCGCATTACAGTAGTCTAAGCGAGAGGAGACCAGGGCAACATAAAGATCAGCACACACACAAAGAGGGTAGTAGAATTTTTTTTCATCTGTAAGATTAACAGAATGGCATAACAGAATCTCAGATCCCCCCAGCCCACCCCCAGCAAGGATGATACCCCAACACACATATAATTCACTTGAAATCAAATTTTACACTTGAAATGCTGCTTTTACAATACATTTCTGTTATGTCTCAAAAGAACAGGATGCTCAAAGAGCACATCAGACAAAATCTGCTCTGGGCCGGGACAAATCCTACACCCAGAAAAGAGGAGGGTGTCCTTTACGAGACACCAGTACGTCCCGCCTGGCCCACAACTTTTGCTGGGTGCAGGGCAGGGATAAGGGCATCTATGCACAACCAAAACTGACAAAAAGATGCAGAAAAAAATAAAAAAACTGAGGATGCCCACCCCACAATCTGCTCTGGGCCAGGACAAATCATACACCCAAGGAAAGGGGAGGATATCTTCTACAAGATGCCATTGCTTCCCACCTGGCCCAGAGTTGCTGCTGGATTCAGGGTGTGTATAAGCACAACCAAAGAGACAAAAAGCAAAGAAAAGAATAAATATCCGGGGGTGTTCACCAAAAAATCTTCTCTGGGGCAAGACAAATCAGACACCCCAGAAAATGATAGGGTGTCCTCTATGCTATGCCAGTGCTTACGGCCAGTGCTTATGATCTATGTGGATTTTTTTTAAAAAATGTATTGGTCTTCCCTGTTACTTACTTTGTTATAGTTCAATTATTATTATTTTCAAAAGCCACTGATGTTGGTGACAGAAATACTTGTGGCAGGGTCAACAAACAGTGCCCCAAATCACCTTTTCACTAGAAAAGACAATAATGCTGAGAAAAACAGAAGGGAGTAGAAAAAGAGGAAGACCAAACAACAGATGAATTGATTCCATAAAGGAAGCCACAGACCTGACCTGAACAGACCGCTATTTTTCTAATATATGCCCTTGTCCGTACCATACATACAAAAGAAGCTCTGAACTGGGTGGGAACCCTCTCCTGCATGCATGGATGTATGACTTGTAGTGTCCAAAGCATATTTTGGGGTGTGAACCCGCAGTTCCTTATATACATTCTACATTGCTTGTTGAGTATAGAAGCACATATCTGTTTCGTGTGTCCACAAGAAAATCCATTCCAGGCAGGATGCAGTGGCATCTCATTGAGGACTCTCCCCCTTTTGCTGAATGATGTTTCATGGCGGTCACTCCAAATTACATATTTTTCTCTACTTACTCTTCATTATTTTAGTTCTGCACAGATGACCTTATGAGTGCATTGCGACCAGCAGAAACAATAAGCCAGGTGGGAAGTACTGGCATCTTGTAGAGGCCACCCTTCTCCTTCCTGGGATGTGTGCTTTGTCCTGGCAGCAGGGGTGTAGTTGTCCAGGGGCTCAGGGAGTCCTAGACCCCTTACTTTTGGAGAGCAGGGTCCCTATGTCTCCAGTGTCATATGAGCTGATCAGCATGAAAGGGGAGCGTGTTAGCCACTAAGAAGTGTCTTCCAGTATGCTTCCTTGTCCTTTCCTGCTGATTGGAGCCACTGAGAAGACTCTTTTCAGTAGCTAATACTCTCCTCTTTCATACTGATCATCTCCTAGGAACATCAGTTGTTGTGGGAGAAGGCATTAACAAGGACCTCATTCTCAACCCAGGAGCAAAACAAGGGAGGGGGGGTCTGGCTGTAGCTGAGACTATCATGAAGGGACCCTGCACTTCTGAATTTGCCACTACACTACTGCCTGGCACAGTGCAGACATTTGGGTGGGCAACCTGTTTCCTATTGTTTTCTGCATATTTATGTCACTTTGGGCTGTGCATAGATGCCCTTATCCCTGCCCTGCACCCAGCAAAAGCTCTAGGCCTGGCAGGACACACTGGCATCTTGTAGAGGACACCCTCCCCTTCCCTGGGGTGTATGAGTTGTCCTGGCCCAGAACAGACTATGGGGTGGGCACACCCAGTTACTTTGCTGTTGTTGTTGTTGTTTATAGACCGCATTTTCCACAAATACACATGTGCTCAAAGCGGTTCACACAAATAGTCCAAATGCAATAGCACAACACATAATAAAAAGTATAATCATTACATTAAGAAAAAAATATATACGTACATCAAAGCATAAATGAGCATAAAGCTCAACAACGCCAAAGCAAAAAATTTAAAAACTAACCCCCAAACTGATACAAAAATCTCTTCCATCTCCCAAACCCCCATAGCTCAACCCAAAGGACCAGAAAGTCTTCTGAAAGAAGCTGCTTTTGAAGGCTTCCAGGGCTGGAGGGTGGGGCAAGGCAGGTGGAAATAGCCCTCCCCGATGACAAACCAAGTCTTTCTCCCCTCATTATGATATCATTATGCATTTATGAGCCTGAAAATTTTGATTGAATAAATTTGTTGTTATTCTTGATGGGGAAAGTCCCCAGTTCACAGCGATATATGATATGGGGTACCCCAACATATATTTTGGGGTTCAGAGACATGTTAACTTTGGCTTGGAGTTACTGTAGCTGGGAACTGTGAACTAGGAACCAACTTCAGCATTGTTATGTTATCTGAGACTGATGGGAGTTGTAATCCAGCAACATCTGGAGGGCACTATGTTGAAGACCCAACTTCCTTCCCACTTACACATCTGTTCCAAACACATCCAGAAAAATATGTCTCTTAAATTCTATATCTGACAGTGCATTCCTGTCAGAGGTAAAAATGAATCTGCAATCCTATATACTTATCCATTTAACTCAATGAGACATAATTTGGAGTAGACATATATAGGACTGGACTCTACCAGAATACATTTCAGGGGCTTTACTTTATTAATGCTGTACCAACTCCAACTACCAATTGCTGCTTAGGTACATATATTGTCTCAGCCTAAGCAACCTTACAGGGTTGTTGCAAAGATAAACAGGGGAGGGAATGACAATGGTCCTGGCATTCACAAATCAAAAATAAATCTAGGGAAAGGGGCACACACAAGTAATAAGATTTATTTATTTATTTATTTATTTATTTATTTAAATACAGATAGCATGTTAACAGGTGAAGCTTTCCCCATAATTGTATTTCCATAGAAAAAAGGCTTACTCCATTTAATTTCTACCTGCCCCACAGCTGTCCATAATAGCCTGATCTCCTGCAATGCCACCCCTAAACCATGCAAAGAACTCAAGTAAAAAAAACAAAACAACCACAGAATTTGGGCATTTAAAAAAAAAAGAAGAACATCTGTAACAGCCCAGCCTCCAAGAGGTCTTCTGTATCTTTAAAAGTTGTGCAGGGGGAAGTGAGGATTCCACCTTGTGGTTTTTCCCATTACAGGGTTGCAAGAACACCTGCACTTGGCTGACTTTCTCTTCTCCTAAAGATACAGGATCAGTCTCAAGCCCTGAACCTGGCAACCCTAGTATGAAATATGACATTCTCAAGAAAAAAGAAGTCATGAGACAGTAGACATAAAAACCGGACTTCCCGGAAGGAGTGCTGGCTGGTGGTTGTCTCTGAGGGAGCTCTGCCTCAGAGGAAGCTTTTTTCAGGTTAAAAGCCAGCCAAGAGGAATCTTGGACTGGCTTAAATGTTCTCCAAGGTATAGGAGAACCGATCAGATTTTCCACAAGACTTCGTTGAGCTGTCGGCGGCTGGAATTGATCAGGAAATCCCTGAGATAAGAAGGCATGCCGATCGGCTGAAGACGGAGTCAGGATTTCCACGCAAGCTGTACTGGAAAAAAGCGAAGCGTTTTTTTTTTTCTTCTTAAAAAAAACGTTCTTAACCAGCGAGCCTACTTCTGTCTAAATCTTATCATTCGGCTTAAATTACTACAATAAAAGGGATTTGTTTACAAATCAGCAACTGAGAAACCTGGGTGAGTCATACTTTTTCTCTTTTAAACATAATTAAGGAAGAAAGAAAATGTAAACAACTTATATACTTTTTTTACGACAAAAAGCTGGCCTGAATTTGGAGTTTTAAAGTTTAAAAACGGATGAGAGGTAATTATTATATTTTGGACTATTTTTCTCTTTGGACTATTTCTTTTTGGACGAATCTGCTGCTCGTATATGTTACTAATTGCTTGGTGTTGGGAACCAGAATTGTTTTGCATTCTTGGATGTAGATAAGAACTGTGCTGTGCTGGCTGGATTTCAATAACAGGCCTGGAATATTAACTTTTTTGTTGGTGGAGGAAAAAAAAAAAGAAATAGACTGCCTCTAGGTTTTGGAACAGTGATTAATATCAGAAATTAAAGGCTTCTCTTGAAAATGACAACTAAAAAAGCAACTAAGGCCCGGGAGCGAAGAGGTTCTACTGATCCACAGGAAGGGGCTATACCCCCAGATAGGTTTCAAATAATAATGGAAGGGATTAATGATATAAAACAGGATATGAAAACTGAATTGACAGATATAAAAAAATATATTAAAACACAAGTGGATGAGATTAAAGGGACAATTGGGCAAATAAAGGAGGATGTAAAAAACACTAAAGAAAAGGTACAAATCTTGGAGAATAGAACAGATATATTAAATCTGGAATTAGAAAAAAACTTGGACTATATGGCTGTGATTGAAATGAGAAACAAAGAACATTGTTTGAGATTCCGTGCAATTCCTGAGGAAACAGGTGAAGACATCAGATATAAAATTGTTAATGCTCTAGTAAAATTTCTGGATTTGAATGAAGATCGGATGGAATTTGAAATAGACAAAGTGTATAGAATTAATTCCAGATATGCAACAATGAATAAAATTCCAAGAGATGTGCTTGTTCATTTTATAAAGAAGACGACCAGAGATATGGTATTACAGCAACACTTTAAAAATACCTTTAAAATTGATGGTAAGGAAATACTGGTGATGAAAGAAATTCCTATTAGACTTTTACGTAAGAGAAAAGAATATGCTTTCCTTACAGAGAAACTTAAGCAACGCAAAATTCAATTTAGATGGGATGTTCCAGAAGGAGTGATCTTTACATTCAGACAACAGAAATATAGATTGAATACTGTTCAAAAAGCAAGGGACTTCTTGAGAAAAGCTTCAAAAGATATGGATGAAGATAAACTCAAAGATATGGATATAATTCCTGGGGAACAAAGTCAACAAGATATGCAGAGGAAGGGAAGGAAGATGATGGATTAAAAGGAGCATCAGGCACATTTTAAAATACACGCTTAAAGATGGATTACAAATATCTAACTTGGAATATAAATGGAGCTAATACGGCGCAGAAGAGAAAGAAAGTGTTTCATTATTTGAAAAAATTAAAATTGGATATAATTTGTTTACAAGAAACTCATATTAAGAAGAAAGATTCCAAATATTTGATTTGTAAAAATTTGGGTGAAGAATTTATTTCGGCTGGACCAAAAAAAAAAAAATGGAGTTGTTCTCTACATTAACCCACAATTGCTTCCTAAATTGGTATTACTGGATGATAGTGGTAGATTTGTGGGGGTCGAAATTACTCTACAGGGTACAAACATTTTGATAGTGGGTATCTATGCCCCCAATGAAGATAAAACAAGGTTTTACACAGGACTTATGGAAAAATTGTCAGAGTTTTCATATGACCATTGGTGCGTTATGGGTGATTGGAATGGGGTAATCTCACCAAAAATTGATAGGCTTTCTGAAAAAAATATCAAAGAGACACAGGGTAAATTACCGAAGATTTGCTTTGAACTGATGGAACATTTAGAATTGGTGGATACCTGGAGATATATAAATGATAATGCAAAGGAATTTACTTATTTTTCAGAAAGACACAAAACATTCTCGAGGATTGATGTGATTTGGATGTCTAAAATTTTAGTGAAGGACACTTTTAAAATGGATATATTACCAAAAACTTTTTCGGATCATAACCCTGTGATATTAACTTTAAAAAAGAAAAATCTTGGATTTAGATGGAGACTAAATGAATCTTTATTACAGAATGACAAAGTAGTACAAGAATGTAAGAAGAAATTAAAAGAGTTTTTTGAACATAATTTACATAAAGGAACAAGTGAAAATATCGTTTGGGATACAAGTAAGGCATTTATGAGGGGATATCTTATTAAATGTAACTCTGAATTAAAAAAAAAGAAACAACAGAAAATGCAATTAATTTTGGAAGAAATAAAACAAAAAGAGGAAGAATTGAAAAAGAATCCAACTAAAGTTTCTATTGTAAATCAAATCAAAATGTTACAGAAGCAAGTATCAATGCTGACAGTTAGAGAAATTGAAAGAAAACTAAATTTTGCTAAACAAAGGACTTTTGAATTTGCAAATAAACCTGGGAAATGGTTAGCATATAAATTAAGAAAAGAACATCAAAAAAATATCATTTTAAAGATACAAGAAGGAGATGAGACGTTGACAGATAATGTAAAAATTAAAAAGATTTTTCATCAATATTATTCAACATTGTACAAATGTCAGGAAATTCCATCTGAAAAAATAGAAGAGTATATATCTAAACAGAATTTGCCTAAAATTACAGACTTTCAGAGACAAGCTATTAATGGTCCTATTACGTCAAGAGAGATATCTGAAGCTATAAACAAAATTAAATTAGGAAAGGCACCGGGACCAGATGGGTTATCTGCAATGTATTATAAATGTTTGGAGGAAGAACTCTTACTACCTTTACAGTCTACAATGAATCTTATTCTGCAAGAGGGAAAGATACCGGATAGTTGGAAAAATGCTAATATAACATTAATACCTAAAGAGGAGCAAGATTTAACTAAAACAAAAAATTATCGACCAATATCTCTATTGAATAATGACTATAAAATTTTTACAATGATCTTGGCAGAAAGATTGAAAATAATATTGCAACAATTCATTCAGGAAGATCAATCAGGGTTTTTACCTAAAAGACAATTACGTGACAACGTCAGGAATGTCTTGAATGTCTTGGAATATTTAGAACAACGAAATGATAAACAAGCAGCTTTGATTTTTTTAGATGCTGAAAAAGCATTTGATAATTTGAATTGGAAATTTATGTTCCAGGTTTTGGAGCAAATGGATTTTGGAGACAATTTTATAAAATGGATTAGATCGATTTATACATCTCAGAAGGCTCAGATAATTGTTAACGGAGATTTAACGGATTCATGTGAAATACAAAAGGGTACAAGACAGGGATGTCCTTTATCTCCCCTTTTATTTATTCTGGTCTTAGAAGTGTTGCTTAGAGATATAAGGCAAGATAAAAGAATTTCAGAATTAAAGATAAAAAAAGAAGAATATAAATTGAGAGCATTTGCTGATGATTTGATAATTGTACTAGAAAATCCTTTGGAATGAATTAATGTATTGATGGACAAATTAAAAGAATTTGGACCGTTAGCAGGATTTAAGATCAACAATCAAAAAACAAAGATGTTGGTGAAAAATTTAACTTTAAGGGAACAGAAAGAGTTAATGGACAAGACAGATTTTACAATAGAGAAAAAGTTGAAATATTTAGGTATCATTATGACAAATAAAAATTCAAAGTTGTTTCATAATAATTATGAAAAATTATGGACAGAGATTAAGAAAGACTTGCTAAAATGGGATAAACTACAACTGTCATTAATGGGTAGAATATCTGTGATAAAAATGAATGTATTACCGAGAATGATGTTTTTGTTTCAAACAATACCTGTAATATCCTCTGATTTACCTTTTAAACAATGGCAAAAAGATATCTCTAAATTTGTATGGCAAGGAAAAAAACCAAGAGTTAAATTTAAACTACTACAAGATGCCAAAGAAAGAGGAGGACTGGGATTACCAAATCTGAGACTTTATTTTGCTGCCTGCTGTTTAGTCTGGATAAAGGAATGGATTTTATTGAGGAATAAAAGACTATTGGATTTGGAGGGCCATAATTTGAAGTGGGGATGGCATGGATATCTATGGTATGACAAAGTAAAAGTAAATGTAGACTTTAACAATCATTTTATAAGACGTCCTCTGTTGAAAATATGGAATAGATACAAACCAAGGTTTTATTCGAAAATACCATTATGTGTCTCAAGTCAAGAAGTGTTTTATAGAAGAGAAATGGCTGGAAAAGAGAAATGGTTAACTTATCAAGAACTATTAGAAAATGTACATGGAGAATATACAATGAAAGAGAGAGAACAACTGACAAAGGAAGGATATAGTTTTCAATGGTTTGCCTATTTACAATTGTTAGAAAGATATAAAATGGACAAGAAAATGTATGGGTTTGAAATAAGTAAATCTGATTTTGAAATAGGATTGTGTACAAATGATGAAAATATAATTGCGAAAATGTATAAACTCTTATTGAAAATGGATATGGAGGAAGAACCAGTAAAAGAGTGTATGGTAAAGTGGGCAAAAAATTTTGGTCATAACATACAAATGGATCAATGGGAAAATATGTGGAAAAAAGGTTTGAAATTTACACTATGCTATAATCTTAAAGAAAATTTTTATAAAATGATGTACCGTTGGTACATGACTCCAGAAGAGTTGTCAAAAATGTATAGTAATGTTTCTAATGTTTGTTGGAAATGTAAACAACAAGAAGGATCATTTTATCATATGTGGTGGTTATGTAAAAAGGCAAAATCATTTTGGGCACAGATAGGTAGGAAGATGCAAAATACTCTAAAGATAAATATTCAGTCAAAACCAGAATTTTTTTTATTGGGTTTTATGGATAAACAAATAGAAAAGAAATATGGAAGAATAATATTATATATGATTACGGCAGCAAGATTATTATATGCACAAAAGTGGAAAATGGAATCAATACCAACAATGGAAGAATGGCTATTGAAATTAATGGATTTAGTAGAAATGGACAAATTGACATGTTTACTTAGAGAAAAATCGACAGATACATTTCTTAAGGAATGGAAGCCTCTCTTAGACTTTTTGTTGAAAGATCAAAATAAAATGATGATACTGGGATTTGACGATTAATTAAGACAGCCTACGGAGAAAAGGGACTCTGTATGTATACATTAAGGGACAGGTTTGATGTATATTATATACTTATAGCTGATCTGCGACAAATCGGAAGTCAACTATTTTATTTTCATTTTTTGTTGTTATTGTTATGTTTTTTTGACTTTGTTTTGTTTGTTTTTGGAAAAATTTGAATAAAAATTATTAAAAAAAAAAGAGACAGTAGACATAAAAACCCACACTCAAAGCCTTGACAAAGAGCGACAAAAATACTCTGAGCATGAGCATTGTCACATTTTAAATTTTTACTCATCATTGTTTTTGCTTATTTGTTGCCTTGGGCCAGTCCCTAACTCTCAGCCTAACCTACCTCACAGGGCTGTTGTGAAGATACAGAAAGCAGAATTAAAATGGGAAAAGGAAACTAAGGCTGCAATCCAATACATGTCTACTCAGAAGTAGCTTTATTGGGTTCAATGGGACTCCCAGGTCAGTGTAATAATAATAATAATAATAATAATAATAATTTAATTTGTGGGTCGCCTATCTGGCCAATGGCCACTCTAGGCGACGTACAATTTAACAACAATACATTACATCATAATAAAATAATCATAAAATACAATATAACAATAAAACAATAAAACAATTCCAGTACAGAGTAGTAGGCTATTCGTCGTAAAAATTTAACCCTCCCCAGAAGTCCCAAAGGCCTGTCTGAAGAGCCAGGTCTTCAAAGCTTGGCGGAATACAGTCAGGGAAGGGGCATGCCGAAGGTCATACGGGAGGGAGTTCCAGAGAGTGGAGGCCGCCACTGAAAATGCCCTCTCTCTTGTCCCCGCCAACCTAGCTGTTTTAGTTGGCGGGACTGAGAGAAGGTCCTGTGTGGCTGATCTTGTTGGGCGGCATGGTTGGTGGCGCTGGAGGCGCTCCATCAGGTAAACTGGGCCAAGACCGTATAGGGATTTAAAGGTTAATACCAACACCTTGAATTGGGCCCGGAAAATAACTGGAAGCCAGTGTAGGTTGAACAACACTGGAGTGATGTGTTCCCGGCGGCGACAGTTTGTAAGTAGTCGAGCCGCAGCATTTTGTATAAGTTGTAATTTCCGGACCGTTTTCAAGGATAACCCCATGTAGAGCGCATTACAGTAATCCAACCGAGAGGTGACCAGGGCATGTACCACCAGTGGGAGCTGATGAGCAGGAAGGTAGGGCTGCAGTCTACGAATGAGGTGTAATTGATACCAAGCTGCCCGGCTCACTGCCGAAATCTGAGCCTCCATGGACAGCTTGGAATCAAGAACAACCCCAAGGCTGCGGACCTGGTCCTTCAGGGGCAATTTCACCCCATCGAACACCAGGTCAACATCTCCCAACCTTCCCTTGTCTCCCACGAGTAGCACCTCAGTCTTATCAGGATTCAACTTCAGCCTGTTCCTTCCCATCCATCCACTCACGGATTCCAGGCACTTGGACATGGTCTCCACAGCTGACTCTGGTGAAGATTTAAACGATAGAGCTGAGTGTCATCCGCATATTGGTGACACTGCAGCCCAAATCTCCTGATGATTGTCCCCAGCGGCTTCATATAGATATTAAATAGCATGGGAGAGAGGATAGAGCCCTGTGGCACACCACAATTGAGAGGCCAAGGGTCTGAAACCTCCTCCCCCAATAAACACTTGCATTGGAGTAAGTCCCATTAAACCCAATGTTTAGACAAGTACTGGATTGCAGGTTAGTCCTTGTATTACATGCATCAAATATTACTTGCCTTAACCAGATTGATGCATCTTTGTACTATAAGGGCCATATTTTTTCTTCCCCCCCCCGCAAATTGGTAGTTTCATCCAGTCCTTATGTTGCCTAATTAGTACAATCCTATACCCAATTTGATTTACCTGCGAGTAAGCTCCATTAAATATAACAAGACTTACTTCTGAGTAGACATGTATATATGGTACTGTAAATCAGCTATACAATCATTTTTAACAAGTGCCTGTTTGGAACTCTTTGCATTTGCCATGGGGAGAAGGATTTGCACAAAACAGCTTCCAGGGAATATCTTCCTCACAAGACGAAGATGCATTCTGCTTGTTAGGGAAAGGAAGGGCAGGAAAGAAAACTGGAGCAGCAGTGGACCCCGGCTGCTTGCTGCTGCAACTTCTGCCTGCCCCTCGCTCACCCTGAAGCCATGCTTTTGGCTCTGCTCACGTCTCTCCGCTGGAGCTTTGCACACACACCCCATTGCCTTCCTCTGAGTCTGGATGCATCTTAGTCTGGTGTCTCAACTTTAACCATTCCGCCTTGGGTGCCCCGGCTAGGAGTCCAGCCTCTTGGTCTAGACTCCTGATGGCATTGCTCTCAGCTTCTTCAACACTCTCAAATGTAGTCTGAGTTAATGAGTTTAGAAAACAGAATTTTTATAAGCTATGTAAACATAATCCGTTCTTCAATCTGGATTATGTAGGTCAAAATGGCTTAAATTAGAGATCTCAAGAGAGCTTTGAGATTGGTTAAAGGTATAGATACTGTTTACAGCTTTAGCAAAGTAAGTTCCTTGAAGTTGAAATGAGGTTATGTTGGATAAAACAAGGGGAGGGAGGAAGAGGTCATTCAAAAGAATATTTCCTGATATTTTGAAGGCTGTGGTGGAAATTAAAATAATCATTCTTGACAGGAAGCAAGAAACAGGGTGTAGATTTTAACTATGAGTTAATATGATGAGTATTTTGAACTTTTTACACACTTATCACACTGCTATTAAGTAGGATGGCAATTCCTATGAACTAAAATCTAAAAGATGCCAGCTTTATTCTACAAGAATGAAGCAAGAGGTTCTTTTTAAAATAAAATAAAATCTGAACCATAGGAAACAATTGTATCAGTTGTTCACAGAATATATTAATAAGAATTTGAATGGGATTTTGGAGAAAATGCAAGGAAAATGCAACAAAGAATAATTTTCGGAATCCAAATAATAAAAAAGGTAAAGGTGTCCCCGCACTTATAGTGCAAGTCGTTTCCGACTCTTAGGGTGACATCTTGCGACGTTTACTAGGCAGACCGTATATATGGGGTGGGATTGCCAGTTCCTTCCCCAGCCTTTCTTTACCCTCCAGCATATGCCAGGTACTCATTTTACCGACCACAGATAGTCGGTAAATAATAGCCCACCCAAATAATAGCTCATAACATATTCTGTTACCACAGAACACTAATTAACCGAGGGAGAAAGAAAGCTGGAGCGAATGGGATAGCTGGAATTCTGAACAGCAGTACACTATGCTGCAATACTTTGTTGCAGGTCCCACTTACTCTTCAGTAAATCTCAAAGCCAACCAAATGCCTAGATAGAATTCACCTGAGTTCATTATGGGATCAGAATGGTATATTGCCAAATACTTTACAACTCCGATGTTCATCTTCAGAATAACCTTTCAGACTAGATAGTAAATCATCACTATTGGTTTTGGATGAATCCCGAATCCCAAGGTGAAGAAGGATGCCTTGAAGGTATTTGGGGCTTGTCAGAGGTGAAGCAGGATCTTTACGAGTCAGCACAAGACAAAGCAGGAACCCCAGAACTGCTAACCCACCGTAATGCCTCTAAAATTGCCATAATGCCAGGGTGAGATGATGGGGAAAGGGAGAGCAAACATCAGAGTGTGGAGAGAGCATGGAGGAAGAGCACCATTGTGATTGACAGGTTTAGCTGATCATCAAAGAAAATTATTTTACCAGAGAGACAGATAAGCACTTGTAAAATGGAACAAAGTAAACTAGGACTGGAGCAGAGGTTTCACTGTTTCCAAGACACTAAACCCTGGTCAGCTACATTGAGGAAAGTTTCAAACCGGTCATGTAATTAAAAATGCAATATATATATTTATGTCCAGAGAAACATGGGTAAATTTGTGCTGCTTGCCCAATTACATATTGAGGGTTATGCTTTTCTCTGTTGAAGGGCTCCCTCCAGCTCTCTCTTTTCTGCAGGACTTTGTCCTGGTCTGCCAGATTTCAGGACAGAGCAGGCCTTGAGGTACCATGCTGGAGTAATTTGACAGGCCCAATTTATATTTATTTCCTACATCCAGATGTTCCACTGACCTACTATCCCCTTCAGCTTTCTGTGAAGCTCAGCAGTCAAATTCACTGACATGGTCTGGTTGTTACGTACCACTCTGGTGACACAAGGCAGCCATAAAAAGAGCCAACCATTCAGTTAAGTAGAATTTATGGCTGATATGCTGCACCAGAGTGCTTCAAAAGCTGCCCTGTCCTACCTGGTCGTATGTTTTTCATTAAACCAGCTCAAAAACCAATGATATTATTCACTAATAGTCAAAAAACCTTGCGGTTTAAGAACGTACCTATAGCCCACAGATTTTCCTATCAAACTTGAAAAAGCAGGGAAATTGGGCAGCTATAGTGAATGCACCAGGGGAGCAGGAGACCTGACCTCCTCTCTGAGATATTGGACTGCCCTACAAATTTGTCAAAATGCAATCTGGGTTGGTCTTTCACAGTCCAATCCACTTCCTGTGTAGCTTGGAAGAATTTGGTAACATGTGCCTCTCAGCATATGGTGAGTGGTGGCAACACCTGCAATCAGCCCAAATAATAGAAAGACATGTGCTGTGCTGATCTTGTTTTAGCAGGGACGAAGCAACATTATTAAAACAGTTGATATAGTTCCTATAGTTTCCTATAGGAAATCATTTTCTTTTGTTTCTATTTCTGTGAATATGTGTACAGCAACACTTTGCAAAAAAAACTCCAAAAAT
Organism: Rhineura floridana; assembly: GCF_030035675.1. Classification (NCBI taxonomy): domain Eukaryota; kingdom Metazoa; phylum Chordata; class Lepidosauria; order Squamata; family Rhineuridae; genus Rhineura; species Rhineura floridana. Next base: position 40,461,681 of record NC_084486.1, on the reverse strand, counting down.
AATTGTGGAATAATGGCACTGACTATTCTGCAGAATAGTCTCCATTGGACATCAGGAGTGTCTCAATTTGCACAAGATAAAACAGTTGGAGGTGAAATATATTCTAGCAAAATTCTAGGTGTCATTGCTGAAGTAGCAACGTATTGTAATCAGTCTGATTTTACATCAAACTGCAGTTTCAGATTCAACTGTTAATGCACCCAAAATAGAAATAGAACATAACCTCCAATTTGAAACACAAAAGGCTGTCTTCACCATCATATGACATTGACCAATGAAAAGGCTTTGAAACTGATAACAATAAATTTGACACAGATTTCTAGGATGAAAAATGAGAGAAATAAAAATTTCTAGATTAGATTCTCTGTAGAAACATTAGTAACACAGGAAAGAAGCAAAGTAAGAAGAACACCAACAAACATACAAAAATATAATTCTCCATTTTGGAGAATTTATCTGCTTTTTAAACCAGGAGGTAAGAAATGGGATCCTGTGCAAGTTTACTAAGAATGGATTGATCATTTGCATGCTTATTGAGTTCAGTGGGATTTACTCCCCAGCAATCATGCTTAGGATAGGTGAAACTTACCACAGGGGATGTGGAGGGGAGAAGGAGGGAGGAGAGGAAGGGCAGAGGGGAGGAGGAGGACAAGTTTGATCATTTGCATGTTTAATGAGTTCAGTGGGATTTACTCCCGTGCAATCATGCTTAGGATAAGTAAAACTGGCCGGGGGGAAGGGAGGACTGGAGCAGGCAGGGGAGGAGCAAGAAGGGAGGGGAGGAGGAAGGGAGAGGAGAGGGGAAGGAGGGAAAAGGCAGGTCTGATCATTTTCATGCTTATTGAGTTCAATGGGATTTACTCCTATGCAATCATGGTTAGGATAGGTAAAACTGACCATGGGGAGGAGGAAGGGGAGGGGGAGGAGGAAGGGGAGGGGGAAGGAGGGGATTGGAAGGGGAAGGAGGGGATTGGAAGGGGAAGGAGGGAATTGGAAGGGGATGGGGATGGGGATGGGGGGAGGGAAGGGGCAAGAGGGAGGAGATAGGAGGGTGGAGAAGGGAGGGTGGGTTTGATCAGTTGCATACTTTTTGAGTTCAATGGGATTTATTTCTGTGCAATCATGTTTGAAAATGGAAATGGACTGCCTTCAAGTCGATCCCAACTTATGGCAACTCTGTGAATAGGGTTTTCATGGTAAATGGTATTCAGAGGTGGTTTACCATTGCCTTCCTCTGAGCCTGAGAGGCAGTGACTGGCCCAAGGTCACCCAGTGAGCTTCATGGCTGTGTGGGGATTCAAACCCTGGTCTCCTAGGTCAAAGTACAACACTGACCTGGGGGAGGGGCAGGGAGGGGAGGAGGAGGGGGAGGAGATTGGGTGGGTGGGCACTGGGCAGAGGGGAAGCCCCTTACCTTTCCAAAAGGAAAACATTGTGAACAGTATCATTGCTTTTCAGCATTTCCCTCACCTTTTTATTCTACAGCAGGCACATGTAGCCTCCCACCCAAATTTAAACCAAAGCTGTCCCTGGCCACACCCACACCAGGCCTTTATTTCACTTTGGACAGTCATGGCTTCTCTCAAAGAATCCTGGGAAGTGTAGTTAGTGAAGGGTGCTGAGAGTTGCTAGGAGATGCCCTGTTCCCCTCACAGACCTTCAATCAGAGTGGCTGACTGTTAAACCACTCTGGCCATTGAAGCTGTGTCCGTGGAATAGGAGTCTCCTCTCAGCACCCTTCACAAGCTACACTTCCCAGGATTCTTTAGTGGTTGCCATGACTGTCTCAAGTGAAATCCAAGTCTGGTGTGGGTGTGGCCCCCTGATTAGACAAGCCAAGCAGCTCTGAGTCTGGCTTTTAGAACACTGACAGTTGGTTCTTACTAAGCACTATCATTGGGTTCAAGCCAGGCATTTTTTGACTTTTAAACTGCAGAAGATGAAGGTCAGAGTATGGGGCAAGGTCAGCAATAGGATTACAGGTACTCTGTGAGCATGGCTGATTTTTTAATGAATTTCAACAGATTATGAGAACCCTGAGAGAAAAAAGTCCAAAAGGGCTCTGGGTTTTATTTCCCTCTCTCTTTTTAGATTTTGAACTCCCTAATCTCTCTGATTGTTTTGTGTATCACCATGAAAATTTAGAGGGTTGTTAAGCGTTTCTGAGTTCAGGACTATAAGTTTTATAAGGTTTTGTTTTGAAATGAGCTTATGGGAAGCATCAGAATGGCATGGGGGGTATTTTCAATTTAACTTTGCGGAATGCAAAAATCCATGCTGGCTATTGTATACAGCCACTCTTGTGGCTGTATAATTAGTTTCTAGAGAGAATTCTGTCCTTCTATGCCTCAGTCTGTAGCTGGTTTTATGGGAATGGATTTATAGTCTTCTGTTGTTTTGGCATAGGTGAAATCATTTCCTTATCTCAGAATCTCTCATTTTTTGACAAATAATGTACATAAATTGATAGACAATTCATGACTGAGTCTTTGGGAAAATGCCCCAGTGTATCACTTGACAGGTCTTTGAAATTTATTACAGGCATGTTAAAATATATGCAAAACTCTCAAAGGAAAATGTATTCTTTGCATGAGAAGTCAAATAGCAAATCCTAAAGGTGGGCTAATCAGTTTTATTCAGCTTTCACTCTGTGACAATGTGTAATCTAAATTAAAAAAATAAGACTATTTTCTGATATAATCTTCTACCCTTTTTGTTTTTCTCCTTTTATACTTGAACCAAATACATATTTATATGCCACTAAAATGAATATAATAGAATTTTCTGCAATGATGGGAAAATAAGATAATCCATATTCTAATGCAAATGCCAATATTTAAGGGTGAGTTCATACAGACATGTTCATCACACAATTACTCCTTCAAGTTACAACTGGCAAGTACAAAGGAGTCAAATGCCACAGACAGAGTTTTCACAGCTTGTGTCTCCTCAGACAAAATACTTTTCAGTAAAGGCAGTTCACATGTTTGGCAGTCAAGTGATGAACTCTATAGAAAGGGAAAAAAGCAGGTGGTACAGTTCCCACAAGTATACCATCTCATAAAGATGTGGGAGATTAAATATTTTAAAATGCTTTCCAAGATCAAAAACACCCTGCACTCACATAGGCAAACATTTCTAATCTTGTGGCTTCCCCTGATATGCTAACTTCCTACATACAAGGGCTTTTGATGTGGAGAAGTATTGAAACATGTGATCCCTCCATACACATGCTGAAGTTATTATTATTATCATTATTATCATCATTAACAACAACAACAGCCTGCCTTCTCTCACGAAGGGGCCCAGGGCAGCAAACATATCAACAAAATAATTTAATAGCAAAACAATTGGTGGTAACTGATGCCTCCTAAAGTCAGTTTCCGCCATACTACTAAACCTCCCTTATTATTCCTTCTCTCAGCTCTTCAGATACAACCTCCACCCCAGTCTTTCCATTCTGTCATGATAAATGGAATATCTGTGATCAGAGACAGCATTCCTCTGGAACATTGTGGGCCTCATGCTGTTGCCTGAAAGCTTCCCAGACAGATTTAACTGGCCAACACTTGGAACAAAATGGTGGACTAGAGCCAAACGGCTTGCCCAAGACTGCAAGTGGAGTACAAGGTAGAGGCATGGGATGGTATTCAGTACTAGCCTTACTCTGAGTAGATCCACTGAAGTTAATAAACCTGACTAAATTAGGTTCATTAATTTCAATTAGTCTGCTCTGAGTAGAGATAGGGAAGAAATTTGATTCAGTTTGCATTTCATACCGAATCTATCAAATTTGCACTTTATTAAACAAGAATTGACCCAAAACACAGCTGTCCTTCAAAATTCACACATGTCCAAATTTTGTGATGCAGTTCTCCAACCGACCAATGCTTAAAATAATGTATATATTAGGGGGAAGTGTGCATAAATAAATATATTAGTGAAAATAACATACAAAAATTAAAAGAAATTGCTTGCAAAAATGTGTACTTTAGGCAAAACTGCAGACAAAAATGTGTGTGTTAAGAGAAATTTGCACTAAAAAGGTTAAGAATGTTCATGGGGATTTTTTTTTTTAAAAAAAGTCACAAATTGCTGCAGAAATGTGGAGAACTGAATTTAAGATTGGGAAAATGAGAAGCCAAGAGAACAAAAATGCACAGATCTTTCCACACCTAACTCATAGTAGGACTCAGTTAAATACAGCCCACAAGTTTGAACACCTAACCACTCCTGTGCCCTCGCACTTGCTAGTACATTTTTATCATAAGCTACCTTGTGAGACCTTGCCCTAAAATGTTTTATGTATTTTCTCAAAATCATTTTGGAGTTCTTGCTTATTATGTATTACATTTTATATTGTCTTATTTTGTTGTAAACTGCCCTGTGGCCAGTTCTGTGCTTTGACAGTCAGTGGATGAGTGACTGAGAAAACCATGAATCCTAAATGTCTAGAGCTGAAGTTAACATAAACTTGTCTGGGGGAGGCAGACATGTTACCTATCCATATGATTCAAGAAAAGCACTAACACAGGAACAGGATGCACTGTCATGGGAACACAGGAAACCATTGGCCCTGAACAGTACTGTAGTGGCAAATTTAGAAGTGCAGGGTTCCTTCATAATAGTCATACCACACCCCCTCACAAGTATGTCCCCTTCTAAGATTATGCGTCCTTCTAAGGTTATTTTATTTATTGAATATTCTGCCCTTCTTCCCAAAGAAGCCCAGGGTGGCAATGCAATAAAATTGTATTTTATTCAATAAAAATAAGCTTTCAGTCTATGCAATTGATAAGTGAGTTGTGTGGACACCAGGAATCCCTGTGGTCCTAAAGAGCTGCTGTTTCCCCCTCCCCTGCACTTAGCTAGTGGCTTCTGTCTCCTTGTAATCTACATTTGAGATCAGCTACATCTTATAAGTTATTTTCTGCAGATTCTACCACACAGTAAGTGTGGGTGGATGCAGACAAACTGGAACAGGTTCAGAGGGCAACAAGGATGATCAGCCCTATGAGGAGAGATTGAAAGAACTGGGCATGTTTAGCCTTGAGAACAGAAGACTGAGAGATTTGATAGCACTCTTCAAGTACTTGAAAGGCTGTCACACAAAGAAGGGCAAGGATCTCTTCTTGATATCCCAGAGTGCAGGACACAAAATAATGGGCTCAAGTTGCAGAAAGCCAAATTTCAACTGAACAGCAGGAAAAACTTCCTAACTGTTAGGAACTGGTAACTGGAACCAATTACCTAGGGAGATGGTGGGCTCTCCAACACTGGAGGCATTCAAGGGGCAGCTGCACAGCCACTTGTCAAATAGGCTTTAATTTAGATTCTTGCATTGAGCAGGGGTTGGACTCGATGGCCTTATAAGCCCCTTCCAACTCGACGATTCTATGAGTTATATCTAAGCTTTCCTCCATGAAGCTCAAAAAAGTGGGCATGGTTCTGTCTCTCACACACACCATTTTATCCTCACAGCAAGGCTGAGAGATGGTGATTGGCTGGCCCAAGATTACCTAAGTCTTTCCAGTCTGTTTGACACCCTAACTACAGGCACATACGAAGCATACAATGTGTCCACAAACATCAACATAAAAGGGATGGAATTTAGGATGAAGTTATAGTTTATGACCACAAGATGATTTTCCCCCTATCATTTTTTATTTATAAGATTTCTTACCCACCTGTCACCTATTCCCAGGGTGGGTTATAACAACAACAACATATGGTGAGAAAAACAAATAAAAGAGTTAATTATAAAACAAGTAAAAGTATTCCAACCAGATCTAAACAGGTCTACTGATGACACTTACTTGTGAATGCCTTGCGCCTACACTACAAGATCAGACACTTGAGTAAGTATTCATATAACTGAGTATCTGGTATCTGTGGAAGTAGCTGACACTAGACAGCATTGGAGGTTTGTTTTTAAAGGGTCTTGGAAATAAGCAAGACATTCATTGCAAATGTAATCTGAAGTGTAGATGGATTATACTTAATGGAAACATTATTGTTGCGTGCCTTCCCAATCTCCGAGTGGTGAGATTTCCATGGTCCCTGTGGTCCTCCAGGTTTGGTTTCCTTTGGGAAGAAGGTCAGCGGAGACTGCGGTGTCTTTTTGAAATATGGTTTCTTTATTTACACGCATTCCAACCTGAGCTTCAGAATGGAGGGGGGTTCAAGGCATCAGCAGTCCAATATCCAACTTTTCCATCTGGGTTACAGGAGGCACCCCAAAGGCCATGGTGCAGAGAGCCAGTCTCTCTCTGCCTGCCTTCAGTTTCCAGCCATTCTCTAGAACACACTCAAACTACAAGCCTCTGCTGTGCTCCAGAAGGGGGGGGGAGGCTCTCCTGAAGCAGGGGGTTGCCAACCCTACTTGGTTGTGGATATCTTTGCAGAGGATCCCTAGTCAAGCTACCAACAGCACAGTCCAAACCATATTCCCTTAGGAATTCCCTCCCCTTAAATATTAGACAATCGTCATCTCTGTTGCCTTTTCAGCACCTTCTGAAGACCTTCCTCTTTCCACAAGCCTTTTAAGTAGAGACCTTTTAAATATATTTTAAAGCTTTTTTAAAAAAGGTGTTTTTAAATATTTTTTCTTTAATCTGTTTTTATGATGTTTTATAGTGTTTTTAGTGTTTTTGCCAACCTGGGCTGGTACTGGGGGAAGAGTGGGATATCATCATCATCATCATCATCACCACCACCACCATCATCATCATCATCTCCTTGGAAGTCCTATTGAGTTCTATGAGGCTTTGTCCCTTAGTAGGTGTGTTTAGAATTGCAGCCTTCAGGGGCATCCATCTTGACTCCTGAGTGCTCCCATCTAACATCTCCACAACTCTAGACTCTCTTATTCCTACAATTACCTTCTGGTGACTGGCCTGTTCTGAGGGCACTTAAACCCTTCTTGCCAGAAGCAAGTAGGCTAGATTAAATGTTCCCTACCCTAAGCAAGTGAGAAGGAATGATCCCATCACTTCAGCTGCACTTGGAAACACCATCTTTAAGCTAAGATTTCTATCTTAATTTCCAATCAGAGAATGTTTTTTTGTTTGAACTGTATGCTCCAGGCAACTGTGGTTGATGCTTAATGTATCATGGTTGATGCTTAATGTATCATGTTTAATAACATCACTAGGGCCTGCCCCATGACATCTCTAGGGCCCACCCTTGAAACCTCAGGTTTTGGGATTCTTCTGACCTGGCAACCCTACCAGAGTCCCAAGGTGACTGTCATGGCCCCGTCAGAGGACTCCTCAGATGAGGACGACTCGGGAGTAACAGCAGCAGACCCAGGAGCAGCAGGAGACACGGAGGAGCCTCCTGAGAATCCAGCTCCTTCTGCCCCTCAGCTGCAGAGCACCCCAGGGACAGCAGAGGCCCTGCAGCCAGACACAGACAGTGAACAGGATACTCCCCCCTCACCTGCAGAACGTAGACAGCAGAAGGTCAGGCAGAAGAGAGGCAGGCCTGTCTCCTTAAGGCCCAAACGCTGAGGGCTCACACCTGCTGTCCATCCTGCTCTTTATAAGGCACACCTTGGCTGCAGCTTGTGGCTGACTGCAACATCAGGCGTGGCTTTGCGTAGACCTAGTTTCCCTGCAGCATCTCTTTGACTGACCTCCTTGGCAATTGATCCTGGACCTCCACTGACCTTGCTTCTGGACTTCTGACTCGGCAAGTACACTTCAGATAGGCCTGGCAGATTTACAGCCCGACTGCTGGCTAAGGACTTTCCTTCCCTGCCAAAGACCCAGGAATTTCCAGCCCCCCCTGGCACTGCTGATGCAGTGTAGAGCTGACAGTGACCATCAAGCTCTTTCTAAGGAGGAAGAACACATACTTATTATTTTATTTATTTAATTAATTACATTTCTAGACCGCCCTATAGCAGAAAGCTCTCAGGGCGGTGTACAACAAATAAAATCACAATTAAAATATGAGCAAGTGTGGAAAAAAAATATATATATAGTACAATTACACCTCTGTTCCCCTCTCCGTCCCTGGACTGAAAGACATTAGACTGACAGGCACGTGGGAGAGAGCTTTTTCAGCTGTGGCCCCCAAGCTTTGGAACACCCTACCCCAAGAAGTCCGCTCTGCTCCCTCCCTGATGGTTTTCCGGAGATTTCTGAAAATGATCTTGTTCCGGAGAGCCTTTGGGAGGGACTGAAAATAGAGCCTGACACTGATTTTATGACTTTATGCCTTGTAGGTTAAATTTTACCCTTGTAGTCCCCTTTAGTACCACTCCCTATATATGTGTGTGTGTGTGTGTGTGTGTTGTATTATATGTATTTTAATTTATTTTAATGTTTTTGTGATTTTATTGTTTACAATTTTATTATGTACATGTTTGATTTGATTTTTGTAAGCCGCCCTGAGTGCCCTATTATAGGGTAGAAGGTCGGGATAGAAATATTTTAAATAAATAAATAAATACACATCTTTCTTCCCATTCTTTCAGAAAAATCAAAATGCGCTGACTGGCTTTTGGCCTCAAACAGTAATATGGGCAAAGACAGAGCTGGCCCAACACTTTTGTTGCCCTGAAGCAAAACCAAGAGGCGAGCCTCTTTCCTGTTCTATGTACTGTACAAAAGCTAGCCAGCCTTGCAGCTGAATCTTACTTGGATGCTGATAACAGGACGTTGTCCTCCACTGCACCCGAGAGCAGCAGGCTTTCTTAGAGAGCGCAAGGCAGCTCACATGGCATGCCCAGCTCTGCCTTCAATACATTGCTGCCACAGAGACGGCTGTCTTGCTCTGCTTAATGATAGGGCTGGCCCTGGACAAAGGTAAATATGATGGCATTAGTGGGCCCTAGTAGGTTCAGTCTTAGTTGACAGTGCCACCTCAAGATATTTTTACGTCTGAGGGAGAAATTCCTAATATTTGCTTTTAATAGCACCCAAAATCTTCAACCAGAGGTGGTCAGGACTCAAGCCCACAGTAGATATTGAATCTGAATTGACATGGTACATCTACATAGCTTCATCTAGCTCTGGAAGGAACAACAGGGACACTACTCAGACCAGCAATGGGAGTTGGCTGTTCCATTCCCTGTGACAAACCATCTGACCTTTGCTTTTATCTATGCCTGGCCTCTGCCTTGCTTTTCTGTCTTGGCATAATGCATGGATCCTTTATACACATCATAGGATTTGGGGCAATAGCTGTAGACTCTTATTTTATTATTTAATGTTAGCTGTCTTGGTTTTGTTTAGAAAGAGAGTTTGCTTAAGAATTTTGGGATGCATTTAGAAATTCCAGTATTGAAACAGTTGAGGTTATGGAGGGAGAAAAAAATTCATGAAAAATGTCTGACTTTCCTATAGCATTTCTCTAGTTATTGAAAGTACTGTGTTACTGCAGAAGGTTAGTAAGGTTAAGCCAGGATGTTGTTAGACTCCTAACTTCCATTAACCTCAGCCAGCATGGGCAATGATTAGGAATGACTGGAGCTGTAGTCCAACAGCATTTGGAGGGCCAGAGGTTCCACCAGTCCTGGTCACTGCTTGAAACCTAACATATACTGCTCTCGAAAACAACTCAGAAACATCAACTGGTCCAAAATGCAGCAGCCAAATTACTGGCTTGTGTATCCTTCAGAACTCATACAACCCCTGTTTTAAAACAACGTTGGTTAACCATTTGTTCCGGTCCCAGTTCAAGGTTACACTAGAGCCCTAAACGTCTTAGGTCCCAAATATCTGAAAGACTGCCTCCTTCCCTACAGACACTCTCAGGTATTGAGATCAGCAGAGGGGGCCCTCTTGATAGTTCTGCTGCCCTTAGAATCTCGGGGGCATGTGGCCCTGGAGAGGGCATTTTCTTTTGCAGCCCCTAAGTTGTGGAGCTCCCTCCTCACAGAGGTACATCTGGCAACTTCACTGTAAAGTTTTAGGCAAATGCTGAAGACACATCACTTTACCCTAGCCTTTGACACCTGAGATGTATATTTCAAGAACCCACCCTATATTTGTGATGTTGTGATTTTAGGTTGTTTTTAATTGTTTTTAATGATGAATTTTAAAACTGCTGTATCCTACTCCTGGACCTTTTGGTGAAGGGTGGGTAATAAATTTAAACACCACCACCACTGAGCTGCAAAGGGGTGAAGGAAGACTCCTATTTTTGAGACATTGCCACAAAACAACAAGTGGCTTTAAAAATAACAGCAAGCAGCTTTCCATCCATTTTAAAACCAAGGCAACATGACTCCTATTCAAGGAGGGTGATTTATTGCCGCATGGTAAATTATATATCACCCTTCTGAATATGAAGAATGAGAATAGAATCAAACAAATCCTATAGAGCGACCTCAAATTGACAGGAGAACACTGCCCGTGGATTTCAGTATGCATTTGGAAATTGCTTTCCATGACAAGCATTTGAGCCAGGTGCTGTAAATTTTCAAAGACCAAAGCTTTGACTTGCCCTCTGATGCTTGACTGAAACAGGATTCTGTAATGAGGGGACAAAGACAGCCATTCCTTGAATATCCATAATCACATAGGTAGGTAGTCTTTGTGGAAACCTGAATTATGTGTGTGGGGGTTAAGCATGGACAAATCTGAAGTCACAAGGTAGAGGCATGTGATTCCTGCTTTCAACACTTGTAAGAGTACGCATGTAAGAAACAGCGGATCAGAAATAACTCAGAGAAATGAACAGGGAGAATTAAGGCATGCTGCCTTGATAAAAAACAGCCCTGATTCAAGTTCATGCTGAACCCCATTCAGATGCACATTTATAGTATGGAAAGCATGGCAATCCAAATAAACCCCAAGTTTTTATAACTTATATACCACTTAATATTAAAATCTCTAAGTGCTTTGAACAAATAAGTCATAACATCACAAGCGAAAAATAGATACATAATATTAAAATTCAATATTAAAAAATCCAACAAAATGTTAAGTAAAACATGAAAGCAGAAATACTGGGCAGTGTGATCAGAAAATTAAGAGCTAGAAAAACCCTAACTAAACAAGTACATTTTTAATAGGTAGGTATGCCTGATCTCGACTGATCTCAGAAGCTAAGCAGGGACAGGCTAGTACTTGGATGGGAGACTACCTGGGAATACTGGGTGCTGTAGGCTTAGAGGAAGGCAATGGTAAACCACCTCTGAATACCTCTTACCATGAAAACCCTATGAATATATCCGAAAGATTCATAGGGTCGCCATAAGTCATAATCGACTTGAAGGCATGTAACAACAAAGGTATTTAAAGCCTGCCAGATTGGGTGTCTCCCGAATTGCATGAGGAAGGATGCATCATTCTTCTACAATCCATCATCCATCTTTCTATTATCCATCATTCTAGAGTGCAGACAAAAAGACAAAGTTTAGAGATTGGGAAGGGGAGGGGCTGGACCAATTTAGAGGCTTCAATATCAACAGTTATCCATGCATTCAGGAAAAACACCTGAGAGATAGAGATTCCCACAAAATACTGACAGTGTGGAGGCACACAAAGTTAAGCAGGGCCTGAGGATTAAAGATTTAAGCAAAAGGCCCTGCTGAAGAGGTGGGCTTTGAAGAGAAATCTGAGGGACAGGAGGGAGGTGGCACTACAAATACAGAATTGTGGAATATAGCTGTGGAGAGCTGCGGAAATAATTGCAGAGGTGGGAAATGATCATGGAAAGGCAATTAGAGGAACAGCAATGTTGCATGTCTTACCTACCTAACTTTTTTTAAAAAGTTAATTGTTTTTTCCTTGTTCAACCTTTAGCAGTTGTACTGATAGCAAGCTTTGCATGCTCTAAAGTTCTATCAAAGCAGCAGCGACAGTGCACTCACAAACACAAGTATTCGACACCAGTGCTAGCCTTCTCTTTCTCTTTGTCTGTACACATAAATATATACAAACACACACACACATATGCAGAAAGGGGGGAGAACTCACTGCTCAAGAGAGGAAATTACAAGCAAACTGAAGAAGAAACATACGAAAATAAAACAGTCCATGTTTTTTGTTTTGAAATGTTATAACATTATAATTTCAGCAATATTAGTTGATGAAAAGGCCTGTCTTCCAAGGTGAAGAACAATTAAAACCATAACAGATTTGGTTCTGTATCAGCACTAAAAATGTAATAAAAAATGAGACTGGATTCCAACACTAAGCAATGAGGTTTGACTCATCTCTAATATCTGCCAACACCAAATGCATTAATTAAAAAGTTGTGTGACTTCTGGCAGAGCTTGGAAACGTTACTTTTTTGAACTACAACTCCCATCAGCCCAATGCAGTGGCCATGCTGGCTGGGGCTGATGGGGGTTGTAGTTCAAAAAAGTAACTTTTCCAAGCTCTGCGTTCTGCTTTGAAGCGTCCATGAGTATTGGAGGATAAATTCGTGTTCTAGAAATGGCAAACTATTCAGTTAAATCTTACAACTATTGCTGCTGCTAATGCTGCAGTGTGTAAAAGTTCAAGATTCCCAAGACAATTCAGTCTAATGCAGTAGTTGTCAGTACTGTACCACCCTGGGCTCCTGCTGGGAGGAAGGGCGGGATATACATCAAATAAATAAATAAACAAATACTATAAAATGGTCCAGCAACTAGAGTGCCTGCATCAGACCTCATCCTCCCCCCCTGGGGGGGGGGGTTGCTGCCTGTTTTTCTAGTTGAGAATTTGGAGCAGCCTTTCCCACCATGGTACCCTTCAGATTATTTGGACTGCAACTCCCATCAGTCCCAGCCAGCATCACTATGCTGGCTAGTGCTGATGGGAACTGTAGTCTGTAACGCCCAGAGGGCACCAGGTTGGGGAAGGCTGAGGTATGGATAAACTGAGGGTATGAGGTATGGATAAACAGAGAGATTTATTCTTCCACGAGATAAGTTTTAATATGAAGCACTATGATACCTTCAGATAAATGACTCCTCACATAAAGATGTGGTACAGTCATATGGAAGGACTGCACCGCCTTGTCTGCTGAACCTCCAATACTTCAAATCTGGTCAGTCATTCTTGCAGCAATGGTTCATTTGGAAGAACTGTTTTGCTCTTGCTCTGAAGCTTGCCAGAGTATTATAGTAAACATTTGCACAACAAAAAGTATTTTATTAAATATAGTTTCCCGTTTGCCCAGGGCTAGGATCAGCACCCAGCATAGGCAACTGCCAGCTCAGCCCACCCACCCGCCATTGGGCAGCTGGTTCTGTGAACTCTTTGCCATTTTAATGACCCACAGTGCTCTGGAGTAGCACTATTGGGGGGTGATTCAGTTCACATTTAAAGCTGAACCTGCCTAATTTGCACTTTCTGAAACAACATGCAAACCAAAACACAGCCATCCTTTGAAATCGGCACTTCTTTGAATTTTGCAATACAGTTCTCCAGCCAAGTAAAGTGTACAAAAATACATTCACTAGGGTACAGTGAGTACAAAAATGCACATTCTAGTGACAATAACATTAAAATCTACCTGTGTGAGTTTCTGCAAGACCTGCTCCCTGCATTTCTGGCTGATTTCCACCTGGCCTGGAAGGGTGGGGCCCTGTCTCTCTCCAGCTACAAAAGCAGCAACTGCTGAAGGGGCCAGAGACCATCTACCTGTGTGAGTGTCTGCAAGACCTGCTCCCTGCATTTCTGGCTGATTTCCACCTGGCCTGGAAGGGCGGGGCCCTGTCTCTCTCCAGCTACAAAAGCAGCAACTGCTGAAGGGGCCAGAGACCATCTACCTGTGTGAGTTTCTGCAAGACCTGCTCCCTGCATTTCTGGCTGATTTCCACCTGGCCTGGAAGGGTGGGGCCCTGTCTCTCTCCAGCTACAAAAGCAGCAACTGCTGAAGGGGCCAGAGACCATCTACCTGTGTGAGTTTCTGCAAGACCTGCTCCCTGCATTTCTGGCTAACTTCCACCTGGCCTGGAAGGGTGGGGCCCTGTCTCTCTCCAGCTACAAAAGCAGCAACTGCTGAAGGGGCCAGAGACCATGTGTGTGTATGTGTGCGTGAACCTGCTGCTCGGGATGTCTATAGACTACTGGGGTTAGTTGTTTTTTAGTTGTTTTGGGGGTCAAGATTTAATTTTGGAGATTCATTTTTGCTGTTATTTGGACTATAGCATATTTTTGTTAAACACTGTTGTGAAGTGTGTGGGGATTGTTTAATTGTATATTTATTGAGATGTTCTCATTAGTTTGTTGTTTATTATTATTGTTTGGCTACTTATATACTGTGTATATTTATATGTTAAAAATAAAAATGCTACTTATTTGCTGGGAAATTGAAGACTTTTATCTAGGCCTTTTTATAAAGTGTTTGGTTCTCTTATTGCGACACATTTAAATGTTTTTTCTTTTCTTTTAATAATGTTATTTGTTATTTAATTTTGAAAATTGCATTATTGTATTCATGCTTTATGATGTGTTATATTCATGTTTTTGTAAGCCGCCTTGAGGACCTTTTGGCCATAAGGCGGGATATAAATTTAATAAATAAATAAATAAAATAAAAATATAAATAAATAAATAAAATGCATATTAGAGAAAATTGCATTGCAAGAATAAGTATATTTAGCAAAACTGTATACAAAACATATATATGAGGATAAATCTGTTGGAAGTGGGGCAACAGGAACTCCTGTTTGGGTTTGTTCGTATTCCAGAAGGAAGATAGAGTTAGGGTCCTCCAGCTGGCTAGCCTTGCCTACCTTTACCTGTGCTGTTCTCTACCTAACTTCTGTTGTAAACTGATATGCTCAGGGAAGCTGACCTGCCCCTCCTTGCTTTGTTTTCTTCTTCAACTGTCCGAGGAGAGAGGAGACATCTTTGTCTTCGCACTCTCTCCTGAGCCATGAGGGCAACACCCAAGTCTGGTCCCTGCACCTCCAACTTACATTAGTTAGTTAGAATTAGGTACAGTAGGGCCCCACTCATACGGCAGGTTACGTTCCAGACCCCCACTGAAAAGCGAAACCCGCCGAAAAGCGGAACTCAGTCAATAGAATAGTGCTCGATGCCCAAAAACCACCATAAAAGTGGAACAAGCGCTGTATGAGTGGGGCCTTAATCTAATTGAAAACCGCCGTATTAGCGCAATGCCGAAAACTGGGGCACCGAAAAGCAGGGCCCTACTGTATGTCTTTCCTATCTACTATATATTTCTATAAATAAAGTAGCTCTTATTTTACTAAGTCTTAAGTCTCAGGGATCTAAATGCAGGGTAAAAGCCTGCTACTTAGGTAAATACATACACTGGCACACATGCAGCTCAGACGCTGAATATCTCTCCATATTTCCATAACAAAATCCACTGATGAATTTTCTTGAGGACTTGTTTTAAAAGCATCACAAACTGATGTGGAAATGTGGAGAGCTGAACTTAAGATTGGAAAAATGAGAAAGTGAGAGAAACCAAAATTGACATATTTGTCTATCCCTAATCGTAGTCATGACAGGTGTCTCACAGGCACCCTCTACAGATCAAAGCACTGCTACCCACCAACAGAGAGAAGAGGAAACTCATTGAGGGTGGTGGATACCAGGAACGAGCTCATGAGAAGGCTCATGCCCCACAGTATGGTCTGAAGGCACATGAGGCTACTTGGAGAAGCTAGGCAGGTCTCGGTCTGGTCAATGCATGGATGGGTGATATCTAGGAACTATATGTATGCTGTCTTATGTATATTTCACTTTTTCTCCAAGGGGCTCAAGATAGGTGTATATGATGCTTGCCTCCCCATTTTATCTTCACAACAACCCTATGAGGTAGGTTAGGTTGACTGGACAAAGGACACCCAATAAGCTTCATGGATGAGTGTGAATTTGGATCTTCATCTCCCAAGTCCTATCTTCAATCTGCTGCTGATTTAGGAGATAAGGCAACCATGGCTTCTCTTTTCCCCATCCTCCATTTTAATATTAGTCCACTTGTGCGCGCGCACACACACACACACACACACTCTGCCTGCTATGTGGCATACCTGGCAGGGCTCCTACACCTTTAATAGTTGTGTAGACTTTCAGCAGGTGTAGCCAGCTGCTACTTTCCTCTTATGCTTGGATGGTGCCATTTTGACTTCACAAGTACATGCAGCAGCAGAATTGAGAGTGCTATTAGTACATATAATCTCCTTCTGATGAGCCCAATATTGACAATTTACCACAAACAGAACTCATTTAATTCAATTAACATGAAATATATTACAGACTTCAACAAGAGAAGTCTTTTTCCCATTCTTTAATTTCTGAAAGGTCACACAGAGTTTCTCATTAATGCATCTTTCACAGCAAAACCAAGAACTTTAATAAAAAAAAACTGTTCTCTTTTTACTGTTGTATCTCTCATTTTACAACATACACAGTAAGTCACTTAGAGCAGCAAATCACTCTAATTGCATCTGCTGCCATTGAAGGGTGGTTTTCTGCCCCCCTCCTCAAAGCTGATTCCAGCATTTTTTGATGGTGCACTGTATAAGATTTTATTGACCAACAAAGAAACATCATGAAATATATTTCCATCTCCCTAATATTGATTTAAGTCAAGCCTGGTAATCATATAAAAGCAAGGATTTTATAGTCTACCAGAACAAGAAACTGAAACGTCGAGCTAAAAACAATTGTTTTGGAGAGAAACAAAGATCCTCTTCTCCAAACGGCAAGTTAAACTCTAAGAACAATGTTTGCAAACTTTTGATAGTGAAGGATTCTATCATTATTGTTATTATTTCCAAGTGAAATTGCAAACACGTGTCACAATTTATATCTGAAAGGGTTGGAGACAGAGTCAAGCAAAAAATATGGTCAGTGCATGAGACCACTGCCTTGCTGAAGATGAGCAGGTCTGGTCAGTGCATGGATGGGAGATCATCTGGGAGCCACATGTATGCTGCCTTGGGTAGGATAAATGATTTATAAACTGCCTGCAGTGTGGCAATAGGTGGAGATTCCACTGAGGTTATACACGAGAGTTTGGCAATAAGACCTAAGATGAAAAAATAACTAGTCGGCAAGGGGTGAAATTCAACAAGATGGTTTTATGGAGATGTGGTCCCCATTTCTCACTTATATAAACTTAAGAAGAGGAAGGACACAGTCACCAATCCCTCAGTGATCATTCTGGTAAAGCATTTACATTAACAGTTTTTCTACATGCTTTTAATATGTGACTTTTATGTCTTCTATATATACACAATCATAATGGACTCTCCACTCTGTATTACCTGGTTTATTGTTACATTATTTTATTCATTTAATATCTTTAATAAAAATAATAGCAAAGGGGGGAACCCCAAATGCTTTAGCCTGTCCTTGTAAACGTACCCGTCTCCTGAGCATCCTTATTGCCCTTTTCTATACCTTTTCCATTTCTACAACATCATTTTAAGAGGTGGAGAAATCTGAATTATAAATAAGATTCCAAATGTGACTGCCCCATACATCTATATTTAGGCATTACAGTACTGGCCACCTTATTCTAGAGGACTTCAGTGCAGGAACTTTAGTCAATAATGTGCTGCTGAATTTACTTCACCTTGGATAACTTCACCCTGAGTTCTCACATGTCTGGCTCTCAGCTGAATTATTTCCCTTGGATGCATTATTATTATTATTATTATTATTATTATTATTATTATTATTATTATTATTATTATTATTATTATATCCTGTCCTTCCAAAGGGAGCCAGGGCGGCAAACAGATGATAAAGCACTAAAAACATCTTCAAAACAAAAGCATCTTTAATAACAAAACATCCTTAAAACATCTTTCAAAAACAATTCCAGTACAGACGCAGACTGGGATGAGGTATCTACTTATCATATGGTACACGTACAAACTAAAGAGTGAATAGGCACCAGGGGTTTATAGGAACAAACCCACTTGATGGCATTTCAAAGGTGGGAATTGCATGATCCAAGTTGCATGGTCCAAAACCCATATGTAGATGCAAACTGGTAACTTTCTACAGAGATAGATCCTCACTACACGATCCTCATCACATCAAGAAGTAGGGATGCACTCACTGGCCTCACTCTCTTTGTTTGTCACCTGGCCCTGCCACCCTCAACGTATTGGAACTGCACTTCTGCAATGGGGAGGCTATTCTACTTGTGCTGGCTTCTGTTCTACATGGGTAGGCTTCCTGTATCATGCTCAAGGTTCTAAATCATGCATATGTGCTGTAGATTCCCTTCTCACAAGTTCAACCTGAATGTGTGAAGGATGGCAGGGCTAGAACGCCTGGAACACAATGGAAGGGCAGGGGGCTAATGTGCATGCCCCCACTGTCCCCATGACTGGAATTGCAAGAGTGGCCAATGAGTAAATTGGGCTAGTGTGTATGCCAAATGTTTATTTGGTCTTTTTGATTTATATTACCTAACACATAAGGAAACTTCAGCAGCAATACATGTGTATCATACATTGCTAAGACTTTTGCAGCTGGTCTGACTTAACCTTTGCATCCAGATTGATTAAAATATTTGCTGTATTGTCTGATGCTGGAGATTAATGTCATTTCATCAAAAGGCCTCTTTATCTGCCAAACCTTTTCATTAAAATATTGAATGAAACTTTTCATTCCCCATCCCCTCCTCTTGTTGTCATTGTTTTTTGAATTCTTGTGAACAGATTTTACTGGGGGGGGGGGGAGCTCAGTAATGTAAAAAAAAGCTCAGTAGTGTAGAGCCTGTATTTATACATATAGAATTCCAGAATTTGCAAGTGCAAGTAACAAGGGTCCCTTTCACTGAATCCCATATAAATAGGACTGTCTCATTTCATCCCTATTCATCCCCACTCCACCACCTAGTGAAATAGATTGTCTCAAGCCTCCATCATAAGTATAGCAAAGCTGTCAGCGCAGCTCAGACAATCAACTCACACTGCTCCCTACCCCCAAGGAGTGGAAATGGAGTCCTTGGCATGTAGTCTTAGTTCATAAGGCCATATATAATGGTTTGTAACAATGGTCACTTAGTGTGCTTCGGCCAGAAATGTCAGTCATCTTGAGACAAAGTCAGATGTGTCATGGGACATACAGAAAGGGGCGTAATTTCCCTGCTGAGGTATAAGTTGCAGCATTTTGTCTGCCCCTCCCTGCTCAGCTACACTGCTGATTGTTGGGTGTGCCAGGAGCCCTCATGTTCCTGGCCTAGCTGCTGCAGGATGCTGGAGCCCTTGATGGAACACTGAACATCATCCATGGACAACATGCAGCTGTGAATTGTATGTGTGACCATTCTGATATCAAAGCAATCAGCTTTGTGGGATCTAATCAAGCTGGAAAATATATCTATGAAAGGGGTTCCAGGAATGGCAAGAGAGTGCAGGCCAATATGGTAAAACTATGCATCTGTGTTGACATCTCTGTTCATAGGAAAGCTGTTGATGATCCTGAAAACGCTTTTAAAATAGTGATAATTTTAATGCCTTGAGTTGTAATTCTGATGTTTTGGTATTTCATTTGAAAATGGCAAACTTTGGAATCATTATTGACATACACCATGTTTTAAATATGATTAACCCAAAACTCTTAATTCTCTAGCAGAAAATATGTAAAAAGCTTTTTGTGACTCACTTTAGTCCTTGCTTTGTATTGGTAACACAGCCGTATTTTCCTTGAAGGTCTGAGACTATATAAACTAGTTGTTTAAAGATTAAGGTTTCATTTATGGTTATGTACTGTATATGGATATTGTTTATGTATTTTGCTTTATAAATTAATTTGATGTTTTTTATTGTACCTTGAGTATTTTATTGTAAACCGCTTTGAGATCTTTTAGATAGTAAGCGGTCTATAAATGGAAATAATAATAATAATAATAATAATATTCTAGAGTGTAACTGTGAAATGTTGTATATCTGTTATACTATCTTTAGCTGACTTCTCTGAATAGTTGCTCTCTGTATTTGATACCCACTGATGTTTGATTTAAATATTACATTGATTTAAATATTACATTCCTGGGTGTAAGGATGGTGGATGTGCAAATGGTGCATCACAGTGTTTGCCAATATTTCTGCCTTCAGATAAACCTTTCCACACTGGCATGTTAGTCAAGAAATGCCTGGATTGCAGACGTTTCTGGAGTATGTTCTTAGATACACATACAGTTCACGCAGGGCAATACTGAACCTCACCATTGGCCATTGTGAGCTGAAAGTGTGCCATTCCTCTGAGGTTGCACATTCAATCTGAATCAGAAGAGGCTGTGAAGGCATTAGACCAGCGCCTGGGAGCAGTGATGGATTGGAGGAAGGCAAACTGAAGCTGAATCCTGATTAGAAGGAGGTGCTGTGGGTAGCCAGTTCTTGTGTCTGAGAATTAGGTAAATGACCTGGTTTGGGACAAGTTGCATTCCCCAAGAAGTACTCCTGTGTTACCAGCAAGACTACCCCCTTGCCACTGTATGCGTAGGGTCAAGGGTTCCTGCTTTCTCCCTTCCCCCGTATCTACACAGAGTCCTTGTATGTCAAATGTTAGGTCACCTAAGCTCACAGGTTATCAACAGCAGTAATCTAGTGTGGGCAGAAAGTACAATAGAGGAGACCCCACTTAAGAAGTCTTGGGAGTCAGACTTCAGACAGCAGAACAGTCTTTATAATGTATGCTATTTATTTATACCTTGTACACTACAACAAAGAAAATGCATTCTGGGTGGCCTTAGGCATCACTGAAGAAACAGAAAAATAGAAATATATATATCTGCACAACAGAAATTGCTGGATATCCATTTAACATCAACGTATAAAACTCTGAAGACACATCTTAATTAAAACAAGTTACTACAGTTGAAGGATCAGAAGCTGTGGCACCCTCATTTCATTTAAAGCATTCCATAGTTTTTTATGATCTACACAATTAAAGGCTTTGCTGTAATCTATAAAGCACATTTTCTTCTGAAATTCCTTGGTCCGTTCCATTATCCAACATATGTTTGCGATATTCTGGTACCTCTTCCTTTTCTAAATCCAGCTTGGACATCTGGCATTTCTCGCTCCACATATGTTAAGAGTCTTTGTTGGTTGAAGAATCTTGAGCATTATTTTACTTGCATGAGATATTAAGGCAATAGTTTGATAATTACTGCATTCCTTGGAATCCCCTTTCTTTGGAATAGGGATATATATTGAGCTCTTGCAGTCTGTGGACCATTGTTTTGTTGATGTGTGAGCGTTGTTGCGTGAACAGCATACGTTACGTTGGAGTTAAGTTGAGCAAGAAACTTCACAGAGGCTTGAGAAAGGTTTAAGAGTCTTTACTAAGACATTACGGCCAAAGGCTTAAGAGGATAGTTACAAGTAGAATTCTCCCCCCCCTTCAAGGATAGACCTGCTTGCTTCAAAGACACACACAGAAGAAGAAAGAACTAACAGCAGTTACAACTTTCCCAGCATCTCCCGTTACCATGACAACTACTGTCTGGCCTTGAATGAGCGCTCCCAGGCCAGCACAGCAGATAAGGCTGCTTTCCCATACATCTTAAAACATTTCAGACCTGATGAAAAAACACATTGGTAGTAAGGCCTAGTAAGCCAACATGTTTAGTTTTCCATATTTGTTGACAAATTTTGAGCACGTGGCCTCAAACAAATTAAATCAGTAGTGGAAGGTCGTATCCCAATGGCAAAATGGGTCTGGTATTTTGGAAATATGTATAAAGGTAAGGTTGAAGGCTATCAAGCAGCAAGATATGAAATAATGGATAAGTCATTCCTAGAGATCCTCCCTACATGGCCCCCAGTGAGCACTGCAGAAATAAAAGGTCTTATTGCAAAACTCACCCTAGACAAAGCCCCAGGCTGGGACATGTTACCAGCTGAAATTTTCCATATAGACCCAGTGTGGTGGGTGCCAATTTTGGCAATGCTTTTTACATCAATTAACACAACTGGAATATTGCCACGGAGTTGGACGTATAGTATTGTAATCCCAATTTACAAGAAAGGGGACCGGGGGGACCCTCAAAATTATTGACCAATAAGTTTACTTGATGTCCCTGCTAAAATATACGCATGACACCTTGATAAACTAGAACTTTGGGCAGAAGAACAACAAATTTTATCCCCAATGCAGGCTGGCTTCCGTAAGGGTTTCAGTACAATTGATCAGTGCTTTGTTCTGAACCACTTAATCCAAAAAAACGTACATAATGCATCAAAAAAACTATACGTTGCATTCATAGATTTATCATCTGCTTTTGATTCTATAGACAGACAGCAACTATGGGAAAAATTAGAGGCTAGTTCAATGGATAGACGTCTACTATTTCTCATACAACAGCTTTATTCTAACACCGATATTAGGATCCAAGTTGGTTGGGCAGGCTCTCTTTTTGATTCAATCCCCACTTCAAGGGGTGTCAAGCAAGGTTGTATCTTGGCCCCACTCCTATTCAACCTTTATATAAATGACATAACACAGGAAATTCTTGACCCGTCCTTCTTCCCTCCTGCCGTTGGGAAACAGAAGATCTCAGTTCTGCTTTATGCAGATGACATGGCCCTCATTTCTCTAACTTGTGTGGGCCTGAGGAGATTGCTTACCAGATCTGAAACGTACTGTAAGCATGAAGGATTATCTATTAATTATAATAAGATGAAAGTAGTTGTTTTTGCTAAGAGGCATGAGCAGCATATATGGTCTCTGGATGGGCACAGAATAGAACAATGACGCTCATTTAAATACCTGGGGCTCCATTTTTCTGAAAACACTGTGGCGTACCCATCTTGAGGCAATTACATCTTCAGCTGCTCGTTTACTGGGGCCTATAAAGAAACTTTATTATACTGTAGGTTACCGTTTAGTAGAACCAACGTTGAAAATTTTTGTGGCCAAGATTGTCACCCATCTTTTATATGGAGCTGCGATTTAGGGGGAACACTGCAGAGACCAATTGGATGTAATTCAAAACAAGTTTCTGCGCCTGCTCCTATCTGTACCACATGGTACACCCGGTGCCCTGTTAAGGAGTGAGGTAGGCCTCCCTTCCCTAAAAGCACACATACACAAATCCATTATATCGTATTGGAAAAAGTTATCAGTGATGCCAGAACATCATTTAACAAAAATTTGCTTCTTGGAACTACAAAACCGAGAAGGTTGGGCACAATCTTGTAGAGGCCTGATGCTCAGTTACTCAATCCCTTCAGCTGGATAATGCAGAATTTACCTGGACATGAGATTCAGGATCTAGTTTTTGGTAAAGACGCTCAGAAAGATCTTGAATATATAAAGAACTGTAAGTCTGCCATTTGGTACACTAAAATCAAACTGGACCATGAAAGAGCTACTTATTTGCGGGAGTTAACTTTCTTTCCTATAAGGCGTGTTTTTATTCAGCTCAGATTTCAGTTGATGCCTACTGAATATCTGGCTGGTAGATAAGCAAAAAAACCATCAAAGATCGTTTGTGTATATGTGGATCAGGACAAATTGAAGGCATGGAACATTATATTTTATATTGCCCTTTATATAATTCTCCAAGGGTCAAGTTCATCCTTCCTCTTCTGACTTCCCTAGAAAGCCAGCCAGACAAGTTTAAGATCAGATGGCTGCTGGCAGATACAGACAACTTTATCACTTACAGAGTAGCTCTGTTTGCATTAGCCGCAGCAAAGATCAGAATGACTTTTCTTAAACACACTAGTTTTAAAGCAACGGGAAGCACATTTGATTGTGCTTCTAATGTAAATGAATGTATTTTAGTTTCTTCTTTTAAAGTTTCAGGGTTTTATTCATGTAAACTGGACCAAAATGCAACGTTTTATAATTGTTTACAAATATGTTACTTGTATGTTTTATATTGTCACGGCCATTGGCTAAAACAATAAAGGATACTTGATCTACTGAGTATTAATCTTCACGGCCCCAGAGTTTTCCCAGCAAATTCTTTAAGATGTTTCCCCAATACCATCAACACTATTATAATCTCAGATTAGTATCTTTCAGCAGCTTCATTTATTTACTGGCACAGAATATCAATGAGATTCATACTGTAGGGGCATAGAAGTCTGCTTTATTGCTCCTGCTTCCACTGAATTGTGCAGAATACACTGTGGAAAGATCTCACATTGAACTTTCTGTCACTCTTGTAAGGGAAGGTACAAAAGAAAATGTCTTGCATGTTAATCATTTTTGAAGCCTTGTAATTGTTTTCTGATGAAAGCTGGAGCTGGTGTGATAGTTCTCCAAAGACAGTAAATGACTATTGTCTTCTTCACAGGCATGAAGCACAGAGAAAAGAGCACTGCATTTCCCATAAGACAGCTAAAGGTGAAATTTATACTTGCACAGAGTCCTGTGTACCACATAAATGACACTTAAAGCACATATTAAAGGATAAATCCTACCTTCTCCTCCTCCCAATGGCAGTCAAGAATCTCAAGCTGTAGAAGTAATGGGCTTCAGCTGCACCAGCGGGAAGAGTCTAGGGAGACATCTTAGGAGTTGTCAAAAGAACACTATAGTTGGACATATTTTGCACAGACCCTGGACATGGACAGTAGATTCATTTGAAAATGTAGGGTCAAAGTCTGTGGGGCTCACTTCCTGCACTCGTCTAGGTAGTGGAGGCTGGTCCATTAGGGCAAATGGGGCACTGCCCCACCACCCTCACTCTGCTCTCAACCATCCTCCACTTGCCTGCCTTCATACTTAAAACAATTCAGGGGGCAGCACTAGCTGTCAGCTTTCTCCTTTTCAGTCTCAGTATTGCCCTTGTAGAACTCAACAGGGAGAAGGATGGGGACAAAACTAGTATTAGTTGGCTCAGCCTGTAATTGGTTCTAGGTCCACCTCCTGTTGGGCTCCCTGTATGCCACCCTACTGTCCCCAGTGGGCACCATCTACCAATGCATCTAGTTTTAGATATGTTGCTGAAACTCACTTTGCACATCTGTTCCATGTTGCCCTCCATGTTGCTGAGTTTTGGGGCGGGTGCAAACCATCAGCTACAAAATCCCTGCCCCCATCTGCTCACTCCTAAGTGGGTATTCTAAATACATCCATCTAAACATGCTGAAAAGACCACCTACAATTGGGAGCCCTGCGTTATCAGAACTTCCAATCATGAGGGATTTCTAAGCATGTTCAATTGAGCATGCTTAGAAGACCCCTTCAGATCTTCCATCTCAAGATGAGAAGGTTAGGGTGCAGTAGGCTGATGCAGGAGGGGACGTTGAGGGCAGGAGCTGACGTACAAGATCCCACAGCTCCTATTCATGTTGCCATTCCCTCTTACAGCAAAACATCTGAAGAGGTCTACTATGTTGTTTTGATGAAGGTTCTGGGCAACAAAACAAAATAATAGCCAACTGCTTATAAAGAGCACTATGTAACCAGTGACTTCTCTCAGCTCAGAATTTCACCCCCCACACACACCCAAAATTCCTGAAATGGCTCCTCCTATTTCATTGCCTGTACTCACTACAGACAGTCACTAGCCTTAATTTAACCACTCTGTAGATCAGGGCAGCCAATGTGGTGCCTTCCAGATGTTGTGGACTACAACTCCCATCATCTATGGAGCAGCAGCCCCACAGAAGTCTTTCAAGCAATGTGCAAAGACTGCATGGTGGTGATGAACAAAACAAACCAGAACAGTGACATATCCTTCCATGTTTCCCAAATGAAAATAGAAACACTGTTTTGGGGAGCAAAAAAGAGGAACATACTTCTCAGAATACCGTGACAACAGGGCCAGAATCCTGTTTGGATACTCTGAGCACATTCAGCAACATGGCTTTATTCTATTTTTATAGCATTTTCTGAAACGAGCATTGTTAGGCAGCTCTGATTCAGAAGTAGTATATGGGCAAAATTCCCAGACTAGAGAAAGAAAAGGAAATTTGCCCCCCTTGTTGTTGTTGTTGTTGTCTATGTCATCAAATGAGATGGTACTTTCATAATTCAAAGCAAAAGCATTTTAATCTGCCCAGCCAATGCACTTGAAAGTGATGGCAGGGAAAGAAAGGAGTAGCCACCCTAGGAAAGGCAAGAACAGTGGTTTTTTTAAAAAAAAAATGTGATACTGTTGGTTTAAAAAGAAAATAAAAACTGAAAAAAAGAACTATGAAGTTAACAGATTAAACCTCCAAAATCTGCCACAAATACAGGGAGCTAAGCTGACATGTTCTGAGGGGAACCTCATTTGATGTCTGAGAGAATGAGTGGATTCTACTGTGAGCTGTCAGAGAAGATGAAATGGAGAAAAGGAAAGTTAGAATCCCTTTATGACAAGCAGGTGGAGAGGGGAGCAAGGCATATGCATTTCTTAGATGCCTATGGATGTTGGTTTGTTTTTTAACAATTCTGGTAAAGCATGCACAAAGTTCCTTTCCCTGTTCACCAGAGTTATCATTTCCAGCTCCCATTTATCTCAGAGTGGAAGAGAAAAGAAATTCAGAAATGAAAAAGGAGGCTCCTTGCCACTCTTGAACTTCAACAACATTCATTTGTAAGTTACATCCAGTTTTGGCCTTTGCCTTGTCCCTCTCTCACAAACCACAGTGGGTCACCCCTATCTTACCTTCCCATTTCTCCACCCCTAGATGAGGCTGTCCTCCCCAACAGTAGCAGAGCTGATGTTGTTTGATGGAATTGGGTTGAGTTTCAAGCAGATTGTCCTCATCTTACAGAAGAACCCTCATATTTATAGGAAACGTGGCTCTGCCTCTGACCAGTGCAACAATGATTCTAAACAGTACAAAGACAGAAAAGGTTTTGTTACCCAGCAGGCAAGATCACTAAGGAACTAAAGGGTTAACTTTAAGCCCATCTCCTAAGATAAAATTATTTGAAGTTCCATTTTGTTGCCTCTCACTCTTCCCTGGCTGCCCTGGATCAACAGAGTCTGTGACAAGGTAGGAAAATACACTCCACTCCAACAATGAATGCAGAAGATCATCCACTTCAGCAGCTCTGCTCAGTAGCCATTCAGTCAGGATCAGTCAATCTCTCTCTTTCTCTCATATATATAACTGTTGTGTTCCATTATGATGTCCCCCACAACACACACAATTACTCTTCCACATTTCCCTTTAGATCTGAGGAGCTCCTGATTTAAGTGGCAATACAACCTAAGAATGGGAAATGGAAATAGACTGCCTTCAAGTCAATCCCAACTTATGGCGACCCTATGAATAGGGTTTTCATGGTAAGTGGTATTCAGAGGTGGTTTACCGTTGCCATTCTCTGAAGCAGAGAGGCAGTGACTGGCCTGAGGTCACCCTGTGAGCTTGATGGCTGTGTGGGAATTCAAACCCTGGTCTCCCAGGTCGTAGTCCAACACTCTAACCACTACTCCACACTAGCTCTCAAGAATGGAAGGATCTGTTAATTTTTGTTCTCTCAGTTTCTAATTTTTCCAATCTTTAATTTGGTTCTCCACATTTCTGCAGCATTTTGCCATTTTTTTAAAAAAAATCTTCATGAAAATTCTTCAGCTTTTTAGTGCAAATTTCTTTCAAATAAACACATTTTTTGTATGCATGTTTACTAATGTACACATTTTTGCAAGCAATTTCTCCTAATATAATGCATTTTGTGTTATTTTCACTGATATATTCATTTTATGCACACTTTGCCCTCATATATGCATTCTGTAAACAATGTCTGGCTGGAGAACTGCATCACAACATTTGGATAAATACACATTTCCAATGACTGGCTGTGTTTCGGTTCTCTTCTTGTTTCGGCAATTGCAAATTTGATTCAGCTTTAAATGCAAACCAAATCAAATTTCTCCCCCATCCCTAACACAATCGGTCTTAGAATAAGAGAAAATGTTTGAAAACTGTTCAGAATCAGGATTTTCCCCAAGAACGCATTTCATCCAGGATAGTGTTGACAAGTTCATAACTATCCTGGGCGGTCAGGACAGTTGGAGCAATGTAGTAGTCAGTAATTCCAGAGCATTGAAGAATTGGTGCCCTGCACAGTTGCATCAATTTCCAAACATCTTTGCTTCATCCTAAAATGAAAAGCTTTTAGGAACTATTGTCAACTATTCATGGTGGTCCAAATAAAGAAGAGCACATGATTCATCACTATGCGGCTCCTTCACCATATGCCTGAGGGCAATAAACACATAATCTGAATCACCTAGATGTTAACTAGAAGATCCTTGTTGACCTGTATAGATTTTACATCACATCTAAGTTGACCCAGTGAGTGGTTTAGTAACCTGATGCTATAGCAGTGCTATGAACCTGATCAGTGCCAGGGTGGGAGACCATGAAATCTGTTCTGAGCTTTCAGAAAGCAAAGTGGAGAGAAGTATATTAAATAAAGGCCAACTCTCACATAGTCATTTTTTTCCCCATCATGAAATGGTGAAAAAGTTGTGCGAGTTGGTCTTCAGGGGTGGACCAGTAGTGACAGCTGCTTAATTATCAGGTATTATGCAAGGAAGCCCAATCAGAGTGGAGCAAGTATGGAGGAGGCATCAGCCCTGTCACCCCGTATATGCATAATGACAGCCTAAGTGGAGCTCCCATTGTTCAGTACAAAAGCAAATAGTGGAAAATGTCTATGGGGGCACATATTTCTCATTAGTGCTACTAATCCTGAAATTATTTCCTTTGTGAGGCATAAAAAAGATGTGTTTTTCTAAATTCTGTGCCTCCGTTAATCAGAACATCTCCCACCAGCTGTGAAATTAGCTCCACTGCCTGAAGAATGGGTGGCACATTCCCTCCAGCTTTTGAAGCCACGGGGAAGGGCATTGTTTCGGAGAAGAAATTTAGCAGTCATTTACAAAAGCAGCAACTTAATGCAATTAATGCAAATCATTTAAAGCATGTTTTAAAAGAGTATTAGGAGCATATGGTGATTAATACGTGCTAATTAAAGACAACCTAATTATTTCCACATGCAAATAGAGACTTATTTGAACATGGAAATGCAGAAAATGAAACACCATTTCCCACATATAAAGTATAAGTGCCTATTCCAGGCTTGCTCCTTGAGGTTAAAAGAAATTAAATGGTTTAAAATTAAAGAGATTTCTATTTAATCTTAATTTTAATTGCTGAAGCCATAAATTAGCAAAGAAATTGGCCACACTAACAATAAAGGAAGCACTTGGTGTAGAGACATATTTATAGCACAATCAGTAAACACCAAACCAGTTCTTGCAGAAAGCCAGTCAGGAATTCTGCCTTAGGTCTATAGCATGATTTCATAGAGAGTTAATTCTACACCCATTTATGCCAGTTTAACTTTGGAACAACTGCAGATTTACCAAAACAAAGCATCAAGGGATTTTTCTGCATTAATGGACTTCTTCTCTAAAATGTCAGTAAACAAACAAAGCCCTCGTGAATATAACCCATCCCCAGTCACTATAATAAAAATTAGATGAGCTCTTGAACCTTTACTAGAGAATTAAAGAAAGCAATTGTATGTCTCATTTGCAATTTAAGACACTCAAAATGGCAACTGAGATAGAATGTACTGAGAACGGGAACTGTTCTCCACATTATACAGAATGAGGCAGCGCTGTAACATGGTTGCATTCTGGATTGTACTACTTCAAACTTCAGAAAGGGCATCATACTTTTGAAAACTCCCCCTTTTTATTTTGTTTTTTAAAAAACCTCTGTGAGTGAGTTAAACTAGCACATCAGAGAGAAAGATTAAGCATGTATTGGAGTTCCAATTTAAACATGTATTTGATGGTTGATGCCAAAACCAGAATCATGGGACTGAGCCTTAATAATTTTCATGGATTGGGGGGGGAGGGCTCCTATCTTGTTTAATTTGTTCACTAAAGCTGATATCAGGACCTGACATCCTTGAGCAACTGCTGGAGTCCCAGGGCCCACCATTGACACCTGCCCTGGGCCCTCATTTATTTTTATTTTTAAATAAGTTGTTATTGGCTCCTAGAAGCCACTTGCTGGCACTGCCAATGTAAATGTGCATGTGTACACACACATGCCAGGCTCTCTAGAAATCCTAGGGAGACCAACCATTGTAGGATGGGAGACTAGTAGGTAGCATTTTGCTGAGGGTCCACTTGACCCTGGAGCCAATCCTGCTGTTCACTTTGCTATACTGTCATGCTCTGTTGTATCAGCAAGCTGCTGCCTCGTGATGAATTGCTGAACTGTAGGTAGCAGCCTTGTGAGGAAGACGCTTTCAGACCTGTAGTGACTGTTCCTACCCAGGCTGGCCATAGGGAGGCATTGCATCCCTTTGGGTAAGAAGGATATAAGGGGTTTCCTGTTCCAATTTAGCCTGCCTCAATGTCTTTCTGAGCGCTAGTATGCTCCTATATCTTTGGATCTTCTTTGGTCCTGACTTCTGGCTCCTTGATCCTACCTCCTGGTTTGTACCCAAGTCCTGACTTGCACTCTAGTCTTGACTTCCTTGCAGACTGCTGCCCACAACCCAGTGCAGACAGTCAGCTACCCTATCTCCTCACTTTTGATCCTGACTTGCTCCTTGTGGTGGAAAATCCATCAGAGAAGTTTGGAGACCAGGTCCTGTCCCTCCACACCCTGAATCCTGTGGCCTACTTTGCTCTTTGGTCTCAATCTCTGGCTTATCCCTCAGCTCCTGGTTTACATCAGACTACTGCTCACAACCCAGCCATGACACACATTCATCATAAAGCTTCTATAGCGTTGTTGGAACTGTGCCTGCAGGAAGAAGAAACCATCACCCAAGGGAAGGAGAGGCTGCTGCTCTTGCTGCTGTGCTGCTGCTGCTGCTGCTGCTGTGGGACCACCACCTCCACCACCCTTCCCAGAGGGACTTCTGCCTGGCAGGACCAGGCCCCAGGTACCAGCCAGCCAGGACTGATTCTTACCACCTGTCCCTCTTTGGAGGCATACATAAGCCGGCTGGCTGAGGTGGCCTGGGAGACCCAGTGCCTGCAGGAGGAAGAAACCATTGCCCAAGGGAAGAAGAGGCTGCTGCGGCGGCTGGCGGCTGGCGGCTGGCGGCTGGCGGCTGGCCGCCGCCGCCGCCGCGGGACCACCGCCTCCACCACCCTTCCCAGAGGGACTTCTGCCTGGCAGGACTAGGCCCCAGGTACCCAGCCAGCCAGGACTTGATTCTTACCACCTGTCCCTCTTTGGAGAGATACATAAGCCGGCTGGCTGAGGTGGCCTGGGAGACCCAGTGCCTGCAGGAAGAAGAAACCATCGCCCAAGGGAAGGAGAGGCTGCTGCTGCTGCTCTTGCTGCTGCTGCTGCTGTGGGACCACCACCTCCACCACCCTTCCCAGAGGGACTTCTGCCTGGCAGGACCAGGCCCCAGGTACCCAGCCAGCCAGGACTGATTCTACCACCTGTCCCTCTTTGGAGGGATACATAAGCCAGCTGGCTGAGGTGGCCTGGGAGACCCAGTGCCTGCAGGAGGAAGAAACCATCGCCCAAGGGAAGAAGAGGCCGCTGCTGCCGCTGCTGCCGCTGCTGCCGCTGCTGCCGCTGCTGCCGCTGCTGCCGCTGCTGCCGCTGCTGCCGCTGCTGCCGCTGCTGCCGCTGCTGCCGCTGCTGCCGCTGCTGCCGCTGCTGCCGCTGCTGCCGCCGTGGAACCACCACCTCCACCACCCTTCCCAGAGGGACTTCTGCCTGGCAGGACCAGGCCCCAGGTACCCAGCCAGCCAGGACTGATTCTACCACCTGTCCCTCTTTGGAGGGATACATAAGCTGGCTGGCTGAGGTGGCCTGGGAGACCCAGTGCCTGCAGGAGGAAGAAACCATCGCCCAAGGGAAGAAGAGGCTGCTGCTCTTGCTGCTGCTGTGCTGCTGCCGCTGCTGCCGCCATGGGTCCACCATCTCCACCACCCTTCCCAGAGGGACTTCTGCCTGGCAGGACCAGGCCCCAGGTACCCAGCCAGCCAGGACTGATTCTACCACCTGTCCCTCTTTGGAGGGATACATAAGCTGGCTGGCTGAGGTGGCCTGGGAGACCCAGTGCCTGCAGGAAGAAGAAACCATTGCCCAAGGGAAGGAGAGGCTGCTGCTCTTGCTGCTGCTGTGCTGCTGCTGCTGCCGTGAGACCACCACCTCCACCACCCTTCCCAGAGGGACTTCTGCCTGGCAGGACCAGGCCCCAGGTACCCAGCCAGCCAGGACTGATTCTACCACCTGTCCCTCTTTGGAGGGATACATAAGCCGGCTGGCTGAGGTGGCCTGGGAGACCCAGTGCCTGCAGGAAGAAGAAACCATCGCCCAAGGGAAGGAGAGGCTGCTGCTCTTGCTGCTGCTGTGCTGCTGCTGCTTTCTTTTCTTTTTCTTTTTTGTTGGTGTGTTGATGCAATTTGAGATGAATGGGTGCCTGATTATATGAATGTATGTCTGAGTGAGTGTGTATGTTTATATGCTGTATATATGGCTGTTTTTATACGTTTAATTGTTGTATATTTTAGTTGTATTATGTGCTTCAGAGAGTTTTATCCATCAGGTGGGGAGACTTGAGGGGGACCCAATTACCATAGTGACGGGCAAAGGAACGTATGGCGCTGTGAGAAGGACGTGCCAAGTAAGGGGAATGCAGTCCAGACATGTTGTGGCTGTGCCTTGTTCTGGTCCTTCCCACACCCGCAAGGTCGTTGGTAGTCCTATCAGCCAACTCTCAGATCTCCAGTTGCTGTTATTAAATGCCAGATCGGTATATAATAAAACCTCCCTTGTCCACGATTTGATTGTGGATGAAGCAGCCGATCTGGCATGTATAACCGAGACCTGGGTGGGTGAGCAGGGAGGAGTTGGTCTCTCTCAGCTCTGCCCACCGGGGTACTTGGTTCAGCATCATGGTAGATCTGAGGGTCGGGGAGGTGGGGTTGCTGTGGTCTATAAGAGTTCCATCTCACTCACCAAGCACCATGTTCATTCAGTTACTGGCCTGGAGTGTTTGCACCTTGTGTTGGGCCAGAGGGACAGGCTGGGAATCCTTTTGGTGTACCGCCCACCTTGCTGCCCAATGGCTTCCCTAACTGAGCTGGCGGAAGTGGTCTCGGATATATTGTTGAGGTCCCCCAGACTAATAGTACTGGGGGATTTCAACATTCAGGCTGAGACCACTTTGTCTGGCGCGGCTCAGGACTTCATGGCTTCCATGACAGCCATGGGGCTATCTCAATAGGTTAGTGGTCCAACACATGTATCGGGGCACACTCTAGACCTTGTTTTTGCTACTGAGCATGGGGAAAGTGATCTGGATGTGGGGAGTTTTACAACACACCCTTTGTCATGGACAGACCACTGCTTGCTGAAGTTTAGACTTTCAGTAACCTCTTCCCTCTGCAAGGGTGGGGGACCTATTAAAATGGTCCGCCCCCGGAAACTAATGGATCCTGAAGGTTTTCAAAGGGCTCTGGGGGATTTTCCAGCTGATAGGACTGGCGCTCCTGCTGAAGCCCTGGTCGCTCTGTGGAATACAGAGATGACCCGGGCTGTAAACATGATCGCTCCTGCACGCCCTCTCCTGTGTAGAGCTCATACAGCTCCATGGTATACTCCGGAGCTGAGAGCGATGAAGCAAGATAGGAGGCGGCTTGAGCGGAAATGGAGACGAACTCCCGACGGATACAATTATGCGCTGGTTAGTGCTTTGACTAAGCTCTATGTAGGAGCAGTGAAGGCAGCTAAAAAACATCATTTTGCTG
Organism: Rhineura floridana; assembly: GCF_030035675.1. NCBI lineage: Eukaryota > Metazoa > Chordata > Lepidosauria > Squamata > Rhineuridae > Rhineura > Rhineura floridana. The sequence continues at coordinate 40,428,081 of NC_084486.1, read as the reverse complement.
CCACTATTAAATCATCTCTTTGCCGCCCAGCGGAGCTCTTTCGAGTTGTCCGGGGGCTTCTCCATTCAAACCCTCCGGACACGGTGGAATCATCGGAGGCCCGCTGTAATCAGTTTGCCGATCACTTCCAGAATAAGATCTCATGTATCCGCCAGGACCTAGACTCTCAAGTTATAGCAGTAGATCCTAGTGAGATGTCCGGAGCACAGTCTTGTCCTGTTTTGTTGGATGAGCTTCAGTTGGTTCAACTCGAGGACGTGGACAAGGTGCTTGGACAGGTACGTGCAACCACTTCGGTACTGGATCCTTGCCCCTCCTGGCTGATAAAAACTAGCAGGAATGGAACAGGTAGCTGGGCCAAGGAAGTGATAAATGCCTCTTTACGAGAGGGAGTGGTCCCGGGCTGTCTGAAAGAGGCGGCAGTGAGACCACTCCTGAAAAAGCCTTCCTTGGACCCAGACAATTTTAACAGCTACAGGCCAGTGGCGAATGTTCCATTCCTGGGCAAGGTCTTGGAACGGGTGGTTGCTGGCCAGCTCCAGGCGCTATTGGATGAAACTGATTATCTAGATCCATTTCAATCGGGTTTTAGGCCCGGTTTTGGCACTGAGACAGCCTTGGTCGCCCTGTACGATGACCTATGTCGGGAAAGAGACAGAGGGAGTGTAACTCTGTTGATTCTCCTTGATCTCTCAGCGGCTTTTGATACCATCGACCATGGTATCCTTCTGGAGAGGCTTGCGGAGTTGGGAGTTGGAGGTACTGCTTGGCAGTGGTTCCGCTCCTACTTGGCGGGTCGTCTCCAGAAGGTAGTGCTTGGGGAACATTGCTCGACACCGCGGGCTCTCCAATATGGGGTCCCGCAGGGGTCAGTTTTGTCCCCCCTGCTTTTTAATATCTACATGAAGCCGTTGGGAGAGGTCATCAGGAGTTTTGGAGTGCGTTGTCATCAGTATGCTGATGACACGCAGCTCTACTTCTCCTTTTCATCTTCTTCAGGTGAGGCTGTCGATTTGCTGAACCGTTGCCTGGCCGCGACAATGGACTGGATGAGAGTTAACAAACTGAAGCTCAATCCAGACAAGACTGAGATGCTGTTGGTGGACGGGTTCTCTGATCGGATGGTGGATATATACCCTGTCCTGGATGGGGTTACACTCCCCCTAAAGGACCGGGTTCGTAGTCTGGGAGTCTTTTTAGACTCTTCCCTCTCACTTGAGGCTCAAGTAGCCTCGGTGGTTAGGAATGCGTTTTACCAACTTCGGGTGGTAGCCCAGCTACGTCCCTATTTGAGTAAAGAGGACCTTACATCAGTGGTACATGCTCTGGTAACCTCACGTTTGGATTACTGTAATGCGCTTTACGTAGGGCTACCTTTGAAGACAGTTCGGAAGCTACAACTAGTGCAAAATGCGGCGGCCAGATTGCTGACAAGGACCAAGCGGTCCGAGCATATGACACCTGTTCTGGCCAGCTTGCGCTGGTTGCCAATATGTTTCCAGGCTAGATTCAAAGTGTTGGTATTAACCTATAAAGCCTTATACGGTGCGGGACCACGATACCTTGCGGAACGCCTCTTCCGATATGAACCAGCCCGTGCACTACGTTCTGCTACGAAGGCCCTCCTCCGGGTTCCAACTCACAGGGAGGCCCGGAGGGTGATGACAAGATCTAGGGCCTTCTCAGTGGTGGCCCCCGAACTATGGAACAGTCTCCCCGAGGAAGTACGCCTGGCGCCGACTCTGCTCTCCTTCCGGCGCCAGGTCAAAACCTTCCTATTCTCTGAAGCATTTTAAGTTACACTGATTTACTTTTTAAAATGTTTATTGTATTGGATTGATGATTGTATTTTAGTATTATTTTGTTATTCATTGTATTTTTATGCTATTTTATGTTCACCGCCCAGAGAGCTATTGCTAGTCGGGCGGTATATAAATTTAATAAATAAAATAAATAAATAAATAAAACTTGCTTTGACCAGTTGGGACCACCAAAGTGAACAGAGCTACTAGCCATATGTTGCAATCTGCTAGGTGCCTCAGCCTCTATTTTTGCAATTCTCAAGTAAGAGGAGGCATGATAGAGGTGTATAAAATTATGCAAGGTCTGGAGAGAAAGTGGATAGAGAAAAGTTTATTTGCCTCTCTCACAATACCAGAACTTGGGACCATCCAATGAAGCTGAATATTAGAAGATTCAGGACAGACAAAAGAAAGTACTTCTTCACCCAGCATGTAGTTCAACTATGGAATTTGCTCCACAAGAGGTAGTGATAGTCACCAACTTCCATGGCTTTAAAAGGGGATTAGACAAATTCATGGAGATGAGGCTATCAGTGGCTACTAGCCACAATGGTTATGTTCTACTTCCACTGTCAGAGGCGCGATGCCTTTGAATACCAGCTGCTGGGAATCACAGGTGGATAAAATGCTGTTGTGCTCAAGGTTTCCTTGCGGGCTCCTCATGGATATCTGGTTGGCCACTGTGAGGACAGAGTGCTGGATTAGATGGAAAACTGGCCTGATCCAGCAGGCTCTTCTTTTGTTCTTAAGGAAGGAGATTTGTTAAGACCCCAGAGGAACACTATTACATCATTGGTAAGCTGCATTTGTATGGAGGGTTCCAAGCTGTACAGGTCTCTCATACAGAAAGGCCCTAATTAACTTTCTATTTTAGATGTTCCCTCATTTCATATTCTATAATTTTACAGATTCATTAGTCACATTTCTATCAAACCTTTGAGGAACTATTCAAAGCAACAAGCTTCCTCTTCCAGCTGTATTTATATAAAGTAGTAATCCTTGCGATCTCACAATAGTATTAGAAGAAATAATTAGTCAGTGTTTGTGAAGAGCTTTGTTTACCAGGAAACTATGTGTGTTAGAGAATATGATATGCTTACCATCACTAGATAACTTTCGATTGCCTGCAGGAAAATATTTCACAGGAAATTACTTTCACTTGCTTCCCTTCACTTAGATTATGTAATTTCCTCACCAAATAGCCATGACTTTTCAAATCATGTGTAAAAGAATGTTGGTCATGCCTGACTAGCATACAATCCCTGAGTTTCATGCCTTTTGCTATGATGTAGCACACAGGTGTTTGTCAAAATCCACTTTTGTTTCAGGTTTCTAGTCCATACCACTTTAGAGAAGATGTAACTGCAAAATATTACAGAAGCTATAACTAAATAACAAGAAAAAGCATAACACTAGTCCTTACAACATTCCTGTAAGGATACCACTGACTCTTATGCAATCTTCCAAAAAATGCTTTCCTACACACCACCAGAAACCTGCACAAAGCCATACCCTAAGATTGGTCCCAGAAGTCCTGCTCCCTGGCTCACCATTAAGGCTGATCAGGTTGGAGAGTACCAGGAATTGCAGCTGCGTATTCACTATACATTTAAAGCACATCCCCCCCAAGAATCTTGGGATTTTTAGTTTAAGGGTGCTGGTATTGTGCTCTGTGAGAGATAAACTACAGTTCCCAGGATTCTTGGGGAGAATCCATATGCTTTAGTGTGTTTTCAATGTATGGTGTATACACAGCCCTTGTCTTTTCAGTGGTGGCCCCACATCAGTGGAATTCCCTCTTCCAAGAACTCCCATCTTCATCCTTCTCTTGCAGCCTTCAGTAGACCCTAAAAACTTTTTTCTTCCATAAAGATTTCTGTAATCTGATGCTTTTTAAGGATGATGGCGTCATTTATTGTATTTTCCTTAATTTTTATTATAAAAATTGTCCTAAAAGATTGGTCAGAAATAACTTAAATAATATTTATTTACTTTATTTTTTTCTTAACAACCCTTTGGCAAAACATTCCAGGGCAGGTTCAAAAATATGAAAAAAATTAATTCATACAACATATAAATGCAACCAACAAATCAACGAAACAAAATACTAAAACAGAATAAAACAAAAATTCCCAAAATTATCTACAATCTAAACTTAAAATGTTTGGGACTGAAAGACTTGTAATGTTGGCACCAGGCATGCCTCTTTAAGGAGTGTATTCTGAAGCAGGCCACCACCACAGAAAAGGCCTCTCCTTCAGAACTTTCTACTACGATGCAACTTCATCGAGCCTGGCAAGATTCATTTGAACCATGTTAAATACACTCCTGTAAATCAGCCATTTTGTACAGACTTCCATTTTGTGTTCAGTCTGGCTAACATAGGCTATCTTCTATTTCTTTAAAATCAACAGATATAGTGCAAAACAAAGATAAGCTAGCTGTTGGTAGCCACTATATCCACATAATTTTTTCAATTTCTTTTCAATGTCAGACCTGGTCTTTAAAAACTTTGAGGGTAATACAGAGGACCATTCTACTACACATCTACCCCAGTGTGTGGTGAAATGCTCCTTAGCAGAATGACATGGATGACCAAATTTGTTAAGTTCTTTGTAATATAAACAAGATGACTCACTTTGTAGGCCCAAAACAAGAGGCTGTTTGTTGTTGAACGGGCTAACACATAACTAACTAGGAAATTGACATTAACACAAGAAAAGGCTAAAGGCTGGAGTCTTAGCTCTGTAGAGGAACGTCAAGCTTCCCATTTTGTATAAATCCAGATCTTGCCAGAGGCACTTTATTAAACAAAGTAAAACAAAACCAAGCAAAACAAAACAAAGGAAATGGCCACTTGGAGAGAAATTTAGGCATGTATAAGTCCAAACATCCCTTCTATAGATAATTTTTTGCTCACTCTCATAGCAAATTTTCTTACAGAAGCAGATTTCCATCATCACACTGACATCTTTCAACTATTTGCAAAAGAAACGCCTGAGCTATGCATATGTGTTATCTACTTTGTGCTCTTATGGAAGGTTGGACATCAACAGTTTTCTCGGAACATTCTGTAACACACCCTATACAGGTACTCTGAAGCATATTCCTCATCATTTTACCCATCATTCCCTTTGTGTCTGTAAGGTTCAAACCAAAGTTTGAGGCCACAGAATTTTAATTCCACAGCTCCAATCCATAAAACTGAAGACAAGGTTTTAACTCTGTCATGACCAATTACTAGATTTTTCCCTCTGTTAATTCACAACCTGGACACAGTCTCTCAGATAATGAGGAGCCCTCCATTCTCTCACTGGATAACACTCTTCCTTAGGAGTTGTGTTGTCCTGTAGCTTTTGAGATATCTGCCCATTGTTGGTGTCTCAAACTTCTTGACTGTCAGTATTTGTGAATGGCCCTGAATTACCAGGTTCAGAATCCTCAATTACTCTCCTGGGCTCCAATTCCAGTGTAAGCCCATTCCTCTCTGGGGCCTGCTCTTGTACTTCTAGTGCATCTTGTACTTCTAATGTAGATACCATCTTGATGTCACCTAACTATTCAGCCCTCATGGATCCCAACTTTAAATGATAAAGGTCCTGTTTGTTCTTGAATCACGCCTGGAATCCATGTAGGTTGGTGGGTACTGAAGCTTTTTGTGTAGACTAGATTGTGCACTCCCAAGGCTCTCTCTTTGGTGTGATAGTCATGCAAGTGTTTTTGACTGGTCTGTTTTTACTGTACTTTTCCCTTCATGTCAGGATACAGTAAATCCAGATGAGTCCTTATCCTCCTTCCCATCTGCAGTTGGGTAGGACTCATGCCTATGGTGGTCTGAGATGTGGGCCATTATTTCAAAAGGAAGCAAATTTTTTCTCTAGACCTCGTGGTCATTTCCCTCATCCATTCTTTAAAGGTCCTCACAGCTCTTTCAGCAAGGCCATTTGAAGCTAGGTGGTAGGTTGATGTTTCAATGTGCTTAATTCCTTTTTTTTTTTTTTTGCTGAGGAAGTCTTTAAATGCATGACTCGTGACGTTTGGTGCGTTATCAGTAAGTGCTACTATTGGTAGGCCATGTATGGCAAAAAATCTGTCAAAGTTTGTTACAGTTTGCTTTTGAGGTTGTGGAGTTCATTGGATGCACTTCCAACAATTTTGAATGGGCATCTATGAGAATCAAGAACATCTTTCCTAAATAGGGGCCACCATAGTTTAGATGCAAATGAAACTAAGGCTGTCCTGGCCACCCTTTCCAGGACTTCATCCAAGTGTGATCACCATACATAGCTACAAGCTGGAGATTTCATCCAGGAAATTCCAGGATGTGCCTCATGTAATTCCTTCAGAACCTTCTGTCATCCTTGTGGGGGTACCACCACTCACATGCCCCACAAGATGCAGCCATTCTTTATCCTCAGTTTCATACTCCTTGTCCAGAAAAAAACAAAGCTCTTCTTCAAGATTCTGTTTTGACCATCCCCGGGAGATGTAATTTATCACTCTAGATAGTATAGGATCTTGTCAAGTCCACATGCTGATCTGGTATACCTTCACAGTAGTCTGCTCTAGATGTTCCAACAACTTGATTACTTCCCCAGGATGCTCTTCAGAAGGGACTGCTTCTGGTATCAGGTATATGCTGAATGCATTGGCATTACCATGTTGACTGCCTGCTTTGTAGAGAATCTCGAATTCACAAGCTGCAAGGGTCAATTCCCAGGACTGTAGTCGGGCTGCCACAATTGTGGGTATTGCTTTATTCTTCTTAAATAGTCCTACCAAGAGTTTGTGGTCTGTTATGATTGTGAAAGGCGTCCCATACAGGTACTGATTAAATTTCTTTAGGCCAAATATGATCACTAGACTTTCCTTTTCCAGCTGAGAATAATCCTGTTCTGCTTTATTTAGTGTCTTGGAGACATAACCAATAGGCCATTCTTCCACCAGATCTGTTTTATGGGACAGAACAGCCCCTAGTCCATAGGATGATACACCACACGATAGAATTAACTCTTTGCTGGGGTCAAAGTGTCCCACCATTCCGTAGATTTCAGTAGCTTTTTAGATTCCTGGAAAGCCTCTCTTTGTTTGTCTCCCGAGTGCCATGAGGTTCCTTTTAGTAAGAGGTGGTGTAAAGGTTCTAAGAGGGCTGAAATGTTTGGAAAGAATCAGTGATAATAATTCAACATCCCAGGATATAACCAAAGTGTTGTGGGGGCAGTGCCTTTTCAATAGCCAAGGCCTTCTCTGCCACAGGGTGAATTACCTCATCATCAGTCTTGTAGCCTAAGTACTGTACTTCAAGCATCAGGAAAAAAACATTTATTTTGTTTCAAACATATTCCTGCTTCTTCCAGTCTTTTAAATACTCTCTTGAGTGTTGAGAGATGGTCTTGATCACTTTTGCCTGTGATAGGCATATCATCAATCCTCACTTGGCTTCTTTGTTCTTTGCAGCCACAACTGCCTTAGTTTGTTTACACACATGGCAGTCTACATATTTACCACAGTTTCTCAATGTAATATCATTATTGTTCTCAGTTGTTTTCGCCACATTTTCATATCCTATATGGCCTAGTTTTCTGTGCCATAAATGTACACAATCATTATGGGGTTTCTCATTAGCACACATGAGTACATGATTTGTTTGTTTCAAGTATAAGAAGAACAATGAGTTCCTCACTATTCCTTTCATGAATATTTTTCCTCCTCTCATTACATGCACTGAACCCCTTTTGAACATTACTGTGAAACCCATTTCATTGAGTTTCGACACAGCCATAATGTTACATTCGATATCAGGAACAAACAGCACATCTGTCATAATGGTATTGAAACCTGCTAATTTCACTGTACCCCTACTTTTGATCAGTTTCTTAGTCCCATCAGCCATTATTACATGATCCTCTACGTCACAAAATGTATGAAACATGGATTTATCTTTGATTATACTATTTGTTGCCCCACTGTCAATTGCCCATAAATCTTTACAGTTATTTCCCTGCTCATTGTTAATACATTGCTTATTCTTACTAGCATAGATCACCTGTACACATGGTTTTCTTCCTCTTTCTCTTCTTCTTGCTTCACAATTCCTTTGAAGATGTTGCTTGGAACCACAAAAATAACATGCCCTTTGTCCATACAGTCTCTCTTGTGCTGCTTTGTTGTTCTGCTTTTCCACGTTGTGTTTAGACTCAGTCTTTTCCTGCTTTGCCATTTCCTGTCTCCTTTGGAATTCTTGTAAAAGTTTGCCTTCTATATAATCCATATTGAGATTTGCATCGTCCATTGCTTCCAAAGAGCTCACCAGACTATCATAACTTGAATCTAGTGAAGCTAATGTGATATACACTTTTTGCATTTGAGAATGTTCAATTTCACGTTCTGATAACTCAGTAAACAGTCTATTTATTTCCAACAAATGCTCTGACATGGTTGTATCTCCAGATAAGCGCATCTGATACAATCTTCTGGCAAGATATATTTTAGAACTGGCAGTCTTTCTCACAAGAATATTTCTTAAAGTTTCCCAGGTTTCCTTAGCTGTTGTTGCGTCACGCACGTGCAGTAGTTGAGAATCATCAATAGCAAGAACAATTAACGCCTTTGCCCTCTCATCCAGCCTTCTCCAATCTGCTGGAATAGGCACCCCGGCGGGTGGGTCTTCTGCGATAGCTTTCCACAGGTCTTCTTTCACTAGAAAAGCCTGCATTCTCTGTTTCCAAGTGCCATAATTTTTCCCTGTCAGCCTTTCCAAGGGAATCCTGGCCGATAACGTAACAGACATACTTTCACTTTTCACAGTTCACTGCCTTTGTAATTAGAGCTTCTCACCTCTGTCCTTCAGTCAGTTATTCCCACGGCTCTCTCACAGCTTTCAGCTCAGCTTTCGGTTTCTCCGTCTCTCTGCTGTTTTACTCGCTGGTCTGCAGTTCTGGCTTTTCTCTGCCGCTTTCCTGCAATTCTCCGCTCCAGGTAATCCTCAGCACCAGGTAACCATCAGCACCAGGTAACCATCCTCTGCTACCACTTGTTGGATGTTGTATCTGGCACAAGCAGATGCCCAGGATGCAGAACAGTATAGTGACAGGCTAGATGCCAGTTGAAGCAATGAGCCGGACAAGCAATAAGTTTTAAGAGTCACTTTACTGACAACAGAATATATCACAAGCTCTCTCTCTGTACAAACTCCTCGACACCCACACTCTGCAAGTGTCTGCTGGCCCTCTATATAGATAAGGCCAGCTGCCCGAGCCTAGGTTGCATAGCAACGTGTCCTTGAAGATGGCTCGAGCTCTGCCAACTTTCGCTTCTAATCCACGTAGCTCACTTGTGGAAATTTAACCTCTGCTTCCTCGGTTTAATAGCCAACAAGCTCCCCATCAGCGACAACTGCTTTTGCATTTTAATATTTATATTTCTCTGTTGTACACCGCCCAGAGAGCTATGCTAGTCGGGCGGTATAGAAATTCAACAAATAAATAAATAAATAAATAAATAATATCACCAACTCCACACACAAATCTATCTCTCAGCATCTCCTCCAGAACATTTCCAAAAGAACAGTGTTCAGTAAGTTTCTTGAGAACCGTTATATACTGTGATATAGATTTTCCTTCCTTCTGCCTCCTATTATGGAATTTGAAACTTGGCCTTGGAATATAGTGGTCAGACAAGATCTTTTGCACTTTTGCCAAACTGTTTTGCACTTTTGCCAAACTTTTATCCCCTTGTGGTTGCGCCAGGCTTCTTAAAAGAGAGGAAGTTTTACTGCCACAAACACTGAGAAATATTGCCTTTTGTTTGACACTCTCAGTGAATTCAATAGCAAGGAAATAATGGCCCCATCTTTCCACATATTGCTGCAACTCTTGTTTCTGGGTTAAATCCCTCAATTTTCCCATGGCTGGGATGATCTGATTTTTATTTTTCTCATTGCCACTGTTAAGTTTTTATGTAATATAAACAAGATGACTCACTTTGTAGCCCACAACAAGAGGCTGTTTATTGATGAACAGGCTAACATAAGATAAAGCTAAAGGGTGGAGTCTTAGGTGCAACCTATAATAACTGGGGGCAATGTTTAGCTCTATCATGACCCATTACTACAAAATTACCTCAGAGTAAGAGAGGTAAATTACCTGGAGGCTAGGATGGCCACTTACATATCACCAAAAAAAGAGGAAATATGTCTCCAAAGAAAGGGGCAAAAGTGGGCACACATTTGCATAAAATTTGCACATGCTAATATACAGGTGTAAAATGCAAATTTAGAGATAATTACTATAATTTAAATAGAAATACAATATATATCACCATAGTGAGGAAGACTGTGACCAAGTCACCTACGTGCTTAATGTTGATGGGGGGGGGAAATAGCAGGAGCAGTTGTACCTAAAGGACACCATCCCAGTGGATACTGTGTCTGTTGCAAGTACACCTGTAAAGTGGCAGAATTTCAAGACCACTCAAACCACGAAATATATGTTTTGAGGCATTTTGCCACCTCTAACACTGCTTGTATAATTTATGCCACTCAGTGAAATTGTCACTGAGAATTTGGGGAAAACATCTAAGATCCTTAAAAAGGAATAGGGGAACACCTTTATAATATTAGAAACAAAAAACTCTGTATCCCTTTAGTCAGTCACTTTATGGAGCAAAATCATTCTGCAGCAGAATTAAGGTTTGGGGCTCCGGAGAAGCTGCATACAAATGAGATGAGATCTTGTTAAACAAAGAAATGGAGTGGATTATGAGGCTAAAACCTCTGGCCCCACGTAGGCTTAATGAGGAATTAAGAGTTTCTTGTTGGGTTATAAGATTTGGAGATGCTCTCGTGGGCTTTTTTGCACTGTCATGTTTGTAAGTGAAAGTCCTTTATTTCTTATCACATATTAATACCACCAGTGTATGAGTCTTTAGGAAATATATATAATTTGTTGTCTTCAGATAATAATTTCAGTTGCAGTTAATGTGAATATGACATACATCAGTTTCAGTTGATGCAGCCTGATGACGTGGACAATGTGCTTGCGATGATGTAGCCAGCAACGTGTCCTCTCAACCCTTGCCCTTCTTGGCTTATTAAAGCTTGCCAAGGGGGTTTGACCGAGTGGATCCAGGGTGTGGTCAATGCATTGTTGTAGGAGAGAGTGGTTCCAGCCACCCGGAAAGAGGTGATAATCTGACTGCTCCTGAAAAAGCCCACCCGGGACCCATTGATTTCTGACAACTACCACCCAGACACAAATACTCCCCTTTCAACAGCTTTTGATACCATTGACCATAGTATCCTTCTGGGCTGACTTGGTCAGATGGGTATTGGAGGCACTGTTTTACAGTAGTTCTGATCCTATCTCCAAGGTTGTTTTCAGAGAATATCATCTGGTGATTGTCTTTCAGCCCCCTGGCAGTTGTGCTGTGAGGTGCCGCAGGGTACCATCTTGTCACCCATGCTGTTTATACAGCCCTTGGGAGTGGTCATCAGGAGATTTGGGACAAGGTGTCAGCAGTACACTGATGATACCCAGCTCTATATCTCTGCAAAATCTGAATTGGGAGAGGCCGTGCAAGGCTTGGACTGCTAGATTCAGTGGTGGGCTGGATGAGGGCCAATCAGCTGAGTGTGAATCCTAGCAAAACGCAGGCGCTGTGGGTTGGTGGTTCCCAAGTTCAGATAATTGGTCAGTTGCCTGCTTTGGATGTTTTAAAAGTTTTTTTTTTTTAAGTTTTTAAAGATGTTTTGTTTTAATATGTTTTTAAGGATGATAAAATATATTAAAAGTCTGTTTTTATAATGTTTTTAGTGCTTTTGTTTGCCACCCTGGGCTCCTACTGGGAGGAAGGTCGGGATATAAATGAATGAATAAATGTAACAGAGATCTCTGCATGCTGTTTTGCTGTTTAAGTAAGCATATATTAGCATATATGCAACTTTTATATAATCAGTTTAGCTTGTTTTTCAGTGTTGACTATTCAATATGATGTTTTTATAGGCCCTGAAGAAGGCTTTAAATAGTAACTGGCCAAAACGCATTGTGATGTTTTGAAAATAAAATTCGTATTGACATATAATCTCATTTGTTTTGGGGCTTACTGTTGTTGGGAAACTTCAAAGCCCCTGTGCTCTCTCTTTAAGGGCTTATCCACATGGGAGCATAACTTTGTGCTAAAGACACTGTTTTTACCTCCATTTTCTGTTTGCACCTTCCACAGTAAGGACTCAATGTCAGCTGCAAACATGGTATTTCTACTCACACTTGAGGGGAAGCATCAATCATGCTGTTTTCTAAAGACCACGCCCTCTAATGTTTCCACTCCCTCTTGTTACCGGTAACTGAGCATGCTCAGTTTGTTCTACCAGGAAGTTTCATTAAAAACAACAACCTGGAAGTGAGATTATTTGTATTTTCACTGGTACAATACAGCTAAAATACAAACCTTTGTTTGAGCAGTGTTCTGCTTTTGTGCACAAGTTAGGGGGGGAAAGAAAAGGCACCGTTTGCAGCAGCATAAAAAAGCCTTGCAGAACAGGAGAAAGCAGTTGAGGTTTCTCTTCAGCCCACAGGAAATGAAATGAAAGAAGGGAGGAGGAGGGAAAGGGCTCCTGCTGGGAGGAAGGGCGGGATATAAATCAATTAATTAATAAATAAAATAAATATATGGGCATGGAGGGGGGAATAATTGACACACCCACCTAAAAGCATCGGAGCAAAGTGTCTGCAAGCCCTAGAGATACGGAGTGATGACTTTTTTTCCTTCCCTTTTTGGATTATCAGAGATAATGATGATAATGGATTACAGGGGGAAAACTGTGTGATAGCTTCTGGTTGCCAGTAACAGCATATGAACCATGCAAATTAAAGGGGATGCAAGTAGCACCAGACACACAGTAAAACCCTGTGTAGATGAGCCCTAAGTTTCTTTATCTCTAAAACCAGCCTCAAACCAAACAGCCCTTCAAATAGAAGACTCATTCAAACAGAGGAATGTTTTCTGACAGCCTTCAAATATAGGTCTGCCCTCTGTAAAATAGGAAACATGACCATTCAACTTGAATTTGGTCATCTATGTGAACGACCCTCTGCATTATTAATAATTGGGCATCCATCATGTCCACTTAAATGTTATACAAGTTGTGTGATATGATTTACATGCAACCAAAATATTGACCCTGTGTGCAATGCACATTTCATATACGTGGTCACTCTCATTTTTGATAGGACACAGAGATCTACTGAATCACCCTTGCCCCCAAAGTGGTGATGCATTATATATTTAATTTCAGAGCAAGTAAATAGTGACACCATGTGGTAACCTATTTCACTACTTTCCTTAGTGTTAACAGAACATGTTCTTCATAACTACAATGTTCACACTCAAGTTTTGGCCCTTCATCAGAATCCCCTTGTCAAATGTTTAAAAATGGTCATGTTCTATATGCAAACACCTTAAAGTGTTTGCTGGAAAACAAACGTTTGTTATAAAATAATTGTGTAGTACTGCATCATTTAAAGCATCAGCCAAGGCAAATCTCTTTACTCCCACTGCAGCTGACCCTTGTAACTCATAAATAAATCCCAAATTAGGAAGGATTTGCATTTTTTGCTCAGTTTGTTTGCTTTTTCTTGATTATATCATTAACGATAAGGCATATTAATTAAACATGAGAACAGTTAATCTTACAGACTTAACTGAGGATATTAGATTTAGGAGTTCATCATTGGAAGTTCAATCAGGGACTAATCACTGCTGAATCTGCATTGTCTTTCTTTATGCAGCTCAAAAAACGTTACACACCAGTATATGACAAGGAATCTATAAGAAACAAACAGGAAGGTGGGTTATGTGCGTAGACCATAGACGAAAGACAAAATACGTTTGGTTTAAAATAAAGATCCATTATCATCATTAATATTGATTAACAGCACAATCCAAACCTAAGATTGGCCAGGATGAGAGAATTTGTATTCAACAGCTCTTGCGCTTTCCCAGTGAGCCGGAGCTCAGCTGGGACTGGACCAGCGTAAGTCCCTCACCCTGGTTGAGCTGGAGATACACTGGCATAAGTCCCTCACCCAGCTCAGCTGGCAGAGCTTAAGCTAGTGTAAGTCTCCATAAAGGGGGGTTCCAGGAGAGTGGTGGGAGGATGACGGGACAAGAAGAAACTTACACCCATTTGAAACCCTGTTCAAATCAGTCAGGTGACCTAGGGCCCAGTCCTAAACACTTGGGGCCACTCTCACCTACCAGTTCAATCTGCAGTAGCCCCTCCTAGTGGTTCCTGAACAGAGTTTGGAATAGGAGGAACTTACATTGACATAAGTTGCACCAGCCAAAGTTACAACAGCTTCCTATAGTTAGGAGTGCTCTGTTAGACACCAACTAGATATATACTAGGTCCTCAATAGAGCTCAAATTGACAGTCTGTCCTGCCTGCATCCTGAATCAGACACAAACACGGACATGTGTTTTTCTTTAGTAGATTTAATGGAAAGGTTTACCCCTTATATGCCCAGTCGATCACTGCGCTCTGCAGGTGAGGGCCTCCTGCAGATACCATCTTATCAGGAGGTTCGTTCTGCACAACATAAGAAACGGACCTTTAGTGTGGCGGCACCTACCCTGTGGAATTCCCTCCTCTTAAATATTAGATAGGCGCCATCTCTGCTATCTTTTCAGTGCCTTTTGAAGACTTTCCTCTTTCAACAAGCCTTTTAAGTTGAGACCTGTCCCAGTCTGCATCTGTGTCAGAATTGTTTAATATGTTTTTAATAATGTTTTTAACCCTTTTTTAAGGCTGTTTTTTAAAATGTTTTTAATGCTGTTTTGTTTTAATGTATTTTACGATCTGTTTTTATGATGTTTTAAAGTGTTTTAGTGCTTTGTTTGCCGCCCTGGGCTCCTGCTGGAAGGGCGGGATACAAATTACATAAATAAATAAATAAGGACAGGCAGGCACCCTGCTTGCGTGAACTGAGTGTCACTGTGGAGAGTGTGAATGCACACAAGCGCTCCTCCTCAGGGGGCAGTGTGGGCTCGTTGAGCTTGCTGGTGCCACAGCCTACATATCTGAGGTGAGGGCAGCTGATCCACCTCAGCAAGGTCCTTCCAAGCAGGGGGAGGGGTGACTGCATGGCGGCGACAGCAGAGCGGGCAAAGGGGATGAAAGTTGAGCGGAGAGGCTACTCCCAGGCAGGGTCTCTTCACTAGTAACTGGATCTATAGGGATGGAACTGTCACTGTCAATAGTGTGAGAGCTTTCAGAGTCCGGTGTGCCTGAAGGCATTTCACTAATGCCTTCTTCCCATTCAAAGTCCGATTCCTCCTCATTCTCACTGCTCCAAGTCATTTCCACGGGGCTCATGACACAGTCTCCAGCAACGATCTAACACATATGCAGGGCCTGATCTTAAGTAAATCCCCATGTCACCAATGGGGCACATTCCCAGGTAAGTATGAACAGGATTATAGCCGCAGGCATGCTTAACCCCATTGATTTCAAAGTGCTTCCTCACCACACATCTGAGGTAATTGAGACAATTGTACACTATGGCTGTGAGCACACTAGTCACCTATAGCAAAGTGTTTCCATTGGCCACACCTGGAGGGGGAACGGGTTGATCTGCCAATTGGTTGCAAAATCTCTTTGAAGCAAAAAAACCAAACAAACCCAAAACACTCAAGCTGCTCCCACTAGGTTTTACAGTAAAAAGGGGTGGGTTTGACTAGCATTCTGTTTCCCCATTTTCAGCAGAGAGAGGTGGAGACGCACTAGAACCAGCAGAACAGTAAATGTGTCTCTACCCTTAGTGTACAAATGTACTTTTCTGATGGGAGGGGGACAGAAAGATTATAGCTGTATGTGTATACATTTACTGCCTGTGTCCCACATTGTTAGGAGCGTATAGGAGGAGGTACCCACATGTAGCCATTCTCCATCGCATGCACAGTAAAGGGACTCAAAGCTGAACCAAAATGTTTGAGCTCCGCTCCCCATTTCATATGCAAGCTACAAAGTTGGGAAGGTCATTTTAGCGATAGGGGGAGACATGACAGGGAGTGCTGCCACCACTTTTACTCAGAACTCCATACAATGAGAGAAACATTGCGGGGGGGGGATCCTAACGTAAAAATAAAAACAAAAAGGCAGCTTCCAGCTGGTCAGACTCCTAGGAACATTGACACCAGAACCATAAAATAGGTAGAAGCAGCCAAAAAGAAATAAAGGGGGGGAGTATGCCAGGCAAACAAATTTGGAGACATCTTTGTTCCCTCGAAGCCCCCAAGTTTCAAGCCAAAAGTTCTTTTAAGATAGTTTTCAGTTCAGCCCTAGCAAAGATTAAACAAAGATGGACTAAGTATGGATAAGGCATTATCTGACAGCAGGCAGATACTGACATCCTGCTTGTTGTGAAAGAACTTGATTTTAAGGTGGGATTCAAAGAATAAGCATCTGGTCTGGCCCAAAACAGTTTCCTGCCTGAGGTGGAACAGCAAATAGTAGTCCCCGCCCAAAGTCAAGGAGCATAGTACTCAAGGTTAGCCAAGTTACTTTGGCACGAGAGTAAAAATACAACACCAGCAGTATTATATAACTCATAATTTTCTGCCCTTACATGACTAAACAATTTTCTGCTATGTAACTAGTCAAAATAGGAAGTTGCTTTCCTTTCCAGTCTCCACTGATTTGTGCTAATTGACAGGCTTTCCCCATCAGCATATTCATGAAGTGATTCCATGCTTGAGGTGTTCAAAAGTAGGAAAAGCAAATAATTTTGTAGCCAAAGCTAATATAATTTCAGTTTCCAGTAAAATACAAATTACATCAATCAAATGAAACAGGACTGTAATGATTCCATGGCATTTGCAAACTATTTTTCCAAGTGTCCAAAGCACCTGAAATACATTCCCCAGAATTTTTCAAAACCTAGTAAGGTAGCTCAGGATTATTATGCCCATATTGCATGTGGCTATGGGGAAAGAGGCCCTGAAATTCATACATGGCTGAGCTGAATAGGGACAGAGGATAATTTCATTCGGTCTGCATTTTAAAGTAAACTGATCTCATTTGCATGCTCCATACACAGATCAGCATGTGATATCCTTTGGATTTTGCACTTCTCAAATTTGATTGATTGATTGAATTTACATCCCACCCTTCCTCCCAGAAGGAGCCCAGGATGGCAAACAAATGCTGTGATACAGTTGTGACACAAGCTCAAACAAAACAAATGCATTAAAATGCATGTATTTTAACACCAAGTGCATTTAGAAAGATGTAAGTTGAGATAAAATGTGAATTTAAACATGGATTTGCGATTGAATATTATCTAAGCATATATGTAAATATAAATTTTAAAGGATTTTTTTTAAAAAAATCACAGATTAACATGAAAATGGGGTGGAATGGATTTATGAATGAACACATGAAATTGACATGGACAGGAAATTGACTGATCCATCCTTAGATTTGAACCTGGGATTTGTTGGCTTATAATTTTATCATCTTTACCCCTACTCTGTGCATCTCCCACTGTCCTTGTAGCTCCAAATAGAACAGTCTTTATTTTGCTCCTGTTTTGACTTTGAGGTTAGAGTTGGGAATGTCTTTTTAAAAATTGTTTTGTGCACATACATATAGAATTCCACCCCATTCTCCAGATCTCGAAAAGCTAAATCTCCAAAAGAGTGGAAGGAATGCCTCATTACTCTAAAGCAGCCTTTCCCAACCAGTGTGCCTCCAGATGTTGTTGGACCACAACTCCCATCAGCCTTAGCCAGCATTGCCAATGGTCAGGAAAGATGGGAATTGTGGTCCAACAACATCTGGAGGCACACTGGTTGGGAAAGGCAGCTCTAAAGTATATGAATACAAATGCCTGCACATGGAATAGGCACTAATAGACATCTTTCCTTTTCTCCGCCACCCATCCAAATAGTGAAAGTTGCTGAAATGTATGGGTAATCTATAATCAGATCCACTGTGCAATTAAAGGTACAATCCCGTGCATACTTAAAGTAAAGGTGTCCCCGCACTTGTAGTGCGAGTCGTTTCCGACTCTTAGGGTGACGTCTTGCGACATTTACTAGGCAGACTGTATATATGGGGTGGGATTGCCAGTTCCTTCCCCGGCCTTACCTGGAAGTAAATCCCAGTGAGCACAGTAGGATTTCTAAATAAATATGCCTAAGATTGCATTGTACAGTAGTACACCAATGTACTCTCTATGTATTCTAATTTGGGAATAAACTCCCTTGAACTGAATGTGACTTACTTTTCAAGAAAAGAGGCATAGGCTGAGCTGCAAATGCTCTTTTTAAAAATGAACCATTTTTATTTATTCAGTTATTATTATTTGCCAGTTTACTGTTTCAGAAGCCAGTGTAGGATAGGCTAACCATTGCAGCATAAATGGATGCAACATACAGCAGAGAGAGAGAGAGAGAGAGAGAGAGAGAGAAAGAGAGAGAGAATGGCCTTTCCTCCAACAATAAAAGAAATTGCTCTGTGCACTGCAGACAACAGCTGTAATGAAAACACAATGTATATATATTCTCAGTGTGCCTCATTTACAGTTACATAGAGATTAGTCTAGACTGAAATAGCCTCCCTGCATGCTTCCTGAGTTTAGGAATCAGGAACCAGCCCCTACCTAACCCAGAGTAAAACCCTGACTCAGAGATCAATTCCTATACAAGGCTAAGGAAGAAAGCAAGCTGCTCCTCCTACTGTGTAAGGCTATTTGTAACAGTGGCTCCTACTGACACTTGCCTTAGCATTACAATGAAAAGGAAATGTCGCAGCATGTTCTGAAAATTGCCAATCATTAAGCACGATGAGATTTGGTCTTCACTACCAAGGGTGTTATGATGCATATTCCCTGTCTCAAAACTACTACATCCCCTTGCTAAGCAGTACAACATTTACTGCACCTTTTGACGCTTCCAAGTCTATAATAAAAATGTGCAGCACGGTATATCTTACTGAAATGCTACTTTAGACTGCATTATAAATCCTCAGGTATAGGGTCCTTTTTATTCTCCTGTGGGCTCCCAGCATTTAATAAGCATTTCAAGTGCTGTGCCATTTTATTAATAAAATGCAAACAAAGCAAACAAATTATTCTCACTCTTCATCACAATCTTGTTCTACATATCTCTGTTGTGAAATTTGTTCAGTATAAAATTCCAAATACTGGCTAACAACATCTTTCTTTTCTGTTTGCCCTGTTAATGCTAGGAACTCATTAAACTCATTGACAGTTTTACTCAGCTGAAGATTTGTTATGCTTCTCCCTCCCCCATCCCCCACTTAACCAGAGCCTTCCTTGTTCATTTATAAGATTTGGTGCATTAAACCAAGGAATCCAGCACTGTGATTGAGCAGATAGCAGTGAACATGCAGGGGCTGTGATGAATACGCAGAGCTCCACATACATGAGGGCTGCTTTTTTTCTACTTTGAGTCAGAGGTACTTTATATGCACAATAGAGAATAGCGCACTCAGAGGATATATTTTTAAAGTGTGTGGGTCTCCATGTGTGAAACCAAGGCCCCCTGAACTCCATATTGTGGCCCCCAGCCTCTCTTGCAAAAATAAGCAAAATATTATTTGTTTGTTTTAAATATTTCTAAAAGTAATCCCACAGGAGGTTATAAATATATTAGAACTTGAAAACAAAATACATCATAAGCACACATACAAACACACACACACAAACATATGAAAACACAACACAAGGGGCAATAAAGCCTAATAAACAACAAAACACAACAAACTCATCCAAAGGTTTGGGTGAACAAATAAGTTTTCATTTGATGTCAGGAGTCATGCTATCCCTATTTGGGGAGGGTAATGCCACAGTTAGCATCTCTTGAACACAGGCATTTTGCAATGGCAGTTCAGGTACTAATGCTGGGCCCAAGAGGGCTCCTTTGTCTACTCCAACTGCATGATTTTGACATATAGGCAGAATACACAGATACTGTTGCTTGATTTCAGTGGATATAAATCTATTCATTATTCACCAATTAATCAGTTAAAAGTCTTATGATTAATCTACAACAGGGTTATCCAACGTGCTGCCCTCCAGATTAATCTACATTAATGAGATTAATCTACAACAGGGTTATCCAATGTGCTGCCCTCCATCCTTGACCATTGGCCATGACAGCTGGGGATGAAGCAGATGGGAGTCCAGCAACATCTGGAAGGCACTACGTTGGCTACCTCTCATCTACAGTGCTTTCTTTAGAGTGGCAACCTTATTTATAAGGCAAACTTTTCAATCTGAAAGAGATATCAGCAATGATTATAAAACCACCTAGCATCACAAACCTAAGAGTTCCCCACCACACCCTGTTTTTATCTTCATCCCTATTCCCAAGTTCTCTATTAATTTAAAATTCTTGCTATATTCATTTTCCCCCTCCTTTTGCCCCCAAACCCCACCTTCTCATTCTCCCTCCAACCATCTCAATATTTTGTTTTATTTTCTATACAGTGCCATGTCCATTGATAGTGCTATATAAATAAATAGATAATAGGCTGGAAGTCAAACTGATAAAACATTGGAAAGGGGTAGGTGGAATGTATGTGTAACCTTTCAATAAAATATAAAAAATAACACTGTGCAACAGAGAAAGATTTGTCAGATATACCTGCTCTATCTTAGTCCTACACCTCCCAAATCACAGAGAAGCACCTTTCAATAGACATAGCCACCCTGCTTCAAAGAATATTTACTCAGAGAGAACTCCTATTGATTGCAATGACACCTCCTTCCAAATAACAAATGTGTAGAGAATTGCACCTTGCAGCCTAGTTCTGATGTTTACGCGCTGAGCTCAATGGGATTTGCTCCATCCCGTGTTAGAATACATATCATTGCAGCCATGCAGCTCAATCCTACACTTATTTACTCAGAAGCAAGCCTGGGTAAATTGGCAAATGACTGCTGCCTTGGTTGCTCACTCTGACAAATAATATTTGCAGACTTTTGTCCTGTTGTTTCATTAAGACCTCACTGTTAAAGGCCACACCAAAAACGCAATGCAATTTTCAACAATAGGAATGATTACAGTGTGATAAAATGGAGAGGCATTTCTCACGCTAACAGTCATAATGGGGATTGTGAAGGAGACGGGTTACCAATGGAACTTTTGGCCACCAGAAGTAGCAATGGGTAAAAAAATAAGGGAGTGCTCGAAAAATGTGAACACATGAATTATGAAGCTCAGTTAAGGAGCTATTAGGATGGATGACCCGAACATCCTGATGAATACTAAGGGAATGCCCGATTCCCTAAACTGATTAGCACACAGCAAAAATAAATGGGATTAGTGTGGGAGAGATCTCCATTGCTCCTTTTTCTTTGTCCAGTGGGTATTAGGGGAAAATCTAATAACAGGAGGAAGAAATAGGTTCACATGGAATAGCTATGTGCAATATTTTTTCTTCCTACACAGATGAAGAAAAGAAATAAATTATATTCAGTATTTTTTCCCATTACCTAACCCTACAGGCCACTAAAAGTATAGCATCAGACACAAGCATTGCTGTGAAAGGCTTGCAGGATTGCCCCTGCACAGCAATATGAGCTGAGTTTACTACATTGGCACAAAATCTACTGCCAGGACAGTTGCTGTGTGCAAGACTTGCACACATTACAGAAAGGAGTTGGGTGCATACATTGGAGTAAGGTGCATGCTGCATTCTAGAGTTTTGTGGCCATCATGGCAAGCACTTAATCAGCAAGACCTTATGCACCTGTGATGCTGTAGTAACTTTGAATGGGATTGTAACTGGCAGATTACGTAGCCATCATTAATTTACTTGATGTTCTTTTTTATGGAAAACTGACATTTATAGCAAACTACATGATCAAATTCATGGAAATTTAGACACAGAGTTTCCAGCAGTATTCAAAATTAAAATATGTAAATCCCTGGATATTAAAAGGGAGAGGTCTATCAATTCTGCTAAAGCAATCCTCCAGATCGTATACAGTTGAAAAAACGAAGGTTAGACTGGAGTTTTTTTAAAAGACATCCATCCATTTCTTCTTTGTCCACTTCTTTTTTTAAAAAAAAAGAAGAAACACCAGCAAACTATTCAGAGAATGAATAATCCTTCCCACGTACAGAAGGAAATTGCTTAAAGGAGCTGGGGGAAGTATAAAGATTAACAAATTAGGCCTGATCAAAGGCTGCCGCAACATGGTACCATCATTCTGAAGAATATCCTTATCAGATTTTTCCCCCCTAAGGACACTTTGGAAATAGATGGTAAAAAGTAAGCTTGTGAATATTAAAATATTCAGTAATAAACTGATGCTAGGAAACTAATGTGTCTGTCAAGATGGCAGGCCTTCTTTTAAAGTCTGAAAATAAAATTTCTATCTTGCATAAAGAGTAGAACATATTCATGCTGTGATCTGTGAACAAAAGCTGCTTTGGGCTTAGAATTTGTGAAGTTGCAATGCCTGGAGTGCTTGCACTAGAGCAGTGTTACTAAAGTGAATGGGATGAGAAGCAAGTGGTTTGAGAACAGCAAACAAAGGGTCTGTCTGCACCTGAGGTACTACCTGCCCATGTGATTACGACTGCAGTGCAGTAACCACTAGTAGATTTTGTTGCCAATGTAGTAAACTCAGCTCATATTGCTGTGCAGGGGCAATCCTGCAAGCCTTTCACAGCAATGCTTGTGTCTGATGCTATACTTTTAGTGGCCTGTAGGGTTAGGTAATGGGAAAAAGGAAGATTACTTTTAAAAAGTAATAAATTACAGTAACAGTTACATGGCCCAAAAAAGTAGTAATTACAGTTACAATTACAATGGCTCTGAAAGTAACTGATTACTTTTTCTCAAAAGTAATCACTACAGTTACATTTCAGTTACTTTTTTAAAAAAACATCTACAAGGTGCTGGCCTTGGCTGCTGCACATCTAAGTAGCCTAAAACAACATTAAAAATAAACACACACATACAGAGGTAGTAGAATAATACTTTTTATCCATAAGATAGCAATGGTGGTCTCTCCACTACTGCAATGCACTCTACGTGGGGCTGCCCTTGAAGACGGTTCAGAAACTACAGCTCGTGCAGAATGCAGCGGCCAGACTGATAACTGGGACCAGGCGGTCCGAACATATAACACCGATTCTGGCCCGCTTGCACTGGTTGCCTATATGTTTCCGGGCCCGATTCAAGGTGCTGGTTTTAACCTATAAAGCCTTGCACGGCACGGGGCCACAACACCTGATGGAACGTCTCTCCCGATACGAACCTACCTGTACACTCCGCTCAACATTGAAGGCCCTCCTCCGGGTGCCTACTCAGAGAGAAGCCCGGAAGGTGACAACAAGAAAAAGGGTCTTCTCAGTGGTGGCCCCCGAACTATGGAATATTCTTCCTGATGAGGTACGCCTGGCGCCAACATTACTATCTTTTCGGCGCCAGGTAAAAACCTTCCTCTTCTCTCAGGCATTTTCATTTTAGTTTATCTGAAGGAGCGCCTCCAGCATCACCAATTATGCCGCCTGACGAGATCAGCCACACAAGACCTCCTCTCAGTTCCACCAACTAAAACAGCAAGGCTGGTACGGACCAGAGAGAGGGCATTTTCAATTGTGGCCCCCACCCTCTGGAATTCCCTCCCGTTTGATCTTTGTCATGCCCCCTCCTTAATTGGTTTCCTCCGGGCCTTGAAGACCTGGCTATTCAGGCAGGCCTATAGGATTTCTGGGATGGGTTAGCTGTTAACGTGTTATCAACTGGAAGAGTGGGTTAGATGATTGATGGTTTTATCTATTTTATATTGTATTTATTGTATTATTGTACGTCGCCTAGAGTGGCTGTTAATTCAGCCAGATAGGCGACTCATAAATAAAATTTATTTATTATTTATTATTAGTATTTTAGTATTTTAACTTTTTTAATATTTAATATGCATTTGTATATGTATACATATGCTTTAATTTTTGATATCATTAATGTATGTTTAAATTGCTTGATATGTGGTTTTAATTGTATATCAGATGTTTTACTTGTTGTGAACCACCCAGAGAGCTTCAGCTATGGGGCGGTATATAAATTGAATTAATAAATTAATAAATAAATAAGGGAGGTGGGGAGGGAGGCAGAGGCCACTACTCAGATCTTTGCACGTCAATCCAAGTGCAACCCCCCTCCCCCCCACGCAGCCAGCCAGCATAATCTCTCTCACTCAACCACCTCCCGGACCCTGCCCTGCCACCAACTAAGGGACACTCACCCAAGCAAACATTTTCCCCTGAGATGCAAAAAAGTTAAAATACTGCAAATGCAGCACAGTAGCCAGAGAGGGTGGTGGAGGCCACTTTATGTGCCAAGTGCAAACACACACACAGACACGTTGTCATCTTTCACCTCCACAGTTCTTTATCTCCATTCTGCTTCTGCCTCCTTCTCCTCCTTTATCCATGTTCTTGCCCTCTGGCTCCTTTTCCCCTCCACTCCATTTTTTAAAATTGTTTTCTCCACTCCACCCCGTCTCACTCTCCACCTCCTCCCTTGTCGCCTCCTACCCACCCACAGATCATGACAATAATGAAAGTTAAAGAGGAAAGCACAAAAGCAGGACGACAGCTGAACGTCAAAAAGACTAAAATAATGACAACAAAAGATTTATGTAACTTTAAAGTTGACAATGAGGACTTTGAACTTGTCAAGGATTATCAATACCTCGGCACAGCCATTAACCAAAATGGAGACAATAGTCAAGAAATTAGAAGGCTAGGACTGGGGAGGGCAGCTGTGAGAGAACTAGAAAAGGTCCTCAAATGCAAAGATGTATCACTGAACACTAAAGTCAGGATCATTCAGACCATGATATTCCCAATCTCTATGTATGGATGTAAAAGTTGGACAGTGAAAAAAGTGGATAAGAGAAAAATCAACTCATTTGAAATGTGGTGTTGGAGGAGAACTTTGTGCATACCATGGACTGTGAAAAAGACAAATAATTGGGTGTCAGAACAAATTAAACCAGAACTGTCACTAGAAGCTAAAATGATGAAACTGAGGTTATCATACTTTGGACACATCATGAGAATGTTGGAAGTGGGGCAAGAGCAGCTCCTGTTTTGTTCTTTTGTTTGTGTTCCAGAAGGGAGCTAGAGCTAGGGTCCTCTAGATGGATAGGCTTGTTTACCTTTACCTGTGATGCTCTGACTGACTTCCTTCTGTCGCTAGACTGTTGAGTCTTTAGGGAAGCTTACCTGCCCCTCCTCCTTCTGCCCAGTCCACTTCCTTCCTTCTCTGTCTCTGCTCTCTCTCCTAGCATGGGGCTAACTCCCGCACCTGGGTGTTACGCCTCCAACTTAGCTAGTTAGAACTAGGCATGCCTTTCTATCTACTATGTATTTCTATAAATAAACTAGCTTTTCTTATTTTACTAAGTCTCATGTCTCAGTGATGCTGATGCAGGGTAAAAGCCTGCTTTCTTAGGTAAACGCACAAACACACTGGCACACTTGCATTTTAAAATCTGCTGTTACTGTGCTGCTGCTGCTGTGTTGTTTTAAACTAAATTAAGCACACAAACACACACAGAGCAACAGAGAAGACATGATTCACTGGAAAAGACAATAATGCTGGGAAAAACAGAAGGGAGTAGAAAAAGAGGAAGGCCAAACAAGAGATGGATTGATTCCAAAGGAAGCCACAGACCTGAACTTACAAGATCTGAACTGGGTGGTTCATGAAAGATGCTATTGGAGGGCTCTGATTCATAGGGTTGCCATAAGTCATAATCGACTTGAAGGCACATAACAACAATGGTTTGCAACAGGAGTAAACATTCAGTTGTACATGGTGATACTGGAATGTAGCTCAGCCAGTGCAGATCATAATTCTTGGACGGCTCTTGTTTCTGCCTGTCTGTACTTGTCATCAGAAGAAAGTTGCTTGATGTCTAGACCCACTGTTGTTGCCACCTTTATGGACTGCACTGTGGAATTTTGGCTTCATAACTGCACTGTCTTTTCCCCACCACCACCCTGATCACAAACAAGGGCTGCTAGCTGTTTCTATAACCAGTTTTGATTCTTATATTCAAGGACATAACAGTCAAAATGTATGATGTTTCTGCATTAGATAGGCAGCCTAAATGAAAATTAACTCTGTGTGTGAGGGCATGCATGCATGGATATGTACAGCCAATGTGTCATATTTGTTCTTTTTTATAGTTTAAATTTAGGACCAATTTCTTGGGGTTATGGAGGGGTGAAGAGTGTTGTGAACTTTTGATTCTCATCATGCAACCCAATTGTCTTTTGCTACTATTTAAAAATCAATATACAGATGGGGGGGGAGAGGCATTTAAAATATTTTGAATAAGCAACAAATACAGAATATTTTCCAGGCCAACCCCAGGAGCTGATGGCACAAGCTCCCTGGCCTAGGCTTCTTCACTTCTGCCTTCCCCTCACTTCCTGCATAGTAGGCATCCAGATATATTTGCAGAAGTGATAGTGCTCTAAGATATGTAGAACTCATGAGTTACATTTACACACTCGTTTCTGAATTGGTTTTGATGAAGCAAAGGAACAGAATGTAAGCTGGAGATCCCGTCCAACAACTCTGTAATACATTCTTCTTAGCTTCAGCTTGAAAAGAATATTTGCATTTCCAATATATATTTTTGGCTACTACATGAAGGCACTTTCAGACTGCCACTAGTTTTGGGTGGGACTCAGTCACATACCAGCAAACTCAGGTTATACAATTGTAGTTGATGAGCGGGTCTTGCATCACAAACCTTCCACTGAATATCAGATTTTTTTGCAATGAGAAAAGTAACAGGAAAATGCACTGGAAAGGGACAAGGCTTGTTTTGATGCAATGTTATCAAATCTCCCTGCAAACAAATCAGGTTGAATGTTCAATAAACAAATCTTCTGGAAATTCCCTGAGTCTTCTTTGCACATATTTTGTTAATATTGCTCTATTTCATATATATATTTGTATACTTTTTGTTTCTTATGTACTATCATCATTTCTACCAATACAATTACTTACTCTGTCTGTTCTTGCATAATTTGGGGACCCTTTCCTCTGTGCTGAGGGGAGAGGCAACGAGACGCAGGGAGGGGAGAGGCAACGAGAAGCAGGGTGGGGAGAGGCAACAACGACACCCAGGGAGGAGAGAGGCAACAACGACACCCAGGGAGGAGAGAGGCAACAACAGGCACGGGGAAGAGGCAACGACACCCAGGGAGGAGAGAGGCAACGACACGCACGGGGAAGAGGCAACGACACCCAGGGAGAGAGGCAACGACACACAGGGAGGAGAGAGGCAACAACAGGCACGGGGAAGAGGCAATGACACGCAGGGAGGAGAGATGCAACGACATGCAGGGAAGGAAGAAGCAACGACACGCACGTGGGGAGAGGCAATGACACCCAGGGAGGGGAGAGGCAATGACAGGCGTGGGGGAGAGGCAGCGACAAGCAGGGAGGGGAGAGGCAGCCAGCGATAGGCACCAGAGGAGAGGAGGAGGCAGGCAGGAAGGGGCAGCAGGACAAGCGGTGGAGGCGAACGCATGCGCACGCACACACACCATCGCCACTCACCTCAGTTCTTCACCTCCATTCTGCTTCTGTAGTCTGGCTCTCCACATGTGAGGCACATTCTTTTGGCCACCAATCACAGGAGCAGACTTCCCCTCCCCCCAAGTAACGGTAAATGGAACGTTGGAAATGTTACAGTTACAGCTGAAAAGTAATTAAGTTACCACTCGTTCTGTTACAAGCAAATGTAACGAAATTACCCTCTCGTTACGCAAAAATGTAGTGAATTACAAGTAACTCGTTATTTTTAACGAGTTACTTCCAAGCTCTGGCAGTAACTATCAGAGTTCTTGCCAGATGCCTAGCAGTCTCATGATTTACTCTGAGAGATCAAAGGTGGCCAGACCATCAGAATGCAGGCAGCAAGGAGACTAGCCAAATGTCGCCATAAAAATTGCTTTTAGTGCAATCATTGACAAATCATCCAATGTGTTTCAAACCCGTTTCTTCATCAGGAAAGTAAAAATACTGTTGCATTCAGTAGAATGGGAGAGATGAGAAGGAAACCTTTTCAGCAGAATTGCTACAGACTACTTTTTGCATTCTGTGACATGTGATCCCCTTATTTACTTCATCCCCCCCCACACACCTATTTGTAAATATAGTATTCTGCTGCTGCTACAGGACTCTTTGCTGTGTTTTCCCCTGGTAACAGTATCTAGAACTAGCTGGCGCAAAGCTGTTAAAAAAGCTGTCATTAAATATGTTTTTAAAGCACCTCAGGACTACCACCTCTTGTCATTTCATCACATTTTAACCTTAGCATGTCCTCATTATGATGCTTTCTACGGAACACACAAATACAGAGAAACAAGAAATACGTCCCTCACTTCAATATTTCCTTTTCCTCAATCTACTGTGCATGAAGGAGCAAGAAGATCCATCAAATGGGAACTGAAGTTTATGAAGGATGCTGAGGGTTGTTAGGAGGCCCCTATTTCCCTCACAGAGCTACAATTCCCCAAATGGTTTAACAATCAACTCTTATCCCCAGTGAACTCTGGAAACAGTAACTCTGTGAGGTCTCCTAACAACTGTCAACACCCTTAACAAACTACAGTTCCCAGGATTCTTTTTGGGAAAGTAGTATAATAGTGCTTTAAATGTATGGTGCAGATGGGGGCTGATAAAATATTTCCCACAAAACTACTGTTTATTCACCAAATTTATCAATTAATAATCTTAGGATTAATCTACTACATTTTCTTTAATAGAGTGACAGACTTATTTTTAAGCCAAATTTAAAGTATTACTTCCCCCCCTTCCCCCCCCCATTCATTCATTCATTCATTGGCGATCACTCATGGCCGAGTAAGATTGTCTTCCAAGATAAGGTCTTTAACAGTGGGTCCCTAAGTAACTGTGGAGGTCAATTCTGGATCCACACAGCCTCCCACAGTGAGGACACAGGTTTCCAGATGGAAGATGGTCGCAATGAAGATTTGTTTGACGTGCCTTCCGCTTAGCTCGTTTGTACTATTCACCCTGTATTCGTGTTTTTTTGAAGTCCATAGCACCTTTGATAATAGCCAGTGGCTTACCTAGCCTATTTGACACCTGGAGCGGATCATTTTTTAACACCCCCCTCTTCTATACGACCTTGCGTGGGGCCCTAGTGAGCTGGGACCAACTGCTTCCTATAGACATCTTTTGCTTCCATGTCTTCTCGCGTGGCAGTTGCTGAGTCAATGAGGGGAAATAGGGACTTGTCTCTGTCTCTCTGGCAGGCGGACGGGGGAAGCTAAAAAAGCAAAAACAAAACCCTGCGCGTTGTATAATCCTCTCACAGTTGCAACAGTCTGATGGTGGATGACATCCACCACTCAACCGTCTTTCTTGGCGCAAGTGAGGGAAGCAGCGAGGGGAAGGAGGGGGAAAGGGGCTGCTGAGGGAGCTTGGCCACTCCCCCCATGGGCTCTGCACTGCACACTCTCAGGCTGAGAGGATCAGTGGGGCTTGAGGGTTTTTTTAAATTAAGGTGGGGGAGGGGACATAGAGGTAAAATGGAATTGGGCAAATAGGTGTGGAGAGAAAAGAGGCTGAGGAAGAAATGTGAGGGGAGATGCAAAATGGAGGGAGATTAGGAGAGGCTGAGATAAAAAGTGGAGGAGGAGGCGAGCAAGGGTGTATAAATGGGTGGAGGCTAAGGTAAAAAAGTGCAGGAGAGAGTGGCTTAATGGGGGAGAGGCTGAGGTTAAAAAGTGGAGGAGAGAGTGGCTTAATGGGGTGATAAAATGTAAATGTATGAACAGGGTTTTCATGGTAAGAGGTATTCAGAGGTGGTTTACCATTGCCTCCCTCTGAGGCTGAGAGGCAGTGACTGGCCCAAGGTCACCCAGTGAGCTTGACGGCTGTGGGGATTTGAACCCTGGTCTCCCAGGTTGTAGTCCAACACTCTAACCACTACAACACACTGGCTCTCAATGGGTTGATAGGCTGAGGTAAAAAGTGGAGGAAAAGTAGCTTAATGGAGGGAGAGGCTGAGGTAAAAAAGTGGAGGAGAGAGTGGCTTAATGGAGGAAGAGGCTGAACCAATACAAACAATAAGAATCCCGTTAAGACTCCAGGCACTACTGACAGAACTTACTTTTTGAGTAAACCTGCTTGGGATTGGATTGCTAGGATGTAATCCTAAACATGTTGACTTGGAAATAAGTAGGATTCACTTCCACTGGCCTTGGGTGGGATCCGGCTGTAGAAGATGTTTTGCTTTTGCAAGGGAGTTGCAGTTCTAAAACAGCCATTTCGGAAACATTCAGAAACACACTCCCTGTTCTGCTGGTTCCACTGTGTCTCCACCTCTTTTCTGAAAATGGGGGCACACAATGCGAGTCAAATGCTGCCCCTTTTTACTGTTAAACCTCCTGGGAGCAGCTTGGGCATGTTTTTTTAAAAAAATTAGTTTCAAAGAGATTTTGCAGCTGATCAGCAGATCAATCTGTTCCCCCTTCAGGTGTGGTGAATGGAAACATTCTGATCTGGCGACTAGTGTGCTTACAGCCACATGGCAGATCTATGTTCCATTCCCCAGTCAGTTGTAAATCTGGCTGAGTGGCCTTGAGCCTCACTATCTCTCAGCCTAATTTACCTCTGCCGGTAGGCTAAAATGCTACTTTGAATTCCGTAGAAAAAGGATGGCATTAAAAGGTGATGAATAAATTTAAGACTCTGTGGTTAGCAGGTTACACTTAGCAGATTGCCAGGAGAGGGGTAAATCACTCTGCCAGAGGTCTGAACATTTGCATACCACCTTTCCCCTCCCTCCTCCTTCCATCACTCCATCCACTGAGCTTTACCCCCTCCAGCCATTACTCTCTCTCCCTCTCCAAGCTTTCCCCACCTGCAATAAATAACAAGTCCCACATGCTGCCCAACCCTGCTCTAAAACCTCTACAGCAGGGAAGAATGAAGCTCTTTTTCCAACATCAGTGATGGGGAAAGCATCGCCTGTATTTAAAAAGAAGGCAGCAGCACTATAAAGTAGGAATGGCTAACATGTGGCCCTCCAGGTGCTGCTGGACTACAGCTCCCATCATTCCTGACCGTTGGCTATGTTGACTGGGAATAATGGGAGTTGGCGTCCAACAGCGTCTAGAGGATGGCATGGCCCCTATCCCTGCTATAGATAATTCTTCGTTGCAGAGTCCACTGCTGGAGGTTCTCTTCCCTTTCTCTAAGGCAGGGGTGGGGAATCTTTTTCAGCCCAAGGGACTCATTCTCCCTGGGGACCACTTTATTGATTATATTCTACCCCTTTTCTCCAACAAGCTCAAGGAGGCATACACACATGGTTCTCCCCCCCCAATTTTATCCTTGCAACTCCCCTGTGAGGTAGGTTAGGATGAGAAACAGCGGATGGTCCAAGACCAAGTGAGCTTTATGGCCAAGTGGAGATTCAACCCTGGTCTCCTAGGTCCAAATCCAACACTCTAATCCAGCCTTTCCCAACTGGTGTGCCTCCAGATGTTGGACCACAACTCCCATCAGCCTCAGCCATTGGCAATGCTGGCTGAGGCTGATGGGAGTTGTGGTCCAACAACATCTGGAGGCACACCGGTTGGGAAACGCTGCTGTAATCACTACACTATTATTATTATTGTTATTTTTGTTATTATTGTTATCAGAACTTGGAAAAGTTACTTTTTTTAACTACAACTCCCATCAGCCCAATCCAGTGGCCATGCTGGCTGGGGCTGATGGGAGTTGTAGTTTTAAAAACTAACTTTTCCAAGCTCAAACAGTAGTGTAGTGGCAAATTTAGAAGTGCAGGGTCCTTTCATGAGTCATGTCATGGCCCCTTACAGCTTCTCTCTTCCCCCATCTCTCTCTCACACACACACACTACTTGAGCAAACCCCCCCTTCAGTAAGTAAGCACACCTACATACATAACTCTCCCCCCTCTACTTCCACCTATAACCTTTTTTAAAAGCAAGCCCCCATCTCACCAAAAGTTTGCTGCTGGCTGATAGCCTGAGCTTGCAGTGATATCCCTTCCCACCCTCCCAGCTAGCCCTAGCCCCCAGCACAGTTTTTTTAAAGTAATTCCAAGCCACAGGGCAAACGAGGCGAAGACCACAGTTTGAGAACCTCTGCCTAAAACGAATTAAATACCTGGGCTTGACTGTCTGCCCTCCTGGCCTCTCTTTAAACCTCTTACTCTCAACTGCTCATGACTCTCTTCTTCCTGACTCTCTCCTTCCCACAACAGATGGTGGGAGCCAATCAGCATGCAAGGAGATTGTAGGGATGAGATCAGCAGCCGCTATGGATTTGTTGCCAATCGGCCACCGCCACCACAGAGAAGGAGGCAGGAGAGGAGCCCGTCCCCCCCAACCAAACAACAGAGCGGAAGCCTCGGCAACAGCTTCCCCAACAGTGCCATACTGTGCAGGAGAAAGAGAAACAGGAAGAGGAGGCACCACACAGTGGGGCAAGACACAGGCTACCTGCTTGGATGGGCAAATACCCACTTAATTCCACCCCTCTCCAGTTTTTCACACATCCCAGCCTGCAGCCTGTCTCTTTCCCAGCAGTATGGCCCTCCTTTTCCTCTTCTGCAATCTGACCCTGCTTGGGGAGGCTGTTGCCGAGGCCTCCGCTCCAGTCGTTCAGCCCAGGGGACCCTCCTCTCCTGCATTCTGGTGACTACCACAGGCAGGGGGCAGCAGCATGGCAGAGTGAGCGGCGGCTGTAGTGGCACCTCTTTATTGTCTGCACCTGGGGTGGTCAGACACCCCGCCGCCGCCCTTGGTATGCCACGGATAATAGCTGACCTCCATTTGGGACATTCATGGGCCAAGACTTCCCAGTTCTTGATGCTCATGTTACTTTTTTTAGATTCACTTTAAGAACATCTTTAAACCTCTTTTGCTGTCCACCAATATTGCGTCACTCTATGGTTTCCATTAGAGATTAACTTGGCACCTCTAACCATGGGGAATCATATTTATACAGAGGTTCATAGAGATCTGTGAAGTATGCTGGAAAGCATAAAAGCAAAAACAGGTGGAGGAGGGTAGAATCTACATGTAGCATAGAATATATCTTTCCACACTTAAAAATGAAGGCATTTTAAATATCATGCCACAGATTTCACTTGGAGAAGAAACTAGCACGGGGGGGGGAACCTAAAATGGTCCTCTAGGGATGAATATTTGTACACCAGCCATCAGCCCCATTGAAATTATCAGTCCCATACATCCTTCAGAAAGGGAGGATTTAATGGAATTACTGACAAAGCTTTTAACTGCAATTATGAAGAGTTTGGAAAATCAATAGGTACAATATTTCATAGAGGAAAGGGTTTTCAATGTTGTAGAAAAAGCCCAGATTTTCTTTGTTAGGCTACACACACACACACACACACGCACACACGCGCACACACACACACACACACACACACACAGAGAGAGAGAGAGAGAGAGCATAATATAATGTGGCATACCAAGTGCTGCAAACTTCATAATGATCTAAACTAAAAATAAAAATAAATTTATAACCTAGTCCATCATAATAGTTCCTAAAGGCCCACTAAAGTAATACAAGTAATGGGATTTTGATGGTGGTGTATAAAACATGAAGCCTAGATTTTTATATTAGCATTAGGGCCAAGCAAGGACTTTGACCAGCAATTAGTATTCAGACTAACATTTCTGTCCTACACACACTAACTTGGGAGTAACATCCTGAGGTCTCAAATGGAATTTATTTCTATGCAAATATAGGGAGGATTTCAGCCATGCAAGTATATGGAAGACTTTAGCACAATGGGGAGATTATCATTTTCATATTTTTTATCATCTTAAAATAGTGAACCCACCAAATTGCAGCAACATTTGATGCAATGCAGAAGCTATCATAATGTCTGAATCTGGGATGGCCAACTACACTTGGAACCACTCTACTCTGCACAGTGACCCAAGAGATAGAAATGTATTTAGACACAGTCCTCACTGCCTGATTTTTTTTTTACCTTTTGCTGTAGTATTAAAAACAGAGCTTGGTAAAGTTACTTTTTTTAAACTACAACTCCCATCAGCCCCAGACAGCATGGCCACTGGATTGGGCTGATGGGAGTTGTAGTGTAGTTCAAAAAAGTAACTTTTCCAAGCTCTGATTAAAAATGTAACCTGAAAGAGAGAAACACTACAACGTTCTGGCCAACCCCATTGGATGCAGACTTGGACTCACTGGTTTGTTTTTCTCCCTTATGTTTAATGTAAAATCTCAGTTTTAGCACTTCATAGATCAGCTTACAGATTATACAGCATTCTGTGTCTCTACACAAGCATAATTAGGCATGACTACTCAAGCTAAGATGTCACAGCAATTAGACATACCTCAAGACCTTTTAAATAGGTTTGTGGCAGGCTTTCTATTAGCTTACAGATGATGGGATTGCATGAGCACGTGAGCTCTCCTATGTACAGGTTGGAAAGCTGGCAGCATCTGCTCATGCCTGCACATCTGCTGACGTGTTCTTGGCAACAGCACCACTCCAGAAGGGAGGGCAGGGTAATTACCAAGGCTAAAGGGAAACTGCATCTAATGGTGGCAGCGGTGAAGGAAGAAATTATAACATCGTCAAGTATCCAGAGCAACCCAGGATTGTATGCTTTATAGACAAAGATACTGGGGGGTTGTGGACAGCAAGGGCACCCAGACACAAAGTAACAAGCCATAGGGCGACTAAGGCAAAGTCTCTAGCAGTATTGTTTACAGGGAGTGGCTGGTGGTGCTGCCTAGCAGTGGGATCTTGAGAGATCTGTGCTAGAGCGGAGTGAGAAAAAATAAAAACAACGATCCTGACTGGTGGTGTCCTGAGGTGGTGCCTAGTGAAAGGCGGTAGCCACAAGCAGGTGGGAACCTGACAGGTGGAGCCAAAGGTGGGATCGTCACAGTTCTCACTTGGCTAATGTAAACAAGTAGCCTGATAATCAAAACAAGTAATCAACCTTAAGAATGCAGCTGCATTCTCAGGCCAAGTTGTACCACATGCAGGGTCAGGAGACATCACCTGAGGGGGAAACCAGCTACCTGAATGATGGGAAGATAATGATCTAATAGATACAAGGTGCCCCTCCCAGGGAGTTTTGGGGGTATAAGATCAGGGAGATCAAGCCTCCAGGGGGCTGAAGAAGCCCCAAGATACCAACAAGATCAAGACTTCAGGGGGATGACGTAGCCTTGAAGAATCATCAAGAAGCAGCATCAAGTACACAGCAGACTCAACCCTTCTCAGGCAAGATTATCATTGTGCTGTTAGGAGGCTTCCAGCCAGTGAACAAGGGGAAAAGCATAAAACAGGAGTGGGGAGGCAGAAGATAGCTGTGTGTGAATCCTGCTCTAATAAAGCCTTTAATTTCTTCACTGCCAGCTGTGTTCATGATCCTTTCAACATTCCGAACTTATTAGTCTTGCATTTGGCAAAGGCTAGGCATTTGGTGTTACATACACACAGTGCTCTATGTCAGTTTTCCTATTTTTTCCATGCCCCTCCCCAGCATTGAGGGTCTATGTGGGCCATCCATTGAGTATAGTAGGTGAGATTCCTCCATCCAACCTGTAAATGCATTTTGCCCAGTTCATACCAAACCTGTTTATGATAGAATGAAATAGACCAGTGGTTCCCAACCTTTATGAGTAGAGGACCCCCTTTATAAGGTAAAATTAAAAGTGTGACACCACCCCACTCACACTAATTGTAATTTTAGTCTCTGTTGTGAAAAAATAGTGTGTGGCAAAATCACATCTCCAAATATCCCTTTCCATAAAAAGCTCCCTACAGACAGGGAAGTGTTGCTTTTTTTTCTTAACGCAAATGTCCAATCAAATTTGGATCCCTCCCCCCCCAACAGTCTGACGATGTACAGTTCTTTCTCCCAACACCAGTGGGTTACAGTTTTGGGCTAAGATCCAGGTTCAAATCCCCACCCAGCTATGAAGCCAACTGGGTGGAGCAACTTGAAGGAAAGGTGGATATAAATGCAATAATAATTAAATAAATAAATACATTTCAGCTGCAGTATGTGGACCCCAGCCTCAGCCAACCTGCTGAGATTTAATAATAATAAATAGAGAAGCAGCAATGTGGTAGCTGTGGGGATGCTAAATTGTGAAGACAAAAGGGTGGACAGACTGAAGAGGGGTGTTAGTTCTTTTAGGCCTTGGGGTGATCATCAGAACTGATGACTTGGTTAGCGTGTACTTGGGGAATGAGAGTGGAACAGAAGACAGATCAGAGCACGCACACAAACACATCTGCCCCTCCTGCAAGCGTCTGCAGGTGTGCATGCATTTGGGCACATGGGAGGAGGGAAACCCTCAACTGCCACAGCATCTTGGAGAAAGAGATTGGGGGGTAGATTGTAGGTGGAAGAAAGGGGGAATGCTGGCACACACACACTTAGCCTCAGAGATGGGGGGTCCAGCAAGTCCTGAGCTTTCTCACTGCTCCTTGGCTCCATCTGGGCTGAAGGCAAGATCTGGGCAGCCTCACAAATAAGAATATTTTTTCAAAAGGATAAAAGGAGACAGCAGTGAATCAGGAGCCAAGAAAGGCAGGCAGGCTCGCTGCCAGGAAGGAAGGGGGAAAGAAAGCAGCCTTTCCTTGCAGCCATGCTGCTTTTTGCTTCACAAACAGCCCTCTTCTCTCATTCTGAGTAAGGGCGTTGTCAGCAGTAGCAGTGCGAGGAGACAGGAGTCGGTGATACTAATTTTCTTCCTGGTAGCTCCACCCTCAGCCTCCTTTGGCGTCTGCCATGTGTTTTATAGGCAGATGCCTGCCCTCAGTGTGACTGAAAGATCCTCTGCTCCTTTAGCAAAAGTCCTGTCCTCTCGTTTGGAGCAAGGGGCAAGTGTCGTCTGCAGCGGCAGTGGGGAGCAGACAGCATTCGGGAGTGAAGACTTTTTTTAAAAAAATTAATAAATAATTCATTTCTTTACTGTCCGTAACCCCCTCTGGATTACTTCACAGCCCCCAGGTTGGGAACCACTGAAGTAGACTGCTCTAATATTTCAAATGCTTCCCACAGGTTCAGTGTGATCCAGTAACTGAAAAGGAAGCTCCATGGGATTTACGCCCAAGTAAACCCTTATTCAGGATTAAGTCATCACATGATGAGAGAAACAGCAGGATCAAGCTGACTGGCACTGGCCCTGCTATAGCATCCCCTACTTACCCCACCCCCATACATTGGGAGGTATCTGAAGCAGGGAGACTGTTCTATAGGTATAGGCTCCACATGAAATTTAGAACCCTACATGATCAAGGTTCTAATTCGCATGAGGAGCCTCCATGCATAGAAACCTCCACTCCAATTTTTGAAGGGCAGTGGGGTCAGGTGATGGTGATATGATGGCAGGAGGGGTTAGTGAGTGTGGCCCCACTTTCCCCCTCAGGTGGATGTAGTCACATGGTAACTCAATAGGGCTTAAGTGTTCATAGGATCATAGGAAGCCACAGACTTCCTAGGGCACAACTGGACAGATGCAACATTATCTGAGCTTCTTTCTTTGTATTTTCCTCATTTGGCTTGATGCTCTGCCACTACCATCACCTGCGACCAAGGCAAAGAAAAATTGGCAATAGAGCTACATGGACAGGGATTATTGAGTTCAGAAGAGCATTTTTTATTTGCATTTGGGTTTCTGGAAAATTTCCTCGAACACTAAAAATGTTAGTTCCCCAAGGAAGCTGAACACAATGGCTTTCTTCCAGACTTTAAGATTTTTCAACCCAAATCAATACATGTGTCTCTGTGAAGAGTGTACCTTAAAGAAGCTTTCCATTGTGGCGCTCAAGTTCTAAAAAACCTGTAATGACATGATGTGTAACTCTGAGGGGTAGTGCAAGTTAGCCAGCACTGGGAAACTGCATGACTCTTTGTACTTGGATGTTATGTGGACTGGAATATTTGAAGCTCTGCATGCAAATAGGCTCTTACATACATATAACTTTATAAGTCTTATAGAAAAGAATTGACACTCAAACACAAAAAGAACATTAAAGTCCAGTGCAGCTGTATATTTGACCTACATCCAAAGTCCAGTTCTAGACTACAGGATGCTAACTGCAGCACTAGTGCCACAAATGCCACAACTAGAAAATATTTGGGTCATTTGCAGACAGGGGTACGAACCCAACTGAGGCACAGTATCAGGCCTACACTCCAATCTGCCTTTCCCATGCAGAGCTGCTGCCTGCTTCTTAATTCAGTAGATTAAAAGAAGAAAAAATACCTTAGGCAAGGGAACATGAGAATAGCCTGCTGGATCAAGTCAATGGCCCATCTAGACCAGCATCCTGTTCTCACAGTGGCCAACCAGATACCCATGGGAAGCTCACCAGCAGGAACTCAGAGTGACAACATTCCCCCTCTTGCGGTATTTCTGGCAACTAGTATTCCGAAACATGCTGCCTCCAACCATGGAGGCCGAGCATAGCCATCATGGCTAGTAGCCTTATCCTCCATATATTTGTCTAATCCTTTTTTAAAGCCATCCACCTTGGTGGCCATCCTTGCCTCTTGCGCCAGTGAATTCCATGTGCTGCATGAAAAAGTACTCTCTTTTGTCAGTTCTGAATCTTCCAACATTCAGCTTTATTGAATGTCCACAAGTACTAGTGTTATGAGAAAGGGAGAAAAATGTTGCTCTGTCCACATTCTCCATGCCATACATAGTTTTATACGCTTCTATCATGCCACCTCTTACTTGCCTTTTCTCTTAACTAAAAAGCCCCAAATGCTGCAACCTTTCCTCATAGGGGAGTTGCTCCATCCCCTTGATCATTCTGGTTGCCCTTTTCTAAACCTTTTCCAACTCTACAGTACCTTTTTTTGAGGGAGACCTGCCTAGTATTGTAATTCTTCCTACAGCAGCACTATAAGATTCAGTTTTGGTATACTTGTCAAAAGGTTAGCCACCTAGGCTCTATACCAAAATAAAACCAGCAACCCTTATGTGAATTATACAAATGAGGCCAAATAAGGAAGAAAGAGGTTTCTGACAAGCCAATTATAATATTAAGTAATTTCAAGCATATTTCACAGATAACTCTTCACTGGCTTCCAGATGTTAATGTTAACTGAAGAAAATTGAACTTTGAGATTTCAGGAAACTTTCTCTATGATTTTTAATAATAATACAAATTTTAATCTCAAGAAGGCTTTGAGGAAGGTCATTGGATATGAATACAGTAGGGCCCCGCTTTACAGCGTTCCGCTGATGCGGCAGCTTTCAATCAGGGGAAATTCCCCGCTTTAAAGCCGATTTTGCCATTTTGCGACGCTTTCGCGTCATTT
Source organism: Rhineura floridana (assembly GCF_030035675.1). Lineage (NCBI taxonomy): Eukaryota > Metazoa > Chordata > Lepidosauria > Squamata > Rhineuridae > Rhineura > Rhineura floridana. The sequence continues at coordinate 40,388,852 of NC_084486.1, read as the reverse complement.
TTGCATGACGCGGCCCATTATATTCTATGGGGTTCCACTTTACGGCGATTTCCGCTTTATGGCGGGGGCCTGGTCCCTAACCCACCGTATTAGCGGGGCCCTACTGTACTCAAGACTGGCAGGGTGGATGATAATATTGTGCCTCTCCTTTTGCACCATTATATATATTTCAATCTCATGATTTCCTTTTATTTCCCCTCCAGAAAACAATCCATTATTCTGTTTCATCATCTGGATGATTTTATGAAGAAGAAGAGGAAGAGGAAGAGGAAGAGGAGGAAGAGGAGGAAGAAGAGGAAGAGGAAGAAGAGGAGGAAGAAGAGGAAGAGGAAGAAGAGGAAGAGGAAGAGGAAGAAGAGGAAGAGGAAGAAGAGGAAGAGGAAGAGGAAGAGGAAGAAGAGGAAGAAGAGGAAGAAGAAGAAGAAGAAGAAGAAGAAGAAGAAGAAGAAGAAGAAGAAGAAGAAGAAGAAGATGTCATGATCTTTGGGTCAGAAGGTGTCCCATTATCTCATCCATTCTTATCAAAACTCTTTGGATACCTTCACAATGCTTAATGTGAGGATGTCAAAGATCTTAATGACCTGCTTTGGAATACCAATTTGTCTAGGTCTGAATGCTCACGCATATTAGGATTCAAGCTGCATTTCCTCCTCCCCCTGCCCCCATGTTCTTCTCTGCTTTAGGGTTAATCAAAAATCTAAACCTACTCTTTCCAGTCAAAGTCCAACATTCTACTAATGGCCAAATTCACTGCTCATGCATTATCTCAACCACATCATAGGCAATAAGTGCCAATTAGCTGCTTGAGAGGAGGAGGGCACTGAGAGAATGAGGCTGCAATCCTATACCCACTTATCTGGGAATAAGCTCCATTAAACCAAATGACACTTCTGTCTAGAAATATCTAGGATTGTACTATAAATCCAGACGCTCCACTTCCGTTCCCAAACAGTTGGTCAATGTTACTACTGTTTTCTAACAAGCTGACACAGACAAAGTCCCAGCAGGTAGATTGGGTCAGGACTCAAAAGCCATACACACAGCACCTGTTTGTATACATATACAACATTTCTTCCTCTAGCTAAGGATGCATGAGTTTGTGTGTGATCCCTAACTGGTAAGGTGTTGCACTGTGTAAACACATAGGAACTATTTACACAATCAGTACCCATGTCAAGTACATTCTTTACTTTCAATCAGCAACAAGAAGTTACTGATTGCTTTCCCAAAGGAATAATATGTGCCACTACCTACTAGAACATCAGTAAACAGCTATTTGAATGGGCTTATTTACTCTTCATTATTTAAAAATGAAGAAAGTTTTAGGCACTTAATTATATGTCAGTCTATGGATCTGCTTTTAATTTTAATATTACTTATACTCCGTTAATAAAAATTTGTGGCATTTTATATTTTATTTCTGCAATGCACTTTGCAAAAATTAAGTGGCTAATTACTAATATTAATAAAATATATGATCTATATTCCAGTTCTGCTAATGTACAAGTGCATAAATGTTGCAATATTTAACATGTGCATAAAATATATCTTGTACAGCACATTTAAATCACATTTGTGTTGATTTAAATAATAGCTTTAGGCTTTATTAAATACCATAACCAAATACTCCTGTTGCCTAGCCTTCGCTAATTTCCAGATACAAAACTGCTGTATCAGCCATTTAACTTTGGTTTCAGATTGCTGGGAATTTTTCTTTTTCTTTTTTTATTTAGTACTACTTGAAAATGCAAAGATATAAACAACTTTGAGTCTCAATATTCTTCCTGTTGTTGAGGCTCAAAGACATGTCTCAGCTCTTTAAAAAGTAGTTATTTTAACATAACATCTAAAATATATTTTGGACTTCAAAGAATAAACTAGTCGCTCATCCTTTTAGTGTTTCAAGAGATTTGTGCATTGTAAGGAGAACACTGAGGTTACTGAAAAAATTCAATTCAATTGAAATAGCTTAACATATTTCATGCTATGGTTTAAAGCAGGGGTGGGGAAAATCTGTAGTTCTCCAGATATTATTCAACTTCAACTTGCATCAGCCCCAGCCAGCATGGCCAATGGTCAGGGATGATGGGAACTGTAGTTAATACCACATCTGGAGGGCCACAGGGTCTTCATTCTGGTTAGAATAAAGCTACAATCCTATGTCCATTTACCTGGGCAGAAGTTCCTTTAAACCAGGGGTGGGAACCTATTGCTCCCCCAGATGTTGTTGGATGACAACTGCCATCATCCCTGACCTTTGGCTATGCTGGCTGGGACTGATGGGAGCTAGAGTCCAACAACATTTGGAGCGACACAGATTCCCTTTCCCTGTATTAAAGCTTTAGTTTTACTTCTAGGGATGGGGGATAAATTCAATTCAGTTCACATTTATAGATGAACCTGCCTAATTTGCACTTTCTGAAACAAGGCACAAATCAAAACAAAGCCATCTTTTGCAATTTGCACTTCTCTGAATTTTGCATTGCAGTTCTCCAGCAAAGTACAAAAATGCATATATGGTAAGATATGCATTAAAATGCTGATATATTAGCAAAAATAGCATGCAAAAATGCATAAAGGAAAACTGCTTTGGAAAAGTGTATATATTAGGCAAAATTGCATGCAAAAATGTATATAGTAGGAGAAATCTGCACTAAAATACCGATAAAAAAAAAAAAAGTCCTCATGAAAATTTAAGTAAAATGATGTGGAAATGTGAAGAACAACTTAAGAATGGAAAAATAACAAACTGAGAGAAACTGAAATTGTCAGGTTTGCCCGTCCCTGCTTACTTCTGAATAGACATATATAGGATTTCACTGCACATATCTCGGTCAAATGCTTATTTAAAACAGAAGCATTTATTATTATTTTCTTTGAGGAAACATTTCTTTTTAATTTCATAGAACAACTTGACTGTAATTCTTATATAGAAATTATGTGCAATGCCCCAAATATAAGGCAAGACAGATCTGAATGCAGCTGTTCTAGCTGTCCTTGAAAGGGAGTGCATGTACCTATAAGCAGGGGCGTAGAGGAGAAAGATGTGTAAGTAAGTGAACTAACACAATTGTAATTCTAAACACAATCATTTGGAAGCTCCCTTAAAATCAATTGTCATTACCTCTAAGTAAAACATCTATGACTAAAACCTATGAGGCCCATATAGGTTCTTTTTCCTTCATTTATTTACAGCATTTCTGGGCTGCCCTATAACAAAACATTGTCTGGGCAGCTTACAATCAAATATAAAGCAAGCTAAAAATTCATTGACAGTAAAATAAGCGGATAAGAGAAAAATCAACTCATTTGAAATGTGGTGTTGGAGGAGAGCTTTGCGGATACCATGGACTGCGAAAAAGACAAATAATTGGCTGTTAGAACCAATTAAACCAGAACTATCACTAGAAGCTAAAATGATGAAAATGAGGTTATCATACTTTGGACACATAATGAGAAGACACGAATCACTAGAAAAGACAATAATGCTGGGAAAAACAGGAGTAGAAAGAGAGGAAGACCAAACAAGCGATGGATTGATTCCATAAAGGAAGCCACAGACCTGAACTTACAAGATCTGAACAGGGTGGTTCACGACAAATGCTCTTGGAGGTCACTGATTCATAGCATCGCCATAAGTTGTAATTGACTTGAAGGCACATAACAACAACAACAAAATAAATTTAAAAATGGGTTGTATCAATAGTTATGAGAGTGGAAGGCAACTCACGCAGTTGATTCCCTCTACTCCCTCTGCTGTCCTTGTACATCCAAAAAGCCTCTCCGTAGGGTTAGGGGAGGTCCTGAATCGTGGGGATACTGTACAGGTATGCAGTGGGAGGGGGGAATTGCCTGAAATTGGGTAAAGGAATCTTACACTAAAGGAACTTTGGATGTTTCCAGATGGGTGTTGATGGTGTTCTTAATACATCCAAGTTTGTAGAGGTGTCCACTTGACATCATCTACATCTGATAAATTTTTTAAAAACCCTGTTGCCAACAACGTGTCTGGAAGCATGTTCTGCTTACTCAAGAATCCTCCACCCAATTACTGGAAATTCAAAACAGAGCTGTGTGGAAATTTTTTAAATGGTACATCCACCAGCTGTTTATAATAATGAATCAAATATCTGAAAATGTGCCAACTGACTAGGGCAGCTCTGGTTCAAAAGAAAATGTGTAAATTATACAACAATATCTTCAAAAGGCCTGTTTTCTAAAGAAAAGAAAAGAAAAGAAAAGAAAAGAAAATCTTCTTCGATCACAAAATTTATTTTTTCCTCTGAGACTGCATTTTACATTTTGAGAGAGTTGACTATTATGCATCCTGCACTGCAGATCCTGCACTAAGCAGGACTAGAAGACCTCCAGAGTCCCTTCCAAAATTCTGTTATTCCATGATAAACAACTCATGATGTATCAGTGCCAATGACATGAAGGAGGCCTGTAGCTTTATGTCTCATTAAGTGTAAAGTTCAAGATCCGGCTATTCAGAACAGCTTTGGAACAAAATAGCTGGAGGAAAAAGCAGAACCTTTGCTCACCATAGGGCACAATCATTCTATGTGTAGCTCCTATTATTTGCACTTAATTACTATTTGTCAACCTGACTATCACACAGCTTACTACCATAGTTCTGTGCTTCAGCATTTCTGCTCTTCTCTATCATCAAACTCATTTTGTAGAGGAAAAAGTTCCTTCATTCAGTTTCTCAAGGTCAAACACAACAAATGCTGTTTGTCCCTATGCCTTAGTCACCTATTCAAGTAAGAATAAATAGCATTAGTCAGAAATATCTTTTGTTCAGAAAGAAAAATCCAGATGGTGTCAATACCACCACTGAGTGTAATACAATAATAAACTAAATGCTTGCTTTCCTCTGCCACCCACATTCCTACTTCCTTTTCTATGGTGCCTTTAAATTTGTGAGCCTGGATATTTTCAGTGGTTTATAAGTGAATAATAACAACTGGCAATAGGTAGCCTTGAATGGTGCTCAGAATCTGTTTTGCCCACTGTGTTGGGCCAGTCTCAAGAGTAAACATTCATTCTGTATTCTGTATTCCAAACTTCAAATAAATAGCTGCATGACAGGTAAACTGGGGTCCAGTTAACACCATACTTTTTCCTTCACCTTGGTCCTTCAAGTGTGTTTTCATACAATCAGCTATATTCCATGAGCTAGAAGCCTGCAGACTTAAGATTCTACAATAATTAATGCACAATTTCTTACGGAGTTCATTATACAGCCACAAGAGTGGCTGTATACTATAGCCAGTGTGGATTTTTCACATTCCGCAATGTTAAATTGGAAATACCCCCCAATGCCATTCTGATGCTTCCCATAAACTCATTTCAAAACAAAACCTTACAAAACATATAATCCTGAACTCAGAAACGCTTACTTAACAACCCTGTAAATTTTCATGGTGATAAACAAAATAGTCAGAAAGAATTGAGAGTTCAAAGTCTAAAGAGAGAGAAAAAAACCCAAAGCTCTTTTGCACTTTTTTCTCTCAAGAGTTCTCATAATCTGTTGAAATTCATTAAAAATCAGTCATGGTCACAGAGTACCTGCAATCCTGTTACTGACCTTGCCCCATATGCTGACCTTCATCCTCTGCAGTTTAAAAGTTAAAAAAAAAATGTCTGGCTGATTTTTTAATAAATTTAATAAATTTTGGCTTGAACTCAATCATAATGTCAGGCATGCTCAGTAAGAACCAACTGTCAGTGTTCTAAAAGCCAGACTCACAGCTGCTGGGCTTGGCTAATCAGGGGCCCACACACACATCAGACTATGATTACACGTGAGACAGTCAAGGCTTCCCTCAGAGAATCCTGGGAAGTGTAGTTTGTGAAGGGCACTGAGAGAAGACTCCTATTCCTCTAAGACAGCTCCAGTGGCCAGACTGGTTTAACAGTCAGCCACTCTGACTGAAGGTCTGTGAGAGGAACAGGGCGTCTCCTAGCAACTCTCAGTACCCTTCACTAACTATACTTCCCAGGATTGTTTGAGAGAAGCCATGACTGTCCAAAGTAAAATAAAGGTCTGGTGTGGGTGTGGCCAGGGACAGCTTTGGTTTAAATTTGTGTGGGAGGCTACATGTGCCTGCTGTAGAATAAAGAGGTGGGGGAAACCCTGAAAAGCAATGATACTGTTCACAATGTTTTCCTTTTGGAGAGGAAAGGGTCTTCCCCTCTGCCCAGTGCCCACCCACCCAATCTCCCCTCCTCTCCCCTTCCTCCTCCCCTCCCTCCCCTCCCCCAGGTCAGTGTACCAAATTCTTCCAAGCTACACAGGAAGTGGATTGGACTGTGAAAGACCAACCCAAATTGCGTTTGCATTTTGACAAATGTGTAGGGCAGTCCAATATCTCAGAGAGGAGGTCAGGTCTCCTGCTCCCCTGGTGCATTCACTATAGCTGCCCAATTTCCCTGCTTTTTAAAGTTTGATAGAAATATGTGTGGGCTATAGGTACATTCTTAAACTGCAAGGTTTTTTGCCTATTAGTGAATTACTACAATGTGTGGCTGATGGCCACTAATTTAAGAGAGTGTGTATGTTTTTACAAGACAAATTAGACATGTAAAACAAACATATCAATTAACATTAGCCATGACAAGTCAAATGGAGCCTCCATAATTGCAGCATGTCACTGGATGATGGAGACTAAGAATGGGATGTGGCTATTGCATTGTGCACTGCTTGGATTTCCTAGAAGTATTTGTCTTTGTGCTGGAGACTAGGCTAGATGGCTCTAATCGAGCATGCCAATTCTTTTGCAATCTTAAATACAAGGCTTCTAAAATTGTGAAACTTGCCACAGCCAAGATCCCTGACCTCTAAGATCACACATTATAATTGCTTATGTGAGCCAATATTCGAAGATGTCAGGAAGGGCCTCACACCAGAACTTGTGAACTTGCCTCTTATGCTAGAGCATCTCTGTTTGGAGAACTCCTTTTGAGTTGAAAAATGGATTATAAGCCTTCAAATAATAATTCAGTATCTCATATCCAAAGGCATGTTTGAGCATAAAAAGTAGCAAATTAGCACATGTCTGCATTAGGATATAATAATATAGCCCAATTTTGAAGTGAACCAATTTAAACCAATTAAGCAGACCTATTTAAAGGCATCGACAGGAACAAAAAAAACAGGCAGACAACATCTCTCAGGCTAATATTGCTGCTGAAGACGAGATCAGTGCATCCCTTGAAAGCCCTCCAAGGTTTCTAATATAATCATGACTCGAAATAATGAGGATAAACAAGTTCACTTAGACTGCAATGTCAAGCACACTTACTTGGATGTATGCTACAAGAGGCACACTGGGACTTAGAAGTACGTTTGTTTAAGATGTGGCTGTTCAATTTAGCCTCAAAAATAATAATTCAGGGAGAGAAAAATTAAGATATTGTGCAGTAGGAGGGGAAAGCTTGGTAGAAACTAGCAACAAAAGACACTGAATCAGCAAAAGTTATCTGATAAGTTGTTTCTATATTCTTTAAAGCTGTGATGTTCCACATAAATGAACATGAATGGTGGTCACAATCAAGAAGCCCAGCTGAGCTTAGAGGTCTGTTGCTCAGTATAGTAAACAACAGAGCCATAACTGGGATTAGGGTTGCCAGCTCAGAAGCATTCCAAACCTTGAGATTTCAGGGCCTGGCCCTAGTGACTTCACAGGCGTGGGCCCTAGTGATGTCATGGGGCGGGCCTGAGTGATGCAACAGGACTGGGCCCGAATGATGTTATTAAGCATAATACATTAAGCATCAACCCCAGTTGCTTGCAGCATACAATTCAAACAAAAAACATTTCTCTGATTGGAAAATAAGATAGAAATCTTAGCTAAAAGATGGAGCCTGGGTAGGGAAAATTTAATCTAGCATATTTGCTTCTGGCAGGAAGGGTTTAAGTGCCTTCAGGCCAGGCCAGTCACCAGAAGGCCACTGTAGCAAGAAAGGAGCCTAGTGTTTTGGAGATGTTAAATGAGAACACTCAGGAGTCAAAATGGATGCCCCTGAAGGCTGTAATTCTAAATGCACTTACTAAGGGACTAAGCCCCATAGAACTACTTCTGAGTAGATAAGGTTTGGATTGTGCTGTTGGTAAAGCTTGACTAGGGATCCTTTGCAAAGATATCCATATCCATGCAGGGTTGGCAACCCCATTTAACATGGCTGCTCCAAAGTCTTTACAGATTTGATCCTGCACTTCAGAAAGAGGTTTGAGAAATGGGTAAGAGTAAGAAGATACTCTACCCTTTCCGGCCTGTTATAAACTCACTTTGACAGCCAACCAAATTCCAGTGAGTGATAATTGACAGAGAGAAACACACATGGTTTGGTTTACCTTCACAGGCAGCAGCTTGAGAACAACAACAATTGCAGCCACACTTCCCAGTATGTGAATTCTCTTTTACCACTATTGGGCAACAAACAAACTGTCATGCAATCAAAAAGGTGCATTATCAGTGGGTTTAAGGGAGTTGAGCTGAGAGTATGGAACCACTGTTGTTGATTCTATGGATATAAGGGAGTGAGGTTAAAGGTAAATGAAATGTAAATAGAAAAAGAAAACAAAAGACAGTGATGATTTCCTAAATACAATACCATACCAACCACAACAAGATTCTTAAGTAAGTAAGGCAGAAAGCATCCCACAACCAGTCAGGATTCTTAACCAAAAACCAATAGTAAAAAAGTCCTGGCAGCCAGTCAGCCAAGGTCACAGAAATCCCCATGCAGCACAATCTGACCCAGGGGCTGCAGTTGGTGCAGAATGTTGTGGTGTGATTGCTGACATTAGTGAGACCATATCAGCACATAATACCTCTGCTCTGAAATCTGCACTGGTTGCTGAATTGCTGCCAGACCAAGTTCAAAGTGTGCTTTCCATGTTACGGGTGCCACATGGTACTTGTAAGAAATCAGTCCTTTAGTGTGGCAGCACCTACGCTTTGGATCTCCTTGCCTGTTGACATTAGGCAGATACCTTCATTGTACTCTTTTTGGCACCTACTAAAAACATTTTTGTTTAGGCAAGCCTACCCAGGCATGTAGAAGCTATTGTGTTTTTTATCTATTTATTATTTTGAATGTTTATAAATACCTGTCTTTAACTGTTTTGTCAATAATTTTATTGTTTTAACTCCTTCTGTAAAACGCTTTGAGATTTTTTACAATAAAGCAGTATATAAATGTTATAAATAAAATACATAAATACATTTTGGAGTCACTATGGCACTTGTGTCTCTTTCCACTTTTAGGAACAATGGAATCTGCCTTATACTGACTCAGGCCATTTGCTACCATCTAGCTCAATACTGATGACATGGACTAGCATTGGCTCTCCAAGATTCCAGGCAATAGTCTTTTCCAGAAAGTGAATTGTGGACCTTTGTATGGAAAGCATATGCCCTTCCACTGAGCTACAGCTCTTCCCCAGTTAAAAAAAGTACCTTTTAAAATTGTTCTTTTCAATTCACTAATGAATGCACAGCATACCTAGGGGCAATCCACACCATTCATTTAAAGTACTTTCAACGTACATTTGAAGCACATGAATCACACCACAGAATCATGGAACTGTAGTTTGTTAAGGGTGGTGAGAACTATAACTGTGAGGTGGGAACTACACTTTCCAGGATTCTTTAGGGGAAGTCATGTGCTTTAAATGCAAGTTCAATGTGATTTAAATGTATTGTGCGGATCTATTTAATAGCTCTACTTTGCCTGCATGTAAATTGTTTTAATTAGCTTTTTAAAATGGAAAAGAGCAATAAAGGTGACCATGGGCTACTCATCATCTCTCAGCCTAATCTGCCCCTCAGGATGGAAAAAAAACAAAAAGCAGAGGGGAACCATGACCACCCCAAGGAAGAAGGGCACACTTAAAATGTAGAATGTACAATGATAGTGTGAAATCAGATACTTATCAGGACATGGTATGAAAGAATATTTATATAAGCATGACTGTCAAAGATGCTGATTATTTACACAACTTGTAAAGATATTTGTAGTGCAATCCTGTGTTTGTTTACTCAGAAGCAAGTCCCAATGTATTCAATGGGACTTACTTAAACAGGGAAGTGTGCACAGAACTGCAACCTCAAGCAATAAGGAATTTCACTCATCCAACCCAAAATTCAGAATCGTGCCACTTTAAGCTGTTTTGCAACTGTTTATACTTGTTTTCACGGTTACTGGATTTTAAAAGGATTTATTTCTTGTTATGAGCTGCCTTGGTTTCCAGTCACCAACCCTACCTCACAGGGTTGTTGGGAAGACTCCATACACACACTGGAGATGTAAAAATACATATGCCCCATATAATAGATTATTGTCAAAACCAGTTCGTCATTGCAGAACATTTAAAAAAAAAGAAAATCAGTATTAGTTTCCAGTATTAGTTAGCAGTGACAGCCCTGCCTAATTGCATTAAAAAAACAAGATTGGAGGGGGAGAAAAAGATTCACAGCGCAAACACAATCCTTTGCTATGTTCACCCAAAAGTCCTATTAATTTACAGCACAATCCTAACCATGTCTACTCAAAAGTAAGTCCTATCGAATTCAATGGGGTTTGGGTATGTGGGACTAGCATTTCAGCTTTACTCCCAGAAAAGCAAGTACTGGATTAAAACTTCATATTGGGAAGGTTTTCCAAACACTGTCCTCTTCAACAGCCCAGGAAAATTTAAACTTGTTTGACTCCTGCACACAAGAGAGAAAAAGACTAAGCAATATACTTACTCAATTTATGAATTTTTCAGATAATTAGGCTTACCTTGCAATGGGGTCGAGCTACTGCCTGGAGGCCAACAAATCCCTTGTCAATCACAACCCTGATGTCACTTATTGGCTACAAACCTGAAAGGGTGGGGTTAGAGCAGACAGCTATGAGTTTATTTAACAGAAGCTGTGTGGGGCAGCTGATGTTTTGGAGTATATATCATGAACCAGACCACCTAAAATTTTAATTTGGTGCAGCTTGAGGACGTTGACAAGGTGCTTGGACAGGTTCGTGCAACCACTTCTGTGCTGGATCCTTGCCCTTCTTGGCTAATAAAAGCTAGCAGGGATGGAACAGCCGGCTGGGCCAGGGAGGTGATTAATGCCTCTCTGTGAGAGGGGGTGGTCCCTGGCTGCCTGAAAGAGGCGGTAGTGAGACCACTCCTGAAGAAACCCTTCCTGGACCCAGAAAATCTTAATAACTATAGGCCAGTAGCAAATGTTCCATTCCTGGGCAAGGTCCTTCAACGAGTAGTTGCGGGCCAGCTCCAGACACTTTTGGATGAGACCGATTATATGGATCCATTTCAGTCAGGTTTCAGGCCTGGTTTTGGCACAGAAACAGCCTTGGTCGCTCTGTATGATGACCTTTGTCAGGAAAGAGACAGGGAGATTGTGACTCTGTTGATTCTCCTTGATCTCTCAGCGGCTTTCAATACCATCGACCATGGTATCCTTCTGGGGAGACTGGCTGAGTTGGGAGTGAGAGGTACTGCATTGCAGTGGTTCCACTCCTACTTGGCAGGTCACCTCCGGAAGGTGGTGCTTGGGGAAAATTGCTCGGCAACCTGGACTCTCCGGAATGGGGTTCCGCAGGGGTCAGTTCTGTCCCCCATGCTGTTCAACATCTACATGAAACCGTTGGGTGCGGTCATCCGGAGCTTTGGAGTGCATTGCCATCAGTATGCTGATGACACGCACCTCTATTTCTCCTTTTCATCTTCTTCAGATGAGGCTGTCAATGTGCTGAACCGGTGCCTGGCTGCGACAATGGACTGGATGAGGGCTAATAAACTGAGGCTCAATCCAGACAAGACTGAGATGCTGCTAGTGAGTGGTTCTTCTGACCGGATGGTGGATGTCCAACCTGTCCTGGATGGGGTTGCACTCCTCCTGAAGGAGCAGGTTCGTAGCTTGGGGGATTCTCCTAGAATCACCTCTGTCACTTGAGGCTCAGGTAGCCTCAGTGGCACGGAGTGCCTTCTACCAACCTTGGTTGGTGGCCCAACTCCGTCCCTATCTGGACAGGGATAACCTGGCTTCAGTTGTCCATGCTCTGGTAACCTCTAAATTAGATTACTGCAATGCACTCTATGTGGGGCTGCCTTTGAAGACGGTTCGGAAACTGCAGCTTGTGCAAAATGCAGCAGCCAGATTGGTAACAGGGACCATTCAGTCCGAACATATAAAACCGATTCTGGCCCACTTGCACTGGCTGCCTTTATGTTTCTGAGCTCAATTCAAGGTGCTGGTTTTGACCTATAAAGCCTTACACGGCTTGAGACCACAATACCTGATGGAACGCCTCTCCCGATACGAACCCACCCGTACACTACGTTCAAGATCAAAGGTCCTCCTCTGGGTGCCTACTCCAAGGGAAGCTCGGAGAATGGCAACAATGGAGATGGCCTTCTCAGTGGTGGCCCCCAAATTATGGAATGATCTCCCTGACGAGGTGTGCCTGGCGCCAACACTGTTATCTTTTCGGCACCAGGTCAAGACTTTCCTCTTCTCCCAGGCATTTTAGCATGTGTTTTATATTGTTTTAAATTTTTTAATTGTGTTTTAAATTGTTTTTTAAAAGATGTGTTTTAAATTGTATTTGTTTTTAGTTACTGTAAACTGTCCAGAGATCTTCGGCTATGGGGCGGTATACAAGTATAATAAATAAATAAATAAATAAATTTAAAAAATGAAAGCTGAGAGTCCAGAGATGAAGGTGACTGACCTGAAGAGACCCAGAGAGAGCCCCAAATATCTGGAGTCTCTGGGCAAAAATTGGAGACCCTGCAACCCTAACTGGGAAGCTTCATAATGTGCTGCACTGAGCACAGTTTAGTGGGGCTCTGCTGCATTCAGACATGGGGCTTATTGCATTAGTTTAATGGATTAAAATGGTAGTGCTTCAGTCCCAATTTCTAATATTCCTGTCACGCTGCAATACCTGTTGCATTAAGGAACAGTGGCTTTCTCGGCCAATATACCAGCACTTCATGCATCTGTCTTTCACACTGCTTCAACAAACATTACCTTGTTTTCATCCCTCATCCATTATTCACATGCATACTGTAGCTCCCCATAATTCACTGGACACAGGTGTGTGGGGGGGAAAGATGAGGAAGGAAATGCTGCTACCCGCACCTACGCCGGAATACCAGTACAATTTTCATTAGGCAAAATATAATGGCGCGCACCTAAAGGTATTACATACTAGGATGCCTGTTACATGAGCAGCTGCACCCAGTGCAAAGCTCCCACAATATTCCAGGTTCCCAGGCCTGCAAACTGCTTATTTCTTGTATTATTTATCACGAAAATGAGTCCTAAACTTCCACTATACTTCATTAGATTTCTGGAACTAGTTTTTACATCGTGTGAAATGTTAAATATAATGTGCAAGTTACCAGGTAAGAAATATTTGAAGTAATGGATTAAAGTGCAGTGTGAAAGCAGCCACAGTCTCAGCATGCATACTGAACTGTCAATCAGTACTGCAAGAATAACTCTAAAGCAAAGAAGGGGATCCTGGCCTTCCAGATGTTGTTGGACTACAACTCCCATCATCCCTGACCATAGGCCATGTCAGCTAAGGCAAATGGGTGCTGTAGTCCAACAACATCTGGAAGGCCACAGGTTCCCCACTCCTGCTGTAAAATCTTTTACACAACCCCAAAAATGCATTAGGAAGGGAAATTCGAGTTCCCAGAATCTCCTTCTCCTGTTGCCTTCTTACTAATTGGTATTCTGAGGGTAACTGAGGCAAGCTCCACTTCAGACATATCTGGCCTGGAGTAAAAGCAAGGGAGGAAGATACCCAGACTCCACCAAGGCACTCTCTCCTCACATCCTTATATTTCATATGTGGGATGGGGTGCAGGGTTGAGTATGAGAGATAAATGCATGCCTATGTCCACATGGTACATTCCTACCACACAGACTGAAACACAGGATTCAGCCAAGCTTGGAAAAGTTACCTTTTTTTTAACTACAACTCCCATCAGCCCAATCCAGTGGCCATGCTGGCTGGGGCTGATGGGAGTTGTAGTTCAAAAAAAGTAACTTTTCCAAACTCTGGGATTCAGATAGTGTTAACAGGAACAGGCCTTTATTGTCTGGTTACAGAATGAAACTTTCTTGTATTTGTTTGCTGACTAGCCAAGCAAGCCCCTGTAAAAACACCAGAGGAACAAACTAGGTCTGACAATACAGAGCACCTCCTCTCTGAGTGGCTGTTTTCATGTCTTGCATCATGTCATGTTACAACACAGACAACATTTGAACCAGGAATATCCTGGACTGTTTATTTATAAAAATATTTTTATACTGCTACTTGCCCCCCAAAGCAGTTGGCAACAGTAAAACCTTCAATGACTAAAAATACTTGTTCATGGCTCAGTTTCTTCACCAGTATACTGTGCCAACTCCTGGTATACACCAGCCATGCTAGAACCTTGCTATCCCATATCGTGTTACATTGGAATAACCCCCAGTGGATTCAATGGGACTTACTTCTGAATAGATATGTATAGGATTGCACTGTGTCTCCCCCTCCCGCAAAAAAAACGGTACTACGGCATTTCAAACACATCTCATGAATCTTATAGAGAGCCCACTTTTCTACTACATTTTAGTAATTTGTTTAAAATGAATGGATAAGCATTCATATTAGAGTGGGACATGAACGGCAACATGACAGTGATTAGATTCCCTGAATTGTGTAAATGCATGCACAAATGGGATTATTCAAATGTATACTAGAGTAGATGGTTGATACAGAATCCCAGTCGTGAGCCTGCTCCACATTCTAAAGGTTTTCAAAAGCTGAAAAATTACTAACCTACCAAGTGCATTTTATATTTATCAATTGACTCTTTTCAGGAAAATGAACTTGCCATGCTGTCAGAAACTGTCTTCTCCAGGAAATGTGTTTAGACTTTAACCATTGGTCTAGAAATGACATCCATTCTTTCGGTTCAATACTTCCCAGGCCTAAGCTTTAATTCATGGGCTTCGGGTATGTAATGCTTTAGCAACTTGTGTGGGGCATAAATGGCTCTTTAAAATGAAGCTTAATAATTATACACACTGAATGAAAACCAAATATGGCAGGGAAATAGGGGTTAAGATGATTCTTTATCCAAACCAGTTGCCTAAAGAAAATCACATATTCATGGGGCCTTAGGAAGGCTGTCTATTATCAAGTAAGAAAATTAGATTGCCATTCACATGTTGCTATACATTCTATATACATGTAAATTAATCCACTTTTTAGATTATCTAAGAGATCTGTGTAGCTGGCAACCTTAATAGGAAGTCTAAAAATATTTTACTTACAAGATTATTTGGTCCATGATCATTTACTCTTCCCCCAGCAAAACTCTGTTAATTTCTGTGGGCATTGCTCTGCACCATGTTTTGGCTATCTACAACATTTCTTGAGCAACAGAAATTGACTTACAGGTACTTGATGTCAAATTATAAAGTTCCTCCTGACGATTAAAATTAAAGGTGTACCTACTATGCTGCTGCTTATTCCAAGGGATCTTTCAGTAGATCCTTTATCCTTTTCATGCATTGCATTTTCAGGCAAGATCTAGAAGAAATCTTCAAATCCTACAGGGTCTTAGCAGTGCTCATTTCAGGTTTTAAGGAAACAAGCCTTGGGCAAAATGCCCCCAGGGAGCCCCTTCTCCATTTCACTTCAGTTGCCACTGCAACTGCACATCTGCCTTTATCTCTGGGCCTGATCAGCACTGCTTCTCAGAGGAAAAAGACAAGGCATGCAGAGATTACAGATCCTGGGCCATCCTTTTCTCTGTTCACTCCAAGAGCACAGGTGAACAGGCAGCAGCAACAAGGAGTAACAGCAACAGCAGCATAACCTGAAGGCTCCATGGATTATCAGTGGACTCCCTAATGGGGTGTGGGCCTTCACAGGTGCCCACAGGTGCTTCACATGCTGACATCAGACAGCAGCCCTGCATCTTAGGCTAGAATCTATCTCATGCACACTTACCTGGCTGCAAGCCCAATTAAGCACAGTGGAATTCACTTCTGAGTAAATATGGAACGGTTTGAAATTAGAAAGAAACCATGTTCCATACACCCCTGCTTATTTGTTCATTTTCAGAAAAGTAACCTACAAACTGTGTCGGGGCCCTAGTTGGAGCTCCTTGATGACCCTCTTTGTCCTTTATATGTGGTTTGTATATGCGGCAGCTATGGAACTGGTGGCTGTGTTAACTGATGGCTTCCTCCTAGTAAAGGATTTCAATAAACTATCATTGCTGATTCTTTTAGGTCTATCAACAGCTGTCCATGAGATTGTTATTGATCTGTTTACTCGAACTAGGAGAGCTGCTCTCAGGTGGCTTCATTTTGCTTGCTGAGAGAAACCTAGAGAAAGAGGTGGATAATTGTTCTCTGGACTCTTTTATGAGACATGAGAGGTCTGTGTTGTCAATGTGGACAAGTCTTCTCTGAAGCTTAATGAGGAGATATGGACTTGCAGTGAAATCAGTATGTGAAACCAGCTTTCCATCTCATAAATTTCTCCGTTTCTCCTCTCCCTCACAAAAAAAACCTCTTGAGATTTTCTGAGTGCTGAAGTTTAGGAATATTTGTGAAGAGCTTTCCACCACCATCCCTGTCCTTTAAAACAAATTATTAATATTTTCAAAACAGAGCAGTTTAGGAGCTAAACAAATCTCTGAGGCCACTTATCTTTACAGGAAAGCTCCTAATTTATAGGTAGAATATTTTCTTATCGTATCTCCTGATTTACCCTTTCTAGTCAACAGGTTTAATGATTCTAAATATTTTCTAAAACAGGACAAGTTTCCCAAATCCTCATTTGTCCTACTATTATACATCAAAAAGTGTGATTAGGACTTTACATAGGACCTGAAAGTTACTCTTTCTAATATTCATAAATATAAATCATAATAATGCTGCCAAACATGTTTAGAAAACATAAAGTTCATATCAGCTCTTAGAAAAGTACATTATTTAACAATAATGCATTGCCTCTTTTGGCATAAAATCTATAGTTCCCTAGGCTGGGGTAGGCAGGAGGTAGATCTCTGGGTGATTTGCAGCAGATCGCCACATTTCTGACTTTCAGATGTTTAACAATGACAACAAAAAGCTTCTCTTCCACCTTAAATTAAGTTGCTGATGCAAAGAAAGCTTGGGATAACTGGGAGTAGACTTTTTGTGAAAAGACGGTGAGCTCAATTCAGTTCTGATACTGAAAACAAATTCCTAGTCTCAGAATGTGCTCAACATTACTCTTGTTTATTCATTCTTACCATATGCCTTTTGCTCCTGGCTCTGGCTAGTAGATCTTGGGGTTCTAAACAAAGTAGTTCCAACAAATGAGATCTGACAAACGAGATAATATCAGTTTTGCATGATAATACAGTCAAGATACACAGGAATCTAAATTATGATTTTAAAGTGTAATCAAAAATCGCCCCTACTTTACCTAAGTTTTCCATTCTGAGTGTTCAAACTGCACTGCAGTCAACAACATCTCACCCCACCCTAAAATACAGTCATTTATTTTATTAATAAACAGCTTTCATCTCAAATTCCTGAATTTTAGGCATCCAGTAGCCATTCAGAATTCAAAAGTTATGATAAAATTATTAGAACATAGATCTAGCAGTGGATCCATACATATTGTGACCTGAAGGCAGGAAAAAAAGAGTCAGACGCAAAGTGTGGGTTGAACTACAGGCCAGTTGATACTGACCCAAAACCATCTGCAGAGGGAAGATGATTAGAGGAAACTATAACATATCAGGTAAAGTCTGCTGCTAGGGATGGGAAGATCTGTCAATTTCAGTTCTCTCAGTTTCATAGTTTTGAATCTGAAATTCATTTTCCCCTTTCTGCAGCAGTTTGTGATTTAAAAAAAACTCAGGAAATTCTTCAGCATTTCAGTGCAAATTTCTCTTGTAAACACATTTTTATGCAATTTTGAATAATGTACTCATTTTTGCAAGCAATTTTCCTTATAGTGCATTTTTATGCTATTTTCACTATTTTTTATGTTCACTTTCCCCTAATATATGCATTTTTGTAAACATTGGTTGGAGAACTGCATTGCAAAATTCAAATAAGTGTGAATTTTGAAGGATGGCTGTGCGTCATTTCTCATATTGTTTTGTAAAGTGCAAATTTGATAGATTTGGCTTTAAATGCAAACTGAATCAAAATCCTCCCCCATTCCTACCTATAGCCAACCCCTGCCAATGGGAAATGGGGATACAGCTCTATCGTCTACCCCTTTCCCTGGGCACATCCAAAAGGTGAGTATTTATTTATTGAATTTATATCCCACCCTTCCTCCTGATGGAGCACAGGGCAGCAAACATAAAACATACTAAAAACAGTTTAAAGAATTCCAAAAACACAATTGCAATTAAAAACATTATAAATCACAGTTAAAAACAGCTTAAAAACATTCTTTCATCGGTGATCGTCAGGTTGCCAGGAACAGTCTTCTTCAGCTATCAAATCACTGGATAAACAGGAATGTTTTCAAATTCCTCCTGAAAGTTGATAGTGATGGAGACAGAAACAGATACACCACACTGGGGAGGGCATTCCACAAATGGTAAGCTACCACTGAAAAGGCCCTGTCACAGGTCATCAACAACCGGGCAACACTCAGTGGCAGCGGCACCAACAAGGCCTCACCTGCCCATTGTAGGGTCTAAGAGGTTGATACTGAGAAAGGCACTATTAAATACTTGGGTCCCAAGCCATTTGGGGCTTTATATGCTAGCACTAACACCCTGAATTTGGCCCAGTAGCAAACTGGCAGCTGGTGACACAGGACCAGTGACACATGGTCCCACTAGGCTGCCCCACTTACCAGCCTAGCAGCTGCACTAACTGCAGCCTCTGGACCATCTTCAAGGCTAGCCCTACATATAGCACATTGTCCAGCTAGTTGTCCAGACGGGAAGTCAGCTGGTGAATCAGCCTTAGCTGGACATAAGCACTCCTAGCCACAGAAACCACTTGGAACTCTACTGACCAGTCTGAATCTAGGAGTACTCTCAGATTACAAACCTGTTCTTTAAGAGGGAGTAGAACCCTTCCCAAAAACAGGTTGTACACCTAATTCTGCAGGACTGCTGCAGGGATGAGACCGCTGGCACCATCAAGGGGCAAGTTTTTCCACCTGCCGTGCCCCACCCCTCTGCCTGGGCCTTATTAGGAGGAGCTGCAGACTGGGGGGTACTACTGTAGGGGTGAGACTGTGCTGGAACCATCAAGGGGCATGCTCTTCCACCTGCTTTGCCCCCTCACCCCTGCTCTCAGTGACATTTTTCTGGGGACTGTCCCTTACCAGGAAGATGGATGCTTTTTGATAGCTGTTGATGCTTGTTAGGAATACTATAATTTTGTTAGTTTGATTTTTTGAAAATTGTATTGTTTTTATTTGTATTTTGTACTTGTGTTTTTTATTTGTATGTAAGCCGCCTTAGGAGCCTTTTTGGCCAAAAGGCGGCCTAGAAATAAAACAACATAACATAATTCCTAGACATTGCAATACCCACCTACAGCACTTCTGTCTTATCAGGATTCAGCCTCAGCCTGTTAGCTTCCATCCAGCCCATCTCTGCCTCCAGACACCAGTCCAACACCTTCTCAGTCTCCCTGATTCAGATGGAATGGTGATACAGAGCTGTGTGTCATCAGCATACAGATGACACAGTGTTCCAAATCCCCAGATGACAGGTCCCAATTGTTTCATATGGGTGTTAAAAAAACTCAGAACAATGATAAGTAAGGTTCCATGGCAAGCGTCTGTAATGAGAAAAGGAATCCAAGATGGGTGGGAGTTTCTAAAAAAAAGAAGAAATTCTAAAGGCATAATTGCAAACAATTCCAACAAGAAAAAAAGGTGGAAGACCAATGTGTCTTCACAAAAAGCTTAGATATGGCCTGAAAACAAAAAAAGATACACACACTAAGTAGAAGGAAGGCCAAGACACAAAGAAAGAGCACAGACAGGTAGTACAGAATTGCAGGGATGGTGTCAGCAAGGCTAAAACTGAGAATGAGTTGAAGTTAGTGAGGGACGCTAAAAGCAAAAAAGATGCTTTCTTCAGGTGCATCCATAGTAAAAGACAGAGAAAAGAAAAGAAATGGTGGTACAGCTATTTAATGAGGATGGCAAAATGATAACAGACGACAATGAAAAGGCAGAAATGATCAATTCCTACTTTGGCTCCATAGTCTCCCAAAAGAGGGTCTATGACCCTCCTGGCAAATGTGAAGTACAAGTTGAAGGGGCAAGATTGCAGGTTGAGATTAATAGACAAATGGTCAAAGAATACCTAATTACTTTGAATGAGTTAAAGTTTCTAGGGCCCGATGAACTGCATCCTAGAGCAATGAAGGACCTGGCTGGAGAACTCTCAGAACCACTACCTATTATCTTTGTGAAATCGTGGAAGATGGTGAAGTGCTGGGTGACTGGAGGAGGGCTAATGTTGTCCCTGTCTTCAAAAAGGCAAAAAGGAGTAACCTGGGAACTACAGACCTATCAGCGTGACATCAATCTCTGTGAAAATTCTGGAGCAGATTATAAAGCAGTCAGTCTACAAGCACCTTGAAAACAATGCAGTGATTACTAGAAGGTAACATGGATTTATCAAGAGCAAATCCTGCCAGACTAATCTTATATGATTTTTTTATCAAGTAACCTCCCTGATAGGCTGTGGAAATGCTGTGGACATAACATATCTCAATATCAGCAAAGCTTTTGACAAAGTTCTCCATGATATTCTGATTAGCAAGCTAGCTAAATGTGGGCTGGATGCAGCAGCTATCAGGTGGATCCACAGTCGGCTACAGAATCGTACTCAAAGAGTGATTATCAGTGGTTCCTTCTCAAACTGGGCGGAAGTAACGAGTGGGATACAACAGGGTTCGTTCTTGGGCCCAGTGCTCTTCAGCGTTTTTATTATGACTTGGAAGAGGAGGTGCAGGGAATGTTTATTAAATTTGCAGATGATACAAAATTGGGAGGGATAGCTAATAACCTGGAGGACAGAAAAAAAAATCAAAGTGATCTTGATAGGCTGGAGCACTGGGCAGAAAGCAAGAGAATGAAATTTAACAGGGATAAATTCAAAGTTCTATACCTAGGAAAAAGAGACCAAATGCACAGTTATAAGAAGGGGGATACTTGGTTCAGAAATACTACACTCAAGGAGGATCTTGGAATTGTTGATCACAAACTGAATATGAGCCAATAGGGTGATGCTATTGTAAGCTGCATTTACAGAAGTATAGTTTCCAAATTGCAGGTACTAATTCCCCTCTATTCAGCACTGGTTAGACCTCATCTTGCATAATACATCCAGTTCTGGACACCACACTTTAAGAAGGATACAGTCAATCTGAAACAGGTTCAGAGGAGGGCAACATGATGATCAGGGGACTGGGAACAAAGCTCTATGAGGAGAGACTGAAAGAACTGGGCATGTTTAGCCTTGAGAAGAGAAGACTGAGGGGAGATATGATAGCACTGTTAAAGTAGTTGAAAGATTGTCACACAGAGTAGGGACAGGATCTCTTCTCGATCATCCCAGAGTGCAGGACATGCAATAATAGGCTCAAGTTATATGAAGCCAGATTTTGGCTGAACATCAGGAAAACTTATGGCCTTATAGGACCCTTCCCACTCTACTATTCTATGTTTTTATGAAATAGGATAGGAAACAGAAGGATCCCTTGTGGGACCCCACAAGCCAAAAGCCATGAAGCCAAACAAAAATCTCCTAGTACTACTTTCTGATAGCAGTCCTGCAGGTAGGAGTGGAGCCATTGCAATACAATACATCCAAGTCCCACCTCCCTCTGTCGCTACAGAACATCATGGTCAGTTGTGTCACAAGCCACTGAGAGATCAAGGAGAACCGCCATGGTTGCATGGTCCCTGTCTCATTCCTAATAAAGGTCAGGGCCACCAAGGCCATCTCTGTGCCAAAACTGGGCCAGAAGCTAGACTGAAATGGATCTAGATAATCTAGAGTAGGGAAGCCTTCCTTCATCACCACCCACAGGGCCCTGTAACTCCTAGTGGATGATATATGTTAGCCTAAAAAGCAGCCCCTATCTCGTCCCTGGGTCCCACAGCCCTGAGTGGCAAGCCTCAGGGCCTGCCCTTCATCCTGTAAATTGCCTAAGGGGGTCACCTAGCTTAATTTTCAGTGTTCCCCTTTCTGTACTCTCCCACCCCAACAAGGAGGGCAAAGCCAAAGTGACCAAATTAACCTATTTACTCATAAGCGGACCCAGACTAACTGCTCCCATGCCAGCCACTCAGTGTGGAGTAGACAGAAAAACGCCAACCCAAAAAATGGGTAGGCCAAAATTCCTACTCAGCTCTTCACAAGCAACCCAAAAAGATCACACTATGAGCTAGGGACAATGGGCAGGTGCTGACAAGAGAAAGAGAGAGGGAGGACGGACTGGCCCAAACTTAAATAAGCTCAGCCAGCCTGTCCCCCACTGCATGTGCATGACACAATGACGTTGGTACCAAAACCCTTAGGCCACAAACACGTCCCACAGCCCATTATCAATTGAACTGGGCTGCAAAACAGGACTTGCTGTCAACCAAACTAGCTTCTTTAGCTACATTTCTACACTAGTGGTTAAAGCTACATTGGCTACCGGACAGCTTCTAATTATTTTTGTTTCTACAAGAGGGGGCCCATTTGGATTATGGTTTCCTTACAGCTATAAGATTAACCCGAGGGCTCTCTAAGTTGTCATAGCAACCTCAGTGGAAATCATTTGAATTTCCCAAGTATAACCCCCCACAACACACACAAAAATGATGGTGGTAGCAATTTATCTTGTCAAGGTTAGGTAGAGCATAGAGAAAAGAGACTACTCAGATTGCAATCCTTATACTTATTTACCTTGGTGTAAGCCTCATTAAACTTAATGAGTCTTACTTTTGAGTAAGTAACATAGAATAGGATTTTACTGTCAAACATCAAAATCAGTCACAACTAAAGCCCACTGAAATTAATGGCATGTAGCTGTGATTAGTTTAAGTGCAACTGATTTTAATTGGCCTAAGTGAAAACTAACTTTTGCTGTTGTGCCCATTATTATTGGCGAGGAAGAAAATATGGGGAGAAATACTGCTTAAGCATGCACACAAATTAGATCTTGCCAAAGTCACCTCCAACCAATGCATAAAGAAGTCTAGTTTAGGCAAGTTGCCAAACTCTCCACTTTTCCCCTCATAAAACTCTCTCACACACAGGATAAGCTAGGAAGGCCCAAAAGACAATCTCATGACCGTCCAAGAGAAGGGCAGAGTCACGTTTAGGAATTAGGCACCAAGTTTAGCCTAATTTAAATATGTGTAGCAGAGAGGAAACATGAACTAATGATATCCTCGACTAAGCCACAATACAGCAAACCCATAACATGATGCACCAAAAGCTTCCTTCTTATGTTATGCTGGTGGCATGGAAGTCACTGGCTCATTTCTGTATTCCAGGGCAACAGGAGATGCCCGCTTGGCCTCATGGCTGGATCCCACACTATGGCTTCTTCCTGTACTGTACCATCTATCTAGAAACTGGAGCAGCATAACAGAAGAACAAGGCCCAAGAGATTGCACATGTGAACACAGGGGTTTGGCATACTTTCGGTTTCTAAATCTGAGTTTCTCTGCCTGCTATAAACTACAGTTTAAAACAACATGGAGGCAGAATTACCTTCAGTTTATGTGCACTGTTAAAAAAAGGGGAGAGGCAAATGTAAAAGCACTGGAGTTATTAATCAGTCACTCACCAAGTATAGTTCATTCCTTGTCAAAGGAGCTAATCTTTCATAAGGCTGAGATCTAAACACTAATGTTTGTGTTTGAAAGAGCCATCAAATCATATATATATATTACATAATCTCCAACGTAGGCTGAAAGCAGCACAATTGTTTTCATTAACCTTTCATTCTTATAAAAGGGGAAAATCAATAACAAATGTATTCAGGCAAGTGAAAGGCAATTTCAAGGAATTTCACATGGGATTTTATTTCCATGGTTTTTTCCCCCTCCCACAAATTCTAATAAAATATAATTTGATCTGCCCAAACATAAGACAAATATGAAAGCTAAGATATCATCAACTTTTCAAAGACACTGAATGCTTTTTCTTACAGGTGAAGAGCTGACTGACTAAAAATACTGCTTTTTTACAGAGTGATCCTATCCCTGACTTCCACTTCCTGGGAGGGATGTGATCACCCCTAAATCCCCTTGTCCTGGATTCTGTTTTTCTAGACATGAGACTAGAGAGTTGTATACATCTTCTGACTGACATTCCATGCCCTTTTCAGGGAAGATTAGAGTAACATGTAATAAACAGAATAACTAATTGGTGGAAGTGGCAGAACCACACACTATCAGCAGTAGAAAAGCAGCAATAAAATATTTTTAATAAAACCTCCTCTGCTAAGGCAGCACATTTTCTAGTTTAGAAATCATCAGAGATATCTAGTTACTGCTATAGAGACTGCTAAATCATTCGGCAAGTAGTGATTTTAGTAATATTTTAATCCCTTTGAAATCAATGGAGCGTAAGTTAATTGTGACTAATGTCAATGAGACTAAAGCATTACTGATTAAGGCTGCATTCAGACAGTGACTTATTCCATTTTCTCAACGTTTCCTCACCTGATAATTTCCGCATTTTATTTAATTTTTCACATGACATAAAAGCCACTTCTGGAAATCTAGCAGAATATCATGGAAGTTAGCGCTCATTTCTCTGTTAATTGCTTCCAGGAAAAATCCATTTGCAACCCCATTAATCCAGAAAATCATGGGAGTAAAGTGACATATTTGGGGCAGTATACTGGCATACAGTTCTTTCCTGTCGTTTTCATGGGGGAACAGAAGTGCCCATGTGTGGAAAGAGTGGGAGAGTAGCAACATATCCAGTGACGTTCATGATTGTGTCACACCATGCCCACTGGTGTAAATGAAATTTAGTGCGACATGGTGGTAGATTGGTCAAAATGCCACAGTTCCATAATGCAACAGGCTCTGCAGTGTGAAAGGAATGTTATAGGGACAGAAGTACTACCATTATAATCAGTAAATGCAATGCAATAAACCCCATTTTTTAATTCAGCCTGAGTCTAGATCTAACCCTTTTTGTTGCCCCTTTAGGCTGGTCCCTGTTGAAATTAACAAGCCAGATCTTTTAGAGATACAAGTCAATATTTTGCCTCTGCATCCCTAACATTCTTGAACATCTTGCATTATGAGCCTATGCACACATTGTCCAAAACTTCTGGAGTGACATTCTGGCAATGGCAGATGCCCCAAAGAGTGATATTTAAGACTGATTTTGGCATCTGTATCTTTGCTCTGGCTTCCAGTCAATATCTCATGACTAGCTCAAGCATGCTTAAGGATTTGAAGCTTATATATAGGCTAAAGACTTAGAGGTTAGACAGTGAATGCAGGACTGCAAATGTACAAACTTATCTAGCATCTCCTGATCTAAGTTACATTGATCTAATTTTAAAAATGTTTATTGTATTGTTGATTGTATTTTAATATTATTTTGTTATTCATTGTATTTTTATACTATTTTATGTTCACCGCCCAGAGAGCTATCGCTAGTCGGGCGGTATATAAATTTAATAAATAAATAAATAATAAATAAATAAAATAAAATCTATGAAATAAAGGGCTCTTCCCTCCTGGATTATTTCCTATCTATAAGAACTAACATTTTAGCTTTCTGGTACCATTTGTGATTCCCCTCACCCCAATTTTATTTTCCACTTACAGTCTTGCTTTGGGGGCACCACTACAGTGGTAAATCAAGTGAGAAATTGATTTTCCTGGGAGGTACATCTAAAATGGTCTTCAATTAACTTGTCAAATTATAAATTGTATTGACTGTGGCACTGAGCAATGTTTCCTTCTGCATAATTTCAGGTCAAAACCAGGCAGGAGAACACCTAATGCATCCTGAAAATCATTTTTTCTATTTTTGTTTTACTAATTTGGTATCCTGCTACAATCCTTAAAAATACTTCAATGTCAACACCCTTCTTTAATTTAATTTCCTTATAAAAATAGTTATAGGGTGTGGCTTATTAGCTATGGGTATAAAGCATTGCAAGAAACTTCGTTGTGTCATTTCACAGCATCTGCTGTTAAATGTGAGACTAATAATCAAGCAATAGATTTACCAGATTAATTTTTGGTTAACTTGAATTCTGTGTTGGTTTGTATGGTGTTTGTACAGTTTGGATTCTAACAATATCTAGTGGTCCTAATCAGGAATTGGTGGTATTCTTCAATGGCCTTGGGCAAATCTGCACCATTCTAGGCGTCTCTTTCTCAACTGGCTCCACTTCTTTTGGATCATCCACCCTCACATCTCATGAGTCAGGCCAGGCAATCCTCTATTACTCTGTCATATACAGGATGGGTTGTTTACCTTTGTCATTGGCATGCCATAAAATCTTAGTCAGAAGAGGAGGGCTTTGCTCCTCCCTGAAACAAAAGTATTAAAATAGCAAATGCTGCTGTGTGTTATTTGGGACTGATGTTGACCTGCATATTCCCTTTGGCCTCCAACCATAATGACCAATGGGGGGGTAGTGGTTCAGAACCACCACTCTACCACAGTTGGGTAAACCTGACTCAATTTCTCTCAGAAGGCTGTTGAGATAATCAGATAGGATAGTGCCATGAATGCCAACCTGAGCGCCATGGGAAAAGGACAGGACACAATTGTTAAAAATGAAATAAATCACCTACATCTGTGTCTTCATTCGTTTTCAAATTTCTGATGTGCTCCTTGACTGAAAACAAACACTCAAGCTAGCTTACAACACCAAATTCACAAGAGATCTTGAGCTGGTCATCATGCAACTGTTAGCCACAAAAGCAAGAGTTCAACGTACCTCCCCCTTTCTGTTTCATGGGACTTCTCTCGCCATGTGAAAAGGTCAGTATGAATTGGCTTTTGGCATCCAATCACAACTGTAACTTTTATTGGTTGCAACTCAGCCATAAAAAATCTAACCTCTGAAGAATGTATCATTTTATAGCTGCACTCAAATGACCAGATCAAACTGAGGCAACACAGCTGAGAGGCAGCAAAGGCTAATAAAAGAAAAGGAAAACAGCTCCCTAATAATACTTGGATATTTAGCTCTTCTACTAATAAGTACACAAAGCAGCTTACAAAAGGTGATTAAGAACAACACATTAAAGAATTAACATATATTAAACACCACAAAAAAATTTAAGAAGCAGCTATGAAACAACAATTAAAACAAATAAAAATAGTGACAGGAGATTAAAAGCCTGTTTGAATTAAAAAGTTTTCATTATCTGCCTGAAAGACAATAGGGAGGGAGCCAAAAGAATCTCCAAAGGGAGAGCATTTCGAAGTCTTGGAAGCACCACTCATGCTCAGTCACTTGACCACTGTCATGGCCTCAAGAGGTCAAGTAGGCACTAATGTAGATCCATATAACAAAATTAAAACAACAAACTAAAGTAGCAACAGCCCACTAAACTGACAGTAAAGTCAAACTCTATCTCTCAGTTAAATCTGCACCAAGGTTGGCTGTAGAAACCCTGTCCAAGTGCCAGGAGTCAGTGAGTGGCTGGATGGGAAGGAATAAACTGAAGCTGAACCCTGACAAAACCGAGGTACTGTTTGTGGGAGACAAGGGAAGGCTGGGGGATATGGACCTGGTGCTCAATGGGGTACGATTGCCCCTGAAAGACCAGGTCCGCAGCCTGGGGGTCATTCTTGACTCCCAGCTGACTATGGAAGCTCAAGTCTCGGCTGTGAGCCGGGCGGCGCTGTATCAACTCCATCTGATACGGAGGCTGCGCCCCTACCTTCCCAACCATCTGCTCCCACCGGTAGTACATGCCCTGGTCACCTCTCGCCTAGATTACTGTAATGCGCTCTATGTGGGGTTACCCTTGAAAACAGTCCGGAAGCTGCAACTGGTACAGAATGCGGCAGCTCGTCTGATTAAAGGCAGCCGCTGGCAAGAACACATCACTCCAGTGCTGAAGGAGTTGCACTGGCTACTGGTTGTTTATCGGGCCCAATTCAAGGTGTTGGTTTTGACCTTTAAAACCCTATACGGTTTTAGCCCAGTCTATCCGAAGGAGCGCCTCCAGCATCGTCAGGGATGCCTCTCAACAAGATCAGCCTCAGAAGACCTTCTCTCGATCCCACCGGTTAAAACAGCTAGACTGGTGAGGACTAGAGAGAGGGCTTTTTCAATAGTGGCCCCCACCCTGTGGAACTGTCTCCCAAATGATCTCCGCCATGCCCCTTCTATGATGAGCTTCCGCCGGGCCTTGAAGACCTGGCTCTTCAGGCAGGCTTTTGGGGTGGGTTAGGTTTTTACTGTTATGGTTTTAAATTTTAACGTTTTAATGTATTGTTTTTATCTTGTACGTCGCCCAGAGTGGCTGGACATCCAGCCAGATGGGCGACTAATAAATTTATTATTATTATTATTATAAACTGCTCTAAGTTAAAAATTGTTAAATTAGCAGCCCTAAAAAGTCTGAGAAAACAGGGCTGTCTTTGCCTGGAGCTAAAATGATAGCAACAGGGTTTCCAGGTGGGCGTTCCTGAGGACAGCAATCCTAAGGCAAGGAGCTAACACAGAAAAGTCTCCCTCCCTCCCTTTAATTGCCACCCACAACACTTCAGACACAAGTTTTGTAGTCTTTACAGACAGAAAAAAGTGAAAGTTTATTGAGTCTGTGTTGGAAGGACTCACTGTACATAGCTTGTGTGTTCCATCTGGCTTAGTGGGTGACAAGTTGTGCAGGTCTGTGGATTTAAAGTTTAGACTATGAACTAAATGACCAAAGGGACCATTCACATTCTGACTAGAGGTACAAATTTTATTGCATTTCTAAAGATGCCATACCAATGTGTTCTTTTTAAAGTAAAGTAAAGTCACAATTGTACCTAGCAATCATGAGTTAAAACAAGCAATATAGGAGATGGAGGTGATGGATCAGAATCTAAATAAAGGATAGGGCCTCACATACCTCCTATCAATTGTCCACTACTTGGACTTGTAAGTTCTGCCATCTAAAATTGAAAGTAATGGTCCTTTGTTCTGTTGCCTCAGGGCACAAACAATAACGTGGGTTGCTTACATTCCAATATTTTTTGAACACATATCCCACAGCAGGCTTCCACAGAGATCAGAAGCAGTTGAAACATGATGTTCCAGCATGTCCAAAATTCTTTGAAGTTTCTATCTCCAGTGTCTCAGCATTTATTTTTAAAGTAGCTAATCTCTAGTCACTAGCCTCACCTTGAAATAATATGATCAGAGTGCAATGCTTGGTTTATGCATTTCTTAGGTACATATTTCATTCCCTTAATAGGGCAGGGGGGAGGAAGACACAATATTAGTGTCATATGCAGGATGATACAATGCTTTTTTTTCCCAAATGAATTTTAATTTGAATGTTGCCCTAGGATCCTAAGTATATTTCCCTAGGACATCATTAGAATTCTCTTCCCTATTTCACCAAAACTGTCATCAGAAATTTGGGTGCCTACTAATATGGTTCTTCAAAGCCTCATTTCTCTCACGCATTTACTCAGTATACTAAGCCTTACATCACAGGTTATTTTGAGAATATAGCAGAAAACAAACTATACCTCTTCAGAGAATTTAACGG
The DNA here is from genome assembly GCF_030035675.1 of Rhineura floridana. Taxonomy (NCBI): domain Eukaryota; kingdom Metazoa; phylum Chordata; class Lepidosauria; order Squamata; family Rhineuridae; genus Rhineura; species Rhineura floridana. Next base: position 40,359,071 of record NC_084486.1, on the reverse strand, counting down.
TGGTGTGGTACTCATCCCCCATCACAAGTTTGGCCAGCCCTCAAATTACAGTAGAGGGACAATGCCACTAGTACTAATTGGGAGAAGGCGGAATAGAGCTGTACAGGAAGCACTGTACATTTCACAAGCAGATACACAACTATTCCCATATACTATCTGCAGCTGGCACAACTGGAGGAGAGAGAAGAGGGGTCATTCAATGCATGGGCACAGCAGAATAGGCCCAATGTACGGAGCAAGCTTTTACTGGGCTGCAAGACTGCGGTTGCAGTTTATTACTTAAATAAAACCTGCCTTTGTTAAAAAGGCCTATATATTAAAATGGAGGCAGCAATATAAACATCCTGTTGCAGCCTTAAATTTACTTAATAAGTTAAATGTAAAATATTTACATTCTCAGTATTATTCTATTCTCTGAAACATTATCCTTAATTCTAGTAGTAATCTGTCAGAATCACTGCTAATTACAAGGGAGTCTGTATGACTTTTGTTCTTCAGGTTATATTGTCCACACTGCCCTGCCAAATTAAAGCCTCCATTTTATTTTATTTATTTAACAAAATTTATATCGTGCTTGATGGTAAAAAAAACTCTAAGTGGTTTATGACACATATTAAAGTTATCAATACAAACAGTTAAAAAGTAGTAATTTACAACATTTTTTTTAAAAAAAGATTAAAAGCAGTAGACTAAAAGAGATTAAAACACATCAAGCAGCCTACAAAGGTGTTTTAAACATTTCCTCAAAGACTGCAGCTGGAAGAAGTAAGAACTCCAGGATGGCCAAATGGCTTTCATGCTAGAACCCAGTTCCTCATAAATTATTTCAGAAACTCATTTCCTAATGAAACCACACATGAAAGTCCCAGAGCTTAGAAGTAATTTGTTACAAGTAACAAATTACTTATAATTCATTACTTTTTTGAGTAACGAGTGGGTAATTCCTTTACATTTTGCATTGCTGCATTGTTGCCAACTCTTTTCTTTCAGAATCCCACTAACTTGAGCACAATAAACCTAATAGGGAAAAAATCACAAAACAAACTGCATAGTCCCAAGGAGCCCAGTTGCCCCCCAGCTGGCAGTTGCATACAAGGAAGGGGCTGGCTTGTGTGGCTGTGGCAAGCTGAGCAGGCCCTAGCCAGCTGGGGAGGACTAGCCTCAGAGGGAGGCAATGGTAAACCCGCTTTGAATACCGCTTACCATGAACACCCTATTCATAGGGTCGCCATAAGTCGGGGCAGTCCATTTCATTTTTTTTTGTGGATATGGGTGGTGTATTTTATTTAGAGGTGATTTGGGGAAATGACTTGCCTTCTGTGTTATGGATGTTATGTTGGAGCAGAAGACTGTGGATTCAAAGGAGTGGCTTTATGTTTTGTGGCTCATATGCCCCATCTTGGCCTTTACTAAGGTTCTTGGGCAAGTTACCTGTCTTTAGGCCTTCTGTGAAATGAATGTTTTGTTTGCAGTACTAAATATTGGGATTGTTCACAACCCCATGACAGCCCTTTTGTGACTGGCCCTGCCCTGGCAATGGCAGCCCTTTTGTGGCAGGGTCCATGGCACTTTCTCAAAATTCCAAATATGCCTATGAGCCCAAAAAGGTGAAGACCTCATACATAGTTATTAAAAAGTATTACAGTAGGGCCCCACTCATATGGCAGGTTCCGTTCTAGGCCCCCACCGAAAAGCAAAAACTGCCAGAAAGTGGGGCCCTACTCAGCTGTAGCACGAGAGCTCCCCGCACTCCAGCTGATCGCATGCTCCAGCTGATCAGCTGAAGCGTGCAATCAGCTGGTGCACAGGGAGCTCATGTGCTCCAGTTGATAGCTGTCAGCTGGAGTGTGGTGGCTGGAGCTCCCCACACTACAGCTGATCGCCCCACTGGTGCCGCTGTATTAGCGGAACGCTGAAAAGCAGGGCACCAACAAGCGGGCCCTACTGTATATGCATATTTCCTGTGGTGGTAATGGCAGTTAAAGCAGGATAGCGTAATGGATGGTTTTGGATTTGTAATATAAAACATAATTAACATTTTTACTGCTTTTTATTTGAAATTGGACTGAAATATTATCTAGCTGTTGCATACAACTCTATTCTGAAAATTTTGTGTTTCTGTTTTATCTGATCTCAGGAACATTGGTTGGACAGACGGATGGACAAATTGAATAATTATGCCTCTGTTTAAATAAATACGCTTTGAAAACATGAAACGGAATATAGGGGCAAGATGTTTCCCAGTTTACCAAAAACCTCAGCCTAGATTTGCCCTTAGAGTTTGAAGGTGGGGGCTGTGATGTCCTTATATGTTAAAAACTGTAAATATGGTAAGTGCGGATTTATATATGGATATATGGTAAGTGAATTGAGTAAGAGTGGGGAGTACATGGGCTAGAATGCGGGAGAATGTTGGATGATGATTGGCTGAGTGTTTTGAATGGCTGAAGGTATAAATGAGAGGATGACAGTTCAGGGGGAGTTAAGAGGAGAGTGATTGGAAAGGAGTTGAAGTGGGAGGCAGTTGGGATTGACTTGACAGAGTTCTGAGGGAGGTTTGGATTCTATTAGGCTGATATTTGGACAGAATATATATAACTGGAAACATAAGAGTGACACTATATGAAACCATACGCTTGTTAAACATTCCTAAAGTAACCTTGTTATTTCCTGGTGTTATCAAATAAATACTTTTATTGGTTTACCAAAAGCCTGATCCTTGGCTGGGGATATACAGACCAGAAGGGAGGGCAGGGTAATTACCAAGGCTGAAGGGAAACTGTATCTAATGGTGGCAGCGTGAAGGAAGAAATTGTAACATCGTCAAGTATCCAGAGCAACCCAGGATTGTATGCTTTATAGACAAAGATACAGAGGGTTGTGGCCTGCAAGGGCACCCAGACACAAAGTAACAAGCCATAGGGAGACTAAGGCAAAGTCTCAGTTGGCCTAAAAGAACTGGTTATATATATGATATCATCTAACATTCTCTCAGTTAAGAATAATGTTATCTTCTTGTAGTGGAGATGGAAGATTAATGTCCCCTATATAGAGCAATCATCTCACGTGCCATCAACTGAGTGACAGTGTGTGGGAGATATGAGAAGTAATTTATAAATAGGGAGTTAATTTCAGTTGGACTAAAGAGTATCCTTTTCCATTTCCAGTCTCTGTGACAGCACACTCAATCTCAACTTCTCTGTTTTGTGAGACAAGAAGTATTTCAGATATATGTTCTCTTCATAGGCTTTGGCTTTGTTATTATTATACCATGCATTATCTTTATTAAATAAAGGTTATAATTTCTTCCTTTGGTTGCACCATGAGAAATTTTCCAGTAATTTAATACTGGATAATTTAGGATATCAGACTAGAAAACCTGCTATGAAGGTCAGCCAGAGAAAGATGATTATGCAGTAATGAGAGATACTGACGCAGTTACATGCAAAGCTTACAGAATTTCTCAGGCCATCTGCTATTTGACATAGCCAGGATAGAAAGGACTGGGACGTTCTTGTTCCTGAGTATTCATATATACAGTAGTAGGACCTACAACAACAAAAATAACAGCAACATCAATTAGGCAGGTTACCTGATGTCAACAGATTTTGGGGTTAACAAGTTGTCAGTCAATAGATGATGATTACAGTTTTACCACTGGAGTAGGGCATTTTTTGGATTTTTGCCATATGCACCAAAACACTGTGGGATATCTTTGCAAACTCTATTCCATCAAGGGCTTTGAAGACTGAAATATCCTTCCTATCAACTCATCTTGATCCAACCCTTTAAAGAGTTCCTCCGTGCTTTTTTTTTCATCTTAACTGAATCTCAGTTGAGTGGAGCATATGTTCTGTGCTTGCCTGAGAGTGATGATCAATAAATTCATCAATAAATTCACTGTTACAACTTGTTCCAAAATATCAAAACTTCTTGCTTACAAAACTGAGCAAAACTTTACACCAGCCTTCACCGACCTGATGCCCTCCAGATGTGATGGCTAGGGCTGATGGGAATTGTAGTCCAAAACATCTGGAGGGCACCAGTGTTCACTCTGACCTGTACACTAATTTGCAAACCTATTTTAACACAGTCATACCTATATGTGACATGCATATTACAGTCTATGATTGCAGTCTCATAACTGCTGAATTCCAAAAAATGACAGTGAAAACTAATTTGGTTGTAGGTTCATTTTGACATTTTGACTGGAATTAAATTATGTTTAAAAATATAAGTATTTGGACTTGGTCTTCCACTACTGTAATGTACAGCAGTGCCTGAAAAATATTTGAATACGGCTGTCAAACTTTTTTCTCAATTTTTTAATGGGAGGAATAGAGGATAAATCGACTGAAAGTGCAAGACCATAAGTCTTGAGTATAGTTGATGAAATATCACTATTCAACATTCAGTGACAAAAAAAACCTATACCTTAATTTGTCAAGTTGTAAAGATATGTTTCTGTCTCCTCCTTCAATCCAAGTCATAAATTCTCTATAAATTCTCTCTTCTGACCTACCTGTGGAAGACTTCTGGCAGTCTGACAATAAATCAATAGGATGTTTAGAAATGCCGTCTGACTGCAAAGTTGCCCAGAAACAAGATGTTGAAGAAGAATTCTCTCTGTTGGCAAGGTGTATGCTCTTCCCTTCATCTTCAGGGACAAGTGACATATGACACTCAGTATCCAGTATAATCAGACTCTGCAAATACAAGTTAACTGAGTTCTTTAAAAGAAAATCACCATACAATGACTGCATTATGAAGGCCATTGCCAGCAAAGATCAATTTCAGTTGTGGCTCAGAAATGCTGCCCTGTACATGCAAGATGGCTATCCCACTGTCAGCAAAGGAAAGTAAAACAAGCATTCATAGGCTGCGAACACACTAGTCACCTACACCAAAGCATTTCCATGAGCACCCTTAAAAAACTATGATCCCCATGATTCTTGGGGGGAAGTCATGTGCTTTAAATGTATTGTTTGGATCTGCCCTTAGTCTCAGTATTGCCCTCATAGAACTCAGCAGGGAGGAGGATAGGGACAAAACTAGAATTAGTGCCTTCGCTTGTCATCGGCTCTGATTCCACCTCCTGTTGGTCTCCCTGGCTTCTGCTCTACCAATTTCAATAGGCACCAGCCACCACTGAGCATAAGACAGGTTCATATGTTCTAACGAGCAATGAAGCACCCTGACAATAGGGAGCTCTGGATCATAGTCCCTTGGGATTATGGCAACGTTTGGGCAATTCAGATCTATATTTACTTACATATTTATAAGATTCTATTCCATATTTCTGAAGTTTACACCCCACTCAAGCCAGCTTATCAATAAAATAGAAACAAGATAAGTGTGACAAAAACAATCATCAGTACAGAACTTTATATAAGGCAGTACAACAAAAGCCTTTCTATATAGAAAGGTCTTCTCACTGATAGAAAACTGCAAGAAAGGGGACTATTCAAACTTCAAGGACAATGTTTCCCATAATGCAGCTGTGGCCACAGAAAAGGTCTCCTCTTGCTATCTGTACTTTATTTTAAAAAGCCCTAGTAAATGCTTGCTCAAATACAGGCAAATCAGTTCTCCTTATTTCTCAGTTGCGTATCTGAAAAATTGTCTTGTTCACTTCTAGGGGTGAGCTTTCACCTTTATTTTTACAGGAAAATCTCACCACAAGGTGAACAATCCCTGTAATTCGTCTGTGATGAATCTTTAATAACAGTGAAGTAACCACAGGAGAATTACAGGGATATGTCACCTTGGTTTGAGATTTTTCCTATTAAAAATGGAGGTACATATTTACCTTTAACCTCGTTGGATAACTGGAGGATACAAAAATAATCTGCCATTCATTTTTGCTTGGTTTGGACAAATGCTCAGTAGATGGCATCCGTGGACTGGCTATTGTTATCTGTGTACAGAGCCTGTTGGGGACATTTTTAAAAAGATATTTTGTTTTAATATATTTTATGTATTTATGATGTTTTAAAGTTTTTAGCGCTTTTGTTTGGTGCCCTAGGCTCCTGCTAGGAGGAAGGGTGGGATATAAATTAAATAATAAATAAACAAACAAACAAACTCTGTCATACTCAATCCCTACCACAGCAATACAAATGCAATTCTGCAATCAGCTGGCCAGATCCTACTGTAGTTCCAGTTGTTTGATTCAATAATATTGACTTCAAGGACAAGGCATAATCTTGTGTTTCATTTGCAATAGCAAAAAGAAGTTGGGAGAGGGATGGAGGGTTCATCTACATGGCAGCATTTCTTCATAACAAATACACTGCTTTTACCTTCACTATTGATTTGCACCATCTGCAGTTCCTGCTCAATGGTAGCTGCCAGTCCTTTTTTCCCATTCACACAAGTACTCATTCCTCTGGGAAGGATTCGTCTCGCTGGTTTCTTGTGGCCCTGCCCTCCTATTATACATTTCCACTTCCTCTGGTTGCTAGGTGACTAAGCATGCTCAGTCTGTTCTACCAGCTGCAGTAGGTTCCTTTAAAAAAAAACTGGAAGTGCAAATATCTGTGTTTTCCCTGCCTATGGTTGGTAGAATGCAGCTGAAATACAAACCTTTGTTTGAGCAGTGTTATGCTTTTGTGCACAAGTTAGGAGGAAAAGAAAATAAAGGCACTGTTTGAAGCAACATAAAAAAGGCCAGTAGAACAGATGAGAGCCGCTGGAAGTTGCTTGTCAGCCCATAGGAAACAAAATGAAGCAAAGAAGGAGATAATATGCATGGAGAGGGGAACAATGGACACACCCACCTAAAAGCACAGGAGCAAAGCATCTGCAACCACTAGATAAATGGAGTGGAGACTTTTTTCTCTACTTTTTGCATTATCAGCGGGTTGGGTTAGTACGGATTTACAGGAGGAGAACTGTGTGATAGCTTTTGTTTGCCGGTAGCATCATTTATTTATTTATTGCACTTGTATACCGCCCCATAGCCGAAGGTCTCTGGGCGGTTTACAGCAATCAAAAACATTAAAACAAATACACAATGTGAACTATGCAAATTTAAAGGAAATTTGCGTAGCACCAAACACACAGTAAACCACCATGTAGATGAGCCCAGAGTTTCAAACAGGCTGAGAGCACTTCCTTATTCTGCTATATTTTGCCTTCTTCAAATCTTAAGAGTTGCTGTTATGCTGCACTCAAACTTTAAACAAATAGTTCAGCCCATTACTTTAGTGCTTAACAACACAATTACACACACAATTTAGTGCTTAACAACACAATTTTACACAGAGAGAGAGAGAGAGAGAGCTGGTGCCAGAGGGTGGCCAGGTTGGGCCCTGGCCAAGGGCCCCTGTGGCTGTCCCTCCTTAGGGTGGGATGGGTAGCGTCAACTCCCAACCCTGGTAATATCATAGAGAGGGAGTTCCCAGGGTCCCACTTTACAGACTGTGCAGGTCCACAATGCCCATCCACATGCCCCACCTAACTTTCTCGTTGCCATGAATGCTGTGCACACACACCTGCCATCAACCAAGATGGCAGCAGAGGCTTCCCTAAGGGGCTAATGCCCCTGCCGCCATCTTGGTTTATGGCAGCCATGCACATGCAGTGTTCATTGACATGAAGTGATAGGAGAGGTAGGTGGGGCAGGCGGCTGCTGCAGGCCTGGGGCAGGCTGGTGCCCAAGGTCCCAGTCATGCATGGCGCTAGCCATGCACACACACTTCTGCACCCCTAGACAATGCCAGTTAATTGGACCTGATGCTAATGGTGCCCCATGTTGCTTCACATGACCTGTTTATTAAGAGCCCATCCACACCTCCTTTTAAGCTGCGATCTAGCCCCCCTTGTGTGTCCATTAATTCTCCTGCATCCAAATGATGTTCCCCGCCATTTCAGACTGCTATAAACCAATTATTATTTCTGTCCGATTATTAACTGCTCTAACTTCTGTAGTGAAGACGTCTTTCCCCTTTTTTTATGGGCAGATGACTCGGTTAGGTTCCACCCTCTGTCCACACCTCCTCCACTTTGCTTACAGTTCATTCCTGCTTCAGATACTGAACCAGGGCATTTTCTCCTTCTGGCTTCTGTAGCTGTATGGCATTGCTTTATTTAACTACTATTTTGCAATCAAACATAACACTGAATGTTTAACGAATGATAATTCTAATAATATTTCTAGTTAAAAGCTATTTTGCAATATTACACAAACAATGCATTGAAAACACGGAATGCACCTCTGCATTAGTAAATTTTAAGTAGTACATACTATGTTATATGTAATAGCCCAGACAAGGGGATATTATTTAAATAAAAAATTCAATAAAGTTTGGTAATAATAATAAATTATAATAATTTGAGCCTTCCACAGTTGAAGGAATTTCTATTTAAACACAAACCTGTGCATGCATGCGTTAATTTTTTTTAAATATGTGTTTTTGCTCTCTTCTGGAAAAGCACACAAAAAGCAAATTACTGTTATGCACCAATCACCATAAAGGGGCATGACAAAATGCTAAAGCAAATTAGACTAGAAAAAAAAGCCCACACATATGGATGCTTGAAAATCGGGTTTTAACAAATATATCCAACCACAAACAGGAGATGGTATGGATCTCGAGGCCATCAACCGGTGGTCTCTCTGCTGATAAGGGAGGCAGGGAAGGAGGCAGAGGCCACTGCTCAGATCTTTGCACATCAAATCAAATCACACACACACACACACACACACACACACACACACACACACACACACACACACACTGTCATCTTTCACCTCCACAGATCTTTATCTCCATTCTGCTGCTGCCTCCTTCTCCTCCTTTATCCATGTTCCTGCCTTCCAGCTCCTTTTTGTCTCCACTCCATTCACCACCACCATCCGCTTTTTTAAACAATTGTTTTCTCCACTCCACCTCTGTCTCACTCTCCACCTCCTCCCTCATTGCCTCCTACACACCCACAGAGCATGAAGGAAGCGCAATGCTGCACAGAAGCCCTGTTTGAGGCACATGATTTTCATCCACAAATCAGAGGAGCAGAAGGCTTCCCCTGCTCCCCCCCCTCAAGTAAAGCCCAAAAGTAATGCTGGAAACATTACAGTTACTCCTCAAAAGTACTAAAATTACTCCTCATTCTATTACAATCAAAATGTAAAAGAATTACCCACTCGTTCCTCAAAAAAGTAATGAATTACAAGTAATTTGTGTTTTATAACTAATTTATTGAGCATCCTGATCTGTTTGCAGGGAGATTATATAACATTGCATCAAGCAAATGTTACCTTACACTTTCCAGTGCATTTTCCCATCGCTTACCTTACTGCAAAAAGTTCAATGGTGGGGATGAGGGGGGAGCGGCTTTGTTGCACAAGATCTCCAAACAAGCTTTAACTGTGCAACCTGAATTTGCCAGTAAGTGATTGAATCCCATCAAAAGTTAGTGTCAGCCTGTTAGTGCCCAACCCCAGGGTGTCCCTACCAGTATGTGTGCTGTGCATTCTTCTGCATGACCTGCATTTCAGATGCTATAGCAAAGCATGAAAACCGGAAGGGCAAGTCACTTGCTCTTCTTGTTGCCTCCACAAGTTGGAAGTCACTCCCAGCTACTTTCTTGCTGCCCAGTTCCACTCTGCTCAGCATTGTTCTTTCTGCACTTTCCCTAACCTACTGACAAAACCTGGCTGCTTAAAATAAGAGATGTGAAAGTCATCATGTATTTTTATGCAGACTAATGCCAGCCTTAACAAAACAAAAAATATGTACCTGGGGCTTGGGGGGGGGGAGAAGGGAGTGTTTCTGAAGTTCCTTTGGTCCTCTCATTCACATGTAGATCAAGCCACTGTATTGTTTTCCAGAAATAATGAAGAACATAGAATATTATTACTTCTTGAGAACTGTTACTTTTTCTGAATTCAAAAAGCACATTTTTTAAAAAAAGAAAATCAATACTTTTCAGTTGGCCAGCAAAACAGTATGTGACTCTTCTCTGATGACCATGGCTACAAAGCAGAGCATACTTCCTTGTGGAGAGATATCCACTAAAAAATACATAGACTTATGGTCCAGACAAAGGCAAGGACATTTAAGCTCCATCAATATCAAAAAGGGAGAGCTAAGCACATACATAATTCTCTCATTGAAATCAGCATATGGGGCTTGAAAATGCTTAACTTTTGCTGGATTATGTCAATAGGAATTGATAATCACCGACTTTCTTCAGTGAAGAATCACCTGTGTAGGTACATCAGCATGAACCCTAATACCTCCTTAGCCCACAGCTGGGTTCTCAAAGTCATCACACACAGACAAATGCTGAATGCAACTTCAGAATTCCTTGTAAAATTCTTACCTTTATTACATCTAGGTAAATAGAGCACACCTATCAATATTATGTCTTTCAGAAGCACTATAGACAAAGATCTTTATAAATAAAACATGGATAACGATGTCACTGGAGGTCTAATTAAACTATTTTTTCCTAAGGAAGCTTATGTCTGAAAAGCAAATTGTAGATCAATAATATCTCAGTTGACACAAAAATATTGCAAAAGTCTGCCTTCAAGTGTACACAGCAAATTGCTTGTGAGTTGGGGAGTTATTGCTTGTTGTTTCCATTTTTATATATTTTCCATTGTGAAGGCTACGTCAGGGCTTCCAGACAAGGCTGGTTTCATTTATTGCTGCTCTGCGTACAGAAAATGCAGGATTCTACTGAGGGAAGAGCGTCAAATAGAGTAATCCATACTGGTGAACGCATACAAAGAGCTGCTGGATGACAAGGAAAAAAAGTAATGGTGTCAGATTCAAACATGAAGTGCTTAGGATGGCAGAGTGGAAAACTGAGGAGAACAAGCCTCTGTTTGAAGGGTGGTCAGAAGACAGTATTCCATCTATCATCTATATGAAAAGCCATCCGTGTCCAGTCTAAATCTGATTTAAAGATAACCCTAAGAAGGGAGAGCAGCGGCCTTGAAGTTGCCCATCATCTCTTGGCCCCTGGACAGCAGACTGATCAGGCAAACAGTTCAGCAGGTCATGGTTTCCCCAACTACTGTGCAATTTAAATTATAGTAGTACAGAAAGGTGCACCTAAACCTAGTTATGAACCCTTATATCCAATGGATTTCAAAGGGACAATCACAGTTAACTATAGAACCTCTTTCAAATGTACTTTAGCTAGGTGCAACATAGGCTCTGGTAGATCACTGAACCTGTTATGTTGCTGTATTGTTGCCTTTCAGAGACATTGTGTTAAAATATTAGCATTTATTGCCAGAGGTTTCATTCTTCAGGATTCAGCTGCCTTTCCATGGAATCTAGATGTTATATTTCTGAGTGGCTGGGTAGATAGATGCATCCTATTTTTTCTTGTGTGAAAATGCACACTCATGGACACTAGGGCATCACTACAATACATAGCCTGGCACTTCAAACCCTAAAGCAGTTGCAGTACATTTTGGACTGTGATAGAATACTGTCAGATGATTATACATTTCTAATATATCTTTAATCTGCCCACCCCCAACTTTAAAAAGCACCATAAGCTATTGCAGTAAAAATGAATACAAATGGCTTTTGGAAAATGAGTTTTTCTTTGGTATAAGAATAGACATCTAATGGACAAACACAATCAAACTGATTTACTGATCAGATGGTTTATGTTTCTTATATAAACAATAATTGTTCGGAACTGGATGCCATGGTTAGGTTAAGTTCTGTGGAGGAGTCCATAGCACCAGCTGGAGCAGGGTTGTTGGATCAGTTTCAATTATTGTGGCCCGAGGATCTAGGCAAGCTGCTTGAAAGGGTGTAGCCAACCACATGCCTTCTTGGCCCTTGCCTTCCTGGCTGATAAGAGCAAAGTATAGGGGTTTGACCCGGTGGGTCCAGGGAGTGATTGATGGGAAGGGTTGGTGCTGCTGTTCTTGAAGGAGGCGATGGTGCAGTCTCTCCTCAAGAGGACCTCCTTCAACCCAGAAGTGTTGGATAACTACTGCCCAGTTGCCAATATTTCCTTTTTGGACAAGATGCTCAAGAAGGTAGTGGTGCGGCCGCTTTAGGCATGCTGAAATGAAGCCAATTATCTAGTCCCATTTCAGTCAGGCTTCAGGTCAGGTTTTGGGAATGAAACAGCCTTGCTCACCCTGGTTGATGACCAGTGTCAGGAGAAGGACAGGGGCAGTGCACCCCTGATTGTCCTTGACTTCTCTCTGGCTTTGGATACCACTGATCATGGTATCCACTCCTACCTCAAAGGACAGTTTCAGAGAAGAGCATTAGATGACTTTTGCTCAGGCTACAGGACCTTTTTTGTGGGTCCCATAGGGTTCAATCTTGTCACCCATGTTATTTAACATCTATATGAAGTTTCTGGGAGCAGTTACATGGGAATTTGGAGTAAGGTGTCATCAGTATGCTGATGGCATATAGCTGTAACTCTTTGTTCTATTTGTACTGGGAGAGGTAGTACAAGTCCTGAATAGGGATGGCATCCGTTAGCTGGTGCCGCTAACAGACCTGTATCGATTCAAGTTTGTTCTCTGTCCACTATCCGCTGCTTTTACTGATCCTTTTTCCCCTCCCCAAAAAATATTGATATTAATATCTCAATTTTAAAGGAAATATCAATAAATGAAAGAAAATATCACTAAAATTATCATTCTTAAAACGGATATTTTCAAAAATAGCTATGGAAAATCGCTACGTAAAAATCCGGTCTGCAATGATAAAGAATAAGTGAATTAATGGGAAAACTGGTACCAAAGGCAAATTGGGTGGAATTAGTCCTAGTCCTGACCTATTGTCTGGAGACAGTAGGATTGGGTGTGGACCAACAAATTGAAACTGAATCCAAGAAAAATGGAAGTGCTATGGATGAGTGGTTCCTGTGACCAGGAGCTGGCAGAATTATTTGTTCTTAATGGGGCTGCACTCCCTTTGAAGGAGCAGGTAAGTAGTTTGGGGGTGCTCCAAGAACCATCTTTGTACTGTATGCCAATGGTGGGTGGGGACAGAAGCAAAAGTGGGCGAGACAGTACATTTGATCATAGGCTACATTCCAGCAATGCAAAGTTCTCAGGATTCTACATACATGCACACACATCTCCATCCAGGTAAGCATTATCACAATTCAAGTAGGCATTCCAGACAGACAAAAGCACTTGAAGAGGGCATGGAGCAGGGTTGGTGAGGGGTATAACCTGAGAAGAGAGTGTGTGGCCTGAGCAGAGTCTTGAGAGCCAAATAGAGAGGCCTGGAGAGCCACATTTGGTTTCTGGATTTGAGGTTCACCACCCCGATGTATATTCAGAGAACATTTTCTCATGGACATTCAAACATTTGATCCCCTTTTGCAGTCTGATGTAGTACATTACAAGGAGAGCTGTATCACATCATTCTGCTACCACCCCTTTTGCCATACATTGAGGAACATAATAGAAATTAATGGTAATATTTAAATAAATACCATGCTTTGCTTTAAGTCAGGAATAGACAACATGATGCCCTCCAGATGTTGTAGATAACAACTCCACATCAGCCACAGTCACAAGTATGGCCATGATCCGAAATGATGGGAGGTGTAGCCCACAACAGCTGGAAACTATCATGCTGGTTACCCCTGCTTTAAGCATGATAGTTTCAGGAAACAGGAATGCTCTATGTGTCTGGGCATCTTCATGGAAAAAAGAGTATTTTAGGGAAAGGGTACAATGAGTACCAACAATCCTCCCCATCTCCCCTGCGCTATCCATGTCTTCAGCAATATATACTGTTGAAAGGACTGGTTAAATCTTTGCTACAACTCTGTAAGATCCCCTGAAGTAGCATGCTCACTACCATATGGTAAATGCATTGTCATGAATTTTGCTGCTCTTTTAAGTTGGAAAATGTTGATGGTTCTAATGGTTGGATCATTGTTGTTTTATTGGAAATAGGCAATCTCACATGCTGCCACTAGGAGGCAGGGTTATGCATGCTTAGGACAGTTAAAGGGAGAAGTGCCACCTCTAGCCAGATTCAGGGAAACTCTATAGTTTGTTGTGATTTAGCTTCCTGTTTAATTGTTGTTTTACCCTTCCTGTCCTTGCTGCAGTGCATTTTGAATTCTCTATTACCAAATGGAGAAAGCAAGTGTGGGACTGAAAATAACCTTCATTTCTTCTTTCTGATTTCCTAAACTGTGCCTGTATCACTATATACATAAAGTGGCTGTAGGTATACTGCTCTTATATACTTCACTGGAGAAAAAAACTTGATTGCTTTATTCTGCTAGACTGTATGAGGGAGGAGGTGTGACTGTTCATTGCTCATTTTGTTTTAGCCATTTTACTCTGTTAGAGATAGAACCACATAATTATTTTATCTCATAAAACCGAGCAGTTTTTATGTTTGATTTTATGTTTGTAAGCTGCTTTAAGCAACTCCTTTGTAGAGGGGAATAGTGGAGTATCAATTTTTTAAAATAAATACACAACGTAAAATCTATGCCCAGGGCCAGCCTAAGACATTTTGCTGCCTGAGGCAGAGTAGCAAATGCCACCCAGGTCAAGATGCATTGTATCCAAGGCAAGTCATGTCATTTTCACAGAAAAACTCACAAGCACCTCTCCTGCTTCCGGGCAGAAAAAATGCAGTAATAATACATTAAATAACTAACTATTTGCTGCCTTTTTATGACATCCAAAATGAGCTGCCTGAGGCAGCAGTCCCACTCTGCCTAATATATCATCGGCTCCACCAAATGAAGCGCACTGGGTGACCTTGGGCCAGTCACTGCCTCTCAGCCTCAAGAGAACCCTATTCATAGGGTCGCCATAAGTTGGAATCGACTTGAAGGCAGTACATTTACATTTTGTCACATATTGGAAGGTTGTTCAATCACATGTCCAGTATGTAGAGTTTGTTTTTCAAAATTTCCAGAACTAATCCTGAAGTTATACTACACGAATCACCTGTTTTCCTCAAAATTCTTGGAGCAACAGAAACAGTCCTGCTCAGGATAAGAGTGGTTACATGAAGATGTATTTCCATGGCCCTTTGCTGTACCCATAATTCTTCCTTACATCAATTCACATTCCAAAGTTGTAACATGAGACCATGAGGGGGAGGGGACAAGATTGGATGGGTGGACACTGGGCAGAGGGGAAGCGCCTTTCCTTTCCAAAAGGAAAACATTGTGAACAGTATCATTCTTTTTCAGAGTTTCCCCCTCCTTTTTATACTACAGCAGGCACATATAGCCTCCCACACAAATTTAACCAAAGCTGTCCCTGGCCATCCACACCAGACCTTTATTTCACTTTGGACAGTCATGGCTTCTCCCAAAGAATCCTGGGAAGTGTAGTTAGTGAAGGGTGCTGAGAGTTGCTAGGAGATGCCCTGTTCCCCTCACAGAGCTTCAATCAGAACAGCTGACTGTTAAACCACTCTGGCCACTGGAGCTCTGTCAACGGAATAGGAGTCTCCTCTCAGCACTTTCCAGGATTCTTTGGGGGAAGCTATGACTATCTAAAGTGAAATAAAGGTCCGGTGTGGGTGTGGCCCCCTGATTAGCCAAGCCAAGCGGCTGTGTGTCTGGCTTTTAGAACACTGACAGTTGGTTCTTACTGAGCATGCCCAACATTATCATTGAGTTCAATGCCAAATTTCTTAAATTAAAAAACAGCCAGGCATTTTTTTAACTTTTAAACTGCAGAAGATGAAGGTCAGAGTATGGGGCAAGGTCAGTAATAGGATTACAGGGACTCTGAACATGGCTGATTTTTAATTAAATTCAACAAATTATGAGAACTCTGACAGAAAAAAGTCCAAAGGGGGTCTGTTTTTTCTCTCTCTTTTTACACTTTGAACTCTCAATTCTCTCTGACTGTTTTGTTTATCACCATGAGAATTTAGAGGGTTGTTAAGCAAGCATTTCTGAGTTCAGGACTATAAGTTTTGTAAGGTTTTGTTTTGACATGAGCTTATGGGAAGCATCAGAATGTTATGGGGTATTTTCAATTTAACATTGCGGAATGTGAAAAATCCATGCTGACTATAGTATACAACCACTCTTGTGGCTGTATACTAAAAAAATATTCTAGTAAATTGTTTCCAATAGGTGGTTTTCATTCCTTTTTATGAGGGTAAATAACTGAGAAAAAGTGACTTACAGAGCAATCCAACTCAGGAAGTTAGTGGACATGGTGCTGGTGGAGGAGGAGCTGGTGGGAAGCTCCACAACATCCATTTACCATTTGGGAGCCACCAGGCCAGTGGAACATCAGCTCAGCTGGGAGCTGCATGCATGAACAGAAAAGAGAAAGCTGGCTGTCACGAATACCCCTACCAGCGAGTAAGCGCTACCCATTGACTTCAATTAAAGTTATTTTCTTAGACCAACCTTTCTCTCAGCATAAGTCTGGCCCAAATCTGGACCTGCAGGAGCACTCCGAATGGGAGTTAGATGTTGTGTCAGATGCCCCTCCTCTGACATGTCCCCAGAACACCCCTTTTTCAGGCCTTATGCTGGCTTCCACTGGCACCTCTTCCAATGGGCTGGGCTTCCCCAGCTGACCCCTGCTGGGCCGGCAGGGTCCTGGTTCTGCTGCGGCTGAGGTGAGGGGCTTCTGCCGGCAGAGCTGGGATCCTGCCAGCTCAGCCAGGGCTCCGCCACATCCAACTCCCCTCGGCGCAACATAAATATGAGTTGGCTTCCACTCTTATTCAAGGCAATTCACTGAACATAGATCTTTAGATATTTGAACCACTCTGTAACAGAGTCCTCTCTCCCTAGGTGCAAACCCATTCCACACAGATGGAGAATCACTTTAATGAGCTGTCACTCAACTCTGCTTTGTATCAAACTAGAACAGTCCCCTCAAAGTAATTCCAAATCAGGGAATTACTGGAAATCATTGTTTTTTAAAAAGTGAGTAAGTGACACTCCTCAATATTTTTCCATGGCTCTCGTTTTCTAAATATTAATGCCCAAGACTTTGCCATATCCCATTCATTGATATTTACCTAACATTATTGCTAATATTTTCACTTTACCTTCATTTGAGTGTTCTCCCTCCACAGAGTGAAACCTTGACTCTGCAACGCAGCCTGTGTATCTTCGGTCTACCATGATCTTTGCAAAAGTATCATGGGTTATGAGTTCAGATTAAAGTTACACTGGGCAATTAATTTTTCTGTTTTCCTTTCATTTAATTGTTGTGCCTTTCCCATATTTTTTGACTCTCCACAGTGTTGGTCAACTCTAATGCTAAATCTTGACATTATCTTTGCACAACTTGCAGATCGATGGGAAAAGGGTGCAATTTGTAAGTTATGTCAATGAGTGCATACAGTGCAAAGTGCAAGGCAGGCAAAAACTGAGGCCCAATGGGAAGCACTGGAAATATTTTTAATATGTTGGACAAGACCTCAGAAACTCTGTGAAAGGGTGTTGGAAACAGTACTTTTCCACCTTAGTTTTTCTGTGATTTGTTGTTGTTGTTTGGCCACATATAAATGGATACATGCAATATGATACGTTAGTATGCTTTAATAGAGGAGAGATGGCTGTTAGTCAGAAGGCAGTTCCAGTCATCCACTCACCCTACTGTTCAGCTTTGCTCCTCATTGACTAGAACCGTTGTCTAGTTTTTTCAGACATAAGTCCGCCTTTCATACCAATCTGTAATGCTGAGCCTATATTAAACTGTTTCACCCTGTACTATCTTACTCCTGCTCTCCCTACTAGGGTGATCGTATGCAAAGGAAGATAAGACTCCTATACCTTTAATAACTGCAGCAGAGCACAGAGAATTTGGAAGATTCAGCATGTCATGCTAGTGAAAGAAATTCCCTGTTCTTCATAACTATTAACAGTAAAGGAGGCCTGTACTCCTTTGTATTTGAAACTGTTGCCAACCATCTTTTTCTCTTCTTTCTCTGTTTCACCTCAGAGTAAAGCCTGAAAGAAGCAAAAAGAAAATGGTGGTGATGTCACTAATGTGACCCACCTAAGGTGTGATAAAAGCAGGTGCCGCTGTGAACCCCTTTCCTTGCAGCAACAATGACAGCAACCAGCAGAAGCTGTAACATCTGAGCTGGGATGACAGACTGTTTTCTTCTTTCCCCTTCCTGGAACATTTTGCCCTGCTGAGGACTAGTGGCACTTGAAGTGCAATGGAACTTTTCTGGCAGCTCAAGAGTGCAGGTGAAGGGAGATGATACTAACCCTGATTTCCAGACCAGCAACACCTGAGCCCACTCTGGGCACTTTCTTAGGAGGGCTCTGGCTAGCATTTGTGACAGGGATATGAGGTGCTGCCCTGAACCCTTTCCTGGCATCAACAATGAGAGCAATCAGCACAGGCTGTAACATCTGTGCTGGGTTGACAAAACTATTTTCATGCTTTTTTATATTGGAATTTTTATTATGTTTGTCATTGATATGTTTTAGTTGACTCATAGTTTGTTTTTAGGACGACATTAAATGTTACAATGTTTACATAATCAAATTGAGATTTGTTGGATTGTTATAGTTTGGAATGATTGATTGTTTTTGATGTAGTAATTTGCAGATTTGTTCTGTTATTATCTGCTTTGAGCATATTTATATGGAAAAGTAATAATAATAAATAAAATAAATATAAAATTTTGTTTGTTAGTCGCCCATCTGTCTGACTTAACAGACACTCTGGGCGACTTACACAATATAAAACACAATTTAAAACATATTCATACAACAGTAAACCACCTGTTAGTAATAGCCTAACCCACCCCAAAAATCTCATAGGCCTGCCTGAATAACAAGGTCTTTAAGGCTCGACGATAAGCCATCAGGGAGGAGGCATGTCGAAGGTCAAAAGGAAGCAAGTTCCAGAGGGTGGGGGCCATGACCGAGAAGGCCCTCTCTCTGGTCCGCACCAGCCTAGCTGTTTTCACCGGTGGGACCGAGAGAAGGTCTTGTGAGGCCGATCTTGTTTAAGTGGCACATAATTTAAATAATAAATAAAGTAAGTAAACAAACATCAATTGACATTTTCTACACTGCTTCACAAGGTACTTCCTATACAGACCGTGGCGTTTCCTCCTTTTTGTCCAAAGAGATATGTTTATAATAAGAAGATACACATTTCTCTTCTTTAGCCCTCTTCAGGCACCTCCTAGGGATGGGGGAGAAGTTCAGTTCAGTTCACATTTAAAGGCTAATTTACACCTAATTCCCTTTCCAAAACAATACACAACTGAAAGAGAACCATCCTTTGACATTTGCACTTATCTGGATTTTGCATTGCAGTTCTCCAACCAAGTAAAGTTACAAAGCTGAATATACCCAAATAAGGTGTACATAAAAATGCATATATTAGTGAAAATAATATACAAAAATACATTATATTAGGGAAAATGTACTTTGAAAAAATGTGTATATTAGGCAAAATTACATACAAAAATGTGAATATTAGAAGAAATTTGCACTAAGGTACTGATGAAAAGTGGAAAACTGACAACTGAAAAAATGAGAAACTGAAACAAACCAAAATTGACAGATTCACCCATCCCTACTCACACTTTTGTTGCTAGTCCCCTGGCCCTCCACATGGTGGAGACTGAAGCTCTGCAGCAAGCAGCCTTTTCTACACATATAGACTCCCCACTCAGCTGAGAACCCTGATCTTCCAGAGTTCTCAATGGCACAGGAAGCCTACAAATGTAGGGGAAGCTCACCAGTGCAGACAGTATGCTAAACACGGGTATTTGTGTGAGTAATGAACTATTACTGTATACTGCCAGAGAATGGGGAGGCGCTTGTATTTAATTACTCAGGTAACACCAAAATAATTTGGCTACTCAGCAACTTGACTTGGGGGGGGGGGATATCATTAGCTGTCCCACCCTTGGGCAGCAAGTTGTCTAGGGGAGGCCCTGCAAAGTTTAATCGTCAATATAAGCACAGGCTACTTGCCAGCCACTTTGGTCCAAGCATAAGTGATTTCACAAGTTGAAAGCTAAAGAAATCAGAAGTCAAAGCTGTTATATGAGCTGCATAACTCTAATGACTCAGCTGCCTAGAACCCCACAATAGGGCAATAGGCAGCCCTCTCAGTCTCTTAAATACCTGATCTATAACAACACCAAGCTCCAAAAAGTGATAGGACAGGATTGACATCCATAGCAACTGCTTCTCTTCAGTCACGCTTTTCCCCATGAGCTCTTGGCAAAAATGTGCCCATTGCTGTAGTTCAGGTGAAGCATCAGAACTTAATATTTTTACTAAGGCACATTCCCTGTATAGATTAGCAATCTCATATTATACCGCAAATAAATATTTTTTCTAAACCTTTTCAAGCAAACAGATATTGCTTAACAAGTCTGAAAAATAACAGACCTTTCCAACAGGTGACATGCTCTGGCTGCTCCTTGGCAGTAAACTGGAGCAAAAAGACCAGCCACGGTCCAGTTTTCTGCAGGCCCTAAAATCAGAATACGAGTCTGGGAAGAGAAAAAAGAGCAATGCTGTTTGAGCAACAATGATATAGAAAGGAAATCACTCTGAATCCTTTGTCACCTGTCCTTTAACATTTTTTTAAAAATAAAATTTACTAGCACTAGGCCAAAGTATTTGCTGGATACTTGCCTGATGGTTTCATGGAGGGCTCAAGGGGATGAAAAAGTGAGAAAGAAAAAAACTATTTGTTGGTTTGCTGGAAAAATCCTCTTGGGAGGAGATCTTACCTTTTACATTGAAAGTGGCCATTAGATGTTTTCTTTCCCCCTTTTTTTGTTTTTTGAGATTTTTTGTTGTTGTCAAGCAGCAGTGCTCCTGGGCCATCCCCCCCCATACCTTTGTGAAAGAATGCTGTGTCATTTTTCCACAGAGCATTCCAATGGGACCATAAAAGCAGCCATTTTGTCCCCAACAATGCTTCTGGCGTGATGCTATGTCATCATGATGTAGCATTCTTACACAGAGG
Organism: Rhineura floridana; assembly: GCF_030035675.1. Taxonomy (NCBI): domain Eukaryota; kingdom Metazoa; phylum Chordata; class Lepidosauria; order Squamata; family Rhineuridae; genus Rhineura; species Rhineura floridana. The sequence continues at coordinate 40,338,142 of NC_084486.1, read as the reverse complement.
CATTGTGAAGGAAATGGCTCAGGAACGTACAGTGTTCTGCTGCCAATTGCCACAATGACAAAAAGTCTATTAAAAGGGGCGGGAGAAAGATACCTTAGCTGACTTCAGTTTGAAATGTAAGCCCTCCCCCTGAAATCTGGAACAATTTTCACCAGCCCACCCCAAAACTTGCAGAGTCTCTCCATTTGCTATTGTAAAATACTTTATGAGCAACAGATAATTTCTCATTAAGGGATAAAAAAACCCACTCCTAGATATTTTCAAAATTTCTTAACCTGTGTGTATTGCCACCAGCAGTGATTTTTTTTTAAAAAAAACAACTCTTTATTTCACTTCCCAAAAAAAAACCTTAGAAGAAAACCAGATTTTTTTACTTCAGTTAAAAAGGTAAAGGGGTCCCCGCACTTATAGTGCAAGTCATTTCCAACTCTTAGGGTGATGTCTTGCGACGTTTACTAGGCAGACCGTATATATGGGGTGGTTTTGCCAGTTCCTTCCCCGGTCTTTCTTTACCCCCCCCCCCAGCGTATGCCAGGTACTCATTTTACTGACCACGGATGGATGGAAGGCTGAGTGGACCTCGACCCCTTTTACCGGAGATTCAACTTCCTCCTTCCGTTGGAATCGAACTCCGGCCGTGAGCAGAGCTTCAGCTGCGTTACTGCCACTTACCACTCTGCTCCATGGAGGGCGCCTTCTTACTTTAGTTACATACCGCTAAAAATGAAAAGAGCATTTCTTTTCTAGCTTACATTCAGACACTTTCTCCCTTCAATGCTTGACTTGTCTTCTGTTTGGAGTTCTAAGGAAGGAAGGTGCTCCCATTCATCAGAGTTCTTCTCAGGTTCAACGGTAAATCAAGGCCAAGTAAAGGCCCTATTATCACCACCTACTGACAAAATAAATTAATGCATCTCACATCAGTGTTCTATACACATGGCAATGCAAGAAAGGATATAAGGCAGGTCACCAACCCATTGTCCACAGGTTCTGTGGCACTCAGGAAGGCCTTCATTGGAAACTCCAGCCGGTAGCCCAAAAACTGAGTTTTCATTTTTTTTTAAATAAAAAAGTCCCAAGCCTGCCTAGAAAGAAAGTTATGCAGCAAAATGTGCAGGTACCTTTCTAAACATTTTTTTGTAAAATTAGCCATCCAACGAAGTCAGAGCTGTGATTGATTTGTTTGGACACCCATTAATAGGAATCCCTTGGCCCCTAAAGAGCTGCTGTTTTGCCCTCCTTTTCTGTGTGCTTTTTCTATCTTTTTTTTCTAGTCCTTGGAATCTCCACATTTTGCCCTTCCTTTTTCCCTAGCAACCAGAATACATCTTTCCTGTGCTGGGTTCTCCTGAGACCAGGTAAAAAAAGGAAAAGGTGTCCCCACACTTGTAGTGCAAGTCGTTTCTGACTCTTAGGGTGATGTCTTGCGACGTTTACTAGGCAGGCCATATATATGGGGTGGGATTGCCAGTTCCTTCCCCGGTTTCTACCCCCCAGCATATGCCAGGTACCAGAACTTGGAAAAGTTACTTTTTTGAACTACAACTCCCATCAGCCCAATCCAGTGGCCATACTGGCTGGGGCTGATGGGAGTTGTAGTTCAAAAAAGTAACTTTTCCAAGCTCTGCCGGGTACTCATTTTACCGACCACGGATGGATGGAAGGCTGAGTGGACCTCGACCCCTTTCACCGGAGATTCGACTTCCTCCTTCCATTGGAATCGAACTCCGGCCGTGAGCAGAGCTTTTGGCTGCGTTACCGCCACTTACCACTCTGTGCCACGGATATTATTTTCTGCAAATACTACTATGCAGTAAGTATGGATGATTGTTAAAGAACCCTCCTGCCTCCAAATGGGAAATGTGAAAACTTTGCAAAGAGACTTAAGCTGCAATTCAGTACATGTCTACTCAGAAGTAAGCGCCGTTGGATTCAATGGGACTTACTCCCGGGTAAGTGTGTATTGGATTGCAACATTAGGTATGTCGCCAGCTTTGCAGGAGCTAAAGACCAGGGACTTATTAAGAATTCACTATATAGTTAACTTACTGTACAATGATGTAAATGTCTACTCAGAAATAAGTCTCTTTGTGTTTAATGGGGCTTCCTGCTGCGTAAGTGGATACAGGATAGTAGAATGGACTTTGGTTTAGGCTTGGCTTTGGGGAAAACAGGGTTCTTGTGCCTTTAATAGCTATATGGCAGACAGAAATTTAACAGGTTAACTAGTATGGGATTACAGCTATGGGAAAAGGTTCACCATCACTACTCTCTCATTTGGTGTTATGTCAAATGCCCATGGCAGCCATTTTGTGACTGATGCCCCCAGCACTCTCAAAATTTGAAATGTGCCCTCTGGTCTAAAAAGGTTGGTGACCCATGATATAGGGGCTATCTGGCTTATCATCACTTTTCTTGAAGAGGGAGGAGGAAGAAGAGGAACAGCTAACAGGCTCTACACCAACCTATCCCCTTCAGTTGTTGCATCTGTCTTTTCAAGCTGCTGGTTAGTTTGCTGCAGCGGTAGCTGATCTTGCTTTACTAAGAAATGAGAGCTGCCCTTGGGGCAAATGATAAATGGTGCTTTTTAAAAAGCTGACTACTACTGCTACTGAAGAGGCTGGGTTCACATGGGGCAGTGGCACTTGCTTCTCCTCGCTTCATTGATTCAGGGAATCAATGAAAAGGAATCCACCATAGCAAAAAGATCTGCAGTGGATGTTTTCTAGGTATTGTTTTGCCTGCATCTGCAAAGCATTACTTTATGGATGCCCACAGCTGGTTGCTGCAATAATAATCTGATTCAGTCCATCACATCCAATCAGTGCTAAAATGAAATAAATATCATCATAATACAACTGTCTGCTCTTGCATTTGCAGCACCCATTTTGAAAGGAAAACACTAACCAGAATCTACATAAAACTAATATGTGAGAGAGGGAGGGAGTGGAGTAAGTGTGAACACATAGCTTGTTTTGTTGGTGGTGCTTTCGCTTATGCTAATTTTTATTTTTTTGCATGAGGTTTTTTTTAAAAAAAAAATTAAAAATATTATCTTGCTGAATGCTGCTTGGGTGGCTCAGATCTATTTTTTGTTTTCTGTACTCTGCCAATATGTGAATTTGGGCCAAGCTTGGGAGGAAACATGTGTGCCTCTTGGGATATTCAGCAGCATTTAGCTGTTGTTATTCTAACTCTTTGCAAAGACAATGGATGAAATACCATAGCCTTCATTGCTAAAGCCAATTAATTTGAAGAATTGCAGAGTCTTTTAGAACACAGAGCCCAAAGGTAATATATTCCAGTGCAGGACAATATTCAAAGGTTTCTCTTTTCATCCTTTCATTCCAAGCTTTCAGTAGTTAGTGTAAGTAAACCCTAAATTGAGGGTTGCCAACCCAGCATCTGCAGGCCCCATACTGCCCGGGGGTGCTAATGAAGGCTTTCATGAGTGCTATAGCACCTGTGGGCACTGCACTGATGATCCCTGCTCTACATGAACAGGCTCTATTAGTATTATTAGATGTGTGGTTTCATTCCAAAAAGAAAATGATGTCTGCATCATGTAAACATCTATGCTCTTTCTCACCCCTGCTCATCCTCGGCAAGTATACCTGCATGGGCTGTTTTGTCACATATATAACTTTCACCTACAGCTTTTGTACTCTGTTTACGTGTCTGTATCCATGCATATGGAATCTAGAGCACGTGTTCCTAAGACAAGGATTGCCAAACTTCACATTGGTGGAGTCGACTTTGATTATTATTTTTTACTAGAACCCCAAGATCCAACTGTCCAAGCAAAGTCAGGTGAAAAATAACAGTGGGTGGGAGCAGGGACATATACTTAGAATAAAGGAACAGGGTGTTTCTGAGCACATCCTCAGCCCAGGAAAGTTTTTGTAATGCCCAAAGTGAGCTCACAGTCCTTTCACTCAAAAATCCACTCCTGGTTCCTCTTCCTCCCAACCCTTAGCTTGCTTGATTTAAGCAGCCAGATTTAAGACCCACCAAAAAAAAGCCTTTTTGTTGTTACTACTGTAAAATTATTGGGAGCCGGAAGACCCTGACAGATCTACTGCAAACCACCCAGAGGTCTACCAGTCAGTTCTGATCTACCTTCTTCCACTCTAGGAAATTCTTCTGTACAACTCCCATCGCAATGAGTAGGAGCAATAAAGTAGCACTCTTTTACTAATTCCACTCTTTTCAGTGGAGCTTGCACAAGAGAACTTGGATTGTGCCCCTAATTTGCTTTTATTTCACCCCTTTTTTTCTTTATTTTTAAAAGCAGGGTTGTAGTCAACTAAGTCCTACTCAGAGTAGACCCACTGAAATGAATGAGCTTAAGTTAGTCATGTTTATTAACTTCAGTGGGTCTACCCTGAGCAGGACTAGCACTGAATATCATCCATACTATCTAAATACCAGGGGTGGAGGCATAACTATAGTCTTTGAATTTGCTGTTGAGCAAATGTATCTGTAGAAATGATGTCTTGTGCATTTCAAATCCATAGCGTATAGTCCACTTCACTAATACTTATCTCATATAATTTAGATGGGAAATGAATTTATTAATTAGGCAGATAGCATGGGAAAATATTTACTCACATCGAATTATCAGGAAACAACCATGAATTTTAATGAACAGTAAGTGACCTCTTGAAGATTTAACAATTCTGGGCAAGCTTTGTATTTCTGGAACCTAATGCAGGATTTCTGAGATGTGCTGACTGGCTAGAAGATTTAAGTGAAATTTAGTATTTGAATGATTCATCTATAGTTCTCCATGATAAAATATTTCCATCTGTTCATTTGTCTTATCATCCTGCATGCCAGTCATAGAATAATTCATCTGCATATTGCCCATATTATCATATTAAAAAGAGTGGAAATAATTCAGAAGAAGATTTTAAACATTGGAAATGATCCTGGCCAAAACTGCAACCTTTACAGAAATTCAAAGAGTCAGTTCCTTTTAAGGAATCTTGAAACTTTATGGATTTTATGGTAAATGATGGCTGAGAAATTGTACCTTATAAATAAGAATATAAGAACATAAGAAGAGCTTGCTGGACAATGGCTCATCTAGTCCAGCATCCTGTTCTCACAGGGGCCAACCAGATGACTATGGGAAGGCCACGAGCAGGACCTAAGCACAAGAGCACTCTCCCCTCCTAAGGTTTCCAGCAACTGGTATTTAGAAGCATACTGTCTCCAACTGTGGAGGACAGCATAGCCATCATGGCTAGTAGCCATTGATATTTGTGTCTAATCCTCATCCAAGTTGGTGGCCATTACTGCCTCTTGTGGGAGCAAATTCAATAGTTAAACTATGTGCTGTGTAAGGAAGTACTTTCTCTTGTTTGTCCTGAATCTTCCAACATTATTTATTTATTTATTTATTCTTTAATTTGTATGCCGCTCTTCCTCCCAGCAGGAGCCCAGGGCGACAAACAAAGCGCTAAAAACACTTTAAAACATCATTAAACAGATTTTAAAATACATTAAAACAAAACAGCATTAAAAACATTTAAAAAAACAACTTTATAAAAGGGTTCAAAACATTATTAAAAAACATATTAAGCAATTCTAACATTCAGGTTCCTTGGCTGTCCTTGATTTGTATAGTTATGAGAGACAGAGAAAAACTTCTCTCTATCCACTTTCTCAGTGCCATGCAGAATTTTATACACGTCTCTCATGTCACCTCTTACTCACCTTTTCTCTAAATTAAAGATCCCCAAATGCTGCAACTGTTCCTCATGGAGGTATTGCTCCATCCTCTTGATCATTCTGGTTGTCCTTTTCTGAACCTTTTCCAACTCTACAATATTTTTTTTGAGGTGAGGAGACCAGAACTGTACACAGTATTCCAAATGTGGTTGCACCATAGTCAGTCACCTGGTTGCACCTGGTCAGTCACTGTCACGACAGACCCCATAAGTATATATGTGAATTTAAGGGGGTTTTGCCCAATATGCATGACTTGTTTACATTCAATTGCATCTGCCATTTTACAACCCATTTACTCAGTTTGAAGAGGTCCTTTTGGAGCTCTTAGCAATCCCTTTTTGTTTCAACAATTTAGTATCATTAGCAAACTTCATTGCTGCACACCCCTGACTCTGGATCATTTATGAACCAGTTAAAAAGCACAGGTCCCAAATCCAATCGTTGGGGGGCTCCACTTTCTACATCTCTCCATTGGGAGCACAGTCCATTTATTCCTACTTTCTGCTTCCTGTTACTTAACCAGTTTCTGATCCACAAGAGGATCTCTCCTCTTATTCCATGACTGCTAAGCTTACTCAGGAGTCTTGGGTGAAGTACCTTGGTGAAAGTGTTTTGAAAGTCCAAGTACATTATGTCAACTGGACCACTTCTGTCTATATGCTTCTTCATACTCTCAAAGAACTAACAGATTAGTGAGACAGGACTTACCCTTTCAGAAGCTACACTGGTTCTGCTTCAGCAAGGCTTGTTCCTCTATATGCTTTATTATTTTATCTTTAACAATACTTTCCAGTTATTGTCTTTGCGGGACTGACAATAACTGACCTGTGATTTCTGGGATCTGCCCTGGATCCCATTTTAAAAATTGGTATTACAATGGCCACTTTCCAGTCTTCAGGTATGGAGCTAAATTTGAGGGACAAGTTACATATTTTTGTTAGAAGATCAGTAATTTCACATTTGAGTTTTTTGAGAACTCTCAGGTGAATTTCATCTGGATCCAGCAATTCGTCCATTTTTATTTTGTCTATTAAGCCTAGAACTTCGTCTCTCATCACCACTATTTGCCTTAGTCCCTCAGATTCCCTACTGCAAAAGTTAATTCAGGTATGGAAATCTGCCCTATATCCTCAAATGTGAAGACAGATGCAAAGAATTCATTCACCTTCTATGCAGTCTCCTTGCTCTGCTTTAGCACAACTTTGACTCCCTTGTTGTCCAAGGGTCCAACTACATCCCTAGATGGTCTCCTGCTATTAGTGTATTTAAATATTTTGTTGGTGGTGGTCTTTATATTTTTAGTAATGTGCTACTCAGATTCCTTTTCAGCATCCCTTACTATCTTGCATTGCTTTTGCCAAAGTTTGTGTTTCTTTTTGTTCTCCTCATTTGGACAAGACTTCCATTTTTTGAATGAAGCCTTCTTGCCTCTAATGTGCTGAACCGGTGCCTGGCTGCAACAATGGACTGGATGAAGGCAAATAAACTGAGGCTCAATCCAGACAAGACTGAGATGCTGCTAGTGGGTGGTTCTTCTGACCAGATGGCAGATGTCCAACCTGTCCTGGATGGGGTTGCACTCCCCCTGAAGGAGCAGGTTTGTAACTTGGGGGTTCTCTTAGAATCATCTCTGTCACTTGAGGGCCTCGGTGGCATGGAGTGCCTTCTACCAACTCCGATTAGTGGCCCAGCTACACCCCTATCTGGACAGGGATGACCTGGCTCCAGTTGTCCATGCACTGGTAACCTCCAAGTTAGATTACTGCAGTGCGCTCTACATGGGGCTGCCTTCGAAGACAGTTTGGGAACTGCAGCTTGTGCAAAATGCAGCAGCCAAATTGGTAACAGGGACCAAACGGTTTGAACATATGAAACTGATTCTGGCCCACTTGTACTGGCTGCCTGTATGTTTCCGAGCTCAATTCAAGGTGCTGGTTTTAACCTATAAAACCTACAATACCTGATGGAATGCATTTCCCGACACAAACCCACCTGTACACTACACTCAGCATCCAAGGCCCTCCTCCGGGTGCCTACTCCAAGGGAAGCTCAGAGGCTGGCAACAGAGGGCCTTCTCAGTGGTGGCCCCCAAATTATGGAATGATCTTTTTGATGAGGTGCACCTGGTGCCAACACTGTTATCTTTTTGGCACCAGGTCAAGACTTTCCTCTTCTCCCAGGCATTTTAGCATGTGTTTTTAAATTGCTTTTTAAAAATTTGTTTTTTAAAATGTGTATATTTGTTTTTAATGTTTTTAATTGTTGTAAACCACCCAGAGAGCTTTGGCTATGGGGTGGCATATAAATGCAATAAATAAATAAATAAATAATAATGGTGTGTTTGTCTCTGCTTGGTAATCATGCTGGCATCCTCTTGGCCCTGGTGGTACCTTTCCTGATCTGTGATATACACTCCAGTTGAGCTTCTAATACTGTGTTTTTAAACAACTCCCAAGCATTTTGTGGCTATTTGAGCCTCTGGCCTTTGCCTTTCAACTTCCTTTTTACCAATCCCCTCATTTTGGGAAAGTTTCCTCTTTTGAAGTCAAATGTGACCATTTTGGATTTTCTTGGCATATGACCATTTACATGTGTGTTTAATTCAATAGCACTATGGTCACTGCTCCTAATTGGTTTGACAACATTTACATCTTGCACAAGGTCATAAGCACCATTTCGGTTTAGGTCTAGGGTTGCCATCCTTCTGGTCGGTTCTTTGACCAACTGCTCTAGGACACAGTCATTTATGGTATCGAGAAATGCTACCTCTGTGTCATGAGGGTAGTTGAAGTCACCCACAGGGTCAGAAGAATCCCAAATCCTGAGATTTCAGGGGTGGGCCTGAGTGATGTCACAGGGGCAGGCCCGAGTGATGTCATTAAGCATGATACATTAAGCATCAACCACAGTCACTTGGAGCATAAAATTCAAACAAAGACATTTCTCTGATTGGAAATTAAGATAAAAATCTTAGCTAAAAGATGGAGCCTGGGTGGGGAACATTTAGTCTAGCCAACTCACTTCTGGCAAAAAGGGTTTCAGTGCCCTCAGTCACCAGGCCAGTCACCAGAAGGCCATTGTAGGAAGAAAGGAGCCTGGTGTTGTGGAGATGTTAGATGGGAGCACTCAGGAGTAAAGATGGATGGGAGGTGGGAACTACACTTTCCAGGATTCTTTAGGGGAAGTCATGTGCTTTAAATGCAAGTTCAGTGTGCTTTAGATGTATTGTGTGGATCTACTTAATAAACCTTGCCTGCATGTAAATAGTTTTAATTAGCTTTTTAAAATGGAAATGAGCTATAAAGGTGACCATGGGCTACTCATCATCTCTCAGCCTAATCTGCCCCTCAGGATGAAAACAACAGAGGGGAACCATAACCACCCCAAGGAAGAAGGGCACACTTAAAATGTAGAATGTACAATGATAGTGTGAAATCAGATACTTATCAGGACATAGTATGAAGAAATATTTATGTAAGCATGACTGTCAAAGATGCTTATTATTTACACAACCTGTAAAGATATTTATAGTGCAATCCTATGTTCCTTTACTCAGAAGCAAGTCCCAATGCATTCATTGGGGCTTACTCAAACAGGGAAACATGCAGAGAACTGCAACCTCAAATAATAAATAAGGAACTTCATTCGCCCAACCCAAAATTCAGAATCATGCCACTTTAAGTTGTTTTGCAACTGTTTATACTTGTTTTTTATGGTTATTGGATTTTAAAGGGATTTATTTTTTATTGAGAGTTGCCTTGGTTTCCAGTCACCAACCCTACCTCACAGAGTTGTTGGAAAGACTCCACATACTCGCATACACACTGCAGATGTAAAAATACATATGCCCCATATAATAGTTTATTGTCAAACCAGTTGGTCATTGCAGAACTTTTTTTTAAATCAGTATTAGTTTCCTCCATAATAAAAACTGTGATACCTAAGTAAGCCCTGCCTAATTGCTTTAAAAATAGGATTGGAGGGGAGAGAAAGATTTACAACATAAACACAATCCTTTGCTATGTTCACTCAAAAGTTCCATTAATTTATAGCACAATCCTAACCATGTCTACTCAGAAGTAAATCTTACTGAATTCAATGGGGTTTACTATAGGTATGTGAGATTAGCACTGCAGCTTTACTCCCAGAAAAGTAAGTACTAGATTAAAGATTCATATTGGGAAGGTTTTCAAAACACTGCCCCTCTTCAACAGCCCAGGAAAATTTAAACTTGTTTGACTTCTGCACACAAGAGAAAGAAAAACTGCAAGCTATATACTTACTCAATTCATGAGACTTTCAGATAAATAGGGGAAAAACAACTGCCTGGAGGTCAACAAATCACGACCCTGACTTCACTTATTGGCTACAAACCTGAAAGGGCGGGGTTAGAGCAGCCTGCTACGAGCTGATTTAACAGAAGTTGCAAAGGGGGGGCAGCTGATGTTTTGGTGTATATCTCATGAACCAGACCACCTAGAAACTCAATTTTTTAAAAATGAAAGCAGAGAGTCTGGAGATTAAGGTGACTCACCCAGAGACCCGGAGAGGACTCCCAAAATCCAGAGTCCCCAAGCAAAAACCAAACACCTGGCATCCTAGTCACCCATTACTGCAACATTTCCTAATTTGTATGCTTCCTTGATTACATTCTTCTTCTCAAGATTTCCCTGAGTATTCTAATCAGGGGGACAATAGTGCGCCTCCAGTACAAAATTACTTTTTAGGCCTGCTATCACAACCCACAAAGATTCCTTGGAGATGTCTGCCTATTTTGAGATTCCTATTTTGCTGGATTCGATACCCTCTTTCATGAATGGAGCCACACCATCTCTAGTATGTCCTTCCCTGTCATATAAAGTATTGTAAAGGTTTTCCCAATCTACTTTTGTCAGTATGTCTCTTCACCTCTTGTCTATATGTCTCTTGGCCAGTTTTTACAGAGAAATGCAACACATGTTTAAATAATCAAAATGACAGGTGGTATTCAATGCTAGTCCTACTCAGAGTAGACACATTGAAGTTAATAGACATGACTAACTTAGGTTCATTGATTTCAATGGGTCCACTCGGAGTAGGACTTAGCTGAATACCACCCATTAAGAACAACAAATGCAGAAAAAGAAGAGCATAGAAGAGCCATCTAACTTAACTAAAATAAATCACATTTCATGAGACTTTGAAGTTTAAGGTCCAGTTCTCGCTGAGAAGCACCAATAGGGCCAGGGAGTTATCAGCACAGGGCCCCTGATGACGCATGGGCTTTGACAGGTGCCTGACAATGCCAACCAGCCCTGCCATAGACAACAATGCCCCAAAATGCAGTGCTTTACTGTTCCAAAGGAGTGAATGTTGAAGCGGTACACCAGTGTTCTCTCTGAGGAATCAGTCTGTGCTATGCAGACTGGTGGTGGTAGAGGCTTACATAACTTAATGCTTCTCCATATTGGAAAAAAAAGGTATCTGCACAAAGAAGCTAGCATATCAGAGATAAAGCTGAGTTGGAACCCTTTCCTCTGACTTCAAGTTTCCTGGGTACAGGCTTTATACATGGGGGGGGATATGAAGTAGTACAGCCCAGACAGTTTTACCACCCTCAGTCATTACTAGGCATAAGACAGGAAGTATTAAAATGGGGTAAAAGGTGGTACAGAAGTTTGTTGGACAAAGGATCCTATCACCAGCATCCAGCGGCGTTACTAGCGGGAGTGCGGGGGGGGTGCGGACCTCCGGCGTGCACCCTCCCAGGGGTATGGACACGCACGCACGTGTGCACAGCGCTCCACACTGACGGTGGAAGGCCCATCCAGGCTTCACCGCCAGTGAGCAGGTGCCTGCTTTCAGCACGCACCGGACCGGGTGCCGGGGGGCAGCGGCATCACTAGCGGGAATGGGGTGGTGCGGCTCTGGGTGTCACCCCCCTCATGGTGTCACCCGGGTGCGATCCGCACCCCCTGCACCCCGGTAGTGACGCCCCTGCCAGCATCTCAAGGACATCTAATCTTGTCCAGCCCAGGCTCTGGCAAGAACATGTGCCTAGGGATATGTAGCTATTTTATTTTTTAAAATGTTTATGAATTGCCTCTCTAAAAGCATGCAAGGTAATGTGCTGCATAGAAATTCCAACTATAAAAATGCAACCATAAAACAACATTGAAAGCAAAATACAAAACAGAAAGCAGTGTCAGCGCTAGTTAACCCCAGAAGATGTTGCATGTTGAGCCTCTCTAGAGAGGGCATTCCACTAATACTTAGCATGGCTCATCCCTGAACCCCTCAACATATGAGGACCACAATAAATGTCAAATAGGAGATAAGCCAACATGGATGCCTGCAGGATTTTTTTTTTCCAGCGGGGGTGATGGGGGAGCAAGCTAATTTCTCACAAAAAATAAGAATAGTGTCTGTGTACATTTTGCCTCTATCTTGGCTTCTAAAATGCTATATATCTACTTTAAAAAAAGGAAAAGCTGTGAATCTGGGGATTATGGTTCATCAGGGGGCAGGGTTGTTCCTCTTGCCTCACCCCTCTCTATGGGCCCCCAATGTAAGCCAGCAGAGAGAACTGGCTGGCAGCAAGAAGCCAGTAACGACGCAGCCTCACTGAGATCCTTGGGAGTATGAGAGATGGGAGCAGAAGCAGTCTCCAAACTGCCCCCTGGAATTTCTTCAAAACCAAGGAAGGGCTGTAGCTCAGTGGTAGAGCAGCTGTTTTGCAGGCAGGAAGCCTCAGGCTCAGTCCCCAGCATTTCCAGGTAAGGCTGGGTATGTTCCTTATCTGAAACCCTGGACAGTAGACTGTGTAGACAGTACTGAGCTAGTTGGACCAGTGGTATGACTCAGTATGAGGCAGACTCCCATGTTCCTCTTTCATCTTCAGTCAGATTTATTACATTCTGCTGCATTTTGACTCAGTATAAGGCAGCTTCCTACGTTTCTTTCCCTTGGCAGGAAGTATGGCCTGCAGTCTACAGTGAAGGATCATGAGGAGACACTGGTAAAGAAAGGGAGAAGAAGTGGCAGGGAGGGAAGGAAGCAGAAGAGACCTGGGTACGCCGGGAAGCATTCCTACAACCCTGAAGAACATGGTCTATCAACATGTTCTTGGACCTTGCTTCTTTTACCCTACACCTCCTATACTTCAGTACCTACAGGTCAGAGGTCATTTGCCCATGAGCTCACAGTTTAATCAAGACCAAATAGCAGGCATGCCACTCCAAAGTCTTCAAGTGGAATACAAGGCAGAGGCAGAGTTAGAGTCGGCATTGTCTGTTGAATACAGCTCATAAATCAGGCCACACATTATACAGACGGGAAAGAATGGGAGTCCCATCTGAATGCGGAATGCAGTATCAGGGAAATACAAAACAGTTTATCATCAAGCTGTGGCATTGAAAAGGCAGATTGTGTCAGCTATTATAGCTGCTTAAAGGGTAATTCTACCATAACAACGACATAAAAATGACAGCTGCTTACTCAACACATCAGCCCAGCTTTAACATTGCCAGAGAGCAGTATCTGCTTCCTTTTAGCTAACAGAAACGCCATTGCATCTTCACTCACAGCACAAGAGCTTCACCCTGTCAGTTTGAAATGTGAATTGAGTTCCACTGATTTTCATACATCACAATCTGAAAAACTGCTAATTAAGTATCAGCTACAAGACTGAGTTTCTGCCCTGATTTTTGTGAGCCAACACAAAATTCATATCGCAAGGGGGAGGGGGGGGGAACATATCTATAGTGACCTATTCTGATGAATTATAAAACAGGAAGAACAAGATTTAGGGTTAAAAGTGACAAGTTTAATTTGTAAAGGTAATGTGTAACAAATTGTGTTGTGCCAACATTTTCTTCTGGATTTTTTTTTACCATTCTTCATCAATTAGAGAGCCAGTGTGGTGTAGTGGTTTGAGTGTTGGACTACGACCTGGGAGACCAGGGTTCGAATCCCACACAGCCATAAAGCTCACTGGGTGACCTTGGGCCAGTCACTGCCTCTCCGCCTCAGAAAAAGGCAATGGTAAACCCCCTCTGAATACCGCTTACCAGGAAAATCCTATGAATATTCATAGGGTCGCCATAAGTCGGGATCAACTTGAAGGCAGGCCATTTCCATTTTTCATCAATTAATGTGAAAAGAAATGGCATTCAAAAATAAGCAAAGTAGAGAGAAACAATTGGTGAAATTATCCTGGGTGGGATGCAGGGCTTTGTGGCACTTATTTTTGGAGTGGCAGTAGTGTTCTTCAAGTATCCTTTCTTTCATTCTTCAAATGATCTTTCCAGTGCTCTACGTCTGACAGCCTTCCTTGGTGCCTTCACTTCTGGAAAACTCCACGATGTCCTGCAGGAAGGCTGCATACAGTCCAATTTCTCTCAGAAGTTTCACACAGACATTCAGCAACATACGGACAAGATGGAACTTTGTGCAGCTGCACAGACCCAACCTCACAGCTGCCACGCCCCATCCAGGTAAGCAGCAGGGACGCTGCTGTCAGGAAGGCAGCTCTGCCCCACCACACGTTCCATGACTGACTTTGTGGAACTCCAAAATACAAATGGAAGGAAGGGGAAAAAAAGAGAGTCTGCCATCATCACCTTATAGTCCAAACAGTCAGATAGGAAGAGAGCCACTGAAGCACTGTGCCACCAATTACTATCCTAGACCAGGAAATATAAAGCAATTCCTTTGCCTTTTCAAAGTTGGCTGACATCTCAACTGAGGAACAACCTGCATTTCCTCACCACGTGGGCTGTAGAAAGAGGACTTTTCTGCTGGTGATGCATGGCCCAACACCATGTGTTCGTCCCACCTCAGCTGCAATTGCTCTACATTTAGTCAACTTGAGGTGTATTTTTACAGTGAAAAGGCAGGGTTTATGTTATCATAACAAAACAAATTGTGAGGGAGATGTAACAGCTGCAGAGACAGAAGGGGCCAAGGGCTAGTCTGAGAAGATGCTTTTGATGCAGACTACCAGTATAAAAGGGGAACAAGGCTAAGAGTTCAAATCTGCTGGGTGGGCGTGTACGGTGTCTGTTTCTGCAGATGAGCAGCCCAGTATCTAATGACACGCCCGCTATGTGTGTTCATTATTTTTCAGTCGTCCAAATGACGTCTCGTGCTGTTACGCATTTTCATGGGTTAAATCCGCTCCTTGCAATACTGGCAAAAATGCGATTTGCTGTTTAAAATTGGGAATCATCTGCTGTGCCTTCAGGAGGTAGGATGCAATACTTTACAGCTGATGGGTGGTTCTTGGGCGTTTCCCCTTGCCCCTTCTCCTCATTCCAGCCAATCATGTATCTGCACATTTGCGCATGTGCGAAAATAAGCCCGGGAAAATTGAACCAATCATCGCAATGGTGGGGTGTTGGGGGGGTGTCTGCAACTACTGCGCAGATGCATTTTGGTTTTTGCCAGCCTGCAAACTGGGCGGCCGCTCTGGGTGAGATCTGCAATGCACAGCAAGCGAGAAAGGGGCTGCTGGTCGGTTTCACTCCTGCCTCTGGAAAGCTTTGTCAATTTCGTTCTACTCACTGGGGTTTTTGTTTCAAATCATTTCGTCATGGGAAGGAAAGGGAGGAGGGGTGTGTGATACATTTCTTGCTTTTTTGGAGAAATAAGTGCAATTGCCAGCATGTGTATCTCCTTAAATATCCATAAAGGCAGAAAAGCATACATTCCATAAAGGCAGAAAAGCATACATAAGCGTAATATCGCAAATAAGGCCCTCCTCCGGGTACCAACCCATCGAGAAGCCCGGAGGACAGTTACTCGATCTAGGGCCTTTTCTGTAGTGGCCCCCAAACTGTGGAACAGCCTCCCCGAAGAAGTACGCCTGGCGCCTACGCTTCTATCTTTTCAGCGCCAGGTTAAGACCTGGCTATGCTCCCAGGCATTTTTTTTTTCAATAATTTTTATTCAAATTTTCATAAAACATAGAAAACAAAATCATAAAACATTCAAAGACAAAAAACAAAACAAAACAAAAATGATTAAACAAAAAAAAATAAAATGTTGACTTCCCATTTGTCACATATCAAATCAGTTATAGGTCTACAATATATAACAATCCTGTCTCTTAAATGATATTATAAAATCACTTTCCTCCAGTAGTTATCTTAATTAATCATCAAATCTCATAAACATTACTTTATTCTTTCCACAAAAAGTCAAAGAGAGGTTTCAATTCTTTAAGAAATATATCTATCAATTTTTCTCCAAATAAACATGTCAATTAATCCATCTCGTTAATAATTATAATAATCTTATTGTCATAACCATAGTCCAAATAAACATTTCGATTAATCCATCTCATCAGAATCTGTTAGGTCCAATAATTTCAATAGCCATTATTCCATTATCCCTATTAGTTCCATCTTCCATCTTCAATAGTCCTGTTAAGTCCAGTAATTTCAGTGTCCAATCTTCCATTATCAGTATTCCATAATAATCTTGCTGTTGTAGCCATAGTCATATAATAAGAGTCTGATGGGAATTTCCTCTATCCCAAATATTTTCTTGCCATCCATTCTGAATAAGTTGCTGAAATACTGTTGTAAAGTCATATCTGTGTTCTTCTTTTTTACAAAATGCACTGGCTCATCTCTTAAGAGTTTTTCCATTGTCACATGGCTGCAGTTAATTCCATAGATTTTCTCTATATCAAGCTCCATCACATCATTCCAGTCCAGAAGATTATCCAAGCCATTGATAACTTTATCTCTAATATCTTCATTAATTTCTTCAGAGATAACGTTAAATTCCAAACAATAGATTTTATTTCTAAAATCCATAAACTCCAGATCTTTTTCCAATTCCACATTTGTTCCAATCTCCAGGGCTTGTATCTTCCCTTTATTTTTTCTTTTCTCATCTCTGATCTCATTCTCCTCTCTCACAGGATCCCCTATTTCTTTAAGCTCCTGCGTCATTTTGCTCAGTTCAATTTTCAGCTCCTTACTACCCTGTCGCAGGGTTTGTTTCGTTATCTCAATCTCATCCATTATTTTCTGAAACATAATTACTTCCAGATTCTCAGCCACTTTCTTGATTGCCATTTTTAAAACCACGAAAACAAAGCAAAACAAAAATAAAGAAGAACCACTTCTTATTTCAGCAACAATTGGGTTAATATTCCAGGCTTGATGACATCACAGTATAAACAGAGCAACCTGCCTTATCTCTCTATGTTCAAGAATGCAAAACAAATTTAGTTCCCAGCATCAAAACAGTTAGTGGCGTCGTGAAGAAGCAGATTCGTCAAAATAAAATAGACCAAAAAGAGAATAGTCCCAGACAATATAATATTCCTCGGAATAGAAATCAGGAATAGAAATCCCTCTTCTGTTTATTATCTTTAGAATGCACTTCCAGGACAGCTTTTTGCGACAGAAACAGAGATAAGCTGTTAATTTCGTGAATAACAGAGAAGAGCTATATCTCACCCAGAAGTTGTCCAAAGCCGATCAATCTGACAAATCTCCTTTTGCTGCAACAATTTAAACCAAGTAAAAAAAATAATAGAAAGAAGGGTGCTTGCCTGTTAGTCCGTTCTCTCTTTAAAGAAAAGATAAACGTATCGCTTAAGCAGATAGAGCTTGTTAGGAAGTCCATCCGGCATTGTTGGCTGGACCTTATCTCATAAATTAATGAAATCCAGTCCTCCCAACAAAAACAGGCTTTGAGGTTGATCTCTACGTTTCTCCCTGCCCGGGAGAAATTTCATCAGTCAAAAAAAAAAAAATGTTCTGACTGATTTATATCTGAATAAGCTTCTTTTGAGGCGGGAGCCCGTCCCAAAAGCAGGCACAAGCGAAGTCACCCTTCCCGGAAGTCCGCTCCAGGCATTTTAAGCGTTTATGTTATAATTTAATTTTTTTCTTTTTTCTTTTTTTCTTTAGTTGCTGCTTGTGTTTATTGTTTGTTGTCTGATTTTATTGTTGATATTTTGTATTTTAACCTTTTTGTACACCGCCCAGAGAGCCACTCGCTATGGGCGGTCTATAAATGAAACAAATAAATAAATAAATAAATAAATACAAACAAGAAAGCAAGCAGGCTTCAAATGGGTAGACCTGGTGGTCTGGTCTACCCATTGAAATGCATAGATTTTCCGGATGCCAGGTCTACCCATTGAAATGCCAGATCTACTCATTGAAACGCATTGGCTGTTGTGACACCAGGTCTACCCATTGAGACGCATGGGCTTTTCTGCCCCCAGTTCTACCCACTGAAAGTAATGGGCATTCCCTGCCCTGCATATGAGTGGTTTGCTACAGCGTCCCCACCGCCCGGAACCATAGAGACTGGAGAACCATAGAGCAAGAAACGTGTCACCCCCCTCCTTCTCCCTTTCTTTCCCGCTGCAAAATGATTTGAAACAAAAACCCCAGCAAGTAGAATGAAATTGACAAAGCTTTCCGGAGGCAGGCGTGATACCGACCAGCAGCCCCTTTCTTGTTTGTATTTGCGATATTACGCTTAAATGAATGTATGCTTTTCTGCCTTTATGGATATTTAAGGAGATACACACACTGGCAATTGCACTTATTTCTCCAAAAAAGCAAGAAACGTGTCACCCCCCTCCTTCTCCCTTTCCTTCCCACGGCGAAATGATTTGAAGCAAAAACCCCAGCGAGTAGAATGAAATTGACAAAGCTTTCCCGAGGCAGGCTGAAACCGACCACCCCTCTCCTTCTCCCTTTTCTTCCGCGGTGAGAACTCCTTTACAGCCATATTGTGCTTCATTGCAAAGGGGGAGAGGAGCATACGTCATTTTTTTGCTGACCAATTGGTTGATAGGGGGAGGTGTTCCTTGGAAAAAGCAAAAAGAATGCTGTGCGTGCGGGTGCAAAAAGCATATTTTTAATTGGGAAAGAGCGAACTAAAAAGCAAAGTGAGGACTATCAGATGACAAACCGAATATGGAAACCGTGGATTATCCCGCCCTGTTTGGATAAGCCCTAAGAGAGAGAGAGAGAGAAACTGCAGAGTTATGGCAGCAATAAAAGTTTGGGAGGTCAGGCTTTGGTAGAAGCCTCCAAGACAAAGGGGATAAGAATATATTAGAGCCTGTTATCTGGAGAAAAGTGCAGGAGTGACAATTAAGAAAGCAACTGAGGTTTTATTTTGGGTTAACAAGGAGACTGGGCAGGAAGCCAGAAGTTTGATTAGTTTGAAGAGAGGCCCCATGATGACAAGCCACTGTTATCCTTGAAGTAAGGGAAACACATTGTATTCTGAGGGCATGGGGTTAACCATAACATAAATACATAAATACATTTTACACACCTGTGATGGGATCATTGGGTGACCACTTGTCTACATCTAAGGAAATGATTGCATCGCTATAACTAAGGTGGCCAGATGCAAAGGAGGACAAGGCTTCTGTATGTTTAATGGTAGGAATTTCAGTAGGAGCCACCAAAGTGGCCTGCCGATGTTGCCTTCTGTGTACCACCATTAAAGGGTACAGAATGTTGTTCTCGTTTGCACTTGGCCAGGTCACCCTACCTATGTAGCTCACCTTTTGCCAACCTGGTGCCCTCCAGATGCGTTGGACTACAACTGCCGTCAGCCCTCGCCAGCATGTCATATGGAGAGCACCAGGTTGGCAAAGGCTACTGTAGCCATTGGTAATAGTGCTCCATTTGCATTTTAGCTGTAGAAGTTTCAGATCTACTTTTCAGAGTTTCTTAATTTTTTTCCCCATGTTTGCCAACACTTACAGCTGGCTGCCCTGCAATAAATGTACATGGAAAAGCAATATGTAACTAACTTTGTTTGCAGATTAAAGGCAACTTGTTTCAAGCCTGGATGTTTTAAAAAATCATGCAGAAGTGATAATAAACTAGCCTAAATTATTTATGAATAAGAATTCCCCTACTTTGCAGTTTTGGAGTAGATTTTGTCAACAAATTACCCACTTCTTTCATCATCCAACAGAAAAAAAAGCATGCACTAAATGCCAGATACAGCTAAAAGCTATAAGACACATTCTTCACCAAACAGTACACTGAGGCAGCCTGCAGATTGCTCATCTTGCTCTTTAAAGCAGTTTGCAAATCCTGCTTTCCTGTTGGAGGGGTGCATTACAGTTCAGATCAGTTTTGTCACTTTTTCTCCTCCAGAACTAAAGAGAAACTAAACGTCCAAAAAAACAGAGGAGAGATCAGCCTGGATGTTATTTCCTTTATTTATCATAAAACAAAAATATTCTCAGGGGCTCCTGTTGATTTATTCAATAATTAATATCTCTGCTAGGCATAAGCAGTTGAGTTACTGGTCTCCTTGCTGATGAAAGCTGGAGATGTTTATGCTTCATCCTTCCTTTGCCTCTATTCTATTAAAAGGATGAAATGAATTAACCTGTCAGAAAAGCCACACAACAGTTTGCACAAACTGTAGGATGCTTCTTTTTTGGGTGCTTCTAGACTGCAAGTTATTCCATTCTTCTTATTTCTTTTCCCCTATTCCCCCCGAGGTCTCAGTCCCAGAGTTGTAATGCAAGTTTAGCAATCAGTTGTGTTGTTTCTGCTTGCAGAAAAAAATTCATTTTCATCCCCAGGAAGTGTGACTTTCATACAGGGTTTCTGATGTAAATTGCCTGACCTCCCCCCAACTGCTCATGTTGTGTTTGCAGTGGGCGTGGTTTTTCTGTACACTGCAGCTCCACTCCACTCCTCTCACTGAAAAAGCTGCAATTACAAGAGAAGAAGGGGGAAAGTTATCCAAAAGTAGGAAAGAGGCAGCAGGAACTAAGATTGCCTCCTCTGCTCCCCCACCCTGCCTGTTATAAAAACTTGCCCTGTATGTGTGCAAAAGAGGGCATGGACATGGAGAGAGGTTTCGGAGGCAAAGGGAAAGGCTACAGTCCAGGTTCTGCACATGTTCTGCCATGCCCCTCCCACTAGTATAAACAAAACTATAGAGATAGATGCAGGCTATCAGTCAAGCAGTGGAAAGGATCACTGAAACCTGTTATAAATAAAAACTAAGCCGCTCATCTAGAAGCAGCTTTTATCAACTGGGTGAAAAGGACTAACAGAGAAAGAATCCTGTACTCTTACATTGTTCCTGAATTTCACTACTAGTGCTGATGAAAATATGATTATTATAATAAAGGGCTTAAGAGAGCATTATTATTATTATTATTATTATTATTATTATTATTATTATTATTACTATTTACATTTGTATGCCACCTTAAGAACATGAGAAGAGTTTGCTGGATCAAGCCAAATGCCCATCTAGTTCTGCACTCTGTTCTCACAGCAGCCAACCAGATGCCCAAGGGAAGCCTGCAAGTACAACTTGAAAGCAACAGAGTACTTCCCCCCTGCGATTCCCAGCAATTAATATTCCAAGGCATACTGGCTCTGACAGGGGAGGTAGAACATAGCCATTGTGGCTAGTAGCCAGGGCCAGCTCCAGCTGGGGCCCTTGGGCATCAGCTTGCCCTGGGCCCCAGCGTGTGTATGTGTGTGTGCATGTGCGCACGCACACACACACACGGCCCCCCACCTACCTGTCTGCTGTCTTTTACCATTACATAAGAACATAAGAACATAAGAAGAGCCTGCTGGATCCGGCCAGTGGCCCATCTAGTCCAGCATCCTGTTCTCACAGTGGCCAACCAGGTGCCTGGGGGAAGCCCACAAGCAGGACCTGAGTGCAAGAACACTCTCCCCTCCTGAGGTTTCCGGCAACTGGTTTTCAGAAGCATGCTGCCTCTGACTAGGGTGGCAGAGCACAGCCATCATGGCTAGTAGCCATTGATAGCCCTGTCCTCCATGAATTTGTCTAATCTTCTTTTAAAGCCATCCAAGCTGGTGGCCATTACTGCATCTTGTGGGAGCAAATTCCATAGTTTAACTATGCGCTGAGTAAAGAAGTACTTCCTTTTGTCTGTCCTGAATCTTCCAACATTCAGCTTCTTTGAATGTCCATGAGTTCTAGTATTATGAGAGAGGGAGAAGAACTTTTCTCTATCCACTTTCTCAATGCCATGCATAATTTTATACACTTCTATCATGTCTCCTCTGACCCGCCTTTTCTCTAAACTAAAAAGCCCCAAATGCTGCAACCTTTCCTCGTAAGGGAGTCGCTCCATCCCCTTGATCATTCTGGTTGCCCTCTTCTGAACCTTTTCCAACTCTATAATATCCTTTTTGAGATGAGGCGACCAGAACTGTACACAGTATTCCAAATGCGGCCGCACCATAGATTTATACAACGGCATTATGATATCGGCTGTTTTATTTTCAATACCTTTCCTAATTATTGCTAGCATGGAATTTGCCTTTTTTACAGCTGCCGCACACTGGGTCGACATTTTCATCGTGCTGTCCACTACAACCCCGAGGTCTCTCTCCTGGTCGGTCACCACCAGTTCAGACCCCATGAGCGTATATGTGAAATTAAGAATTTTTGCTCCAATATGCATAATTTTACACTTGTTTATATTGAATTGCATTTGCCATTTTTCCGCCCATTCACTCAGTTTGGAGAGGTCTTTGGAGGCCAGGGGATGACTCCTCCGCCGCCATCTTTGTTGATGGCACACATGTGTGCTACATGCGCACATCTCTGCCATCAACTAAGATGGCAGCAGGGGCTTCAGTACCTTAGGGAAACCGCGGCTGCCAACTTCGTTAAGGGCAATGGTAAAAGACAGTAGACAGGTAGGTGGGGGGGCATGGGGGGGCGCAGATCACAGAAGGGGAGTGGATGGGCGGCTGAGGGGGCCCCTGTAGCTCCAGGGGCTGTCAGGCCAATGCCCCACCTGGCCGTCCTTTAGAACCGGCCCTGCTAGTAACCATTGATAGCCTTATCCTTCATGAATATGTCTAATCCTCTTTTAAAGCCATCACTACCTCTTGTGGAAGCGAATTCCATAGTTTCACCATGTGCTGTGTGAAGAAGGAGCTCAAGGTGGCACATATGGTTATCCCCCTCTTCATTTTATCCTCACAACAGTGCTGTTAGTGAGAGAAAGTGATTAGCCTAAAGGCCACCCAGTTAGCTTCATGGCTGAGTGGTGACATGAATCCTAGTCTCCTAGGACCTAGTCCAACACTCAAACCTCTATACCATACTGGCTCACAACTGCCTTCATGCCCTGTTGATAGGTGTGTCACTGTGTAGTGCAGGATGCTAGAATAGATCTGCCTTTAGTCTGACCCATTAGGTCTTTTCTTAAGGGTGTATACACTACTCTGAGAGTGGTGGAGACACTGCAACAGCGGAATTCCGTGGTCAGAAGTAAGCTGTAATAGTTCAGTGGGACTTATTCCCAGGTAAGTGTGTATCAGATTGCAGTCTTAGCCTCATTGAATTCAATGGGCCTGAGTAGTAGGGTTACCAGATCTCCATTTTTCAGCTGGAGACTCAAGTTTTTTGGGGTCCCCTCCGGGTCCCCAGGTGACTCACCTTAATCTCCAGACTTTCAGCTTTCATTTTAAAAAAAGTTTCTAGGTGGTCTGTGTGATGTTCCTATATTAATGTATATATGGTAAGTGTTGTTGTTTTAGAAGATACATGGTAAGTGGAGTGAAAGAGGGGGGGGAGTGAATGGGCAGTAGAATGCGAGATGATTGGCTGAGTGTTTAAAATGGCTGAAGGTATAAAAGGAAGAGTGAGAGTGGAATCAGGGGGGGAGAAGAGAAAGAGTGGATTGCTTGGTGGGGTTTGAGAGAGTTGTTTGCCAGGAGAGAGTGGAGAAGGAGGGAGGTGGAGTTCGGATTAGTATTGAGTAAAACCATATGCTTATGTGCCTTAAGAAGAAATCTTGTTAGCTTTGTTATCTGTAATAAATACTTAATTTGGTTTACCAAAGGCCTGATCCTTGACTGGGGTTTCACAGACCAGAAGGGAGGGTAAGGTAATGACCAAGGCTGAAGGGGAACTGTAACAAATGGTGGCAGCGGTGAAGAGAATAACAATACCAGTATTCAGAGTCTCTGGGAATACTAGTATTGGGACGTTACTGGTGGTTGCCTAGCAGGGGAAACTGTTGAGATCTGTGCTAGAGCGGATAGGTAAACCATAAGAGAGTGCAGTCCGGACTGGTGGAGTCCCTGGTGGTGCCTAGAGACAGGCAGTAACCACGAGCAGGTAGGAACCTGACAGGGAGAGCCAGGGAAGGACGCATCACATGTGGTGGCAGTAGCGGTGGGATACGAACCAAAGAGAGTCCCAAAGACATGTGGTGACAAAGGGGGCGTCACATGTGGTGTCAGTAGCGGTGGGATACGAACAACAGAGAATCCAGATACAGTGGTGTGGCAAACAGAAATAACAAAACAAGATTTCTTGTGAGAGTGACTGGCAAAGAGTGTGTGGCAAAGAGTGAGTGAACTCAAACACCATGGCTGAATACATAAAAATGAAAAGAGAGGAGCTGGTGGAGAAGTGCATAACATTCAATTTACCTCACGAGGGTAAAGGGGTAGATGAATTGAGGGTAGCACTTATAGGATTTGCTACTGCCCAGCAAAAACAACCTGTCAGAGAGGAAACCCAAGAAGGGTGCTCAAGTAATCCTGACTATATAGAGTATTTAAGAGAGAAGTTAAGATGGGAACGTGAGGAAAAAGATAAGGACAGAGAGATTGCAATGGTGAAAGTGAGAATGGAGGTGGAGGAGAAGGAAAAGCAACGTGTGTTGGAAACTGAGAAGCTGAAGATGGAAGCTGAGAGAATGAGATTGGGGTTTGAGGAGAGGGAGAAGCAACGAGCAGTGGATGCCGAATTACAAGTAGAAAAGTTAAAATTTGAAAGAGAGAAGTTTCATTCTGATGAAACAAGAAAGGACAGAGATGGAGCAAAAATAAAAATTACTCCAAAGGACTTTGCTGTCTATGAGCCTGGTCAAGATCCTCAAATTTACCTCAGCACCTTTGAAAAAGCAGCTCAGTTGTGGGGGCTACCTGAAGATAAATACATGCAGTATTTATCAAATCTGATTAAAGGGGAATTGGCTGAGATATACCAATATTTCCCCTCAGACAGGCCCGTCACCTATGCTGAATTCAAAGAAGCAGTGTTTAAAAGATTCAGACTGGGGCCTGATTATTTTAGAAAGCTTTTCAGAAATTGCCAGATACAGACAGGGAGGTCTTTTGTGGAACTGGGAGCAAAGTTGGTGGATATATTTGGAAAGTGGATGAGTAGTGCCAAAGCTCAGTCAGTGGAAGAGGTGAAAAGCCTCATGATACTGGATCAATTATACCATCAGTTACCACCAGAAATAAGGCTCCTGGTCAAAGACCGTTCCCCTACATCTGTGCAGGAGGCCGCAGAGATGGCGGATCACTTCGCCTCCAATAGAACTGGCTGGGTGGGGAAAACATCAAGAGAGTTTAAACCCAGACCATATAGTGCTGGCAGAAGGGATGTGGTACCACAGTGAGTGAGTCCTCCATTAAAATCTGAAGGGCACAGGACACCCCAGAGTGGATCTGTGTACCCTAAAAGTGAGGAGAAATTATGCTACAAATGTGGTAGACCGGGGCACCTACGTTTTCAATGTGAGGTTGCCAACCCCAGTAGTAATCCTGCTCAGACAAGGGCAGTGAAAACAGAGCCCAAGGCTTTAGAAACAGCAAAAAAGATTCAGTTCTGTCAGATAAACTGGACAGAAATAACAGACCTGGATTCAAGTCTGAGAGAGGAAGTGAGTGTACAAGGGGCAAATTATTGGGCATTGCTTGATACTGGTGCCGCTCAGACGTTACTGAGGCCAGATTTAATAAAATCTGAAGAAATATTACCTCAGGAAACAGTGACTATCCAAGGAGTGAGGGGTCAACCAGAAAGTTTGCCTGTGGCCCTGGTGGATATGACTTGGAGAGGCCGAGAGGGCCGATATAAAGTAGGCATTAATGCTCAGCAACAAGAACCAGTAATACTGGGAAGGGATGTAATGGGCGCCCAAGGAAAGATCTATGTAGTGACCAGACAGCAAATTGGCAGAGAAAAAGAAGCCATATTAAGGGGGGCTGAAACAAACAGGGTGGAATCTGTTAGCCAGCCTCAGGTCACCATAGCAACCACTAGCAGGCCTGGTGAAGGAGACAGACTGTATCAAGTGGTCTCTGGGGAAGAAGCAGAGCAATTCAGGGAAGAGCTGCATAAAGATATAAGTTTGAAGCAGATAAAGGAACAAGCCCTGACCCAACAGATTCCTTTCACTGACAAACTGAGGAATCAAGTTGTGTGTGAGAATGGGATTTTATATAGACTGTGGATGCCTGCTGAGAGAAAGGATGAATGTGAACCAGTGAAGCAATTGATAGTACCTAGCAAATACAGAACCAGATTGCTAGAGGTAGCCCACGATGTCCCATGTGCAGGACATCTGGGAATAAAAAAGACCAAGAGGAGATTGGCTGCACATTATTATTGGCCAAATATCTCCAAGGATGTAAAACAACATTGTCTATCTTGTGGAATATGCCAAAAGGTGGGAAAGAGTGGAGACTAAGGCACCCTTAAAGCCCCTTCCTATAATTGGACAACCCTTTTATAGAGTGGGAATAGATTTGGTGGGCCCTTTTTCCAAACCCACAAGGCATGGCAAGAAATATCTAGTGGTGGTGGTGGATTTTGCCACCAGGTACCCAGACGCAGAAGCACTGAGATCTGTAGAAGCCCCTGTAGTGGCAGAGGCTTTATTAAAAATCATTATGAGGCTGGGTTTCCCTCATGAAGTGCTGACGGATCAAGGCAGTGTATTCATGGGAGAAGTGATGCAATGTATGTGGAAATGTTGTGGTCTAAAACATCTAAAGACCACTACTTACCATCCCGCCACTAATGGGCTAACTGAGAGTTCAATGGAGTTTTGAAGGGCATGATAAGAAGCTATGTTCAAGATCACCCACAAGACTGGGATGAATGTTTGGGATGCTTCTTATTTGCATTCAGAGAAGTCCCTCAGGAGTCAACAGGCTTCTCACCCTTTGAACTCATGTTCACTAGAAAAGTGAGGGGACCTTTGGAACTGCTAAAAAATTCATGGGAAGGAACCCTGGGAGAGTACAAAACATCTGTAGTAGATTTTGTATTGGAATTCCGCAATAAATTAACATCAATGATGGAGATGGTGAAAAAGAATTTGAGTCAAGCACAGGAGAAGCAACGTTACTGGTATGACAGAACAGCCAGGGAACGTGTGTATGATGTGGGAGATATGGTTATGGCGTTCATACCCAGGAAACATGACAAATTACAGGCTAACTGGGAAGGACCATATACCATCAGAGAAAGGCTTGACACAGTGACATATGTAATCACCACAGACCAATTAAACAAAAGCAAAGTGGTTCATGTAAATATGTTAAAGCCTTACCATACCAGGGATGCAAAGGTGTTGCAAGTTACCTTATTCCCTGAGGGAAGTGGGCCTGAACTTCCAGATTTGGTACAGGAAAGCAAAGACAAAGGAGGGGTAGATCAAGTGGAATGGTCAGAGGAGGTGAAGGAGGAAGTAAAAGAGGAGATTTTGAGAGTTTTGAAAACCTATAGGAATCTCTTTAGCAACAAACCTGGCCGAACCAGTATAGTTATACATTCCATTGATACCGGAGATCATGCCCCAATCAGATCTGTTCCGTACCGTGTGAATGGGAAAGTTTTGAATGAGATCAAAAAGGAGGTGGAAGATATGCTGGAATTAGGAGTGATCAGGGAATCCATCAGTCCCTGGGCCTCAAGTATTGTCCTGGTTCCGAAAAAAGATGGAACGACAAGGTTTTGCATTGATTATCGGCTAATCAATAAAATTACTGTCCCAGATGCATATCCTATGCCTAGGGTAAACGCAATGTTAGAGTTATTGGGGGCAGCAACCATTATCTCTACACTAGATCTCTGTAAAGGATTTTGGCAAATGGAACTAGACGAGCAATCCAGAGCCAAAACTGCCTTCAGTACACCAGATGGGTTATATGAGTTTGTGACCTTACCCATGGGACTAAGGAACCAAGTTCATTTCAGAGGCTAATCAATACTGTGTTGCGAGGCATGTCAGATTTTGCAGTGGCTTATATCGATGACGTGGCCATTTTTAGCAAGTCGGTGCCTGAGCATGTCCAACACCTGACAACAGTATTGGAGGCCTTAAGAAAAGCAGGCCTCACAATAAAAGCTAAGAAATGCCAGTTTGGACTAAAGGAAGTAATCTATTTAGGACATAAGGTGGGGAGTGGGAAAATCACCCCCTTATGGAGCAAGGTGGAGGCAATACAAGCGTGGCTGATCCCCTTAACCAAAAAACAAGTAAGGGCATTTCTAGGTGTGGCTGGATTTTATAGGAAGTTTGTGAGAAATTTTGGGGAAATAGCAACCCCCTTGCATGAATTAACAAAGAAGAAGTGTTCTGAGTGTGTGGTATGGACGGATGAATGTCAGAAGGCTTTTGATCTACTGAAGCAAGCCTTGTGCCAAGGACCCATATTAATAGCACCAGACTATGAGAAACCATTCATCGTGGCTACAGATGCGTCGGACCTGGCGCTGGGAGTCGTCTTGCTACAGGAGAGAGAAGGCACCAGACATCCAGTGGCGTACCTGAGTCGCAAGCTGACACCGAGGGAGAAAAACTATTCGTCGGTGCAGAAGGAGTGCCTAGCGGTCGTGTGGGGACTGAACAAGTTGCGCCCATACATGTGGGGACGAAGATTCACAGTGACTACGGATCATCGGGCCTTGTTATGGTTGCAGACTATGAAAAACCATAACACTATGCTGCAGAGGTGGTCCTGGGCCCTACAGGACTATCAAGTGGACTTCCAGTTCATCAAAGGCAAGGACAATGTACTGGCCGATGGACTTTCCAGGCAAGTGGCTGGGACTGCAGTGACGTGACCAGACAGAGGAACAAAGAAAGACATTTTCCCCATAGAGACTTTTATTTGTTAACACGACGTATAAATCCTGGAACAGGAATAATACTCTGCTGTTGTTTAAGGGGGGGGAAATGTGATGTTCCTATATTAATGTATATATGGTAAGTGTTGTTGTTTTAGAAGATACATGGTAAGTGGAGTGAAAGAGGAGGGGGAGTGAATGGGCAGTAGAATGCGAGATGATTGGCTGAGTGTTTAAAATGGCTGAAGGTATAAAAGGAAGAGTGAGAGTGGAATCAGGGGGGGAGAAGAGAAAGAGTGGATTGCTTGGTGGGGTTTGAGAGAGTTGTTTGCCAGGAGAGAGTGGAGAAGGAGGGAGGTGGAGTTCGGATTAGTATTGAGTAAAACCATATGCTTATGTGCCTTAAGAAGAAATCTTGTTAATCTTGTTAGCTTTGTTATCTGTAATAAATACTTAATTTGGTTTACCAAAGGCCTGATCCTTGACTGGGGTTTCACAGACCAGAAGGGAGGGTAAGGTAATGACCAAGGCTGAAGGGGAACTGTAACAAATGGTGGCAGCGGTGAAGAGAATAACAATACCAGTATTCAGAGTCTCTGGGAATACTAGTATTGGGACGTTACTGGTGGTTGCCTAGCAGGGGAATCTGTTGAGATCTGTGCTAGAGCGGATAGGTAAACCATAAGAGAGTGCGGTGCGGACTGGTGGAGTCCCTGGTGGTGCCTAGAGACAGGCAGTAACCACGAGCAGGTAGGAACCTGACAGGGAGAGCCAGGGAAGGATGCATCACAGTCTGGTTCCAGAGATATACACCAAAATGTCAGCCACCCCCACACACACAACTCTTAGTTGCTTTAAATTCTGCTCTAATCCCTGTCCCTTCAGGTTTTTAGCCAATAAGAAGTCAGGGTTGTGATTGACAAGAAATTATAGAGCCAAAAAATGATAGAGTCAAATTGAATTGTCTGCCTTCAAGTCGATTTCGACTTATGGCGACCCTATCAACAGGGTTTTCATGATAAGTGGTATTCAGAGGGGGTTTACCATTGCCTCCCTCTGAGGCTGAGAGGCAGTGACTGGCCCAAGGCTCAGAAAACATGCTTTTTCCTGCTTTTCTGAACATCTCACAGATTGAATAAGTAAGCTTTCAGTTTTTTTCTCTCTTGTATGTAGGAGGCAGACAGGTTTAAATTTTCAAGAGGACAGTGTTTTGCAAACTTCCCAATATGAAGCTTTAATCCAGTACTTGCTTTACCAGAGTAAATATACCCAGAGTAAACCCCATTGAATTCAATAGGACTTCCTTTTGAGTAGACATGGTTAGGCTTGTGATGTAAATTGGTGGGACTTTTGAGTGATCACAGCAAAGAACTGTGTTTGTGTTTATCTTTCTCTTCCCCTCCAATCCTATTTTTAAAGCAATTAGGCAGGGCTTACATAGATATCACTGTTTTTATTATATAGGAAACTAATACTGATTTTATTTTTTTAATATTCTGCAATGATCAACTTGTTTTGACACTAAACTATTACATGGGGTGTATGTATTTTTACATCTCCAGTGTGTGTGTGTATGTGGAGTCTTTCCAACAACCCTGTGAAGTAGGATTGCAGACTGGAAACCAGTCTGTGACCTTGGCTGACTGGCTGTCAGAATTTTTTTAGTTTTGGTTTTTGGTTAGGAATCCTTTCTGGTTGTGGGATGCTTAGTTTTCTGCCTTACTCACAGGAATCTTGTTGTGGTTGGTATGGTATTGCATTTAAGAAATCATCACTGTCATTTGTTTTTGTTTTTCTATTTGCATTTCATTTACCTTTAACCTCACTCCCTTTCATCCATAGAAGCAACAACAGCAGTTCTATACGCTTCGCTCAACCTTCTTAAACCCAATGATAATGCACCTTGTTGTTTGTTTCTTGTCCAATAGTGGTAAAAGATAATTCATATACTGGGCAGCGTGGCTGCAATTGTTGTTGTTCCCAATCTACTGCCTATGAAGGTAGACCAAATCATGTGTGCTTTCTCTCTGTCAATTATATTCACTGGAATTGGGTTGGCTGATAAACTGAGTTTATAGCAGCCCACAGGGGAGACAGAAAAGGGTAGAGAATCTTCTTACTCATTACTCAGACCTCTTTCAGAAGTGAAGGGTCAAATCAGTAAAGAAAATTGGATATTAAAAGGTAGAGGCAGGGCATTCCAGGCAGGGGGTTGCCAACCCTACTTGGATATGGATATCTTTGCAGAGGATCCCTAGTCAAGCTTTACCAACAGCACAATCCAAACCATAAGTCCTATTGAGTTCTATGGGGCTTAGTTCCTTAGTAAGTGTGTTTAGAATTGCAGCTCTT
This sequence comes from Rhineura floridana, assembly GCF_030035675.1. Classification (NCBI taxonomy): domain Eukaryota; kingdom Metazoa; phylum Chordata; class Lepidosauria; order Squamata; family Rhineuridae; genus Rhineura; species Rhineura floridana. The sequence continues at coordinate 40,307,173 of NC_084486.1, read as the reverse complement.
CTGGGGCATCCATCTTTACTCCTGAATGCTCCCATCCAACATCTCCACAACACTAGGCTCCTTTCTTCCTACAATGGCCTTCTGGTGACTGGCCTGGCCTAAGGGCACTTGAACCCTTTTTGCCAGAAGCAAGTTGGCTAGATTAAATGTTCCCTACCCAGGCTCCATCTTTTAGCTAAGATTTCTTAATTTCCAATCAGATAAATGTTTTTGTATGAATTGTATGTGCCAAGCAACTGTGGTTGATGCTTAATGACATCACTTGGACCCGCCCCATGACATCACTTGGATCCGTCCTGTGATGTCACTCAAACCCACCCCATGACATCGCTCAGGCATGCCCCATGACATCACTCAGGCCTGCCCCCAAAATCTCAGGGTTTGGGATGCTTCTGACCAGGCAACTGTACTGAGTAGGCATACCTAGGATTGTACCCTTAGTTGCATTGTAAACAAATATGCAACCTCTGTTCCATGGTGAGCTATTACCAAAAACCAGTTATGAATGTTTTCAGCATAATAGCACTTGAATGAAGAATATCTTCCCATGAATGCATTGGGTGGAATGTGTGATGTCATAAAACATAAAAGAGAACAATTCCTGGAACAGTTTTGCAACTTAAATAAAAGCATTAAAAATGAAGGCAAAGGATGAACTGATAAACATGTAAATTGCATTCTAAAAATTAAGGAGAAGGCAGGCATCTCATCTCAAGTATTAGAGAAGGGCAAGACTGATGGCTGAGCCAGTGCTCAGTTCCCTGCTATGTACATCTGTCATACAAATTGCTAAACCAAGAGGATATATCATGAGTGAAGAACTGCAGTGACATCTCTTTTTATATTATATCCATTTTCACCCTACGAACTGAGAAATGGTAACAGATGCTCACAGGTGAATGGAAGTGAAGAATTCATTCATCTAGTGCCAGCCAACATTTTTGTCTCATTTACCTACTTTGAGATTATTTTCCTGCTTCCTTTTTTTCCTCTAGGCATTCTTTATGAAGGCTAAATCAGATGGTATAAAAATACAGAATTAGAGTTGTTGTTTTTTAAGGGAGAAGGTTATAACATCCTGTTTTTAATCTGGCTTGGGAATACATTTAGTGATTTTGATCTGAAAGTATTTCAGTATTTATATTCTCATGAGTTGTTTTCTGTCATATCTGCACACATTTCCAAGTTAATCCCAGCTTTAGATGGAATCAGTATCATACAGCCACGAGAGTGGTTGTATACTATAGCCAGCATGAAGTTTTTGCATTCCACAGTATTAAATTGAAAATACTCCCTATGCCATTCTGATGCTTCCCATAAACTCATTTCAAAACAAAACCTTACAAAACATAAAGACCTGAACTCAGAAAAGCTTGCTTAACAACCCTCTAAATTTTCATGGCGATACACAAAACAGTCAGAGAGAATAGAGTTTGAAGTGTAAAAAGAGAGAAAAACCAGACCCCTTTTATTTATTTATTTATTTATCTATTGCACTTGTATACCGCCCCATAGCCGAAGCTCTCTGGGCGGTTTACAGCAGTCTCTTTTGGACTTTTTTCTGTCAGAGTTCTCATAATTTGTTGAAATTAATTAAAACTCAGCCATGTTCACAAAGTACTTATAATCCTATTACTGATCTTGCCCCATACACTGACCTTCATCTTCTGCAGTTTAAAGGTTTAAAAAATGCCTGGCTGATTTTTAATTAATTTAAGAAAATTAACATTGAAGTCTATTATTGTCGTGTCCAGGTTGGGACTCAGGAACCAGACCAGTTGGTGAAAGCAAATCAGTTTTTATTAAAGTAATATCCAGACAAAGACTACGCCATCTCATGAAGTTTCACTACAAAACATAACCTGCGACTAGGAAGAGAGTTGACAGAACAAGGAACCACTATTCCCCCTGTCCCTTAAGAAGGGGGCAATTGAGCACAAATTCTCTCACTCCGCCTCAAAGTGCTTTCATCCACACCCCTCCTCTCCCCCTTCTTCTGCTGCCTCTTTTGCTGTCTCCTTGTACGTGGTGAAGGGGGTGCCACTGCCCCCTCCCCTTCTGAGGACTCTGCTTCAGGTATGGGGGAAAGCGGGGGGGCACAGCCTAAACCATCTGGCTCCTTGCTTTTCCCTGGATCAGGAGGAGGTTGGATTCCCCCTTGCCCTCCCTCCTTCTCCAACTGCTCTAAGCTCGAAGGGGGAGGAGGCGTGGGAAGCTCATGGGAAGGATATGTGTCTGTTGGACATTCAAGGTCTTCGCTGCCAGACAGTTCTATCTCTGAGCTTCCCTCCCCCTCCTCTGCGTCTTCTTCACACGGCTCTGGCCAAATGACCCCCTCCCTCTCCTCATCTTCTGAAACATCAGGGCCCCAATCCTGCATCCTGACACCATCCCCTTTCCCATGCTGTGCTCCCCCCTAACTTGTCGGCTTAGGATGATGAGGGAACCGTTGATGAAAGTTTTTTACTAAGTCCGGAGCATGGACATCGCTCTCATTTTCCCATGACCTGTCGGCTGGTCCATAACCCTTCCAGAGAATCAAATACTGTAGTTTATTACGCCTTCTCCTTGAGTCCAGAATTTCTGCCACTTCGAACTCAGTTTGCTCATCCACTATTAACGGCGCCCCTGGAGATTCCACCAGTCTTAACTCACTGGGAGGGGCTGCTTTCGTTAACAAGGAGCGATGGAACACAGGGTATATTTTAAAAGTATCTGGCAACTTCAGACGATAAGCCACTGGGTTGATTTGTGCCTCTATTTCAAAGGGCCCCACTCTCTTATCCTGCAGCTTCCTGCATTTGCCCGGCATCTGGAGAAAGCGGGTAGACAACCATACCTTGTCTCCTATTTGAAGGGGGGGGCCCTCCCGTCGATGTTGATCAGCAATTCGTTTATACTCCGTTTTGGCCTCATCTAATTGTTCTTTCAGTACCTGCTGCACTGCCTGAAGCTCCTGCAGAAATTCCCCTGCAGCCGGTACAGGCATACTTCCTGTACTGCTAGGGAAAGCTTTGGGGTGGAATCCATAATTAGCAAAGAAAGGTGTTTGTCCAGTACTGGTATGCAAGGAGTTATTATAAGCAAATTCTGCAAAATGCAAATAAGAGACCCAATCAGTCTGTTGGTAAGACACATAACAACGTAAATACCTTTCTAGAGCAGCATTAAGTCTCTCCGTCTACCAGTCTGTCTGGGGTTGATGAGCTGAAGAAAGTTTTAACTCCATCTGCAGCTGTTTCCAAACAGCCCTCCAAAATTTAGCTGTAAATTGAGTTCCCCGATCCGAGACTAGGCTATTTGGCAATCCATGCAGTCGATAGATTTCCTTTATGAACAGTTTTGCTGTTTCCCTAGCTTCTAAAGCTCCTGAGCAAGGAAGGAAATGTGCCATCTTGGTCAATGAATCCACTATGACCAATATCGCCGTCATTCCTTGTGATTTCGGTAAATCAGTTATAAAATCCATGGAAAGGTCCTTCCAAGGTTCGGTCGGCGTGGGTAGAGGATTCAGCAACCCCACCGGTTTTCCCGTGTCTGTTTTCGCTTGCATACAGACAGAGCAGGATTTTACATATTTCTCAATGTCTCGGCGCATTTGGGGCCACCAAAAATCCTTAGCCATATTCTGAATGGTCTTAAAGATGCCAAAGTGCCCCGCCGTGATAGAGTCATGACATTGACGCAGAATTCTGAGTCTTAGGTCCCCCTTTGGCACATATCTGGCAGCTTTAAACCACAACAGTCCATCCTTCCAATGGAAATTTACTTCTGAATCCTGGTCCTGTTCCATTTCCTGGATATATTGTTGCATGCATGGATCCCCCTGCTGTGCCTTCCTGAGCTCCTCTTTCCACGAAGGCTGGCATAATCCCAACATCAGCTTCTCCGGCGGGACAATGTACTGGGGGGGGTCTGCCAACTTCATCTCCTTTGTATTGCAGTTGTCTAGATAGAGCATCTGGTCTCTGATTTTTTGCATGGGCATGGTAAGTAATCCTGAAGTTGAACCTGGTGAAAAACTGCGACCAACGTATCTGTCTCTGGTTCAGCTTCCTAGCTGTTTGCAAACTTTACAAGTTCTTATGATCAGAACGTACTTCTATCTGATGCTGGGCTCCCTCTAAATACTGTCTCCAATTCTCAAATGAGTCCTTGATGGCTAACAGCTCTTTTTCCCACACTGTATAGTTTCTTTCGGCATCCTTTAATTTTCTGGAGAAATACGCACAGGGATACAATTCCTTCCCGTCCATGCCTGGTTGCAAAAGAATCCCCCCCATGGCTAGGTCTGAAGCATCCACTTCCACGACAAAAGGGCGGGTAGGGTCAGCAAAACGCAAAATAGGCTCAGATGCGAATTTCCTTTTCATTTCCTTGAAAGCTCTTGCCGCGTTCTCTGTCCATTGAAACTTTCATTTTCCCCTTAAACAGTCAGTAAGGGGGGCTGTTAGCTTAGAAAAGCTGGGGATGAATTTTCTGTAGTAATTAGCATATCCCAAAAGACACTGTACGTCCTTTTTGGTGGTCGGCTGGCCCCAATCCAATACACAACTCACTTTTCCTGGATCCATCTCCACTCCTGCCGAGATTCAGTATCCAAGGAAGTCCAAAGATGACAAGTCAAACCCACATTTCTCTAACTTGGCATACAAGTGGTTCTCTCTCAGTCTTTTCAACACAGTTTTCATGTGTTGATCATGTTCTTCCTGGTTCTTTCAAAACACCAGAATATCATCCAGATAACAAATCACATACTGATCCAAGAGGTCTCTAAACACTTCGTTCATAAACTTTTGAAACATGCCAGGAGCCCCACATAGCCCGAAAGGCATCACCAAGTATTCAAATTGACCATAGGAGGTGTTGAAACCTGTCTTCCATTCATCTCCCTCTTTCATTCAAATCAGATTATATGCTCTCCTTAAGTCCAGTTTCGTGAAGATTGTTGCAGAACGCAGTTGGTCTAACAATTCCGGAATCAGTGGCAACGGGTAACTGTTAGGGATAGTAATTTGATTTAATGCACGGTAATCATTACAGGGTCTGAGTTCACCTCCTTTCTTCTTCACGAACAGCAAGGGGGCACCTGTGGGGGATTGTGAGGGACAGATAAATCCTCGCTTCAGATTTTTTTCCAAAAACTCTCTCAGAGCCGCTCTCTCTGGCTCTGTAAGGGAGTAAATTCTTCCAGCTGGAATGCTTGCTCCTGGCACTAAATCAATGACACAGTCATAAGGGCGATGAGGAGGTAATGACTCTGCTTCCTTTTCATTAAACACATCTCCAAAGTCCACATATTTCGAGGGAAGGGTCACTTCCTTGACCCCCTGCACAGCTCCTGGTAGAGCTTTTATGGTTATCTCTGGCTGACAGTTCTCGTGACAGTACTGAGAAGTGAACCATACAACCGCATCCTTCCAGGCTATCTTTGGTTCATGCTTTGCTAGCCAGGGCATTCCCAGAATCACATCAACGTTTGAGAGATCTGACACATACAAGGAAATTAACTCTTCGTGCCCAGGAATTTCTAGTTTCAATTCCTCTGTGGCTCGCTTCACTCTGCCTGATTTCAAAGGTCTACCATCAATAGTTTCCACTGACAAGGGGGTGTCCAGTTTCCATTGGGAGATTCGGTAACGTTTTGCCAACTTTGCATCAATGAAATTGGTAGAGGCTCCACTGTCAATCAGCACTGTAGAGTTAAACCTTAATCCTGTGGACATTGTAATCCGAATAGGCAGCACCAGTACCCCTTTTGAGGGGGGCTGTGCTACCGGAGGCCCTTTGTACACAGCGGCCCCCAGCCCTCCGGCCTGCACGAGAGCTGGGTACTTTAGTTTCCCGACGGCCCTGTTTTATCCCCTTTAAGTCCACATTCTCTAGCTACGTGGCCCGGCTTTGAACAGTAAAAACAGAGACGTTCCCGACGACGCCTTTCTTTTTCCTCTTCCGACAGCTTCAGACGAGCCCCTCCCTGTCCTTCGCCCATGTTACCTGGCATCCCTGGAGTGGAAGGAATTTTACTGTGGGATGCTGAAGCTGAGTATTTCTGTACATCCTGTTTCTTTTCCAGGCGTCTTTCTTCCAAGCGGTGATTGATTTGCAGACACACCCTAATCAGCCCAGGCAAGTCAGTTGGGGGTGTAGTTCTGGCCAGATCATCCAAGATCTCGGCATTCAGTCCACTTCTGTACATAAACATCAGGGCTAAGTCATTATAACCAGTTTCCTGAGCCAGAATTTTAAAGGCATTAGTATACTCTGAAACAGTTCCTTTCCCTTGCTTCAAAGTGCCCAATTGCCTCGCCACAGTCTCAGCTCTTTGAGGGTCCTGAAACATCTTGGTCATGGCTTGCATAAATCCTCGATATCTTCCTAGAATGGCATCCTTTCTTACCAGATAGGGAGTGACCCACTTGGCAGCTTCCCCTTCCAATAGACTGATCACGAAGGCCACTTTGGCCACATCACTAGAAAACTCTGCATTCCTAATGTCCAGATACATTTCACATTGAACTACGAAGGTGGAGAGTTGGTCACTCTGTCCCGCATATTTAGGTGGTAATCCAATCGGGATCTTAACCACAGCGGCTGAAGGGGCTGTCCGCATTTGGGCTATCGTGGATTTCAAGGTTTGGTTGTCAGTTTTCAATGCCCTTACTGATGCCAACAAAGTTTGGACATCTGCCTGTAAATCTGCAACATTAGTCCTCAGCTGTCGCACTTCCTCCGCCTCAGAAGTGGGATTTGTCCCCCCTGCTGCTCCCTGTTCCATCTTGTCACATTCAAGTGGTAGAAGCGTCGAGGGTGGGGTAGGTGGTTCTGTCAAACTGTCATGTCCAGGTTGGGACTCAGGAACCAGACCAGTTGGTGAAAGCAAATCAGTTTTTATTAAAGTAATATCCAGACAAAGACTACACCATCTCATGAAGTTTCACTACAAAACATAACCTGCGACTAGGAAGAGAGTTGACAGAACAAGGAACCACTATTCCCCCTGTCCCTTAAGAAGGGGGCAATCGAGCATGAATTCTCTCACTCCGCCTCAAAGTGCTTTCATCCACACCCCTCCTCTCCCCCTTCTTTTGCTGCCTCTTTTGCTGTCTCCTTGTACGTGGTGAAGGGGGTGCCACTGCCCCCTCCCCTTCTGAGGACTCTGCTTCAGGTATAGGGGAAAGCGGGGGGAACAGCCTAAACCATCTGGCTCCTTGCTTTTCCCTGGATCAGGAGGAGGTTGGATTCCCCCTTGCCCTCCCTCCCTCTCCAACTGCTCTAAGCTCGAAGGGGGAGGAGGCGTGGGAAGCTCACAGGAAGGATATGTGTCTGTTGGACATTCAAGGTCTTCGCTGCCAGACAGTTCTATCTCTGAGCTTCCCTCCCCCTCCTCTGCATCTTCCTCACACGGCTCTGGCCAAATGACCCCCTCCCTCTCCTCATCTTCTGAAACATCAGGGCCCCAATCCTGCATCCTGACAATTATAATGTCTGACATGCTCAGTAAGAACCAACTGTTAGTGTTCTGAAAGCCAGACTCACAGCTGCTAGGTTTGTCTAATCAGGGAGCCACACTCACACCAGACCTTTATTTCACTTGAGACAGTCATGGCTTCCCCCAAACAATCCTGGGAAATGTAGTTTGTGAAGGGTGCTGAGACAAGACTCCTATTCCACTGACAGAGCTCCAATGGCCAGAGTGGTTTAACAGTCAGCTGCTCTGATTGAAGCTCTGTGAGGGCAACAGGGCCTCTACTAGCAACTCTCAGACCCTTCACAAACTACACTTCCCAGGATTCTTTGGGAGAAGCCATGCCGGTCTAAAGTGGAATAAAGGCCTGGTGTGGATATGGCCAGGGACAACTTTGATTTAAATTTGGGTGGGAGACTACATGTGCCTGCTGTAGAATAAAAGGAGGGGAAACCCTGAAAAAGAATGATACTGTTCACAATGTTTTCCTTTTTGAGAGGAAAGGGGCTTTCCCTCTGCCCAATGCCCACCCACCCAATCTCCTCTCCCTCCCCTCTCCATTCCTTCCTCCCTTCCCCCTTGCCCCCCAAGTCCGTTTCACCTATCCTAAGCATGATTGCACAGGGGTAAATCCCATTGAACTCAAAAAGCATGGAAATGATCAAACCTGCCCTTCCCTCCTCCTCCCTCTTATTCCCTCCTTCTTGCCCCTTCCCTCTGCCTTCCTTCACCCCTCCCTTCCCCTCCCCTATCCCCTTCTAATCCCCTCCTCCCCCTCCCCCTCCCCCTCTTCCCCCCACTCCCCCTCCTCCTCCCCCATGGTCAGTTTTACCTATCCTATCCTCTTTACCTATCCTCTTCCCCTCTGCTCTCCCTTCCTCCTCCCTTCCTCCTCCCCTCTCCTCTTCCTTCTTCCTCCTCACCTACCCACTCTAGTTTCTCAATTTCCACAAGATAAAACAGTGGGAGGTGAAATATATTCTAGCAAATGTCTAGGTCTGCTCTATGTTTTTAATTCACCATGCCCACCCTTCCTTAAGTGGAGAGGTTTAAGCATAGCAGGCTGAAAACATGCATTTTGGGCAGGCCAAGTTTGTTTTTTCCAACAGCCTGGGTCATTGCTTAAGTAGCAACATATTGTAATCAATCTGATTTTACATCAAACTGCAGTTTCAGATTCAACTGTTAAATGCACCCAAAATAGAAATAGAGCATAACCTCCAGTTCGAAACGCAAAAGGCTGTCTTCACCATCATATGACATTGACCATTAAAAAGGCTTTGAAATTAATAAAAATAAATTTGACAGAGATTACTAGGATGAATCATGAGAGAAATATAATTGTCTGGGTTAGATTCTCTGTAAAAATAGTAGTAACACAGGAAAGAAACACCAACATACATACAGTAAGAAGAACACCAACAAACATACAAAAATGTAATTCTCCATCTTTGGAGATGGCAGGTGTTGCCATCACTCCCCATATGCTCAGAGGCACATTGTTACCAAATTCTTCCAAGCTACATAGGAAATGGATTGGACTGTGAAAGTACCAACCCAAATTATGTTTGCATTTTGACAAATTTGTAGGGCAGTACAATATCTCAGAGAGGAGGTCAGGTCTCCTGCTCCCCTGGTGCATTCACTATAGCTGCCCAATTTCCCTGCTTTTTAAAGTTTGATAGAAATATCTGTTGGCTGGAGGTACATTCTTAAACCACAAACTTTTTTGCTTATTAGTGAATCAATTAATGGACAACTGGCTTACTGAGTTGGGGGATGGGGGAGGAAGAGTAAGTCCTGATTTCTTTAATGGATTTATATGTTCTTCAATTATCTTCTGTTGCTGCACATTTTTCACTAGAGAGTAGATTGCAATGGACTACACAATGTTTTTACTTTGTTCCTATTTTTGATTATCTAAGGCATTCAGTTCCGAAAGGACAAATGTTCTGGTAATGCTAACATATGTTTAGAAATTTCTGGTTTGCACATCGACTCTTATTTTTTGGTGGTTGTTTTTTGAATACTGACATTTCAAACCACATTGGGCCTTCCACTGTTAAATTAAACAACATTGATTGCTGAGTCATGTGATAGACCTACCCTTCCTGAAGTTGCTTTCTATAAAAGAAATTACTGTCCGAGTTTTTATACAAATGCTTATAACACGTAACTTGGCCCAAGGCAGGATTGTGCGAGGGGCAGGGCAGGTTTAAAACTCTCCTCTCCCTGCAATCTCCCCTGATGGGAATAGCTGAGAGTGGGGGAAAGGGTGAACTGCAGACAGAAGTTAATCTGGAGTCCCGCCCCTTTTTTCCACTGCTTGCTGATCAGTGAGAGGGTATCTGGACTGTGTAAGATTGGGCAGTGAATCACAAGCAGCCTGGAAAGCACTGATTGCATAGTTCTGAACTATTGTTGTTGTTGTTGTTGTTATGTGCCTTCAAGTCGACTACGACTTATGGCGACCCTATGAATCAGTGACCTCCAAGAGCATCTGCCATGAACCACCCTGTTCAGATCTTGTAAATTCAGGTCTGTGGCTTCCTTTATGGAATCAATCCATCTGAACTAGATATAGGGGGGAAAGGGATGTTTCTTGGAGACTATGCATACTGACTGGAGAATGTGCATACAGTAATACCTCAGTTACCCAATTCTACTGGAACTAAGCTCCTTTTAGCAATGGCTTTTTTAAGGGCAAAACTGACCAGCTTTGCTTTGCTATGGATAAACATTCAAGTCTGTGTCTTTGCTTTGTTAGGGTGAATCTGAAAGAGCTGTGTGTTTGCTTTGTATTAAAGTGATACCCTACTTTCTCTCAGGACTGGAGAGCCAAGTAATAAGAACACCAACAAACATACAAAAATGTAATTCTCCGTATTTGGAGATGGCAGGTATTGCTACCACTCACCATATGCTCAAAGGCACATGTTACCAAATTCTTCCAAGCTACACAGGAAGTGGATTGGACTGTGAAAGACCAACCCAAATTGTGTTTGCATTTTGACCAATTTGTAGGGCAGTACAATATCTCAGAGAGGAGGTCAGGTCTCCTGCTCCCCTGGTGCATTCACTATAGCTGCCCAATTTCCCTGCTTTTTAAAGTTTGATAGAAATATCTGTTGGCTATAGGTACGTTCTTAAACTGCAAGGTTTTGTTTGCCTATTAGTGAATTTGCTTATAATCCAGAAAGGTAACTGAATCATTAATAGTCCATGTTCCCGTTGGGAATGGGGCAACTTTTGGAGTGAAAACAAATGAGCACATGGATGAGTAGCTGTCACAACCAATGTTGCTATAGTGAGCAGATGCAACAGAGCTCCTGTACTTTAATAGTTATGTGAAACAGCATATTTTGATAGCTGTGTTGGAGGAAGGAAAGGAATACCTGCCAAAATTTCAATGTAAACAAATGCACATTGGGGCAAAAAATCTCAATTTCACAGATTTCACATATATGTTCATGGGGACTAAACTGGCAGTGATTGACTAGGAATGAGACCTTAGGATCATAGTGGATAGCTTGATAAAGATGTCAAACCACTGTGCTGCAGCTGTGAAGAAGGCCAATATAATGTTGTACAAATCTATGGTGTGTATGGCTCTGGCTGGAAAATGATCAGAAAAGGGCGATCAAAATGATCAAGAGGATGGAGCAACTCCCCTATGAAGAAAGGTTACAGCATTTTGGTGGGAGGGTAGTTTAGAGAAAAAGAGGCAACATGATAATAATGTATCAAATGTATGGTATGGAGAAAGTGAATAGAGAAAAGGTTTTCTCCCTCTCTCATAAGACTAAAACTCATGTAGACATTCAGTTTAGCTGAATGTTGGAAGATTCGGGACAAAGAAAAGGAAGTACCACTTTACATGAAATGGTAATGGACTGCCTTCAAGTCGATCCCAACTTATGGTGACCCTATGAATAGGGTTTTCATGGTAAGAGGTATTCAGAGGGGGTTTACCGTTGCCTCCCTCTGAGGCTAGTCCTCTCCAGCTGGCTAGGGCCTGCTCAGCTTGCCACAGCTGCACAAGCCAGCCCCTTCCTTGTCCACAACTGCCAGCTGGGGGGCAACTGGGCTTCTTGGGACTATGCAGCTTGCCATGGCTGCACAGGTGGCCGGGCACGTAACCCCTGAGCCACTCACTGTGAGGGTGATCTTTAGCTGGCCCTTGACACCCAGGAGACATGAGTGGGGATTTGAACTGACAGACTCTGGCCTCCCAGCCAGGCTCTCCTCCCCACTGTGCTATACCAGCAGTTACTTCTTTACATAGCATATAGTTAAAACGATGGAATTTACTCGCACAAGAGGCACTGATGGCCACCAACTTGGATGGCTTTAAAAGAGGATTAGACAAATTAATAGAGGATAAGGCTATCAATGACTACTAGCCATGATGGCTGTGCTCTGCTGCCACAGTCAGAGGAAGTATGCATACCAGTTGCTGGAAACCGCAGGAGAGGAGAGTGCTCTTGCGCTCAGGCCCTGCTTGTGGGCTTCCCATGGGCATCTTGCTGGCCACTGTAGAAACAGGATGCTGGACTAGATGGGCCATTTGCCTGATCCAGCAGGCTCTTCTTATGTTCTTATCTCCTTTTATCTCTCCTGTATTGCATTTGGCAAGGTTGGCATTGCAATGAAATCTAGTGAAGGCCCAACATCAGGTAACATATGGGGAGGTGCAATTTTTAAGGGGCAACAAGTGCTGTTCCTCAACATCCTTGTATCCTAGAGCTGCTATTCTGGAATGTTTAACTGCAACACTGTGTTATCAGTGTTCCAGTTCCAGGGTATGGTTTGAAGGTGGGGCCATGACCTTGCTAAAGCTAACTAAGTAGGTTCATGTCTGGTCAGTGCCTAGATGAGTGATCCACCTGAGAACCACAAGTATGTCACATTGGGTTCCATGACAGAGGAAATGTGGGGTGCAAATGTAAGAAAATTAAATAAATAAATAACTTATACCATCCTCATGTTCCATCTGTGTCATGTAATTAACTCCGTAACAAAAAGAAAGACTGCCTTGCCCCTAAAACACTTGTAGTCCTAAGAGGCTACTATGGAGATGTCCTTACCTGGCTCCATCCGTGTGAAGCAGGTTCAAGGGAGCACAGCTAGTTAAATCATGTGTGCACTATCAATTGTCAGTCAAAAGTGGGGGTAGCATTACCTACAAGAAGGTAGTTACTACTGTCAATTTTGCATACATGTACATTCACCGTGGAGATTTCATCCATAGGCTAAGGAGAAGTTGGAGGACCAGGCACACAGGATAGGCTGGGAGAATGGACAGTCCTACATCTAATTGCCTTGGGTATTTTAACAGATGTGATCCCAAGCACAGTAACTAATGAATTTCCCCCTAAGGTATTTAGATGTAGAAAAATGCATACAATTTTTTAAATGCTGTTTATCACAGAGACAAAACAGTATCAAAAAGGATACAAACCCCATAATGGCATCATGAATTTTCCAGGTTTATATACAGACCAGTATTTATCTAAAAGACATGTCCAATGAGGCTGGACATGTGGACTTTCCCCCCCCAATCCTATTAATTGAAAACCTGTTCACATACAAAGAGGAGCTAATATGAATTGGTGTTTTGTCTCACAGCTCAAAGAAATTTAAACAAGTAAAAAGCATCTAACAAATTAAAATTATGAGATTTATACAGCTGTTGGCAAGACTGAAGCAAAGGACATGAAGGTCCTTGACTGAACCATATTCTGGAGCTGCCCCCATAAATCACATTTTTCTCCTTGCCAACATTCACACGTAAAAGCCAACTCTAAAGGAGAATAGCTGCTATTGCCCTTCTCATGCTGATGCTGGCCAGGTAACCTGTACTGGAAATTTCCCTAATGACATTCTGCCATCTTTCTGTTGAGAGAACTGCCACAGTATTCTGAGTGACAGAGATTGGATCCTATCGTCCTAACACATGGATTATTTGTGATGGCTATAACTTTTAATAAGAACAAGAGTCCTGTCAGAGCAGACCAAAAACCTGTCTAGTCCAGCATCCTTTTGCCTACAGTGGCTGACCAGAAGGTCTTGGGGAGCCCACAAGCAGGAACTAAAGTCAATAGTCCTCTCCCACTATTCCCTAACAACTGATATACCATAGCCATCATGACTAGTAACCATGGATAGCCTTTTCCTCTATGATTTTGTCTAATCCTCTTTTAAAGTCATCTCTGTTGGGCATTAATACTTTCTGTGATGGCATGAACTCCACAGTTTAACTACCTGCTGTGTGATGAAGCACTTCTGTTTCTCTCTCTCAGTAAGAACAGACAAGTCTGTGGGATATGGACATCACAGCAGGAGACTCAGTTTGTCAAATCAAACACTAGCTACCCTGTCTAATGCTACCAGAGCTTGCCAGGTCTCTAGAATTCACTGCATTTTTATTTTCTTTTTAAAAAGAAGAGGTGCCAGCACCCAGGTCTCCATCATAGAAGGCTCTATTTCCCCTCTCTCTGATCAGATATGTGAGAATCAGTGTACTAAAGACACTTCTTACATGCTGAGACATGCTCCCTTTAGATAAGATGATTGACAGAACTGATAATATTGAAATCTTGATTTCTATCTGCGTTAAAAGTTGTATGATTTTTATACTGCTGCATTGATTTGTTTTATGTTTGTTGTGTTTTTATTATTTTTACATTGATTGTGTATTTTTATTGTTTTTACTATGTTTGTAAGCGGCCCTGAACTCCTTTTTTAACAGTGGAAAGGCAGGATATAAATCCTTTTAATAAATAAATATTCCATAATAAGCATTTAAGGTTGAAAATGAAGGATTTTTTTAAATCTTCAAATCCTCCCCCAGTTTTTGGTGATAATCGCTAGACACAAAACAAAACTGGACAATGCAATGTTTAATATGATTAATTTGCCTAATCAGGACATGATTTGCATAATATGCAAATTATGCAACTAATTTATAATTTGCATAATATGCAAATCAGCCTGCCCGGATTTGTGGAATTGGAATATGGCAACCCTAGTCACATGTAACTCCTTATCATATCAGCTGAATCCAATTCTTACTTAGACATGAGTGTATTACCATGGCACAGGAGTACCTAAAATGCTACAAAATGTGACATTACATCCAGAACTCTGCCTTCCTGTTTTGAAGGCGCAAGTTTCTAGCCCTTATGGTTGCAAAGATATGCTTGAAAATGTTTGGGCAATGTCTGCTGAACTCTTCAAAGCCATAGAGAGGGCTTTATAAGATTTCTTGTTATTTGGTGAGTAGAGTTTCAGTGCCCTACATAACTTTGCAAGTCTACAGCTATTGTCTCCTGCCCAAGCCATCCAAGTATGAAATTTGGTTTCATTCTCCTTGATATTCTAGCATTTAATACTCATTTTGTACTGTGCCCAAGGTATAGCCTTGCAGTTCATAGATTTGGGGGGATTTCTCTCACAATAGGAACTAACCCAGGCCTGTTAAGGGTTTTCCAATGATATTTCCCCTACCAAGCAAAGTGATTCAGAAAATCTGAGAGATTCTAGTCATCTTCCAGATAAACTAGAAAGATGTCAATCTAAAGGCAGTAATGACTAGGGGGAAGATCATCTCTTGCCCCCCTGCTTGAAACACTAGGCACAATACATAATAGAATGCAACATGATGATACAGATGCTTATTCAATTACAGCTCTAGAGCTGCCAACAGTTTGTGTGTGTTCATCCTGGGCCAGGATATAGAACTCTTTTACCGAACTAAAATCTGAAATAAAGCAGAGAAATGGGAAAAGCTAGACAATGGAATAAGGGCTGCAGAAAGTATTATCACATTCATGTACAATTTTTCCTCCAAGAAGTTTAGAGCAACATATATAGGACTATATCCCATTTTATGTGAGATAGGTTAGGCCAAGAAATTATTTTCTGGAGCCATGTAGTGAGTCTCAAAGGTCCAGCATGGATTTGAACCCAGATCCCTATGGCCCAAGCCCAATGTACCGCAGCAGCCTTCCTCAGAGATGTAGCATTTCAGCTATCTTGGGGGCCTATAATTGTACTGAGGGGTGCAGAATATAAACATTCACTATCTATTTAAAATTCTACCTTGACTTTGGAAGGGGAAGCAAAGTACAGCATTGCTGAAAATAGGGCTTTGCATGCTTGATTGGGCTGAATGAAAACCCAGCATTAGTTGAACCATTTTGGAATTTCTCAGCGTCTCAATTGTCAATCTCTGTGTACAATTTTCTGAAAGCTGTTTGACTGTGACAGTCAGTTCTGACCCTGCGCTCAGCTGTGCATGCCAAAAGAAAAGATGCCAATAGAAAGGCGCTGTCCTCAATTGAAAGTTGAATTGTCGCCAAATGCAAAAATCTAGCGCGTTCCTCTTTTCCCATTTGATATTTTAATAGTTTGTACAATCCTGCTGGCACCCTTTAGAGCAGACGATGATACCATAATCAATCCTTCAAATGAATGAAAAGTATTCATTGCACTGAAAAGGGAGTAATATTTCATCCCAGTGACTCAAGGGGATAGCTAAATTCCACCACATGACACAGATGCCATCTGTCACATAAGCCATTTAGGACAACGTTATCTAGGTAAAGAAAGTGTATTCCTTCCATATGGAATGAAAGTTTCTATCTACGAATGGGACAGTGCATCTTCTGATTCAAGCTACTCTTTAGATAGGCACTATTGCATAAACCCTCTTACAGATAGTCCTCCTAATGTTTCTCTTTGGAGGGAGAATAGCAATCCCCAACCTGGTGCCCTCCAGGGGTTTTTGACTACAACAACTTCACTTTCTGGGTCTAATGGGAGTTGTAGATCAAAACCTCTGGAGAGCACCAAATTGGGGAAGGCTGGCCTAGAATCTGGACTATGTCACCAACTGCCAGGGGCCCAGAAGAGATTGCTGTACACACACAGACACCAACATATACTTAATTATATTGCACCTCTCTGTAGATTCTATTATTAAGTTGCATTGGGAGCAAATCTTGGCTGAAAAGGAGGGTATAAATGCATAAATAATTAAAAGCATGCAAGAACTAGAACTGAAGCTCTAGTTTAGAAGCTTAAAGTTGTGTCACAACTTTGGTTTTTGCAAAAACAAATATTGGAAAAGTACAATTCCTGCTTTGGCTATATGGCTTCAAAACACCTGGAACTTTATGATTACAGTCAAAGTTACAGCCATTGTCCACAGTACAGCAGGTAAAATACAGGTAGGTAAAGGCAATTAGTAAATTTCCCAAAGGATGGAATAAGTTAATTTTATTCTGGAACAATAGACACATATGGGAACAACAGATATACTATAAATACAGTTTATTTATTTTATTTCATTTTATTTCATTTTTAAACCGCCCATAGCGAATAGCTCTCTGGGCGGTATACAAAAGATTAAAAGTACAGAAATACAAAATATCACAATAAATAAACTGAAACAAAGAGATTTAAAATTGTAACATTAAACGCTTTAAAATGCCTGGGAGCATAGCCAGGTCTTAACCTGGCGCCGAAAAGATAGAAGCGTCGGCGCCAGGCGTATTTCTTCGGGGAGGCTATTCCACAATTCGGGGGCCACTACAGAAAAGGCCCTAGATCGAGTAACTGTCCTCCGGGCTTCCCGATGGGTTGGTACCCGGAGGAGGGCCTTAGACGCTGAGCAAAGTGACCGGGTCGGTTCATAGCGGGAGAGGCGTTCCACAAGATACTGCAGTCCCACGCCGTGTAAGGCTTTATAGGTCAAAACCAGCACCTTGAACCTGGCTCGGAAGCAAATAGGTAGCCAGTGCAAACGGGCCAGAACAGGTGTTATATGCGCTGACCGGCTGGTCCTCGTCAGCAGTCTGGCTGCTGCGTTTTGCACTAGCTGAAGCTTCCGAACTGTCTTCAAGGGCAGCCCTACGTAGAGCGCATTACAGTAATCCAACCTAGAAGTTACCAGAGCATGAACAACTGAGGCGAGGTCATCCCTGTCCAGATAGGGGCGTAGCTGGGCTACCAACCGAAGGTGGTAGATGCATTCCTTGCCACCGTGGCCACTTGCGCCTCCAGAGACAAGGAAGGATCGAAAAGAACCCCAAGACTACGAACCTGTTCCTTCAAGGGGAGTGTAACCCCATCTAGAACAGGGTAAGCATCCACCATCTGGGCAGGGAAGGCATTCCCCAACAGTGTCTCAGTCTTGTCTGGATTGAGTCTCAGTTTATTAGCTCTCATCCAGTCCATTATCGCGGTCAGGCAGTGATTCAGCACATCCACAGACTCACCTGTAGAAGATGAAAAGGAGAAATAGAGCTGCGTGTCATCAGCGTACTGGTGGCAATGCACTCCAAAACTCCTGATGACGGCACCCAGAGGCTGCATGTAGATGTTAAAAAGCATGGGGGACAAAACCGACCCCTGAGGGACTCCACAATGGAGAGTCCAAGGAGTTGAGCAATGTTCCCCAAGTAGGAGCGGAACCACTGCCAAGCAGTGCCTCCAACTCCCAACTCCGCGAGTCTCCCCAGAAGGATACCATGGTCGATGGTATCAAACGCCGCTGAGAGATCAAGGAGAATCAACAGAGTCACACTCCCTCTGTCCCTCTTCCGACAAAGGTCATCATACAGGGCGACCAAGGCTGTTTCAGTGCCAAAACCAGGCCTAAAACCAGATTGAAACGGATCCAGATAATCCGTCTCATCCAAGAGCACCTGGAGCTGACCGGCAACCACCCGCTCCAGAACCTTGCCCAAAAAGGGGACATTCGCCACCGGTCTATAGTTGTTCAGGTCATCTGGGTCTAAGGAAGGTTTCTTTAAGAGAGGTCTTACTACTGCCTCCTTGAGGCTACTAGGGACTACTCCCTCACTCAAGGAGGCATTTATCACTTCCTTGGCCCAGCCGGTGGTAGTAGTCCTGCTAGCCTTCACTAGCCAAGATGGACAAGGATCTAGAGCAGACGTGGTCGCCCGCACCAATCCAAGTACCTTGTCCACTTCCTCAAGTTGCACCAACTGAAACTCATCCAATAATGAAAGACAAGACCGTGTTCTGGACACTTCAATGGATTCGTCTGTCATAACATCGGAGTCTAGGTCCCTACGGATGCATGCGATTTTATTTTGGAAGTGCCCTGCGATGTCGTTACAGCGAGCTTCAGATGTTTCAATAGTATCTCGAGGACCAGAATGTAAGAGTCCTCGTACAACCCTAAAAAGCTCTGCAGGGCGGCAGAGAGATGTCCTGATAGAGGCAGCGAAGTGAAACTTCTTCACCGCCCTTACCGCTTTTATATACGACTTAGTAGAGGCACTTACCAAAGCATAACTGCATCCGTCTGGAGTTCGTCTCCATCTGCACTCCAGCCTCCTTCTCTCTTGCTTCATCACTCTCAGCTCCGGGGTATACCACGGAGCTGTATGAGCTCTGCATCGAAGAGGGCGCGCAGGACCAATCGTGTCAATAGCCCGGGCCATCTCCGTATTCCACAGTTCGACCAAGGCCTCGACAGAAGCGCCAGTACTATCAGCTGGAAAAACTCCCAGAGCTGTCTGAAAACCAATAGGATCCATAAGCCTCTGAGAGCGGACCAACTTAATAGGTCCCCCACCCTTGCAGAGGGAAAGAGTCGTCGTAAGTCTAAAACTCAGCAGGCGGTGATCTGTCCATGACAATGGAGTAGATGAAAAACACCCCACCTCCAGATCACCATTTCCATGACCAGTGGCAAAGATCAAATCAAGAGTGTGACCCGATACATGCGTTGGGCCAGTAACAAATTGAGACAGCCCCATGGTTGTCATGGAGGCCATGAAGTCCTGAGCCATCCCAGATAAAACAGTCTCGGCATGAATGTTGATGTCCCCCAACACCACAAGTTTGGGGGACCTCAGCAATACCTCCGAGACTATCTCTGTCAGCTCAGCTAGGGAAGCTGCTGGGCAGCAAGGTGGGCGGTACACCAACAGGATTCCCAGTCTGTCTCCTTGACCCAGCACAAGGTGGAGGCACTCTAGACCAGTCGCCATCTGGACAGGATGCCTCGTGAGAGAGAAAGTACTCCTATAGACCACAGCGACCCCGCCTCCCCGACCCTCAGGTCTACCATAGTGCTGCACCGTATATCCAGATGGACAAAGCTGAGAGAGAGCAACTCCTCCCTGCTCACCCACCCAGGTCTCGGTTAGACATGCCAGGTCGGCACCCTCATCCACAATTAAGTCGTGGACAAGGGAGGTTTTATTATATACCGACCTGGCATTCAAAAGCAGCACCTGGAGATCTAAGGGCTGGCTGATAGAACAACCAGCAGTTCTGTGGCCTTGAGGAGAACCGGAACAAGGCACAGACACAACTTGTCTGGGGCGAGTTCCCCTTACCTGGCACGTTCTCCTCCTAGCACCATACCTCCCATAACCCGTCACTACGCTAATTGGGGCCCCCGAAAGCCTCCCCGTTAAATGCAAAATATGCTCTCCCAGGCACATATTTAAAAATACTAAAACACAACAGGCACATTCACACAACAACACATAAAATACACATAAATGCACACAAACACATCCACACAATCTCATTCACACGCACAAACAAACAAACTAACTAACAAGTTAAAATACACCCAAACATCAACACTAGCAGCCGGTATTAAGAATACTCCTCCGCATCAAACTTCATCCATAAATAATATCTGCAAATAAAGTTGTAAAATATCTGCCCATGACCCAATAAACAAACAAACAAGTAAGCAAGCCAAAAGGGTAAAACACGCCCCAAGCAGCGAACTTGAATGGAGTGGCGGCAAGCAGGCAGAAAGCCACGATGAAACAAAGACATGGGAGCAGGCAGAAGCAACGGAGCCCAGCAGCAACGATCCAGCGATGAAACAACAACAAGGAGCAGGCAGAAGCAGCCGAAAGAATGTCTGAGCAACAGCGGCATGAAGGCCCCGGCAGCAGTGGAAAAGCAATGGGCCCGGCCGCTACGATGATGTTCCAGCGGCGACACGGCCCGCGGCGGCGGGGGCGACGACGGCGGCGGCGGCGGCAGCACAAGCCGCAACGATGACGACCCGGGCGAGAGCACAGCCCGCAGCGGCAGAGGCGGCGGTCACAACGCCCGCACACGGGTGGGCCCGCAACAACGGCGCCCCAGGCAGCGACACAGCCCGCAGCGGCACACGGGCAGGCAAGCGCCGGTAACAGCAGCACAGGCCATGACGAAAAGCAACGGCCCAGCCTCTGCGACGGCACTCCGAAGAGCGGCCCGACCGCCGCAACAACGGCACCCCGGCAGCACGGCACGGCCCGCAGCGGCGGCGATGAAACAGAGCCGCAACGCCCAGGCAGCAACACAACCACGACAGCGGCAGGCGGGCAAGCGGCGGCAGCGGGCAGGCGGCGGCAGCGGGCAGGCGGCGGCAGCGGCACAACCCAGCAACGACGCCCGCACACAAGCAGCAGCAAAGCCCCAGGCAGCACAGCCCGCAAGGACGACAACAGCGGGTAACGGCGGCGACAACGGCCCCAGGTATGCAGCAATATTCAGCCCGTAGTGACAGGC
This sequence comes from Rhineura floridana, assembly GCF_030035675.1. Taxonomy (NCBI): domain Eukaryota; kingdom Metazoa; phylum Chordata; class Lepidosauria; order Squamata; family Rhineuridae; genus Rhineura; species Rhineura floridana. Next base: position 40,286,142 of record NC_084486.1, on the reverse strand, counting down.
AGACAAACTGGCAGATGATAATGATGGTATTGATGGCATTGAAGTTTTTTTAAAGATGTTTTTAAGTTGAAGCGCGGAGCTCCCTGCTAAGCATCCGCCTCAGTCTCCATCTTTTTCCCAGTTAGATCCGAAGTGTTGCTTATCAGTGTTCTTTGTTTTATATTTATGTCTTTAATATCTCTTTCTTCTTTTGCAACTTTTGAATTTTGCATATGTATAGCTTTTTTTGATGTTTTGTCCCCCCCTTTTTTTCTGTACAATTGGTGTGTTTTCCAAAAGAAGAACTTGATTTTGCTGCAATCCTAACCCTCCTGATCCTTGCTGCTGGAGGGCAGCTGCAATGTAGAGGACCTCCCTGACCACTGGCCTCCATGGAGAACCCTGCTGCAGCCATGAAAGGCAAGGCAACCACCAGTGGTGTTTTCATCAGCAGGAGCAAGCATAAGACCCAGAAATGGGGTGTTGCAGGAACAGGGCTAGCCATGTCCTGCCCTGTCTCTCTGGACAGAAAAGTTCTGGATCCTAGAGAGGGAGACCCTCAGCTGAGGCTGCTGAGCTAGCCTGGAGCAGGCACAGCAAAAAATGAAAGAATCTCACCATCCACCTTCTTCTCTAGCCAGCAAGAGCAAGCAGGACTTGATATGTGGTGGTCAATCCACTACTCCACTCTGCCCCATTGTGCCTGGCCAGGATTTAGGATTGCTCTGCCTGCTTTTGAAATTCTACTTGCAAACTTTAAGCTGAACTCATCCTACACACACTTACCTGAGTGTATAGGATTTCACTGTTACGCCTGTAATTAATTTTGACATATTAAATATATAAAAAGTGATCAAAAAAATTAACGCAAAGTTTTGGCAGAGCCATTATTCTACTAAAAAAAAGATCAAATCAATATAATGGATATCATTCACTCATCTTCTACCCAGCCTTATATCATGAACACTAGTAAGAACTAAGGGTTATATATCAAACATTAGACATACCCACTGCACAACTAACTTAGGTCCATTCATTTCAATGAGTCTACTCTTTGTAAAACTTAGCTGGATACAACCCTAAGACTGTCTCACGTGTCTTTGAAGTTTCCAAAACCTATTTTCATATAAATTTGATCCTGAATTTCATATGTATTGTGATCCCCAAAATGTACCCTGTAAAATCCAAAAGGTATCTCTGATGCATGCGTGATTAGACATTTGTGACCAAAGATTTGCTGAAGCAATGCATCTCTCTGTCTCTCTGTCCAAGACTATTTTTCTTTTACTCCAAATGCACCATCCAGAGAATCATTGACCCCAGGTACACTTAATCAGAAAATCAGGTTCAGATTCATTCAAAGACTTGACCTCTGGAAGTGCTACTATTTAAATGAACTCAGATCTCTCTTTTTTTCAAATTGTGTGTCTATATGATAAATGAAAGAAAGAGAAGGTTAGAATTACTTATCATTAATACCATATGTATAATGGACTTTAAAACTTGTTTACCCAAAAAGTGGGATTATAATAGACTTTGACCTTTTGGTTCCTGTTACTATGGCATCCAAAGAAATGAGACATGGTATCAACTATGCAATGAAAAGATCATTAACATTCAGTGCTTTGCTAATTAAGGGGCATTTTCTATCTGGTAATTAAGCAGGTATTGTTTGTGGTGAAAGAGCAAATGCCTAAATTTCATTGTACAAATAAATTGACAAAACACTAATACATGCTCTATCTAGTCACAATCCTATTGAAGGCTATGGAATTTTGCATGTGGAATTTTCCATGCAATGAAAGGATAGGCTTCATATTTCTTAAATAATCCCAAGGCAATTAGATTAAATGGGAGAAGGGAGAGGGAAAAGGACAGGCTGTGTTAATATCATTGGAAGCTTGCTGATGTTATTGGAATGATGGGCCATGACTCCTCCAGCTTTATCATCGCTGCTAGAGAGAAGAGAATGGAAAGCACAAATCTAAGCAATTTACCAATGATGAAATGTTTTCACCAAGGGTACTTCCAGACTATCATTATTTTCAGGCAGGGTTCAATCACACACCGGGAAATTCAGGTTGCGCAATTATAGTTGACTGAAAGGTATTGCACAAAAGATCACTTCCTCAAAAGATCAGACTTTTTGCAATAAGAAGAGTGACCAGAAAATGCACTGGAAAGTGTGGGATAACACACGCTTTGATGCAACCTCCCTGCAAACAAATTTGAATGCTCATTAAATAGCCAATGTCGTCTCATCTCCCTGCCAACAAATCAGGATGAATGCTGAATAAACAGGATGTCTGGAAGTGCCCACAATGTCTGGGGCTTTTTAGCTTAGAAAAAATGCAAGTGCAAAGGGAGGGATGTGATAAAGATGAATAAATTTATGCATGGTATGAAGAAGGTGGCTAGAGATAGGTTTTTCTCCTTCTCATAATACCAGAACTCAGGGCCATCCAATGAAGCTGAATGGTGAGACATTCAGGACAGACAAAATGCATATTTAGACTATGGAATTTGTTACCAGAAGATGTGGTGATGGCCACCAACTTAGCTAGATAATTTCACAGACAATTTGACTGTCATTGGCTCTTTGTATATCAGTTGCTAAAGCGCATGAGCAGAAGACTCCTATTATGCTCATGTCTTGCGTGTAGGCTTCCCATAAACTGGCCACTGTGGGAACAGAATGCTGGACTAAATGGCCAGCCAAGCAAAGGGCAAGATGGTGCTTCCCACCACCACCACTTCCATTGATAGAAGCTGAGGAACTAGCACCTGGATTTAATTCAACACTGCCAGTGGAACAGCATCCTCCAGGGCATCTGAGGCTAGTTTAGGGGATTTATTATAGGCCTGTAGCACACCTAGCTCTTGTCTCCAACAGAGGAGAGGGGTCAAGGGACTCAGGAGGAATGAATGGTGGGCTGCTGCCCCATAGCAGATACCATGACACCCCCATGCACCTATCTCTGCCTTCCTGCAGCAGACAACAGGGATGCCTGTCCCTATACACTGTAGAATTTACCCTCTACACATGTACAAAGGCTAAACGGTATCTCCCAGCCTTTATGTGCAGTATTTTCACTCACAGCCTGGCCACACCACAGTATCCTACCTTTATCTCTTAAGTCATCCTGGATACCCCCAAGCCCACTGTGGTTGTATTTATTGCTAGGTTGTATGTGAGGCAAACCTTTCTCTCAAGGGTTGCCCTTATTGTATGAAGGTCCCACCACTTTCAGAATGCTGTAAACTGCCCAGAGAGCTTCAGCTATGAGGTGATATATAAATGTAACAAACAAACAAATAAATAAATAAATAAATCAGCTTTACGATTCAGAAGATTGTATTCGATTTAGTACCATTTGTTATTATGCCACCCCACTATCTGATATATCTTTGGTAGACAGTAACCAAGCTTAGGCGTGAGTATGGAACAAGATAAACACAATGATACTTTATTATTTATATATGAGTATTTTAAAACATTAAATTTATTTATTTATTTATTGCATTTGTATACCGCCCCATAGCCAAAGCTCTCTGGGCAGTTTACAACAATTAAAAACATTAAAAACAAATATACAAATTTAAAAACACATTTTTTTAAAAAAGCAATTTAAAAACACATGCTAAAATGCCTGAGAGAAAAGTCTTGACCTGGCACCGAAAAGATAACAGTGTTGGCGCCAGGCGTACCTCATCAAAGAGATCATTCCATAATTTGGGGGCCACCACTGAGAAGGCCCTCTCCCTTGTTGCCAGACTCCCAGCTTCCCTCCGAGTGTAGTGTATGGGTGGCTTCGTGTTGGGAGATGCATTCCATCAGGTATTGTAGGTTTTATAGGTTAAAACCAGCACCTTGAATCGAGCTCGGAAACATACAGGCAGCCAATACAAGCGGGCCAGAATTGGTTTTATACGTTCGAACCATCTGGTCCCTGTTACCAATCTGGCTGCTGCATTTTGCACAAGCTACAGTTTCCAAACCGTCTTCAAAGGCAGCCCCACATAGAGCACATTGCAGTAATCTAACTTGGAGGTTACCAGAGCATGGACAACTGAAGCCAGGTCATCCCCGTCCAGATAGGGGCGTAGCTGGGCCACCAACCGAAGTTGGTAGAAGGCACTCCATGCCACCAAGGCTACCTGAGCCTCAGTTGACAGAGATGGTTCTAGGAGAACCCCCAAGCTACGAACCTGTTCCTTCAGGAGGAGTGCAACCCCATCCAGGACAGGTTGGACATCCACCATCCGGTCAGAAGAACCACCCACTAGCAGCATCTCAGTCTTGTCTGGATTGAGCCTCAGTTTATTAGCCCTCATCCAGTCCATTGTCGCAGCCAAGCACCGGTTCAGCACATTGACAGCCTCAGCTAAAGAAGATGAAAAGGAGAAATAGAGCTGCGTGTCATCAGCATACTGATGGCAACGCACTCCAAAGCTCCAGATGACCGCACCCAACGGTTTCTTGTAGATGTTGAACAGCATGGGGGACAGAACTGACCCCTGTGGAACCCCATACTAGAGAGTCCAGGGTGCCGAGGAATGTTCCCCAAGCACCACCTTCTGGAGCCGACCTGCCAAGTAGGAGCAGAAGCACCACCACGCAGTCCCTGGCCTGCAACTCAACACATAGGAACAAACAGGCTCCTTTTCAAGTCCTTAACGGTTCTCTGGCTTGCCTTTAAATTGCAGGACCTGACAAGGGTTTTCTCAATAAACACAGCTCTCTAGCCATGAGATAATGAAGATAATGGCCTGTATGATTAATTTAACTTGTACAGGAACTAAATGGAAGAATACATGAATCTGATCAAGAACATGCAACACAGCTAGAACTCTAGAATAGACGCCACTAAGATTTATTTCGCCATTAAAAAAACAAAAACCCCAAGACACATTGGTAATTTACAAGCAACAAAGGAAAATATGTGAAGTCAATGTGTGGGGTGGGTGTGGGGAAAAAGGTTTTGTTAGCATCATAAGTATGCCGTACTACAGATAGCACTTTTCAGGAGCAATTGCACATTACCTAATCCCCAAGCATTACCACCACCACCACCACCACCACCCCCCACAGAGAGAGAGAGAGAGAGAGAGGATCCCTCTACTTTGGAGTAGCACCCTTATCGACTCCTCTTTTTCCATGTCCAATCATCCTGCACTCTGTTCATCCTTCTGCAGACCAGGAAGCCCCCGGCCCCTCTACATTGCCCCTAATCCCTATGCGTTAGCTAGGGCAATCCTTGGTGTCTCCATAGAATACTTCCCCAGGAAGTGCATGAGGAGATAAAGAAACCATTGGAATTACGGCCTTCATAACTGGAAATCAATAGAATAGTGAAAGATATCAAACTTTCTATCAGTACAAAACATGCAGACCAATGCTGTGTGAGTTTTTCCAGAAGTAAGCTCAATGGAGGCTTACTCTCAAGTAAGTGTTCCTAGGATTGCTGCCTTTGGATGGTATTCCATGCTAGTCAGACCCATTAAATTTAATCAACATGCCTAACATAGGGTTATTAATTTTAATAGGCATACTCTGAGTAGTTGAATACAACCCATACTTTCAATTATTTATAGTTATCAATAAAAGCTATTTGCTCCAACAAACAGGAACATATATACAGACATTTTAAAAATGAATAAAAATCAGGGAATCTTCATGCACCTTGAAGTGTTTGTATGTGTGCTGGGATCTATTTTACCATCTCAACAACTTGTATTCTTATATAGTGTCAGGGATCATATACCTGGATTAGAACTCTAAAACCCCATTACTTCTATCTCTGTTTTCGGAGACACAAAACTCCCTGTATACAGTAACATGGTTAATGTATCAGATGACAGATTTTGTTTTTGTTTTTACAAAAGCTAATTTTGCCAATACTTTCTTTTCCTAGTTGTCTTGTGAGATTGCATCACACAACAGATTATTTCAGAATCCATAAAATATAAATTGATACTCACCCTTGGAACCAGTACTGCTGTTTCTTCCAAGTTCATCAGATCTCAATGTGAAAAAAAGAATAATCACCATTAAAAAGGGGCTGGCATTTTATTAATGGCCTTTCCAGGAAGAACACATTGGCTTCTCCAGTGCAGAATGTCAGCAATTAACTTCTTTAGCTGTTGTTCCTTTAACTACTGATTTACGGACTCTTTGTCGAGCCCTTATCTTGCAAAAAGCAGAAGCTATCAGGCCAAAGAGAGTTGAATCGCCCAAGTTGCAATGCTTAATATTCTTTGTCAGACAGCTTCTGAGGGCCTATGGGCTTTAGAGGAATTCATTGAGTGTTACTGACATATTAATTGCAAAAAGAGACAGTTAACATTTTGGAGTTGTTTTGCAATAGGAAGTTTAAAAAAATGTTCTGCATTACACGGAAAAGTTGGGTTGAAAACAAGATTTACATCTGAACAGTAGCAATGCTTTCAAAACCAGCCATTGTCCCCTTCCTGGCTGTCTTCACTCAGCTTCTCTTCTGTTTGGTCAGATTCTCCTATGCAAAACACAAATCCCACAAGAGAAAGTGATGGCCACCAACATGGATGGCTTTAGTACAAATTCATGGAAGATAGGGCTAAAAATGGTTACTAGCTTCAGTGGTTATGTTCTACCTCCGCTGTTGGAGGTAGTATGCCTTTCAGTACCAGTTGTTGGGAACTGCAGGTGGGGAAAACACTGTTGCACTCAGGTTGCAAGCTTTCAATGGACATGTGGTTGTCTGCTCGAGAACAGGATGCTGGCCTAGATGAACCTTTGACCTCATCCAGGACTCCTCTAGCGTTCTTATATGCAAAATGATTAAGATACAGCTGGCATGGGACTAGGGATGTCAGAATTCCAATGAAAACAGAAACAGGAGCTGAAATTGCCAGTGTTCACTTATTTGTCCCATGTCCAGAATACAATTGATCCAGCTATTATAATCAGTATTGTATATAGTTATTAAATTTCTATCTCACCCTTCCTCCCAGAAGGAGCCTAGGGCGGCAAACAAGGGGAAAAACACTAAAAACATCTTGAAATGTCAGAAATGGCAACATTCAGAAAGCAGTAGGAGAACGTTTGTCTCCCCCGAATGCTGTTGCTGACCTGAAAATGGCTATTCTCCCGACAAAAGGAATTTTAAAGGAAAACTCCAAGATGAAATAGCTAGATAGAACTAACAACAAAGTTTGGTTCTATTTGTTGGGTTTGAACAGACAAAATGCTTTCCTGTCCTACTACAGTTATGAATTTATCTGGCAATGCTAAGATGACTGTGTTGTCACTAATTACTACTGTTGTGGATTCAGTGCAATTCAATATATGCCTCACATGTCATACTGCCAGGAGGAATTACAGTGAATGGTCACTATGCTTACTTTGAATTCATTTAAACTTTAATTGAATTTTCAGACTGTACATTTTGCATTTCATTACCATTTAACCCCACTGTTTTCTGTTTATTTCTTTAACACCCTTTACTATTTATTTCCTTTATCTGCTGAAGATAATACTGTATGCATCTGACTCTTTTGCTGTTTTGCTTCACCAGACTAACACATCGGCTACCCCTCAGGAATGTGTTTAGAGTGTGGCTATGCCAATGTTTACAAAACTGAGTACCCCAGAAGTGGCTGGGAAGTGAGACAAAGTTCTCCCCGCCTCCATGCATTTGGCAGAACATATAAGTGATGTGCATACATTTCAATGAGCATATGCCCATTCAACTATCATCTTGCCCTTCAATACTGAAGACAGCATAGATATCATATGTAACAGTCTGACGTGCATTACAATATATGTGCATATGCACACTTTTTGTTACACAAACACATGGCAGTAGTATATGGCCAGGAGCGGAGAAGCTACAGTCAGGAAATTATCTCCATGCCCCACCATGCATATAACATGGACCGCTTACCATACATGCACACGTAGGGTATAGGCCCTGTGAGTTATAGGACAACCACATTCAGCCATCTCTTTTTTCAGAAGGATCCCATAAGATCCTGCATGTCTGCTTGGAAGTTTATTTGAACATTCTCAGTGAGGACAAACTACAGTCTTCACAATAAACAGGGCTGCTATGGAGATGATAAATGCATCCATCTCCCTTGCCATGTAATCAAAGTCATTATCGGCCCAATTACAATGAAACAGTTTTAATGATAATCAAACAAAGGAGACATGCTGCCCTCTTTCTAACTATGGTACCTTTCCATGTAAACAGTCATTAACATGCACCGTAGAGTTTTCCTCCACTTACACAAACATGCACACATTACTCCAGGAAGGTGAGTGCTAACCATGGTGTGTTTAAGTCTTTTGTGAGCAAGTTGTAAATCAGCTCCCCTCTCCAACAGCAGAATTACAGACTTGCTAAGCTTCCAGGATTTAGACTTCCCTCTTCACTGTTTTTTGGTACAGCTTTCCAGTTCACTGGATGAGTAACTTCATATTAATAAAATCAAATTATAATTGAAAAATGGAAATGGACTGCCTTCAAGTCGATTCCGACTTATGGCGACCCTATGAATAAGGTTTTCATGGTAAGTGGTATTCAGAGGGAGTTTACCATTGCCTTCCTCTGAGGCCGAGAGGCAGTGACTGGCCCAAGGTCACCCGGTGAGCTTCATGGCTGTGTGGGGATTTGAACCCTGGTCTCCCAGGTTGTAGTCCAACACCTTAACCACTACACCACACTGGCTCTCATGGACAAATAATGGAAATTCCACTTTCTGCTTCTGTTTTAAGATTTTCCTGAATGTGCTGCATTTGAAGCAATGCAGCTCAAAGAAAAAGTTTCTCACATCCTGGCTTGCAGAATGGTGGTGAACTATACCATCTCTCTTTTGAATTTACATAGAATTTACATAGATGAAAATTATACATCAAAAAATACAAGGGGAATTTTCATTCAGATTTGTTTCCTCTTCTGGTATAATCATAATACTTAACATCCATTTAGTGCTTTCAAGAGTTCAAAACACTTCACTTGGACTGCAACCAGACTGAGGTAGGGAACCCGTGGGGGAGGGCTGAGGACTACATTACTCTGGTGGAAATCTGTCAGGGGCTGCATTCTGATAGTGGGTGGAGCCAGACCCATACACAATCACATACCCTTAAAATAATGTCAGTGAACAAAACCTCAGCCTTCAAACGCATTAACATCCCAAAAACAAAATACATGCAGTTGCAAAATGCATGGATGACTTTTTGTATATTTGCAAGAAACATACCTCTCTGCTGAGATATATTTTCCCCTCTACTTTGATTTTCTGAAACAGATATTCTTGCAGAGGAAAGAGATCCAATGGCACACTCTGAACTTCAAAGCTCTTTCCCCCTCTCAGCTGCTTCCAAAGTGGTAGTCAGGAGGAGATCCAGAGGCCTGGATAAACCTGGCTGTAGGGGCATTAAGCCTATGGGTCAGGGCTTTCCCACCTAATCCCTATATGGAACAGTCAGGATGCAGCCAAAGCAGCAAGATTTCACACTCATCAGCTGATTAAAAAAAATGGAAATGGACTGCCTTCAAGTCGATCCTGACTTATGGCGACCCTATGAATAGGGTTTTCATGGTAAGCGGTATCCAGAGGGGATTAACCATGGCCTCCCTCTGAGGCTAGTCCTCTCCAGCTGGCTAGGGCCTGCTCAGCTTGCCACAGCTGCACGAGCCAGCCCCTTCCTTGTCTACAACTGCCAGCTGGGGGGCAGCTGGACTCCTGAGCCACTCACTGTGGGGCTGATCTTTAGCTGGCCCTTGACACCCAGGAGATACAAGCAGGGATTTGAACTCACAGACTCTGGACTCCCAGCCAGCCTCTCCTCCCCACTGTGCTATAAGCAGGGGGTTAAATCCTGCTCCGTGCCACAGGATTCCTGATTCAGGAAGGGGGTTGCATGGAGCCCCCTGCTGAAACAGAGATTTTTTCCCTCCATTTTAGTGGGGCATTCCAATGCAAACTCCTTTCAGGTTCAGGATGTTCCCCCAGAATTTGTAAGACTATGGAACAATTAACGGTGAACCACTGACTTCTCTCTTGGTGTTCTAAGCACAGACTTCTCTGCCACCAGAGATCTGGTGGTAAGAAACGACCACCTTTCTTACACCTGTTGTTAGCAGCCTGTCCACATGGCTGTGTAAACAATATGATGATTGAAATTGTATGTGTGTACCATACACAAATATTTGTGTACCATATTTCATTTTTCTAGCTAAAATTCTGATTTAAAAGAAAGCATATAAATGTAACACATACAAAATAATTTATTTACATTTCTATCAATTTTAAGATATATAGGCAGGGTTTCCAAAGCTCAAAAGAATATTCATTTATGGATACCTACCTTCCTTTGTGTCATATATACAAGTTCACACTGAACCAAAAACAATTGGGAATAATAGATGAACTTTCTAAAATCTTAACACAGACCTCCACCTATCTCAGGAACCACTAAGGGAACTGGCTCTGACTTACAATGTTAATATAACTCTGAAACCATTCATCACACATGACAATAAAGTATTTAAAAGGAAGCCAAGGACAACCAGCTTAGCTTGGTTTATTTAGGACTATTTTGATCATTCAGGCTCAAATCATTGTTGTGACAGGATTTCAGTCTTGGAGCTGTCAGTGTTATAAGTCACATAGCAGCAAAGACCTGCAAATCAGTCACAGTGGCTCTGGCGTACTCCAGAGATCAGTGAACTGAAAAAGGGGCTCATAGCCCAGATGAAGAGAAAACATTCACATATAACAGCCAAGGTCATGCCTACTGAAGGGGTGCAACATATTTACCACTTCAGTGAGCCAAGTAAAATTGAGTAAAAGTTGACCAAGTGAATGGTTTCCAAAGATGTAAATTTGAGCACACTTTATTTTCTTCACGCTGTGTCTCGTGTATTCCTATCTAAACTACATAGGTTTGAAATTCAAAATACTTCACAATGTTCAGCTGCCGCTTGCTAGGGCCAGAGTTTACTTCAGCATTTTCCCTAACTGTTGAGAATTCATGTAGGCAGTGCCACACAAACCTTGTGTCTGAGCACCTCTGCATGGCAACCTTAATCCAGCAATGTGAAAATAACCTTCAACCTCCTTCACAGGAGAAATAGTTTTAAGATTAAGTGCTTCATCTTGATTCAATATTTATTTCTCTCCATAGGGATACAATATCAGATTTCAAGAGGGGAAGGCAAATGCAGAGATTCAGCAAAGGCTCACTGTTAGATCCATCCAAAGTTACATTGTGAAAAAGCAATGCGTTTTAAAGAGAATTGGCTGTGATTATTATCTTTTTAGGCCTCATGATAGCCATGACAATGTTATGAGCACAAGACAGAAAAGCAAAGGGATTTGTGGCTTGGGCATGCCTTCTTAGAGCATGTGTCCTTTAATTGTTTATCCAAATAGTCCATTAGTGTGTCTAACTAGCGAGATGACCAGAGGAAAGGAGTGTACCAGAGACATAACCAGATCAAGTCTGAAACCTGCCCTCCCTAAATGTCATCCCTCTTTGTCTGGAGAGTAGTGTAGTGTTTGTCATGAACTGCTACCACTTCAGTCCCAAGACTCAATCCCCAAACCCAGGGTAATTGATTCCGGCCAGGCACAACCCATGCCTCCCTTACCAGGGCTGAGTAAACCAACAACAACCCTGCAATGTAGATAGACTGTCACCACCCCTTAATCCTGGTCACCCACTCTGGGCCAAGGGGAAACCCAAAGTGCCAGAAAAAGACCTGCCAAAGATTCCAAAGACAAGAGCCAAAAGTACACTCCTTGTCTTGGAGCCCTCAGGCAAAATATCCAAATCTACGGTAGTCCACAGCTAATTGGCCAAGATGATGGACTCAAAACCAAATCTCCCCTGCAATGACAAATAAGAAGTAGCTTTATTAAATAAAATATAAGTGCACAGGTATAGCAGCAAAATAATTCCTTAAAACCCACACCCCTAAGGACCAGGTAAAATACAGAGATACAGTCACAGATAAAAATAACAAAACTGTCTAGCCTAATCTATACTTACAGTAGAGGTAAACAGCAAACCATCTCATGGTTCCACATCTCTCCAGAGATGCATAGCCTGGATAGCAGATGGAACATAGAACCACAGCATCAAGAACATTGAGGAACGAAGGCTAAGGTCTGAATCCTATTCTTATGGGAAAATGCCCAGCAACACCAGGAACTAATTAGCCAATTGGGGACTTTCTGATGAGAAAACCTTCTGGAGTTCTTGTGTCTAATGGTCACACACTCGCTTATCTTCCCAGGTCTTGAAGTACCAGTCTCAACTGATAAGCAGGTGTTCTTGCTTGTAGCTTAATTAACTAGCTTCAGCTGTGAGAACTGCAATCTCATGGCCTTCTCAGAGGCCCCATTTCAGGCAAGATGTTTCCTCCTACAATGCGCTGCCTCTGAACCATTTTAGTTTTTAACCTTTCAAACCAGGCATTCTTGATAGTTTTCACCTGAATTACAGTTTTTCAAGAGATGACATTAATGCATTTTTCTGATGAGTTTGTGTCTTTAGCAGAGGCACCCACATGACCAAATCCCATAGCCATTCAAGAATGTAAGAATTATCTTGCTGGTCCCAACAACACAGAATTGACTACCAGCCAACACTCTTATCACCAGTCATGGCCACCAGATGCCAAGGAGATGGCTCCCTATCATGCCCTGATAAACTTGCTGCTTGTAGAGATTTACTGCTTCTGGATAGAAAAATTCCACTCAGCTGGATTCAGTTCATCATTTACAACAGGTTAGGCAATCTACAGCCCTAGGGCTGCCTGGAGGGAAAGGGGATGGAAGAGAAAGAAAACAGAAGAAAAAACAGAGAGGTGTGGAAGACAAAGAGAGAAAGGAGATGTCCTACCCACTTCAGCTGTGGCCCACAGGAGATTAGCTCTGAGGGAACATGTCAACAGAAAAACCCTGATTTACCAGCTCTCAGAGCATTCCTTGGAAAAGTTCATCTGTTTTCTGAGCATTCTCTCTTGGCAAGGAATATTAGTACATGTGAATGATGATAATGTGTGTTTGCTTTTCAGTTCTCTCTGTTTTTTCATTTTTCCAATCTCAAATTCAGTTCTGCTGATTTGTGATTTTTTTGTAAAAAAATCCTCATGAAAATTCTTCAGCATTTTAGTTCAAACTTCCTAAGTGCATTTTTGAATGCAGTTTTGACAAATTGGCACATTTTTGCAAGCAATTTCTCCTAATATAATGCATTTTGTATGTTATTTTTACTAATATGTTCCTTTTTCTGCACACCTCCCCTAATACATGCACTTTTATAAATATTGGTTGGAGAACTGCATCACAAAATTCAAGAAGGTGCAAATTTTGAAGGATGTCTGTTTTTCAGTTCTCATTTTATTTCAGAAAATGCAAAGTTGACATTCAGCTTTAAATGTAAACTGAATCAAATTTCTTCCCACCCCTAGCATGCACCTTACCATGTTGCCCTCCTGGGAACTGTAGTTCCTAGCACTAGAAGAGAGGCATTTTGAAATATGCCCAGGATGAAGAGAAGCTTTTAGGCTGGGTGGAGGACACCCACCATTGAGACCCCTGACTCACCCGGAGAAGATGCTCGCCAGTCAAAAGGCTGCTTAGTTGGGAGCTCTGGTCACATAGTGCTCAGCAATCGACAATTTGAGCGTAATGTAAAAACATTAAAGAGCTTTGTAGCTGATCATTTGACAGCAATCAAGTGTTTGGGAAAGAGCAAGGCCAAGGGGAAGGGACATCGCTCAGTGGTGGAGCATCTGCTCTGCATGTAGAAGGTCCCAGGTTCAATCCCCAGCATCTCTAGGGCGGGTTGGGTGTTGCGCTGTGTATAGTTGTGTTGCTTAATTTTGTTTAAAAGCAGCACCACAGCAGCAGAGAATAACAGCAGATGTTGAAATGTGAGTGTGCCAGCGTGTGCGTGCGTTTGCCTAAGAAAGCAGGCTTTTACCCTGCAACAGCATCACTGAGACTGGAGACTTAGTAAAATAAGAAAAGCTACTTTATTTAGAGAAATACATAGTAGATAGAAAAGGCATACCTAGTTCTAACTAACTAGCTAAGTTGGAGGCATAACTCCCAGGTGTAGGAGTCAGCCCCATGCTTGGAGAGAGAGAGACAAAGGGAGTCTCCTCTCTCCTGGACAGCCGGAGGACAAAGGAGTGGAAAGGTTGGAAGGAGGAGGGGGAGGTAAGCTTCCCTAAAGGCGTCACAGTCTAGCGACAGAAGGAAGTCAGTCAGAGCATCACAGGAAAAAGGTAAACAAAGCCTATCCATCTGGAGGATCCTAGCCCTATCTTCCCTCTGGAGCTTAAACAAAAGAACAAAACAGGAGTTGCTCTTGCCCCACTTCCAACATTGGGAAAGAGCCCAGTCTGAAACCCTGGAGAGCCACTGCCAGGCAGTATAGATTATTCTGAGTTCGATAAACGAATGGCTTCAATCAGTACAAGGCAGCTCCCTAAAAGGACTTAATATGAACAACCTTTGAAACTTGAAACCTTTGAAACTATGGCTTTGAAGATCACCTTTGCCCCTTTCATACATTCAACTCATTGAGTATACCAGGGGGCAGGCATGCCCACTCACTAGCCCCATGTGAGCTTTTGAGTCAAGATGTGAAAGAGGGTACATTTGTACAAGTTGGACATACCTAGACTCTGTCTGTATGATTACAGACTCTTCAGGTAAGAAGATTCTACAACTGCACAAAGCCTATGTGCATCTCATTGACATGCACGTACGTGCACCCTCTCACACCTTCATCCAACACACATCCTGGCAGAGGAGACTGGTGCTCTACTGTCAGTGAGGCAGTGCATCAACTCCAGGTTTTAGTCTGAACTTTCAAGGAGCTCTCCAAGGTGCTGCAATCAATGGGTTCAGCTCCTTGAAAGTTTGGACCAAAACCCAAAATGGATTCACTGCCCCACTGACATCGGAACCACCAGTCTCCACTGCATTCAGGACATGGGATGGGTCAGCAGGCACAATCCCATTCCTCCTCACACAGGCATTTAGTTGGATGTGTAAAAGGACCTCTAGTTTCACAGCAATCCACAAGCATTTCAGTGAACCAGTGATTTAAAATTAGAGAGTAATTGCTCATTTGCCTCTAAAGGAACCAGCTGGCTTTGGGTGCCTAGAATGGCAAATACAGAAGATGGATGCAAAGAATCCCACAAAATATGTTTATACATCCCAAGCAGGAGACCAACTGTTACAGCCAACTACTATGAGTTGGACATATTCATATTCGGAACAAGGTAATTATGAACATTGGCACTGTCACTGTTTCTAGACATGGGGGTTCTGCTTTAAGCTTTTATAGCTAATAGCCATTTATGCAGCTATTCTCTATGAAATTGTCTAATCCATTTTAAAGCCATCTTAAGCTAACAGCCATCATTGCGTATTGCAGGAAGGCGAACTGCATTAAGTTAATTAAGTGTTGTGTAAGGAAATAGTTCCCTTTCACTTTCCTGTCTCTGCCCTCAATCAATTTCATTTAGGAAACTGACTGAAGATCATTCAGAATTAGTCAACAGAAACCAGGTGATTAGTGTTTTAGATGACCAGCATGAATTGACAGTGACAGATATTTTGTGTAGCATATTTGATAAGAGAGAAAAGTCAGTGTCAGCATGAATTTTCTATCGAGATCTGGAATCTACCCGATATGCAAACACACATCCTAAAACATATCCATTCAATGCCAGCATCATTTAAGAAACCTTCCACTTAATATGGGAGCCACAAGTCATGTCAGAGATATAATCCTTTATTCTGCCTAGATCAGAGATGGGGAACCTATGGCCTTCTAGATGCTGCTGGACTACAACTCCCCTCATCCCTGACCATTGGCCATGCTGGCTGGGACCAATGGGAGTTGGAAGTCCAATGTTATCTGGTGAGCCTCAGGTTGCCCATCCCTGGCCTAGATCAAAACAATACAATATTTAGGTCCTCCATGACATTTCACATATAAAAGATCCAGGTGATTTTAGTCTTATGCACTGTCTCAAGGAGATATCTGGAAATATTTCACTACCAGTACATACTACGTAAACTCATTGCTCATTCAAATATTTGTATTTGTTTTAATAATAGATTCTCATCAATTAACAGAAGCCACAATTCACAATCTGTATATTTTTCAGGAGCACAGAAGATGTTATCTGATGCACTATCACAAATCACTACCTACCACTACTAGCTTCTGTATCCTAGAGATATTCCTGTGGGCATATGCATGTGGAATATTGGCATTTGTTCACAGAACAAGCCATTATGGCAAGACTGGTTCTCTACATGTTTTTGATTCATGGTCATGCTGAGCACCACATTATATATTTCAAGGTAACCATAGGAATTAAAGAGCCATCCATCCTATGGGTACAAAATTGGCCTTAGTACAAAGTATGATTTTTAAAAAATTACTAACTTACAGCCCTTTGCAGGAACAGCAGCCATTGTTGGAGGACAAATAAATCTTTCAGTGAATCATAGCAGGAAATAAACAGCCACCAGATGAATCCATAGAATTAATCATTTTATGAATGTTTGATATCAAACAAAGAATGGAGATACAGCATCGCTGTAACATATGGATTAAAAAACACAACACAAAGAGTCCAATAGCGCCTTCAAGATTAACAAATTTATTATGGCGCAAGCGTTCGTGGAGTAGAGTCTACTTTATCAGAAGTAAACAGTGGAAGCAAACTGAAGGAAGGAAACTTTCATCAAACTGATCATCAAGATCTTCAGAGTTTTGGGCAGGACTCTTTCCCAGTTCTTTGTGGAAATACTGAGATTGAAGCTGGGATCATCTGCATGCAAAGCAGGGGCTCTACCACTGAGCCTTCATCTCTTTCCCCCCATTAAATTTCATGAAAGTAATCTGAAAGAAAACAAACATTTACCAAATGGAAATAACCCTTAAGAACATTCACTCATTGGAAGGGGGAAATGAACCACAATACCAGATGTGTGGAACCTGTGGCCTTCCGGATGTTGCTGGACTACAACTCCCACGATCCCTGACCACTGGCCATGCTAGCTGGGGCTGATGGGAGTTGAAGTCCAACAACATATGGAGGACCACAGGTTTCCTCACCCCAACGCTGCACATTAAACAAATTACATTATGACCTCTTTCCTAGTTATTGCTATAGAATTTTGAAAAATTCACAGGGATGGGGGTCTTATCCAGGGATGGGCAGGAACCTGTAATCCACAGTGGACTGGGGCAGATTATGGAGAACCTAGCAGACTTGGGGCAACTGCAATGGCAGGAATCTTTTCTTAGTCTAATCATGCAGGGATTTGCCATAGTTAGGAGGCTCAGGGGTGAACTTCTTGGGAGTAAAGGGCCAATGCTTGTAAGAAGTAACCTGAACCAGGAGGGTGATGGAGAGAGAGAGGGAGGGAGAGGGAGAGAGAGAGCGCAACCAATTCTTTCTTCTCTTATTCCTTCTTTAAAAACCACCTGTTGATATATCATTTTTCTCAGGCTTTACTTCCTTCCTCCTTCATTGTGTTAGACAGACAGATAATATGCATGAGTGCTAGCCTCATGACACTACAATGGCCACATGTATGCCTGTAGTCAGAATGGCTTGATTTCCATTAGTTTAGTAGTTATTCTTTCAGTCATCAGTCTGACCAAGCTACTCATTTCTGCACTATGCCTCAATGTATACCAAACTCCAATAGATAGAAGTGAGTGCAAGGGACCGTTGCAGCATGGATAACCAGGCCCATGTTACAGAGAGGGCCTCATCTTCCACGTACACTAATCCCAATTGATATTTTCTTCATGGTGTGCCTAATAAAATCAGGGCCAGTTACAGTCCAGAACAATGCCTGCCTCCTTTGTCATCACTCACAAGGGTCTTTTTAAAGGTGTTTTAGAATTCCCTTCCTCACCTGCTCCTTCCTCTCAATTTTTTTTTAAAAAACATTGGCAACATTTTTTGCAAAAATTGCACGTTCTAGGGCTGTTCATAAAAGAGAAAGTACTGTCAGAAAGTACCATAGCAACTGGTGATAATAAGAGCCACACAATCAAACGGGTTGATAGCAGAGAAACAGGAGATTGACAAAAAAAGGGCATCTAGAAGGTGAGGGGTTAGAAAATATATGTGCACACACCATCCAAAGCATGCATAAAACTAAGCATTTGAAGAACCCCGTTTTACACTTGAGCTCTGTCTCTCCTATACCATTACACTCTTGTCATTCTCTATTCCGCTGAATGATATGGCGATTAAAATTTACAGGCCTTTTATGTACGAACGACCATGTTTTTGAAGCCGTTTGGAACATCTCTTTCTGTTTCTGAGGATTTATGGCAGTTTTTCTGAAATCGAGTGATGGAGATGCGGGGACAGAGAAAGGGAGGCAGCTTTGCTCACAGTTGGGGCAGCAGAGGTGGGCTGGGGGGGTGGGAGAAAAGAATCAGGCTTCCAAGATGGAAACATATAAGCCATCATCAGCGTGTCTAATTTATAGGACATTGCGGGAGAACTGTGTGCTTGCAGATAAAGTCCTCAAAGAAACAAATATTGGCGGTCAGAACGGCTGCATTTTTCATGGTTGCAGCAGTGCTTAAAAAGTGATTCATTTGCCCACTCTTTTTTATGTGGAACAGAATAAAATATTTATTCTGCATAAAACTCTGCCCTTGTAAAGTTCTAAATGCTGGGAATTACCAAAAGCAAAGCATGTGTGCACGCGCAAGTCCTGACCCAGCTAAAGTCCGTTGAAAAGCCTGCAGCAGCTGGCTCAGAAGGTATTAGAAGAACTCCATCAAAGCTCCAAGAGGGTCTATGCTTCCTACGGTGCATACAACGGGGTTGCTCTTCCACAGGACACTCGGGAGTTTATGGGAGAGGGTTTCTGCTCTTGGGCTCTTTCAGTGCCACCTGGTAGAGCTCCTGTGTTGCATGCAGAAGTTTCACTGCAGCCAGTCAGTGCAGACAACATGGACTAGTGGTCTCACTGGGTATGAGGCAGCTTCCTATGCTCCAGGTTCTGAGGGAGCAAATAGGTCTGCAGTGGGCCCACCTCTTCCTCACTGCTGTCACCACTGCCTCTTTGCTTGCCTTTTCTCACATTTCTAATCTTCATAGTCCCCCAGAGGGAGAGGTCAAGGGGAACAGGGGATGTGGGCCCTACCCTTTTGCCTGATCTTTCGCACCTCATTTGCTTTAAGGGGACAAGTGACCTGGCAGTGACAACAAGGAAGAGGAAAAGCAAAGCCAGGGGGACCCAAGGGTGGCAGCAGCTGAGGTGTGGGCCTTGGCCAATATCTGTCAGTGCCTATTTCTGGCTTGCAGGGCTGGCATTAAGCAAGATGGCGGTGGAGGCTTCTCTAAGGGGCTGATGCCGCCGCCACCATCTTGCTTAATGGCATGCATGCACGGTACACCGCATGTATTCACATGCCTGCCATCAACCAAGATGGCGGTAGGGGCATCAGCCCCTTAAAGAAGCCTCCACCACCATCTTGGCTGATGGCAGCCCTGTGCGCAGAGCGTGAGCATCTGCATAAGACAGGAGAGAGGTAGGTGGAGCAAGCAAATGGGCAGGCAGCCTGGAAGCTCCCTCCCTGTGATCTGCGGCCAGGGATCGCTACTCTCCCACCCTAACCAGGGGCCCTTCAGGGGCCCCTCTGGGCCATAGGAGCCTTCACCCAGGGCCTGACCTGGCCACCCTTTGGCGCTGGCCCTGATTTCTGACACCAGCTTTTGCATTCTTTAGATATCCAGGGGTATCTGGGTAATACTGTTCTCTGCTTGCCTATGATAATCAATGGCAAGTAAAACACCACCATTCCAACACCAATACCATTCTATCAATAGGGGAAGGGGAAGCACAATCATCCAAGCACCATATACTTTCATCCCTTGATACTAGGAGTGGCTAACCCATGGCTCTCGAGATGCTGATGGACTCCAGCTCCCCTCAGGCTGAGTCAGCATGGCCAATGGTCAGGGATGATGAGAGCTGTAGTCCAACAACATCTGGAGGGCCAAAGGTTCCCCCTTCCCTGCTTTATCCTCCTACTCCTCTCTCTGTCAGAAGCTAAACCTAGGAGCATTTGCAAAGAATTTTGGCTCCATCTTCCCTGCTCTCCCCTTCCATATCCCAATGTCCCCCTCGACAGATTATAAGCTCCTTCTTGCAAGGGCTTGTCTTCTTGCTCTTATTGGGCTGCATTTTGTACAGGACCTGTTTGTGTTTTGCTGAGGTTTAAATTAATTAATTAAATGTTTGTGGTTGTTGCTAGTCACCCGGTACTCCTTTTGGAGGAAGAGCTGGATATAAACATGGAGGAGGAGGGCTCCTGCTGGGAGAAAGGGTGGGATATAAATCAAATAAATAAATATTATACAAGTTCCATTAAAGCTCAGTGGGAATGACTTCCCAGTGCACGCATATGTAAACTTACAGGGTATTGCACTGTCATTCTAAAAAGTGCAATGTGCACTGATGGCCCTCTAAAAATATATAACTATAATGCTATTTCCCAAGATCATCTCAAGCCAATGAAGTTCCTAGGACTGGCATAAAGAAACTCCAGGCAGGCTAAGCAACCCTAACACTGAGTATTTTTAAAGCAGTTTGAGTGATCAAGGCACTTCACAAATACATTATTTCTAAGACAGGCCAGTGTAGTGTTATCTTCATTGTGAAGATGTGAGTGGACACAGAAGCTGAGAGGTGATGCCTTGCCTAAGACCACCTAGTGAGTTTGTACCTGATATGTGATCACTGGATTTATCTATCTTCCAGAATAACATCAGCACAATAAATTAGGCTGATGAAATGAAGAAAGCTAATCTTTGGCCATGTTGGCTGGGGCTGATGGGAGTTAGATCCAACAACATCTGGAGGGGGAGCAAAGGTTCCCCATCCCTAGTATAGATCTGCATTTTCCAGGGATCCTTGAAATATATTGGCCTTCACACACACACTTCCTGTCCATCGTAATGGCAGCATTTTGCTATTTTGAAAATAAGAAGAATTAACTATAACTCTCCTCTCACTCGCACAGTTCAAAATGTGGTATCTGTAGGGTAAAAATTATGAGTTGGGCCGACAGGTGATAACATGCATCGGTGGCTTGCTTGTAGTAAGGCTACTGACATATTGTGATAAATGCTGCTTAATAGAATACAGGCAGACACCAATAAAAAAAATAAATCTAGTCACTGCAGTTTAGCCTTATCTGGTTTTCTGGGGCTACAAAACACTTGGAACCCTACAGAGCCAGCTGACTGGAGGGCCTTCTACTCTGGCTTGAGCTCTAGGATACGTTTGATTAAAAATAATAAGTGTTCTTTCTTAGCATCCACCAAGATTGACAGATTATTTGTTGTCTTTTTTAACTGCCAAGAAGTGATTGCAGCTTGGAAAGCAAATGATGGCCCCAAGGAGCTCACCTCGTATTATATATACCGGGAGAGGATAACGCAAGCCATTGTTCAGTTCGTTCCATTATGATAATTAGCCAACACAAAACAAATTAGAATGCTTGTACATTGCATTCCCTCGTGTAAAAACACTGGCAGAAGTCTATCTCCTGTTTGGTGAGGGGGGAAGAGAGAGAGACAGAGAACAAATATAGGCATAGGAGAGTAATGTTTTTTATTTTTCACATCAAAGTATTAAACCAGCATAAATTAATTATACAGGGTTATTCCTTCTGATATCTTTCAATATATACTTCTCTCATGTTATGAGCAGCTGACAAATATGAATTCATTGCTACGTATTTAATGCTGCAAAAAGCTTCTCTGTTTTCTTCAAATTCCCCTGTCCCTCCTTGCAAAGCAGTCTCTACAACTGTACTCCTAAATCAATCTATTTCTGGCCTGTGTCAGTTTTGCATGTGTTCATTCATAAGTCAATTCCATCCTGTTCCCACATTCATCTTTTCAAATGCACACAAAAATACATATTTAAATACATATTTAAAGGCTATTCTGTGAGAAAATAGAAATAGTTTGTGATAAAATGCAGTAAATTTTTCTCACAAAATATGAATTTTCTATGCATTCGGGTACCTTTTTTTTTTAACCGAGAACTGCACTGTAAAATTCGAAGTGCAGATTCTGAAGGATAACTGCATTGTGATCTGCACATTAGACCAGGAAGTGCTGCTCAGGGCATCCATGTCAGAATATGGAAATAACAAATTCCTCAAGCATCCCTAAACTCTACTTTACTGTTGCTACTGTTCCTGCCAATCACCCTGACAAAGCCTGTCTAAAAGATCAGTTAACCTGAACCCTGACTTCAGCTCTGTGGGGAAACTGGAATCAATCTCTCCTACCTTTTTATCCTCCAATGTTCCCTACTGAAATGTTTTAAGCAATCACTAAAATCTTACTGTTGTATGCCAGAACTCCAAATGGGGCACTTACTAGTTAATACTTAAGAATGGATCAACATCATGTCATTCCCTTCCTGCTACACTTCTAACTCAAGCTATGGCAACAGGTTTATTGGGATTGTAGTGTAGCCACTCATTCTATGAGTCTGACAGCTCTGAAACTCAAATGAGCATCAGGCACACAAGCACCATTGCCGGTAATGGCTGCTCCAGGATCCAGTGACCCTCTCTTTCTTTGGAAGGACCTGAAACTTACTGCAGCTATGATCAACAACCACCCCAGTGGGGAAATACCAGAAATCACACTGCTTTTGTCAGATGTGAGGGCCTCAGATTCAAGCCCTGCCGGAAGAGCTAGAATCTCAAGCACCTGCAAATCAGCAAAAGCAGCCCTTATGCCCATCTGAAAACCAAAGCTGTTACCATTTCTAGGACAGGGTTCACCAGCATGGTGCCGCAGGCACACATGTGCCTCAGAGGACTTCCTCTGTGCCCACAGGGTCCCCTCCTGCTGCTGAAATTAGGCTTAAAAGGAGGATTCTGTTGGAGGCAGTAGAGCAGGTTGTAGTGTGTGTGTGGTTGAAATGTGCCTGTGACTCCCACAACAGTTTCTCCAGTTTACAAATGTGTCCACAGGCACAAAAAGCTGGTGGATTCCTGTAGAATTTCTCAGAGGGTCCCTCTCAAACTCCAGGGCCATTAGGCAGAGCAAAGCAGCCAACTCAGGCAGCTGAGTTTGGATGGTGGCAAATAGTTATTTTTACTCTCAGGGAGTGGCGCTCAATGAATTTTCTGCTTCAAGCACGCCAAAATAATTTGGTCAGCCTTGGATGGTATTTGACTTTTGAAGGAGGTGCCATTTCCGCAGGCAGCAAAATATCATGGGTCAGCCCTGCCTCACATTCTCCCACTGGACCACAATGGGAAAGCAGGGCTGGGGTGAAAAACCCAGAAGGACGACAGAAACCCCTTCCCTTTCCCTGCAACATGTTATGTCCAGCTATCCTTTTCTGGATTGTTTTTGGGGCATATACACCTTTCCAGGAGTGAGACATGCTACCAATTTGAATCCAGATTTCATTTTTAAGCATCGCAAAAGCATCAGAAGCTCAAGAAAACCAGCAGCAGAAGGAAACATTAGGATTAGTCGGGGGGGATCTGTATAGCAAAGCACCCATGGCTGCTTGACCAAAGGCTATACATAGCTCACAGTCCTGAGAAGCACCCCCAACGGAAGGCAACATTTGTTCGTGGTTAAGCAAGCAAAATTCTAGACATGTTTTTCATACAGTAAACCCCAGCATACTTGGTTCCTCAAAACAGACCCTAAGTACAGCAAGTGTCTTATGAAGCCATACACCTTTCAGGTTGTATATCAATGGTCAGAGCCAACAAGGTGACATAGGAAGCTGGCTTAAGCCGAGTTGGACCATCTAGCTCAATACTGTCCACACTGCCTGCCCTGGTTTTCCAACAGCATCCTTCCCAGTTCTGGTGGGAGAGGCTGGGGATTGAACCTGGGGCCATCCACATGCATGTGTTCAGCCTCATACAAGATATATCCACATGTTGTGCAGCTGACCATTTTATCTGTTCCATATGATCGAATTTGATAGCTGCAGCTGGGCATGCACATCCTCACCTGGTACTGTTGGTTGAATGCAGCAATGAATGGCTAAAGCTAGACTGAGACTCAAACATAAATTATTGAGATGTGTGTGGAATATGGCCCTAATATGTGGCCAGAAGAGGCTTTGTTGGTGGGAATGAGAAACAGGGCCTTTTCCACAGCAGCATCCAAGTTGTAGAATTCCCTCCCAAAGAAGCTGAGACTAGCCTCATCCCCGTTGGTGTTCAGGCAGGCAGTGCAAACATTCTTATTCCATGTGGTCGCGAGGTTTTTAATATATGATGGAGAGTTTTGACTCTGCTCCTTTGGATTTTAAGGTTTTCATTTTAATTTGTGTTACCTGAGGGTTTTGG
Organism: Rhineura floridana; assembly: GCF_030035675.1. Classification (NCBI taxonomy): domain Eukaryota; kingdom Metazoa; phylum Chordata; class Lepidosauria; order Squamata; family Rhineuridae; genus Rhineura; species Rhineura floridana. The sequence goes on along the minus strand of NC_084486.1, from coordinate 40,261,742 downwards.
CTTGGTTCTTTTGTGCAAGCCACTTTGGTACTTATCTGGGCTGAAAAAGCCGTATACACATGTTTTTATAACCAAAAAATAAATAAATGTGGGTACGGTTCACCCATTTAGCATCTATGCTGCCTATGAATGTCCCATACTACAGATCTCCTCTGTTAATGCCTTATTAGGTAGACAACATTTCCTGCAACTTTTCCTGATCTACAAAAATGATAAACCAAGTGTGTGGTGTGTGTTTTTAATTAATTGTAGAATTTTTTCAAAGGCCTTTCTTCCTTGTTTTCTCTTTTTCTTCTAGGACAAGAGATTTGGCTTCTTGGCTGCTTGGTATGTGGGTGTCCCCCCTATTCATCTTGCAGGTACAGCATTTGTCAAGCTGTTTCCTTGCACCTTATGAAATCGAGTCTGGGCTTATTATTCAAGAGATGGGAGGCATCGATCTTGTCATGTTTCACTTCTAAACTGAGTGGATGGGCTTTATGCTGTTGCTCAGGTTGTGGAAAGAGGTTTTGTCCAACTTGCAGCAATTAAAATTGGTAATTGCTCCAGACCTACTCTTCCCCATTTCATTTCACACTGTGCTGGCTGAAATAACTTACCTAGAGGCAAGTGTCCTCTAGTAAACACTGAGGACATCTATGGACCTTTCCAGATGATTAAAAGCATAGAATGTGAACCATGCAGCTGCAGTCAACACACCTTTCACTCACATAGATTTCAGTGAGGGAGTTCACAGGACTTGACTGCACCCACATTTTAGTACTATGCTAAGAAAAGGCTGTGTCGATCCAACACCAGTCATGAAAGTTGCTCCAGAGACAACAGCTGCGTATATACCATACATTTAAAGCACATGACTTCCCCCAAAGAATCCTGGGAACTGGAGTTTACAGAACTACACTTCCCAGCACCCTTAACAAACTATAGTTCACAAGATTCTTTCAGGGAAGTCATGTGCTTTAAATGATTGGTGTATGTGCAGCTGACAGCTTTGTTGTACCCCCCCAAAAAATGTTTGGCTGCAAGCTTATTCCTCTTTTTCCTCTCCCAATGCTGGATTGGAGGCCTTTTTTCTTTATTGACACAGAGACAGAGACTGAAAAGTGAAGGGAAACCCCCAAAATCTGCTGTCTGAAATGCTTGCTTCCCATTGCTTCATAGTACAGCAAAGCCTTAGCAGAGCGCATAGTGGTACTGTCTACCACTTGTAGAACAGTAAATATGTTTGTTGTGTTTTCCATCTGTTGTGCAATCTTTCCTAATTAGTACCCAGTAAATACCAGTCCTCACTGTTTTTAAGGTGTTTTTTTATTTTATCTTTTTCTTTTTTTAACTTCCAAGCCAGTTGCCACTGTCAGAAAATCAAGAAGCTGTACGCCAAGGATGGGGAACCTGAGGACCTTAAGATGTTGTTGGACTCCAAATCCCATCACCCCTGGCCATTAGTCATGTTGGGTGGGGCTGGTGGGAGTTGGGCTCCAATAACAAAATTTCCCAATCCCCGATGTACACTATGTGAGTAGACAGATCTGTGCTGGAATCCACATCCAGACCCTCATACAACCAGTTGGCTTGGCTTCCATGCCCGATCATGGAAATCAGAATGTTAGAGTTTTTTTATTGCATGAGTCACCTGACTATTTTCCAAACAGACATCTCATCTCCATGTTTCTTTTATGCTTGACATAGAGATGTATACTTGGCTCCACATTAGCTTGCCAGGTGACAATCCAGGAACTGACACTGTAGCTTTAAATTTGCTGATGAACTTTGCAAAGAAGTTACCCTGATTTCTCCTGCCCACTCCCCTGTCTTACCAGCTATGCAACAGATCTGGAGTCCTCCTTGCTACAGCCTGCTGAGAAAGATGCAATGACTGGAGAAAGAAGGAACATGAGAAGTGGCAGTAACAACTTTAAAGACACCTCCTGATGAACATAGGTGCAAAATGGGGGGGAATGGGAGGAATAATTTGGGGGGCCTCTAGACTATTTTGCTGAAGACATTCAAGTTTAAACTGCAAACTTCAGGTTTCCACAATTAAAGTGGATTAAAGTGCTCTGACTCCCTAGCGCAACAAATCCGCTTGAAAAGAAGAATCCTTTTTTTGCAGTTTGGAAAGTGACAGGAAATGCATTAAAAGTGGGAAGGAAAGAATTATTAACAGGAAGACATGTATGCTCCCTGCAAGCAAATCAAGATAAATGTAGGATGAATGCTCACTGTTGCACTACTGCTCTGCAAACAAATCAGAATAATGCTCAGTGAAGACCAGATATAATCTAACTTCCACATAACCTTTCTGCAAGCAAATCAGGATGAATGCTCAATAAATAGGTCATCAGGAGGAGCCTCTAACCTTTGCTCTTCTTGTTAGGCCCTCCATCTCTTGTTCTATCAAATGTCTTTGTGCTTTTCCCCCCCTTTTAATCTTGCTTCCCTCTATGTTAAGAACACTTCAACTCACAAGACAACTTCATGGAAGAAAAATATCAAGAAACAACAATGCAGATGTAAAATAAAACTAGTAAGTTTATCTGGATCTAATTTAAAATAATCTGAAGGGCCTTTTTTTGCTAAGGGGGAACCCTAAAATATCATAAATTATACAGCCACAAGAGTGGCTGCATACTATAGCCAGCATGGATTTTTCACGTTCCGGCATGTTAAACTGAAAATACCCCCCTGTCATTCTGCTGCTTCCCATAAACTCATTTCAAAACAAAATCTTACAAAACTTGGAAACACTTACTTAACAACCCTCTAAGTTTTCATGGAGATACACAAAACACTCAGAAAGAATCACGTTCAAAGTCTAAAATAACAGTAAATAAATCCAGACCCCTGTTGGACTTTTTTCTATCAGTGGTCTCATAATGTGTTGAAATTAATTAAAAATCAGCCATGCTGACAGAGTACCTGTAATCCTATTGCTGACCTTGCCCCATACTCTGAACTTCATCTTCTGGAGTTTAAATGTTAAAAAAATGCATAGCTGATTTTTACTTAATTTAAGAACTTTAACATTGGAGTCAATGATAATGAAGGCATGCTTAGTAAGAACCAACTGTCTGTATTCTAAAGCCAGTCTAACAGCTGTTTGGTGTGGCTAATCGGGGCCACACCCACACCAGACATTTATTCCACTTTAAATCTCTTCCCCCAAATGATTCTGGGAAGTGTAGTTTGTGAAGGGTGCTGAGAGTTGTTAGGAGGCTCCTATTCCCCTGACAGAGCTCCAGTGTTCCGACAGTTTAACAGTCAGCCCCTCTTCTGGTGATTGCAGCTCTGTGAGGGGAATAGGGCATCTCCTAGCAACTCTCAGCATCCTTCACAGCATCCTACACTTCCCAGGATTCTTTGGGGGAAGCCATGACTGTCTAAAGTGGAATAAATGTCTAGTGTGGATGTGGCCAGGGACAGCTTTGGTTTAAATTTGGGTGGGAGACTACACGTATCTGCTGTAGAACAGAAAGGTGGAGGAAATCTCCCAAAATAATACTATTAACAATGTTTTCCTTTTGGAAAGGAAAGGGGCTTTCCTTTTGCCCAGTGTCCACCCACCTAATCTCTTCCCCTCCCTCCCTCTCCTCCTCCTCATATGCTCAGAGGCACATGCTACCAAATTCTTCCAAGCTACACAGGAAGTGAACTGTGAAAGACCAACCCAAATTGTCTTTGCATTTTGACAAATTTGTAGGGCAGTACAATATCTCAGAGTGGAGGTCAGGTCTCCTGCTTCCTTGATGCATTCACTATAGCTGCCCAATTCCTCTGCTTATTAAAGTTTAACGGAAATATCTGTAGGTTATAGGTATGTTCTTAAACTGCAAGGGGGGGTTGCCTACTGGTGAATATATCTGTGTTTCTTCTTGAAAGTCGTAATAAGCCCTTAGACTTTTCCAGACCAACCAAACTTTTTCACTCACTGTTAATCCTGAAGGAAGAGGATTAGGTACATCCCAGTCCTCCAATATTCCCTTCCATTTCCAAAGGTTTCCATTAAAGATCTATCATTTTAGAGTCCTGCTTTGACTATGGCACAATCTAATATTTTTTTCTACCAGTCCAAGCAATCTTTTTATCCCTTGTGCAACACATTCTTTCAGAGCATGAGGTTACTATTTAATGGACAACCCAACCTTTTCCATTAACCAGGTTTTAGATGCCTCAGCCCAAGAATACCATAGGTAGATTAGTATATGGTCAAGTGAGGCAGATAATATACCAGCCCCCTCCCATTTGTCTTTAAAATATCATTTATGCAGGTTTTACCATTGCTTCCAGCTTTTGGACAAGTGAACAATCCCATAGGAACATTGGAAGTGGCCTTATACTAAGTCAGACAACAGGTCAATGTAGCACAGTATTGTCTACATTGACTGGCAGTGGCTCTCCAGAGCTTCAGATATGGGTCTTTCTCAGGTCTACTTGGAGATGCTGGGGACTGAACCCAAGATCCTCTACATGCAAAGCAAATGCTCTACTGCTCAGTAGGGATGTGCTAGAATTCCACCCAGTTTGGATTTGGTACCAAAATGTCCATTAATTCGCTTATGCCTGCTTAAAGGAGGCAGTGGTTAGACCATTCCTTAAGAAACCCTTCCTGAACCCAGAAAATTAAAAAAATTATCAGCCAGTTGCCAATCTCCCCTTTGGGGGCAAACTCCTTGAGTGCATGGTTATGGACCAGATCCAGGTTCTCTTGGATGAAACTGATCTTCTGGATCCAATTCAGTCAGGGTTTAGGCCCGGTTTTGGCACAGAAACTGCCTTGGTTTCCCAACAATTAGCGCTCTCTCTCTCTCTCTCTCTCTCTCTCTCTCTCTCTCCTGTCTGAAATAATGCTGTCCCATGTTTTAATCTGTTAATAACCTGGCAGCACAGAGGTGTGCTGTCTCATGTCAAGGTCATTTTGTCATAACACCAAGTGCTAAAATTCAATAAAAATCAGAAGCCAATCCCTACAGGAGAGCATATGCCAATAATTTCAGGCTGAGGCAACTCTTTTGTTTTAATTATTATGAAATCTGGTAATAAAAAATCCGCAGATTAAGTGGAAAATTATCTTTTTTCTTTCTTTCTTTGAGATGAATGCTTTGTTCACCTCTGTTGCTAATGATGACTTAGCTTACAATGTCCTCTGTTCAGAAAAAATGTATTTGCTAGATCTTTTCTCTTGTGGAAATGCACTTCTATGGATGTTATCATCTTGTGTGTGTTTTTTAAAAAAAGCCTTGACCCAAGGTCCAGCCTCTTGAACACAACCTTTCAATAGCTGTCTTTTTTTTTTTCAGGTCAATTTGCAGCAGTTCCTTTTCCTGCAATGATTGTAATAGATTTTTATTTTCTAAAATTCAGCAATATCCGAGTATGATCTACTCAAACATATGAGTTTTTGCGTTAACAAAGTGGCGCCTAGATCTGGGCATATCACTCAAGTCGTGTACATTCCAATTCCCATTGATGTTTTACAGCTGGTTATATTTTCTTATGTGGGCAATATAAAATTATGTTTTGATGCTATATTATGCTTTTTCAGATGCCCCAAGTGCTTCACACACAATCACACACAATACCATAGTTCTTTTATGGCAAATAGGAGTGGTGTGGGAGAGGCAGCATGACCCTATTTTCTAATTATTTTATTTTCTGTTGCTATCTGGCACAGGGTTTGAAGGACCTGCAAGATCTGTTTGCCAGATGCTGCAGTCACCATGAGCAACAATGCCTCTTTCAGGCCACCTTCAACTCTACTCACAGGGTGCTCTTTGCATAAGAACCTAAGAAGAGCCCTGCTGGAACACACCAAAGATCTATCTAGTCCAGCATCATGTTTCCCACAGTGGGCAAATGGATGCCTATGGGAAGCCCACAAGCAAGACATAAGGACCAAAAGGCTTTATGCCTAGCTTAATGTTCTCTATTTACAAAGCTGCTACATCTGACATAGGATAATATTCCGCTCAAGGAGGATTCCTAATGGGCAGATCTGCACCATACATTTAAAGCACCTCCAATGCACATGACTTCTGCCAAAGAATCCTAGGGACTGTGGCTTCTCCCTCACAGAGCTACAAATTCCCAGCAACCTTATTTATTTATTTATTTAGTATATTTGTATACCACTTTTCATCACCAGGTGACCTCAAAGCAGCTTCCATACATGTCTACATAGACAGAATGTCTGTACAAGGCTTATGTTGGAGACTTCTGTGCCTTCATTATAAAGAGACCCAATTCCTATATTTGCAGTTGTGGTGGGGAAGTCATCAGAGGTGAGTGTGGATCCTGATGTCGCAGAAACGGATCCATCCTCAAGGAGAAGGTACCAGCAGGCTGGGGGAACTTTAAGGGTTGCAGAAGTAGGAGTGTTGTTCCCAGGGACATTCTGTCTCAGCAATGCGCTCAGGCTGCCCAGAGCAGGAACAAGGAGTTTTGTTTTGGTTTCATGAATTCAGCCTTCACACCTCTTCTCCCCTGCACTTTCTTGGCCCCCATTGACTTCGTAGGGTTGCCAGATCACAAAATGATGAGTGAGTTGTCCAAGTGCCCAAGTCATTTTAGTTTCCAGTCCAGGAAAGCTTTGTCTGGTGTCCAGCTGACACTTGCTCCTTCTAAGAAGTTGTAAAGTCACATGTGGGATGCAACTATCAAGGTTTGTTTTCATCTATTCAATATGAATTTCTTCCAGATTGTAAAACCTTGCCTCAGCCTGCCAAGAAAAACATGACGTGGCCCTTCCTCCCTTTCACGTTGTAAAGAATTTCTCAGTGTGTTTCTGGTATAATGAAACCTAAACAAACTACAGTTCCTATGGTTCTTTGGGTGTGGATCTGCCGATTGTAACTTTGACTGAATAAACCTTCTGGGTTTCTTTTTACTGGGTTCTCTGCATTGGTACTATTATCCCCATATTGTAGATGGGTGGGGTCTGAAACTCAAGAGCTGTCTTGCCTCATCCATTCAGATGGCAACGTTTGATCAAGGAACTTCCTGACTCTCAGCTCATTCAACTATACTACAATTATTTGCATGTCTACTCAGAAGAAAGACTTGCTGAGATCAGTGGGACTTAGTCCTAGGTACGTATGATAGAATCGCACCTTTAGCCATTATAATAGAGGTAGGAACTACAGCTCTTCAGAGATGGTTGGGTTCCTGACTCCCATCGTCCCTGACCATTGGCCATGCTGGCTGGGGCTGATGGGAGCTGGGCAGTCAAAATATGGGTGGTGGGGTGCACTGGTTCCCTACCTCTGCCAGTTATCCAATGGACCTTGACCCTATCATTTTCTTCTGTATTTTAAGCTATATTTTCAAAGTTTTTAAGATGCACCACGTGTACCTGCTGGCAACATAAAATATATTTACTACTCAGAAGTTAAGGATGAAAAAACAAAAAGTATTACTTTGCTACCATTTACTCATCTTGCAATTACATGCTAAATCAACAGCAACAAAGATATTCTGCCAGCAACCAGTCATTAAAAACAAGCTCTCTTTCATATAGGTTTCCCACAGAAGAGATTAAAATCCTGTACGAACATAACAAGGTAACTGGATTAATAAAAGAAAAAATTAGGCCAACCACAAACATTTCACTAGAACTCCCTCATGCACTGCCAGACTACCTTCCTGATACCGCTCAGTGATGGGACCTAATTTATGAGAACACCATGGACCATGTTACTTGATGGCATCTATTTCTTATGCATGAAAGAGCCTTCTAGAAACAAAAGAGCATACATTACACAACTGTATCAACATTAGACAGTTAATTTAAGGCTCTTCCAGACAACTTATTTATTGAACATTCATCCTGATTTGCTTGCACAAAGCTTACGTGGAGGTTAGATTAAATCCAGTCTGATTTGTCTGTGGGGAGGTTATATGCCCAAGAACATTAACCCTGATTTGCTTCTCGGGTGTTTATATGGAGTGAAACACACTCACTGTTCTGCTGGTTCCAGTACATCTCTACCTCTCTCTTCTAAAAACCCTAACCCCGCCCCTTTTTACTGTAGAACCTGGTGGGACCGGCTTGAGTGCATTTTTTAAATTATTATTATTCAGCTTCAAAGAGATTTCACAACTGATTGGCAGATAACCCATTCCCCCTCCAGGTGTGACTACAGGAAACACTTTGATCAGAAGAATAGTGTTTTTACAGCCTAAGTCTTCCCATTAACCATGCTTGATTTTTCAGTGCATTCCCCTGTCACTTTGGCCAAGATTGTCACTATTTTGCAGGAGGGATTAAAGTGCATACCAGGAAACTTTGTTGTTGTTATGTGCCTTCAAGTTGATTACGACTTATGGCGACCCTATGAATCAGTGACCTCCAAGAGCATCTGTCATGAACCATCCTGTTCAGATCTTGTAAGCAGGCCTGCGGCTTCCTTTGTGGAATCAATCCATCTCTTGTTTGGCATTCCTCTTTTTCTACTCCCTTCTGCTTTTCCCAGTATTATTGTCTTTTCTAGTGAATCATGACTTCTCATTATGTGTCCAAAGTATGCTAACCTCAGTTTCATCACTTTAGCTTCTAGTAATAGTTCTCGTTTAATTTGTTCTAACACCCATTTATTTGTCTTTTTCACACTCCATGGTATGTGCAAAGCTCTCCTCCAACACCACATTTCAAATGAGTTGATTTTTCTCTTATCCACTTTTTTCACTGTCCAACTTTCACATCCATACATAGAGATCGGGAATACCATGGTCTGAATGATCCTGACTTTAGTGTTCAGTCATACATGTTTGCAGTTGAGAACCTTTTCTGGTTCTCTCATAGCTGCCCTCCCCAGTCCTAGCCTTCTTCTGATTTCTTGACTATTGTCTCCATTTTGGTTAATGACTGTGCTAGGGTACTGATAATCCTTGACAAGTTAAATGTCCTCGTTGTCAACTTTAATGTTACATAAACCAGGAAATTTAGGTTTGTAGAATTAAAGCAGTTTAAAGCATTCTGTCACTCTAGTAAAACAAATCCACTTTTTAAAAGAAACTGACTTTTTGTGGTTAGAAAACTGATGAGGAAATGCAATGAAAAGTGTGGAATGAATGAATGGTTAACAGCATGCTACCTTAACTGACTTTGACCACTGGGACTATATAGTTTCTCAACCCATTTTTAATGAGATGGTGTTTGAGCAACAGACATGCCAGAGTCTAGTTAGAAAGCTGCAGAGATTCCTGATGACATCAAAGCAGACCAGACTGCATTGCTCAAAGATTCTAGTCCCCAAGAAACTAAACCGGAGGATATCCCTAACTTTACCCACACTGTGCTCCTTCATATTTGGTAAAACATGCTAGTTTCTGGACCAGCTCTATCAGACTAACAGTAGCCCGTCCTCTGGCAGAATACAGCCAAGGCCACAGAAAGAAGAGCTTTTCCTAGCACCAAAGTAATTCCCGCCAGTCCTTCATGTTCCAGAAAGGCTTACTCCCTGCATAAGTGTAGTAACAATACCCTTGGGGGGGTTCCTTATGTGATTCTTTGGGCTTATCCACATGGGAGCATGCTAAAGATGCTTTTTAACCTCCGTTTTCTCTTTGCACCGTCCACAGTAAGGGCTCAGTGCTAGCTGCAAACACTGTGTTTTCTAGTCACACTTGAAGGGAACCATCAATCACACAGTTTTCTAAAAACCACACCCTCTAATTTAACATTTCCACTCCCTCTGGTTACCTGGCAACCGAGCATGCTCAGTTTGTTGTACCAGTAAAATTCATTTTAAAAAACCAACAACCCAGAAGTGTAATTATTTGTATTTTCACTGGTACAATACAGCTAAAATACAAATCTTTGTTTGAGCAGTGTTATGCTTTTGTGCACAAGTTAGGGGGGCAGCAACATAAAAAAGGCTTGCAGAACAGGAGAAAGCAGCTGAAGTTTGTCTTCAGTCCACAGGAAATGAAATGAAAGAGGGAGGAAGAGGGAGTGCATGGAGAGGGGAACGATTGACACACCCACCTAAAAGCATCGGATCAAAGTGTCTGCAAGCCCTAGAGATACGGAGTGAAGATTTTTTCCTTCCCTTTTGGGATTATCAGACGATTGGGTTCGTACGGATTTACAGGGGGAAAACTTTGTGATAGCTTCTGTTTGCCAGTAATATCATGTGAACCATGCGAATTAAAGGGGGATGCAAATAGCACCAGACACACAGTAAAATCCTGTGTAGATGAGCCCTCTGAAATCTGGGTGATCCTACAGTATTGAGAATTTCAGCAATTACTTTATTAAATAGATACTTGTACTCCACTCCTAAACATGTTTATTTGAAAGTAAATCCATTGATTGCAACTTGAAAGTAGATCCATTGATTGCAACTTAAGAGTTTGATCCAATGGCCTACTAGGCAAGGCAGAATAGGGGCTAGGTGTAAAGGGTTTTCCACCACTACATTCTGGGCATCAAGGTGTTGTACCAGTGCAGGGAGTCAAAATGATGCAACTCTTAGTACAGCTGCATTGAGTCAGTGCAGCTGTACTCTGCAAAGCTGGAGGAGGAGGAGAAGCTAGAGGCAACACTAAGTGGAGTCCTATCCATGTCAACAGGACCAGTTCTTCCACAAAACCATGCAACATTGCAACCACAAAACAGTGAATTAAATACTAAACACTACATATACTTATTTACGTGGCTCATATCCAGGTCAGTATATATGTTACAATTCACGGGGGGTGGAGATGCAGAATGAGATAACAGGTGTAGACATTGACTTTTTTATTTTAGGCAGATGCACAACATACATTTAAAGCACATCCAATGCACATTTAAATCACATGACCTCTCCCCCCAAAGCCTGGGAACTGCGGTTTCCCCCTAATACAGCCACAAATTCCCAGAAACCTTAACAAACTATAGTTCCATTGATTTTTGGGAGGACGTCATGTGATTTAAATGTACTTTGGATGTGCTTTAGTGTTATTAAAAATAACATCTAGCCCTTATGAATGTGAGGATTTGTTTGAAAGTACGTATGCAACGTCTGCTAAAATCTTGGAAGCTACAGATGCGGCTGAATAAGATTTCAGATTTTGTGTCATAGCTAAAATATCATTATACAAAACAGCACAAACTGCAGTGTAAATAATGGCATTTGGACAATTTTTGTAATTCATCTATATCAAGAAATTGAAATCTATATGGAAATTCAATTTTCATAATCCACCTTTTCTTGGCATAGAATCTGGACTGCCTAAGTGAAGAGTTTTCTTTTTTAAAAAGTAAAATATAGCCTTGCTCACACCCTGAACAGTCTCCACAAAGCAATAATGCTATGCCATAATGCCACACAGCATTATGCCATAATGCCACACAGCAGATAACAAGCTGACACAACTGAGGCATGCTTAAGACCTTCCAACCACCCAGTCATCACAATGCCTGGACAACTATCTACTGTAGCTATGCCCTAGAAATGTCCATCTTAGGTAGAAAAGGATCATTCTGCATCAGTAAAAGGCATGAATTAGAGAACAGTTTTGAAAAGTTGTTCTCATAATAGTTAATGGACAAATGTTTTGTTGTCCTCTTATCAGTGATAAATCCACAATGGTTTATCATTCCCAATCATTTGAATTATTTGCAAACAATATTGCTTCTCCATGCTGTTCATGACAGCAATATCTGTGCCAGCATATATAACTAAAATAATCATTCTTAGGTGTCTATCACATATCCCACTGGTGCCCAAAACTATCAGTAAACACAAGGCAAAATTAACATCCAGTCTGTCACAGACTGAAATTAACCTCATGAACATCAACACATGCAACATATTCATTGAATTCACACTTACCGTTACCCCAGAAACCTTCACTGTAAATTAATTAATGATGTGTGAAAGTAATCTTGAATATCACATCATTTAATGTTCAGGAAAGCTCTTCATGGGTTGCATCTGTCAGACTAGTTTTGTTTGACCACAGCAACAAGAGGAAAATGCCCTTTATCACCATTATTCTTCATACTAGTAACTGAACCTCTAGCTACATTTGTTGAAAAGTACCATGATAGACATGGATTGAAGAACTGAGGTGAAGAAATTATGATCTCATTTATATGTTAACAGCATTATGATCAGTTGCCAGAATGAGATATCATCTCTTAAAATCTTCTTTCTTGATTTTTTATTTTTCCTTAATTTAAAACAAGGACTTTTGTTTTAAAGTAAATAAAAATAAATCAGAAAGATTAGAATGGTTTTTCAATGGAGACTTAAGGGCAGAGAATGAAGGTATCTAGTTATATACTTGCATGAAGATTTAAGAACATTATAATTATGAACCAGTTATTAGGAATATTGAAAAGGATACAAATCCCTTAAATGATCTTGGCTGAAAGGAATATTTCCAATTAAAAAGGGACAATGCATGCCCCTTTTTTTGTCTAACAGCCCAATCCTGTATATGCCTACTCAGAAATAAATCCCACTGAGATCAATTGGACTTACTCCTAGGTAATTATGTATAGAATTTGAGCCTAAATCTACAGTGAAAAGCTGACGAGCTACAGTTTTATAGCTATGCAAAAAAAGTGGGGGGATGACTGTACCAAATCTTTTACTGGTCTATAAAACTGTGTAAATGGTATGAATTACAAGATGGTTCAGCTCTTAACATCTTAATATTCAATCGATTTAATGCATTTTACATTTAATATTTTAGTACTGAGTTTTGTAGTTGTTTATATGTTTAATTATGTTTAGGTATTTTTGGTATAGTTTTTAAGTTTAATATATGTTTTTAAATTGTATATTGGATGTTATATGTTGTGAACCGCCCAGAGAGCTTCGGCTATGGGGCGGTATAGAAATATAATTTTAAAAAAAAAAAGTATAATTGTGACTGCAGCCTATGTGTACACAGCAAACTCCCTGCTTCAGATTTTCAGCCCCAACATGTGGACAGCAGTGGGATAGAGTCATCAGGAATGTGACACTGGGGTCAGAGCCAGCAAGCTCTCCCCTTCACAAAACCGAAATTGCATCAGGGAATGAATACCCAAATAGGGCTGCAGCAGCCTTATATATATTACCATGGATAATTAGCATTGATAAGAAAGAATAGAAAGAAGTGACATACTACAAAATAATCAATCTTTGTAGTTCAGATTTTGAAAACATTGGATAATTATAGTACTAAACTCAGCCCTGGTATTTCCCCTTCAGAATCCATGTTGCACTACTATAATTTTAATACTGATCAACAACTGGATTCTTTGGATTGTGACTGAAGCAAAATGTGTATAGGTTTGAAGATGGTTTGTAATATCATACGGTGAATTTACAAATACACACACATCTGGGCAATGGTCCATGTTTTCTTCATATTTGCAAGATACATATTTTATTAATGAGATGTTCTATCAAATAATAGATTTAGAGAGTTACTGAACGTGGAAAATAGAAAAAAGATTTAAACACAAGAGAGTTATTTCATAGTAATATGATGAGGGACTTGAGTTAATACAAGTAAGTGAAAATTACTAGAATACACCCTGGCACAGGATGCCAATACACAAACTGTAAACACAGCGATCCTCCAAAATTTGCACTTTCCAAATTTTGTGATGCAGTTCTACAGCCAAGTAATGTGTACCAAAATACATATACTAGAGTAAAGTGTGCATAAAAATGTATATATTAATGAAAATAGCATACAAAAAGCTATTATGTAAGGGAAAGAATTGCTTTGCAAAAAAGTGTATAATCATAATTGCATACAAAGATATGTATATTAGGAGAAATTCACACTAAAATGCTGCTGAATTTTCATGATGTCTTGTTTTAAAAAAATTTACAAACTGATATGAAATGTGGAGAACTGAAGAGTGGGAAATCAGAAACAGAAAGAAACCAATAATGACATTACTTGCCTTCCCTATATTTAACATTTTAAAAATCTAAATTGAATTTATAAGGTTAATACACATAGATGTGAGAAATATGGAATGGTTACTTGATATAGATTTTATACGTGTCTGCTGAGAATGCTCCAGGTTTTTTTATGCATTGAGAAATGATTATCAGAGTTATAGATCGTGTTCCTGGATAGGGACTTATATAAGATCCTGTGGGTATTGGGGAGGGGAAGCTATTTAAAAGATACTTGATAGTGTTAAAGAGAGACATGTTGTACTTAATATGCTCATAGACACTAAAAGATCTTTTGGAAATCAAATACAGTCTCATACCTACAGGGAGATTGATTAAATCCTGTAAAGAATATCTGTAAGAAGGACTTGAGACAGGGAAATCATGGAGAGCCAGAATGAATTTAATCAAAATGTGGTAGTTTTTAAGACATATGAGCCTTGAAAAGAAGCCTGCAAAAATTTTTAAATTGTACTAGCCTGAAGAAGGCTAACAGAGAAGATGAGGAGGAGAGGAGGAAGATTCCCTCTTTTGGCAGCCCACTCACTCCCCTTCAAGGAATTCCATGCACTCACCTGTATTCAACTCACTGTAGCCTGTGGTTACCAGGAGAGTGCTTAAGGACAAGGCCGCATATCGGAGGCCAAAATATGACCAAGAAAAATATTTCACATTTTGTAATATTTTGGCTATCTGTACACTTTTTCCCAGTCTGTAAGTACTTCCAGGCGCTCTATGTTCACACTACTGAAATATGCATAGACTTCAAACAGGTTGTCTTTTCCTGGGGAGTATTCTTTTCAAGTATCTCTCTTCTTCCATTCTGTCTATGGAAGACACATAATGAAGTCACAAAGATCATATAAAGTACATTTTTGAGCCAACTCAATAGCTTCAAGTCTGGTATCAGGACAGGCCATGCTGGGAGAATCAAAGAAAGCTGATTTAATGTATACCTGGAGCACTGAGTAAGATGCTCCATGCATACTGGATAGCAGTTCTTTCTGTCCTGGACTCCAAGAAGAGTGGGAGAGTCTTCAAAAACTGAACAGTTGATCCAAGAGCTACTGAGTGGCTTAGAAAGACTGTTTAGTTTCTTAAACCTTATTGTGATTGTCTTGACCTGGAAAGCCACAACGTGTTATAGGTCACACAGAATTTTTTTTTTTTTTTTAAAGGAAGCACACTGTGCAGGAGAATAAAGCTGGGTTTTTAGAATGAAAAATGTTTTCCACATCAGTTGCCCAGTATCTGAGCAAGCCCTATTTGGTTTAGGTCTTTGAAAATGCATAACAAAGTTTCTATACTATTTAATATACCAGATATTTCCATCAACATGATAGGGATTCACAGCAAGTTTGCCTTCCAGCTGAGTAATGCAACTGAGTTAATAGTACTAGCAAAGGAAAAGAATAAAAATTAAGTGGCCATTCAGAAGTAAACACATCATTGGAAACAGTGTCAGGTTTTTAAATCTTATTTAATTGTAAGCCTGATTTTCATCAGGACCACAACAAACAGGGAGGGGACATTTACAATGGGAGCTTTTTTCCTAAGACTAATGGGAGAGATTAACGGGGAGACTAACAGGTTCATGGGTGAGAGCCAGGAGGTCGAGAGATGTTGAGTGGAGAAGTGCAAGGCAATTGTCTTAATATTTATTTGTTAATTTATATTATGTATGCATTTGTATTGTGGCTTTATTGTATATTTTTATATTTGCTGTTGTTTTATCTTCTGTAAACCGCTTAGAGATTTTTATATATATTAAGTGGTATAGAAATGGCTTAAATAAATAAACAGTAGCACACACACAAAATATAACAGGCATAGTAGACCAATGCAAAAACCTATGAGCATAATGTCTAAAAAATCATTAAACAGTTCATATCTCCATGAGCATGCAAAAATCACAAATCAAAAGCATTTCAAAAGGCAATACTAAAACCATCAGGAATAATTCCTACAGCACATCAGTACACAGTCCCATAAACACAACCCCCACCCCCAAACCATGCAGTTGCCCACATGGCCCTTTGGCTTGGGGCTTCATGGAGTTCCCAGTGCATGCTGATCCTTGCTGCTGCCTGCAGGGTCTTGGGATGCATCTCCAGGAATACATTTATTTTCTCATCAGCATTCAGCAGACTGTAGCCATCTTCCTCCCACTGGCTGCCCTGGGAAACGTCTTTAAGCCAGTCTACTTCATCTCCTGCCCCAAACTGCAAATCATAGTCTTGCCATAAGTCTTTGTCTGGGGGAATCGTCTTCAGGATTAGCTAGCCTAATCCACCCAGGTTGGCAGAAAGGAATATTCCTCTCTGTTCTCCCTCACCATCTCCATTGTAAATCATGGGCCTAAACAGAGGCAGGTAACCCTCCCAGTGTCTCTTGCCCTCCAAACTCAGAGGACCCTGGAGGTCTCTCACTGCTGGAGCTTGCTCAGAGACTGCACCTGTCATAGGAGCTGGATCCACCCTGTAATGCCATTATGGGGCACCAAGGGGCAAAGTCACTTGGGGATTTTATCTCACCCATCACTCAAGGTGCTGGGAACTCCTCTTAGATTTGCACTCCCACCTCAGACTTCTCCTGCACTTTCTCTTCCACAGCTGGCACACACGGGGTGAAGAAATCTATCACCAGCTGCTCTTCTCTTTTTTTTTTTTTAATAATTTTTATTCAAATTTTTCAAAAGACAAACAAAACAAAGTCAAAAAAACATAGCAATACATCAACAAAAAGTAAAAATAAAATAGTTGACTTCCGATTTGTCGCAGATCAGCTATAAGTATATAATATACATCAAACCTGTCCCTTAATGTATACATACAGAATCCCTTTTCTCCGTAGGCTGTCTTAATTAATCGTCAAATCCCAGTATCATCATTTTATTTTGATCTTTCAACAAAAAGTCTAAGAGAGGCTTCCATTCCTTAAGAAATGTATCTGTCGATTTTTCTCTAAGTAAACATGTCAATTTGTCCATTTCTACTAAATCCATTAATTTCAGTAGCCATTCTTCCATTGTTGGTATTGATTCCGTTTTCCACTTTTGTGCATATAATAATCTTGCTGCCGTAATCATATATAATATTATTCTTCCATATTTCTTTTCTATTTGTTTATCCATAAAACCCAATAAAAAAAATTCTGGTTTTGACTGAATATTTATCTTTAGAATTTTTTGCATCTTCCTACCTATCTGTGCCCAAAATGATTTTGCCTTTTTACATAACCACCACATATGATAAAATGATCCTTCTTGTTGTTTACATTTCCAACAAACATTAGAAACATTACTATACATTTTTGACAACTTTTCTGGAGTCATGTACCAACGGTACATCATTTTATAAAAATTTTCTTTAAGATTATAGCATAGTGTAAATTTCAAACCTTTTTTCCACATATTTTCCCATTGATCCATTTGTATGTTATGACCAAAATTTTTTGCCCACTTTACCATACACTCTTTTACTTGTTCTTCCTCCATATCCATTTTCAATAAGAGTTTATACATTTTCGCAATTATATTTTCATCATTTGTACACAATCCTATTTCAAAATCAGATTTACTTATTTCAAACCCATACATTTTCTTGTCCATTTTATATCTTTCTAACAATTGTAAATAGGCAAACCATTGAAAACTATATCCTTCCTTTGTCAGTTGTTCTCTCTCTTTCATTGTATATTCTCCATGTACATTTTCTAATAGTTCTTGATAAGTTAACCATTTCTCTTTTCCAGTCATTTCTCTTCTATAAAACGCTTCTTGACTTGAGACACATAATGGTATTTTCGAATAAAACCTTGGTTTGTATCTATTCCATATTTTCAACAGAGGATGTCTTATAAAATGATTGTTAAAGTCTACATTTACTTTTACTTTGTCATACCATAGATATCCATGCCATCCCCACTTCAAATTATGGCCCTCCAAATCCAATAGTCTTTTATTCCTCAATAAAATCCATTCCTTTATCCAGACTAAACAGCAGGCAGCAAAATAAAGTCTCAGATTTGGTAATCCCAGTCCTCCTCTTTCTTTGGCATCTTGTAGTAGTTTAAATTTAACTCTTGGTTTTTTTCCTTGCCATACAAATTTAGAGATATCTTTTTGCCATTGTTTAAAAGGTAAATCAGAGGATATTACAGGTATTGTTTGAAACAAAAACATCATTCTCGGTAATACATTCATTTTTATCACAGATATTCTACCCATTAATGACAGTTGTAGTTTATCCCATCTTAGCAAGTCTTTCTTAATCTCTGTCCATAATTTTTCATAATTATTATGAAACAACTTTGAGTTTTTATTTGTCATAATGATACCTAAATATTTCAATTTTTTTTCTATTGTAAAATCTGTCTTGTCCATTAACTCTTTCTGTTCCCTTAAAGTTAAATTTTTCACCAACATCTTTGTTTTTTGATTGTTGATCTTAAATCCTGCTAACGGTCCAAATTCTTTTAATTTGTCCATCAATATATGAATTCCTTCCAAAGGGTTTTCTAGTACAATTATCAAATCATCAGCAAATGCTCTCAATTTATATTCTTCTTTTTTTATCTTTAATCCCGAAATCCTTTTATCTTGCCTTATATCCCTAAGCAGCACTTCTAAGACCAGAATAAATAAAAGGGGAGATAATGGACATCCCTGTCTTGTACCCTTTTGTATTTCACATGAATCCGTTAAATCTCCGTTAACAATTATCTGGGCCTTCTGAGATGTATAAATCGATCTAATCCATTTTATAAAATTGTCTCCAAAATCCATTTGCTCCAAAACCTGAAACATAAATTTCCAATTCAAATTATCAAATGCTTTTTCAGCATCTAAAAAAATCAAAGCTGCTTGTTTATCATTTCGTTGTTCTAAATATTCCAACACATTCAAGACATTCCTGACGTTGTCACGTAATTGTCTTTTAGGTAAAAACCCTGTTTGATCTTCCTGAATAAATTGTTGCAATATTATTTTCAATCTTTCTGCCAAGATCATTGTAAAAAATTTATAGTCATTATTCAATAGAGATATTGGCCGATAATTTTTTGTTTTAGTTAAATCTTGCTCCTCTTTAGGTATTAATGTTATATTAGCATTTTTCCAACTATCCGGTATCTTTCCCTCTTGCAGAATAAAATTCATTGTAGACTGTAAAGGTAGCAAGAGTTCTTCCTCCAAACATTTATAATACATTGCAGATAACCCATCTGGTCCTGGCGCCTTTCCTAATTTAATTTTGTTTATAGCTTCAGATATCTCTCTTGACGTAATAGGGCCATTAATAGCTTGTCTCTGAAAATCTGTAATTTTAGGCAAATTCTGTTTAGATATATACTCTTCTATTTTTTCAGATGGAATTTCCTGACACTTGTACAATGTTGAATAATATTGATGAAAAATCTTTTTGATTTTTACATTATCTGTCAGCGTCTCATCTCCTTCTTGTATCTTTAAAATAATATTTTTTTGACGTTCTTTTCTTAATTTATATGCTAACCATTTCCCAGGTTTATTTGCAAATTCAAAAGTCCTTTGTTTAGCAAAATTTAGTTTCCTTTCAATTTCTCTAACTGTCAACATTGACACTTGTTTCTGTAACATTTTAATTTGATTTACAATAGAAACTTTAGTTGGATTCTTTTTCAATTCTTCCTCTTTTTGTTTTATTTCTTCCAAAATTAATTGCATTTTCTGTTGTTTCTTTTTTTTTAATTCAGAGTTACATTTAATAAAATATCCCCTCATAAATGCCTTACTTGTATCCCAAACGATATTTTCACTTGTTCCTTTATGTAAATTATGTTCAAAAAACTCTTTTAATTTCTTCTTACATTCTTGTACTACTTTGTCATTCTGAAGTAAAGATTCATTTAGTCTCCATCTAAATCCAAGATTTTTTTTTTTTAAGGTTAATATCACAGGATTGTGGTCCGAAAAAGTTTTTGGTAATATATCCATTTTAAAAATATCCTTCGCTAAAATTTTAGACATCCAAATCATATCAATCCTCGAGAATGTTTTGTGTCTTTCTGAAAAATAAGTAAATTCCTTTGCGTTATCATTTATATATCTCCAGGTATCCACCAATTCTAAATGTTCCATCAGTTCAAAGCAAATCTTCGGTAATTTACCCTGTGTCTCTTTGATATTTTTTTCAGAAAGCCTATCAATTTTTGGTGAGATTACCCCATTCCAATCACCCATGACGCACCAATGATCATATGAAAACTCTGACAATTTTTCCATAAGTCCTGTGTAAAACCTTGTTTTATCTTCATTGGGAGCATAAATACCCACTATCAAAATGTTTGTACCCTGTAAAGTAATTTCAACCCCCACAAATCTACCACTATCATCCAGTAATACCAATTTAGGAAGCAATTGTGGGTTAATGTAAAGAACAACTCCATTTTTTTTTTTTGGTCCAGCTGAAATAAATTCTTCACCCAAATTTTTACAAATTAAATATTTGGAATCTTTCTTCTTAATATGAGTTTCTTGTAAACAAATTATATCCAATTTTAATTTTTTCAAATAATGAAACACTTTCTTTCTCTTCTGCGCCGTGTTGGCTCCATTTATATTCCAAGTTAGATATTTGTAATCCATCTTTAAGCGTGTATTTTAAAATGTGCCTGATGCTCCTTTTAATCCATCATCTTCCTTCCCCTCCTCTGCGTATCCTTGTTGACTTTGTTTCCCAGGAATTATATCCATATCTTTGAGTTTATCTTCTTCCATATCTTTTAAAGCTTTTCTCAAGAAGTCCCTTGCTTTTTGAACAGTATTCAATCTATATTTCTGTTGTCTGAATGTAAAGATCACTCCTTCTGGAACATCCCATCTAAATTGAATTTTGCATTGCTTAAGTTTTTCTGTAAGGAAAGCATATTCTTTTCTCTTACGTAGAAGTCTAATAGGAATTTCTTTCATCACCAGTATTTCCTTACCATCAATTTTAAAGGTATTTTTAAAGTGTTGCTGTAATACCATATCTCTGGTCGTCTTTTTTATAAAATGAACAAGCACATCTCTTGGAATTTTTTTCATTGTTGCATATCTGGAATTAATTCTATAAACTTTGTCTATTTCAAATTCCATCCGATCTTCATTCAAATCCAGAAATTTTACTAAAGCATTAACAATTTTATCTCTGATGTCTTCACCTATTTCCTCAGGGATTGCACGGAATCTCAAACAATGCTCTTTATTTCTCATTTCAGTCACAGCCAAATAGTCCAAGTTTTTTTCTAATTCCAGATTTAATATATCTGTTCTATTCTCCAAGATTTGTACCTTTTCTTTAGTATTTTTTGCATCCTCCTTTATTTGCCCAATTGTCCCTTTAATCTCATCCACTTGTGTTTTAATATAGTCTTTTATATCTATCAATTCAGTTTTCATTTCCTGTTTTATAGCATTAATCCCTTCCATTATTTTTTGAAACATATCTGGGGGTATAGCCCCTTCCTGTGGGTCAATAGAACCTCTTCGCTCCTGGGCCCTAGCTGCTTTTTTAGTTGTCATTTTCAAAAGAAGCCTTTAATTTCTGATATTAACCACTGTTCCAAAACCTAGAGGCAGTCTATTTCTTTTTTTTTTTCCTCCACCAACAAAAGAGTTAATATTCCAGGCCTGTTATTATAGTCCAGCCAGCACAACACAGTTCTTATCTACGTCCAAGAATGCAAAACAATCCTGGTTCCCAGTACAGCCAACACCAAGCGATTAGTAACATATACGAACAGCAGATTCGTCCAAAAAAAAATAGTCCAAGGAGAAAAATAGTCCAAAATATATTTCCATCAAATAATAATTACCTCTCATCCGTTTTTAAACTTTAAAGCTCCAAATTCAGGCCAGCTTTTTGTCGTAAAAAAAAATATATAAGTTGTTTACATTTTCTTTCTTCCTTAATTATATTTAAAAGAGAAAAAGTATGACTCACCCAGGTTTCTCAGTTGCTGATTCGTAAACAAATCCCTTTTATTGTAGTAATTTAAGCCAAATGATAAGATTTAGACAGAAGTAGGCTCGCTGGTTAAGGACGTTTTTTTTTGAAGGAAAAAAAACGCTTCGCTTTATCCCAGTACAGCTTGCATGGAAGTCCTGACTCCGTCTTCAGCCGATCGGCATGCCTTCTTATCTCAGGAATTTCCTGATCAATTCCAGCCGCCGACAGCTCAACGAAGTCTTGTGGAGAATCTGATCGGTTCTCCTATACCTTGGAGAACATTTAAGCCAGTCAAAGTTTCCTTTTAACTGGCTTTTAACCTGAAAAAAGCTTCCTCTGAGGCAGAGATCTCTCAGAGACAGTCACCAGCTGAGCACTCACTTCCGGGAAGTCATCACCAGCTGCTCTTCTCCAGCCTGTAGTTCACCTTTCTCCAAGGCCTTTTCTTCCTCCTGCATTACTTCTTCAACAGGCACACATGGAGTGGATAAATTTATGAGCAGCATCTCTTCTCCAGTTTGTACTCCACTTTCTTTCAAGGCATCTTCTTCATTTTCCAGCCTGTCCTCCTTCAGTTCTTGGGGGCTTTACCTCCATATTTCCGGTATCTTCCCCACTGGCAGGCACCTGGATGATCAAGGCCTCTTCTTCCTCCTCCACTACTGACTGCAACTCCTCACAGTCCAACCCCTCCAGAGGCCCATCCACTTTCTGGATCTGTTTAGCCACCTCCATCTGGGTGTTCTGCAGCTGGGCTCATGGGTCACTCCCAATCCCTTGCAATGGCTGAACAAAGGTAACTATCCTGACCAGTAGAGCTGGTTTCTTGCTTGCATATCCCAGCTTCAGATACAAGATTACAGGCTGGAAGGGGACACAAAGAAATCATCTATATCATCCCTCAATCCCATAACAATAAAATTTCTGACATGGGACCGTATCCAGTGCTGCAGCTCTGCTGATGCAATGGACTTCTGTGCATCCAACAGCGTTTCTTCCTGTCCTGTCCCCTGCAGACCCCTCCCCAAAAAAGAACTCTTAAAATCAGCTCTGGAGGGTTGGGGGCCCTATGGCTTCTAATGATTTATTTATATAATTATTTATTAGATTTATGTCCCACCCTTCCTCCCAGTAGGAGCGCAGGGCGGCAAACAAAAGCACTAAAACCACGTTAAAACATCATAAAAACAGACTTTAAAAACATCTTTAAAAACACATTAAAAAAAACATCTTTTAAAAAATCTTTTTAAAAAAAGCTTTAAAAACATCTTAAAAACAATTCCAACACAGACACAGACTTGGATAAGGTCTCTACTTGAAAGGCTTGTTGAAAGAGGAAGGTCTTCAGTAGGCACCAAAAAGGTAACAGGAGGGAATTCCAAAGGATAGGTGCCACTACAATAAAGGTCCATTTCCTATGTTGTGCAGAACGGACCTCCTGATAAGATAGTATCTGCAGGAGGCCTTCACCTGCACAGCGCAGTGATCGGCTGGGTGTATAAGGGATCTTTCAGGTATCCTGGTCCCAAGCTGTATAGGGCTTTGTACACCAAAACTAGAACCTTGAACTTAGCCCAGTAGGCAGCCAGTGCAATTCTTTCAGCAGTAAAGGTGACATGTTGGTGATAACCTGCCCCAGTGAGCAGATGTGCCACCACATTTTGCACCAGCTGCAGGTTCTGGACTTAATTTTGTGAAACTGACAATATGGGTGGAAGGCCTTGTTAATTTCACCAATGCCTTCTACTTGTTTTTAATCTGTTCCCTAGCAAACCCCACTGCCAACATGTACCAAGCCAAATCTAAGTTGTTGATATTGACATGAAAAGCCATAAAAGACATGGAGCCCAAATATCAACCTGCCCAGATTGACAGTGGAGATCATGTTAGTGCCATTGCTGCTGTGATTCAAGGGACTGTGATGTGTGAGAGGGCCTTCTCCATGGTGGCCCCCAGGTTGTAGAATCCCCTCTTCTCCCCACCAAGATGCACCTTTGCCTTCATTGTACAGTGTTTGGTGTAAAGTCAAGGAGCATCTCTTTACCCAGGCTTTTGGGTGAGTGGATGTTTTCCTTCCTGTATTGTTGCACTCCTGTTTTGCTGCTCTTGCAACAGTTCTGTGACTTTAATTTAACAATTTTAATGTACTATATGTTGTTTTCAATTGTGAGATTTTATATAATCATCCTGGGGCCATTTGGTGAAGGGCAGACTATATGTAATGTAATGTATATATGTATAAAGAAATACATCACTATGTGCTGCTCTGCTGAGCTTACACTTGTAAGTCCTTGTGAAAAATAGTTCACCTCCTAGAGTGTCAAGGACACTTAGTCAGAGAGAAATTTGGCATACATGTACAGCCTTGCACATTAACGCATCACCACAAAGGGTGCACACACACACACAAAAACCCTCATTCCTCTACCTTAATTCCAATTTTTAAATTGCTGCATAAATGTGGGGTGGTGGTGCCTGCTGCAAAGAAGGCTCGATTGTAGCCAAAACTTTAGCTCCTTTTATCTATTTAGGTTAAAGTCCTATGCACAATTTCCTTTGAACACTGGGAATTACTTCCAGGTTGCATGCATAGGATTGTACTGTTCAAGTCCCTAAATTAAACAGCAGCTCTTCAGTACCAGCTGTAAACCTCAGACAGGCAGCAATAAATAGGTTTACTGTAGTGGAGTTTTTAAAATTATACTAAAAGTCTTCCAGGTTATTGAAGCAGAGATTTGTTTTCATCCAGGTGCAAACATGTTCCGTTCCATTATAAGAAATAACAGAAAACATTAGCTCCAGCGCTGGTTTCCACTGTACTAGTAATTAGTACACAACACTGTACGCGCTGCAGAGTAAATCACTGCTCCCTGCTCCCAACATTGATATGGTTCAACTCACCTGTTTAATGGAAGTAAGAGCAGAGCTATTTCATTAGCAAACATGAGAACTTTGCATCAGCCTGCCAGAAATAGCTGTGCTGTGATGCTTTACGAGTAAAAAATTCCATTGATAGGAACTGATCTACAGCTCTTTTAGCAACATATGAGAACACGCAAGTAGCCAGGTGAAAAGAGGGATGGGGAGAAATTCAATTCAGTTTGCCCTTAAAGATGAATCTACCCAGTTCACACTTTCCAAAACATTGTGTGGACCAAAACAGAGCCATCCTTCAAAATGCACACTTCTCCAAATTTTGCAATGCAGTTCTCCAGCCAAGTAATGTATATATTTAAAAAAAAACATGCATATAATAGGGTAAAGTGTGCCTAAATGCATATATTAAGTGAAAATAATATACACAATGAATTATATTAGGGGCAACTGCTTTGTAAAAATGTGCATATTCAGCACAATTGCATTCCAGAATGTGACTATTAGGAGAAATGTGCACTAAACCGCTGACGAATTTTCATGAGGATTTTTTTTTTTAAATGCTAATTGCTGCAGAATTAGGAAGAACTAAATTGAAGATCAGAAAAATGAGAAACTAAAATTGACAAATCCACCCATTCCTGGGTAATTAAAGAGGACAAGGTCCCTGCACATTTAACAGTTCTGTATCATCAGGGATGCATGATAAGCTACAACTGGTGAAAATCTCCTTTCTGTACAACTATTAAAAGTTGGGGGAGCCCTGTCTTCTTTTTTCACCGGGCCACCCTAAGCTCACACATTCCAAAGCTAGCCCACTGTTCCCATTTCTTTCTGCACACATAATTGCTGCTCTACCATTCCCTCTGAGCATCTTTTTTCCTCCCATCTCCTCCTTTCCCAGAATGCCTTTATTATGGTGTCCCAAAGTACAGGTTCCAATTACCCAGAAGACTTACAATTGACCAATTTGAAATATTCCAAAAAATAATGCTTATCTGCTGGGTGTGAGTTAGCTGGGGATGTTGTAATTATTTTAAGATTGTCATGAATGGCAAAAATTTGTTGTTTTAACATCATTCCCAATTTGAACCCCCAGCCTCAGTTTTCCTTAACATCCAGTCTGATGAAGGTCACCTTCAATCTGTCACTATTTTAAAAGGAGATTCAGTCACATGCCAGCAAATTCAGGTTGCCTAATTAAAGTTGATTTAGAGCTTCTCCAAAATCAGATTGTTTTTTCCAGTAAGAAATGTGACAGGAAAATTGGATGACACTTGCTTGACACCATATTGTCTAGGGCTGTCGACACACTAGTCGCCAGAGCAAAGAGTTTCCATTAGCGATACCTGTAGGGGGAACAGGCTGATCTGACGATCAGTTACAAAATCTCTTTGAAGCTGATTTAAAAAAAAAAAAAGCATTCAAGCTGCTCCCACCAGATTTTACATTTAGAAGGGGTGGGTTGGACTAGAATCATGTGCCCCCGTTTTCAGAAGAGAGAGGTAGAGATGCACTGGAACTGGCAGAACACTGAGTGTATTTCTACCCTAACTGACCCACAAACAAATCAGAATGAATGCTCAATAAATAGCCAACATTCTCTAATCCAGTGCCTGCAAGGGAAGAGGACCATCACCGCCCAGGGAGGGAGAGCCATCTGCCTGCTTTGCTGCTGCTGCTGCTGCTTGGCCAACATCTCTGCTCTCTCCTTCTTGGGCTCCTGCTCTGCACATGGGCACCTTGCAGGACCAGGCTCCAGGTACTCAGCCAGCTGTGCCTGATACTGTTCCACCTGTCCCTTCTTTGGAGGGGATATATAAGCCGGCTGGCTGAGGGGGCTTGGGAGATCCAGTGCCTGCAAGGGAAGAGGACCATCACCGCCCAGGGAGGGAGAGCCATCTGCCTGCTTGTGCTGCTGCTGCTTGGCTAACATCTCTGCTAACATCTCTGCTCTCTCCTTCTTGGGCTCCTGCTCTGCATGTGGGCACCTTGCAGGACCAGGCTCCAGGTACTCAGCCAGCTGTGCCTGATACTGTTCCACCTGTCCCTTCTTTGGAGGGGATATATAAGCCGGCTGGCTGAGGGGGCTTGGGAGATCCAGTGCCTGCAAGGGAAGAGGACCATCACCGCCCAGCGAGGGAGAGCCATCTGCCTGCTTTGCTGCTGCTGCTTGGCTGGCGTCTCTGCTCTCTCCTTCTTGGGCTCCTGCTCTGCACGTGGGCACCTTGCAGGACCAGGCCCCAGGTGGCATTATATGTGGGAAGAAGAATGGTCTTAGAGCTGGCGTTTGGGTGCACAGAATACGGGACTGTGTCTTCTGTGTGGGTTTGAAGTGGATGAATGGGTGTTATATGAGTGTATGTTGTGAGTGAATGTGTATTTTTATGTATATGAGTTTTTTGTATTTATAGTTTATCATGTGCCTCGGGAAGAGATTTTATCATCAAGAGGGGAGACCTGAGGGGGCCCCAATTGCTGTAGTGACGGGTAGAGGGAGGTATGGTGATATGAAAGGGACGTGCCAGGTAAGGAGAACGCAGCCCAGACATGTAGTGGCTGTGCCGCGTTCTGGTCCTTCTCATACCCGCAGGGTTGTTGGTTGTCCTATCAGCCAACTCTCAGATCTCCAATTGCTGCTCTTTAATGCCAGATCGGTACATAATAAAATCTCCCTCGTCCATGATTTGATTGTGGACGAGGTGGCCGATCTGGCATGCATAACCGAGACCTGGGTGGGCGAACAGGGAGGAGTTAGTCTCTCCCAGCTCTGCCCACCAGGGTATTTGGTCCAGCATCATGGTAGATCTGAGGGTCGGGGAGGTGGGGTTGCTGTGGTCTATAAGAGTTCCATCTCACTCACCAAGCACCATGTCCATGCAATCACTGGTCTGGAGTGTTTGCACCTTGTGCTGGGCCAGAGGGACAGACTGGGAATCCTTTTGGTGTACCGCCCACCTTGCTGCCCAATGGCTTCCCTAACTGAGCTGACGGAAGTGGTCTCGGAGGTACTGTTGAGATCCCCCAGACTATTAGTACTGGGAGATCTCAACATTCATGCTGAGGCTACTTTGTCTGGGGCAGCTCAGGACTTCATGGCCGCCATGACAACCATGGGGCTGTCTCAATATGTTAGTGGCCCAGCACATACATTGGGGCATACTCTTGACCTGGTCTTTGCTACCAGACATGGGGATAGTGATCTGGATGTGGGGAGTTTTACATCTCTCCCGTTGTCATGGACAGATCATTGCTTGCTGAAGTTTAGACTTTCAGTAGCCTTTTCCCTCTGCAAGGGTGGGGGACCTATTAAATTGGTCTGCCCCCGGAGACTAATGAATTCTGAAGGTTTTCAAAAGGCTCTGGGGGTTTTTCCGGCTGATAAGACTGGCGCTCCTGTCGAAGCCCTGGCCGATCTGTGGAATACAGAGATGACCCGGGCTGTTGACATGATCGCTCCTGCGCGCCCTCTCCTATGTAGAGCTCATACAGCTCCTTGGTATACTCCGGAGCTGAGAGCGATGAAACAAGACAGGAGGCGGCTTGAGCGGAGATGGAGACGAACTCCCGACGAATGCAATTATGAGCTGGTTAGTGCTTCTACTAAGCTCTATGTAGGAGCGGCAAAAAAACAACATTTTTCATGGCCTACTCCATCCAGGCCTACAAGATACGGCAGATACATCGGTAGCTCGATGTAATAAATTTGCTGAACACTTCCAGCATAAGATCTCATGCATTCGCTGGGACTTAGACTCCTATTTAATAGCAGTTAATCCTACTGAGGTGTCCGGAGCACAGTCTTGTCATGTTTTGTTGGATGAGTTTCAGTTGGTTCAGTTGGAGGACGTGGACAAGGTGCTTGGACAGGTTCGTGCGACCACTTCGGTACTGGATCCTTGCCCCTCTTGGCTAATTAAAACTAGCAAGGAAGGAACAGTTGGCTGGGCCAAGGAAGTGATCAATGCCTCTTTACGAGAGGGAGTGGTCCCTGGCTGTCTGAAAGAGGTGGCAGTGAGACCACTCCTGAAAAAACCTTCCTTGGACCCAGAGGATTTCAGCAGCTACAGACCAGTAGCCAATGTTCCGTTCCTGGGCAAGATCCTGGAACGTGTGGTTGCTGACCAGCTCCAGGCGCTATTGGATGAAACCGATTATCTAGATCCATTTCAATCGGGATTCAGGCCTGGTTTTGGCACTGAGACTGCCTTGGTCGCCCTGTTTGATGACCTATGTCAGGACAGAGACAGAGGGAGTGTAACTCTGTTGATTCTCCTTGACCTCTCAGCGGCTTTTGATACCATCGACCATGGTATCCTTCTGGAGAGGCTTGTGGAGTTGGGAGTTGGAGGCACTGCTTGGCAGTGGTTCCGCTCCTACTTAGCGGGTCGTCTCCAGAAGATAGTGCTTGGGGAACATTGCTCGACACCGTGGGTTCTCCAATGTGGGGTCCCGCAGGGTTCGGTTCTGTCTCCCATGCTTTTTAACATTTATATGAAGCCGTTGGGGGCGGTCATCAGGAGTTTTGGAGTGCGTTGTCATCAGTATGCTGATGACACGCAGCTCTACTTCTCCTTTACATCTTCTTCAGGTGAGGCAGTCGACGTGCTGAACCGTTGCCTGGCTGCGACAATGGACTGGATGAGAACTAACAAACTGAGACTCAATCCTGACAAGACTGAGATGCTGTTGGTGGATGGTTTCTCTGATCGGATGGTGGATATATACCCTGTCCTGGATGGGGTTACACTCCCCCTAAAGGAACAGGTGCGTAGTCTGGGAGTCATTTTAGACTCTTCCCTCACACTTGAGGCTCATGTAGCCTCGGTGGCCCGGAATGCGTTCTACCAACTTCGGTTGGTAGCCCAGCTACGTCCCTATCTGAGTAAGGAGGACCTCACATCAGTAGTACATGCTATGGTAACCTCGCGTCTGGACTACTGCAATGCGCTTTACGTAGGGCTACCTTTGAACACGATTCGGAAGCTACAGCTAGTGCAAAATGTGGCAGCCAGACTGCTAACAAGAACTAAGCGGTCTGAGCATATAACACCTGTGCTAGCCCGTTTGCACTGGCTTCCAATATGCTTCTGGGCCAGATTCAAAGTGTTGGTACTTACCTATAAAGCCTTATACGGCGCGGGACCACGATATCTGTCGGAACGCCTCTCCCGATATGAACCGGCCTGTATACTACGGTCTACTACGAAGGCCCTCCTCCGGGTTCCGACTCATAGGGAAGCCCGGAGAGTGGTGACAAGATCTAGGGCCTTCTCAGTGGTGGCCCCCGAACTATGGAATGGTCTCCCTGAGGAGGTGCGCCTGGCGCCGACACTATCATCTTTTCGGCGCCAGGTTAAAACCTTTCTCTTCTCTGAGGCATTTTAATTCCTGTTAATTCTAAATTATTATATTTTGATTTTAGACTGTACAGTTTTTTGTACAGTTTTGTATTGTGATATACTGTATTGTGTTATTTTTATTGTATTTTTAATGTTCACTGCCCAGAGAGCTGTTGCTAGTCGGGCGGTATATAAGCTTAATAAAATAAATAAATAAATAAATAATCTCCTGCAAAACCTTTGTGCAAGCAAATCAAGATGAATGCTCAATAAACAGATGACCAAAGAGCACGGGAGAACCTGAAAGCTTGCTCCCCTTTTTTGACTTTTTGGTTTGTCCTAATAAAGGGAGTGCTGTTGACTGTGAATTTATTGTTTTCTTTTCAGGAAAGGGAAGATATGGGGAGTTGCTTTTTAAAGAGAAACTTGTTGCAGCTGGTCTCAGAGTATGCCCTGCCCAGCATGCTAGCATTGCACATGTAGGCAATGGCAGCCTAGTTGAAACATGTTATTGTGCATTCTAATTAAATAGCTTCCCACATGCAATAAACTAGCACATCAGGGAGAATGCAAATTAAACTTCTCTCTGAATGGCAACTTTATTATGTATAGGGAGGTTGTGGGCGGTGGTTCCTTAAGGGAGCCTTCAAAATGCATAATTGGGCTCTCAGCCAGTCTGCCTGGAGGTTCATTAGATTTTCTGCAGAGTCAGACCACTGGGTATGAAAAGAACAACGCCATCCTATATATATGGATCAATGTCAATGAGTATCACCTAGTGATATATAGATGGTATTTAGGGGAATGAACAGCTGTATGTTAAACCTACATCATCAACTCTGATAAAAGCTTGCCAGGAGGCACTAAATCTTTGCTACCCAACATTTTACCTTTCGGAACGTAAAAATCAAGGCAGCATTGAAATGGTAAGTGTCTGGCTCCTGTTCAGTGTCCTGCCCAGAGTGAGAATCATGAAACGGAGGCAAGACTGGAATTAATTCCTGTTTTATTAGAGTAACATCGAAGGCAAGGCGCTAACTAACTCACTGTAATCCCCAACTAAACTACTCAGGCTTACTCTGCATGTAAGGAGAGTTGACTCAGCAACCTCATCAGGGGGGCGCTGGCTTAATTAGGAAAGGTTTTCATCTGTAATCTCTGACTCCTGTGCAGAACCTCCCTCTGGCCAAGCCTCTTTTCCCAGCGGCGCACACAGGGTGACAAAGGGCACGCACACATCTGCTCATTGGACAGTCTAGACTCTTCAGGTGCCGGCTCCATTGAAGGGGGAGGAGATGTTTCTGGCAGGGAAGCGTTTGAAGGAGCAGACAAGGGATCCTGGGAGGGGGGTGGAGTTGGCGCGTGAGAGGTCTTGCTCCAACGGCTCTCCTGGAGCACTTGGCAAGGGAGGGGTCTCCACGTGAGCGGGTGAATTTCCCGTGGGAAGCAGAGAGCGGTTGGTCATGTCTCCTCCTCCCAGATCTTCAGGAGCATCCTCCACATCTGACATCTCTCCCATCTGCAGAGCTGGGGGTGCGCCCTCGGACAACTCCCCCCAGAGTCACTCTGCCCCTGGGGCTCCTCCACCTCCTGATCCAGCCCCCCCCGGGTCACCTGGGGCTCAACATTCAGTTCCTAGTTTCCTAATTTTGATGAAAGGCTTGGACTTCAAACTGGTGGGCTAGGACCCACTACCAGGTCACAACTGTTATGGAAATTTGTATATGCAGAGACTCTCAGCAGTCTGAGCTGTGTGTGTGCCAATGTGTGTATTTACACATAGCCATGAAGCTCACTGGGTGTCCTTGGGCCAGTCACTGCCTCTCAGCCTCAGAGGAAGGCAGTGGTAAACCACCTCTGAATACCGCTTACCATGAAACCCTATTCACAGGGTCACCATTAGTCGGAATCTTGAAGGCAGTCCATTTTAAACTTTATTTACAGAAATACATAGTAGATAGGAAAGGCATACCTAGTTCTAACTAACTAACTAAGTTGGAGGCGCAGTGGTCATACTTGAGTATTGCCCTCATGGCTCAGGAGAGAAAGCAAAGACAAAGATGTCTCCTCTCTCCTCGGACTGGCAAAGAAGACAAAGGAAGGAGGGGCAGATAAGCTTCCCTGAGCATATCAGTTTACAACAGAAAGAAGTTAGGTAGAGAACAGCACAGGTAAAGGTAGGCAAGGCTAGCCAGCTGGAGGACCCCAACTCTATATACCTTCTGGAATACACATAAAAGAACCAAAACAGGAGTTGCTCTTGCCCCACTTCCAACAACAACTTGATTTATGGTGGGTCCCAACAGCAACACTACTACCTTACAACTATATGGTAAAAGATTAAAAAATGGGTCCCCACATGTAAAAGTGGATCTTGGATCAGAAAAGTGTGAAAGGTCTGTCACTATAGCTGAAACAGATTGTATTATCTGCTTTCATGCACCAGTTAAGACTGATGCACACACAACTACGTAGAACTTGGTCTGTGTGTGCGCTAAGCTTGCCCTTAGTTCTTCCAGTACTGCAGCCTGCATACAAACCCAACTGTGGCATACAAAAAAGTGAAGCAGTTTGGCACTGAGGAGGGATGTTGGGAGCAATTTTTATATCTTGCACAAAGACCGACAGAGAAGAGACAAAAAACAAAGGCACTTGGAGAGTAAAGAATGACATAATCTGTGAAGGAAGGAGAAGCTATTAAGGGATATACATGCACAAGGCAAGGCACTGTGTGACTGCTGCTACCCAATTTGTGCATCAAGATCACCATCAGTGTGCCAAAATGCAATGTTTAAGGGATTAATTTATTTGTGCATGCCACTGATAATTTGGTTTAAAATATATAAATGCCAAGCTCTGTTGTTTATGATAGCATTTTCCTTCAAAGGTTCACTTTCCCCGTACATTTTCTTGAGCTATAGCATGAACCTAAGAGTACTTCCCTGGCTCTTCATTTTTTATTTTGCTGGAATATAAATATTTTAAAGTTGTTTTTAATGCTATCCTCTAGACCACTTACGCACGTTACTCTTTAACTAAAGGCTCAGTCAGGGCTTTACATAATTTGGCTGGTGTGATCTCTTACATTTTTCATGTAGAGGAATATGGCTCATTATCGGCATCTCTGCAATTGAAGCACAACCAGCTTCTTAGTGAATCTAATGCACACCAATTGCTAACACAGCGATTTCTGTATTAATGCTTCAGTATTATATCTATTATCTCCATCAGCTAATGATTCTCTGGTGCCATTTATATGTTTATTTCCTTTTTAAACAGGCTTTCAGCAAAGATGCAAAGGTCTTGCCTTCTGTCTAGTAGTAGTAATAATAGCCTCTTTCTCTCCTGCCCCTTACATAATGTGTGATATTATGGCTTTATTACCAGTTGTGGGCTGAATATCACACATTCAGTGATGTAATTCCATTGTTCTGTTGCTACACTTAATTATACTTCAAGGTTCTGAGCTCTGCACACATAAAAAAAGCATGAAAAGATGACACCTTATCTTTGAACAAAGTTAAATTGCTTTTCAAAGTCCTCAAGATGTACCAGAGACATAAGATCAGGGGACGTTCCTGGGATGTTCCAGATGCACAGAAGTCTTTGAAGGGGCATCTCTGAGTACCACTCCAATGCTATACCCAAGATATGGTTATTCTGGGAGAAAATGGCATCTAATCTACTTTAACATATACAGATGGTTAACACCACCCTGCCAGAGGCAGATGGTGGCTCCATGTTGGGGGGCAATGGAATCCACTCCAGGTTTTAGTTCGAAGTTCCAAGGAGCTGCTTAAGGTGCCTCAACATTGTCTAACCTCCCTGCAAACAAATCACAATGAATGCTCAATAAATAGCCAGTGTTGTCTAAACTTCCTGCAAACAAAAAATCAGGATGGATGCTCACTTAAGCAGCAGCACAACAAAAACGCCCTATTGCTATCCCAGAGCAGCAATGGAGCAAGAAATAAACAAAGATTTCTCAGCTCCTGATCCCTCTTTGGGCTAGCTGGCTCTCATGGCTGCAGCTGCTCTCAGCTCTCAGACTCTGTATTGCTCTGAGCTCTGAACTATCCCAACCTTTCCTCTTGCCTGTTTGGAGTCTGTTTAATCCCTCAATGATTATTTCACAATCTCCCACATATTGACTGACTTGCTGACCCTTAAACAGGGCTTAGTGTGCCATCCTCGAAAGTGCACCAAGTTCTCACTAGAATTCTGAAACCTCATTGGCCTGTATCCATGGACCAATAAATATGAATGGAATGTCACAAAAGGACTTACCACATTCTGATATTTTGGATTCCCCTGTATCATATACAAGCTGAATTCTACAGCCAACGGCCATAACTGTCTCCTCACAAATGATACAGTCATCTGTTTGATAACAGTAGGCCTTTAACTGCTCTGTGGCAGACCTGCCAACTGAACCCCAATACAATGTATCTCTCTGGCTTCCATTAGGAGTAAAATACCAGTTTTTCCTAACACACAGTTCACTATTTACACTCCAACAGTGTTGAGAACAGAATAATAAACTTAAAATTAAATTTCTGTTCATAAAGATAGATTCTTCACATGGCAAACCTGTTCCCCAAGCTTGTCTGTTTCATAAGAGAAAAGGTGGACAGAACTTTGTTGAAACTGACAAGAGTTTCCTAATAAACAAAAATTGAGAGACATTGAAGGAAATCTGCATCAGCAAAACTGAAAAATCTTCTCTCCACACAGCAAGGAGATTACACATGAGGGTGGGGGAACTTCCAGCTCTACATTTTGGGTGCAAGGCCAAAATTGAACTGCAAATAAGAATGCATCTGTTCACAGGAGACAAAAAAAAAACAGATTCTAAATCCACCTTCCTACATAAACATACATTAATTTTAAAAGCCAACAGGAGCACATTTTAAAACTGCATTTCTGTCTTTCACGCATGCACGCCAACAGCAAGAGAAAACAGCTCAACAGCTTTTAAAGTGCCACATGTGAAATCTGTCTTTGTTAAGCTTGTAAAGTACATGTAAACCTGAGTCAGGAGAGGTGTGTTGTGGTTTTTGTATGTGCTTCATATTTATTTATTATGAGAAATTTTGAGGGTGGGCGTGATGTTAGCTGATGTACACAGCAAAAGATTTCCATTCTGTCAGCTTGCCAGAGACCATCTGCTGCTCAGAAAGCATACTGTTTGTACAGTAAGTTAAGATTTCAGTCCCTGAAAAACTGAGGAAAAAGCAAGGACATGGAGCCCTTTAAAAGGCCTTCCTGCCCAACACCTGCTCTGGATGAGAACCTTAACGATAAATTTAGTGTGAAAGGCGTTCTGCCTCACAGAATTGTCCCAAACCATTTTATTCACCGTATTATCCTGACTAGTCGGTTACTGCTCTAGCACTGCGTCCTTTAACACAAGCTACCGTTCCTTTCCTTTCCACATTGCCCCCCTCCCACTTCTTCCTCCGACAGACAGCCCTGGGCATCAGAGACAGCAAAACAGGGAGGCAGCTCTTTAGTGGTTAATCAGCAGTTGCAGTGACAAAATGGCAACACTGTGAGTTGGCCACACTTCACAAACGATGTACACATCATTTAGATGAACTAAGCTTGTAAGGGAGGACCTTTTGGTAGGGCTGCTGCAACTGCCAGAAATCTTTCCGTTCAGCAAGTAAGTGCCTGGAGGACAAATTACTGATGCTTTACAATGGCAGAAAGTGGGGGAGGAGGGGGTTAACAATGAGGGTCATGGACACTTGATTACTTTAACAAATCATAAAAGCTGCAGATGTGCTTGCCACACAGAATTCAAATGCAGGTAAAATCTGTATGGCCTCCATTTCATCACATTGGTTCATGAGGGCATCTCTGCAAGTCACCAACTAGCAAATTAAAAGGGCAAGCTAGCCTTCCTATGAAATTAGTGGGATTACTATGAATTTTCTGATTCTGCATAAGTACCCACAAAAATGTCCAATAAAAGGGATCCATTGTTTCATGGGCAGTTTCCTACTTCCCTGAGTAGTAGAAAGTTCCAAGAGCACCCATTACAAGGTCTGTTTCCTTATGAAGAGAGAGTGCTGAGACTTGTGGGGGTGGTGGTATTTTACTATCTATGGCTTTACAAAGGTATAACTTAAACATGGGGAGGGGGAGCACTGGTTGCTTCCAGATGACTATTTATGGTGCATTCACCCAGATTTGTTTGCACAAAGTTTGTGGGGAAGTTAGTTGATGTCACATCAAGCAATTATCGTCCCACAGTTTCCTGTCCAGCAAAAAGTCCAATTTCTTTTGGAAAGTGGACCCTAATTTGCCAGTGTGCAATTGAATCTCACTCACAAAACAGTGGCAGTCTCAAAGCTGTTCCACACTTGTGTTTATTGTGGAATTGCATGCCTTGTTCATTCATATTTTATGGTGGGTCCACAAAATATTCATTTATAGTCCTCCTGTGTTTTCCCACTGATTTTTCCATCTTTTTTATACCACAGAATATCCAAGTTAAAAAAAAACTAGAACAGTACCACAATTTTCACAGATGTGCATAGCAGGATGGCCAGGTGTAAAAGAGGACAGGGGTCCTGCACCTTCAATAGTTGTACAGAAAAGGCAATGACACACAGCATTACACAAATCAAGGAGGAAGGCAATAAATGAAGGCAGAGGTATGGTTTGGCTCACTGGTGATCTCACAGTGAATTGGGGAGTAGTTAGCTTTGCATTGAGAGTTCTGGAGGAACAACATTGAATGTGCTGTAGGCAGAGCTTGGAAAAGTTACTTTTTTGAGCTATAACGCCCATCAGCCCCAGCCAGCATAACCACTGGATTGGGCTGATGGGAGTTGTAGTTCCAAAAAGTAACTTTTCCAAGCTCTGGCTGTAGGTGTTCATTCTCTACTACAGGAATAAGCGACATGTTGGGTTACAACTACCATCATCCCTGATCAATTGGCCATGATGTCTGGACTTGATAAGAGCTGGAGGCCAACAACATCTGGAGGTCACCATGCTGGCTACCCATGCCCTATTGTGATTGTCCAATGTGTTCATATCTAAAGCAGTATCCATTGCCCACAAAGCAATAAAATGTGTTGGCGCACATACCACTCCCAAGGGCTTCTTCCCCCAGCCCCCTGCAAAACTCAAGACTTCTGTTTCCTTCATTGGCTGCATTACAGTTTTTCAGCTGTATCTGTCCAGTCTCAAATCAAGCAGGTGGATTTGCCGTAGCTACTAGCTACTATTCATCCATGCTCATTAGGGACACTTGTTCTAGCCACTGGGCAAGAAGCATCAGTAAATTCTGAAAACATTGACCACACATACTTATTATCAAGCAATCAGATTATACAAAAGGCAGCCATCTCTTTACTTGAGACAACATAATAGCATTTCTATTACACAGAGGTATTTTAGCTTCACACCCAACTGGCAGATGGCCCAATAATGTATCACTACAGGCATAATTCCATAGGCTAATGGGAGCAGGGAGAGAATACATCTCTCCAAACTTCACTGCAGAAGGACATACCTGGTTTAATTTTCTACCATAGTTGCCACAGACCCAATAAATGCATATCAGACTGGGGAGGCAATGATCTATATGGCAGCTTGCTGTGCTGCAAACTGCACAGAAAAGTTATTAGGTCCTAATATGTAATCATCCTGTAGGAAGACCTCTTTTCCTGCTCAATAGACCTAGCATTGGCTTTGATGACTGCTGTTCACATGGTAGCCTAGAAGCTACATATGAGGTTCCACATGTGGACCATCCTGCAAGACAATTGCACCATTTGCTGTGCCGCATGATAAAAAAATCATACAAATCAATATTTAGATCTTTTTCCCCCTCCAAAACCTCTTTCTTTGATGAACAGGAGGCAGCTTGAGAATTAGAGGAAATGAGATCTCTTTCTAAATGTAGCCATTCAGTAACATATAAGACATTGTTCAGCTCATTTGCTCAGTTGTTTACAAGATTTCACTCAGCTTTAGCAAGTGCACATCCGCCCTTAAGCATATGAGTCGTGTGTTGAGATCAATGGCTCCTCTCGTGCTTCAAGCTGCTTACGTTTATGGGTACACTGTTCAGCTGCAGTCTTAGAAGCACAATCACTAGAAGCCCAATTACTCATTATTTCCATAGCATGCTTTGGTTGAGAAAGTGCTAAATGAGAACCTTACTCTGTAAAAAAGAAGAAACAGCTCTTGACAAAGAGCTCTCCCTAAAAACACCAATTAACAATTACATGAATTATTATGGTCCAATAATAGACCAACTAGCAGACTGTAGTAAATTAACACTGGGCACAATCCAGATGAAAGTCTACTTAATTTAAATCAGTGGAATTTAAGGACATAACTATGGCCACTTCCAGACTGTCACTATTTTGCTGGTGAGATTCATTTGCAT
This sequence comes from Rhineura floridana, assembly GCF_030035675.1. Lineage (NCBI taxonomy): Eukaryota > Metazoa > Chordata > Lepidosauria > Squamata > Rhineuridae > Rhineura > Rhineura floridana. The sequence continues at coordinate 40,223,254 of NC_084486.1, read as the reverse complement.
ACTGGCAAATTCAGGATACATAATCAAAGTGGATTTGGCACTCTTATGCACACTTTAAAGAAAAAGCTTTTTGCAGTAAGGAAAGTGATGCAAAATCAGCACCAGAAAGGGTCTGATAGCAATTGCTTGATACCACATCGTATAATCTTCCCACAAACAAATCAGAATAAATGTTCAATGAACCCCTGGTGTCGTATCACCTCCCCGCAGGCTTTGTGCAAATAAATCAGGATGAAAGCTCAATAAACAAGTTGTCTAGAAGCAATCTATGTGCCAACCCAGCAATCTGTTGCCTTCAAACTTGTAACCCAACAGGCACCTTTTGATTTGTCTGCTGAGGGGCCTCTGAATCTTACAGAGTGTATAAGAATGAGCCCTATACAAGTTTTTAGCCATTTTCAGGTGTTTTAATTGTAGATAAGTGAGAGGAAGGAGAGAGTTCCTTATACAGCAGCCTTCCCCAACCTTATGCCCTTCAGGTGCTTTGGATTACAATTCCCATTACCCCAATGGCTTGGGCTGATGAGAGGTATTGTCCATCTGAAGAGCACGAGGTTGGGAAAGACTGGCATAGAGTGATCCAGCGCACAGAGTGAGCTAACACAGAGTGTCAGCTGCATCTCCTGGCCAATAGGATACCACCTCAAGAAAACCAGCCAATCTTGCAAGGCTTTGAAGCAGAAGTAAAAAGCATGCACAGCTGGTGTGCTGGCACAAAAGGCCAATCAGAGGAAGCACAGTGAGGAATCCCTGAAGGCTCTGCCTAAGCCAAGCACATTGGAGAAGCTAGGGTGAGGAAGAACCAGATGCTAGCAGAGTCCCTTATTCTTTAACTGAGGTCTTCGCTGCCAGCCAGAGCTCAACAATATTCCATGTCCCAAATACAGAGGATTCCAAGGGCACACAGTTTTCAATCCCCTTAGCACAGTCACAATCGCACTGACAACTCTAGTGGCCTTTGTAGGCCACAGTCTCTGTTTGCCTTGATATAGGCTGCTAGATGCCTCTGAGCATCTCAGTAAATATCACAGCAATTCTACCTGGGATGCTCTGTTGCTGCCCCAACACATAAATGTAATACGCATGATGCTAAGAAGTGGGACACCTTCTCCTGCCTTTGGTATCCAGCCAAAATGTGTGCATTTCAACACATTTGCTCATGGTTTCAGAGCTCTATTTTGGCTTATCAGAGTTGCATATTTTAAGCTAAGTCCCACTTTGGGTGGAATGTGTCAACAGGTTGAACCCCATTGCAACTGTAGATATGATAGAAATGGGTGACACAAGAAAGAGGCAGAATGATACAGGCTTTTCCAGACAACCTCTTTATTGATCATTCATCCTGATTTGCTTGACTAAAGCTTAAATGGAGATTAGACAATGTTCGGTCTATTTTCAGCATTCATTCTGATTTGCTTGCAGTGAAGTTATATGACAATGAGTAGTCATTCTGATATCATCCTGGTTTGCTTGTGTGGTGGTTATGCATCTTCCCATTAATCAACCATTTATTCCCCATTTTTAGTGCATTTCCCTGTCAATTTCCTAACTGTAAAAAAGCCATTAAAAAAGTGGATTTATTGCAGCAGAGCACTTTGATCCACTTCAATTATGCAAACCTAAATTTCCGGTATGCAACTGACTTCCTTCTGCAGTCTGGACGTGACCGCTGTTCTGAAATAAGAGGCTGCTTTATCTGTCAGCAGTCTTCAACCAGCAACTTTTACATGGTACTTCAACCACTCCCTTTTACGTGAGGTGGGTTAAATAATTCAGCAAGCAATGAGTAGGCTACTATCAGCCTCAAATGACTGTACACCAATTGCCAATAGTAAACCTATGGAGAAAAATCAATAAACTAATCTACTTCAACAAAACAACTCTGGATCCCAGATTTGTCATTATATGCTTAGTTCTTAATGGCCACATCCAGCATCCTGTCTCAAATGGCACTGAATAAAACAAACATTTGGGTTCCTAATAACTTTGTCCTGACCATTAAAGGTAAAGGTGTCCCCGCACTTATAGTGTGAGTTGTTTCCGACTCTTAGGGTGATGTCTTGCGACGTTTACTAGGCAGACCGTATATATGGGGTGGGATTGCCAGTTCCTTCCCTGGCCTTTCTTTACCCCCCAGCATATGCTGGGTACTCATTTTACTGACCACAGATGGATGGAAGGCTGAGTGGACCTCGACCCCTTTTACCGGAGATTCGACTTCCTCCTTCCATTGGAATCGAACTCTGGCCGTGAGCAGAGCTTCAGATGTGTTACCGCCACTTACCACTCTGCAGCTCATTAAAACATGAAATTATATCTGCCCTTAAGTCTAAAATTCATTTTTTTCTATACCCCCTCAAAAGAAAGTGCTCTAGAATGGGTCCTGATATCCCAGCTGTCAGTGATTCATGACTGCATATGGCTTGCTTTCAAGGAGTATACACATCTGATGCCCTAAGTCTTTAGTGCTCTTTAAAGAGGTACTTCCTGTTGTCAGTAGAGGCTGATCCAGTAGGTTGGATGGGGCACTGCCCTACCAACTTCAGTCTGCCTTCAGCTAGCCTCCACCTGCCTGCCTTCCTACTTATAGGAAGGACACTGCCTGCCAACTTCCTCCTCTTCTGTCTGTGTGGCTTCTTGTAGAACTCAGGGAAAAGGCAGATGGGGACAAAACTGGAATTCGTTGGCTCCGCCCATCATTGGCTCCAGCTCCGCTTACTGTTTGATCTCCCTGCCTTCTGCCCTTCCCATCTTAATGGGCAATAGCCACTACTGCCTGTTGCGGGGTATAGTTGCCGTCACTGAAGAGTTGTAGCAATATAGGTGCAACAATAGCTTCCTCACCCATGCCAATCCTGCTGCTCATGTGGACTAGCAGCAAACAGATCTGTTTATGAATTATGTACTTTGGAAACGGGATTGCTGGTCACCTACGATAGCACAACACCATCTGGCAAAGTCAGCATCAGGAAAGAATCTGACACCAGAGCTACACACTGCACAGTTACCTCATGGTACCGACACTTGGATGGCTACTTCTTCTCTACCGAGTGGTGTCTGAAGGGGAAAATTTGCAGTGGAGAAATGGTGGGTGGAAAGGTTGCTTAACCTTTCCTGTGCTCGTTGCTCTGCCTTTGCAGCCACCATTCCAGTCTGCCTTTCTCCCCAGCCAGATTCGCCATACTGGGCTTCCATCATGGGAAAGGCATCTGGATGTGGAAATAAGGTGGGATGAGGAAGGAGGTCACACATCCTTTCTCATGCCTGTCTCTTCTCTGCAGCAAATTACCCCCTCCCATTGACACTTCACAGAGAAAAAGCTGCCACTGGAGGTTTAGTACAGATGTAGTGCCTGCTATAGCCATGGGGATTTTGCGCATCTGCTTTAAAAACCTTCAGTGTAACCCTAAACTGCCTACGTTATCTTTCATATCCCTATTCTCATTTTGTCCACCTTTCCCACCACCTCACCCCTTTGCATTCAGTTTCTCTTCAAGAAAGTCTGAAAGCACAATCCTATATGTACTCAGAAGTTCAATGGGGTTTTATTCCCAGACAAGGTGGTATAGAATTACAGCCTGATCTTTCTTCAAAATAGTCACTAGCTTCACATTCCTAATCTCTCTGTGTGAAGGATGGTTACATCAGTTCTACAGCTGGACTCTCTGGTCTTTCTCTTTGGGATTTTCTCCATAGCCACTGAGCTAGGGCTGTAGCTCAGTGGTAAAGCATCCACTTTGCATGCAGAAGGTCCCAGGTTCAATCCCTGGCAGCTCCAGTAGGGCTAGGAATGTCCCTTATTTGAAACCCTGGTGACCTGCCACCAGACAGTGTAGATACTACTAAGCTTGATGGACCAATGGTCTGACTCAATATAAGGCAGCTTCCTATGCGCCTGTTATGTACCTATGACTTGTCTGGAATCCAACACATGTCAAGGATAGAGAGCAAACAACAGAGAAAAGCTGATATTTCAACCAAGTTACGAAACCAGCCTAGTAATTATACATTACATTAGAAACTGCATATCTACACAGCAGACATATCTTCAAAGTTTTGGATGAAAATGGATTCTTATTAGCATTTAAGAAAGAAAAAAAATATCCTGTGTCAGGGGCTGCAACCAAAGTCTTTTAATAAGCATCTAGTCACTGCAGGTCAGGCTCCTAACAGTGTCCTTAATTGGAATACAGTAACTCTTATGGATGAAACGGCTAGACTTTGAGAGAGTAAGCTTTTTTGCTCCTTCTGTCATGTTAGTCAAAGCAATGACAAATGAATTCTAATACAGTTTTGTTTGGAAATCAAAAAGACATGAAATAAAAATGCCATCACTGGGACTAACCCTGCCTAAAGGTAAAGGTAAATAAATGTTGATCAGTCCAAAGAGTATGCCCCACTTGGGACAGAATGTGCTAACTGTTATTGACTCATTCATTACCTATAGAAAAGCTAGCTTTCCCTGCAGGGCCAGCCGAAGACATTTTGCTGCCTGAGGTGAAGCAGGAAATGATGCTCTAATGCCACAAGTCAAGATGAATAAAACTCAAGGCTGGGTAAAGTTATAGCACCCGAGGGAGAAAATAGCACAAGCAGCTCTTCCCGTTCTGGCACTTAAAACACAACAGCAATACATTGAACAAGTTAACAATTTGCTGTGTTTTCATGCTTTAATTTGGATCTTTGCCTTGAGCAGGGGGTTGGACTCGGTGGTCTTATAGGCCCCTTCCAACTCAATGATTCTATGATTCCCGACGCATATCTCAGGCAGCCGCCTCACGCTTCCTAACAGAAGGTCCAGTCCAGAGTCTTAGCACATTTCCCCTTGTGACTCTTGTTATTATGAGTCTTTGTGAATACTACTCATCCAATTTTGTTTATTACTGAGACATTTGGGATCTCCCCCAAGCCATACAGTTCAATGAGGCAACTGAATGTCAGTACTGAAATGACATTACCATCATATGTCATCAAGATTCAAAATGTGTTGCTAATTCTTACTGATGTGTCATCAAGACTCTTACCATCCACCTCTCCCCCTCAACACTAACACATTCTGACTATTCCTGGGTAAGGGCTGTAGCTCAGCAGCAGAGCATCTGTTCTGCACACTGGAGGTCCCAGATTCAGTCGCTAGTATATCAAGGTATATCCAGGTAGGAACGAGAGAGACTCCCATCTGAAATCCTAGAGAACCATCATTGGTCAGTGTAGACAATACTGAGCAAGATGGGCCAATGGTCTGACTCAATATAAGGCCGTCTAGGTTCTTATGTTCACCCATCCACCCAATGCTGCTTTCCCAATTTCCCTCCCTTCCTGCTCACCCCCATCCACCAAAAAAGATATGTTACACAAATGGACTTGGCACATTACCACACTGTCAGTGTGCATCTCATGAAGTATTATTGTTTCTTAATTGGGAGACTTTGAACTGCATCCAAAGAACTACCACTAAATTGTTTCCTGAGAATGTTCATCATTCATATGTTCCCCAAGAACATTATTCATAACACAGAGAAAAGTGCCAACCTGATTCTCCATTTTCCCTCCCAGATGGTAGCTGTTCTTCTGATCGAGCTGGCGCTGCACATCACTGAGTTTATTTTGGTTGAACTGAAAAGCAGATGTGATGCTTAGAAATATCCATATGATTGTCTAGTTAAGCAGATTACATCATAGGACTTTTCATTGTCATATTCTTGACTTTAACATGTAGCAGAAAGGAATAATCTGTCTGGGGAGGGAGCGAACAGACTAACTGTACCATTGATGGATATGGCCTGCTTTTTCTATTAAAAAAACAAAAACCCAGCTCATAGCAGCTTTCTAGTATTGGTGAGAAAATCATCCCACTCATTTGGGCCACCCTGGGCTCCTTTTGGGAGGAAAGGTGGGATATAAATTTAATAGTAAATAAAATTGAATAATATATTTGTTGAATGTTCACACAAAAAAATGACCTACAGATTAAAGAGATGTTGACTTAGGCAACTAGAGTTACGTACAGCTAAAGCAAAGGTATCCAACATTGTGCTCTCCAAAGGTTATGGACTACAACTCCCATCAGCCCCAGCCAGCAGAGACAGGAATGATGGGAGTTGTAGTTCACAGCATCTGGAGGGCACCACAATACCTACTCCTGAGCTAAAGGAATAAACCAAACACATCCATCTAGAAGCAATTCATAAATGAGATGCACTCACAAGAGTCTTCCAATCCCCTGTAATATAGTTGAACTACAGAGAACAAATATATTCACTACAACATCAGTAATCACTCCAAAGCAAAAAGTACTCCTTCACTCCTCCTCCCATCATCCAGTTCCTTAATCACCAACTCCCTCCTAGTTTGACTTTGTTTTTTTGTTCTGTTGCTTTGTTTCTCAAATTGCTAACCTTTTTTTTGCAATAAAACAATTAACAACAAAAGCTGCAGTTTCTGTATATTGCCACCAAACAACCCATACTGAAAAGATCTGCAGTTAGTAGAGATCAGAGAAAAGGATGCTGATACTCCTCTTTGGTGCCACCATTCCACAATGAGGGTGAGCAACTGGAATGTGGCAAGGAAGAAAACTGCAGCCTATCCCTTCCCCTAAGCCCTGCCAACCTGGGCAGGACGGAGTTGGCCCTTTCCTTTGGCTGAGATTTGAAGGGGAGGGAAGGATGATTCTATCTCACCATATGCTAGACAAAGAGTTGCGGCAGACCTTGTGGGAGGGGGAGAGCACTGAAAGAGCCATAACCCAATGGTATCATATCTGTTTTGCATACAGAAGGTCCCAACTTCAATCCCCAGAATCTCCAGGTAGGGCTGGAAAAGATTCCGATCTGAAAGCTTAGAGAGCTGCTGCCAGTCATTGTAGACCATTGTTCTTCAACCTTGGGTCCCCAGTTGTAGTTGGACTACAACTCCCATCATCCCCAGACAACATGGTCAATGGGAGTTGTAGTTCATCACGATCTGGTGACCCAAGGTTGATGAACAATGATGTAGACAATACTGAGGTTTATGGACCAATGCTCTGACTTGGTATAAGGCAGCTTTCTATGTTCCTTATATTTTAAGGCAGACGTGAGAAATCCAGATGTTACCGAACTGCAACTATGGTCATCTCTCGAGATTGGTCATGCTTATTGGGACCAATGAGAGTTGTAGTTCAGCAACATCTGGATGGCCAACGGTTCTCCACACCTGTTTTAAGAGGTCTGCCGAGGGTGCATTGCCTAGTAGCCACAAAAACCTCAAAGCAACATTGCTCATGATAATGAGGGGTGTGGGGGGGATCAACAAGAACTGCTTTGGGATGCATTCAAGGCTACGTTTGTGGAGAAAGAACAGTACAGTTCAAGAGTGAGCATTTTTGTATTTATTATTAGTACAGGGCAAATGGGTATCTCTGTCTGGAGCAAAGGAATACAAAAACCTTTGGTATTCATATTTAGTCCAGAGGTCTATTTCATAGATTTTACAGCAACGGTTATTCGGTGAGTAGAAGCACTGTTGGGCAGGTGCTTCTAAGGCAAAATCATGTGTGCAAAGCAAGTTGAGCAGGAAGGTGATTTCCCACCTTTCCCAAATAGTGCCCCAGATGGATGACACTCCCTAAATCAAATCCACTTTCCAGCCTTTGGCCTTGTGCTCTTGCCTGGGGACAAAATATATCCATTCCACAGCTTATTCCTTTTACTGTGTTGAGGGAATTTCTTTTAATATCAAAACAGGCCTTTACATAAAATGGCCACCTGCCACACAGACTCAGGTATCATTGACACAAATTCATTCCAACATTAATTTTAGCAAAAATGCTTTATTTGATTCTCTTTTCAAATTGCAGCATAATCACCCTAGATTTTTTCATCAGTTGACAGCCACAGATTTGCATAATAATGGCCTCTCCATATTAATAATTCTGGATTATAATGGAATCATTACCTCATCCCTCAGATGGGCTGTTCTGAAATGCTATGTTGCTGTAATCTTACACTGAAAAAGCATTGTAACCACAGTGTAATAGGATTCCCAAGCATTTGCATCCAAATTAGCCTGATAAAACACCCACCATTCATCAGGGCATTAACATCTCTGTAGCCTTCCATGAAATACTGCTGCTCCTACAATCCAGTACCACACAATTTTCTAATGTTCCTTCACAATGAAGTTCATTTTCAATCAAAATTATCCTTCTAGCATCATCTTACCCATAGCTCTAGAGAGGAATATGGGAATATAATGATGTCTTTGACTCAAGGGAACTAGCAGCTTCAAGAAAATGTACAAACTCACTTTGGCACAAATGTGCTGCTCATTGTAATTTCAACTTCAATATCTCAAAATCTAACAGAGCATCTTTCTGCCATCCATTTCATCAAAGGCTCTATGGTAACTTATCCATTTGTTTTAAAAGAATACATTTATGTTCATGTTTGGGTCAAAAAGTGGATAAAAATAATTTTCAAATTTTTTAAAAAATTGTGTGTGTGGGACAACAACTCTGATCACCATATTTCATAACATCATAGTTCAAAATAGATAAAACACAAAATCCTGAATACTTCATGTTAGCATCTGGAACAGCACCCAAAATGTCATATGAGAAATGTCTTAAGGGCTGCAGTTTGATTGAGATCAACCAGTTAGAGAATTTCACAAGCTGAAAACATATGTCTGAAAATTAGGCTGTGTTCTTTCATGAAATTAAATCTCCTTTGAAGTAGAGGCTTGATCAGAGGCTAACAGACTGTAGACAAAATTCTCATACTTCTGTGCATGTTCATTCACATTCTAAGTGTAGAAGGAGAAAGGTTAGGCTCTGGATCCTAGTGCAGTGTCAGCTCTAGATTTTGGAAACCCATCAGGCAAGATACCTTCCAAGTGACCTTCTCCATCACTGCGGCAGGTCCAGGAGGCTCCTGGCAGTGGGCCCCTTGCTCAAATATGGGCCTTCAGCATATGCCCAACCATGCCGACCCTTGAGGCTATCCCTGCCCTAGTGTAGCTGGCTGTGCCAGGGATTCACAAACCTTGGTGTAGTAACCCACCCCAAGAAAACAAGAGTTCCAGCTAGCAATGCAACTGAGATAATAGGGCATAAGTACTTAATCTTGCCTTCAAAAGCAGATCAAAGGGGAAAGGGTGGAAAAGGAAAACAGCATTATAAGGTTCTTAATGCATGTTTACTCAGAACTAAGTTCCACAGATTCAACAGGACTTACTCCAAACAAGTACATTTGTAGAAGATTGCAGTTGAAGCTACAGGATGTTGTATAAAGTACACATGGAAAGGAACCTTGAGAATCAAAAACACTGCAAAAAAAGAGAAGATTGTCTTATTGATATGTCATCGATCTGTCACCCCTACTAAGCACCAAAATGCAAAAAGGCATAGCACTGATGTTCTGTCACAATTTGTGCTGGCCAAATGAGCCTTTCCTTAATTGGGGTCAAGATGTTGCACAGTCTCCCAGGATGAGCAAAGCAGGGGATAAGTGTATGCTGTGGTATAGGAAGATGGCAGAGAATGCAGATTTCAAGTGCAAAGAGCCACTGTAGAAGGCAAGGAGTAGAACGAGTAGTACCTTCATTACTTTTGAGCTGTAACTGTAATGTTTCCAGCATTACTTTTGTGCATTACTTGGGGGGGAGCAGGGGAAGTCTTCTGCTCCTCTGATTTGTGAATAAAAATCATGTGCTTCAAATTGGACTTCTGTGCAGTGTTGTTCTTCCTTCATGCTCTGTGGGTGCTTAGGAGGAGATAAGGGAGGAGGTGGAGAGCGAGACGGGGTGGAGAAAACAATTGTTTAAAAATTGACAGGAGTGGAAGGAGAAAAGAGCTGGAGGCAATATATATATACAAAAATATGTGGGGGGTATCATCATTGCTAGGGGTGGGGTGAGGGGATGTGAGATTCTGTTATGCCATTCTGTTAATCTTATGGATAAAAAAAAATATTCGACTACCCTCTCTGTGTGGGTGCTTATTTTTAATGTTGTTTTAAGCTACTTAAGATATGCAGCAGACAAGGCCAGCACCTTGTAGGCAATTTTTTAAAAGTAACTAAAATGTAATTGTAGCAATTACTTTTGAGTAAAAGTAAAGTAATCATTTACTTTCAGAACAATTGTAATTGTAACGGTAATTACTACTTTTGGGGGGCCATGTAACTGTAACTGTAACTTATTACTTTTTAAAAGTAATCTTCCAAGCTCTGGGTATTGCAGATCAAGATGCACCTAGTCCAGCATTTGTCTCCCACAGTGGGGTAGCTAGATGCATTTGGGAAGTCTATAAGCCAGCCTTTCCCAACCAGGGTGCCTCCAGATGTGTGGGACCACAACTCCCATCAGCCTCAGCCATTGGCAATGCAGGCTGAGGCTGATAGGAGTTGTTTTTGAACTACAACCCCCATCAGCCCCAGCCAGCATGGCCACTGGATTGTGCTGATGGGAGTTGTAGTTTTAAAAAGTAACTTTTCCAAGCTCTGATCAGCAGGTACTGGGTGATCCACCAGAAACTGACCAGTGATGCAGCAGTGGGCTGTGTCTGCCCACACCTATTGTAGGGACCCAGGTCATAGTTTAAAAGGACATAATGTAGCAACAGTCCTGAAGCTAAGGTATGAGCAGCGCATAAAATTGAAGGACACCTAGGAATCCTATGTATGCTGATATATGGGGATGCAATTACATCTACAAGCACACCTAGTGGGCTATCTAAAATTCATCTCCAGGATTGCTTGATAATATAAGGACTAGAGCAGGACTGGGGAACCTGTGGTCCTCCTGATGTCAATGGACTCAATTTCCCACCCATCTCAGCCAACATGGCCAACAGTAAGCAATGATGGGAGTTGTAGTCTAGCAATACCTGGAGGGCCACAGGTTCCCCATCTTTGGATGAATGAGTTTTTGTTTTCTTCTGAAAGTATAAAAGTCAGGGCTTATTGGAATTCCATAGGTTCCTTGTAAAGCAGACAGCAGAAGCAGAGCTTTATCCCAGTATGTACTGGTGCAACCCAAATTCTTTCAAGCTGACTACTAATCCACCTAATTTAGTCTGCAAAGTGCTTTCTAAACCACCATCTTAGACTGTAACATTTTGCAAATGCAACTTCCACCCAGTGATTTGAGGTGGAACAGTGCTTTCTTTTTCCACAGAAAATTTTCCGTTTCACAAGTTCATTAGTAACAATGAATGGATGGTAATTGCAAATTCAATAGGAGGCAAGCTCAGCAGTTTCAAAGTTTTTAGCTTTGTTTACTAAATACAAGTAAAATAAACGTGCTAAATTAGAGCACTCTCTATGGTATCAGAACATTCTCTCTCTCTCTCATCGGGCAACTTCACCACACAGGTTTAGGCATATGCTGAAGATGCAGCTCTTTACCCTAGCCATATATTTGACATATATTTTTAAGATCCACCCTATTTTGTGATTTTAGGTTATTTTTAATGCCATATTTTAAAATTGTAACCCACCCTGGAACCTCTGGGTTAATGGCAGGTAATAAATATTAATAACAACAATAATAATTTGCCCTTGCGACAGCCACTGGCTAGTGCAATCACAGGGGGACACTAGAATTAAAGGTGTAAAAAGCAGGATAAGCCCAAATTAAAATCATATTATAGGCTGATAATGTTCTGATTTCTATCATTTATCCTCAGCTGTCTCCACCCCCAATATTAAGCATAAGCAACTCTTTTGGTAAAATCACAGGATATCAAGTAAACAAGCAAAAGACCAACATTTTACCAATAAATTTAGATGAAAACAAGAAGTGATACATTATGCATCAATTTGGCATTTAGATACTTAACAGAAGAGTTAAATATTTAGCAGTCAAATTCTTAGAGGATGTAAAGAAAATCACTAAGACCGATATGATACCTTTATTCAAATAGTCAAAAATGATCTCACTAAATGAAGAAGGCTGAAATTATCCTGGCTTGTTGGAATAAATGTAATTAGAATGACTATAATACAAAGATTTCTGTTTCTATTTGTGGAGTTCCACCATTAACTTTAGAATTTAGGGAGGTGAAAAGCTAGCAGAAGGATCTTGACAGGTTTATCTGACAGGATAAACACCCTAGAATATATATACAATACAATACAAGCAAAAAAAGAGAGAGGCAAATTAGCACTCCCAAATTTGTGGTGGTATTATGAGGCCCAATCATCTTGGCTGCATATCAGGTTACCTCCAACTGAGAATTCACTAATAGGCAAAAAAAAACCTTGCAGTTTTAGAATGTACCTATAATCAACAGATATTTCTATCAAACTTTACAAAGCAGGGAAATTGGGCAGCTGGATTGGGCAGTGAATGCACCAGGGGAGTAGGAGACCTGACCTCCTCTCTGAGATATTGTACTGCCCTACAAATGTGTAAAAATGCAAACACCATTTGGGTTGGTCTTTCACAGTCCAATCCACTTCCTGTGTAGCTTTCAAGAATTTGGTAACATGTGCCTCTGAGCATATGGGGAGTGGTGGCAACACCTGCCATCTCCAAAATGGAGAATTACATTTTTGTATGTTTGTTGGTGTTCTTCTTACTTTGCTTCTTTCCTGTGTTACTATTGTTTGTACAGAGAATCTAACCTAGAAAATTATATTTCTCTCATTAATCATCCTAGAAATAGGTGTCAAATTTATTGTTATTAATTTCAAAGCCTTTTTATTGGTCCATGTCATATGATGGTGAAGACAGCCTTTTGTGTTTCAAACTGGAGGTTATGTTCTGTTTCTATTTTGGGTGCATTAACAGTTGTATCTGAAACTGCAGTTTGATATAAAATCAGGCTGATTACAATATGTTGCTACTTGCTACTACTAGTTGGAAAAAAACAAACTTGGCCTCCCCAAGATGTATGTTTTCAGCCTGCTGTGTTTAAACCCCTCCTCTAGGATGCATACCTTAACATGGTGAGGAGGTTTGAGAGTGTCAAAGAAACTGAGTACAAGGCCGTCAGGAGTCTAGATGAAGAGGCTAGACTCCTAGCAGGAGCACCCAAGGCGGAATGGTCAAAGCTGAGACACCAGACTAAGATGTATCCAGACTCGGAGGAAGGCAATGATAAACCACCTCTGAATACCTCTTACTATGAAAACCCTATGAACAGAGTATCCAAAATGCAACATGAGATAGTGCTGGAAGATGAGACCCCCAGGTCAGATGGCACTCAACGAGCTACTGGGGAAGAACAACAGACAAGTATAAGTAGTGCTTTGACTAATGACACCACTGGGTCAAAGCCGAATGAAAGCCCAGAGGCTGATGTGCACAGATGCAGAAGGAGAGTCTGGAGTTGTACGATGTACACTATAGGAACATGGAATGTGAGAAGCCTGAACCAAGGAAAGTTAGAAATTGTCAAGCAAGAAGTGGAACATATCAACATTACAATACTTGGTGTGAGTGAATTAAAATGGACGGGAATGGGACACTTTCAATCAGGCAACTACCAAATATTTTATGCAGGAAATGAGAAATTAAGAAGAAATGGGGTTGCTTTAATAGTGAGAAGTGATGTAGCAAAAGCAATTAGGAGCTATAACGCAAGTTCTGAGCGAGTTATATCAATGAGATTTAACAGGAAACCTGTTAACATAAGCATCATCCAAGTCAATGCTCCAACAACAAACACAGAAGAAGAGGAATTGGAGAGATTTTACGCAGAAGTACAGGAAGAAATTGATCACACACCAAAACAAGATGTGCTAATAATCATGGGGGACTGGAATGTAAAAGTAGGCAACAGAGAAGTACTAGGAATTGTGGGGAAATGGGGCTTAGGAGATAGAAATGAAGCAGGAGAAAGACTTATTGAATTCTGTGAAGCCAATAATTTGTTTCTTGTAAATACATTTTTTGAGCAACCAAAAAGACGACTGTACATGTGGACATCACCAAATAGTCAATAGAGGAATCAAATTGATTATATAATTGATAGCAGAAGATGGAGAAGTTCTATACTTTCTGCAAAAACAAGACCAGAAACAGACTGCAGTACAGATCATGAACTGGTAATATTGAGAATCAGAGTAAAGCTGAAGAACAAAAAAACAATCATAATGCCAAAATACAATTTAAGTAACATCCCAGAAGAATATAGAGATCAAATAAGGAACAGATCTGAGGCTTTAAACTTAGCTGATAGTGAACCAGAAGAACTATGGATTAAGTCAGATACATTTTCAGGGAAGAATGCAAGACAATACCTCTAGTTAAAAAGAGAGAAAGGTCTCAATGGATGACTGACAAAACTCTTCAAATGGTTAAAGACAGAAGGGAAGCAAAAGCAAAAGGAGACAGAAACACGGTCAGAACCCTTAACAAAATACAGCGACTAGTATGTAGGGACAAAGAGAACTATTACCATAGATATTGTATAGAAATAAAAGGGACAACAAAAAAGGGAGAACAAGACCTCTATTCCAAAATATTAGAGAAATTAAAGGGAAATTTAAACCAAGGGTTTGTTGTTGTGCCTTCAAGTCAATTACGACTTATGGTGACCCTATGAATCAGTGACCTCCAAGAGCATCTGTCATGAACCACCCTGTTCAGATCTTGTAAGTTCAGGTCTGTGGCTTCCTTTATGGAATCAATCCATCTCTTGTTTGGCCTTCCTCTTTTTCTACTCCCTTCTGTTTTTCCCAGCATTATTGTCTTTTCTAGTGAATCATGTCTTCTCATGATGTGTCCAAAGTATGATAACCTCGGTTTCATCATTTTAGCTTCTAGTGACAGTTCTGGTTTAATTTGTTCTTACACCCAATTATTTGTCTTTTTCACAGTCCATGGTATGCGCAAAGCTCTCCTCCAACACATTTCAAATGAGTTGATTTTTCTCTTTTCCCCTTTTTTCACTGTCCAACTTTCACATCCATACATAGAGATCGGAAATACCATGGTCTGAATGTTCCTGACTTTAGCGTTCAGTGATACATCTTTGCACTTGAGGACCTTTTCTAGTTCTCTCATAGCTGCCCTCACTCTTCCTGTCTTCCTGTTCTTAAAGTTATCACCCCCTTCAAACAGACACTTTGTGACCAGTGGTTAAATGCATCTTTGAAATGCGTCTCTGCAAGGAACATTCTCTGCCTTTGTCCTAGATACAGTAAGGCAGTAAGGCAGTTTCAACAGATTATAGATGTCATTGCTGTGCTAAGAATTAACACATACTTAGCACAAGCCTAAAAGGATAGGGAGAGAGACTTTTTTATAACAAACATAAACCTCAGAAGAGGGAGAATTAAGATCCAGAGAAATTGCTTCTGAGGCACTCATATTTTCCACACCAACAATAGCCTTCTTCTCATTTCTTGACTATTGTCTCCATTTTGGTTAATGACTGCACCAAGATATTGACAATCCTTGACAAGTTCAATGTCCTCATTGTCAACTTTAAAGTTACATAAATCTTCTGTTATTACTTTAGCTTTTTGATGTTCAGCTGTAGTCCTGCTTTTGTGATTTTCTCTTTAACTTTCAACAATATTCATTTCAAATAATTACTGGTTTCTGCTAGTAGTATGGTATCGTCTGCATATCTTAAATTATTGATATTTCTCCCTCCAATTTTCACACCTCCTTCATCTTGGTCCAATCCCGCTTTCCGTATGTTATGTTCTGCGTATAGATTAAACAAATAAGGTGATAAAATACACCCTTGTCTCCCACCCTTTCCAATTGGGAACCAATCGGTTTCTCCATATTCTGTCCTTACAGTAGCCTCTTGTCCAGAGTATAGGTTGCGCATCAGGACAATCAGATGCTGTGGCATCCCCATTTCTTTTAAAGCATTCCATAGTTTTTCATGATCTATACAGTCAAAGGCTTTGCTGTAATCTATAAAGCACAGGGTGATTTTCTTCTGAAATTCCTTGGTCAGTTCCAATATCCTACGTATGTTTGCAATATGATCCCTGGTATCTCTTCCCTTTCTAAATCCATCTTGGACGTCGAGCATTTCTCGCTCCATATAGGGTAAGAGCCTTTGTTGTAGAATCTTGAGCATTACTTTACTTTCATGGGATATTAAGGCAATAGTGTGATAATTACTGCATTCCCTGGGATCACTTTTCTTTGGAATTGGGATGTATATTGAACACTTCCAGTCTGCGGGCTTAGTGAAGTTTTCTGCTTTCTTTTTCTGAAGCTGAACCCCGACAAGACTGAGGTATTACTTGTGGGAGATAAAAGGAGGTTAGGAATTACTGACCTGATGCTTGATGGGGTAAGTTTACCCCTGAAGGACCAGGTCCGCAGTCTTGGGGTCATACTTGACTCCCAGCTGTCCATGGAGGCTCAGATTACAGCAGTGAGCCGGGCAGCTTGGTATCAATTACATCTGATACGGAGACTGCATCCCTATCTTCCTGTTCACCTGCTCCCTCAGGTGATACATGCCCTGGTCTCCTCTCGCTTAGACTACTGCAATGCGCTCTACGTGGGGTTACCCTTGAAAACGGTCCGGAAATTACAGATGGTACAGAACGCGGCGGCACGCTTGATTACGCATAGCCGTCGCTGGGATCATATCACCCCAGTGTTATTAGATCTTCACTGGCTACCAGTTGTCTACCGGGCCCAATTCAAGGTGTTGGTGTTGACCTTTAAAACCCTATATGGTTTCGGCCCAGTATATCTGAAGGAACGCCTCCAGAATCACCGATTGTGCCGCCTGACGAGATCAGCCTCGCAAGACCTTCTCTCGGTCCCACCGGTGAGAACAGCTAGGCTGGTACGGACCAGAGAGAGGGCATTCTCTGTTGTGGCCCCCACCCTCTGGAACTCTCTCCCTTTCGATCTCAGACATGCTCCCTCCCTGCCCAGCTATCGCCAAGCCTTGAAGACCTGGCTGTTCAGGCAGGCCTACAAGATTGGGACAGATTAATTTATGTTACAATTGAATTAATGAATGGTTTTTTAGCTTAAAATTTGATTATGTTGATGTGTATGTATTATTTTATTCTTGTTGTTCGTCGCCTACAGTGTCCCTAACCCGGACAGATAGGCGGCTGAAAAATAAAAGTTTTTATTATTATTATTATAAGCCTGCGCAAGTCTGCTGAGAATGGATTTATCGTTTGCATACTGATTGAATTCAGTGGGATTTACTCCCTTGCAATCATGCTTAGGATAAGTGAAACTGACCACGGGAGGATGGGGAGGGGAGAAGGAGGAAGGGCATGAGTTGGGGAGGAGGAGGGGGATTGGAGCAGGCAGGAGGGGGAGGGGAGGAGGAGGGCAGGTTTGATCATTTGCATGTTTATTGAATTCAGTGGGATTTACTCCTGTGCAATCATGCTTAGCATATGCAAAACTGACCATGGGGGGAAGGAGGAAAAGAGGGAGGGCTGGAGTGGGCAGGGGAAGAGGAAGAAGGGAGGAGGAAGGGAGAGAAGGGAAGGAGGGGGAAAGCAGGTCTGATCATTTGCGTGCTTATTGAGTTCAATGGGATTTACTCATGGTTAGGATAAGTAAAATTGACTATGGGGGAGGAGGAGGGGGAAGAAGGGGATCGGAAGGGGAGGGGAGAGGGAGGGGAGAGGCAAGAAGGAGGGGATAGGAGGGAGGAGGGGGGCAGGTTTGATCATTTGCATGCTTTTTGAGTTCAGTGGGCTTTATCACACATGTCATTTCATAGTCTTCCTCTCAGTTTCATAAGAGGTATGTCCATCTTTGGGAAACCCCTCCCACAGGAAGTGCATTTAGCCCTCTCTTTATTTGCTTCCAAAAAAAGTAGGAACTTTTTATTTCATTCTGCTTGTAATTGCTGATGCTGGTGTAAACTTTTAAATGATTACTGCCCTGTGATTTATTTTTGGTGGTCTGGACTGGGAAAAGCCTTGCTGGATAATATTATGCAACATCCTATTGTTGCAGTGGCCAACCAATGCCTTTGGGAAGTCTGCACATGAGTGCAACAGCACTCTCCCCACTTTGTGCTTCTTAGCAACTGGCATTTAGAGGCATACTGTCTCCAGCAGTGGGGGTAGATCACAGCCATCATGGCTAGTAGCCATTGACAGCCTCATCCTCCATGAATTTGTCTAATCATCTCTTAAAACCATCCAAACTGGTGACTATCACTACACCTTGTAGGACAAAAATCCATAGTTTAACCATGCACTGTGTGATGTAATATTTTCTTTTGTCTGTCCTGAATCTGCCAACATTCAGCTTCATTGGATGGCCTCAAATTCTAGTATTATGTAAGAGGGAGAAAAATGTTACACACCTCTTTACAAACCTCTGTCATGTAGCTGCTCTCTTAAGTTTAATGCATTCTGTCTGCTATATATTCTAAAATATTTTATGCCATGGTTTTAAAATGTAATTTATACTAAAATGTGATTTATACTAATCTTGTGATATAGCGTAAGGCCATTTGCTAGGAAAAGCAGGGATGTAAACACTTAAATAAACACAGCTTAAGGAAGGGGCTGCAGTTTGAACCATAAATCCAAAGCTCCCTTCTAGGCATCTGTAGCTAGTAGTTCAACTCTTTGGATTCAGGCCAGCAGAAAGTTACCCAGCAGAAAAAGTTCCTATTTTGCTGTTAAGAGTACCATTTAACTTCAGAGTTGGTATGCTACTCATAAACAACAAAATGGTGGTTCAATGCAAGATGTTAAGCTAACCTTACTGCCTTTGCATTGCTTGCATCTTGTACAGCAAGAATTCCTGTGCTTGAAAGACCAGGATCTACCATCTTAATTCTTTCTTCCCCCTCTCCATCCACTTCTTGTCTCCGTAATGGAGACAGTGCTGCAAATGAAGCTAAGCATGGATTCAAGTCAGTGGAACCACTAAGTGAGTCTAATATACAAGATATTATCATTGGTGGGCATGTCACTAGAGTAAGAACATTTGTTGGGAAATTGCTGGTAACCGCTGGTCACTGTGCCTGACAAATGTATCTGAAATAAATAAATTTCAAAAGCTTCAGTGAGGTCAACTATAATCACACACCAACAGAGAAAGGCTGTAACATTTTACTTACCAAAAAGGGTCAGAGTCAGGCTTCATTAAGTGGATATTAAAATTCATGGCACACTTTCAGACTGTCCATTAATATCATGAGTTCATAAAGTGCTAGTTATTAAGTTCCATATCTTTCACACAATATCATGCAAAATAACACAAAATATTGGGTGATGCCTATAAGCCTAAACTGGATCCCAAGCCTTTGCATGCTGCTCTGGCAATCACTGGTGAATTGGTTCCTTGCAGTCTGAGAGTGCCACCTCGTGTTCACAAAGAAGATCCATTGCTTTGATGCAATTTGTAGTCTTGGATCCTTCCATCAATTTTTCACACTGAAGTACCGCAGATGCAGGACGTAGGGCTGAACTTGAGCAGCGGAGGGAGGCATTGTGCTTCCTTCTTCCAAAAAGGGAAGCCACAATGCAGTACCACACAGACTGCTTTGCTTGCTAGGGTAGTGTTTTCCAACCTTTTGATGGGACACAGCTTTCGCTGGAGCAAAATTGGAGTCCCCCCTTTCTCTAGTACACACAAAAAGATAAACCTGTAGATGTAGTTTGTTTCAACAGAGAAAGTATCAGTCAGATTCCAAAACAATGGGAAAGCCTCCTCCTTCCACTTGTGCATATCAACATGGTCTTTGTCTGGTGAATCAGAGCCCAAGGGTGGAGTCCTGCTTTCAGAGCAACAGCACTGCTTCTGATATCCTCCTGCACCTTTCAGTTGCTGTATCAGGGAATTCCAGTGCATCCTTCCTCCTCCTCTCCCTCTGAAAGTCATCACTGCCTACGTAGTGGCACAGTGTGATGGGCAGAGGAAATCAATACTGTTTGAGGCTGTTCAGATCTAGGGTTTGCAGAAGGGTGGATAGTCCCAAAGGAAACGCTTAATTTTTCAAGGCCTCTAAGACACTCTAGAACAGGGATAGGGAACCTGTGGCCATCCAGATGTTGCTGGACTACAGCTTCCATCATCCTTAACTATTGGGGCTGATGGGAGTTGGAGTCCAACAACATCTGGCGGGTCCTGGGTTCCCCATCCCTGCTCTTAAGTGCAATTCCAGTGCACACATTGAGAATCACTGTACTTTCACAGTGGCTCCCTTCCTAGCTTCTTCCCAACCCACCAGGTGGAAAAAACCATAAAGTACAAGTATCACAAATAAAATTAAAATAGAGCCATCTATATGCCCATACTTCTTGGAGCAAGAAGCATCCAAAGAAGTGCTTCCTCTAGTATCCTCTAAACCTGCTGCCTATCCATGTCTCTATGTTGCTTCACTGTACATATTGTATGGCTTTTTTTAAAAAAAAACCATCTTCCAAGACCTCTGTAAGGAACATCTGCAATGTCTCTAATTTTAACACTGGTAGCGAGCATAGATGAAGTCTCCGACTGCAGAATGCAGTCTTCACTACTTAAAATGGGCCTTGCAGCCCACCCTCGGAGGCAGATTGCTAGAGCAGAACATTGCCGTCTGTTTGACGACAGCCATCCTTCTTTGAAAACCAGCACTTTTTAATTTTACACATCTGAAATGCCAGCAGTCACTGGCCCAGTCATCATGAGCCCTTTGTACAGTACTTATAATTTCTTGCTCTCAGCGGTCAGTCTAATCAGGAAAGCTGGCTGCCCTGCAGTGCTTGTGGCTCCCAGATTTCAGCAGACACAATGTGCTGAAGAGATTGCTGTAGATCTGTATTAGCAATGCAATTAGCAAGGGTTCCATTTGCACACTTTTTATTGCAGAAAAATGGCATAAAAGTGAGGAAGCCCATCCTGCCTTAAGTACACTGCTGTTTTTATGGTGACATCAGTAACATTGTGCCATCTGAACTGAGTTATAGGTGCTCCTTAAAAGGGCTTTCCATTAAACTCCTTCATCTCTAGGGGATGCTACTGCGGCTGGTGAAGTGCTTCTTAGAGCTACATGTCTGGGATCAAAAATGGGCCTATCGGACAGCTAGAAAACATACCAGTTTGGGTCATCAGTGTTTTAACTATTTTTAATACTGTATTTTAAATTTCTGTAATCTGCCCTGAGCCCTACTGGTGAAGGGAAATGATGTGCAACTGGTAGTAGTAGTAGTAGTAGTAATAAATAATAATAATAATCTTAATGCATATGTACATGGGGGGGAAGGCACAACAGAAATATTCTGGTTTGCCCGAGTGAAAGTATTAACAAGATTGCTTTCCCTAAATAAGCCTGAGAATAGTAGTTTTGTTAAGATGCTGAGAATTGTTTGTTGTTCACGGTTCAGACCCTTTCATACAACTATTGTCTCCAATGTTTAAGAGACATGACAGTAAAACAGGACAGAAACGGAAGAATATTATTATTTATTTATTTATTTGTTACATTTATACCCCACCTTTCTTTTCATGATTGTATACATTAGACCTATAGTTTCTTCATTCGTAGGAATGTTGGGAGAATTCCAACAGAAATGGGAGTGGAAATTGCCGATCTTTGCTTACTCATCCCATGTTCGGAATGGAAATCAATCCAGTGAATACAATCTGTATTCACTGTTGTTGCTTTCAGTCCGCAAACAATACATAAATGATTGCATTCCCTGCCCCCTATTTGCATTGTGCTTCCTTTGCACTGAAATGAATGGGGTTGAATAACATAATGACAATGTAATTTACATATTTAAATACATAAATTATGTACGTCATGTGAGTTTGCCACAGCAGACACAAGACAAATAACAGTTTTTGGTAGAAGATGAACTGTAGCAGAACGGAAACAGTGTTGCATGCGACAAATACAGGGCGGAATGGAAAACAATGCCTTCTTACACTCCTGCTCATTAGCCTCATTTCATATGGGGTATACATTTATAAAAAATGTAAATGTACTGCCTTCAAGTCGATTCCGACTTATGGTGACCCTATGAATAGGGTTTTCATGAGGCTGAGAGGCAGTGACTGGCCCAAGATCACCCAGTGAGCTTCATGGTTATGTGGGGATTCGAACTCTGGTCTCCCAGGTCATAGTCCAACACCTTAACCACTATACCACACTGTTTATAATGCAAGCAAATCGGTGCACTGGTCATATCAGCAGCTTGCAGATCAGCTGCTGCCACCCAATCCACTGAAAGAGAACTGATTCACCATCCTTCTGCTGTATGAGAATTCTTTCCTCCAGCAGCAAGTAGAGCCCTTCCATCTGGGGCTGGGCTCCATGTCCAGGTGAGACCTGAGCCAAATCGGCTCTTTGGAAGCATTTGGGCTTCAACCAAGTTGGGTTCAGACAACCATGGATCACTATGGGTCGGGTTGGGTGACCCACAGCAATCCATGGCTGTCAGGGGGTAGGACGTAGGGCAGGAAGAAGAGACAACCAGAGCAGGAAAACTTCATGAAAAAGCCAAGATCTACTTCGGATCCCTGTCTCTGTCTTCCAGGAGAAGGTAGGCTTAGCTTCTTGCTGGCTGCCTCCCCCACCCCCAGCAGGATCACTCCCTCCGCACTTCCACACAGTAAGGGAGATGCTGTGCAAGGGGCTTTCCTACAGGAAAGTCACTTGTTCAGCATCACTGGTGCAGAATCGCCTGTCACTGATCAGCAGAAGGGTCTGCATGGTGCAGGTGATGCTCCACACATGGCTTTCCTTCAGGAAAGCTGTTTGCAAAGCATCACCAGCATAGGATCGCTCCCTCTGCTGATCAGCTGTTCAGCAGAGGGGATGATTCTGCAGGGTGGTGCAATGCTTCCCCCATAATCAGTGCCTCCACTGAGGAATGGAGGGGGGGAGGCATCACAGCACTGCAGAATCAATCTCTGTCTCGATCGTTGGGAGGAGGAGGAGATGCAAGTTCTCCTTTCCCCACCTCTCTTCCTGCCATATGTGTAATTAGGGTCTTAAAACCCTAATTAAACAGTAGCCTTGTCCTCGAACTTATTCAGGAGGGAATCCAAGGTGGGGCAATGGGGTGGTTCTGAAGTCAAACCAGGGCAGGTTGGCCTGATGACCCCCAGACTGGAACCATGGGGTGGGTAGGGGAGGTTGTGTACAGCTCTACTTTCATCCCAACAATAAGAAAACTGGGCAGATTTCATATGACTCACTAGGAAACAGCATCCGAACAGCAAAACTCTAGCCAAATAGCAGTCAGAGTCTGGTAGAAGTGATCTTGGACAAAACATTTTCTACCTATACATGCTTAGCCTCTTACGATGAGCTGCACATATGCATACATTGCAGCAGACTTTTTACCTGCATCCAAGTTGGATGATCCCTTATGTAGCATGAATAAAGACAGCAAACTTTTGATTTACTCAACTCTTTAACCACTAATTTGTTGGTCTCCAAATTTGCTTGCCAATACCCTAAAATCTTCACCAGAGGCCTTCTTCAGTTGCCCTGAGATCAGAGGTGCAACAGGTAGATACTGAGGAAATGGCCTTCTCAGTGGTGGCACCCCACAGATAGAATGTTCTCCCAAGAGAGGCTCACCTAGCACCTACTCTGATGTCACTTCAGCACCAAGAGAAGTTTTTTTTCTTATTTGGCCAGGCTGATCACTTTTACAATGACTACCTTTCTGCTGCTCTTTTGAGATCTTTAAGATATTGAGCGGACTATTAATGGAAATATCATCTTTTAAATTGTCTTTCAATGTCTTTATATTGAAGGTGTTTAATTTTTTGTATGCTACCCTTGGACTTGTTGAAGGACAGGGTATAAAGCCTTCTAAAAACATAATGATAAATCTCTTTGCCAGATCTTGTTCATTCAGTCTCTGGTAGAGCACTAACCTTAGACTTTGGGCAACTTAAGTAATGTAGTCTTTGGTCTGCTGCTATTGTTCTAAGATACAGTCATGGGTAAAATAGTTCCTGGTTCATCGTTCACAGTCTTAACCACTCCCAATGAGACAAAAAGATACTGGCTGCAATCCATACTCTTGCATTTATGCCTTGAGCTCATTTTTTCTGGGCCTATTGCTTCCCTTCACGCAAATGAACTAAGGAGGGGCACCATGCCTTGCCTATTTTAGTAAGTTGCTCACATATCATACCTGCTGGTAATGCAAATTGGTGCAAGCATTTTACTTAAAAAAATGATATCCACATACACATCTTTGTACTACCCACCACCATACATACCAGTATGGTATACCAGCATCATGCATATCAGCTGGTGTACCAAAAGCATACTGCCAATGAATTCAAGAAATGTTGCATTCAGATCCATGGGGTTTTGTGTGCATACATCCTATGCACAGAGTGCTCACAAACACAGTGCTGACAAAGGAGTTGAAGACCCTCGGGTTACCTAAATTATCACAAATTAAGCATGGTACACAGAGAAACAAAAGACACCAATCCCGACATAGTAAGCAGAATGTGCACGCTTTCCACTTTAAAGAGAGGAAGTTCTGACGACCTGAAATTGTTTGGGGCAATTCTAAAAACTAGAATTGATGTTATCTCAAAAAATCAGTGCTGGTGCAACCACACAAATACCAATGAATTGCCCTTTTAAGAATGTTTTATCATCATAAACTTGAGCTTTTTGGGTGGGTTTTATCATGAATTTCCATCAGTTGTAAACACTGAAATGTGACCTCAGGCTCTAAAAAACAGATGGTAAACAAAAATAGCGCAACTGTTCCACCAGTTTATTTAATATTTTCTTTAAAATGCTGTTACGATGTGAGAGCTGCAGCTGGCAGTGCTGCAGTGTTTGGGGATGATAGCAACAGATCAGAGGGGCAGAGCATGGCAGGCCTCAAAGAGACATTAGCCTACAGCTTTACACATGCAGAGAATGGTGCAAGTGAAGAGTTGTTGTAGCAGAATATCTGCACATTAAACTGGTGTTGTTTCACTGCCATGTGCTGCTACACCAACTGCCCAATCTATCCTGTTTTCTCTTATGACACGTACGGTACAGTAAAATTGCCATCTGGCTGGTTTAAAACTTTTATTCTTCTTTGTGCATCAGCTGCCTTAAAAAAAAAATCAGCCTCGATCTTAGTCAGTTATTAATTCAAATACTTTGAAAATGGAAGAACGAAAGGACCATGGCTAGTTTTATAGCATGGGAAAGGTTGCAACCCAGTGTTAAGAGATTATTATAGCAGTTCGCTGTGGGAACCTTGCTATCTTTTCCATCCGAACCTCAAAATACTTGAGGCCCCTTCTCATATTACATTTGTGGTGTATAGTTTGGCTTTAGTCCTGTGCCACTTGGTGAGTATGATAAGCCCATGGCTTGAGAAAAATCCATGCCACAGCTTGTCCCCACCCCAGTTTTTGCAGTGTAGCTTTCCTCCAATGTAGCCCAGCACAGACTGCTCATTTTACCCAAACAGTGCAGACAGGAGTCATACTGCAGCATTCCTTCTGCCACGGGCCAGGATGGGGAACCTGTGACCATCCAGATGTTGTTGAATTCCAATTCCAATCAGCTTCAGGGATTATGGGAGTTGCAGTGGAGCAACAACTGGAGGATTCCCTCCTCTGCCACAGGCATAACACAGGAAGGGACCACGGTTCAGAAGGCCCCAGGTTAAGTCCCTGACATGTCTAAGTAAAAAGATCTCCAGAAACAGGTGATGGGAAAGACTCCTTCCTGAGACCCTGGAGAGCCACTGCCAGTCAGAGTACACAATACTGGGCTAGATGGGCAAAACAGGAAGATCAGTCTGACGTAAGCAACCTCTCAAATGGTTAAAGGATCCAGCCTCCTCCCTGCCCTCTCTTCCTGCCTGCAAGACAAGGGCAGGGAGACATGTTAGGTAGCCACAAGGATAAGGCTGTATGTAACATGCTTATCTGGCAATATGGCAACTAAGAATAATTCCAGCTTACATAGTCATCACCTGACTATTGCAACCTCAAGTGATGACTCGTGTGTAAGTGATCCATTCAAGATCAAATGCCCAATGCCACAGATAATATTTGCGTTGGCAGTGTTGGGATGCAACTCAGCTAGTTCAGTAGAACTAGGATCTTTTATATCCAAGTATGTATTTCCTATAATAAACTAAGGTTTCTTATTTTCCATGACAAAAGCCTTTGTGTGATTGGAACCAAAGAGTAAGGGCTCATCCAAACGGAGTGGGATAATCCATGTTTTCCATATCCGGTTTGTCATCTGACAGTCCTCACTTTGCCTGTTTGTTCGCTCTTTCTCGATTAAAAAAAACACTTTTTTTGCACCCGCTCACGCAGTGGGAGGACCTGTACTTCTACTCGCTTTTTCCCAGCTCTGCCCATAACACTCCTCCCTATCAGCCAATTGGTCCACAAAATATGACATATGCTCCTCTCCCCCTTTGCAACGAAGCACAATAAGAGCGCAAAAGTTTGAATTTCCTGTGGCTGTAGTGGAGTTCCTTGCCGCTCATCACACTGGAGCAGGGCCGGCG
Source organism: Rhineura floridana (assembly GCF_030035675.1). Classification (NCBI taxonomy): domain Eukaryota; kingdom Metazoa; phylum Chordata; class Lepidosauria; order Squamata; family Rhineuridae; genus Rhineura; species Rhineura floridana. The sequence goes on along the minus strand of NC_084486.1, from coordinate 40,196,852 downwards.
GGGGTGTGTGTCTCCAGGTGCTTATATGCCAATAATTCCTGTATATATATTTTTGCTTGTATTTGCGATATTACGCAAAAACGAATTATGTGTTTTTGCCTTTATTTATTTTATTTATTTATTTTATTTAATTTATATACCACCCTAAGCCCAAGGGCTCTCTGGGCGGTGTACATAATAATAAAACAATCAGAGAATATATAAATACAATAATACAATGGAATCAAACAAAAATAATCAAAATAGCAGCAAAATACATCAATAAATATTAATAGTACACATTAAAATGCCTGGGAATATAAAAAGGTTTTCACCTGGCGCCGAAAAGATTGCAGCGTCGGAGCCAGGCGCATCTCATCGGAGAGACCATTCCACAGTTCGGGGGCCACAACCGAAAAGGCCCTATTTCTAGTCACCACCCTCCGAGCTTCTCGATGAGATGGTATTCGGAGGAGGGCCTTAGATGTTGAGCGCAGTGTACGGGTAGTTTCATATTGGGAGAGGCGCTCCACCAGGTATTGCGGTCCCATGCCGTGTAAGGCTTTATAGGTCAAAACCAGCACTTTGAATTTAGCCCGGAAACAAATAGGAAGCCAGTGCAGACGGGCCAGAACAGGTGTTATATGAGCGGACCTTCTGGTCCGCGTCAACAATCTGGCCGCTGCATTCTGGACTAACTGTAGTTTCCAAACTATCTTCAAGGGCAGCCCAACGTAGATTGCATTGCAGTAGTCCAATCTAGAAGTTACCAGAGCATGAACGACTGAGGCGAGGTCGTCACTGTCCAGATAGGGACGTAGCTGGGCTACCAATCGAAGATGGTAAAAAGCATTCCGTGCCACTGAGGCTACCTGAGCCTCAAGAGACAGGGAAGAGTCGAAAAGAACTCCCAAGCTACGAACCTGTTCTTTCAAGGGGAGTGTAACCCCATCCAGAACAGGGTGAACATCCACCATCTGGGCAGAGAAGGCACTCACTAACAGCGTCTCGGTCTTGTCTGGATTAAGCTTCAGTCTGTTAGCTCCCATCCAATCCATTATCGCGGCCAGGCAACGGTTTAGTACGTTAACAGCCTCACCTGAGGAAGATGAAAAGGAGAAATAAAGTTGTGTGTCATCAGCGTACTGGTGACAACGCACTCCAAAACTCCTGATGACCACACCCAGCGGCTTCATATAGATGTTAAAAAGCATGGGGGACAGTACCGATCCCTGTGGGACTCCACAATGGAGAGTCCAGGGTGTCGAGCAGTGTTCCCCAAGCACTATCTTCTGTTGACGACCCACCAAGTAGGAGCGGAGCCAGTGCCAAGCACTACCCCCAACTCCCAACTCCGTGAGCCTTCCCAGAAGGATACCATGGTCGATGGTATCAAAAGCAGCTGAGAGATCGAGGAGAATCAACAGGGTCACACTCCCCCTGTCCCTCTCCCTACAAAGGTCATCATACAGGGCGACCAAGGCTGTTTCGGTACCAAACCCAGGCCTAAAATCAGATTGAAACGGATCGAGATAATCAGTGTCATCCAAGAGCCCCTGGAGCTGGCCGGCCACCACCCATTCCAGAACCTTGCCCAGGAACGGAACATTCGCCACAGGTCTGTAGTTGTTCAAGTTATCTGGGTCCAAGGAGGGTTTCTTCAGGAGCGGTCTCACTACCGCTGCTTTTAGGCAGTCAGGGACCACACCCTCTCGCAAAGAGGCATTGATTACCTCCTTGGCCCAGCCGGCGGTTCCGGTCCTGCCAGCTTTCACCAGCCAGGAGGGGCAAGGATCCAGCACAGACATGGTCGCCCGCACCAGTCCAAGGATCTTGTCAACATCCTCAAGCTGCACCAACTGAAACTCATCCAATAAATGAGGACAAGACCGTGATCTGGATGCTTCATTGAATCCAACTGCTATAATATTGGAGTCTAAGTTCCGACGAATGCAAGCGATCTTATCTTGGAAGTGTCCAGCGAACTCTTCACAGCGGGCTACAGATGAATCTATAGTATCCCGAGGGCCAAGATGTAAAAGCCCTCGTACAGTTTTTAAAAGCTCCACTGGGCAGGAGAGTGATGCCTTAATACTGGCAGCAAAATATCTCTTTATGCATAGTAAACATTCTGGAGATACACACGGCTGGCAATTCTACCTATTTCTCCAGAACTGCGTGTCATGTCTAGGAAGGTAGACCACCAGTCTCTATGGTTTTTGGTGCCCGAGACGCTGTAGCAAAAAACGTTTGAACGTAAGAGCGCAAAAGTTTGAAGTTCCTGTTGATTTCGTAATAGTGGCTGTAATGGAGTTCACCAGGTTCTTGGCTCTTTTACAGCTCCACTTACAGCTATTACATTTCTGCCTTGTGCAGTTGAGGGCAGCCAGAGCCTAACAGGCACCTGGACAGGGTCCTGTGCCACCCTGGAGCCCAGGAACAGTAGGCGCCCGAGCAGTGCCCGAGCCATGCTGAGCTTCCTCGGCTCCTACCGGGTGGTGGTGGTGGAGAAGGCTACTTCACAGCAGCTGCACTGGGGAAGACTTGGGATAGGAAGTGCCGCAATGTAGCAAGCTCAGGGCGGCAGGAGGTGGCGGTGGCTACATTTCCCCCCTTCTGGCAACACTGTTAACAAGCCAGGGCTTGGGGAGGGGGATCTCTGCCTCCCCCTCCCACCCAGCCCCCAAAAGCCTTTCCTAGCTAAGGAACCCCATGCGGCTGCTGGATCCCTCAATCCTAGGGGGCTGCTGGTGGTGGTGCCTAGTCCAGGGCCTCCCCTCCCCCCTTTTGCACACACACACATGCGTTGTACACATCCGTTCCCCTTTCTCCACTTTGAAGTATTTCCTCTGATAAAAGAGACCTGCAAACCACTTATCTGACAATAATTACTATATTACTGCTTTCATTTGTGATATTGCTCTAAACTGAATGTATGTATTTTACTGGGGGTAAACACGCCCGGCAATTCCACTTATTTCTCATGGAACTGCAAGCAAGTAAGGACGTGTCATGTTAATGGGGAGCAACCCCCTTCTAACAGCACCAATTTTTAATCCAAAACTCTGGAAAGGAACACGGAAGAGGAGGAGGAGGGGAAAGATGCGATTGCAGCAGCCACTCCCGCCTCTGCCCTTGCCTTGCGCCCGCTTGCTGACTCGTAAATTCAAATTTCACGCTCTTGCGTCCAAGTGCAAAGGTCCAAGCACGAGCAATAGGTTCCGGAGGGAAGGATCGGCCCCAGGCCCGGCAGAAATGGCAGCGGCAGCAGGAGAGGGAAATGTGTGTGTGTGTGTGTGTGTGTGTGTGTGTGCAAAAGGGGGGAGGGGAGGCCCTGGACTCGCACCACCACCAGCAGCCCCCAAGAATCAAGGGATCCAGCAGCCTCGGGGGTTCCTTAGCTAGGAAAGGCTGCTGGGGGCTGGGTGTGAGGGGGTGTGAGGGGGGGAGGCGGAGTTCCCCCTCTCCCAAGCCTTGGCTTGTTAACAGTGTTGCCAGAAGGGGGGAAATGTAGCCACCGCCACCTCCCGCTGCACTGAGCTTGCTATATCGCAGCGCTTCCTATCCCAAACCTTCCCAGTGCACTGCAATACCTGCTTGTGCGCAAATGTGGAAATGCGCATTTCCGCATCTGGGAAGTACAATGTAACATCCCGTGGCTCTGATTGGTTCAGTTTCCCGGGCTTTTCCAACCACATTCGCGCACATGCGCCCAAGTGAAAATCCACGATTGGATGGTAATGATGGAAGGGGTAGTGGGACACACCCAAGGTCCGCCCGTGGACCGCCTACATCTCTATAAACTGCGGTATTGCATCCAAGCCCCTAATGTTGCAGCGGATGATTACCGGTTTAAAAAAGCAAATCGCATTTTTCGCGGTAATGCCAAAGTGGATTTAACCACACGAAAATGCACAAAAGAGCACGACATCATATGGATGACCGAAAAATAATGAATACACAAAGCGATCATGTCACACATTATACAGTCGTCTGGATGAGCCCCCGGTCTACATCATACAGCATTCAGTATACATACAGTTGCCTTCCAAACTGTGTGTGGTAACTCTGCTAAGTAAGTTAACCCAACAATTAACATATGATCTTAGGCACAAGACCTTCAAACGAGTCAATTCAGCCCTTTAGCTCAGAGCTATCATACAACTGGAAATCAAGCAATATACTAGGTGTATGAATCATCAGCTCCGTGCATATCCCAAATTACAAAGTAAATCAAGGTGATTTGGGGAAGGTTCTTACTGTTCCAAGCCAGAACACACTGATAAGGTGTCTCAAGGCAGATCAGGGATTACCTAAACTTCCAAGTGGTCCTGTGGCCCTTCAAAAAAACCAAAGCCATGTGTTTTTCCTTCCCTGAGAAATGAAATAAAGCCGATTGTGAAAATGTCCAGAGCTTAAGAGGTTTTGAAAGACAGGTCTAGCTTTTAATGACAGTGAATTATTTTCCCAGGTCATTCAGATCACAGTGATTTGGGGGGAGGGATTAGAGACTTTGATTGTTTTTCACATGGAACTATGCTTTCCCTTTGCAAATCAACTGAGATAGCTCCATTGTATTAAAAAATTGGGGGGGAGCCTACTCCATCACCACCACCAATGACCTTTTGGGTAACAGGGTCTTTGCCAGGAGTGAAAACATATTTCCCTCTCCCCAGTCTTTCCTGGGAATTTGTGGTATTTTTTCTACTACCACTATCCGCCACCCTATGATTCCTATTGTACCCACCTCAAAACAATAAAATCTGCCCTTGTGGAAGAACCATTTCAGGTGCCATTCGGAAATTTGGCAGGCATCATCCCCTTAGAAGGGGTGGCCATGCTGGTGAATTGCATCCAATTTTGGCAGTCAATCAAGACATTTCCTCTGTTTTAAAAAAGTCGACTTCGAAAGGTACCCTGCACAAAATCCCTAGATGTATCTGCCTACAATTTGGCAGGCATAATCCACTCTGGAGGGGCTCCTGTATCTGTATATTATTCAAAAGAGGAAAAGATCATCACAATTTTTAGATTTCCTACTGTACTGAATAGGGAACACAGAGTTTTGATTTATGCAGAGTGGCTCAGAACCAAGAGCACAGAGAATTCTTTTAAGTGCATAGATACCAATACAAGGTGAATCTTTGGAGTTGTGCACACCCCTATATTCAACACATACATGTACATGTGAACCAGCCTGAATAGGGTCTATCCTAACACAATATGGGATAGCCAAGTTCCCTCTCCTCCTGCTTTCCTATTAGCACTTAATTAAGGCCCAGTTCTCACTTTGACCTTAAAAGCATGGGACCTGGTTCCCCATGGATTCTTCCCACATGGTTTCTCCAATAATGTCTACGTTTCTCTAAACCAGGTGGGCAAAATCAATGACATGATTTTTTCCCACCTGAACATTACTCAGCATTTGGGTACAGAAGTACCACAGCAGAGACATTGCTATGGGATGGCCCAGTGGGCTTGAGCCCCAAGTCTTTGCCAGATCTCCTGCCCTTTCCCCTCTTTTTTAAAATCACCCACCATCCTAATTTCTAAGTCATCTGTCCCTGTGAATTAGCATATACAAACTTTATGCAAAGGCCTATGTCTAGCAATACCCCTGAATCACAACATTAATTCCAACATAAATAAGTGGCATAGGAAACTCTGGTGCAGGGATAGCCAATGTGATGACTCTAGATGCTGTCGAACTATAACTCTCATCTGCCCCATCCAGAACGGCCAATGGTCAAAGATGATGGGAGTTGTGATCCCACGTCATCTGAAGGGCACCACATTTGCTATCCTTGCTGTAGGACAGCATTTCCCAACTAGTGGGCCACCAGATGTTGTTGGGCCACAATTCCCATCTTTCCTGACCATTGGCAATGCTGGCTGAGGCTGATGGGAGTTGTGGTCCAACAACATCTGGTGGCCCACCAGTTGGGAAAGGCTGCTCTAGGAGAGATGTTAGACAGAAAGTCTCTTCCTGTTCCTTACTGAAAATAGCCACTTATGAAAGACACTAATATTGCTACTATTTGCTCCTTTCATTGATAAATTAAGAATCAATATGCAATAGTTCTCAAATATTTTATGTTCCAAGCTGTCCAAATGCTACTTTCTCATCTATTTTGCACCATGCTGCTGAATTATTAAATTCATGAGGGCTAAGCTAAGCCAGAGCTACTGATCAGTGAAATTGGGTGCAACTAGGTGTAAGCATGCAATGTAAAGAATTACAGCAAATGGCAACATTGCTCAAAGCTTGTAGGATTCTGCCATGAAAACATTGCCCAATGACACATGCTCAGATGCATAAACCTCAAGGGTAGAGCTTATTTTTGGAACATTGTAAAAATGAGTGTGTGATATTGAACAAAGGGCATCTCTGAGACTCACCTCTTTTTAAAAAAATCACATTCTCAAAAATGGTTGAGATTTTGGTTGTTCTCAGATAACATTGTTAAGTCACATGTCCTTTTACCCAAATTTCACAAAACCTATCACAGTAATTAGGTGGAGTAGGTAGCTCACCACATAACTACAGTGTCTATGTTACAGTACTGTGGATGACCCCAATTGTCAGGAATTCTAGTGAGCGTAAAAACGGTACCTGCAGGTTACATGCAACCAATAAAAGGAAGAAATCGTCAACAACATGCATAAGCTCAAAATGAAGGCCAGCTGCCATGGAAGAAAGTATTAGGTAAGAGCAACCACACAAGAGGTACCAAGGAGCACAGGGAAGTGGGAATTCTAGGGGCTTAGGGAGCCAAGAAGGAATGATCAGAGAGAATCAGGAGGAGTTGGTCGGTGTACTGTGCTAAGCAGAAAAAGAAGCAGAGGTCTGTAGAAGCAAGCAATGTATGAAAGATCATGAAGCAAGGCAGCATCTTAAGATCTCAAGGAACAGGGAAACACATACAGGAAAAGAGAGGTACTCCTTGAGATATGGAGAGCCCAGGCCATTTCAGGTGTAAGAAGCCATCACTGAATGTTTGGAATTGAGGCCTGCTCTCTTGGAAGACTTAGAGGAGATACCAGTCAGGAAGCTGGAGAAGAACTTTATTGCCATTCTCCAACAAGAACAAAACAGTGACAGGAAACTCCTGACTCCACTCCATCTTTCTTTACAAGAATTTCTCATTCATCCTCTCAACAACAGAGGTCATTCCAGTTTTACAGAGAGCATGAAACTTGCCTAGGACTATCAGTGAATCCATGCCTAAACTAGAATTTTAAGCACATTTCTTCCAAGTCAAGGTTCTAGACTGGGACAGGCTGACATAATAGGGTAAGTGAATCTGTCCATTTTGGGTTCCTTTCTCATTTTGTTTAGTTCTCCACATGTCCACATCAGCATGCATCTAAAAAAAAAGTCCTCATGAAAATTCATCAGCATTTTAGTGTGAATTTCTCCTGTTTCACATTCTTGTGTGCAATTTTGCCTAGTATACATGAGTTTGCAAGCAATCTGGCCTAATATAATGCATTTTATATACTTTTACTAATATATGCATTTTGATAGTCACCTTACCCTACTACTGTATATGCATTTTCGTACACGTTACTTGGCTGGGAAGCTGAATCCCAAAATTCAGAGTACTGCAAATTTTAAAGGATTTTTCAGGAAGTATAAATTAGGTAGGCTCTCCTTTAAATGTGAGCTGAACTGGATTTCTCTTCTTTCCCTAGCTGACATGTTATCCAAAGCTCCTTGTTTCCCAGAAATAAAATAGAATGCTTACATTAACTCTATATCTCTTTTGCAAGGATTGTTACTATTGCAGGTCAGGCAGTGGTCAGTCTAATATGGATTTCATGGGAAAAAACGCTGAGGTCAGATAAATGAACAAGGAAATATAAACCCACCTCTAGAAATGAGCAAATATTCAAAACTGGCTTTGTATGTCTAAGTCTAGAAGATATAATGCCAAAATAAATAAATAGAAAAGAATATTCAACTTTAATATCCTCAAACCAATAGTATAAAAATACAGAAAACAAAAAAAACCAATAAATAAAATATTTAAAACCTCATTATGATGCACATATTTGGAATTATATCCAAATATCAGCTGATATAGCCAGAAATAGTGTGGCAAACTAGTCTTATGTAACAAACAGTTATTTTGTGGACCAAAGGCATTTCTACCCTATATGGGGGTCCTCTTCAGTGGCCTCTGTGTGTGTGTGAGTGTGTGTGTGTGTGTGTGTGTGAGAGAGAGAGAGAGAGAGAGAGAGAGAGAGATTCAATCTTGTCACTACATATAACGTGTGTTTGTCTATTTCAGAAGTGGTTGACCTTTTTTTGGCCTGAGGGCTGCATTCAACCTTGGTCCACTCTCACAGGAGTGCCAGTATTAGTTGGCCAAAAGTGGGTGTGGTCACCGACACACATGCCCAGATACACAAAGGTCACATACAGCTCTCTTCCTTAGCTGATCTGTTATTGTCCCCTCCCTGCCCATCAAATAATTTAACTGATAGATGGGAGAGGGCAAAACCCCTCTGCCCACTCTAGTGCCGAGTTTCCTTTTTTTTTGCGCCACTGTTGCCAAAATCGGTGGAGCCAGAAAAATTCACCTGGAGACTGCCAGGGTTTAGCTATCTCTGATCTAGGTGGAGGATGTGCTCTTAGAGATTATAACTGGTCCTTACTATAAAATGCCTTTGGGTACTTACTCCAAGATTAAAGAGAGGTACATGAAAGAAGCTTCACTGCACATTTTCTGCAATATAAAATGGCTTTTGGTTGGTGAAGGCAATAAAGTATACAAAACTACTGCTACAGAGACCACAACTGCAATAACGCAACCATTTCAAATCAGGTACAGGGTACTTATTTTATGCCTCTATCTATTTGCAGTTTCAGTCTCTTTCTCCGCATTGCTACTCCAAAAATGTGAAGTACTAGAGGAAAGCACCACATCATTTAATATTTCTATAGAACAGTTGTCTGTTTACAAGAACATTTCCCTACTAACTAAATTATAATAATAATGAAGGAAGGAATGAAATGAAATGGCAAACAAGACCTTTCTGCTTCTTCTGATGACATTTCTGGAGTAAACAATAAAGCAAGAATGAGCCAAAAGGAGCATGCAGAAAACCTTTTAGTTGTGGTGGAATAATTCCCTGCCACTTCTTCTATCCTAAAAACAAATTTAGTTTTAGCTACAAAATCAATGTTAGCACGATAGCGATAAAAATGGCAACACATCAGTTACACAATAGTGTTAAGTACACAGGCTGGGAACGTGTGGCTCTCAGACATAGCTGGACTCCAAGTCCCATCACCTCTGGCTGGCATGCCCAGTTGTCAGGGCTGTTGGGAGTTGTAGTCCAGCAAAATTTGGAGGTCCACAGCTTCCCCACTCCTGTATTAGAGCTTCCAAAATCAATAACCTTTGAAAAACAGGCCTGGATCATGTGAATCTTGGAGGGCAAGCTTTGAAGGCTTCTGCATGCCTCTTTCCTGGACTGTGGTCCTTTGGACTCACCATTAGCTGTAGTGCGCAGATTCTGTTGCCAGTGTGGGGTGTTTTTATTCACAGGGTCAGAAAAAATCCTTTCTGATAAAATACAAAACAAAGGTATATGGTCACTGTCAATTCAAAGAAATTCCTGCTGATTAATCATCTGCCTTTTATGTGAATTAGCCCCCATAGATAGCATTCGGAAGGGGAAGGGTGGCAAGCATGTCTCCAGACTCACCCACTGCACCCCCATATTTGTTTTTTTTTTTAAGAATTTAGTATGTGGTATAAAGCTTGCTTCCCACAGAAATATAGAGTCTCCCTTCTGTGATCCCCAATATGATCCCCCATTCCCCTCTCTCATTGCCCCTTCCTTTCCACAGGTCTCTGTCTCCTCTGCTCTTCTTTTCCTAAGGCTCTTCTCACTTCACCCTGTCTCTTCCTGTCTCACACTACTGCCCAACTCTGCCCCCTCCTTCAGCCAGCCTGGCTCTCAGTTCCGTGTCCTTAAGCTTCCCAGTTTCCTAGGCCTTCTTTTTTCACTCAGCTTCCTTGGCCCCTATGTGACATTTTCCCCACCTAAAATCGACTTTCATTTTTCTCACAAAAGACAGTCTTTTTTTGCAAACATTCTATTGCTTCTGCTGTACTCCCTTAGCAATATTCATGAACATTCCCTAATAGAACAGCATGGATAGGCTAAAATTGCTTATGTAGGGTTGCCATATTGCCTGGTTAGCCAGGTTTTACCTGGATTCTAGCCACGCTATCCAGTGCCCCCTTAGCCCAGTAAGTGGCCCAGACTCCCAGCTTTCTTTAAAAAAAAAAAAAGCAAATCTCTAGCCCTTGTGGATCCAGAAATACAAGGCAAATTTGGAGACAGTTTTCTGCCCATTGTGAGAAATCAGCCTATTCCTGCCTTCCTTTGGGGGTGTTCTCATGTTACTCTGTACCCAGGTACAAGTTGCCTGTACCTGTGTACAGCTGCTCGTGAGAAAGATTCTACACATGGTGATTTTTCTAGTCACCACGTGTAGCTGTCCCCTGAATAAACTTGAGTTCTGCTCACGTGTTCATGTCTCCCTGCATTCTCTCCACGTGATCTTGAATGTGTGTAGCTTTCTCCCTGGGGAGAGCCTCTCCGAGACAATCAGCTATCAGCAGCTGCTGTCAACCAGAAATGAGAGAAACAAGAAGCGTCAATCTGTGGAGAGGGAACCTTAAGCAGAGCTAGGGATGTACTGCCTTCAAGTCGATTCTGACTTATGGCGACCCTATTAATAGGGTTTTCATGAGTCTGAGAGGCAGTGACTGGCCCAAGATCACCCAGTGAGCTTCATGGCTATGTGGGGATTCAAACCCTGGTCTCCCAGGTTGTAGTCCAACACCTTAACCATTACACCTAGGGATAAAGCCCGGTTGACTTGTGGAATTGGCTAAAACTGACTTGTTAGTTTCAGGGGAGGTCAGAGGAGGTGAGAAGGGGAAAGGAAAGGAAAGGAATGGAATCCAGCCACATAGTAAAAAAAAAAAAAAGACAAAAAGCTGAGGGAAAGCTCAGCAAAGAGGGAAAGGGGAGGAGAGTTCAGCAACGGAGGGATGGCAATGTAATCCTAAAGAGGCTTACTCTGAAGTAAGTCTCCAGAGTTCAATGGGGCTTAATCCCAGGTAAATGAGGGAAAGCGCAGCAAATGAGGGAAGGAGGAAAAAGAGAGAGAGTTCAGCAGCTGAAGGATTGCAGTGCAAACCCAAAGAGGCCTACTCTGAAGTAAGTTTCATAGAGTTCAGTGGGATTTACTCTCAGGTAAGTGAGACAAAACACGGCAAATGAGGGAAGGGGGAGAGTTTAGCAACTGAAAGATGCTAATGCAAGCCTAAAGAGGCCTATTCTGAAGTAAGTCCCACAGAGTTCAATGGAACTTACTCTCAGGTAAGTAGAATAAGGACTCCAGACCTACAGAGGAAACATTTTGAGGAAAAGCACAACAGCTGAGGGAAAAGAAGAGAGGGAGGAGAGAGATTTGAGAATCTGAAGGATCCCAGTGCAAACCCAAAAAGGCCTACTCTGAAGTAAGTCCCATAGAGTTCAGTGGGATTTACTCTCAGGTAAGTGAGGGAAGGGGGGGAGAAAGAGAGAGTTCAGCATCTGAAAGATCACAGTGCCATCCTAAAAATGTCTTGCATCTCATGGCCTTCTGGTTTCCTTTATTAATTTTTTTTGGATATATATGCATGTGTGTGACTTGATAGTCACTGGTGGGAAAGGCATTGGTCCATATGAGTATTTCTGCACAATAATTCCGTTGATCTGTATTTTACTACAAGACTGAATGGAAACGATGGGTCAAAATATATTTTGAAGGTAACTCTCCTGTCCCAAAATATTCTGCTGTTCTTTTGCATGCACAGTGCACACACCCATTTTCTCAATTTCATTCACATCAGAATGAGAAACAATTGTACTGGAAGATGTGTTCTTTTAAAGAGGGCAAATACATCTGTGTGGTGTGTGAGTGTCTCAACTGCGTAGTTAGGGCTGAAGGGGGGAGGGGCAAATGATAATCCACAGAGTGGCAGATGATAAAAGAATCAGTAAAGAGGAGAATCACTGCCAACACAGGTGTGTTGGGGCCTGCTAGGGATGTTTATGGTCGCTGCAGCATCCTTTAATATTTCTTATTTTATAAAATATTTCAAAGTCCAAGGGCAGCTGGGCAGGCAGGTCCATGGCTATAGATGCTCACTTTATTAATTTTAGTGTTAAAAATGTATTGTCCATTTCTATGACAAACTGGTGCTTATTCCCAAGTAAATATGTTAACATCAGAAGAAGCAAATACTATTGCATCCTTTAGTCACAATGGGGCTATGATTTAAGTGAGCGTTTAAAATGAGAAACTGCATATGTTGAGTGTATTTCAAACAGTAAAATCAGGGTTAACACACTGCTTTTGCTTGTTGTTTACTGTAGCTGGGGGAGGGGAACCTGTGGCCTCCAGATGTTGTTAGATTTCAGTTCCTATTAACCCCAGCTAGCACAGCCAATGGTCAAGGATGATGGGAGTTCGACTCCAACAACATCTGGAGGGCCATAGGTTGCCAGGCCCAGCCTCCGAGAGGTTTTCTGTATCTTTAAAAGTTGTGCAGGGGGAAGGGAGAATTCCACCTTGTGGTTTTTCCCATTACATTGTTGCAAGAACATCTGCACTTGGCTGACTTTCTCTTCTCCTAAAGATACAGGATCAGAATCAGGCCCTGAACCTGGCAACCCTAGTCCTAACCATGTTTATTCAGAAGTAAGTTCCACTGAGTTTATTGCAGCTTACTCCTGAAGTGAAAGTGAACATAGAATTACAGCCTTTAACTTCTGAATTCAATCCTTTTCTTTAAATACTAGGTGATTTATCAATAAATACTATAAAATTTATAATGTCTGTTAAATGTTCAATGTGTCATCATGTGACTCTTATTGTTTCTTGTTACGAGTAGTACACCTAGTATTCAGGATAGTGGCACAAATAGATTCCAAAAAGTCTGCTTTTAACTTGCTCCAACTCCCCTGTGGCTCTTCCTCTTCTTTTTCTGTGACGTATGCGACCCTATGAATAGGGTTTTCATGGTAAGCGGCATTCAGAGGTGGTTTACCATTGCCTTCCTCTGAGGCTGAGAGGCAGTGACTGGCCCAAGGTCACCCAGTGAGCTTCATGGCTATGTGGGGATTCGAACCCTGGTCTCCCAACACTCACTACACCTGTGGCATATAATGAATAATAGCTGCAGTCACAACTGCAATAATAAAATAACTTAATGGCTAGGTAACGAATTGCTCAGAAATGATAGTTATCAATAAACAATAGAAATGTTGGATAATACTTACCCCTTGTATCCTAACAACATAATCCCAAGCATGTTTATCAAAAGTAACTTTCACAGTTCAGTGGAGCTTACTCTGAAGTAATTGTGCATAAGATAGTAGCCTTAATAGGTTGATGATTTGAGGAGGGCATTACATAGGGGAGAATCCACCTTTCTTGTCCTCCTCAATCTCTCAGCGGCTTTTGATACTGTCGACCACAGTATCCTTCTGCTTCGCCTGGAGGGATTGGGAATTGGAGGCACTGTATTACAGTGGTTCCATTCCTTTCTCTCTGACAGGTACCAACAGGTAGCGTTGGGGGAGGAGGTATCAGACCCTTGGCCTCTCAATTGTGGTGTGCCACAGGGCTCTATCCTCTCTCCCATGCTATTTAACATCTATATGAAGCCGCTGGGAGCAATCATCAGGAGATTTGAGCTGCAGTGTCATCAATATGTGGATGACACTCAGCTCTATCTCTCGTTTAAATCTTCACCAGAGTTGGCTGTGGAGACCTTGTCCAGCTGCCTGGAATCCGTGAGTGGATGGATGGGAAGGAACAAGCTGAAGTTGAACCCTGATAAAACCGAGGTACTACTTGTGGGGGACAAGAGAAGGTTGGGTGACATTGACCTGAAGTTCAATGGGGTGAGTTTACCCCTAAAGGACCAGGTCCGCAGCCTTGGGGTTGTGCTTGATTCCAGGCTGTCCATGGAGGCTCAGATTTCGGCAGTGAGCCGGGCAGCCTGGTACCAACTACACCTCATACGAAGGCTGCAACCCTACCTTCCTGTTCATCAGCTCCCACTGGTGGTACACGCCCTGATCACCTCTCGTTTGGACTACTGTAATGCGCTCTACGTGGGGTTACCCTTGAAAACGGTCCGGAAATTACAACTGATACAAAATGCAGCGGCTCGACTACTTACGAATAGTCGCCGCCGAGATCACATCACACCAGTGTTGTTCGACCTACACTGGCTTCCAGTTGTTTTCCGAGCCCAATTCAAGGTGTTGGTATTGACCTTTAAATCCCTATACGGTTTCGGCCCAGTTTATCTTACGGAGCGCCTTCAACGCCACCAATTATGCCGCCCGACAAGATCGGCCACACAGGGCCTTCTCTCAATCCCGCCAACAAAAACAGCCAGATTGGCGGGTACAAGAGAGAGGGCATTCTCAGTGGCGGCCCCCACTCTTTGGAACTCCCTCCCACAAGATCTCCGGCACGCCTCTTCCCTAAATGTATTTCGGAAAGCCTTAAAGACCTGGCTCTTTCAACAGGCCTTCGGGGTATTCGGGGAGGGTTAATCGATATAATTGTAATGCCTCCTACCCAGTTTTAATATTGTTGTTGTAGATCTATTGTTTTTATTGTATTACTGTATTTTATTAATTGTATTTTAATAATTTTGTAAGTCGCCTAGAGTGGCCATTGGCCAGATAGGCGACGAAGAAATTAAATTTATTATTATTATTATTATTATTAATCTTATTTAATGTCTTATTTCCTTTACGTCTCAACTTTCCTGCAAAGAGCTCAGTGTGGCATATGTAGTCCTGCACCTCCCCAATATATCCTCAGAATAGCTCTATGAGGTAGTTTAGGCTGAGAAGGTGACTAGCCCAAAAGTCACCCAGTGAGTTTCATGGCTGAATGAGGATTTGAATCCAGGTCTCCCTGGCCCTAGCCCAGTAGTTTTATCACTACACCACACTGGCCTTTGCAGAACCTGTACACTACAGTACCTCCATAAATCCAATATAAATTACCCACTATACTTTTCTTCCTTGGTCTTTTAAAACCTACTGAAATCAATTGTAATGTAAATTCTGTTGTGTGCTTCATATTTCCTCCTAAAGGTCAAAAGACAGAAATATACCCAGGACTCTTCCAATAATTTGATGGCATAGGTCAGCAGTGATACACGGGGGGGGGCAGAATAGCAGTGGCACAGAGATGGCAAGGATGGGGGTACTTCGGTGGAATGCAGCACAAGCCTGCAGGTGTATATCCACCTGCTGCAGGATGGTGATGCCACCAGCCGTGAACTTACAGGTACCTTGCCCCATCCCCATTCAGTGAGTGGCAATGCTGCCATTACTGAGAGAGCACTGCTGTTGCAGAATCTGGGACCTACCCTGTGTTTTACTAGAACCTCAAGAGCCACCTACAGTCAGCTGCAAAAGACATACATCTAGTATGAAAGAACATGGCGTCTCTGAGAAGTTGCTGAGCACAGGGTTATCAGAACTGAGATGAGCTCACAGTCTTTCCACACATTGATCTATTCCTACTTTCCACAAGTATTCTTAATTTCAGTTATCAAATTTCCAAAGGGTGTATGCCCTTTTGTTGCTATTGTTAAACAACTGGAAGCCAGAAGCGCTTGCCAACTGACTGCAAATCTCCCAGGGATCTACCAATAGATTACAGTCTATCTTCTGGCCATCCCTACACTGAATCATTTGTATGGACACAGGCCTATCTTGCAGGGTTGTTGTAGCATGGTTCAAAGGAGTGCTTGCAAGAATGAAACTACAATAGCAGAGGTCTTCAAAACATTGCCAAAGAAGGCATTGTCAAAAAGGCAATATCACCTTTCTACTGCGTACCAGAAATTGAGAAGAAAATGTGGATTTGGTCATCTCTGTGCAGCTCTTACCGTCTGTGTCAAGTGTCATGCATCAAAATTAGACACACCTGATAGTCAAACACATGATAATGACTGCCTCCATTAGAAACCTGTCAGAAGTAGCTGCATCACATGGTTTCATGGCAACACAAACCTGCCTTGTAGGGTTGTACTGTTTTTTATTTATTATTTGATTTATATCCTACCCTTCCTCTCAGCAGGAGCCCAGGGTGGCAAATACTTTAAATCAGGATAGTTAGACTTCATGGTTAGACTAGATCAGGATCTAATACTCTAGATCAGGATGGTTAGACTTCAGGTTTTTGGTATTGATTTTTATTATTATTACAAAAACCCAAGATCCACCAACCAAAGCAAGTCACAAAATATATACACTTAGAGTTAAATAATTCTTAGCCCAGGAATTTGTTTTGAGTTCCAAAATTGAACAGCTCACAGTATTTCAACACAAAAATCCACTCCTGATTAACCCCCATTTTCTTCTTTTCAGCAGTGTAATGGTGGGGTGGTCATTTTCTTGTTTTCATTGTGAAACAGGAATCTGAAATCCTCACTGATCTTCTGTGAGTCATCCTGGGATACACCAATACATTTTGATCTACTTTCTGCATTTAAAGTGCTATCCAAAAGCTAAACATTATAACATAGACCATAAAAAAAGATACTGATGGTCACTTTTTGATACTGCGCTACAAAAATTTCCACTGAAAAACCATAAAAACCACAGCACAGAGCTTTCCCAAATACCAGGAAAGGCTTTCCAGGGGACAGAGTATGTTACAGTGGGAGCAGTTGGCTGGAAAGCCCAATTGATAAATAATTTTCCCCACATTTATACTTTGAGTGTAGTTTTGTGTATTAAAACGCATGATGTCCTCAAGAAAGAATCAGGTATACCATGTTGGAAGAATAGTTTCAGTTCATACTCGTTTAAGCAGCTTGTTTTTGTTGCAGCCCCCTCCTCCTCAAAATATTTTCATATATAAATATTCAATATATTTAGGTCTGCACTTTCACAGATTTATCTATGAGTAAGTCCTATTGATCTCTATAGGACGGTATAGACATGTATAGGATTGTTCCATGAAAGCCTACATCAAAAACCATACATACTCTATTAAGCAGGCAATGAAAAATACAATATTTTAATAGCTATAATTATGATAGTTACAGGCTGGTATTTTCTTTTAAAAAGTTGGTGTTTTGATTTTAAAAACTTAAGAATCTGCAGGAAAAATGAAAAGAGTAAAACTACATTTCCATTTCTGCCAAAATTCTTTCTATTGAATGTACCCCTTGACAGGAAACAGTTTCAGGAAGTATAACAGACCCAGCATGCCTTGCCTTCTTGCCAGTAAAAGGGAATTGCTTCAATGGCGCATTTAATAAATGTTATTGAAGCCATTTTATTTCCCTGGTAGCATATGTGTATATAACAGAGACTGTACACTCGTTGAATGTTACATGTGAATAACTGTATGAGTGTACAGCCGAGCTACTTGTGTACCCGGATACACAGACTGTATACTTGTTGAATGTTACATGTGAATAACTGTGACGTGCGTACAGCCCAACTACTTGTGTACCCGGGTACAGGGACTGTACTGTCAGCTTCAGGCCTGGGGGCTGGGCAGTAACGAAGCAACCGGCAGTTAGCTGGGCAATAAATCAGTCAAGGCCAGGCAGATAACGGAGGCCGGCTGGCAGAAGAAAGGCTTGACAAACTAACCAGTAGCAGTGTCCAAGAGCATTGTCCAGGTAGGGAAGCAGAGTTCAGAAAGCCAGGGGTCCAGTCCGAAGGTCTAGAGGCTAGCAACGGCGCTACACGCGAGGGATCACAACCGACGTTGTAGTCAGCAGTCTGCTGCAGCCTAACTGCCTTTTATTTTATTTATTTATTTTATTTGTTAAATTTCTATACCGCCCGACTAGCATAGCTCTCTGGGCGGTGTACAACAGAGAAATAATACAACAAAGAAATATAAATATACACAGTATATAAGTAGCCAAACAATAATAATAAACAACAAACTAATGAAAACATCTCAATAAATATACAATTAAGCAATCCCCACACACTTCACAACAGTGTCTAACAAAAATATGCTGTAGTCCAAATAACAGCAAAAATGAATCTCCAAAATTAAATCTTGACCCCAAAAACAACTAAAAAACAACTAACCCCAGTAGTCTATAGACATCCCGAGCAGCAGGTTCACGCGCACATACACACACACACGGTCTCTGGCCCCTTCAGCAGTTGCTGCTTTTGTAGCTGGAGAGAGACAGGGCCCCGCCCTTCCAGGCCAGGTGGAAATTAGCCAGAAATGCAGGGAGCAGGTCTTGCAGAAACTCACACAGGTAGATGGTCTTTGGCCCCTTCAGCAGTTGCTGATTTTGTAGCTGGAGAGAGACAGGGCCCCACCCTTCCAGGCCAGGTGGAAATTAGCCAGAAATGCAGGGAGCAGGTCTTGCAGAAACTCACACAGGTAGATGGTCTCTGGCCCCTTCAGCAGTTGCTGCTTTTGTAGCTGGAGAGGAACAGGGCCCCACCCCTCCAGGCCAGGTGGAAATTAGCCAGAAATGCAGGGAGCAGGTCTTGCAGAAACTCACACAGGTAGATGGTCTCTGGCCCCTTCAGCAGTCGCCGCTTTTGTAGCTGGAGAGGAACAGGGCCCCACCCCTCCAGGCCAGGTGGAAATCAGCCAGAAATGCAGGGAGCAGGTCTTGCAGAAACTCACACAGGTAGATGGTCTTTGGCCCCTTCAGCAGTTGCTGCTTTTGTAGCTGGAGAGGAACAGGGCCCCACCCCTCCAGGCCAGGTGGAAATTAGCCAGAAATGCAGGGAGCAGGTCTTGCAGAAACTCACACAGGTAGATGGTCTTTTATAACAGACTCCCTAAGCCAGGTGCCTGTGATTAGTCTCCCGGCTGCTCAGAGCTGCTTGTTCTTAAACGACTCGACCTCTTCTTTTGTTGCTGTGCTACTTGCTATCGTCTCCTTTCTGCAGGGGGGAGGGGAGCTTCCTATTCATACCCAGAATCTGATTGAGGGGTTTCAGCCAGGTCCTGGACATTCTCCAGCTGGGGAAGAGCCAGAGTTGTGTCCTCAGAGGTTCCACTAGTTCCTTCTCCTGGGTCTGCCAACTCTGCCTCTTCCTCTTCCTCCGAGTCCTCTGAAGGGGCCATGACATGTACACTCATTGAATGTAACCTGTGAACAGGGCCATCGTTGTTAGCCAATGAGGGACACCACAGCTGTCCAGGGAAAATCAAGAATTTTAACCTGCCTGCCTACTGCATATGCAGAATCTAGCAGTTTTACTAGAGTTTACTGCACATGCTCACTTGATCAACACATGCAACTCCACCCCTTACCCACAGACTCTGGATGCGTCAACAAGGAGAAGCAGCCTTCATCTCAATTGCCTCTGTGTCTCAGGGTAAGTGTCTTAAGTGGTGAATGCAATGGGATGTCTGCTATCATGGAGGATGGAATAAAGGAGTTTGAATCCACCAAATGCTCCCTCCCCAAACAAATACAAATATAAAAGCAAGCTTCTCTGTAGAAAAGGCTAAGGTATTAGCTTCTGCATTTTTCAGCCCTGCCTCGTTCATTCTATTGCCCAGCAGAGCCTCTGTTCAGCAATTCAGAAAAGGCTAAACAGTATTTTTTAATACATTTCCTTCTACAAAATGACTGGCAAGCATCTGGTCACCCTACACCAGAGCTTGGAAGATTACTTTTAAAAAGTAATAAATTACAGTTACAGTTACATGGCCAAAAAAGTAGTAATTACCATTACAATTACAATTGCTCTGAAAGTAACTGATTACTTAACTTTTCCTCCAAAGTAATCACTACAACTACATTTCAATTACTTTAAAAAAACGCCTACAAGGTGCTGGCCTTGGCTGCTACACATCTAAGTAGCCTAAAACAACATTAAAAATAAACAAACACATACAGAGGTAGTAGAATAATTATTTTTATTCATAAGATAGCAATAGTGGTCTCTCCGCTGGTAAGGGAGGTGGGGAGGGAGGCTGAGGCCACTACTCAGATCTTTGCATGCCAAACCAAGTGCAACCCCCCCCACTCAGCCAGCCAGCATAATCTCTGTCTCTTAACCACCTCCCAGACCCTGCCCTGCCACCAACTAAGGGACACTCACTCAAGCAAACATTTTCTCCTCAGATGCAAAAAAGTTAAAATACTGCAAATGCAGCACAGTAGCCAGACAGGGTGGTGGAGGCCACTTTGTGTGCCAAGTGCGCGCACGCGCACGCACACACACGCGCGCACACACGCGCGCACACACGCGCGCACACACGCGCGCACACACGCGCGCACACACGCGCGCACACACGCGCGCACACAATGTTACAATTACTCCACAAAAGTAGTAAAATTACTCCTAGTTCTATTACAATCAAAATGTAAAGGAATTACCCACTTGTAACTAGTTACTTCCAGGCTCTGCCCCCACACACACACACAGAGAGAGAGAGAGAGAGAGCGTGCAGTGGGGCATGCAACCTTTCCCCCACTTAAGACCAATAGCAATGGAATGATCCACCCCACACTCACCATCTTGGGAATAGTCATTTGCTTATTATGTGGTATATTTTGCTCTTGGTGCTACATGGTCCCTGGCAGGGGCTGAAATCCCTTATCCTAATGCCAAATTAATAGAGGCAAGTTAGAATTTAGTGCTGTAGAATGCACTCAGCACATATTTAGAGGATCCATCTTCTTTGTTACTACTTCACATATTCAAAGCCCAATTCTTGTTTTTGCAAGGACTGGGGAGAATTTCCTTTATTAAAATTTGACATGAAAAGTATTGGTTTGTAGCTATCTTCTTTTATACAGCCATATTTCAAACATTATTTTTGCTATGTAAACCACTTTTGTTGAAAAGCAGTATATAAATATTTTTACTACAACTACTATTTTTGGCAGGATTCCATTGTATACACAAAATATTATGAAATTCAGGCAAACCTTGCTGCATACCAAAGTTCCATTATTTTTAGTGGCATATTAAATCAGAGCTTGGAAGTAATTTGCTACAAGTAACGAATTATTTGTAATTCATTACTTTTTTTGAGTAACGAGTGGGTAATTCCTTTACATTTTGATTGTAATAGAACTAGGACTAATTTTATTACTTTTGTGGAGTAATTGTAATGTTTCCAGCATTACTTTTGGGCATTACGGGGGGGGGAGAAGCAAGGGAAGTCTTCTGCTCCTCTGATTTGTGGATGAAAATCATGTGCCTCAAACTGGGCTTCTGTGCAGCATCACTCTCCCCTTGTGCTCTGTGTGTGTTTAGGAGGAGACGAGGGAGGAGGTGGAGAAAAGAATTGTTTTAAAAAATGGACTCTGGTGGAGAAGAATGGTGTGGAGAGAGAAACGAGCCAGAGGGCAAGAATATTGATAAAGGAGGAGAGGGAGGCAGCAGCAGAATGGAGATAAAGAACTGTGGAGGTGAAAGATGACAGTGTACGCGTGCGTGCGTGCGTGCGTGCACTTGGCAAACAACGTGGCTTCCACCACCCTCTCTGGCTACTATGCTGCATTTGCAATATTTTAACTTTTTTGCATCTCAGGGGAAAATGTTTGCTTGGGTGAGTGTCCCTTAGTTTTTGCTGGCTGAGTGGGGGGGTTGCACTTAGATTGACATGCAGAGATCTGAGCTGTGGCCTCTGCCTCCCTCCCTACCTCCCTTACCAGTGGAGAGACCACCATTGCTATCTTATGGATAAAAAGAATTATTCTACTACCTCTGTATGTGTGTGTTTATTTTTAATGTTGTTTTAGGCTACTTAGATGTGCAGTAGCCAAGGCCAGCACCTTGTAGGTGTGATTTTTTAAGTAACTGAAATGTAATTATAGTGATTACTTTTGAGAAAAAATGAACAGTTGCTTTCAGAGCAATTGTAATTGTAACAGTAATTACTACTTTTTGGGCCATGTAATTGTAACTGTAATTTATTACTTTTTAAAAGTAATCTTCCAAGCTCTGTATTAAAGACTAAAGATAGAATACATTATTCCTATTTACTTGCTGATCTTCAGTTTACTGTTCAGGATAAGCATAAGCTTGGGTGTCTTCAGGTACTTCAAACCTATGCAGCAGTATAGACTGGTGTTGGAAAGGATTCTGTGACAGCACTGCTTGCTTTGAAGCTAATCAGGTAAGATTATTGACAATTGATAATACTGAAATCTTGATTTCTATCTGCGTTACACGTTGTAGCGTTCATTTCACATTTTCTAATTGCTGCTAAGACAACCTCTCGGCTTTTAATTGACTGATTGTGTATTTTTTGTTTTTATAAGCTGCCCTGAGCGGAGAATATAAATCCTCTAAATAAATAAATAAATATTCCAAAGCATTGGAAACTAGAGTCTAGGGATTTAAGTCTTAAAAAAAGATTCCTCACATCTTCCCCCCATTTTGGGTGGCAATTACTAGGCACAAACACAAAACAACTGGACAATGCAACGCTTGATTTGCATAATTAGCTAATAATTTTCATAATATGCCAATTAGCCTGCCTGGATTTGTGGAACTGGAATATGGCAACCCTATGTGGTTATTATATTGTTACATATTCTTCACCTCCCCAAGTAATGAGAGTCTGGGGTGGGTGGGGAAAAGTCATATTCTCAAACTGATCACTCATCATTCAGAACATTCCAAAAAGATCTCCAATTTTTTTCCCAGCTGTTCATTTACGGAGCTATCAACCAGACATTAACATTCTTTTGCCTGACAAAGGATATGGCCAGGCCAGCATTCATAATAATATATTGTGCGTGCGTTATGATGCCTCTGGACTCGTGTCATATGTCATGTGTTGTATAGTCTATAGGACTTTTTATTTTGTTGCTGATTTTTATTGTGCAGTGGTTTCTGAGTTTTTAAAGTATGTTTTATTATTTGTTTTATGTGACTCTATATTTACATTGTGATTTGCAAACCAGTCTGCAATTTTTTATGAACAGTGAAATATAAATAAAAAGATATATAGATATAGTACCTTTACAGCAGTCTTCCCCAAACTTGGGTCCCAGATGCTCTTGGACTGCAACCCCCAGCTTTCCTCACCGCTGGCCATGCTAGCTATGAATAATGGGGACTGCAGTCCAACAACATTTGAGGACCTAAGGCTGGGGAAGGCTGCTCTACAGTTTACCAATGTTCTGTCAATCGTATATGATCACTCAAACCGAAAACTACCATCAGCCCCCTTCAATCTAGAATGCAAAAGAGCTCAAAAACAGAGGGGAGAGGAGAAAGCTAAACATTACCTGTTTATATAATGTGAGAGAGACAGACAGGACAACAGCAATTCTCTGAAATTATAGTCCTTGATATGAAGCCGAATTGGCACCACACAGGCAGAAGAGGGATATTTCAGCACCTTTGGGAGAATGTCAAGATTTGTAGAACTATGCATGTTATTTAGGAGAGAAATCTAAGGGGGGGTGCATTGCATGCTCAGTGGGCACAGAATTCTGGCTGAGTATGGGCGTAAAAAAACCAGGAAACTGATGTGGGAAGGGCAAATGGATTGGAGAGACTGGGATCCTAAAGAGCAGCACTCCACACTGCAACATGTTGATGCAGGTCCCACTCATACCATGGAAGAAGAGGATTCTTAAGGCTTTGACACCTGTCGCATCATCCTACCTGTGTTCAGCACTTGGTTCACGGCTTACATTTTGATGTTTTGAGGCAATTTAACTCAGTACCAAATTATCCTAACAACAGCAGATGTATTAGTGACAGGGGCAAGAAAGCCAACAGCAGCTTAAACCAAGACAATGTCAAAGTGGAACAGCAGCAGCTGCAGGGGGTCCAAAGCCTGCAGCATCTCCTTCACCTTCTGTGAACTGGAGTCACCAGGGGTAGCAATTAATCTTTCTGACCTGTAAAAGCAAGTACTACTCACTGCAGTAATCCACCATCTGACAATGCTGCCAGCTGGAGAAAGACAAATAATCACCTGTATTTGAAGGAAGCAAACAAAGCACTAAGTTTATGGAAATTAGGTTCAGTTCAGTTGGAATTCAGCCTTAGGTGAGCTGGTCCTACTAAGGACTGTGCTCCTCCACTGCACTCTTACCATAATTATAGGGACTTCATAAAACTCACATTAGAGTAGGTGTAGCTGACTGCAGCTTTGTTTTTTTTAAAAAAAAAATCTTGTGATACTTTAAAAAGGTGCATGTATATGTATTCATCTGGACAGGAGTTAGCAAAACAGCAGCATTCAGATGATAAAATGTCCCTGCTATGTGAAAACAGCAACAGCAGCCATCATTTTCAAGCTTGCATTAATTACTTTAAATAGCAAAAAAAAGAGGATGCTGCTAAAATTAAAACAAGGGCAATTTCAAACAGTGAAAAGAAAGCCTTGCAGAGAGGTGTTTAAATATCCATCTTCAGAGAATTTTTTTCTTGCTTTGAGAAATATGATTTTTCCTCCATATGTTATGCAGATTCCCAAAGCAAATGCTTCATCAGAAATTTAAGAAGCAAAGTACAAGACAGCGAAGTCTTACCTTGGGGAATGCAGCATGTCGCTCTTCTGGGACAAGCTGCGTGAAGATGACTCCTTTGACATTTAAAGGTGCCATGCTCAAAAGGGAACGGTGTTTCCATCTGATTCAAGCTCTCCTCCTGTGCCCTTAAGTGTGTATACACAACTGTCAATTCAGCTCAGGTTACCTTGGGCTAAACTGTTAAATTAATGCATTCAAAGGTATTTGAACTTGCCATTCATAGCAAGAGCGACAACTGAATTTTCTGCCTTTAAAAAAAAGCCCAAATAACACCTTTGCCAGAGTAGCTGTCAATTTGCTCACAGCAGTGGTGCTGGGGGGGGGGAGAAGGGTCATAATTCAGCAGTAGAGCACAGACTCTGCATGCAAAATATCCCAGATTCAATCCCTGGCATGTCCAGGCAGGGCCAGGAGAGAGAGAGCGCCAGTCAATGTAGACAATCCTGAGTTACATGGATCAGCCGTCTGACCCAGGGTAAGGCAGGTTCCCTAGACTATTTTCCCTATCTAAATGACCTGCTCCAAGTTGCTGTTTACCGAATGAGCTTTTATTTATTTATTTATTTATTTATTTTAAAAAGTATTTGTATCCCACCCACCCCGCAAAAAAATATTTGGGTAAACTGGGCAATTCGGATCAGAAAAATAATCTGGAGAAATGAATAGAAGCTCCTCCCTCCCTGGTACTGCTTTTTAGTAAAAGCAAAATGAAGATCATAGGAACATCGGAAGGAGTCAGACCCTTGATCCATCTAGCCACGTATTGTCTATGCAGCCTGGCAGTGGCTCTCCAGGGTTTCATGTGGGAGTCCATTCTAGCCCTACCTGAAAATGCCAGAGATGGAGCCTGGGAACTCAGATGCTCTTCCAGTGAGCTATGGTCCCCTTCCCTTACTGATCCACATACTAAGCTCTCACATGAACATGTAGTTTGGCCCAGAGAGCCATCTACTTAAGTTCTCAACAATATTCCACTTTCAAATATACATTTCAGAGCTGCACAAAGCCAGCTTCATGCTCCTGTCACTTCCACTTCAACAATGAGGAGGAAAAGCAGGACCCAGAATTGCACAAAACCTGCACATGCTATACGTGTAGGTGCAAATATAGAAATAATTACAATGAAGAGAAGTACATCTCACCATAGTAGAGGACATTGTGACTAGGTTATCTGTGTGCCTACTCAGTCTGTTGTCCAGGAGCTAACTTTGTTGACGGATACTTCCAAGGCCCTGCTCTGTTATGGTTCTTTATCTGTAAACAAGACTTAGAGCTGACAGACCTTCAAAACAGAGGACTCCCTTGAAGAGAAAACTGTCATCTGGCAGCCCTTCAAATGCAGATGGCCACCCTACGGCCACTAGACAGTGGAAATGAAAATATGCCTAGCTCTTACTGAGGTGGTAAACCTGTACCTGGGCAACACCACTTCATACTGCAGGTAGGCAGATCACATGACTGAATGCTCCTCCGTATACCCCCCTTCAAAATACCCTGTACACAGAGAAGTAGCAAGTCAGGGATAAGGCTAGGCTAGAACCCTTCTCTCAATTTTTCCATACAGGGGGAATATTTTATACGTACAATCATGCAAGATCACATTATAATCAAAGTGGTGGAACCAAAATACAGGTGCGCCACCTCAGTAAGAACTACATCTTTACATCCATGGCAGAGATGAAATTTCAAGCACAGACTCCATTACTGCCGCACCCCTCAAATCAATGAAGTATTTTGCCATACTTGCCCCTTCTTGGGACATTCATATGTCACTAGGAATCTGGAGTTCTGTACCCAGGACCAGTAGCATATCCAAAATGCTTCCCATAATGCACTGCGTTGTCACAATCCAATCCAGGGGGAGGGTGGGAATCTCTTAAAACTAGACAGCTAGCACCGATTTTCCATATTCCTACAGCTAGCATTCACTGAGTCAGTGATGTCACGAGGGTGGACAGGAAAGGAAGGAGAGGTACATCAGAAAAATAGCTTCTCTGAATTCTTCCTTCGATTGACCCTAATCTGTTTTCCAGGTCCTTGCTTGTCTTCTTGTGGCACACAGCATCAGCTATATGTGATGATGCACATAAAGGACACCCAATGGAAGCCCCAAACTGGGGCTGTAAAAACACTAGTTGCCCACCCCAAGGTGTTTCCATTAGCTACACCTGGAGGGGCAACAGGTTGATCTGCCAATCAGTTGTGAAATCTCTTTGAAGCTGATTTTTTTTAAAAAACATTGCACTCAAGCTGCTCCCACCAGATTTTACAGGGAAAAGGGTGGGTTTGACTAGCATTGCTTGTCCCCATTTTCAGAAGAGAGAAGTGGAGATGCACTGGAACCGGCAGAACAGCGAGTGTGTTCCTACCCTGGGTCTATTCCACTCCTATTTCCGATCCAGAAAGATGTGTATTGCTTATATTAAAAAGTTATCACTATGGAACAATGCAGTATTGGTATATTTTGGTTGATCATTGGTCAGTATTACGATTTGCAAAAGGAATCCAGGTCTGAGATGTTTAGGACAATAATTCTGCACAGATTTATTTTTTTTTAAAATGTTCACAGAAGGGTGCCTTCACTTGTACTATGCTGGCTCTGTTCTCTCTTCTTGTTACATTCTGAGATAAGTATTCCTTTCAGATTAAAAAGTTGAGCTTCAAAAACCTCTGGGGAGGTATTACACACACACATACACACATTTTCATATTTGCACACAAACTCTGTTCTCTTGCTGCAGGTAATTAGTGCTTGTGTGTCTTACGCTAAAAGTCTGCAGTTCTATTTAAAAAACTTTTTTTTTGGCCCATTGACCTTATGGAGGGTCCCCTTCATCTTTAGCTGTTGCCTGCATTATAATATAGACATGGACATCTTGCTTTCAACAACTCCTTAAGTCTTTCAATATTTATCTGTACAGAAAGTGAGGGCAAGATCTTCTTGTTTTGGCCTCTGTCTCCTCCTTCTACATCTGTAAGAATTTTAATGATGGGCCTCTCTTCTCCCACTCTCATTTCCATAGGACCATTTCTCCCCCATGAAAAGAGACTTTAATGGAGGAAACTCTAAGAACATGGGAGGTGGAGGCTTCTTACCTTAATATAAGGTGGCAGTGACTTCTCCACCTCTCTCTTTCTTCACTTAAGTTAGTCCTCAGCCTAATTTCATGCTGATGGCAAGGAGAGAGAAAAACAGGGGAAAGGGGGATGGCAGAGAACATGTGTGTGTGAGAGAAGCAGTACTCTGCCCAGTTTTGGCTCCGGCCCCTCCCACCCTAGCTTCAGCCCTTATCCACCACCATCATGCAGACCCCCAAAAGATAACCCCTGGAGGAAAAACAATGCCTTGAACAGCAACAACAAAAGGTTCCCAACTCCTGTCTTCATTTTAAAATCATTTCTGCCACTTGAAGCAGTAGCTTGGCTTCTCATAGCAGCCCACAGGTGCTCCAGGCTAGAATAAAATGCCATATGGAAGTTGTCATGAACCTGCCCAGTTCAGTTCCAGGACTCAGTTCCCAAACCCAGGTAATTGATCCTGGCAAGGCACAAATCCGTGGTTACCAGGGCTGAGTAACTAACAACAACCCTGCACCACCTCTTAAACTGATCAACCACTCCGGGCCAAGGGGAAACCCAAAGTGCCAGAAATAGACCTGTCAAGGATTCCAACAGAGAAGAGCCAAAACAGCACTCCTTGTCCTGGAGCCTTAGGCAAAATATACAGTAGTCCATGGTTAGTAGCCAAGGTACCAGATTCAAGGCCACACTACTCCTGCAATGAGCACACACAGGTAAATAAGAAGTAGCTTTATTAAATAAAATATAAGTGCACAATTATAGCAGCAAATTGGTTCCTTAAAACCCACACCCCTGAGGACCAGGTAAAATACACAAAGAGTTACAGTCACATACAAAAATAACAAAACTGTCTAGCCTAGTCTATACTTACAAAGAGGTAAACAACAAAATAACTTCATGGTTCCATATCTCCCCAGAGATGTATAGCCTGGATAACAGATGGAAAGGGAAACCTCAGCATCAGGTAACACCATCACATTGAGGAACAAAGGCTATACTTATGGAAAAGCCCCTAGCAAGAGCCAGGAATTAATTAGCCAATCAGGGGGCTTTCAGATGATGAAATGCTTCTGGAGTTTTCACACCTAACAAGCATGTCCTACCCAAACCTTCCCAGGCCTATGGCCTTGATCTACTCTGATAAGCAGGTGCTCTTGCTTAGGCCTAATTAACAGTGAAAAAATGCAAGTCCTTGCCTTCAGAGGCCCCATTTCAGACAAGATGAAATCCCGTTATTTGCTTCTGAGCCATTTTAGAAATCAGACATTCTTGACAGAAGTGATGCTATGTCACAGCTTTTTTTTTTTTTTAATAAACTGGAGAATCACCCAGTCACTTCATAATAAGGTAAGATCTCCCCCAGAAAGGTCTTAGTTCTCCCCCACCGCTAAAGATTGATATTTGGGACAGGGGGACATTTAGACTTTGGAAAGAGCTTAAGATTGCCTTTGTATGTGGAATCTCTCCTTGCTCAAAATCTCACTCATGGTTCCAAGTGGAGTCTTACCAGCAGTGCTGGCTTGAGGGTTTGGGGAGCTCTCTGGCACAGCATCTTCATCAGTGGAACCTCCTAGCCTGGAAAATGCAGGACATGGAAACTCTATGCAAAGTGGAAACAATAGCACTGTTACAGTGATTAGTCTTCTACTGGCCTTAGGACCTTTCCACCCTCTGGAGCTAGCCCTGCTTACTATTTACTGGTTTTAGGACACTAATGATGCCAATGCCTAGGCTGGATACTAAGCATAGTGTGAAAGAATCACATTTGTCCTTAGGCTCTGCTTACCCAGGAAAGGGACTATGAAACAACACAGCCTAAGTCAGTGTTGTGTTAGCCTCTACACAGTATTAATTCACAGATTTATTATGCATGCCACCCATTGTGAAATTCACTGAGTTCAACAGCACCCTTAGCTTTTTCTAGCTTACACCATCTCTTTTGCAGAAGTGCTGCTTTCCATCTATACTTACTTTTGCTGATATTTGTGGGCTTGGTTTCTCCTTGCTTTGTCTAGCATTTTTACTTTTTTCTTAACCTGGAATTTAATTCTTGTCTCATTCACCTAAAGCACTGCAAGTCTATCCTATAAAACTGAAAATCATAGAAGACTGAAGTGGGACTCTGATCCTGGAGAGTCATCTCGCAGCCATACCTCTGCTGTAAAATCAATGGGTAACCTAGGGCAAGGCAGCCTCTCTTTGGCTCCTCATCTATAAAAGCGGGAGAGGAGTTGTAACTCACCTCCCTCACACCATACAAGATATGTAAGGTAAAACACTAAAATTATTAGATAACAAAATTAAGTAGGTGTAAGAATAACAGTTGTACTAGCAGCAATAATGTTTATTGATTTGATTGAATGATTAAGTGATATGTCTCAGTTTATACATATGTCAGTTTTGGAGTGAGGAATAATATACAACACGCTTGGCCTTTAACTTAGTGTTCTGTCTGTTATGTTGCCTGGCTTCCATTTTTTAAACCTAAAGTTCCATAGCATTCATTTTCCTTTATGGTTTTCAGCCAATTACCACATATTTCCTCCTATAACACTTCTATCATATACCATCACT
Organism: Rhineura floridana; assembly: GCF_030035675.1. NCBI lineage: Eukaryota > Metazoa > Chordata > Lepidosauria > Squamata > Rhineuridae > Rhineura > Rhineura floridana. The sequence continues at coordinate 40,166,646 of NC_084486.1, read as the reverse complement.
GACTGCAAGATTTTCGTAGCTGCTACTACTACCTCTCCCACTCTCTGGTGTCAGTCCCGCTCTTCCTTCCCAGGCTTTATATGTCTTTTCTTAGAAACATAATGTCTTTTTTGTGGCTTCATGGCTCAGCTTCAGCCTGTAACTTTTGTTACCTACTTTATCTTTGCGGCTATTATTCAAGGCCAGAAAGCATTAGGGAGAGGCAGGCAGTGAGCTGGAGTGCCTGATCATTCAGTGAAGGAGGAAAAATTGTAAGGAGAGACCACTTACATTTTGACCTTAGGTGACCTTGAGAGGCAGGATTTAGTAGCTTTATATGTATCTGGGACAGCATTATATCAGAAAATCCCTGCAGATGTCAGCCACTCACTCCAGGGTACTTATTGGTATATTACCTGCAGCTGTCAGAAAGAGTGTCTTGCATTTATACTTAGCTTTGCTCCACGGGTCCTTTGGCTTTACAGAGTTTGATTTATTCAGGGCAGAGTGGCTCTACTGTTCTATCTTTATGAAAGCTTCAGGCTGAGGCCACAAAGGCTTCTAAGTGTGATGTCAGTTCTGTTCCTCTGACACCAAAAGCATAGATGGAACAAGGAGATATCATATTTCTAAAATCTCTGGATTTCCCCAGATTTGGTTTGGAACTTGTTAGGAGAGAAGAAAACCAATGAAGAAAAGTTGGGGGGCTTGTTTTGTTTTGTTGTTGTCATTTTAAATAACCATCAGCTTAGCCACACCCCCAAAGGTGTAGAGCCTGCAAGTTTCTCCTTCTTCAGCACTTACAAAAACTACAGAGACAGTTCTATTTTGTTTCTGGATCAGATTCTGTATGAAAAGTTTTTTTTAAAAAAAGTTGTGGGAAATCAGAAGATTTCAACAAGATGTTTTTCTCTAAGAATTCAGGAGGAATGTTCAGGATATATATTTGTAGGTACAAATGTACCTAAAAGGCCAAGGACTATGGCTGCTTCTACACTAGAGGATAAGACTAGCATGGCTGCTACTACTTATGATGGCTATATTACCTTCAGTATCGGAAGCAGTGTGCCTCTGAATGCCAGTTGCTGGAAAACATGAATGGGAGAGTGCTATTGCACTCATCTCCAGCTTCTTGACTTCCCAGTGACATCTGGTTGGCTACAACAATAAATGGATGCTGAACCAGATGAATCTTTGGTCTGATCCAGCAAGGCTCTCTTCTTATTATTGGAAGTCTGCAGAGTTAACACAGCAATTGCAACAAATCAGTCTGTTAAGAGCACTGGTAAAGATGAGAATGAAAAGTTAAGGTTTATTCATTACTACTGTACATATCAGAGTATCATAGAATAATAGAATAGTAGAGTTGGAAGGGGCCTATAAGGCAATCAAGTCCAACCCCTTGCTCAATGCAGGAATCCAAATCAAAGCATTCCCAACAGATGGCTGTCCAGCTGCCTCTTGAATGCCTCCAGTGTCAGAGATCCCACTACCTCTCTAGGTAATTGGTTCCATTGTCGTATGGCTCTAACAGTTAGGAAGTTTTTCCTGATGTTCAGTTGAAATCTAGCTTCCTGCAACTTGAGCCCATTATTCCATGTCCTGCACTCTGGAATGATCGAGAAAAGATCCCGGCCCTCCTCTGTGTGACAACCTTTCATGTACATGAAGAGTGCTATCATATCACCCCTCAGTCTTCTTTTCTCCAGGCTAAATATGCCCAGTTCTTTCAGTCTCTCCTCATAGGGCTTTGTTTCCAGGCCCCTGCTCATCCTTGTTGCCCTCCTCTGAACCTGTTCCAGTTTGTCTGCATCCTTCTTAAAGTGCAGAGACCAGAACTGGATGCAGTACTCAAGATGAGGCCTAACCAGTGCTGAATAGAGGGGAACTAATACTTCACACGATTTGGAAACTATACTTCTGTTAATGCAGCCTAATATAGGTAGCAGCCTATAGTAGCAGCTCACACCCTCACAACATGGTGGAAGAACAAAGGAGAGCATGTGGTCCAAGAAAAAGCAGGAAGAGATGCTCAACAAAACAAGCAAATTAACAAGGTAGTCAGTGAGAGGAACACAAATATTATTCTTTCTGTCTAGCACCCCCACTGGTTCAGGTAACTAACTACAAGCATTGTTGTCTCATCCCAACACTGATGTCACATACATATTGGGTATTGACTGTGGAATAGCTAGGTTTTGTTTGCTCACTTTTTACGGGGCATCTGCGTGACACCGAGAACAAAACATTCTCCTCCATGGTTTCCTCCTTCAGCTTCAAAAATCCAGTAGTGGAACAACTGCACTATTTCCCCAGGTATAGCAGACCTATCGCACAGCTGTCTCAAAGTTAGGGCCTATTACAAAACAGACACCATTGGAAGAATGGATTCCAGTTCCCTCTTTCCTAGCTTCTTGCACCCCTCTCCCCCAAAAAATCAGTCTGCTCCAGAAGGCTGGGGGAACTCTTTAGGATGGATTTGGGAAGTAGAGGGGGCAGGTGAGCAAGGGGAAGTCCAATTGTGCAACTCTGGATGTTGTCCTGTGGTCTGCCACTCCCCTCGAGGAAAGTTGCAGTGCTTCAACCCTTCTTTTCCTGATTAGCATGGTCTTTACATACACAGAGAGGCAACTGCAATTTGGACTGAACCAAGTGCGGAACACAGTGTTTAAGGCTGTGAACATACTAGTTTGCCAGAGCAAAGTATTTCCATTAGACACACCTGGAGGGGGAACAGGTTGATCTGCTGATCAGCTGCAAAATCTCTTTGAAGTTGAATTTTAAAAAACGCACACAAGCTGCTCCCATCAGTTTTTACAGTAAAAAGGGGCAGGGTTTCATTAGCATCATGTGCCCCTATCTTCAGAAGAGAGAGGTGGAGACGCACTAGAACCGACTGAAAAGTGAGTGTGTTTCTACCCTAACACTTTCTCACCACACCATGATTCTGATTAAAATCCCTCCACGAGAACATTTGGGGCTGGGGAAAGGGAGACTGCCCACCCAACTACAGAATGTCATTTGGATTCCAGATGTTGGCAAGCAGAGTTGCTATTACTAGTACAGTTTCAAGTGCAACAGTGTTGGGTCTGGCTAAATCACCCAAATGTGGAAGTTCCCACATTATCTTACATTATCTCCTTGCACATGCAAAGTTTAGAACGCTCAACTCCCTGTCCACAAGATTTTTAAAAGGTTGCACATTCAAACATGCATTCCTTGAAAAGCTGGTCTGAGAGAGTTCAGCCTGTATGATGCACCCTACCTAGAAGTAATACCATGTAAACTGAAAATGGTTCACTTAAATCCAAGATTTGCAGGAAGGCTGATTGCATAGTTACTCACTGGTGAATAGGATGGGATCCATTGGCTAGTGACATTTTGAAAGCAATCCATCAACCTGAAAAACTGGTATTGATTCAAATTCATCCTTTGTCCACTAGCTTTTACTGATCTGTTCCTCCCCCCCTCGGAAAAAATATTGATATTAATACTGATATTTTAAAGAAATATCAATATTTTTAAATTGCTCAATTAAAAGGAAATATTGATAAATTGAAAGAAATATCTATAAAATATTGATACTATCAATATTTTAGACCCTGTTTTTTTTAAAAAAAATACATTTCCAAAAATAGCCACGGAAAATCACTACATAAAAATCCAATCTGCAATGATAGCAAATAAGCAAATTATTGGAAAATTCAGTACCAAATCTGAATTGGGAGGAATTCTAGCACATCCCTAGTGGTGAAAGAAATGTTTCTCAGCATGTACTCAAACACATACTCTCCTTTGATTAGGTTATACTTCATAATCAGGTCAGATTAATGGCCATCCGCAGCACTACTGTCTGCCCCAACAGGTAGCATCACACAGAGGTGGTTACTTGAAATCCTGGGATGTGCTATGGTTTCTCCCTGAACATTTCACAGTTCTGATAACCAAGCTACAACCTTGGCCCAGTTAAGGCCAAGTGAAGTTAAGCCCAGTTAAGGCCAAGTCTCATGTGAAGGAGCACTACACATGTACATCATTGCACACATAAAACCCCTTCTCATGATAAATGCACCTGCAATCTCCCTCATGTGTTCTATCAATGGATTGGGGGAACACTCCTCCAAACTCCTATTATATGTTTTACTGAATTTGCTCACATTTATTTATTTTATTTATTTATTAAATTTATTAGTCACCCATCTGGCTGGTTCTCCAGCCACTCTGGGCGACGCACAACATAAAACATACAATTCACATTAAAACCTTAAAATTCCAACAGTAACACTAAAACCTAACCCACCCCATTCCAACAGTAACACTCAAACCTAACCCACCCACATTCAGTTCCTCGTATGTTCAACCTCTACATTCCCCACTACCAAATTTCTGGGTTGTATCCAACTAAGTTCTATTAAGAGCAGGCCCATTGAAATTAATCAACCTAATTTAGTCATATCTATTAACTTCAGTGGGTCTACTCTGCGTAGGACTAGCATTGAATACCACCCTCTGTTACCCATGTCACTGTTGTCTTCCTGCAAAGTTGAAACATAAATTGTAAAGTCCTCAGAGCACAAGTCTGTCCTTTTTGTTTATATAGTGTTTTTTGGAGCAACATACAATGATGGTATTTTTTCTTTACATCTATCTACCACCTCTCTCCCATCATAGAATCCAAGGAAGCAGGTATATGGTCCCCCTGTGGTCTCCCATCCAAGCACTGACCAAAGCAACAGCCTCCCTCATGTACCTTCAGACCATATCATGGGGCAGTGGAGGCTCCAATGTTAGTGGAACAGTGAATCCACTCTGGGTATTAGCTGGACTTTAGTTAACTTTCAAGGAGATGTCCAAGGTGCTGAAAGTGGAATATCCTCTATTACCTGTGAAACTGAGTCACAACATTCAGCTACACATGTTAGCTAGATAGCTGACTTTTTTTACTAACATTTATCATTGCAGTGGAAATGTTGGGCTGATAAATGTATTTTATATTTATCATTTCCCATAACAGGATTGGATTATATTGCTAGCCATTCAACGAGACTTTTGCTTTCCTTTTTTCTTTTTTTTGGCAGAGAATTTAAGACAAGGGGTCAAAAATTTGAAGAATTGCCCATTGTCATTCACTAGGGGGACTGAAATAAATGTAGCCATCTGAATCTGGTTTTTAAAAAAGCAAGATTAAAAAGATTTCCAAAGGATTACTGGAAAGGGAGAGTGGTGATGAAAGGATTGTTTCACTTTCATTGTTTCAGTTATTTTTGTTTTGTTTAAAGCACATTTTAAAAAATGAAGAAATAATGCAGACTTTTCCAAACCATTGCATCTTACACAGCCAGATTCTATGAAATCTGGTGCTATGAGCAAGAATCAATCAATCAATGGAAAGATATTAATATTTGCTAAATATGAAGGAAATGTGTTTCAAATATTGTGATACATGACTTCAAGACAGGGCTGCTACCACTATGAAGCTGTATGCATGGATTTATTCCTGAATGGAGGACGCTTCCAATTCTGAGCATCTGTTCTGTACCAAGGACACTTGCCTGAGTGACAGTGCTAAAGGCTTATTATAGCATCCACATTCATGTTAGGTAACACTTTCAACTGATATTATTAATTGAAAGTGCTCAATTTTTTTCTTTTGGGATAGAGACCCACAATGCACTAAGGTGTTGCCACCACTCACCATATGCTCAGAGACACGTTACCAAATTCTTCCAAGCTACACAGAAAGAGGATTGGACTGTGAAAGACCAACCCAAATTGTGTTTGCATTTTGACAGATTTGTAGGGCAGTACAATATCTCAGAGAGGAGGTCAGGTCTCCTGCTCCCCTGGTGCATTCACTATAGCTGCCCAATTTCCCTGCTTTTTAAAGTTTGAGAGAAATATCTGTTGGCTATAGGTACGTTCTTAAACCGCAAGGGTTTTTTTTCCTATTAGTGAATTTTAATTTAAGCCCTTGATCATTTTAAATAATACATGAGTACATGCTGCCATGTAGTCTAGATCATGAGTTTCAGGCAGTGCGCTGAGACTCCTTGAAAAGATTATTAGGGACTCATCTATGAGAAGCTTAATAGTGGGGGACACACATGAGGCTCTGCAACAAAATGTTGCCGTATATCCTGGTGCACATATGTTAACTGAGACAGTGGCTGAGGGGTTCAAAAACCAAAGTTAATATCAAAGACAAGGAGACCCTGCTCTAACTTTCATTTTATGTCTGGTGCAAAATGGAGACAGTTTTTGAAGATTTCAAAGTACACTAGTGTACCACATCCCCTGGAGGCTCATGGCATGAAGTGAGTTATAAATGTAACAAAATTAATAAAATAATACAGTAGGGCCCCACTTTGCGGCACTCCACTTTGCAGTGTTCCACCGATACAGCTGTTGTCAATTGCAGAAAGGCCCTGCTCCTACGGTGCTTGTTCCACTTTTACAGCATTTTTCAGGCGTCGGGCACCATTTTAGACTATGTTAGTCAATGCGTTCCACTTTATGGCAGATTTCGCTTTACAGCGGCGGTCCGGAACAGAACCTGCCGTATGAGCAGGGCCCTACTGTACATGAAATCAGTCTGCTTGCAAGTCAATGGAACATGCAGCTTCTGCATATAACTGAAGGCTGCATTTAGCCCAGGAGGAGCTCTGATGGGGCAATTTAATCAGATTACCTGGGAGGTGTGGGGATTTTTGACTGGGAATCCAAACCAGCTTCTTATCCCCACCTCTTATCTAGTAGCAGTAGACTACATTTCAGAGCTGCCATAAACACACACTCTCTCTCACACTCTCACACACTCTCTCTCACACTCTCTCACACACACACACACTCACACACACTCACACTCACACACACTCACACACACACACTCACACACACACACTCTCAGTCACTCACACAACACTCTCAGTCACTCACACAACACTCTCACTCACTCACACAACACTCTCACTCACTCACACACACTCTCACTCACACACACACACTCTCACTCACACACACTCTCACTCACACTCACACACACACACTCACACTCACACACACACACTCACACTCACACACTCACACTCTCACACTCACACACACACACTCACTCACTCACACACTCTCTCTCTCCCTCCCTCCCAGCCAGGGTATAACAGTGAACTAAACTGCAGGAATATAGCATGCTATTTTCTCAGTCCAACCAGCAACATAAGAACATAAGAAGAGCCTGCTGGATCAGGCCAGTGGCCCATCTAGTCCAGCATCCTGTTCTCACAGTGGCCAACCAGGTGCCTGGGGGAAGCCCGCAAGCAGGACCCGAGTGCAAGAACACTCTCCCCTCCTGAGGCTTCCGGCAACTGGTTTTCAGAAGCATGCTGCCTCTGACTAGGGTGGCACAGCACAGCCATCACGGCTAGTAGCCATTGATAGCCCTGTCCTCCATGAATTTGTCTAATCTTCTTTTAAAGCCGTCCAAGCTGGTGGCCATTACTGCATCTTGTGGGAGCAAATTCCATAGTTTAACTATGCGCTGAGTAAAGAAGTACTTCCTTTTGTCTGTCCTGAATCTTCCAACATTCAGCTTCTTTGAATGTCCACGAGTTCTAGTATTATGAGAGAGGGAGAAGAACTTTTCTCTATCCACTTTCTCAATGCCATGCATAATTTTATACACTTCTATCATGTCTCCTCTGACCCGCCTTTTCTCTAAACTAAAAAGCCCCAAATGCTGCAACCTTTCCTCGTAAGGGAGTCGCTCCATCCCCTTGATCATTCTGGTTGCCCTCTTCTGAACCTTTTCCAACTCTATAATATCCTTTTTGAGATGAGGCGACCAGAACTGTACACAGTATTCCAAATGCGGCCGCACCATAGATTTATACAACGGCATGATGATATCGGCTGTTTTATTTTCAATACCTTTCCTAATTATCGCTAGCATGGAATTTGCCTTTTTCACAGCTGCTGCACACTGGGTCGACATTTTCATTGTGCTGTCCACTACAACCCCGAGGTCTCTCTCCTGGTCGGTCACCACCAGTTCAGACCCCATGAGCGTATATGTGAAATTAAGATTTTTTGCTCCAATATGCATAATTTTACACTCGTTTATATTGAATTGCATTTGCCATTTTTCCGCCCATTCACTCAGTTTGGAGAGATCTTTTTGGAGCTCTTCACAATCCCTTTTTGTTTTAACAACCCTGAACACTTTAGTGTCGTCAGCAAACTTGGCCACTTCACTGCTCGCTCCTAATTCTAGGTCATTAATGAACAAGTTGAAAAGTACAGGTCCCAATACCGATCCTTGAGGGACTCCACTTTCTACAGCCCTCCATTGGGAGAACTGTCCGTTTATTCCTACTCTCTGCTTTCTGCTTCTTAACCAATTCCTTATCCACAAGAGGACCTCTCCTCTTATTCCATGACTGCTAAGCTTCCTCAGAAGCCTTTGGTGAGGTACCTTGTCAAACGCTTTTTGAAAGTCTAAGTACACTATGTCCACTGGATCACCTCTATCTATATGCTTGTTGACACTCTCAAAGAATTCTAATAGGTTACTGAGACAGGACTTTCCCTTGCAGAAGCCATGCTGGCTCTGCTTCAGCAAGGCTTGTTCTTCTATGTGCTTAGTTTAGCTTTAATAATACTTTCTACCAGTTTTCCAGGGACAGAAGTTAAGCTAACTGGCCTGTAATTTCTGGGATCCCCTCTGGATCCTTTTTTGAATATTGGCATTACATTTGCCACTTTCCAGTCCTCAGGCAGGACCCGAGGGACAAGTTACATATTTTAGTTATGAGGGTAAAAGCAATGGATAACACTGCAAGATTGTTGTAAGCTACTCTATCAACTTCAACCCAACAGACAACCTGAAATTGGCATCTAATACCTCTGGAGAACATTTGTTTGGAATTTTCATTACAAGTTCTCCTGCCCCTGTGTTTCACTCTAAGAGCTGTCTCCATAACAACTCCCTGTGATTTCATTCCTAATATCACATTAGATTCAGCTGGAATCCAGTATCAGAAGTAAAGTCATATGAGAGAAAAACAAGAAGATTCCAGAACAGCTTCTGATCAGAGTGACAGAAGAAGAAAGTTGGCTTCAGAGGAGGCAAGTGTGTGATGTGATATCTTTACTGTGTCTTGATCAACAAATCCGTAACCAAAAGGAGAACCTTAAGAAAAGCTGGAGTAAGCTTGCCAGGAAGAGATAATTTGCTCCAAGAGGTTCAGTCCATTGTGAGTGGCAGGTGAGACACTCTGTTCAAACCTGTATTCTTCCAGTAAGTTTTAGACCAGGGAGAGAACTTCCCCTGTGTTTTTCTGGGACAGCTAACTGCGGTAAGACTTAGGAAAAGAGTAGCTATTATTTGAGTTTTTAATTAGGGAAATGAATTTAGAGAAAGATATACAGGAACAGCTTCCTTAAAGTAATGGCACACATTTAATTTAAGTAATTATTGAGACATACTGAAAACACCTAAGTCTTATACATTATTAGTACCCATTATATGTAAATAATGTTTTAACACGTCTTTTGTTTTAACTTTTTAAAGCACCTGAGAGAGAAGACTTATAGCTCAGGGAAGGGGCATAGCTCACTGAAAGATTTGCACATGGGAAGTCCTTGCCATCTCTAATTTACAGATAAACAGCTGATGAGGAAAGACCTCCACCTGAGACCATGGAAGAGCCATTGCCAGTCTGATAATCCTGGGCTAAATGGGCAAATACTCTGATCGAGTGAAAGGCACTAAAAGGGTGGCCCTACCTGCACACTCTTTTTATTCTTAAAAAAAGAAAAAATCATTTCCCCACCTGCTCCTGCTTTATACGTTGTTGGTGAAGACTCAAGTTTAACAGAAACAGACCTGTGAATGTCACATGTAGCTTGAGCCTTAAATAATCATTTTTCCCTCCCTTTAATGTACCCTGAAATCTGCTTCTGGAGAGGCCATTTTACCCTGCTTAAATGGTAGGAGTGATCCTATACCTTGCTCACATGATCTTGGCTCCAGGAGAAAACCTACTAGCTTTAAGATGGGGTTCATTTTATACCAGTACGAATGAGATTCACCAAATGCTGTGTCAAGCTGCAGTTGATCTTGTAACTTCAGATGGGGTTGTAATCTCAGACCTAGCTGGATATCTGCTACTTTTCAACAGGTTAGGTTAAGAGTTCACAATTGTTTTACAATGTTGTAAAGAGCCCTTCGAATAGCTCACAGGAAGCTGACGAGGAAATAATTAAATAACATTGATTCATAGCCTCTATTAAAATTAAATTACCTGATGGCAAAAAAAAAAATCTGCGTAGGCTCGAAGACAGTTATCTTGCTTTAATAAGTAGGTCAAGGAAAGAAAGTTAAGGTGGAAAAGTTACAACAGGGAACAAGAGAAATAATTTTTAAAATACATTAAAAGACTTTTTGGCTTCACAACCACTGCGATTTCTTTCTGATTAAAAGGTGTTTTCATCTTACTGTTCTAGATTTTAGTTTAGTCAATGTAATACGTCAAGATCAATTATATTTAGCACTAGCACACCACTCCAGTGCAAATTCTGATGCAATGGACCGCATTCAACTAAAAAGCACATAAATAAGATAAATCAATTTCCAGTTAGAGGACCTTACAAAAGGTATAAGGCGACTTCCTCATTTCTAATGTAAGAGCTGGGGGTAATCCTGTGAACAGGCAATGGGGTCTAAACAGCCTGCAGTCAAACCCTCTACAAATGTTGCACATAGAGGTAACACAATCACTAGTATACATTTCAATCACTGGTATGACTCTGCTGGAGACCAGAGAAATAACGGGGGGGGGGGAGAGAGAATACTCAGTAACAGAATCCAAGCCTAGCCCTTGCTTAACTACAGGATATACTTTCGAACCAGAAACCTCTCTCTTTAAGTTGCAGCTTTAAAAACCAAACTGTTCTATACACCACAGTATAAAGCAACTGAAATGCATAGTAAACAGCTATTGTCTCATGTAACAACTTGGATGAATTCTTGTTTTTGTTCATAGGTCTGTTGGGAAAATGTGCTTCATTCAAAGAATATGCCTATTCCACATGTATGTTGCAGACAAGATTGTAAAACTCTTTGCTGTAAGCTAGTGTCTTTCCCAGTGGAGGCTTGTCAATTAGGATAAATGGGGCACTGCCCCACCAACCTCAGTCTTGATGCCTCCAAGCCCACTTGCCTCCCTTTTTACTTAGGTGGTGGTATTGGCTACCAGTTTCCTCCTCCCTGGTCTCAGTTTTGCCCTTGTAGAACTCACCAGGGAGGAGGATGGGGACAAAACTAAAATTAGTTGGCTCTGCCTATCATTGCCTCTGGCTTGACCCAGGGCTGTGGAGTCGGTACGCCAGACCTTCGACTCCGACTCCTCTATTTTTCTACTGTCCGACTCCGACTCCGACTCCTCTATTTTTCTACTGTCCGACTCCGACTCCGACTCTGCTGTGTGTGCAACTGCAGAACAAGATAGGTTAAGCAAGGGAATGGCAGAGCTCTGAAGCTCTCACCGTGTGATCTGCAGTGGCAATCCTGCCGCAAATCATGGAAGGGGAGCAGAGGGCCCTCAGGGGCCCTCAGCCAGTGCCCCACCTGATCACTCTTTGGAACCGGCCCTGCATGGTAGCCACCAGCCTTGAGCTTGACTAATACACTGTGCCATTTTTTCCAGTTTCAACAGAAGTTTTGATTCGAGGGACACTTGTTTTTCTCTAGCTTGAGCTGGGAAACAGCCTCAGTTGTGGGGAGGGGAATGTCCACTTCCACTTCTTGCCACAACAGATCTCATCAGCTCTGAGATCCTCACCAGCATATGGTGGTCCCATTCCAGAAGCCTGGGCTAGAGAACCTAGCCAAAGAGCTGGGCTCTTTCCATATCCAAAAGAGAATGGCAATGTGACCCAGGTACGGTAAGGGAAAAGGTGAGAGGACCAACTAATGAGAGGAAATTCTTATTTTCCATATTTTGGATAATATATGCCTGTACAAAAACACATGCACACAAATTCCTACATCTTTGGATACTATCAGCACTCTTTTCTGTAAAAGATCCATGCCTTTTGTTAAAAAAAAAACTTATTCCAGGGTTTATCCATCTATCAGTCACCAAGAAGGTCCAAAATAGTTTACAATAGAATAAAACAAAGATCAATAGTTAAAACAAAGTACAATTAAAAATTTATAAAATGATCACCACCAGTCAATAACTTTGTGCATATTATTCAATAGCTTTGCGTATCTTCTGATGTAGTTGCTAAAGGGTGGATTCACGTGTGTTAGTCACTCCATACTGCGGCTGCTGAAAAATACTTTCGCAAGACAGTTTATTTTATTTACTTATTATTTGATTGATATCCCACCCTTCCTTCCAGTAGGAGCCCAGGGCGGCAAACAAAAGCACTAAAAACACTTTAAAACATCATAAAAACAGACTTTAAAATATATTAAAACAAAACAACTTTAAAAACATTTTTCAAAAAAGCTTTAGAAACATCTTTAAAAAGAGAAAGAAAAGGTTTAAAAACATATTAAAAACCAATTTCAACACAGACACACGCTGGGATAAGGTCTCAACTTAAAAGGCTTGTTGTAAGAGGAAGGTCTTCAGTAGGTGCTGAAAAGATAACAGAGATGGCGCCTTGTGATGTTCCTCCCACTGGCACCACCTGTCAGGCTCCCACCCGTGGCTACCAGCAGTCAGAATCACACTTTTTATTTTTCTTTAGCTTACCCTAGCACAGATCTCACAAGACCCCACTGCTAGGCAGCACTACCAGCCACTTCCTGTAAACAATACTGCCTGACACTTCGCCTGTAGTCTCCTCTGGCTTCTTGTTACTATGTGTCTGAGTGCCCTTGCCATCCACAACACCCCTTGTATCTTTGTCTATAAAGTATACAATCCTGGGTTGCTCTGGATACTTGATGATGTTACAATATCTCCCTTCACCGCTGCCACCATTTGTTTGATACAGTTTCCCTCCGGCTTTGATAATTACCCTGCCCACCCTTCTCATCTGTGAAAGCCCCAGCCAAGGATCAGGCTTTTGGTAAACCAATAAAATATTTATTTATAAACACCAGGAAATAACAAGATTACTTATGGGATATTTAACAAGCATATGGTTTCATATAATGTCACTCTTTATGTTTCCAGTCATATATATATTGCCTAAATATCAGCCAAATACAATCCAACCCACAACCAACTCCAATCCACACTCCACAACCAACCGCCAACAACTCCCCCACAAAACAGAACCCTGAACCAACTGTCATCCTCTCATTTATACCTTCAGCCACCCAAACTCTCAGCCAATCATCATACAGCATTCTCCAGCATTCCAGCCCATGAACTCTCCCCTCTCACTCAGTCACTTACCATATATCACTTAATAAACCTGCACTTACCATATTTACAGTCATAAAAATACAGGGGCATCACACGCCTGTCTAATATTTAAGGGAAGGGAATTCCAAAGGGTAGGTGCCACTACACTAAAGGTCTGTTTCCTAAGTTGTGTACAATGGACCTCCTGATAAGATGGTATCTGCAGGAGGCCCTCACCTGAAGAGCGCAGTGATCAACTGGGTATATAAGGCATAACATGGTCGTTTGGGTATCCTGGTCCTAAGCTATATAGGGCTTTGTCCACCAAAACCAGAACCTTGAACTTAGCCCGGTAGCTATGTAGCCACTGCAATTCTTTCAGCAGTGGGGTGACATGTTGGCGATACCCTGCCTCAGTGAGCAGTCTCACCACTGCATTTTGCACCAGCTGTAGCTTCTAGACAAACTTCAAGGGTAGCCCCACATAAGAGTGCATTACAGTAATCCAGCCTGGAGGTTACCAGTGCATGGACAACAGTGGTCAGGCTATCCTTGTCTAGAAATGGCCGCAGCTGTCTTACCAGCTGAAGCTGGTAAAAGGCACTCCTAGGCATTGAGGCCACCTGGGTCTCTAGCGAGAAAGACGAATCGAGGAGCACCCCCAGACTACAGACCTGCTCTTTCAGAGGGGGTACAACCCAGCCAAAGTAGGCAACCGACCAATTATCCGAACTCAGGAACAACCAACCCACAGTGTCTCTATCTTGCTAGGATTCAGACTCAGTTTATTGGCTCTCATCCAGCCCACCACCAAGTCCAGACAGCAGTCCAGGGCTTGCACGACCTCTCCCAATTCAGATGTTACAGACAAATAGAGCTGGGTATTGTCAGTGTACTGCTGACACCTCGCCAAAAATCTCCTGATGACCACTCTCAAGGGCTTCATATAGATGTTAAAACAGCATGAGGAACAAGATGGTACCCTGCAGCACCCCACAGCACAACTGCAGGGGGCCAAAAGACAATCACCCAATGCTATTATCTGAAAATGACCCTGGAGATAGGATCTGGACCACTGTAAAACAGTCAGCCCAGAAGGATACCATGGTCAATGGTATCAAAAGCCGCTGAGAGATCAAGTAAGAATAACAGGGTCACACTCCCCTTGTCCTTCTCCCGATAAAGGTCATCCATGAGGGCAACTAAGGCTGATTCAGTCCCATAACCAGGCCTGAACCCAGATTGGAATGGGTCAAGATAATCTGTTTCATCCAAGAGTACTTGCAATTGCTGCACCACAATCCTCTCAATCACCTTCCCTAAGAAGGGGGTATTTGAAACCAAGCAGCAGTTGTCACAAACCAATGAGTCCAGGGTGGGCTTTTTCAGGAGCGGTTGGATCACTGCCTCTTTCAGGGTGTCTGGACCACTCCCTCCCGCAATGATGTGTTGACCACACCCTGGATCCACTCGGTCAAACCCCTTCGGGAAGCTTTAATAAGCCAAGAAGGGCAAGGATCAAGAGGACACATGACTGGCTGCATCAATGCAAGCACCGTGTCGACGTCATCAGGCCGCATCAACTGAAACCGTTCCCAAGAAGTTGCAGCAGACATTGCACTGGACACCTCATTGGGGACTACAGTAGATGTGGATGGGGCATCAAGATTGCTAAGGAGGCAAGCAACTTTATTCTCAAAGTGCCTTGCAAACAATTCACAGTGGGGCTCTGAATGGTGTAAAACTCCATTTCCTGGAGTTGATGTCAACAGACCCCTGACAATACAGAAAAGCTCCACTGGATGGCTACTTGAGGATGCGATGGTGGCAGATAAATGTACCTTCTTCGCCACCCTCACCACCTCAGAGTAGGCACAGTTATGAAGCTTTACGTGTGCCGATCAGCCTCACACCACATATTTCACCATAGGTTCTAGCCATTGTCCAGCCTGTTTCATTGCCCTTAGCTCACCAAGGTGCAAACTGGGCTCCACGATGCCAGAGAGGGTGCTCGGGGGCAACCATGTCAAGAGCCCAATGCACCTCGCTGTTCCACAGCATGACAAAGGCTTCAACAGGGTCACCTGCTCTACGTACTGAGAACTCCCCCAGGGCATTCAGGAATCCTATGGATTCCATTAATTTCCAGAGGTGGACTATCTTAATCTGTCCACCACTCCTGCAGAGGAGGATCAGAGCTACAAGTCTAAACTTCACCAGGCAGTGGTCTGACCATGACAATGGGGTGACATCCACCCCACATTTCCAGACCACCCCTTCCTCCATCTGGAGCAAAAACCAAGTCGAGAGTATGCCCTGCCCTATGTGTTGGGCAGTGACAACTTGAGACAGCCCCATGGTCATCATGGAGGCCATGAAGTCCCAAGCTGGAACACTAGAGGCAGCCTCAGCATGGACAGTGAAATCACCCAGCACTAAAATTCTGGGCTCCTCCCTACCACAGCCGAGATGTATTCCACCAGCTTGGACAGAGAAGCTGCAAGGCAGCAGGTTGGATGGTACACCAGCAGCAACCCTAGTTTACTTGTTCCTTGGCCCGACACCAGGTGCAGGCCCTCACAGCCTTCCCCAAGACAGAGTGGTTTCTTGGTGACAGAGATGGAAGCTCTGTAGACCACAGCAACTCCTCCCCCCCGTCCCTGCAGCCTGCGGTGGTGTTGCACTGAGTATCCAGGTGGGCAAAGCTGGGTCAGATAACTCCTCCCTGTCCCAGCTCACCCACCCAGGTCTTGGTAATGAACACCAAATTGGCACCTTCATCCACTATCAACATGGATGAGTGTAGTCTTATGATGTACCGATCTGGTGTTAAACAGCAGCACACATAGGCCAGTGGGCATAGCAGATGTGCAACAAGGAATCCATCCATGAGAGCAGTGGGAGCAAGGAACAAGACGTAGATAGCCTTGCCCTCATCTTCTGTGGTAGTTCACCATCTCGCCATGGCTATACCTCCCTCTACCCAGGGTCCCTGAAACTGGGGTGGCATCACCCATGTTCTTCTTTACTAAGACTCCTCCTAAACACCTGATATGGACCCAACAAAAGCCCATCAACAAAACCTACCTGAACCAGTTATCCCAGTAGGCCTCTGACAAAATTGGGAACAGTCAGACCCACTCAATATCTTTCAAACAGGACACACCTACTCCCCCCCATCTCACACCCGGGGAGGGCCAGCCTTCTGCCAGTAACAGACTCTCACTCTGAAGGCATCTGATGGCATTCTCCTATCATTCAGTTGACTGCACAGACCCTGTGCAGGAACGACACATGCTCCAATCACCCTCCCCACTACCAATCTCCTCTAGATTGGTTAAACAAAATAGCAGGAAGTAGTACCTTCCCCCTCGGGACTCCCTAAGGGGCTCCCCGAGGGCAGCTGGGCTTTTATGCCTCCTAACCCAGCCAGGAGCTGATGCAAGAGGCTGCAAGATTAACTGCAGCCCCTCTCTGGGGTCAGGGCCAGACAGGGGGTCCCAGTCCTTGCAGCACTTAGCAGGGACATCAGCTGTCTCAAGAGACAGCAACCCAGAGGAGCAAGCAAGCACCCAGATGCTCAGATGCTCACTCCCAGGGCAGGTCTTCTCCAGTCCTCCAGTGCTGCAGCTGTTCCCGTTACACCACCCTGCAAGGATTTGTCATCATGCAATAGCAGTGCTGGTGCTCCAGCGTTTTTTTTAATGGGGGGCAGAGGGCCCACTTCCTTCTTGCCACTGTCATCACGGCCCATTTACTTGACTTTTTCCTCTGGGCCTAATCCATGAAAATACCAAGAGGGAGAGGGAGGGAAAGATGGAAGTTGAGCAGAGACTGTTGCTCCTTCTCTATGCTTTTGACACTGCTCATTTGCTCAGAGGGGAGAGATGAACAGGTAACAATAGGAAAGAGCAGCTGCCAGAATTGGGGGCCATAGGAGTTGGCAGTGGGCCCCTAGCTGTAGTGCTGGCCATAACAGGCACCCAACAATGCTGTCGCCTGAGGCTGGTCCTATTCGACAGCATTTTTCACTGGCTTTCACCATGGGTAGCACACTAATCAGCCTTTGAGTTCAATCTCATCATCTCTAATTAAAGATCTCAGATTGTACAGCCAATGGCAATCAGAGTCTTGAAAGTATTAGACTAGGTGGGCTCAATAAAAGTGTATGTAACCTTATTGCCTGTCTCTAGCTTCAGACTGTGATTCCAAAGCCCTGTTCCCTCTGACGGCTGCAGCAGATAATTAGATCTGCTGGATAGAAGAGTCAAAAACAAAATTAGGAGTAGATTAAAATTCAGCCTTGGATGCTCAACAGCTGAATTTGCCTGTCATATTTGCCGGGATGAGAACAGTTAAGTTCTGTCAACCACAAGCCATCAATCTTACTAGAAGAACATGTTCATATACTAAAATGTGTAAGTGAAGCTGTTGCTAAGGGGGTTGTGCTTGGCTTCATCTTAACATGAATCATTCCAGCACTCGAAGCAAATGTGAAATGTTTTCCTTTTGGAGAAAGCCTTAGATTGCTTGCCAAAGTGAAGAACACTTGCCTTTGAATTAATGGATCTTTTTCGGTCACAGAGAGTGTTCAGAAGACTCATTATTTTCTTTTAAAACAGCTCTAATTTGCAGGCAAACCACAATATATCCTATTCAGAGCAAATGGGGGTGGGGCGAAGCTTAGCAAACCGACTCTTAAGGACTTCTCCAGATGATAATGTAGAGTGAGATATTTCATACTTTACCCAAGGCTTGCTTACATGAACAGCTCTCCTGAAATAGCCACTTCTTAAATCACTGCAGCCTCTGATTTGTGCATAATGCTCTAGGAATAAAATGAAAGGCATGCAAGGTGAAAGTGAAGCAGGGAGGGGAGAGAAACCTCGATCAGGTCTGCATAATGCAATCTGCTAAACATGTATAGCATAGGAGAAGCCAACTAGGAGTTCCAACAGCCCCTTATTTTGTTGTATGCTCGGGTCTACAAAAACAGGAGAGCCATTAAGCGTGCAATGAGCCACATACATTGGGGTGGGAAAACTTTTTCAGCCCAAGGGCGACATTCCCTTGTGAGTAATTGTCCGGGGGCCACATGTTCAGTGGAGGGCTGAGTGAGGAGAGCAACTGTTTTGGTTCTCACCTATGTCTGGCATGCCATGTTCCAACCAGGCAAAAGTCACACAGGCAATCTCTCGATTCACTATCCGGGCAAGCAAGAGGCATCATAATGAGTAAAGAGGACATAAATGTCTTTAATCATAATCATCCCGACATCTCAAGGACACATTTTATTCAGGGAAAAGCACAGGAGGAGAGAGTAGAACAGGATCACTGAAGGGTGCTGTCTGGAGAAAGGGGGAGTGGCCTGGGGAGGATATATGGCCTAGGGAGGGTCCCAAGGGCCTGATAGAGAGGCCAGGAGGGCCACATTCAACCGCTGGCTTGAGGCTCCCCGTCTCTGTAGAGATGGGGAGAAATTTGATTCTGTTCACATTTAAAGCCAAATGTATCGGATTTGCGCAAAACAATATGAGAACTGAAACACAGCCATCATTCAAAATTCGTACTTATCAGAATTTTGCAATATCGTTCACCAGCTGACCAATGTTTACAAAAATGCATACATTAGGGGAAAGTGTGCACAAAAATGACTACATTGGTGAAAATAATATACAAAAATATAGTATATTTGGAGAAATTGCTTGCAAAACTGCATACAAAAATGTATTTACTCGGAGAAATTCACGCTAATATGCTGAAGAACTTTGAGAGGGTTTTTTTTTTTTTTTAATTGCAAATTGCTGAATTTAAGATTGGAAAAATGAGAAACTGTGAGAACTGAAATGGACAAATCCTTCCATCCGTACCCTGGGCTACATAATCAGGTGCACCCTTTCCTTGCTGTCACTGACGCAGCACAACTGACGTAGCAGGACAATATCGTACACACAAGCTTGCACTTCAATGACACTGACAGCAAGACAGCCTAAGAGAGCCACAAGATACTGGAGAAAGGGGATGTCATAGAATCGCCTTGGAAGGAGCACTGTCCTAGGTAATGAATAGTGTTTAAACATAAGAACCTACAAGTGGGCATAAACAGTTATAGCCCTTGTTCGGTGTACTACCCTCACACAATTACAATCCTATGAGGAGGAGAGCGGGGCTGCACTTGCCTCTGTACCATCCACAAAGCATTCTAAATTATGTGGGGAGGCTATACTCCCAGAGCAGGTTCCCTGTTTCAGACCTTCCTGCCCCACAAATAAGTGGTGGGGGGAACAGCAAAGGGGGAGGGGCAGCAACCATAGCCCTGCTCTCCATCCTCATACAGCTGTACTCCCATGAAGGATGAACACATGAACACGTCTTTGGATCACTTCCACACCATACAGTTAAAACATGGCTTCCCCCAAAGAATCCTGTGAAGTGTAGTTGGTTAAGGATGCTGAGCAATGTGAACGAATGAGTGTTTTATTGGAATCGCAGACCAATAAAATTAGGTACACAAATAAAGATAGTTTGTTAAAACAATTTAAAAAACAGATACATACATTTTTTCCTCTCTCTCAAGTAGCCAGCAGAAAATTTCTCCTGATCTGTACTGAAGTCAGAAATTGTTTTGCAACTCTCTTAGTAACATAGGAGGAAATATCCCATATGCAGAACAATACCAAATCTTGAGCTTGGAAAAGTTACTTTTTTGAACTACAACTCCCATCAGCCCCAGCCAGGATGGCCACTGGATTGGGCTGATGGGAGTTGTATTTCAAAAAAGTAACTTTTCCAAGCTCTGGCCCTTCCTAGGAGAATTACTAGTACAAGGAGAATCAATCTCTTTCTACACTTACTATGCAGGTTACAGCTCAGAAGAACATGATCAACAGATTCTATTGCTCCAACTCCACACAAACGCAACTCTTCAGCTGGGAACTGTAGTTCTGTGAGGGGGGCTCCTAACATCTCTCAGTACCCTTGACAACCTGCAGTTCCCAGGATTCTTTTGGGGAAGTCACGACTCTAAAGTGGTATAAGAGTGCTTTAAATATATGGTGACTGTGGATGTGACCTAACTAAGGAATGAAAATGTAGAGCAGGAGCCATTGTGAAGTGATGTGATGAAGGGCCAATTGTCATGCTATATGGAGTTCTGTGCAAGGCTTTTCCCCCCCTTCAAAACGGAGTTGTTACATATAAAGGTTTCTATGTTTGTTCTAGCAGCCCAACAGATCAGACAAAATTTGATGGCACAAAATGGGATCCAGTATGCTGGGATCATCTTTCTTAAAATGTTAAACTTGATTGTTTGTAGTTTTGTGATGGTCAGGGTCTTTTTAGCAAATAAATTTGACTGACTGACTCATCACTTCAAAAAGCAGCCACAGCAGAGGGGCAGCTGCCAATTCCCCAGCTTATATCATCTTCCCTAAAGCGTCATTTGCTCTACTCAGAAAAAATATGCTTAGGAACTCCTGGCAATAGACTCAACCTGAGAATTCAGGAGAAGGAAGAGATTCAAGAGCACCCTCAAATTCAGAACTTGCTTTTTTTCAGAGGAAGGATGACTCCATGCAGGAAATGCATATTACCATTTGTCTGGTTAAAGAACCACCAGTCATAAGCAGTTCTGCCCTGTCTGTATTTGGTTCAGCTTATTCATTCTCATGTAGCTTATTACTAACCTCCCAAGCAATTACTCAGGGACGGAGACTGCCACACTGTTCAGACAGAAAGGAAAAATGGGAATGGATGTCAGCATACAACACTTTGTCCTAGTTTACTAGATCCTTAACAACTTAAAAACTAGCCTTTTCAGCCCAAGTGCTTTTGAGGCTTTTGGAAAATAGTGGCAGAATAGTGCTCTCTGGGAAGAGAAGGACGTCATGATTGATGGTACTAAAAGCCTCTGAGTGATCCAGGAGAATCAACTGGGTTATGCTCTCCTGTCTCTTTCCCAGAGAAGCTCCTCAGTCAAGACAGCTAGAGCTCTCTCAGCCCTGAGCCTAGCCAGATTGAAAAAGATCTAGAGATAATCAGTTTCATCCAGGAGCAAAATGTTCCATCCATAGGTCACTGGACCATCTTGGCTGGGAAGGAAAGATTAGATAAGGTCCTCTAATTACCAAAGTCATGAGGATCTAGAGGGGCGACTTCAATAAAGGCCTGCATTTAGCTTCTTCAAGTCTACTAGAATACCGCTCTTCCTGAAATGAAACATTCATTATTCTCAACATACAGGCCTTCAGTGCTCCCCAGGATGCATCACTTAGCTTAAAGTGCCAGTCATTTAGGAACAGTAAAACCACCGCTATGAATCTCATGTGCCTTTGGAAGAGAAATGTAAACATGTCAAATGTGTTTATGAGTTTGAAACATCTTCATCTCCAAGCCAAAACTAGAGCAGAATAAATATTTGCCCAAATGAAAGTGAATATTTATGACAAGCTTCCCCACTGAGAAATAATTAGAATCTTGATTCTATCTCAAAGTCAGCAGCAGCTTGTCTTAGCATTTCCTCTGTGGGATGGGAGGGCTGCCTCAGCCATGCCACAAAACAGGCAAACATTCACAAGACCACTTAAGAATAAAAACGAGGCTACTTTCTACCATACCTTTCAGCTTCAGTCTTGGACTCGAACACTAGGCATGAAACAGTAAGAGATTGCTTCTGCTTGTGCAAGGGAAGGGGTGCAGCTCAGTAGAAGGTAGGAATAATGGAAAAATATGATTCAATTCACATTTAAAGGTGAATTTACCTAAAACATTATGAATTAACCTAAAACACTATGTGAACCAAACCATAGCCATTCGTCAAAATTTGCACTGATCTGAATGTCACAAGGCAGTTCTCCAGCCAAATAATGTACACAAAAATGCATATACTAGGGTAACATGTACCTACAAAGGCATATATGGGTGAATAAGATTAAAAATGCATTATATTGGGAAAAACAGAAATATTAAGGAAACTATGCGTTGCAAAAGTGTGTATATTAGGCAATACAGTCAGTAGTGTAGTGGCAAATTCAGAAGTGCAGGATCCCTTTGTGATGTTCCTATATTAGTGTAAATAGGGTAAGTGCTGGTTGTATAGGAGATACATGGTAAGTAGAATGAAAGAGGAAGGGGGAGTGAATGGGCAGTAGAATGCTGGATGATTGGCTGGATGTTTAAAATGGCTGACAGTATAAAAGGAAGAATGTCAGGTAAATCTGGGTGGATGTGGTGTGGATGTGAGGTGGACGTTGGTGGGTTTTAGAGAGTTGTTTGTCAGGAGAGCGTGGAGAAGGAGGGGGGTGGAGTTCGGATTAGTATTAGATAAAACCATATGCTTATGTGCCTTACGAAGAAATCTTGTTCTCTGTGTTATTTAATAAATACTTATTTTGGTTTACCAAAGGCCTGATCCTTGGCTGGGGTTTCACAGACCAGAAGGGAGGGTGAGGTAAATACCAAGGCTGAAGGATAACAAATGGTGGCAGCGGGGAAGGGAAGAATATAACACCACAAGTATTCAGAGCAAACCAGAATTATAAGCAGTCTGAGTAAATCAAAGGGATTGGGACAGCTTAAGCACGCAGTCACAGAGGTAACCTAATTGAGGGAGACTCAGGCAGAGTCTCTGGGAATACTGGTTATAGGACGTGACTGGTGGTGCTGCCTAGCAGGGGGATCTGTTGAGATCTATGCTAGAGCGGAGAGGGAAACCATAAAAAAGGACAGTCCAGACTGGTGGAGTCCCTGGTGGTGCCTAGTGACAGGCAGTAACCATGAGCAGGTAGGGACCTGACAGGGAGAGCCAGGGAAGGGCGTCACAGGTGGTGGCAGTAGCGGTGGGATACGAACCAAAGAGAGTCCCAAAGACACGTGGTGACAAAGGAGACTACGTCACAGGTGTTGGCTGTAGCGGTGGTACGGATACTAGAGAATCCCTACCAGTGGTGTGGCAAACAGAAATAACAAAACAAGATTACTTGTGAGAGTGACTGGCAAAGAGTGTGTGGCAAAGAGTGAGTGAACTCAAACACCATGGCTGAATATATAAAAATGAAAAGAGAGGAGCTGGTGGAGAAGTGCATAACATTCAATTTACCTCACGAGGGTAAAGGGGTAGATGAATTGAGGGTAGCACTTATAGGATTTGCAACTGCCCAGCAAAAACAACCTGTCAGGGAAGAAACCCCAGAAGGATACTTAAGCAATCCCA
The DNA here is from genome assembly GCF_030035675.1 of Rhineura floridana. Lineage (NCBI taxonomy): Eukaryota > Metazoa > Chordata > Lepidosauria > Squamata > Rhineuridae > Rhineura > Rhineura floridana. The sequence continues at coordinate 40,143,096 of NC_084486.1, read as the reverse complement.
CTTATATAGAGTATTTGAGAGAGAAGTTGAGGTTGGAAACTGAGAGAGTGAGGATGGAAGCTGAGGAGAAAGATAAACAGCAAGAGTTGGAAACTGAAAGATTGAGGATGGAAGCTGAGGAAAAAGATAAACAGAGAGAGTTGGAATTTGAGAGAATGAGAGTGGATGCAGAATTACAGGCAGAAAAGTTAAAATTTGAAAGAGAGAAGTTTCATTCTGATTAAACAAGGAAAGACAGAGATGGAGCAAAAATAAAAATTACTCCAAAGGACTTTGCTGTCTATGAGCCTGGTCAAGATCCTCAAATTTATCTCACAACCTTTGAAAAGGCAGCTCAGTTGTGGGGGCTACCTGAAGATAAATACATGCAGTATTTATCAAACCTGATTAAAGGGGAATTGGCTGAGGTATACCAATATTTCCCCTCAGACAAGCCCGTCACCTATGCTGAGTTTAAAGAGGCAGTCTACAAAAGATTCAGACTGGGGCCTGATTATTTTAGAAAGCTTTTCAGAAACTGCCAGATACAGACAGGGAGGTCTTTCGTGGAGCTGGGGGCAAAACTGATGGACATATTTGGGAAATGGCTGACAAGTGCAAAAGCTCAGTCAGTGGAAGAGGTGAAAAGCCTCATGATACTGGATCAATTATACCATCAGTTACCACCAGAAATAAGGCTCCTGGTCAAAGACCGTTCCCCTACATCTGTGCAGGAGGCCACCGAGATGGCGGATCACTTTGCCTCCAATAGAACTGGCTGGGTGGGGAAAACATCAAGAGAGTTTAAACCCAGACCATATAATGCTGGCAGAAGGGATGTGATACCACAGCGAGTGAGTCCTCCAATAAAATCTGAAGGGCACAGGACACCCCAGAGTGGATCTGTGTACCCTAAAAGTGAGGAGTAATTATGCTACAAATGTGGTAGACCGGGGCACCTACGTTTTCAATGTGAGGTTGCCAACCCCATTAGTAATCCTGCTCAGACAAGGGCAGTGAAAACAGAGCCCAAGGCTTTAGAAACAGCGAAAAAGGTTCAGTTTTGCCAGATAAACTGGACAGAAGTAACAGACCTTGATTCAAGTCTGAGAGAGGAAGTGAGTGTACAAGGGGCAAATTATTGGGCATTGCTTGACACTGGTGCCGCTCAGACGTTACTGAGGCCAGATTTAATAAAATCTGAAGAAATATTACCTCAGGAAATGGTGAATATCCAAGGAGTGAGGGGTCAACCAGAAAGCTTGCCTGTGGCTCTGGTGAAAATGGCGTGGAGAGGCCGAGAGGGCAGATATAAAGTAGGCATTAATGCCCAGCAACAAGAACCAGTAATACTGGGAAGAGATGTTATGGGAGCCCAAGGGAAAATATATGTGGTGACCAGACAGCAACTTGGCGGAGAAAAAGAAGCCATGTTAAGGGGGGGCTGAAGCAAACAGGGTGGAAACTGTTAGCGAGCCTCAGGTCGCCATAACAACCACTAGCAGGCCTGCTGAAGGAGACAAACTGTATCAGCTGGTCTCTGGGGAAGAGACAGAGCATTTCAGAGAAGAACTGAATAAGGATACCAGTTTGAATCAAATAAAGGAACAAGCCCTGACCCAACAGATTCCTTTCACCGACAAACTGAGGAATCAAGTTGTGTGTGAGAATGGGATTTTATATAGACTGTGGATGCCTGCTGAGAGAAAGGATGAATGTGAACCAGTGAAGCAATTGATAGTACCTAGCAAATACAGAACCAGATTGCTAGAGGTAGCCCACGATGTCCCATGTGCAGGACATCTGGGAATAAAAAAGACCAAGAGGAGATTGGCTGCACACTATTATTGGCCAAACATCTCCAAAGATGTAAAACAACATTGTCTATCTTGTGGTATATGCCAAAAGGTGGGGAAAAGTGGAGTAAAGACTAAGGCACCCTTAAAGCCCCTTCCTATAATTTGACAACCCTTTCATAGAGTGGGAATAGATTTGGTGGGCCCTTTTTCCAAACCCACAAGGCATGGCAAGAAATATCTAGTGGTGGTGGTGGATTTTGCCACCAGGTACCCAGACGCAGAAGCACTAAGATCTTTAGAAGCCCCTGTAGTGGCAGAGGCTTTATTAAAAATCTTTATGAGGCTGGGTTTCCCTCATGAAGTGCTGACGGATCAAGGCAGTGTATTCATGGGAGAAGTGATGCAATGTATGTGGAAATGTTGTGGTCTAAAACATCTAAAGACCACTACTTACCATCCCGCCACTAATGGGCTAACAGAGAGATTCAATGGCGTTTTGAAGGGCATGATAAGAAGCTATGTACAAGATCACCCACAAGACTGGGATGAACGTTTGGGATGCTTCTTATTTGCATACAGAGAAGTCCCTCAAGAGTCAACAGGCTTCTCACCCTTTGAACTCATGTTCACTAGAAAAGTGAGGGGACCTTTGGAACTGTTAAAAAATTCATGGGAAGGAACCCTGGGAGAGTACAAAACATCTGTAGTAGATTTTGTATTGGAGTTCCGCAATAAATTAACATCAATGATGGAGGTGGTGAAAAAGAATTTGAGTCAAGCACAGCAGAAGCAAAGTTACTGGTATGACAGAACAGCCAGGGAACGTGTGTATGATGTGGGAGATATGGTTATGGCATTCATACCCAGGAAACATGACAAATTACAGGCTAACTGGGAAGGACCATATACCATCAGAGAAAGGCTTGACACAGTGACGTATGTAATCACCACAGACCAATTAAACAAAAGCAAAGTGGTTCATGTAAATATGTTAAAGCCTTACCATACCAGGGATGCACAGGTGTTGCAAGTTACCTTATTCCCTGAGGGAAGTGGGCCTGAACTTCCAGATTTGGTACAGGAAAGCAAAGACAAAGGAGGGGTAGATCAAGTGGAATGGTCAGAAGAGGTGAAGGAGGAAGTAAAAGAAGAGATTCTGAGAGTTTTGAAAAACTATGGGAATCTCTTTAGTAATAAACCTGGCCGAACCAGTATAGCCAAACATTCCATTAATACTGGAGACCATGCCCCAATCAGATCTATGCCATACCGTGTGAATGGGAAAGTTTTGAGTGAGATCAAAAAGGAGGTGGAAGATATGCTGGAATTAGGAGTGATCAGGGAATCCATCAGTCCCTGGGCCTCAAGTATTGTCCTGGTTCCGAAAAAAGATGGAACGACAAGGTTTTGCATTGATTATCGGCTAATCAATAAAATCACGGTCCCAGATGCGTATCCTATGCCCAGGGTAGACGCAATGTTAGAGTTATTGGGGGCAGCAACCATTATCTCTACGTTAGACCTCTGTAAAGGATTTTGGCAAATGGAACTAGACGAGCAATCCAGAGCCAAAACTGCCTTCAGTACACCAGATGGGTTATATGAGTTTGTGACCTTACCCATGGGACTAAGGAACTCACCAAGTTCATTTCAGAGTCTAATCAATACTGTGTTGCGAGGCATGTCAGATTTTGCAGTGGCTTATATCGATGACGTGGCCATTTTTAGCAAATCGGTGTCTGAGCATGTCCAACACCTGACAACAGTATTAGAGGCCTTAAGAAAAGCAGGCCTCACAATAAAAGCTAAGAAATGCCAGTTTGGGCTAAAGGAAGTAATCTATTTAGGACATAAGGTGGGGAGTGGGAAAATCACCCCCTTATGGAGCAAGGTGGAGGCAATACAAGCGTGGCCTATCCCCTTAACCAAAAAACAAGTAAGGGCATTTCTAGGTGTGGCTGGTTTTTATAGGAAGTTTGTGAGACATTTGGGGGAAATAGCAACCCCCTTGCATGAATTGACCAAGAAGAAGTGTTCTGAGCGTGTGGTATGGACGGATGAATGTCAGAAGGCTTTTGATCTGCTGAAGCAAGCCTTGTGTAAAGGACCCATATTAATAGCACCAGACTATGAGCAACCATTCATCGTGGCTACAGATGCGTCAGACCTCGCGCTGGGAGTCGTCTTGCTGCAGGAGAGAGAAGGCACCAGACATCCAGTGGCGTATCTGAGTCGCAAGCTGACGCCGAGGGAGAAAAACTATTCGTCGGTCCAAAAGGAGTGCCTAGCGGTCGTGTGGGGACTGAATAAGTTGCGCCCATACGTGTGGGGACGAAGATTCACGGTAACAACGGATCATCGGGCCTTGTTATGGTTGCAGACTATGAAAAATCATAACACTATGCTGCAGAGGTGGTCCTGGGCCCTACAGGACTATCAAGTGGACTTCCAGTTCATCAAAGGCAAGGACAATGTACTGGCCGATGGACTTTCCAGGCAAGTGGCTGGGACTGCAGTGACATGACCAGACGGAGGAACAAAGAAAGACATTTTCCCCATAGAGACTTGTTATATTGTTAACACGACGTATAAATCCTGGAACAGGAATAATACTCTGCCGTTGTTTTAAGGGGGGGGAAATGTGATGTTCCTATATTAGTGTAAATAGGGTAAGTGCTGGTTGTATAGGAGATACATGGTAGGTAGAATGAAAGAGGAAGGGGGAGTGAATGGGCAGTAGAATGCTGGATGATTGGCTAGATGTTTAAAATGGCTGACAGTATAAAAGGAAGAATGTCAGGTAAATCTGGGTGGATGTGGTGTGGATGTGAGGTGGACGTTGGTGGGTTTTAGAGAGTTGTTTGTCAGGAGAGCGTGGAGAAGGAGGGGGGTGGAGTTCGGATTAGTATTAGATAAAACCATATGGTTATGTGCCTTATGAAGAAATCTTGTTCTCTGTGTTATTTAATAAATACTTATTTTGGTTTACCAAAGGCCTGATCCTTGGCTGGGGTTTCACAGACCAGAAGGGAGGGTGAGGTAAATACCAAGGCTGAAGGATAACAAATGATGGCAGCGGGGAAGGGAAGAATATAACACCACAAGTATTCAGAGCAAACCAGAATTATAAGCAGTCTGAGTAAATCAAAGGGATTGGGACAGCTTAAGCACGCAGTCACAGAGGTAACCTAATTGAGGGAGACACAGGCAGAGTCTCTGGGAATACTGGTTATAGGACGTGACTGGTGGTGCTGCCTAGCAGGGGGATCTGTTGAGATCTATGCTAGAGCGGAGAGGGAAACCATAAAAAAGGACAGTCTGGACTGGTGGAGTCCCTGATGGTGCCTAGAGACAGGCAGTAACCACGAGCAGGTAGGGACCTGACAGGGAGAGCCAGGGAAGGGCGTCACAGGTGGTGGCAGTAGCGGTGGGATACGAACCAAAGAGAGTCCCAAAGACACGTGGTGACAAAGGAGACTACGTCACAGGTGTTGGCTGTAGCAGTGAGATACGAATACTAGAGAATCCCTACCAGTGGTGTGGCAAACAGAAATAACAAAACAAGATTACTTGTGAGAGTGACTGGCAAAGAGTGTGTGGCAAAGAGTGAGTGAACTCAAACACCATGGCTGAATATATAAAAATGAAAAGAGAGGAGCTGGTGGAGAAGTGCATAACATTCAATTTACCTCACGAGGGTAAAGGGGTAGATGAATTGAGGGTAGCACTTATAGGATTTGCAACTGCCCAGCAAAAACAACCTGTCAGGGAAGAGATCCCAGAAGGATACTTAAGCAATCCCGCTTATATAGACTATTTGAGAGAGAAGTTGAGGAGGGAGGCTGAGGAAAAAGACAAGCAGAGGGTCTTTGAAACGGAAGAAAAAGATAAACAGCGAGAGTTGGAAGCTGAGAGATTGAGGATGGAAGCTGATGGGAAAGATAAACAGAGGGAGTTGGAAACTGAGAGATTGAGGATGGAAACTGAGAGAATGAGAGTGGATGCCGAGATACAAGGGGAAATATTAAAATTGGATAGAGAGAAATTTCACTCTGAGGAGACAAGGAAAGACAGAGATGGAGCAAAAATAAAAATTACTCCAAAGGACTTTGCTGTCTATGAGCCTGGTCAAGATCCTCAAATTTATCTCACAACCTTTGAAAAGGCAGCTCAGTTGTGGGGGTTACCTGAAGATAAATACATGCAGTATTTATCAAACCTGATTAAAGGGGAATTGGCTGAGGTATACCAATATTTCCCCTCAGACAAGCCCGTCACCTATGCTGAGTTTAAAGAGGCAGTCTACAAAAGATTTAGACTGGGACCTGACTATTTTAGAAAACTTTTCAGAAACTGTCAGATCCAAGCAGGGAGGTCTTTTGTGGAACTGGGAGCAAAATTGATGGATATATTTGGAAAGTGGATGAGTAGTGCCAAAGCTCAGTCAGTGGAAGAGGTGAAAAGCCTCATGATACTGGATCAATTATACCATCAGTTACCACCAGAAATAAGGCTCCTGGTCAAAGACCATTCCCCTACATCTGTGCAGGAGGCTGCTGAGATGGCGGATCACTTTGCCTCCAATAGAACTGGCTGGGTGGGGAAAACATCTAAAAGCACAGGACACCCCAGAGTGGATCTGTGTACCCTAAAAGTGAGGAGAAATTATGCTACAAATGTGGTAGACCGGGGCACCTACGTTTTCAATGTGAGGTTGCCAACCCCAGTAGTAATCCTGCTCAGACAAGGGCAGTGAAAACAGAGCCCAAGGCTTTAGAAACAGCGAAAAAGGTTCAGTTTTGCCAGATAAACTGGACAGAAGACCTTGATTCAAGTCTGAGAGAGGAAGTGAGTGTACAAGGGGCAAATTATTGGGCATTGCTTGACACTGGTGCTGCTCAGACGTTACTGAGGCCAGATTTAATAAAATCTGAAGAAATATTGTACGTCGCCCAGAGTGGCTGGAGAACCAGCCAGATGGGCGACTAAGAAATTTAATAAATAAAATAAATAAATAAATAAATATTACCTCAGGAAATGGTGAATATCCAAGGAGGGGTCAACCAGAAAGCTTGCCTGTGGCTCTGGTGAAAATGGCGTGGAGAGGCCGAGAGGGCAGATATAAAGTAGGCATTAATGCCCAGCAACAGGAACCAGTAATACTGGGAAGAGATGTTATGGGAGCCCAAGGGAAAATATATGTGGTGACCAGACAGCAACTTGGCAGAGAAAAAGAAGCCATGTTAAGGGGGGCTGAAGCAAACAGGGTGGAAACTGTTAGCGAGCCTCAGGTCACCATAACAACTACTAGCAGGCCTGCTGAAGGAGACAAACTGTATCAGCTGGTCTCTGGGGAAGAGACAGAGCATTTCAGAGAAGAACTGAATAAGGATACCAGTTTGAATCAAATAAAGGAACAAGCCCTGACCCAACAGATTCCTTTCACCGACAAACTGAGGAATCAAGTTGTGTGTGAGAATGGGATTTTATATAGACTGTGGATGCTTGCTGAGAGAAAGGATGAATGTGAACCAGTGAAACAAATGATGGAGGTGGTGAAAAAGAATTTGAGTCAAGCACAGCAGAAGCAAAGTTACTGGTATGACAGAACAGCCAGGGAACGTGTGTATGATGTGGGAGATATGGTTATGGCGTTCATACCCAGGAAACATGACACCCTTCATGATAGTTACAGTCACACACACGCCTTTTTTTTTTTGCTCCTGGGTTGAGAAAGAGATCCTTGTTAATGCCTTCTCCCACAACAACAGATATCCCTAGGAGCCAATAAGCATGAAAGGGAAGAGTGTTGGCTACTGAATAGAGTCTTTGCAATGGCCAACCCACCTACTTTCATTCTGATTGGCTTCAATCAGCAGGAAAGCCCAAGGCAGCATGTCAGAAGACTCTTCTCAGTGGCTAGCACACTCCCTTTTCATGCTGATTGGCTCATAGGATGCTGGAGACAGAGTGCCCCTGCTGGGATCCTGCTCCCAAAAAAGTAAGGGGTCTAAGACCCCCTGAGACCCTGGACTACTACACCCCTGAATACAGTAATACCTCAGTTAACTAATCCTCCAGGAAAGAGTTTTTTTAAAGGTGAAACTGACTAGCTTTGCACTGCTATGGATAAACTTTCAAGCCTGTTCCTTTGCTGTAAGGTGAAACTGACCAACCTGTGTCTTTGCTTTGCTATGGATATGCTTTCAAGACCCTACCTTTGCTTTGCTAGGGTGAAACTGACAAGCCTGTGTGTTTTGCCTTCAAGAGAGATCTTACTTTCTCCCAGGGCTGAGGAGGGAAAGACCTAATTCAGAGGACTGGGAGGAGGAAGGAGGAGGGGTGGGTGGGTGCCAGGTAGGCACCTTTAAAGCCCTTGTTGAAGGGCCCCCATCATCTATGAGCAGGTGTAGGAACCTATCCCTATTCTTTCCATGTTATTCCTATCTCAAAGTTTGTGTTAAAGAAGTAATGTCTAGGAACACATCTACTTTGTTAACTGAGGTATTACTGTATTGTATACAAAAATGTGTATGTTAGGATAAATTTGCATTAAAATGCTAGTGCATTTTCATGAGAATTTTTTTTCTAATTGCAAACTAATGTGGAAATGTGGAGAACCAAACTTAAGGCTGGAAAAATGGGAAACAGAGAAACCAGCATTGACAGATTTGCCCATCCCTAGCCATAGAGCAGCTGCTTTGCACGCAAAAGGTCCCAGGTTCAGTCCCCGGCATCTCCAGGTAGAGCTGGAAGAGACCCTTGCCCCAAAACCTGGAGAGTCACTGCAAGCCAGTGTAGATAATACTGGGCTAGATGGACCAACAGCCTGACTCAGAATAAGGCAACTTCCTATGTTTGTTTCTAAAAGGTTTCCCACCCTCCCTTCCAATAGCATCACCTTGTATCGCCAAAAGTCCCTTCCAAAGGTGCAGGAATGCTCCAAGACAGCTTTTCAGGGAGCATGAGAAATTGCTGGCAAATGAAAAATGAATTACCTTCTGTGCACATTGGAAGTACCTGCCATCTGCACATGGAAGGGATGGATTCAGGTCTAATATTTGCCTCCGTCTCTAAGATATGCTGCTCTATTTTTTCTCATAAGAATGAGCAGCAGACTTTCACATACAGTAAAAAGGTCATTTAGCAGTACCATTTGGGCATGGGCAAAACCTACTCCCTGTCCAGTCAGGTTCTGTTCCTCCCATCCCTTCCACAGTCTTGCCTATTGCAGTTCATTTACTTTATCTGTGTTTCCCACTGAAGTCCATATCATGAATGTAATCGCTGAAATAGGAGATACAGCTAGAGATGCACCTTGTATCCTACCACAGTGATCCCCCAAATTGTAATCCAGATTGCAGCAGCCCATTTCATTTGTCCCACAGCAGCTAGCCAGCATTTATCTGCATATCGCTGCATATTCAACTGTATAGCACCACACACACACACACTAAGGTCATATCCACACCATACATTTAAAGCACTCATACCACATTAACAGCTACAGCTTCCCCCTCAAGAACTCTGGAAACTGTAGTTTGTGAAGGGTGCTGGGAACTGTAACTCTAGGTGGGGTAAACTACAGTTCCCAGGAGTTTGGGGGGGAAGCCATGACTCTTAAAGTGTTATAAAAAACTGTAAATGTATGGTGTGGCTGTTGCTCAAGTTTGATTACTTGTAGCTTGGCTACACTTTCCTCCCATCATGAGCATTCACTACAAGGTCTTGGCTCATAGTAATGCTAGCTTGTGCCATGTAGGATACATTACACACCCGTGTGATTCTTGTCAATGAGATCCAGGCTGTCAGTAGTGGTGAGCCGCTTTTGTTGTCCCCTGCAATGTTACCCACAAGTGTAAGAACATAAGAGCAGCCTTGTTTGTCAGACCTAGGGTCACCTAGTCTAGCATCCTTTTCTCACAGTGGCCAACCTATGGGAAATGGCAAGTCTCATATGGAAAGCGCACAAGCAGGACCTGAGTGCAACAGAACTCAGCCCACTTGTGATTCCCAACAGCTAAATATCAATAAATTGCAGGTTCATACATTGCAAGAGGTTTTTCTTACTGGCCTATGCCCTCATCCTGACAATTTGGAATCCAATTTCTTCTGAGTGACGTTCCATACCATTCACACACCATGAGTGAATACTATCAGCCTTAAAATTTGCTTCAACATGATAAGAACATTAGAATTATAAAAAGAATTCCTTTCCCTTTAAGATGTCACAGAGTCTGCCATGCTTCCTCCAAATGAGCACCTCTGCCAATTCAGGTGCTGGCACAGCTGCCTGAGTGCTGTTATCATTCAACTAGTCGATCTAGAACATGCTTGCAGGTAGTCTGGGGCTGTGACCTGATGCTTGAAAAACAGGGATGGGGAACCCGTGGCCTTTCAAATGTTGCTGGACTTCAATTCCCATTCTCCCAGACAATCAGCCATGCTGGTTGGGGCTGTTGGGAGTTGGGAGTCCAACAGCACATGGGCCAGGCTTTCAACTTGCTATTGTGTAGTTTAACAAAGAGACAGGTCTACTTGATTTGTCCTGTCCCTGAGATCTTCACTTTGCAGGCAGCTTGCCCAGCTTCTGCTATGAACTCTTGAGAAATTAATTTCAGCTCATCAAGTCTTTCCTGAAAAGCAATCTACTTCTCAGTCTAGTGATTCTTATAGGCTTCGTCTGTCAGGAGTTCTGATATTTCAGGAAACGCTAGGAAGAAACTCTACATCCCCCTAAAACTTCCACTACCACTCCCCTTTGTCCCCCACCCCTGATTTGGTTTAGTGATAGTGAGGAGGTAGTTAAGGCTTTCCTCAGACAGATTCCTCACTACAAAGCTTCATTCCAAACATCCAAAAGACAGTTTGCTACATTTAATGAGGCAGATTACTACTCCCTAAGCAAATTCCATGGTTCTGTATTCCCTCTCCCTATGCAGAGTCCTCCTGAGGCTGGATTCCATGCAATAAAAGTGCTGGCTTTTCTGCTCAGTGGCTGCTTTCTCCTTCAAAGAAGTACAGTAATGCCTATTTCCCCCCATGGCAATTACTTATATGGAAGGAAGTAATTACACTCAGGGACACTACTGGGGTGGAGAATGACCTTACCTCTTGCCCTTGGTAACTCCTGTTATCAAGAATCAAACCTGCTCCTGTTGACACAGCCCCACCCATTCATCTGCACAGCTCCATCCTGGGTCCTGTTTCTTAGTCCCTTGACAGCAGGAATGGGGAACCTGTGGTCCTCCAGACGTATGTGGTCCTCCAGATGTATTTGGACTTCCACTCCCATCAGCCCCAGCCAGCATAGCCAATGGTCAGGGATGATGGGAGCTGGCGTTCAACAACACTGTCATCCTGCCCTCTAAAAGCAAGCTTGCCTGGTTCAGTTTGAGAACAAAATAGGGCCACTCAAAAACAAGACAGTGATTTCTACATACTAAGGAGACTCTCTAGGTACAAAGAAGACTGTAAGTATGCAAACTAAAACAAGCTTTTTTGTTTTCTGAAATTATCTCACAAGGACCGGTGAGCTTCTAGGTCTTACAGAATGCTGGTGGAAGTTGAGCTTACAGAGATACTAATACTAGGGTAACTCACCCCACTGTCTGAAAATAAAACTTCTTGGTTTATGCTGAATTCCAAAGACAGGAACTTCAATCTCTGTTACTACCTTTTGTTTCGGGGGAGGGGGAGAGAGAGACAGAGTATTGCCCAGTCACAGCTACGCTAAAATTCTGGATTTCTCAACTGTCTTCTTCAAGCATCTCTCACTTTTGCCCCAAAGAACAAAAATGGTGTCTAAAGGAACAGAAAATAGAAGGGACTGTTAACTACTAGCAGTTTAGGGTGCAATGCAATTTGCATTTACACCAGGCTGAGGGGGGTTGGATGTGGTGGATCTCCAGCTGAGCCAACTGGGTTCTGGCTCAGCTGGGCTATGCTGGCAGAGCTTGGACCTAGTCGGCTCAGCAGACACCGGCACAAATGGAGATGGCGTAAATCAGTGTAAGCCATCTTAAAGCCCCAAAAAGGGGCATGTCAAGGGAGGGGCCACGGTCAGGGGACTTAGGCCACATCCAACTTGTGTTCAGAGCGCTTCTACAGGACCCAATTCAGGCAAAAGCTACACCAGGGAAAAGGTCAGTCTAAGAAAATAAATACAACAGACATCAGTGGAGAGGGCTTACTCCCCAGTATTTGGGACAGCAGGCTTTTACTTTCTGGTCCCTGTGCATAGCTCCCAGCTGAACCAGAGTTCAGCCAACCCTGAGGCTCCTGAATGGCAATTGGATGTGGCGAAACTTTACGCTGGCTTCTCTTGCTCCAGTACAACTTATGCCAGCTTCCTCTGAGCTGGATTGCTCTGTAAGTCTATGGTCAAGATTTGTTGTGACCTGGACAGTTCAGGTATCAGTCGAACAGGGGAAAGGATAATGGAAGGCAGAAAGGAGAGCAAACTGGCCTACTAAAACCCTTAACAGCTTATAGTACGTTTCCTAATGGACAGTGAATAAAATGAGGTGTGGGTGCTCTAAGGTAAAAAAAACCAACCTCCCTGCACTATACAGGGATGTGTCATGAGGAAGAAAATTTAAAAAGAATGTCTTTTCACTTTCCCGTTTTCTACAGCTACCCCCAGTACAGAGCAATAAAATAGTCAGATTCAAGGTTAGCAGCCAGCGCTCCATAATACAACAGAGGAAGGCATGGGGAAGTAGAAAAGGGAGGAAAGTTCTTTTTCCTTTCCCCCCTTCTGAAACTCTCATCAAGAAGCTTCCTGTTCTATGCTAACTAGAACCCTGAAGAGGAACACTCTTCTTAGGGGGAAATGAGGACATTTTTGTTGTTATTTTTATTCCATAAAAGTTCTGCTAAACTTGCAAAAATGTCTCTCTCCTCATTACTTTTACCAGCATTATCCAGACGCCAAACAAAAGATTTACCGTCCTTTTCATGGTGTTTCAAAAGCATATGGAGCTAAGATCACTTGGGAAATATAGGAATCCTAAATGGCAGCAACAATTTATTTACCACTTCCTTCCCCGCATATGAATGCCTATGGTGTAATAAAGGGCATTTTATTGATTTATTTGATTGACAGCTGCTCCAGTTTAAACTTAATGAAGTGGAGAAGAAATGTGGGTCCAACAGGATTTAGAGATATTACTTTTCCCCTAATACCACCTCTAGTTTAAAGGTGTTTAGGTTTTGCTGTATGCAGCTGCAAAACTACATGATTTTGTGGACGACTACTGATAGAATTAATCTTGTTTCATTACAACAGGAAGACCAGATTAATTTCTCTCAGGTAATTATTGTTCACACATTTGGTAAGGGAGAAGGGAGCTCAATTTGGGTTTTTATGGCACAGCAGCACGTAGACTACAGGTGCCTTGTTTCTTGCAGTCATCACATACTGGTTCAGTTCATGCATAAAATGTTTCTTCAGTAAGCAACCAACCCTCATGAATTCCCAAAATGTTAAGAACAGGCCCACCACCCAATTAAAAAAAAAACATGAAGAAAGCATGCAAATGAGAGCCAAACTACATATGATGTTAAAATGCATGCTTTAGGGCCCCTCCAGACGGAGGGTTGTTTGCAACATCTCATTGACACAATAATAGCACATTGGTGGCAGATTGATACTGGAACATCCACACATCAGTCTGCTTTAATTCTTCTCTGATGCTTCCACAATGTTATTGCATCATTGCTGTTTGGAGGGGCAGTCTTGCACTATAAGCACAAAAGTGGGACAAAAAATAAAGTGAAACATTTGCAATATAAAAAGTTACAGGATTTCAGCAGAAAGTTATGGAATATGCTCTGATTAGAAACAAAGCAGTATTATTTATTTATTTTATTTCATTTTTAAACCGCCCATAGCGAATAGCTCTCTGGGCGGTGTACAAAAGATTAAAAGTACAGAAATACAAAATATCACAATAAATAAACTGAAACAAAGAGATTTAAAATTGTAACATTAAACGCTTTAAAATGCCTGGGAGCATAGCCAGGTCTTAACCTGGCGCCGAAAAGATAGAAGTGTCGGCGCCAGGCGTATTTCTTCGGGGAGGCTATTCCACAATTCGGGGGCCACTACAGAAAAGGCCCTAGATCGAGTAACTGTCCTCCGGGCTTCCCGATGGGTTGGTACCCGGAGGAGGGCCTTAGACGCTGAGCAAAGTGACCGGGTCGGTTCATAGCGGGAGAGGCGTTCCACAAGATACTGCAGTCCCATGCCGTGTAAGGCTTTATAGGTCAAAACCAGCACCTTGAATCTGGCTCGGAAGCAAATAGGTAGCCAGTGCAAACGGGCCAGAACAGGTGTTATATGCGCTGACCGGCTGGTCCTCGTCAGCAGTCTGGCTGCTGCGTTTTGCACTAGCTGAAGCTTCCGAACTGTCTTCAAGGGCAGCCCTACGTAGAGCGCATTACAGTAATCCAACCTAGAAGTTACCAGAGCATGAACAACTGAGGCGAGGTCATCCCTGTCCAGATAGGGGCGTAGCTGGGCTACCAACCGAAGGTGGTAGATGCATTCCTTGCCACCGTGGCCACTTGCGCCTCCAGAGACAAGGAAGGATCGAAAAGAACCCCAAGACTACGAACCTGTTCCTTCAAGGGGAGTGTAACCCCATCTAGAACAGGGTAAGCATCCACCATCTGGGCAGGGAAGGCATTCACCAACAGTGTCTCAGTCTTGTCTGGATTGAGTCTCAGTTTATTAGCTCTCATCGAGTCCATTATCGCGGTCAGGCAGTGATTCAGCACATCCACAGACTCACCTGTAGAAGATGAAAAGGAGAAATAGAGCTGCGTGTCATCAGCGTACTGGTGGCAACGCACTCCAAAACTCCTGATGACGGCACCCAGAGGCTGCATGTAGATGTTAAAAAGCATGGGGGACAAAACCGACCCCTGAGGGACTCCACAATGGAGAGTCCAAGGAGTTGAGCAATGTTCCCCAAGTACTACCTTCTGGTGACGATCCGCCAAGTAGGAGCGGAACCACTGCCAAGCAGTGCCTCCAACTCCCAACTCCGCGAGTCTCCCCAGAAGGATACCATGGTCGATGGTATCAAACGCCGCTGAGAGATCAAGGAGAATCAACAGAGTCACACTCCCTCTGTCCCTCTCCCTACAAAGGTCATCATACAGGGCGACCAAGGCTGTTTCAGTGCCAAAACCAGGCCTAAAACCGGATTGAAACGGATCCAGATAATCGGTCTCATCCAAGAGCACCTGGAGCTGACCGGCAACCACCCGCTCCAGAACCTTGCCCCAAAAGGGGACATTCGCCACCGGTCTATAGTTGTTCAGGTCATCTGGGTCTAAGGAAGGTTTCTTTAAGAGAGGTCTTACTACTGCCTCCTTGAGGCTACTAGGGACTACTCCCTCACTCAAGGAGGCATTTATCACTTCCTTGGCCCAGCCGGTGGTAGTAGTCCTGCTAGCCTTCACTAGCCAAGATGGACAAGGATCTAGAGCAGACGTGGTCGCCCGCACCAATCCAAGTACCTTGTCCACTTCCTCAAGCTGCACCAACTGAAACTCATCCAATAATGAAAGACAAGACCGTGTTCTGGACACTTCAATGGATTCGTCTGTCATAACATCGGAGTCTAGGTCCCTACAGATGCATGCGATTTTATTTTGGAAGTGCCCTGCGATGTCGTTACAGCGAGCTTCAGATGTTTCAATAGTATCTCGAGGACCAGAATGTAAGAGTCCTCGTACAACCCTAAAAAGCTCTGCAGGGCGGCAGAGAGATGTCCTGATAGAGGCAGCGAAGTGAAACTTAATAGGTCCCCCACCCTTGCAGAGGGAAAGAGTCGTCGTAAGTCTAAAACTCAGCAGGCGGTGATCTGTCCATGACAACGGAGTAGATGAAAAACACCCCACCTCCAGATCACCATTTCCATGACCAGTGGCGAAGATCAAATCAAGAGTGTGACCCGATACATGCGTTGGGCCAGTAACAAATTGAGACAGCCCCATGGTTGTCATGGAGGCCATGAAGTCCTGAGCCGTCCCAGATAAAACAGTCTCGGCATGAATGTTGATGTCCCCCAACACCACAAGTTTGGGGGACCTCAGCAATACCTCCGAGACTATCTCTGTCAGCTCAGCTAGGGAAGCTGTTGGGCAGCAAGGTGGGCGGTACACCAACAGGATTCCCAGTCTGTCTCCTTGACCCAGCACAAGGTGGAGGCACTCTAGACCAGTTGCCATCTGGACAGGATGCCTCGTGAGAGAGAAAGTACTCCTATAGACCACAGCGACCCCGCCTCCCCGACCCTCAGGTCTACCATAGTGCTGCACCGTATACCCAGGTGGACAAAGCTGAGAGAGAGCAACTCCTCCCTGCTCACCCACCCAGGTCTCGGTTAGACATGCCAGGTCGGCACCCTCATCCACAATTAAGTCGTGGACAAGGGAGGTTCCAACACGTTTGCAGGCACAAACAATATTGAAAGAGGGACTGAATATAACAACCCTGACACCATCATGAGAGAGTGCGTACACACACACACATACTGCTGTGGGCCCTGATCAGGAGCGGGACCATTGTGTGTGCATTGAGCGAAGGTTAACCCTTACCTCCCATGCTGTATTTCCAATAAAAATCTCCCTCCCAGCTGCTATATGACATGGGAAGAATGCTCCCATTGGTACCAATGGGCGCTCCCCTCCCATGTCCAAGAGCTTCTTGGGGTGCTTTTTGTCAGAATCATGGTGTAGGGCAGAAAGGTTAAAAAAGAAGCCTTCCCTGGGCTTCATGGTTCCATTCCTGAATGGGTCCCCCAGAAGCTGCTACTCATAGTTTTTTGTTTTTTTTAACTTACATGCAACACCAAAGTATGTATATATCACACACAGTTTGGCCCTGGACATCTGCAAACAGAAATACATTTAGATCCCCTTGGTGCAAATCAGGTGATTATATTCACAGAAAAGTGTAGCATCTAGTATAGGGCAGGTAGGCATGGCTTAGAAAAAAACAGACTAACAGTCAGCCAAATGGGGAGGTCTATCAGGCCTAATTAGGCCCACGGGTCAAAGGTTCCTCACCACTCATTTAAGAAATGTTTACTCTTGAGCAACACATGTTTAAACAAGACACAACACATTGGTAGGGCTTCCTTCTTCAGCGGGTACTGACAAGAAAGGACCTCATGGACAAATTATAGTGGATCCAAGCCAACTCCCTCCCTGTAATTTCCCAAGAATGCATTTGACAATAATAAGAGTATTGGTTTGTTCTGGCTTTCCCAAACTTATGCTATTGTACCTTCCATTTAGTTTTCAAGATGGGGATAAAACCACTCTATGGAATCTTGCTTAATAGCAAAGTGGGTTGTCATGTTGGTCATCCTTGTTATCTAGCTAGAGGTTAGGGATGAGAGATGAGAGATGAGAGACAGCAGAAACCTATTAAAAAGAACATCAACTATGCCATCCTTCATTATTATACAGTACTCAAAAGAAATACACTGTGCTTACTGAAAAAGTAAAAGAAAAACATGTGTGAAGGACAACACACTACTACTTATATATGAAGAGGAAGCCACTATACCAGAGATATTGTCTACTACAAGCAACAGAATAACTGAAACAGCACTGACATCTAGTGTTGAAATAGTACACTTTTTTCCCTTTGAATTAATAATAGTAATCAGGGTTTTTTAAAAAGAAGCAAGAGTATATTTTTGCAGGGCACCAACAATGAAGATTGAGTCCAAGGAAGGAATTTCTTTTTCCAAAACACACTGGACAACAATAAAATATTTTGTGCATTTATCAGAATTTTTCTTCTCTGGTTTATTCCTGCATTCAGTCATGTCTTGAAAGATTTATTAGCATTCCAGTAAAAATAAATGCCCAAATTAAGCTTTGAATTTGTTTGAATATAACATTTAAACAATAATAAATATGTTTTGTTGATTTACACACACACACAAACATGTCAGTTCAAAATCTAGAGATTCAGATCCAATCCAAATCCATTTAGAGCAACAGAAAAATTTACCAATACGTTTACAGGGGGGAAACTGCAATTAATTTTTTTGTGGAAAACCCACATCACAGGGACCTTCTTTCTAATGCAGATTGTTCAGTAGTAAAGGGACATTAGTCTACATGAAGGGCCCTCTCTTTTTGCTTACTACATCTTTGTTTAAATGCTGAGACCCATCATTGATCCTGATCCCAAGTTTTGGCTCAAATTATTTATTTTTGTGTTTATTGTATTTCTAGGCCACCCTTTACTGCAAAACGTTCATGGTAACATATAGAATTAAAACCCCATATATTAAATGCGCAAAAGCAGCAGACACAAAAATCAATGAAATGCAGCATCGTTATAAATACAATACTAAGGTCTTTGCCTGGTGCTGAAATGCTGGCACTGGGCAAGCTTCTCTAGAGTGGGAATTCCAAATATGAAGTGCCAGGACTGAAAAAGCTGGATTTTCCAGTGGGCTTTGACAAGCTTTTTTCCCCTGTAGCTTTTAGTACCTGAAATAGTCGGGGCTGCAAAGACAGCATTCGTGATTAATGATAGCATGTTTATGGTATGCTAGGCTGGTTGATTGCTTTTATGCTGCTTTTTATTATTATTGTGAAGCACGGTTGTTTTTAATGTTTTTACATTGTATTGGTTGATCTTGTCACTGTACACCACTTTGTGAATGAAGAATGTTTTCTTTAAAAAAGGCTTACACTTAAAACTTATTAAACAGTGTACAGCATGTGTTCTTTTGAACCTGACAAAATGCTGGCCTCTTTCCTCCCTCAGTTCCTCTGTGCCCAAATATGATTGCATGGAGCAGAGATAGCCAACATGGTGCCCTCCAGTTGATGTGGATATTTCATCCCTGATCTTTGACTATGCTGGCTGGGACTGGTGGGAGCTGGAGTCCAAACAACATCTGGAGGGCACCACATTAGCTACCCTTTTAAAAGAGTATGTTTGTGGGTGGTTCTCCTGACCAGATGGGAGAACCTGTCCTGGATGGGGTTGCACTCCCCCTGAAGGAGCAGGTTCATAGTTTGGGAGTTCTTTTAGAACCATCCCTGCCACTGGAGGCACAGGTTGCCTCGGTGGCACGGAGTGCTTTCTATCAACTTCGGTTGGTGGCCCAACTACGTCCCTATCTGGACAGGGAAAACCTTGCTTCAGTTGTCCATGCACTGGTAACCTCAAAATTGGACTACTGCAATGCTCTCTACGTGGGGCTGCCTTTGAAGACGGTTCGGAAGCTGCAGCTCGTGCAAATCGCGGCGGCCAGATTGTTAACAGGAACTCGGAGATGTGAACATATAACACCGATTCTGGCCCGCTTGAACTGGCTGCCTATACGCTTCCGGGCTCGATTCAAAGTGCTGGTTTTGACTTATAAAGCCTTACACGGCTTGGGACCACAATACCTGATGGAGCGCCTCTCCCGATATGAACCTACCCGTACACTACGTTCAACATCAAAGGCTCTCCTTCGGGGACCCACCCAGAGAGAAGCCCAGAAGGTGACAACAAGGAAACGGGCTTTCTCTGTGGTGGCCCCCGAATTATGGAATTCTCTCCCTCATGAGGTACGCCTGGCGCCAACATTGTTATCCTTTCGGCGCCAGGTAAAAACCTTCTTGTTCTCCCAGGCATTTTAACATTTTAATATCTACTTTTAACACCTACATCTATCACTCACAATCTTAATTTTAGTAATTTTAACATTAACATCTTAAACAGCTTAATATTTTAACTGATTTAATAAGTTTTTATACTTAACATTTTAGGACTGTGTCTGTCGTGTCCATGTGTTTAACTATGTTTAGTTATTTTGTTATATTGTCTCAATGTGTTTGATATATGTTTGTAATTGTATACTGGATATTTTTATGCTGTAAACCGCCCAGAGAGCTTCGGCTATTGGGCGGTATAGAAATATAATAAATAAATAAATAAATAAATAAATAAATAATTTATGCAGACTCCTGACACCCATGTAAGTGAGAAGCTTGCCTGAGTTACCTGGTAACCTGGGTTTGGAAAGAGGAAATAGTGGAGGCTTACGGTGTTCTTTAAAAAATATTTGAATTTATTTACAGATATGCAGGCTGACCATAGATAGAGACAGTTTAAAACACTCTACAGTACAATCCACTGCCCAACTTTAAATCTCTAGAGAGGCAACCCACAAAACACACATTCAAGATCTCAAAACCTCCCTCTTTCTCTGTCCCTCATGCAAACTGCAGTTTCTATTGCTTCTTTTCACACACGGATTTCAAAAACAGTCTGTTTCACTGTCGGACATCTCATACTGTAAGGAAGTTCATATTTAAAAGTCACCATCTCATTTAATCCTGGAGCAGCAGAAAACAAATTTATTATTTATTTATTAAATTCATACCCCACCTTTCTTTTCTTCATAGAAATCCAAGGCAGCTAACGTATGCTTCCCAGGTGGTCTTCCATTCATGCACCAACCAGACCTTATCTTGCTTAGCTTCAGCAGGGTGCTGGCCTCATGTGCCTTCAGACCATAGGATTTGCTCCCATCATAATTGTGACAGCCTTTCAAACTATTTAAAGACAGCTGTCTCAGTCACCTTTTTGCCAGGCTAAAATATGCCCAAGTGCTTCCCCCTTTCCTCATAAGACTTGGTCTTGAAGTCCTTCACCATCTTTCTCACTTTCCTCTGGCCATATCCCAGTTTGTCAGTCTCCTTAAACTGCAGTACTCAGAACTGGACACAGAACTCCAGATGAGGTCTGACCAAAGCAGAATTGGAATGGTGCCATTAACTTCTCATGATCTGGATGCAAGATTGAAATGTAATTCATAAGTGACAAACCCTTCATTTCCTTCTGCTGAAAAGGGTGGGAGACGTATGCAAAAGCATTTGAGGCATGTTTTACTCAATTGAGCAGAAAGACCCATAGGATGAATTAAAATCTAAAGGGCGTGATCAGCTATATGCAACAGCAACTGTTGTTCATATTAAGGGAAGAAATCTCATAACACTGCAAAGCCACTAGCTCCTTCAAGTTCTCTTTCAGTGCTTCCCAGTAGAATGTAAGCATCCACCTAATTTAGAAATAATATGCATAGCAATCTGCTAACAAACCAAGCCACTCCTAAGTAAAAAAACAAAAACCTTAAAGTCACAAAGCCATGCTCATAAACTGCTTGTTAGATTAGACAGCTGTAAAGGTATGGAATGGATTAGTAGCTGTTGGATATGTTGTTAAAATGCTAACAGAATAGCTTTGCTCTTACCAAGTCACCAAACTGTCTGCCTAGATATACAACATAAGGTCATCTTCTGTCTCAAACCCACGCACATATACACTTTCCTTTTTCTAAACAAGCTAGCATGGTTCCAGAATGTTTTAGAACAGTTGGAGCCCACCCTTGCAAAAAAAAATTTAAAAGCCACAGCCAAGCTCAGCAGTCTTCCTGACAATGTATGTGATCAAGTCAGCTCATTCACTCCTCTAACCAGAATCTATGTCTCAAAGATCCAGAGTTTCCAGTTCTGAAACTTTACTTTTGAGCTTCATATACTCAGTCTTCTTTTTTACTGCAGAAAAAGGAAGCATATCATTTTGTTCCTCAATTTGTACATGTGTATTTTCAAATTGTCACCAGGATTTTTCTCTTTCTTCAGGCTCTCTAGAAGTTCTACCACAAAGTGGGATCATAGATCCATCCAGTGGAGGCTGATCCACTAGGGCAAATAGGGCCTGCCCCACCATCCTCAGTCTTCATCCTCCAAGGCCACCTGTTTTGTAACGTACAAACCAGGTCAGGGGGTGACTCTAGCTGCCTGCTTCCTCCCCATTAGCCTCAGTATTCCCCTTGTACAACTCAGCAGGAGGATAGAGACATCCAAAATTTGGCTTTGCCTGTCGTTGACTCTATCTCCGCCTACTGTTGGGCTCCTTGCTTTCCGCCCCACCAGTCCCAATGGGCACCAGCCACCACTGGATGCATCTGGTCTCTAGTGTGCATATATATAAATGTGTGTGCATGAACACAAAAGCACCAGGCAGCAGATAGTCTGCCATTTCATATGCTGGCAAGACTTTTGGAACAGTTGGTAACATTAAATTTTCTAGCCAAAAGAACAAACACCCTCTTGAATTTTATATCAGTGGAGGGCAGGGCTATTGCAGAATAAGATAGCAGATTAAATCTTCTGAGAACACTGTTCAAATTTGTTTTCTGGAAACTTTTTAAGAATTAAGGTTTAGAGCAGTGGTCACCAGTGTTGCACACGGATGTGCACATGTACCCACTAAGGCATATCCTTGCGCCCATAGGTTCCCCTCTCCTGCTGAAATTAGGCATGAAAGAAGTATTTTGTTGTAGCCAACAGAACAGGTTGCAGTGTGTGCTTGGTTGCGTTACTTGTGTGGTGGCCACAACAGTTTTGATGGTTTGCAAATGTGCCCATGGGCCCAAAAAGGCTGATGACCCCTGCTTTAGAGAAACCGGGAGGGGGAGGGACCTGTATACTGCTCTCTGTATATGCCAGCAACGGTGTTATGTAGAGTGTAAGCTTCATACAATATCATACTTAAGCCCAACTTTATTTGGATGTCAAAGGAAATAACAAGCACAAGAACTCAGCAAAATGAATAGCCAGGAAGTTAGGGGTAGCAAAGGACCATACAGCTACTACACAGAGAGCTTATATATATGGATCTAACAACTTTGAAATTGCATCAGCAATCCAGCCTTCCTTCAGCACCACAAATATGGACAGGCCTATATGGAACAGAACAGGCAGTGTATGTGGAGATGTGAGAGACCTGAAATGCAGGATGGTGGATTTCCATTTCTTTAAATAATCTGACTGCTGCTTAGCAACTCAGCAAAGGGTTACTTGGTAGCTAGTTTTATTTATCAAGTTACTGGGTATCATTCCATAGATGTGAAGTCTCGGAAATGGGAAAAGCAGAATGCAACATTTCCCCCCTAAGGTTTCATTAAATTGAACAGCTACAACTGCCAAAAAAAACCACCTCACAGTGCAGATTCACAATTTGTTTCATATATTGCATCTATTACAGGTTCTGGGAAATTGAAGTGGCCTCCATCATCTATGACCAAAGTTCTTTTGGTTTATAAGCAAGGCAAAAGCAGTTTGGGAGGTTGATATTATTAGGAGAGAGAAAAAAATCACAGGAGAAAAGAACTGGTCTCCTCACTGATGTCTTCCACTGCAGACTGCAATCTCTGTGGCAGCTTGCTATAAAAAATGAAAATAGCAGAGAAAAAGCTACACATGATGACTGAGCACCCTTTGCAGGGTGGTCCTCACATTGGGCATGGCTTTGTGTTGCACTGAGTGCCGAGTGCTTTCATGCTTCCCATAGTCATCTGACTGGCCACTGGGAGAACAGGATGGTGGACTAGATGTGCCATCAGCGCTCTTCTTATGTTCTATTTTTTTTATTTCTTACTTCCAATTCTTTACCCAGTTGCTTTTCCCTGAGGTAGCACTCATAACAAAAGGGGGTAAAGAACCTTTTATTCCCTTCCTTCCACAACTGTCAGTTTGGATAGGCCAGTCATGCCAGAGGCTGTCAAGTAGGTTGCCAACAAACCCCTCTGGATAGGAGTGCTTTTTGGGGATCCATGGGAAACACTCACTAGGAGAAACAAAGAGAGCATCGAGCTCACCTGAATGTCCTGAGAGACCAAAGTAACTTGCTTTCCTCTGTCAAACCCTACTTATACACAGGTAGCATGCACCACGTGACTAGGCCATAACGTTAGAACAACACAGAGTTTTGGTCCAAATACACCCAAGACCCCAACAGCCAAATTTTATGTTTTCTAAGAATAAAAAGACAAGAAGAGGAAAAATGGAAGAGGCAGGATGTTGCTTCAAGAACCCTTTTACTTCAAGTCTATGTATCCTAACATAGCTATTAACAAACAGGCATCTGGCTTTCTCTTGTGTAGCAGCATAGATGGTAACTGAGAGATGCTGAGGGACAAAGAACTATTTGGCAACAGACATCTTTTAATGAGTTTCTGACTCAGATGTGCCTTGATTGGCAGGTAAGTATGTTCAGCCAATGTCAACACAAGTCAATTGCATCCCTCAAAATGACAGTTTGACACCTTTTGGAAGTTGGAAGAAAGGATATTGCAGTATTAACTACTGCCAGATTTCTTCATCTCTCTGCCAGACAGAACCTAGTCTGTACTTTGTATATTCATGGGGAGCTGTGACCTCTCCGCTAAAGCAGAACAAGCTATTATGGACCCTCGCTACCATAACACCTATACTTCTGCTGCTGGTGGTGGTGGTGTTTAATGGCTAATCAAGGCCAAGATAAGGTCCTATTATCCCCACCTACTGTCAACCTTGTGTAACAACTCATTCACAACCTTTCATAAAGCTTAGTGTCTTTAACAAACTGCCAAATAATCTCAAGTACCAAGCCCCAGAGGCTTTTGTCCCAAAGGGCCAAACCCACATTCAGGCTTCTAATCCCCAAAACACTAAGCTTTCAGAGGAGAGACTCTCTAGCTTCCATATACCTAATACAATTCCAAATAACATGATCCACAGTTTCTACCACCTCACAGAGCTCACAATCCTCAGAGTCTATATGTCCTACTCTGAACAAACCACTCCTACGAGTACAGTGGCCCGTTAGGACTCTAAACATGCTAACCTGTCTCTGTCATCCTTTTAAATCAAAATTCTGAAGTCCTTCCAAGTTGGACAAAAGAAAACACCTACTGACCCATAGTTTTCATCTCCCACCACTCCTGCCACTCACTCAGCATCAACAGTTTAACCCTACTTCTGACTTCCAAAGTGGACAGAGGCAACACAAAATCAATGCTTCTCTGTTCCAATACCTTCTTAGCCACCTGATCAACTATCCCATTCCCAACAATGCCCACATAAGCTAAGATCCAACAAACCTGAACTAGGATACCCATATGCACCAGTTCAGCGTTCAACCTCCAAATCTCATGCACTATACTACTTTGACATCCTATACCACCATTCTGAATAGCCAACAAACCTGACCATTAATCTGAAAACACAACCACCCAATCAGGTCTCACATCCTACACCCATTCCAAAGCCAATAAAATAGCAACCAATTCAGCAGTCATAATCGAAACCCAGTCTGACAACCGACAAGCCCTTTGAATCTGAAATGCTGGAATATAATAAATAAGTCCCACGCGACCATCCTGAGATTCCCGAGAACCATCCGTTGAGATTGCACTCCACTGGTCCCACTTAGACAAAATGCACTCCACTGCCCTATTTTTCATAATCACAGGTCCAACCTGAGTTTTGGAGACTCCTCCAAATCTATCCAAGGAGGAATCCACATCCATCCATAAGGCCATCGGACAGACAAACGAGGGGCACTCACATTTTGCAACATATCAGATTCCAACCTGACCTACACCCTAACCACATATGGGACACGGCCACCAAATCTCTCAGGAGCCGCAAATTCCCAATAAGCCTCATAAAGATTATATCCAAAATCCACCTGTAAATTACATCTCTTATCCCAAAAGAGAAGGTCCATAAAAATCTGTCTCAAGTCCCCAGGCAACGCCTATCCTCCTCTCCCCTCTGTTCAAAATTGTAGCCAATTAGGTCATTCTTCAGTTGAAATAAATTGCTGGAGTTTTGTTAAGTACTATCCAGTCTACGAAAAACTTAGCTCTCAGCAGCATTAGTTGGTGTTGCTTCTTTTTTTTAATCAAAGTGATTTTTAATCAGTATCACTCATAATATCAGTCAAGGATAGGGAACCTGGTACCCTCCAGATATTGTTGCATCACAGCTCCCATGAGCCCAAGCCAGCATGGCCAATGGTCAGGGATGATGGGAGCTGTAGTCCAGCTACATCTGGTGGACTACAGACTCCCCATTTCTGATATAGGAAATGCAGTTTAGATGTGAGTTGTATGCAGAGGGAAAATGTCATTATTTAAATTGTTTCACAATAAATTATAAATGGATAGCAATATACAGCTTTATTTTTATTTTATTTTTTTTTAAATCAATTGTATTCTAGAATGACCTCACTCCAAGACAGTCCCAAAGAATGCATTTGAAGGTTTCCACCCAGGTTTTGTATCAATAAAAGTAACCATGGGTGCAGAAATATTGCTCAGGAGCTGCATTTAATAAATAATAGCTTCTGCTTTGAAAGGGGGGGACAGAGAGGGAATCTAATAACCTATTTCATATTATTCTTTGTTCAAGGTATTACCTCCTTAAAAGCTTATTTCAGCTGTAGGCAAAAGAAAGCAGAGCTGCATTAGGGCGCTGTGTCTAATAGGCTTCACTTTTAGCAGAATCTCTGTTCCTGAGGCTAAGCAGAAAACCTTAATACAAAACAATAAGCCAAGCAGTAAATACCTCTGTCAAGGTTTTCTCCACACTGATGAATAGCTCACAGGGAGCCATGGTGACCAGCATTTTTATAACGGCCTTCCTTTACGACAAATCCTTCCCTGGCTCCTGTTCTTCTCAGCACTGGAAGTCAAGCAGGCACATCAGGGCCAGACCAAAATATTTTAATGCCTGAGGCAAAGGACAACATGGTGTGCTCCCCCACCTACATTCAGAAGTGACTGGACATACAGTTTCTTAGGCCCCAACTGCACTACCCATTTAAAGCAGTATTATGCCACTTTAAACTGTCATGGTATCCCCGAAAGAATCCTGGAAATGGTAGTTTGTTAAGGGGGGCAAGAGTTGTTAGGAGCCCCTATTCTCCTTACAGAGCTACACTTCCCACAGCAGTTTAACATTCAATCCCTCTTCCCAGGGAGCTTCACATATGGCAGAGGGAAGGGCATTCGATCGTGGGTGCAAGGGCAATGGCAAAAAAAATGCCCATGTTTGGGTCACTGCCCTGTGATGTTCTGTATGGGGTGATGTAGCTATAGGGAAAAAAAGACTCCTCATATATAGATTAAAAATCTAAAAAAAAAAAATCCAGCAATGTTATGATCAACAGAGCTGTTCTCATCATCGGTGCCAAAGCCTGTGGGGGGGAAAAGGAATTATACAAGGGAAATGAAAAACAAAGACTTTGAAAATAGGGGATGAATTTTCATTTCAGTACCTGCCACTGGAATTCTTGTGCAAGCGAGGCACTGCAAAAGCATCACAATATTTTGTTTAACAAGGAAAAGTATTGGAGAAGCAAGCAACAGATTTTGGAGCAACTGTGAGGTAAAGATTTCCAAAATAGACCACAGCTCTCATGGAGACACAAGTCTTTACAGCTGCAACAGTTTCAAAAATGGCTGCACTCCCATGAAAAGGCTGCTTCTGTCACAAGCCCCCTGCCTGAACTCCAAAGAAATTCTGGTTTCCTTCTGTGTAGTGACTTCTTTCATACCTTAAGCCCCATTGCTATCAAACATATGTGAGCAGTTAATGCTTGCCAACTCTGTTACTTCATTTTTCACAGAGCGTTCTCATTTGTACGTCACAGCATGTCAGTAACTATTCACTCTGTTACCAGGCCAAACTCAAGACGTTACTGTGTTACTGCTACTACATTTATCACCCACCCTTCACCAGCAATTCCCAGGGAAGGTTACAATTTTAAAAATTAATATTAAAAACAAAACAATCACAGGAATCAGGTGGTTCTTGAAAACGTACATCTCTGGTATATAAAGCCCTTAATAGCTTAGGACCAATTTACCTGAAGGATCGCCTTATCTGATATCTGCCCGCTTGACTGCTTTGATCTGTGGAACTCACACTTTTACATAATGTTTTTTCTGCACGTGGCAAAGAGTGAGTCCTTCGGTGTGGCAGCTCCTACACTTTGGAACTCCCTGCCCATTGATAAACAGGCAGACGCCTTCGCTGTAGTGCTTTTGGCACCTGCTAAACACTTTTTGTTTAAGCAAGCCTACTCAGACACATAAATCTGACATGTATTTTAATATATGATTTTATTTTATAATATTTTCTTTCAAACGGCAGATTTTATTTTGAAGAAAAGCTAAGTTGTTTTTAGCATCAGATTTTATGGTAATGTAAATGTATATTATATATTTTTTGTAAACTGCTTAAAGGTTTTGCTGATTAAGTGGTATATAAAACCCCTTAAATAAGCAAATGTTCTCTGTCCTGGAGAAGTGATGTAGGAACAGTGGACTTTTGCCAGTTGGCTGGAGTATTTAAGCTGTGCCTCACCTATATGTACTCAACATGTATATTTGCAAACAAACTCATCAAATATTGCAAAACAACAAGCAACCTCCAGGTGGTCTCCTTCCAAAGAAAACTAAACCCAGCACGCCTAGAACTTTTTGCCAGAGCTTGGAAAAGTTACATTTTTTAACTACAACTTCCATCAGCCGCAGCCAATGTGGCCACTGGATTGGGCTGATGGGAGTTGTAGTTCAAAAAAAGTAACTTTTCCAAGCTCTGCTTTTTGCCAGAAGTGGGGTGAACATAATATTTATTGCTTCCTCTTAAAGGCTGTTTGAGAACTGGAGTAGTTTTATAATGCATTGGAACGTAACGGTACAAGATTCAATACAGCCATATGGCTTTGAATGCTACACTTTAAAATGCTTCATAGACCACAGTATATTCAATTGCTTATATTTTGTTAATTTTTGGAATTGGTTATTTCTCATAATTGTTAGTTTGACATGTTATATGTATGTATGTATATTATATATACATATACATATATAAAATACCCCCATGCCATTCTCATGCTTCCCATAAACTCATTTCAAAACAAAACCTTACAAAACTTATAGTCCTAAACTGAGAAATGTTTGCTTAACAACCCTCTAAATTTTCATGGCAATACACAAAACAGTCAGAGTGAATCGAGAGTTCAAAGTGTAAAGAGAAATTTTTGCAATACATTCATTTTTATTACAGATATTCTACCCATTAATGACAACTGTAATTTAACCCATTTTAACAAATCTTTCTTAATCTCTGTCCATAATTTTTCATAATTATTATGAAACAACTTTGAATTTTTATTTGTTATAATAATACCTAAATATTTCACCTTTTCTTCTATTTTAAAATCTGTCTTCTCCATTAACTCTTTCAAACAATACCTGTCATATCCTCTGATTTACCTTTTAAACAATGGCAAAAAGATATTTCTAAATTTGTTTGGCAGGGGGAAAAACCAAGAGTTAAATTTAAATTATTACAAGACGCCAAAGAAAGAGGAGGACTGGGATTACCAAATTTGAGACTTTATTTTGCTGCTTGTTGCTTAGTCTGGATAAAGAAATGGATTGTATTGAGGAACAAAAGATTATTGGATTTGGAGGGCCACAACCTGAAGTGGGGATGGCATGGATATCTATGGTATGATAAAGTAAAAGTTAATGTGGATTATAATAATCATTTTATAAGACGTCCTTTGTTGAAAATATGGAATAAATACAAAACAAGGTTTTTTTTTCAAAATTACCACTATGTGTTTCAAGTCAAGAAGCATTTTATAGAAGAGAAATGGCTGGAAAAGAGAAATGGTTAACTTACCAAGAACTATTAGAAAATGTGCATGGAGAATATATAATGAAAGAGAGAGAACAACTATTAAAGGAAGGATATAGTTCTCAATGGTTTGCCTATTTACAATTGTTAGAAAGATACAAATTGGATAAGAAAATGTATGGGTTTGAAATAAATAAATCTGATTTTGAAATAGGTTTGTGTACAAATGATGAATGTATAATTGCAAAAATGTATAAATTTTTATTGAAAATGGACATGGAAGAAGAACAAGTAAAAGTATGTATGGTCAAGTGGGCAAAAAATTTTGGTTATAATATACAAATGGATCAATGGGAAAATATGTGGAAAAAAGGTTTGAAATTTACATTATGCTATAATCTTAAAGAAAATTTTTATAAAATGATGTATCGTTGGTACATGACTCCAGAAAAGTTGTCAAAAATGTATAGTAATGTTTCTAATGTATGTTGGAAATGTAAACAACAAGAAGGATCATTTTATCATATGTGGTGGTCGTGTAAACAGGCAAAATTATTTTGGGCACAGATAGGTAGGATGATGCAAAAAATCTTAAAGATAAATATTCAGTCAAAGCCAGAATTTTTTTTATTGGGTTTTATGGATAAACAAAAGGAAAAGAAATATGGAAGAATAATATTATATATGATTATGGCAGCAAGATTATTATATGCACAAAAGTGGAAAATGGAATTAATACCAACAATGGAAGAATGGCTATTGAAATTAATGGACTTAGTAGAGATGGACAAATTGACATGCCTTTTCAGAGAAAAAACGACAGATACATTTCTTAAGGAATGGAAGCCTCTTTTGGACTTTTTGTTGAAAGAAAAAAATGAAATGATGATAATGGGATTTGACGATTAATTAAGATAGACTATGGAAAAAAGTGAATTTCGTATGTTTTAGGGGACAGGTTTGATATATATTATATACTTATAGCTGATCTGTAACAAATCGGAAGTCAAGTTCTTTTTATTTTTGTTGTATTGTTTTTGTTGTTTGTTTTTGTTTGTGTTTGTTTTATGAAAATTTGAATAATAAAAAAATTATTACACACACACAAAAAAGAAATTTTTGGACAATTTTCTCTCCGAGTTCACATAATTTGTTGAAATTCATTAAAAATCAGCCATGCTCACAGAGTACCTGTAATCCTATTACTGACCTTGCCCCATACTCTGACCTTCATCTTCTGCAGTTTATAAAAGTTTAAAAAATGCCTAGCTGATTCATAATTAATTAAAGAAATTTAGCATTGAACTGAATGATAAACCCAGGTATGCTCAGTAAGAACCAACTGTCAGTGTTCTAAAAGCCAGATTCACATCAGCTTAGCTTGGCTAATCAGGGTGCCACAATAACAACACCTTTATTTCACTTTAGGCAGTCATGGCTTCCCCCAAAGAATCCTGGGAAGTATAGTTTGTGAAGGGTGCTGAGAGGAGACTCCTATTCCCCAGACAGAGCTCCAGTGGCCAGAGTGGTTTAACCAGATCTTGGAAGATTACTTTTTAAAAGTAATAAATTACAGTTACAATTACAAGGCCCAAAAAAGTAGTACAACTGCTCTGAAAGTAACTGATTACATTTCAGTTACTTGTTTTAAAAAAAAGCCTACAAGGTGCTGGCCTTGGCTGCTGCACATCTAAGTAGCCTAAAACAACATTAAAATAAACACACACATACAGAGGTAGAATAATTTTTTTTATCCATAAGATAGTAATGGTGCTCTCTCTGCTGGTAATAGAGGTAGGGAGGGAGGTAGAGGCCACTACTCAGATCTTTGCACGTCAAACCAAGTGCAACCCCCCCCCTGCCAGCAAGCATAATCTCTCTCACTTAACCACCTCCCAGACCCTGCCCTGCCACCAATTAAGGGACACTCACCTAAGCAAACATGTTCCCAAGATGCAAAAAAGTTAAAATACTGTAAATGCAACACAATAGCCAGAGAGGGTGGTGGAGGCCACTTTGTGTGCTAAGTGCACAGACACACACATGCACACACAGAGGTTGTCATCTTTCATCTCCACAGTTCTTTATCTCCATTCTGCTGCTGCCTCCTTCTCCTCCTTTATCCATGCTCTTGCCCTCCGGCTCCTTTTCCCCTCCACTCCATTCTTCACCACTACCATCCATTTTTTAAAAAACAATTGTTTTCTCTGCTCCAACCAATCTCGCTCTCCAACTCCTCCCTTGTAGCCTCCTACCCACCCGCAGAGCATGAGGGAAGAGCAACGCTGCACAGAAGCCCAGTTTGAGGCACATGATTTTCATTCACAAATCAAAGAAGCAGACGTCTTCCCCTACTCTCCCTCCAAGTAATACCCAAAAGTAATGCTGGAAACATTACAATTACTCCTCAAAAGTAATAAAATTACTCCTGGTTCTATTACAATCCAAATGTAATGGAATTACCCACTCATTCCTCAAAAAAGTAATGGATTACAAGTAATTCCTTACTTGTGACTAATTACTTCCATGATCTGGGTTTAACCACCGCTCTGACTGAAGCTCTGTGAGGGGAACGGGGTATCTCTCACTGAACTCAGTAAGCATGCAGATGATCAATCCATTCTCAGCAAACTCACACAGGATCCCATTTATATTTATATTTCACCTCCCATTGTTTTATCTTGTGCAAACTGAGATGATCCTCGTGTTCATTGGAAACTATTCTGCAGAGTAGTCAGAGCCATTATTCCACAGTTGTTTCTCTAGTTTTTTTAGTGTTGCAAAGTGTTGCTGTACTTCATATATTCACAGAAACAGAACCAAAAGAAAATGATTTCCTACAGGAAACTTCACTAAAATTGCAAAGGAAATCAGACATTTAAAGTGACCATGTGACCTATATCAACTGTCTTAATAATGTTGCTTCCTCCCCTGCTAGGTCTAATGGTTTTAAGTTGCAGGAGCGTAGATTCAGATTGGACATTAGAAGGAACTTCTTGACAGTAAGGGCAGTTCGGCAATGGAACCGACTGCCTAAGGAGGTGGTGGGATCCCCTTCGCTGGATGTCTTCAAGCAGAGGGTGGACAGCTATCTGCGGGAGATGCTCTAGCTGTGGATTTCCTGCTGTGAGCAGGGGGTTGGACTCGATGGCCTACAAGGCCCCTTCCAACTCTATGATTCTATGAAAACAAGATCAGCACAGCACATGTATTCTTTCTATTCTTTGGGCTGATTGCAGGTTTTGCCACCATTCCCCATATGCTCAGAGGCACGTTACCAAATTCTTCCAAGCTACACAGGAAGTGGATTGGACTGTGAATGACCAACCCAAATGGTGTTTGCATTTTTACAGATTTGTAGGGCAGTACAGTATCTCAGAGAGGTCAGGTCTCTGCCCAATTTCCCTGCTTTTTAAAGTTTGATAGAAATATCTGTTGGCTATAGGTACGTTCTCAAACCGCAAGGTTTTTTGCCTGTTAATATATATTGAAAATTGTGTCCTTTTCTGCCTCCCCCCACCCTCCTTTACACTAAGCACCTGCCTGCTTCATTAAACCAATAGGAAGATGGCCTCAATAAAGGATTACAAAGCTCTTTGGAAATCGAGAGGGCCATTTATAAGGGGCCAATTATGAATAGTAATTATATGTTAATATGAAAATGAAACTATATTTTTCTGTTTCTTTTAAGTCAGCCTGAAAGAAGCGTCAGCTTCAGGCCAAACCCACAGTATTAAAATCAGTGAGGGTTCTGCTGTTAACTTCAGTGGAAAGCAAATTGCGCTTAAGGATTTAAAGAGCCCTCTTCCTGTTGCAGGTGGATCAGAAAAGCAACAGAGCAAAGGAAATAGATCTTGATCACCTAGTTAACAGCAGCTAGTACTTTCAATAACTTCCAGTGGAACTCTGGTCAAGCTGACCTCGACTTCAGTGCGACTCTAAACTGAGCTCTGGAAAGCTGTTTGTACTGAACTCCACCTAAGTGAGTCATGAGTAGTATTTTCAATAGTTCTCTCATTTGTTCCTTACCTCACGAGGTAACTTTGTGTTTCGCTTAGGGCTGGAAACAGATCCAGATAGCTGTTGGGTGATTTTAATACCTATGCTTCAGTATGAAGCAATCTTTCCTGGACCCGGAAGATCTTACAAATTGTAGACCAGTGGCAAATGTCCCTTTCTGGCAAGATTCTTGAAAGGGTGGTTGCCAACCAGATCCAGGTACTCTGGGTGATCAATTTTTACATTTCTGGGTTTAGGTCTGGTTTTGGTATGGAAGCTGCCTTGGTTGCCCTGTACAATTTACCCTGATCACATGCAAAGCAAAGGGTAAGACTGAAAAAAGAGCCTACAAGTTGACAGGCAGAGTGTGACTGTTTATTCTTGATCTCTCAGCGACATTTGATACCATTGACCATGGTATCCTTCTGGCTATTTGAGTTGGGTATTGGGGGCACCATACTATGGTGGTTCTACTTCTATTTGAATAGCTGGCTCCACAAGGTAGTTCTTAGGGAGGATTACTCAGCTCCACGGTTTCTTCAGCATGGGGTCCCTCAGGGATCGGTTCTGTCCCCCATGTTCCTTAACATCTACATGAAACTGCTAAGTAGAGTCAAAGAATTCTGGAGTGTGTTATCACTATGCAGATTATACACAGCTCTGTTTCTCCTTTTCTTCTTCTGTAGGTATGGCAATGCATGTGTTGAACAATGCTTGGTTGCAATAATGGACTAGATAAGGACCAATAAACTGAAACTTAATCCAGACAAGACTGAAATTCTGTTAGTGGTGGTTCTTTGGTCAGGTCTGAGTAGTGTGCAGCTTGCTCCAGATACTGTCATACTCCCTCCAAAGGAGCAAGTTCATAGTTTGAGGGTTCTCCTGGATCCACTGCTGTCACTTGAGAGGGACAGGTGGCCATGGCAACATGGAGCATTTTCCACCAGAGAGTAGGCTAGTGGCCCAGCTACGACCCTATCTGGACAGGGATAACTTGGTTACAGTAATCTATGCCCTGGTAACCTCAAGATTGGACGATTATAATGTGCTTTTATGTGGGGCTGACTTTGAAAATTGTTTGGAAGCTCCAACTAGTGCAGAACACAACTACCCAACTCTTGACAGATTTGAGCTGAAGAGATCATATAACACCAATTTTGTTTCAGCTACACTGGTTGGCTTTATGTTTCCGAACTGTACTCAAAGTGCTGGCTTTGAACTTTAAAAGCACTTTAAGGCTCAGAACCCCATATCTACTGCAATGCCTCTCTCACCCAGACCCTTAGATCTTCATCAGAGGCCTTTCTCCAGGTACCTCCTCTGAAGAAGGCTGTAGACAGGGAAGAGGGCATTTTCAATTGTGGTTCCCTGTCTTGGAATGCTCTCCCCTGTGACGTATGCTTGGCACCTTCATTGACATCTTTTTGGTGCCAGGTAAACTTACCATTTCCCCCAGATCTCTGATAGACTGAGTTGTTTTATTGTTAGTGTGTTGCTAAAGCTCCTATGGCTCTCATGCATCTCTGTGTGTGGGTTGTTTTTTGTACTTGGTACAAAATATTTATTTAAAATATTTCTATCCCACCCTTCTACCCTATAAGGGCACTCAGGGCAGCTTACAATAAAATCGAACACATACATAATAAAATTGTAAACAATAAAGCACAAAAACATTAAAATAAATTAAAATATATAAAATTATATATATACACACACACACACATATACATACATACACACACTTATACATATATATTCACTAATAGGCAAAAAACCTTGCGGTTTAAGAATGTACCTATAGCCCACAGCTATTTCTATCAAACTTCAAAAAGCAGAGAAATTGGGCAGCTATAGTGAATGCATCAGGGGAGCAGGGGACCTGACATCCTCTCTGAGATATTGTACTGCCCTACAAATTGGTCAAAATGCAAACACCATTTGGGTTGGTCTTTCACAGTCCAATCCACTTCCTATGTAGCTTGGACAAATTTGGTAACATGTGCCTCTGAGCATATGATGAGTGGTGGCAACACCTGCAATCAGCCCAAAGAATAGGAAGAATACATGTGCTGTGCTGATCTTGTTTTAGCAGGGAGGAAGCAACCTTATTAAGACAGTTGATATAGTTCAGATGGTCACTTTGAATATGTCTGATTTCCTTTGCAATTTTAGTGAAGTTTCCTATAGTAAATCATTTTCTTTTGTTTCTATTTCTGCGAATATGTGAAGTACAGCAACACTTTGCAAAATTTACACTACAAAAACTCCAAACATAATAATGAATGAATGAATGAATCTTTGAATCTTTATTTTTACCCCACCCTTTTTCCAAAACTGGAACTCAGGGCGGCTTACAAATAAAAACTACTCATAGGTAAAAAACATACAAAAATATACAATTAAAATAGAATTAAACTATTCGTAACATTAAAATCATGAAACATACACTTAAGATACTAAAACAATTTAAAACATTAAGTATAGGACCATAGAACAATACAACAGACCTTATGAGGCCCTATCTTAAACATCCTCTAGTCCAAAAGCCTGTCGGAATAAAAAAGTCTTTGCCTGCCGATGGAAGGATAGCAAGGAAGGGGCCATTCATACTTCCCTAGGAAGAGAGTTCCAGAACCTGGGGGCAGCCACTGAGAAGGCCCTATCTCATGTCCCCACCAATCGCGCTTGCAAAGGTGTTGGGACTGAGAGAAGGTCCTCTCCCAAAGATCTCAGGGCCCGGGCAGGCTCATATGGGGAGATACGGTCTGACAAATAGCCTGGACCTAGGCCGTATAGAGCTTTATAGGTCAAAACCAGCACTTTGAATTGTGACCGGAAACAAACTGGCAGCCAGTGGAGCTGTTGTAACAAGGGCATTGTATGGTCCCTGTAACCAGCCCCAGTTAGCACTCTGGCTGCAGCTCTTTGTACCAGTTTAAGTTTCCGAACAGTCTTCAAAGGCAGCCCCACGTAGAGCGCGTTACAGTAATCTAAACGGGATGTAACTAAGGCATGCATCACTGTAATCAAATCAGGCGTCTCCAGGAACGGGCGCAGCTGGCGCACCAGTCTTAACTGGGCAAAAGCACTCCTGGCCACTGCAGAGACCTGGGCCTCCAAGTTCAAAGCTGAGTCCAGGAGCACACCAAAACTGCGAACCTGTGTCTTCAGGGGGAGTGTAACCCCATCCAGCACAGGCTGAATCCCTATTCCCTGATTTGCCTTTTGACTAACCAGGAGCACCTCTGTCTTGTCTGGATTTAATTTCAACTTGTTCGCCCTCATCCAGTCCATCACTGATGCCAGGCACCGGTTCAGGACCAGGACAGCTTCCTTGGCTTTAGGTGGAAAGGAAAAACAGAGTTGGGTGTCATCAGCATACTGATGACACCGAACCCCAAACCCCCGGACAACCTCACCCAGCGGTTTCATGTAGATGTTAAATAACATGGGGGACAAAACTAACCCCTGAGGGACCCCATATGTCAACAGCCAAGGAGTCAAACAGGAATCCCCCAGCACCACCTTCTGGGTTTGTCCCTCCAGGAAGGAGCCAAGCCACCGCAACACAGTGCCCCCACGTCCCATCCCGTCAAGGCGGCCCAGAAGGATACCATGGTCGATGGCATCGAAAGCCGCTGAGAGGTCCAGTAGAACCAACAGTGGAGTTTCAGTGCTTACTGACAAGGTTTCAGATAAGGATCTCTCCCAGCCCTAACTGGAGATACTGGGTATTGAATGTGGGGACTTTTGCATGCAAAGCATGTTCTCTGCCCCTAAGCCATGACCCTCTTGTAAAAGTAAAGGCATTCTTGATGGTAAAGGCATTCTTGATGGGCACGGTCAATTAAAAAAGAGCACACCTAGCATTTTGCTAGACTATATTTCACCTCCCACTGTTTTATCTTGTGCAAATTGAGACACTCCTGAGGTCCACTGAAGACTATTCTGCAGAAGTCAGTGCCATTACAACATCCAAGTTTCTAAAGGTAAGCAAAACCTTGGCATCTGAGGAATTGCTATAAAGATATTCCACTTTGGAGATGTCTGATACCTTGATCTGCTTCAAAACCCTCGACTGTAGAAATTTGGCAATGTGTAGTTTCCGGGTAGATTGAGAGTCATGAAAATTAGCTTTACTGAAAATGAGCAACACTATTTTATGAGCAACAGTCTGGGGGAACTCAACAGTACACCCGAGACCACCTCCGTCAGCTCAGCTAGGGAGTCTGTTGGGCAGTGGGGTGGGCGGTACACCAACAGAATCCCCAGTCTGTCTTGCTGACCCAACACAAGGTGCAAACACTCCGGACCAGTAGTCACATGGACAGGGTGCTTGCAGAGGGAGATGGAGCTCCTACAGACCACAGCAACTCCCCCTCCCCGACCTTTAGGTCTACCCTGATGCTGAACCAGGTACCCTGGCGGACATAGCTGGGATAGACTGACTCATCCCTGCTCACCCACCCAGGTATCAGTTATACATGCCAAATTGGCTGCCTCATCCATAATTAAATTGTGAATGAGGGATACCTTATTGTGCACTGATCTGGAATTTAGGAGCAGCATCCAGAGGTTTGAGAGCTGGCTGTTAGGGCAACCAACAAACCTGCGGGTGTGGGGAAGACCGGAACAAGGCACAGTAGTTAACTGCCTGGGCCACGTTCCTCTTACCTGGCAAGTCCTCCTCACAATGCCGTATCTCCCTCTACCTGTCACTACACTAATTGGGACCCCCTCAAGTCTCCCCGCTTGGCTCCGAGTCCTCTCTCCCAGGCACATAACTCAAGACCTGCCAGTCCCACAAAAAGCCAGGAAATCTACAAAGCACGAGCCACCTCAGCCAGCCAGCTTATGTATTGCCTCCAGGGAAGGGACAGGTGAACAAAATCAGCAACAGCTGGCTGAGTTCCTGGAGGCCTGGTCCTGCAAGGTGTGGCAACCTGCAGCACAGAAGTCCAACAGGGAGAGTAATCAGTATGTAATGCAAGTATGGGCCATTGCTCTCATATTACTGAATTACAAACGGTACATTGTAATTTCATTCTGTATGATATTTTATTTTGAAACACTGAAACTCAAAATCAATTATTGTAAGGTGACATTGGTTTTATGTTGGGAAATGTTTGTAAGAAACATAAAAAACTGGAACATGTTGCTTGCCTAAGTATTCAACCCCTGTGCTATGGAAGCTCCCAGTTTACACAGATGAAAGCAATTGCCCCATCGAAGACACAATTACCTTACCATTGGCCACCACCTGTGAACCATTAAAATTGCTGTCACATTGTCAAGATAAAAACCCCAGTGTTGAAGGATCATTGGTCAGGCTGTGAATCTGAAGGAAAATGAAGACCAAAAAGCATTCTACAGAATGGATTAGGAAAAGGATACAAAATAATATCCAAGTGTTTGGATATCCCAGTGAGCACAATTGGATCAATAATCAGGCAGTGGAAGCTGCATCACACCACCCAGGCACTGCCAAGAAAAGGCTGTCCCTCAAAACTCAGCACTTGAACAAGGAGACTTGTGAGAGAAGCCACAGAGAGGCCAACAATCACTTTGAAGGAGCTACAGAGTTCAGTGGCTGGGAATGGAGTAATGGTGCACCAGTCAACCATATCAAGAGCTCTGCATAACATTGGCCTGTATGGGAGTGTGGCAAGAAAAAGCCATCTGAAAGCGTGTCTGGAGTTTGCTAGAAAGCATGAGTGTGCCCCAGCTGCGATGTGGGGAAAGGTTTTGTGGTCAGATGAGACCAAGATAGAGCTTTTTGGCCAAAACTCAAAGCGCTATGTGTGACGCAAACCTAACACTGCCCATGCCTCAAGACACACCATCCCTACAGTGAAGTATGGTTGTGGCAGCATCATGTTGTGAGGGTGCTTCTCATCAGCAGGGATTGGGCATCTTGTTAAAATCGAAGGAAGAATGGATGGAACAAAATAGAGAGAAATACTGCAAGAGAACCTGCTTCAGTCCACTAAAAAACTGAGGCTTAGGAGGAAATTCACTTTTCAATAGGGCAATGATCCCAAGCACAACACCAAAGCAATATTGGAGTGGCTGAAGAACAAAAAGGTGAATGTCCGACAGTGGCCCAGTCAAAGTCCTGATTCTCAATCCCACTGAGAATCTGTGGCGCTCTTTGAAAATTGTGGTCCAAGAGTGACGTCCAACCAACCTGAACGACCTGGAGCAAATCTGCCAAGAAAAATGGGCCAAAATCCCTCCGACACTGTGTGCAAAGCTGGTACATACCTACTCTAAAAGACGTAAGGCTGTTATTGCAGTGAAAGGAGACTCTACCAAATATTAATGTGTGGGGGTTGAATACTTATGGAAGCAGCATGATTTAGTTTTTTGTTTCTTACGAACATTTCCAAACATAAAACTAATGTCACTTTACAGTAATTGATTTTGAGTTTCAGTGTTTCAAAATAAAATATCATGTGGAATGTGGAAATGGACTGCCTTCGAGTCGATCCTGACTTATGGCGACCCGATGAATAGGGTGTTCATGGTAAGCGGTATTCAAAGTGGGTTTACCATTGCCTCCCTCTGAGGCTAGTCCTCCCCAGCTGGCTAGAGCCTGCTCAGCTTGCCACAGCTACACAAGCCAGCCTCTTCCTTGTCTGCAACTGCCAGCTGGGGGGCAACTGGGCTCCTTGGGACTATGCAGCTTGTCAGCGGCTACACAGGTGGCAGGGCACGTAACCCCTGAGCCACTCACTGTGGGGGTGATCTTTAGCTGATTCTTGACACCCAGGAGACAAGAGCAGGGATTTGAACTCACAGACTCTGGACTCCCAGCCAGGCTCTCCTCCCCACTGTGCTATACCATACAGAACAAAATTACAATGCACTCTATGTAATTCAGTAATATGAGAGCACTGGTCAGGGGTCTGATTACTTTTTCAAGGCACTGTAAATTGCCTTCTGTAATAATAAAAAAATCAGGTGCTATCAGAGGGGGCTTGACAGGCTTCCTGAGAGAAGGAACTCCACAACTGCCATGCCACTACAGCAGATTTCCTGTCCCTATTACCTGCCTATCAAATATTTGCTAATTATGGGCCACAGAGCCCTTCTACTCTTGCCTGTCTCTCCCACACACACAAACGTTGGGTAGTAAACTTCTCAAACCAAGACTATGTACATTAATACTAGTAACAGTAACAAAAGTATGAGGGGGTTGGTAGCACTCCGCTTCATCAGTAGCTTGGAACTTGACAGTTTAGAGGGGAAGAACTTCACTTGGCAACAGAAATTACAAAAGGGGGGATATTTTTTTCTCATAATTGAAGCAATATATTGCTTAATAAATCAAGGACACTATACTCAAGTTAACTTAAAAGACAATTTAATAGTCAGCCCAATATACAGCTATTAGAATTACCTAAATATCACATAAATTACAAAAGAATTGGTATACAGCATAATAGATTTTTACTATAAAATAACCTACATACCTCTGCAGTCCAACAACAGTCTCCCCACAGTATCATTTATAGTCAAACACACAAAAACCAAACAAAGGACATTGCACAACACAATTTTGAACTTTTGAGCCAGAGAAAATGAGATCAGACTACATTCATTCATTCATATACAATACATTTAAGCTGTAAAATTCCCCCCTCCTCCCACCCAAACCATCAGTTAATCCAGCTCTAGGTGCAATTTCACATGCTTCCACATATTTTCCAGTACAGTTTCCCAGACTATTAAAGTGCTTATGTGCACTCTGGTTTCATTCATATTCAGATGTGCAATATAATAATATTTGGACATTTTAGTACAAAGTCAGTTCAGCCAGTTCAGATTTTTTTATCCAGTGCCAACATTTATACAGATTTCAAAAGCATATTCAGACAATGATTTAGACAATGTGTGTAAATGTTCATTTGTTCCCCAAATCACTGTTGCTTCTCTTTCTTGTTGCTGGATTTCATATAAAGATTATCAACACAATGATAAACTCTAAATATACAGGAGTCACTTCTCTAAAAGTATGGCAAACAAAAATTAATTTTCTATACCTATATTAAAAACTGGTCAGAATTGTTATCGAGCAAAGTTAGTAGAAACATTCATAGTATGCAAGTTTTAAATGTGCATTAACTTCAGCTAACAAAACTGCTATGAACAATTACAAATGTGCAGTATTTAGCTCATAGACATGTAATGGAATAGTATTTCACAGCTGAATGAGTTCATCATTCTATGTTCCAATTCAATGATTTATCGGCATGAGCAGTACATAGAAAACAGGCAAACCAAAATTGAATGTAAGGATTTGGGACACAATCTACAAAAAGTTACACTTTCAGTGAGTAAATTATTTACTGCTGCCTACTTTAGCCTCTACAATCTGAAATCTTAAATATTCAAATTTGTTTCCATACGTTATGCTACAGAAGGTCCACTTCAAAGAGATTCACATATAGTTAGTTTCAAACACCCTAAGGACCGGTTCACAACCACACAGATGAGGTCCCTCTTTTCAGAAATTCTAATTCATTGCTTCTTTTGAGTACCAACAAGGCACATGGATGCATGTGATTGTTTATTAAATCCCCAGTTTGTTTGTTTTTAGTGAAGGCAATATGCCCCCAGTGAGCAACTAGTTTTGAGGTAGGGCCACTCAAGAAGGGATAAGGGGTGGGCAACCCAAAGCCACAATTCCCACCCCTTAAAAATGCCCGGTTTCCAAGCCCTGTTGCAATAGATGCCACACCTTCTCAATTTTTTTGGCTTCTTATTTGGTAACTGGAGAGCCAGACAAAATCCCTTAGGAGACACATTTGAGTTTGGGGTGGGAATGGGAGGCTTTAGGATCAACAGAAGATAAATATTGAAGCAATACTCTCTTAACAGTAATGGGACATCATCAATGTAGTTAAACTCTCCCTTAAACATTGCATTACATCACATTAGATGCTATGCGAGGTCATTTAAAAGGTACCAAAACTGAAGCAGAAGGCACTCAGCAAGGACAGTTATTGCAAATAGTGTAAACCATAAAAATAATTTAAGATAGCTAATATGAATAGGCAGAAAGCAGTGTTTTTAGATTAGCTGCAGTCCTTTAAAAGGGCACTACAAAGCAATTTAGAATGGGTTAGGCTCAAGACCTATAGTGGTTGTGCCCTTTTAATTAATTCCTTCAATTAGTATCTAATACTGAAATATGTTTCTCTCAAAATCTGTGCAGCATTTTGCACTCTAAGTGACAACCAATCACATTCATAAGTAAATCTTATTCAGTTCTACTATAGCAAACTAA
The DNA here is from genome assembly GCF_030035675.1 of Rhineura floridana. NCBI lineage: Eukaryota > Metazoa > Chordata > Lepidosauria > Squamata > Rhineuridae > Rhineura > Rhineura floridana. The sequence continues at coordinate 40,100,502 of NC_084486.1, read as the reverse complement.
GGCCACAATCCTATGCATACTTATTAAGGAATACCCACAAAACTCATTGAGACTTCGTTCCAAGTAGGCGCTGATAGGATCTAGCTGCAATCTGCCAAACTGTTGGTTTGATCCACAAATTAAGTGAAAATAGTCTTTCCTAAAATGTAAGCATCTCATATGGAATGGTATGTAATGTATGGGATCTGCAAAAATAGTTTTCCTGTAAAACAGAACAAAAATACTTTGTTTGAAAATACAACTTCCATGTGAAAACACGATTATACAGAATTTCAGTTTTGTAAAACTAGTAGTTAAAATATTTTAACATTTCATAATACAATTATTTTAAATCTCATCTGAATATACGCAACAGGAATAACTAATTTCCAAAAATACCAAGAATGAAAATGTTTTGCTATTAAAAAATTATGTAATTTAAATTCTTATCCGGTAAGATTGTACATAATTTCCCACAAAATACATTTAAAAGGAGCATTCTCACAAACACATTAGAAGCAATACTTCAAGAAGTGCCCTTCTGACAAGAGCCAACTTGTCAAAATCAATGTCATTTACACAGACTGTATCTGTGCAGTAATCTTCATTAGCGCTTACCTTAGTCATTCTTCCTTCCAAAGACACACAGATTTTGAAATACTCCTTATTCCATACAGGGGCTCCAATTTCAAGCTTTACAGGTGTTCTGATACATACACCAAATTCTCACGATATGCAGGTTTTCATATTCACTTCAATCAGAGGTAGGCATATCTGTTCTGCACATATAAAGTTGCCCTCTTCATTAGGTGAATATGGTAGACTCTGCATGCATCAAAAATCCTTGTGCACATCCAACTTACTCAAAGAAGATATAGGATCAGGAAATCTTTGAAATAAGACCTTTCACAATTATATGTCCAAGCTTATGCTATTAAAGGATCACTCTGCAAGGCTTCCGACGCACAGTAAATGGAAATGATGGAATCAGCTCATAAATAATGGGCATAGAAAGCACACTAAGGTAAAGGAAAGTATACTATCCCATTTTGAGTTTTTATTCTCCTTTCTGTTCACCAGTGAAAGTCAGAAAACATTAATTTCTGAATTTACTGTTTACTGAATTTAGTCTAAGCTCGAGGGTCACTTTTAGCTACACCCAGCTTCTAGTATAAAGTAGTCTTATATTCCAAACAGAATGAAAATAGGAGTTCTGTAATGATTGCACCTATAAAAACTGAAAATTAGACAGGACTGTTTTCTGTAAGATGATCCAACAATGTTGTAGTTATATCAAAGATGGTAAGCAGCAGAGAAATGAACAATTACAATATTTATACTACAGAGCATACAGGCTACTGCCTTACAGATGTGCAATGACATTTCCACTGGCACAGGACAAGAAAGCAAAGACACCTGCCTACATTAGATATTCCTGTATATTACATACGTCTGTGTAAATATTCTGCGTTGAACAAAAAACTGCCAGTGAAAACATAGGCTACTATAAAAAAAGCTACCCATGACAAAGACAGCTTATTAGGAAAAAACAGTGTAACTTTTTCCAGAATATTGTTTAAATTAGTTCACAGAACACTGAATTCTCCTAATCACTCTTAAAGATGGTAGGCATCACCTTTGAATATCTGACACTAGCTTTTATTAGTTAAGGCTCACTTTATAACCTATATTAAAACTGCTTATCAATACAGCATTTGTTTCGATATCAACACACTTGAAATATAAACTAAAAATTTAAGTTTATCATATTACCACATTTGGCTTCCACTTAAAATCAGTATTTCAGTGAACCTTAGTAAGTGAAACACAATTCTTTGATAATGTCTTATGTCCAATTAGCATACAAGACACCATTTAATGACTCAGTATTAGCAGAACACTGAAATTAAACCTGGAATTCTGGCTTTTGTTCTAAATGTTGAGAAAATTAAATGCAGGAAAGGGCAAGTGTATATTTGCATAATTCCCTTACAACACTGCTGGGACTTCGTGTTTCCATTAACTCTGCCTGCTAAGTGATAGGTTGCCTCTAGTTCTTGATACAGTTTGAACTCAAGCAAACTGTTCTCCTTGACACCACAATTAGAAAATGGGACTTCTGATTACAAAGCTTTTTCCAGAGGTGTGGGTTTCCCGGGAAATTTTGAATTGGAAAAAATTCTGATCAAATGTAGCATGTATTTTACTTGTATTTAGTAAACAAAGCTAAAAACTTTGTAATTGCTAAGCTTGCCTGATACTGTATGTACAGCTGGCATCCACTCATTACTACTAATAAGCTTATGAAAAGGAAAAATTTCCATGGAAAAATAAAGCACTAAGATTTTCCAGAAATTTTTCTGATTAGTACATTTTTCTGCCCCGTATCACCGGATTTTCCTACAAGCAATTCTATGCCAAAGATATTCTGAAACATGCCCATGAGAGTTGCTGTGAGTTGTCATGTAGTAAACATTGCAATGTCATTCTAGTTTCCTTCCTGCTTTTTTTAATGTTAATGGAAGCTGCCAGAAGTGCTCTTACACCAGCCCAATATTGGCCCAATAATAAGACCCATTTCAAACATAATGCTAAGAGAACAAGCAGACCCGAGCCTTGGACTCACACTCTCCCCTCCCCTTCACGCACAAGAAGGCGTTAAAGTTTCTGTTTGTGGTTTGTTCCAAAATGAGAGTTTCCAATTATGTCTCAATAGAGGTAAATCGTGACTTGTTCAAACTATGATATGAAGCTACAGTGCTACTAATTCAGTTTTAACAAACCAGAGTTTTGTATTCAGACTTAAGTACTGTGGTTTAAAGCTTCCATTCGCATTTTTGAACAAACATTCTCTACTCATACAGAAAAGTGAAGCACATTTCTTGATTTATTTGCCTTATCCCACCCTTCCTCACCAAACAGCCCAGGGAGGTACGACTCTGCAGCACACACCTGCTCATCTTCATCATGGTTTAGCATTATGTCTGAACCAGGCTTTATTCTGGCCATAAACAACTTGGTAATTTTGAATACTCTTTCCCAAAAGATAGCATAATGGTCATTCTTTGGCATGGATTTACTTACAATGATCAGACATTCCTTGGATGAGATGACTTCAAGAGGATGTAACATGAGAAACTGGAGAGCTCTTCAGACACTTTCTCCAACTGCATCCTGTTGAAACTGTCTTTGCTACTGAGTGTGCAATTCAACAAAATTGCCCACACCAAAAAATGGTCACAGTACCATCTTACTTTACTAACTGGCTTCAGACAATGTGGACTCACTTGTACATTCTCTTTTGCTGCTTTTCTGCAATGTCGAAACCCAGCCCTAGTTGATTACCTTAAGATAAATCTTATAAACGAAAAAGAGCCTCTAACACAAACTTTTCAAAACAGCATTTTACATCTTTACATGGCTGACACCTCCCATTTCACAATTTTTGAAAAACTTTTCAATAGCACTTACATATTAATTACACTGTAGGAGTATACCTTTAAGTTCAGCCATGAAAAGATGAACACAACTGACCAGTTTTAAGAATGCACCAGTAAATTCACATCTCACTAAAAAATGCTGGTTCAATTAGAATACAGATTTCTAAGCATTTATCCCTTAGAAATAAATAGAATTACTCCAGTTTTAAAGATGTGGTAAAGACCCAAGGATAATATCCTAATATTCTTCCAATAACCCGTTATTTAGATATATGGCTCAGTGTTCTGGCTGCATGAACAGACTGTGATTAAGCTAAAACATTTAACGATACAAGAAAGCTCAATCATTTTATCTGATACAAGTTTTCCCACAATTTCAGCTAAGCTTCGTTAGTTAAATGCAAGTTCCTACAACTACCAGTTAAATTTCATTAACTACTCTGACTAAACTGTAAGAAACTACAGAATTTTCCTGAGTAAGATTATAAAATACTTGATCATCCTACCCCAAGTACAAAGACAAGTAAAATGTAGAACAATAACAAACCAACATAACAGAATCACAAGTGCAGAAATGTTGTTGCTTTTCATTATAATTGGCCCCCAGTAGAAATCATAGGGAAAAAATTAAGTATCTAAAATATTTTGAAGGACAGTAATTAAATTCTTCAGACCATGAATATAGCCCTCATCTTGTGTGTTGCTGGGGAACACGTGCGCAAAATCTATCATTCTGACTTCAACCTCCACACTTTCTGGCAGCATAGCAGGCATGTGGCAGAAAACTTTTTCCAGCTGAGGTATAACATTTCCATTCAGATGTTCCTGTGAAAGGCTAGTACTGCTCTTCCATACGTTGTTTTGCTCCACAGTTTCAACTTTAAGAGAAATTTGACTCTGGTGCCTTTTGTGAAGTGCATACATTTTAGAGAAGCCTTTGCCTACAGAGGTCTCTACTTTGCCATTTTCTGTAGAACTGATAACGTGCATGTTATTATTATATTCCAATGTACCTCCACTTGGCACTTGTCCCTTGGGCACTCTTCCCTTCTCAACTAGACCGCCATCATTTAACCATGTAGTTGTCATCGGATACAAACCATCATAGACAAATAGTAAAGAACTTGCATAAAAGTTAAGCTGCTTCTGGTTCTCAAACCAATGCAATATTTCTTTAATCTTTTGAATACTGGCAGCTATAGCATCTTTTCTCAGGTAGCATCCATTATGAAAAAAACAAGCAACACCTGCAAGAAAGAAACCACTTCAATTAATGGCTACTGACTGGAAAGTTCAAACTGCTTCAGTGCAGGAAAGGTGCCTATCTTTCAAAAAGCAAAATAAATTTTACACTATTCTGATAATAGAATTCTGGTTTAAATCATTATTCACAGTCATTTGATAGTATGCTCCATTCTTCACACATAAAATTCAGACAAATGGCCTAATTCAGATTTCCCATAATCAAAATAATATTTACAATATTAAATATCATACTTCTGTGTCTGATTTATTCTGGTGTTCTCCAATTCAAATCTTGCTTCTGACATGTACATGAACAACCCCCCCATCTTTTAGCCTCATCCTTCCCTCAGTACAATATGAGAACAACAACTGACCTATCTTACAGGATTTTTGTGAGAATTACTGAGAATTTATGGGAATCACTTTAAACATTCAAAACAGTGTCATCAATACTCAACATTTTTACTTACCACTCAGGAGTAGGAAATCCTACATAATATTATTTTTATCCTCCATAAATTCTACTAGAAAATGAGAAAAAGACATCCCTCCCCAACTTCCACTCCCTTTACCACCTTCCCCCGCAACAGGCCCTATTCATTCTTCCTCCTGCTCTTAGCCCCTGGTCAAAATGGTACCACTTCCTTCCCTTGCCTAGCAATCCTGCATGCTAGAAAATGTTTATTATATTACCCTCAATTTTTTTTTTAACTATACAACACAGTACATGTAGGTCATAAGCCCATCTAGTCTTGCAGTAAAGGTCTGAAATAGCTAGTACAAGGAATGAATCTAAATAGAAACATTACCATTTTTTATTGTATCTTTAGTTAATCCTCTTCCATAGTGCTGGTTCTGTGTCTCATAGCTGTCAGAACGGGGGTGATAAACCTTAAAATACACACAAAAAAAATATAATGTGTTTCTCCATCTCATTTCAACATTTATTTGTCCTTTGAACAGTTCCAATGTAATATTCTGAATGCAAAAGAAGGCTTTTCTTCAGGATGCTTCATCCACACAAATCTAAAACCATTCCATGAGCTGGATCTATCTAGCAACACGAGCTCAGCTCAATAATTACACTGTGCAAAAGGCTGTATAGTGGATTACAGCATTTTCAATGGAATATTACATTACATCCAATCCAAGAACAAGAAACCAATGCAAAGAATTGTGGGTGTTCAGCAATGTCCTCTGATGCCCCTGAAATCAACTGCCCTATGTAGCCTTCGGACATGAGCCAGTGATAGCTTAGTATTCCCATGGAGATCAAAACTAAACAAATTTGTTTATGACCGAAAATCATCACAAAACAAAACTGTTCACAGGACAAGAAACATGCTGCATAAAAATAGAAATAAAATTAATATTTATAAAAATATAAATGTATATAACCACTGTGCCACATTTAGAGACAAAGAGATCATTATCTACAATAGGAAGATCATAGTATCAATGATACAACACCAAACTTATCTCTGGGACAGTAAATAGATTGATATTTTTCAGTCTCAGAAACTAAGCAAAAAGAAGACATACAGGCCTCAGACCATGAGGTTCCCAATTAAAATCCCAGAGAAATGCATATAGACATAGGAAATCCATCAGAAACTCAACTCTTGCGATTATGGCTCTGTACAAATCACTCATTTTCATCATATAAAGGCAACCATTTTTTTGCAGATTTTAAGTTATCATTTTATGCCAGAGTCCAGAATAGGAAATCACATTGTACATTTATTCTGCTATACCAGATGTGAAGGTAAGTACAAATACAGGGCTGATTTAACAGTGAATCTGGCAATGATTGAAATGCAACTGACTGACGCAAGAAGATTATTATTAACGATAAAGCAATAGTATACTCCTCCCACCAAATGTTAATGAACATGTCTCTGGCAGTATAAAAACCCCACTTGAGAGACAAAACATAAACAAAGAAATTGAGTATCACATACACAACATTAATAGCTCCCTAAAACATCTATGACCAAACAGACCAAAAACTCCTGTCAAATTCAAATGCAAAAAAACCCAACCTGCAGTAAGATTGAAATTTGGATTAAATATATTAATAACTAGAGCCTCACTGAGGTCCCCATGTGGATCAAACAGAAAATATACTGTTTCTTTTTCTTTTTTCTACTTGGCTAGGGAAATTATAATCATAATCTACTGCCTAAAGGGTAATTGTTTAGGTTTTGAATGTTCTTTAGCATCAGAATCCAGTTTTATAAGTTTAAAAGCAAAATCTGTCGCATGATTAATGAATCAGAATAAGCCAATTAACTAGCTTCACTAACAGGAGGTTATGTAAAAATGTTACAGGATAAAATATTTTGAGACAGGCAGTCCAGACAAGACAGAAAATGCATCAAACAGAAGTGATATGTTCAGCTTCACTGAGGTTGTCATGTGTTAGCATTAGGCCGATTTAACAAATGTATACTAGAAATATTCTTTAGCAGATGTTGTGCGAGATAAATTCCCAACAACACAAAATGATTTTATTGTAAATAGAGGCTGGTTGGCTGAGCAGGTGGCTCACAGACTATGGAGTAGGGCCATTGCTCAGTAATAGATTATACAATTTTAATGCAGAAGGTTCTAGGTTCAATCTCATTATTATCCATTTCAGGCCCCTAGAAAGAGAGTCTGAAACAGCTTCACCCCCATGACCTTAGAGCTACTACTAGTCAGTATAGGTAGTATTAATATAGATGAATCAGTGTTTTGACTTGGGTTAAAGAGGGTTTAGCCTTCTTTTAAAAGCCTGGACAATGAATTGGCTAGATTCAAATACAGTAGGGCCCTGCTTCTCGGCACCCTGCTTTTCAGCGTTCCGTTAATACAGCGCCAACGGGGCGATCAGCTGGAGGGGGGCTGGAGCTCCCTGCACTCCAGCTGATTGCTACTGCTGATCTTCTCTTCTGGCGTGATCAGACTCCCGCTCGAGGTAATCGCGCCCGAGGAGGGGAAGATCTGATCTTCTCCTCCTCTGGTGTGATCAGCAGGTTAGGTTCCAGACCCCTGCGCTACAGCTGATCCGCTTTTCGGCAGTTTTCACTTTCTGCTGGGGGTCTGGAACCTAACCTGCCGTATGAGTGGGGCCCTACTGTATACACCTTCCACAAACAAGGAACATATTTACCAGAATCAAATAGTGTTTTTAGCATCATGTTGTGCATTGTACAAAGACTTCTGGATCAGTCCAGATACTTTCACCAGGGGGTGGTTTCTGCACCATTTTAAAGTAAATTCATTATCTATCAATTTAACACAAAATTAAGGCCTCAGGCATCCAATCTAAGATTTGTTTCAGTAACATTGACTATGAAAAACAGCTGCAATGGCAAATGTGGCAAAAATGGGGGAGGGGGAATCTGAAAAAATGGGCAAAACACTATGATGAAAATTGGTGATGGTGATTGCACTGACAGAGGTTTTCTGTTATCAAAACGTCAGGTATTTAAATTACTCTCCTTTGAGATACGAGGACTCACTAACAATTTTATAAAATGGCCAACTTCAGGATTTTTCCTCCTTAGAAGATACTTAAACTCTGTGGACGTCAACTTTCTCTACTTTGGATAGGGAAATGGCAAAAAATAAAAGCATCTGTGATACTGAAATTAAGGGCCTTAGGGAGGGGTCAAAGGTAGCAAAAGCCACAATTCTTTTTCTGTCTTTTCTTGGTGCTCACCGTGTATTTAGTGTAAAGTAGTTAACAACTGTATAAAAATTATGTCCAGACTATGGTGAATAAAACCTTTTTTGGTTGAAGTTGATATCATTTATAGAAGCAGAGAAATTAAAGATAACGCCAGTTTTTAGATTACCCTCCCCACTTTTTGACCCCTCTGTAATCAGGGGTGCCACATAATTTTTTTCTAATTGTGTTTCTGGTGTTTCAATATGGGTACGAATGATATAATTTTTTGGATTTTTTTTTTAAAATAGTGCAGCAGCCACTTATATTCACATCCAGTGAAATCTACTGGAATGATCCTTCTGCGACTTGAGCAGACCAGAGTGTGACTGGGCACAAACAGGAACCAATTGACTAAATGTTTCTGAGAAAAGCTGTCAGGACTAAGAAACAAAATATATTTAATGGTAAATAGCAGCTAGTTTGCTCAGATTTGGGGTGGGGGCCATAGAACATAAATCTCTAACCCCAAATGATATTTTGGCAAAAAAAAAAAGGTAGCACAAAAAATATTGTCAAAAATTTATACAGTGGCTATATGGACAATGTTTACAAAGCTGTGGACAAGCACTGTTGCCTCTCTCACCCAACTACTATCCTTTTTCTCTTGCAGAGATCCTGGTTTGCATTAAGCCAAACCATTAAACCCAGGTTATTAATTGCCTAAAAAAGAGGTAACATGACACGAGGTACAAAAAATTACTCATGGAGTGGCAAAAATAGGTATATTTTCTGCCCTTCTCATAAAACGAAAGCATGTAAGAAAACCCCTACTGGATCATGTCAAAGGCTGATCTAGTCCAGCATCCTGTTCTCAGTGGCCAACCAGATTCCTAGGGGCAGCCTGCAAAGTCAGCTGGAATTGTGAGGATTAGTTTTTTAAAAAAAACTTTTTATTCAATATTTTGTCATCTGCAAATGCAAAAAACTGAACTTCAAAAACATGGTTAAGAAAGATTATGCACTGTTATTTCTACAGCCTATAATAAAGTAGGAAGAGCTCTGCTGGATTAAGCCAAAGGCTGATCTAGTCCAGCATCTGTTCTGACACTGACCAACCAGGTGCCACTGGGAAGCAAGCAAGCATGATGTGAGTGTGACAGCACTCTCCTCACCTGCAGTTCCCAGTAACTGGCATTCAGAGGCATATTGCCTCTGACCATAAAGGAGAGCATAGCCATCATGTCTAGTAGCCATTGACAGTCTTATCCTCCATGGATTTCTCTGATCCTTTTTTAAAGCCATCCAAGTTGGTGGTCATCACAACCCATTGTAGGAGTAAATTCCACAATTTAACTACGCACTCTGAAGTAGTACTTTCCCTGGGTGTGCACAAGTTCTAGTATTTATAAGACACAGTGAAAAACCTTTCACTATCCATTTTCTTCACACCACGCGTAATTTTATACACCTCTATCATGTCATCTTACACGCTTTTCCTCTAAACTAAAAAGCCTCAAATGTTGTAACCTTCCCTTATAAGGGCATTACTCCCTCCCTCTGATCATTTTGGTTACCCTATTCCAAACCATTTCCAACTCTAAAATATCCTTTTTGAGGTGGGTCGACCACAACTGTGCCCAGTATTCCACATGCGGTCATGCCACAATTTGTATAACATTATGATATTGGCAGTTTTATTTTCAGTCTCTCTCCGAATGATTCCTAGCATAGAATTTGCCTTATTCACAGCTGCCACACACTGGGTCGATATCTTCATTGAGCTATCCACTATGATCTTAAGATCTCATTCCTAGTCAGTCACCACCAGTTCAGACCCCGTAAGCATATAAGTGAAATTAAGATTTTTGCCCCAATGTGTATCACTTCACACTTGTTTACAAGATGTACACTGTAAATTAAATTGAGAGGTCCCATTCAAGCTGTTACCAACTGAATTATGTGAGGGTATCCTTTCAGGGCTGTTTGCCAAATCCTGCTATATCAACGACTCAGTGAGAACCCTTCTTTACACTTCCAGAACATCCATTTGAGAAGCCAACAATAAGAACAGAATCTTATTAACTCCTTCACTCTGGCCTCTCACTCCAGATTCCCGTTAAAGCCATCAGATAACCCCCAAAACTTAAGAGTGTATATTTGAAACCACCCTGCCTCTCTCACAGGGAGCCTCACCAACATCCCTTCCCTTCCTTGACTCTCACTCACAGAGGGGAACCGATAGTAAATACAACAAAGTTGATCCTGAGGTGGGGTTTAGACCACAAACCCCTCCACTCCTCTTCCAAGGACTGGAGCTCCCACAGGAGCTCTGATTTTTGCATAGTTTATTTCCAGCCCTGCCACTTTCTGAAAATTAAGAAGCTGACCCTTCAATGCTGGTATGGGTCTACTAAAATTCTGTCACTAATAATATGCCATTGGCATTGAGGGTAATGATATACTTCTTAGCATTCACAATGACTCCCTCAGTCTGAGGGTCTACCTTAATCCTGCTCACCAGTACCTCTATGGCTAATGAAAAGAGATCTGGGAGAGAGGATAGCCCTGTTTCATTTCCCGGATAGATGAACTGTGGGAGAAACTTATGCGTTAAAATTAATTTGAGTTAAAGAAGATAAATATAATTATTTATGGCATTCAAAATTTTGGGGCTGCAGATAGGTGAAAATCACATAAGTGTTAGTAACCAAGGCACATTACTGATTATATCCAACCACTTATTAAAATGGTATCTGTGAAGAGTTTGTACTTGGGGGAGGGGGAGGAAATCTTCCCAATTCTTGTCTCGCTGAGGTTTTTTTCCTTTTCTGGATCTACTAGGCAGCATCAATCTGTTTCCTCTTTGTGCAATAGTAACAGTCAGAAAAGTTCAATTCATCTCATTGAACAGGACTGTCCCCTGTGCCACTGTACACACTGCATGTAGTTTGCCACCAAAGGTTTAAAGGGACAACCCCATCTATATATATTATATTAGCTTTCTGGAGGACTACTGTGAAGGATTTAAATTTCTTGCATCTTAGCAGGATTTCCGGATGCCACTGGCTCTCACCCTGAAAGATCTACACAGTTTCAATCTTTGTATTTAATGCTCTGGAGATTCCTCAGTGCTCTATAGACCTGCTTCTGCCCACCCAGTCAACAGCTCTCAAAGCAAACAATATTTCTTGGGGGTCCTACATCTTGTCTGTCTCCCCAGTACCCCCTTTTGATGTCACTTTCTGAAAGTGGGACTCTTGGCAGCTCAGAAGTGCAGGTTAAGGGATGTGACTCTAACCCTTTAATACCTCAGGCAGTATCTGAGCCAGCTCTGGACACCACCTTCAGACTGGTGTTTGGGTATGGGATAAAAGGAGGCACTGCTGTGGGTGACGGGGTGACTCCTACAGGGAGCGACCCCAAAGGGGCACTTTCTTTGTTGTTATTTATTATGGTCCCCCCTCTGTGAGTGAGAGGTAAGGAGGGGGTGTTGGTGAGAGATGCAGGTTGGTTTCAAATATACACTCTTAAGTTTTTGTGATTATCTGATGGCTTTAACGGGAATCTGGGGTGAGAGGCCAGAGTGAAGGAAGAGATGGAAGCCATTGGTTGCTGACAGAAGAGTGGCTTCCTATGAAGATTTATTTATTTATTTTTATTTAATTTATATCCCACCCTTCCTCCCAGTAGCAACCCAGGATGGCAAACAAAAACACTAAAATGTTTTTTACAAAAACATGCTAAAATGTCATAAAAACAGACTTTAAAATATATTAAAACAAAACATCTTTAAAAACATATTTTTAAAAAAAGCTTTAAAAACATCTTAAAAAGCAATCCCAACACAGATGCAGTCTGGGATACGTCTCAACTTAAAAGGCTTGTTGAAAGAGGAAGGTCTTCAGTGGGTGCTGAAAAGATAACAGAGATGGCACCTGTCTAATATTTAAGGCAAGGGAATTCCAAAGGGTAGGTGCCATGACACTAAAGGTCCGCTTCCTATGTTGTGCAGAACGGACCTCTTGATAAGATGGTATCTGCAGGAGGTCCTCACCTGCAGCGTGTAGTGACTGACTGGGTATATAACAGGTAAGTTGGTCTTTCAGGTACCCAGGTCCCAAACTGTATAGGGCTTCAAACACCAAAACTAGGACCTTGAACTTAGCCCAGTAGCTAATAGGCAGTCACTGCAATTCTTTCAGCAGCAGGGTGACATGCTGGCGATACCCTGCCCTAGTGAGCAGTTGCGCCACTACATTTTGCACTAGCTGCAGCTTCTGGACCAACCTCAAGGGTAGCCCCACATAGAGCACATCACAGTAATCCAACCTGGAGGTTACCAGTGCATGGACAACAGTGGTCAAACTATCCTGGTCCAGAAAAGGCTGAAGCTGGTAGAAGGCACTCCTAGCCACTGAGGTCACCTGGGCCTCTAGCAATAAAGATGGATCCAGGAGCACCTCCTGACTATGAACCTGCTGTTTCAGAGAGCGTACGACCCCATCCAAAGCAGGCAACTGACCAAATATCCAAACTCAGGAATCACCAGCCCACAGCATCGCTAGGATTCAGACTCAATTTATTGGCCCTCATCCAGCTCACCAGTGAGTCCAGGCCAGTCCATGGCTTGCACAGTCTCTCACAATTCATATGCTATGGAGAATTGAGCTGGGTAACATCAGTGTTCTGCTGACACCTTGTCCCAAATCTCCTGATGACCACTGTCAAGGGCTTCAAATACATGTTAAGCAGCATTGGGACCACGATGGTACCCTGCAGCATCCCACAGCGCAACTGCCAGGGGGCCAAAAGACAATTGCTCAATGCTATTCTCTGAAAACAACCCTGGAGGTAGGATCAGAACCACTGTAAAACAGTGCCTCTGATACCCATCTCGCTAAGTCAGCTCTGAAGGATACCATGGTCAATGGTATCAAAAGCCACTGAGAGACTGAGTAAGAATAATAGGATCAAGTAAGAATAAGAAGATTGATGAAGAGGTGATTTTTAGAGCACTTTACAAGATCAAGCTGCTATGAAATGTTTGTACTTTTAAAGTTTAGTTTCTATAGGTTCTTAATGCATTTTATAGATTTGCGTATTTTTTAATATATGATCATGTCGTTAGGATCTTTGTGCACCTTTCAAAAAAGTTAAGCCCCTATGAAAAATTTTATATACTTCGTTAGTTTTTGTACTATCTGGTATAGTGCTGACAAGCAGTGACTGCTAGTTATATTATTGTTGACTCACAACTGCATTGGAATATTCATTATACTTTTCATTAATATATACTAATTGATTAACCGTTTGTTCCATGATGACTTTAAATGTTATAATGTTCATATGATCAAACGGAGTTATTTGTTGGATTGCTATGTTCTGAAATAACTTTGTACTTGATTGGTATTGTAATGATGTATTGACTTTCATTTTCTTTGTTCTGTTTTGAGCTGCTTTGAGCATATTTATATGGAAAAGTGGCATTCAACTTTAAATAATAAAATAATGTCTCCCCCATCTTTTTCAAGGATGAGCATAGTCATATGTTCTGACGATTGCAATCCTCCTGATACTCCAAGTTGGATTGGCAAATCTCTAATATTACTTTCCTGAAATGGGACTTATGCTAGCCCTTCACATAGTTTAAGTAGTAAATTCTTTACAATTTTGAAATACTAGTTTACCCTCTTTGAGCTGAGATGGTCCAGCAACACATTCTAAGGTGTAGGTAAACAGGGAATCAGGACGGGACAGGTTGATTCTTCCTTCTATCAGTGAATGACGGCAGTTTCCCAATTCCTAAGACCTTGAAGGCTATAAGTATTCCTGCAGCCCACTAGCTCAGAGCCTTATAAGCAGGGTGGTGGCACTGCTATCTAAAGGTTGGAGTTGTGGGTGGCACTTTGCCCCCTTGCAGGGTGGATGTATCCAGAGAGCTCCAAAACAAAAGAAATCAATGGCTACTCATCATGATAGATACATGCTACCTTCAGGATCAGAGACTGTATGCCTAGTTGGCCACTGTGGAAGACAGGATGGTCAGATTCAAAGTTTTTGTTTAGAATTCTCCAGTTCAGATGTAACGCAAACCAGGATCTGTGCTATGGCAAAGGGAACATACAGCCATGACACTCATTCCCAGCTTCATAAGCTATGGACAAACCTGACAGTGATCCTTAATAACCAAGTAATAAATCTAGCCATTTCTTAATGTTATTGAGCAAAACATTGCAATGGAGCACAGGTATGGGAAGTGAGAGGCAGAACTGTTGATACTCCAGCATGGTAAAGGAGGAAGGATAAAGCAGTGCAAGAAAATCAAGGAAATTAAAAGAAATCATTATCAAAGCCCAAGGACACATCTAGACAGAGTATAGGCCCCTCCATTAAAAAAATTAGAAAATCTTGGGAGAGATGCTGTTTATTGTAGTTAGGGAGAGATCAAGAATAGGCTTTTTGTTTCCAAACTCTGCCTGCTCCTTTTTTCAGGGAGAAGTGAATGCAGATTGCCCCAGTTCAGTTGCATCTCCCTGCAACAAGGGAAGCAGAAACAGCGCATGGCAAAAAGCATGCAAAGCCATTGCTCACTCCAAATCTCTCTTCATGGGGAAAATATCCTCTGAACATGATTTTAATTGTCCACATGTTGTCAAGAGCATAAAAAGATTTACAATCCAATGGAGAACTACATCTTACCCTCATGCCAAGCACCAAGAACCCAATCTCTTCCATTAATGGGTACTTGTTGACCTGTTGCTTAATCTTCTCAGCAGAGGCATATGGATCATAGCTTTTCTGGCCTATTTTTACATCCATTATACATGGCTTTTTAAATCTGTGTGTCACATCTTCCAGTTTCAGGTACAAATCTGTTAACAATTCAGAATAAATCAGATCAATAGCACAATCTAACCAACCTACTCATTAGAGGTCAGGAGAGAGAATATAAGAACAGCATTGACTTTGTGAGTGAGTGAGTGAGTGAGTGAGTGAGGTCGGAGTTACCATGAGGCAGCCCTGCAGGTGTGCACACACCTGTACTCTACCAACAAATCTTCCCTGACCTTGCTGTCACATTGCTTCACCAGGAAGCCACTGCTACCTCTCCCCCACCCCAAACTACCGCTGTACAAGAAGTAAAATCAAGGTCACATCCACACCAGACATTTATTCCACTTTAACCTGTCATGGCTTCCCTCAAAGAATCCTGGGAAGTGTAGCTTGGGGCACTGAGAGCTGTCAAGAAACTGCTATTCTCCTCACAGAGCTACAATTGTCAGAGTGGTTTAACAGTCAGTCTCTTTTCCCAGAGAAGTCTGAGAACTGTAGCTCTGTGAGGAGAATAGGGAGTCTCCTACCAACTCTCAGCACCCTTCACAAACTACACGTCCCAGGATTCTTGGGGGAAGTCATGACTATTTAAAGGGGAATAAATGTCTGGTGTGGATGTGGTCTAAGTATCAGTTTACAAATACCATTTTGACCAACAAAGACTGACATGACTCAGGACCCCAATATCTTATTTATTTATAAGAATATTTATATACCACAATTTCATTTAAAAAAATAAAATCGGAGCAGTTTACAATTATATAATCAAAAACAAAAAAATGAATAACTGAATAGCTGACTATTACAGAAAATGTTTTTCTTAATTGTCTGCATAAACCTGGCAGCAAAGAAAGGTTTTCAGCAACCTAAGGTACTCTGGGCCTAAGATGTTTAGGACTTTGTAAATTAATACAAGGACCTTGAACCCATCTCAATAGTAGAGGGGCAGCTACAGCAAATGTTTTAACCACAGTGCCATATATTGGCAGCTATGTGTTCCCTGCATTCTGCACCAGCTGGAGCTTCCAGACCAGGCCCAAGGGCAACCTTACGTAGAGCATGCTGCAGTTACCAACAGAGGTCAGGCTATCCCTGTCCAGGATCTTCCATAGTTGGCAAACCAGACAAAGCTGGTAAAAGGCACTCATAGCCACAGAGAACAGTTGGGCCTCTAGTAACAGAGATGAATCCAGGTGTACCCCCAAGCTACATAACTGCTCCTTCAGAGGAAGTGTGACCTGGCCAGAATGGGTAACTTGCCTTTCTACTGGACATGGAAACCACCCATCCAAAGCGTTTCTGTCTTCTTAGGATACAAACACAATTTAGTGGCCCTCATCCAATCCACCACTGCATCTAGACACTGGTCCAGAGCTTTTACAGCCTCTCCCAATTCAGATGTTATGGAGAAACAGGGCTGCATGTCACCAGCGTTCTGATCGGCCACACAGGGCCTTCTCTCAATCCCGCCAACAAAAACAGCCAGATTGGCGGGTACTAGAGAGAGGGCATTCTCAGTGGCGGCCCCCACTCTTTGGAACTCCCTCCCACAAGATCTCCGGCACGCCTCTTCCCTAAATGTATTTCGGAAAGCCTTAAAGACCTGGCTTTTTCAACAGACCTTTGGGGTTTCTGGGGAGGGTTAACTGCTATAACTGTAATGCCTCCTGCCCTCTTTTAATACTGTTGTTGTAGATTTATTGATTTTACACTGTTTTATATTGTATCACTGTATTTTATTAATTGTATTTTAATGATTTTGTACGTCGCCTAGAGTGGCCATTGGCCAGATAGGCGACACAGAAATTAAATTTATTATTATTATTATTATTATTGCTCACAATGGCTTCATATAGGTGTTAATTGGCACTGGAGGCAGAACCTTGTAGCACAACTGCCAGGGGGCGAGGAGCACTCACCCAGTGCTACGCTTTCAACATGCCCTGAAGGAAAAAATGGAACCACCATAATACAGTGCCTCTGATACCAATCCCACTGAGCCAATCCAGGAGGATGCCATGGTCAATGGTATCAAAAGCTGCTGAGAGTTTGAGCAGAAATACCAGGGTCACAGTTCCCCTGCCTGTCTTATGATATCTTATGATAAATGATTGCAGGTTGATCTAGATCATCAGTTTCATCTGGAAATATCTGCAGTCACTTCACAAATACTGTCTCCACCACCTTTGCCAAGAAAAGTGTGTTGATAACTCATCTATAGTTGTTACACTCTATTGGGTCCACAGTGGGCTTTTTAAGAAGTGGACACATTTTCACCTCTTTAAGGGCAGCAGGCAACTCTTCATCACACAAAGTTGCTTGTACCCACCCTTGACCCATTCAGTTACCACACTCTGGCTAGCTTTAATATGCCAGAATGGACAAGGAACTAATGAGCAAGTGATTTGGCACATCATTGCCAGTATCCTGTCCACATCATCAGGCCACATTAACTCACACTGATCCCACAAAACTGGGTTCGACATTGTGTCGGACACATCAGCTGGCACTGCCACAATTGCAGCATCTGATTCACATAACTCCATAAATTATGAAACATCTCTCACACTTTGAACCTACCCAGATGCTTGCTTAGGGCATCATCTGAGGTCCTCCTCTGAGTGCCCCTCCAGCAAAATATAGAGGGCTGCCAAAAGAGAGAGGGCCTTCACAGTACCACCGTATCAACTGTGGAATGCCATCTGGCACCAACATGGATATCTTTTGAGACCCAGGTGAAGACTTACCTCTACTCCCAGGCACCTGATAGCTAACTTTTAACTTCCAAGGTTTGCTAGCTTTCTTAATGACTGTTTTAACAGGGATTATAATAACATTTGCAGTGGTAGATGGATGTTTTAAATTTATATATTATGATTATTGTTTGTTTGTTGCCTTATATCACAAATGTCTAAAGGAGACTTGCAATAAATACAAACAAGTAAAATACAAAACATTACATATAATACACATGTAAATTGATCATAAACTGATTCCCAATTATTCCTTTTAGTCAGTGATTGTACTTAATTATGTATCTATTACCATATCTTTTCTCATCTTGAAACACTGTTAAAAGGGCTTACTATAAATTTTTATCATCATGTGCTTTCTTAGGATGTCAGTTACAATTTGCTTCATTGTAAAGCTGATTAGGGCAGCCAGCCTTCAATGAAGCAAATTGTAACTAACATCCTGAGAAAAATATATAATGTTAAAAGTTCATAATAAAAACCCCTTAACATGCTTTAAATTGCAATGGACCAGGTGAACCAGAAAATTCATGGTGGCCATGGTCGTAATCCATTATTTCAGCAAGTCTGTCAAGACATAAGATTATTCTTTCCCCCTGAGAGGTCTCGGAGGAACAGAAAAAGTAAGGGAACTAGAATCTTTGTAATTCAGCTCACCACTAGTTTTTTTAATGTCCAATGTTTGGTAATGGACTCCAGCCAACTACCACCATGCATAGAATCCTATCCCTTAAAACTAAAAAAAGAAGAGTACAAGGATTTAAGGTGCTACCTTATAGCATTGGTCCATCTAGCCCATCTAGCAAAGGATAGCCAAAATTCCACAGTGCCCCAGGACAGATGTGTCTCTAACCATGGAGTCCCTCCCAGTCTCTCCTTCAACAGTCTTAACCATAGTTAATGCTAATAATATTTCCCTTAACCATGGGGTACAAACTAGCTTCCAGCCCTGGTTAACATTTGCCATAGGTAAGCGCATTGCCCACAACAGTGGTAAAGACCTTCAAGGAGATTCGCACACGAGATTCCTTTAATCATGGTTAGCGATCAGGAGAGTTATGCATGCATAGAACCAGCAAATCTCAACATCTGCATAATGAAGGTTAAAATGTGGTTCACCAGATGGACTGTGGATTAGCTGTATTATAGAAATGGTTTAGCTGCTTATTTTACCAGTTGTTACTTTTTACTATTTTATGCGTGAGTGTTCTGTACTAATTTTCTGTGTTTAATTGGAATGTTTTATATAATTGTCATATGTTTGATTTAACTTTATGTTGTTTGCTACCTTGTAAGAAATTTTCTGAAGTGTGGGATATAAATTTAATAAGTAAATAAACACATTTTTAAAAGGCAAAGCATTGATTTCCTCAAATAAATTTAAAAAGCATGCATAGATTTTAACAACGCACCTATGAAGAAGGTAAGAGTCAGCTGGTAAATATGCATGTAAAAGTACTCAGCCTTGCCAGAAGCAGCAGTGGTATGAAAAACATGAATAACCCAATGAAAACTTGAATAATATTGGCTGTGCATAGCACATTACATCCTTCCCAAGCAAGAGCTATCAAGGCTTATCCCCTACAATTTTTATTTTGTCTGTAACTAAATATAACAGCTCATGCTTAAATCTAAACGGGTTTTGTTGATCTGTTCATGGGCAATACTGCTTTCCTTGCGAATGTAAGAGTTTAAACTTGATTTATAACAGTATACTATTATTCAATTATATAAATGTATCATAATGGCACTCCTGCTGCTGTGAGCAGTTGAAGACATATTTTGATATACAAATGCTGCACCGGACCTTAATATGCTAATTCAATCTTACTGAAGATTCAATTTAATTTGCAGAAAGCAGCCCTTATTTACACCATATTTTTCCATCAACAAAGCATATAATTTTATCATTTCATGGTGTTCTATATGACAGGGCTTTACCATGCAGTTCTGAATTTCTGGCATTCTCAGAACCATCTCCACAAGAGTTGCCATAAAATTAGTGTCTAGCACACTGTGAGTTTTAAGAGTAGTACCATTGGGTGCAGTAGGTGGTGACCAGGTTCCATAATATTTTGGCAAATATTTTTGGAGTTCTAGCATCACAGAGTCTTCACGGCCAGCAGCATACACCTGAAATAAAAGACATTTTAAGAAATATATTTGAACCTGCAACAAACCACCCATTTCCTTCCTTTGGCAGGCTACATTTGGATAATTATAAGTTCTGTGTGTTTAAAACCTTACACCCAGAGGAATATCCAATTAGAAATGAAACAGTGTAAATGATATAACTGTGCCCAACAGTTTGACAGCTCTCATGTCTTATAAACAATATAGGTTACAGCATTTCACCACCAAAAAAATCAGAACCGAAACTGATAGAATTTGATGGCACTAAAGCACACGAGCGTCTTAGAGAACATGTGCAGCATGAGCTAATCTAATCAAAGCATTCTTATGCATACCATCGGTAGGATGGGGGATGAGAAGAAAAGTGTGGTAACCCTCTCTCATCTTCAGTTATGGCAAAATCAGGTATCAGGGGGATCATCTTTTAGCAATGCATTAATCAACTGTATTTCCACCCACATTTCTAAAATGAATAGCCTTTAAAAGATTAGACTGGATTGGTATAACCCTGGAAAGCATTCAGTAAACTCAAGATCTCTTAACACAGTCTATACATTGTGGGTTTATCTTTGACATACAGGAGTGGCCACTGTTAGAATATGACTTCTTGGCAGGGTATGTGTGTGGACTGTGAAACTTGGGTGCTACAACGTTAGAAGAACTTGTATTTCTTTTAACAGTTTTTTGTCACTGACAGCGTTTGTAAAGTAGGTAAGATGAACAAATTCTACAGCAAAAAGATGATACATTTTTAAGCGATGCAATTATTTGTTTTGCACAGTGCATCACTTGTCATTAAATATTATGCTGGAAATATTATTTTCAGTATAATGAACAGACCATGTTTTTGTAGCAAAAACAAGCTTGCAGCCAAGCCACATAGCAAACAATATCACTAATCAAGAACACAAAAAAATATTAAATTCTTTCACATGCAACTCAACACAAGGACTAATTTCTAAATGACACCAGTTTGCAATTTAGGATTGCAGCAGTTTCTGCAGCAGATCAAATTTTGACTGTTTTGATCCAACAACATCTGCAGAGGCAAAATGTTGAACATGTACTTTTCAGAGACAAAATTACACTGAAAAAGGAAATGAACAAGACCATAAAACTGAGTTACTGGATTTACAAATTACTGCTGTCCATTATACATATTTATAAAGCAAAACTGCCCTCAAACCCTTGCTGTCACCAAGAGAATTGGATTTGCTGTCACCAAGAGAAACCAGTTCACAGAATACAGGCTGCCTTGTGTGTCTCCTGTATAGTCAGGAAAAAACTAAAGCTTGCTAATAGGTTAATTTTAGGACTCTATGTTATTATTCTTAACACACTACAAATTATGATGATTTAATTCATGGGCTCCAGCTGGAAGGAAGGGTGGGATATAAATCAAATAATAAATTTAAAAAAATCATTTTACAAGTCCCACCCCTCCAAAAATATAATTCAATACAGGTGTCCAACTACAGAAGTGGTATGATAATCAAATTACTTACACTGAAGAAATCATAGAGTGTGAAAAAATATTCTGTTGTGTGAGACCATTCCTAAATGGGGATCACACATTGCCTTTGGCCTTAACAAGGTATGGAATCATTTGCAACTGAATGTTTCAGCACAAGCTGTTCAAGAGCTCTTTCATTAATGAACTATTTACATTTTCTCTCCACATGCACACAAATGTTACTGTACACAACTCTGATGGGAAGCACACAATACACACCCTGCAACTCAAAAGAACATCATAATTTACTAAAGAAAGGAGTCTACAATTTTTAAGTATTAATTTTGCTTTATTTACTACCTGCAGTTAACTTCTATGATGCATTACCCATGCCATGAGATCCAGTAACTACTAGTTACACAACCCCTGGCTTCCTGTACAACATGATTTCAAGAAAACAGGGCAGCAGGAATATTCTAGCACCCTAATGAACAATTAAAGAGACTGTTATTCAAATATCAGATATAATTTGGTACAGTGCACCACTCCCTCTTCCATCCATAAGCCACTTTTCCTACCTTCGTGCTTAGATAACCCCTTTGTTAATCAAATCAGCTGGGGCAGTTGCCAGTAGCAGGGCTGGTGCCAGGCATGACTAGGCCCTTGAGCACCAGCCTAACCTGGGCCCGAAGCACTGTAGCCCAACCCCCCATACAGGCAGCACGGGGCTAAAAAGCCTGCCTGCACATCCCACCTACCTCTCCCATCCCTACGAATGACGTGTGCACTGTACATGCATGCCTGCCATCAACCAAGATGGTGGCAGTAGTGTCAGCCCCTTCGGGAAGCCCCTGTCGCCAACTTGGTTGATGGCAGGCTTGCGCACACAGCATGCATGTCATTCACAGGGATGGGAGAGGTAGGTGGGGCGTGCATGCAGGTTTATTGAAGCCTGCAGTGCCTATATTGGGGTGGTGGTGCCTAGGAGCTCCCTCTCTGTGATCCACGGCAGGGTCGGGAGCTATTGCTGCTGCAGATGGTGGAATGGAAGCACTACTCTCCCACCCTAAGGAGGGGCCCTTTAGGGACCCCTCAGGGACCCTCAGCCAGGGCTGGTCACCCTCTGGCACCAGGCCTGGCCAGTAGTGCCACATCACAGCTGACATGAGGAAAATAAAAAATGAGGAAAACAACATGGATGTTTGCCCAACAACCAGACAGACATGTGGAAAAACTACCATGGTGGCTGTGGTGTGGACAAGATGACCACTGATTTAGGCATTTATGTAATAAGCCCATTAATTTCAGTGGGTCTATTCAGAGTATGACTAACACTGAATATCACTAGATGTTTAATTTCTAAAATGAGTCAGAGTTCAAATCTGCCTATAAGTTACATCTTTCATACAGATACTCCCTAATTCAAGATGTGTGGGGCACCTAACACACAGTGGCAAGAACGCTGCACTCCACATGTGCTCAGACACACTACACTGGCACTCATAATAGTCTTTGTGATGGAATCTGAACCCAGGATCCATTGTATAAAGTTATCCCACCTACTTCGTGCTACTCTACATAACCTATCATTTAAAAATCCACATAAATTAAAAGACTAATTATATATAATCAATTAAAAGCAAAACTAATGTTCTATCAATACAAGTGCATGCATGAATAAAAACATTTTACAGAACTTGCTAAACTTCAGAAGTGATGGACTAAGGTAAATTTCAGCAGAAAGCTAATTCAAGAGGGTGAGGATCAAAACAGGGGGGAAACTGCCTGATTCCCTGTAGCAGCACCCTGGAGATTCAGAACTAGAAACTGCCATTAATACCTTCATAACCTCAAAGTTAAAGCACAACACATAACTCTGTGCGGAATTGTTCTTGAAGGCAAGTCAAAAACATCAGCTGCTCAGAGAATGGTATGGGCACAGGTCACTAAGTCTAAAAATTTGCTTGCTGTGGCAAACATTTCTCTCTTCTAACAAGTGCTACTCCCAAGCTTGTCTATGTTGTGTTGCACTTCTGAGATGTTCCAAATGCCTCCCAAACACAATGTGAAATGGTCAGGTTCCAGTTTTCTTCTGAGCTGGGGAGTGAATCCAGGGGATTTTTATGATTGTGCTCTGACTATTATAAACAAGACCAGCCAAAGTTTGCAGATTCATAGATTCACCAGTTACATCTGACCTGACTACATAACAATACTTTAGAAGCTGTTTCAATGCTTCTTGTAATCTACAGAAGCCTTACATATTTAGGTCCAAAGGTTGTGTCCACATGTTTAATCAGTCTCCAGCACCGACCAAGAATACCATCTTGAGAGTTTGCAGCTTACATGCTGAGTTGGGATAGTAAAGTTACACGCAGATGTTCCCAGTGATAGCTACACAGAGCGGTGGTTCAACTCAGCATGATGACGTAACTTCAGATAGTTAAAGGATGAATTAGAAAACACTTACCTTGTTATAGAACTCTAGTTCTCTGGGCCCTCGAGGTGGTGGCTGTAATTGTTTGAGGACTGTGCCGTCAGGATGCTGCAAAATGCCTGGGTAACAAAAAATAAATTTGTCCTCATCTACAGATGCTTATGTTTTTGAGGCAAACTATAAGAACAGAATCTAGCATATATACTAGCAGTTCTAAAGACAAAAGTGGCCCAAGAAGAGAGTTAATGTGAATTATGAAACCACTTTCTTTCAATGAAGTCTATAAAACAGGGAAAATAAACCTTCACTTTCAGCCCACAGGGTTTCTGTATTTCTAACATACTGGGCACATGCTGCTTTCCTGGACTATCTAGAAGGCTCAGGGGAAAGACTAAAGAGGAGAGACATCTCTTAACAATGAGCAAATTGAGTGTTTAGAAGCCTTTAGAGTCTGGCATCCATCCTGCAGACCAAGCAAGCCTTTTACACATTGACCTGGTTCACACATAATGCTAAGCATGGTTTGTTTAACAACTCAGTAGTTAACCATGCGTTGCCCTACAGACAAACTATGGCTTGTTGCTCCAAAATTTGGGGTTTTTCCACATGCTCGTCTCATGCCTTTGCACCTTGATCAGCAACTGGGGTGGGGTGACCAAACAAACTATGGTTAAGGAAGGTGCTGAGTTCAAAACAAAGCAAAGTTCATGAGCAAAGAAACCATAGTAAAGCTGCTGGGCATGGTTCATGCAACACTAAGACATAGTTTATTAAACCTTGGCTTAGTGTTTTGTGCGAACCAGGCCAAATATGGAGCAAGAGATTAACAGATTTTACAGGTAATTTCTCTATTTTTCCATCACCAAAACAGAATCTTAATTCTGAACATCACATTTACTGAATAATGTTATTGTGGAGTAAGTTTGTCCAAGAACAAAGCTTGCTAAATCAAGGCAAAACAATTTGCTGCTTCATATAATTTGCAAGCTAATCACCACTTAACTAATTAACTTTCAAAGACCATTATTGGTTGCAAAGAGCAATGCAAAGTGCTTTGCTTTAACCCAGCAAACTGCATTCTTTGATCTTCATAAGCCTTGAAAAATCTGAAACACACATCAAGAATGAACTTTTTAAAATCTGCTGCTACTTTGCAAACTAATTCTTTGCCACACCAGAGATGCTAAGCAAGTCTTTATAGAATATTTTGTAAGTACACCTCACAGGAAAAACCAAGTTCATAATTTGCAAGCAAGAAGGCAACCTAAATCTACTGCATAGACTAAAAGCATGACATTATGTATTTTAAATTTTGCATATTTTAGGAATAGAATCTGAATAGGTCTAATTATTGAGACCCTGACTTTGTTTTCATTATGGCTTTAAAAAAAGGGTCAGAGTACAACTTTTCAACACTGAGGAGGAATGTCTAAATCCACAAAAATTACTGGGCAGCAATATTATCATTAGGACAACAGTACTTTGCATATACCTACAGAGGAAAAATAAAGATAAAAATATGAGCCCAACATGAATTTCTATAACAGGTGCTGCAACAATATCAATAAGCAAATTTTGAAACTTACATGCTGCCACAAGCTTTATCCTACTTTTCTTTTTAAGCTTTTTCACCATGTTAATCAGAAGACTTTCATGTAGCAGATTGCCAGATTGGCCCAACAGCCACACTTTCAAGAATTAATCTGCACTGAATGTTCATTTCATTAGTTAAAAAATAACCAAGATTTATATTTTAATGTAATAGTTATACTATAGTTATAAAGGTCAGCCTTTGGACTTTGTTAGTCAAAGCACAGTGAAAATTTTAGCTTCCAGGTGCAACAGAAAAAAATATTATGAGCAATAGTTATTTGTGTTATAACTGCACAAGTTGTTCCCATTATACAATCCAGGGTGAAGCCACAATCAAACCCGCTTTATCAAACCAACAAAATATGAGTGTTTACACCTTCCCACCTCTATTATACAATCCCTTCACTACGAATTTTAAAGTAATCAGATCACATGTCAGAACAACCTATGCCTATACTGGAGGAAACAATTCTCATAGGAACCCCTCCATTTGAAATCAGCTAAGGAGATTCTACTATGTGTGCACCAGCAACTAGGGAAAACAGTTCCTGCCCCAAGGAGTTTATATTCTAAATGTCAGCAGCAAGTCAGTCAGAAGTAGTAGGGAGAACAGAGAGATAAGGAATACTAGGAACAAACATAAGAATATACAGTTACACTAATATAGGTAGGGTTGTGGGCACTCTGCACTTTAAAAAAGAAACCCTGAAATTCTGTATCAAGGTAACCTTAGATCTGCATCAAGAATTTAAAAAATCAATCTTGTGATCTGCCTAAGTTATGCAAGTGAAGATCTGCATTTTTTTATCTTAAATATTTATTCTGGATTTTCTAGTCAGGCACTAGGCAGGTCACAAAAGTCTCATCCTTAACTACTAGAAATATTGTTCAGCCACCACTTTGGGTTCTGAGATTCTAAAAGACATTGAGCATCCATTTTAAAATCTATCTTTGTAGACAAAGGTTAGAAAATGCTTTAAAAAAAATATCCAATGTTCTCAAGAAGCTAAATTCTTCATCCACTACCATGTACATGCCCAAGTCCTTAAACCTAAGCTTCCCATATTCCATGTTTATAGCTCCCAAATCAACATAAATGCAGATTTGTTGTCCCCGAGACTGACTGCAACAGGGATAGTTCTCCATAACATACAGTAGGGCCCCACTCATATGGTGGGTTACGTTCTGGACCCCCACTGAAAAGCGAAAACCGCTGAAAAGCAGAACTCATTGAATAGAATGGCGCGCGACGCCCAAAAACCACCATAAAAGCGGAACAAGCACCATACGAGTGGGGCTTTAGTCTAATTGCATCTAACTGAGACTGCTGCATTAGCGAAGCGCTGTAAAGCAAATTGCCATAAAGAGGGGCCCTACTGTACCTTTTTAACCTAGAGAGAAACTGTGACCTAAGAAGAATATCAGTGTAAGCAGAAGTTGATGAGGAAGGTTACTCATGAAGACAGCTACTAATCAGTCTATGTTTATCCAAACGGAGCGGGATAATCCACGGTTTCCATATCCGGTTTGTCATCTGATAGTCCTCACTTTGCCTTTTAGTTCACTCTTTCCCAATTAAAAAAACACTTTTTAGCACCCGCAGCAGTAAGACCCCTACATTCTTTTTGCTTTTTCCAAGCTCCGCCTCTAAAACCTCCCCCTATCAACCAATTGGTCAGCAAAAAAAATACGTATGCTCCTCTCCCCCTTTGCAACAAAGCACAATATGGCTGTAAAGGAGTTCTCGCCTCGGAAGGAAAGGCTGCTGGTCGGTTTCACGCCTGCCTTGTTTGTATTTGTGATATTATGCTTAAATGAATGTATGCTTTTCTGCCTTTATTGATATTTAAGGAGATACACATGCTGGCAACTGCACTTATTTCTCCAAAAAAGCAAGAAACGTGTCACCCCCCCTTCTCCCTTTCCTTCCCACTGAGAATGAAATTGATAAAGCTTTCCAGAGAAGGCTTGAAACCGACCAGAAGCTCTTTTCATGTTTGTATTCCAGATATTACACTTAAAGGAATGTATGCTTTTCTGATTTGAAGCAAAACCCCCAGCAAGTAGAATAAAATTGACAAAGCTTTCGACCACCACCCCCTTTCTCGCTTGCTGTGCCTTGCAGATCTCACCCAGAGCGGCCGCCCAGTTTGCAGGCTGGCAAAGAACAAAATGCATCTGCGCAGTAGTTGCAGACACCCCCCCAACACCCCACCATTGCGATGATTGGTTCAATTTTCCCGGGCTTATTCTCTCACACGCGCAAAAGTGCAGATACGTGATTGGCTGGAATGAGGAGAAGGGGCAAGGGGAAACGCCCAAGAACCGCCCATCAGCTGTAAAGTCCGCAATATTGCATCCTAACTCCTGAAGGCACAGCGGATGATTCCCGATTTTAAACAGCAAATCGCATTTTTGCCAGTATTGCAAGGAGCGGATTTAACCCGCGAAAATGCGCAGCAGCACGAGATGTCATTTGGACGACTGAAAAATAATGAACACACATAGCGGGCGTGTCACACATTTTGCAGTTGTCTGGATGAGCCCTATGTTCTCACTTAAAATGCTATCCTTTCAATAGAAAACTGGCATTCTTGTTAAACGCTTTCTTTATGCTGTTTCATTTGAACCTATGTTTTTGTGACTGTGTTTCATGGGTTACCTGTATAAAAAGGAACAATTGCATCTTATAAAAAAGGGAAAGATATATATGAAAGAACATAATTTGGATCAATATTTAAGTGTGGAGCCTGGACATGTATTAAGGTCCAGTTTCAAATTTCTGCTCAGACTTGCAAATCACCATCTCTCAGTTTAACCTGATTCGCAACATTGTTTGGAGGCTAGCACACACTGATATGAGTTCCCTGGAAGAAAGCACAGTGCACAAATGGAAGAAACAGATTTTAACAACTGTCTGAACTCAAAACGTGTGAGTACAAAAGTGATTATGCAACACAAAGCAGCAAATATGCTCAACTGCAGTCACTTTCTCTGGACCAAGAGCAACTGAAGAAAGGGGCATATGGCATAAGAGTTGTAACCAGCGAAGTCACTGTTTCAAATCTTATCTCTGCCTTTTGAGACTCTTCCCTACACATTCACACATCATCTCCTGTCTTTCTGTTTCAGAGCTTACTATGGTAAGTGCATGTGTGGTTTAGCCAACAATATTTAGTAAATCCATAACAACCATGGTTGCAAACTGTGATTTGAGGCTATATTTACCAACATATCTTGTCCCCCTGTGCTCTTTAACATCTATATGATGCCACTGAGAACAGTCTTTAGAGTGAGATATCATCAATATACAGAAAACATTCCGCTCTGTTTCTCTTTGCCAACTGGATCAGGTGAAGCTGGGCATGTGTTGGAGCAGTGCCTAGAGATAGTATTTGGTTGAATGAGGGCTAATAAACTAAAACTGAATCCTGACAAGACAGACGTACTGTGGATTGGTAGTTCCTGTGTCCAGGAAATAGGAAAGTGGCCATTCTAGATGGAGCTGCACTCCCGCTGAAGGATCAGGTGTGCAGTCTGAAATGGCATGGAGTGCCTTTTTCCAGTTCTGACTGGTTTACCACCTACAACTGTTCCTGTACAGGGAGAACCTGGCCACAGTCATCCCCACACTAGTAAATCTTCTGGTTGGATTACTGCAACTCACTTTGCACAGGGTTGCCTTTGAGGATGGTTTGGAGAGCATAGCTGGGTATGTCTGCATGTGATCATGTAACACTGGTTCTCAGGCCTGCCCTGGCTACCTGTTTATCACTAGGCTCAATTCATGGCTTTAGTTCTAACATTTAAAGTCCTAAATGGTTTAGGATCTCGGTATCGAAAAAACACCTCTCTCCATATAACCCTGTGCAGGCAGTAAGGCCAGCTAGGTAGACTCTTCTGGGAGTGCCCTCATCAACCAAGTTAAGGTGATCTATTGACTCACCAGAGGGCCTCCTCAGCAATAGTACCCCACTTTATATATATATATTTTACATTTCTGAAAAAATCTCTAAGTGGATTACAAACTATCTTTGTAAGATAGCTCATTCACCCACCTCCATCTAGGACAATACAATATCTTAAAAACAAAAAGCAGGCCCTCCCCAACCCAGGTAGGGCCTTACTTGATACCAGCTCAGTGTCTCACACAGAGTTGTATTAAGCAACTTTACAAACCCCTACCTGAGCTGGTGTGTGGACAAGCATATAATATATTCAAACACCTAAGGCTCAGCGCACGTGTATCTGTCCAATACTGGCTGTCTGTCTGATTTATCTAATCCAAAGACTAGAAGAAAATAATTAGACAAGAAAAATAGACTAACCAGAAACTTTCTCTTGAGAAGACACATTTATATGCACATTTATATGCACATATAAACCCTATTTACTAACTAAATAATTTTAAATGGCATAATCTTTTAAAGTTCCTTCTTGTACTCACTCATCAGTTTTCCCCGTTCCTCATTTCCATCCATGTCCATTTCCCACAACACAGAACGTGATTAGGATAACACATTTTCTGCAGAGTGATGAAATTTCTCCCTAATGAATACCAAACTTTATGTTTACTCAAAGCAGGAGTAGATCAGTGTGTTTCTTCCTCATGCAGTTTGTTTCCTTTAGAACCCCACAACAAGAGATCTCTCTGTTAACCAAATAACCTCTTTTGGAATTGAATCCCTGGCATCTTTTTGACAACCCTACATATACTGTTTGATTTTTGTTTGTTGTGGGGGCAGGAAAGGGAGAGATAGTTCATTTTTCCACCTTCAAAACTCTCTCTTCATAAACATTAACCCTACAAAAGCACATCAGATTAAGAGTACATATTTGGGTATCAATAAGAAAAAGAAGAACCTTCTATAAATCCCTAAAGGTTTAAAAAGAACAGGGAGGTCACATTATTGAAGGCCAAAAAAACCCCCCAAAGAATGTGTAGCAGTAGACACAATAAAGGAGCCATCACGAGAGATTTAAACAGTTTGCTAGAAAGGAAAATGTTGTGTTATTCCAGCATTACTCCACTAGCATATGCTCAGAAAAGAAGAGATTTTGTTACTGGAAACTACCAAGTGTATACAAGTACAGGTACCAGAATACCACTACATGTAATCATAAAGATAAAACCAAATCCGGGTTTTACATTAATTTGACTTTTTGAACTTCAAAAACCTTAAAATTTTGCTTTTCAAAATCCATTTTAGAACACCATGTTCAGATATCACATACATACCGACATACACACAGCTTGCCCTTCTAATAATAATAATAATAATAATAATTTAATTTGTGGGTCGCCTATCTGGCCAATGGCCACTCTAGGCGACGTACAATTTAACAACAATACATTACATCATAATAAAATACATCATAAAATACAATATAACAATAAAACAATAAAACAGTTCCAGTACAGAGTAGTAGGCTATTGGTCGTAAAAATTTAACCCTCCCCGCAAGTCCCAAAGGCCTGTCTGAAGAGCCAGGTCTTCAAAGCTTGGCGGAATACATTCAGGGAAGGGGCATGTCGAAGGTCATACGGGAGGGAGTTCCAGAGAGTGGGGGCCGCCACTGAAAATGCCCTCTCTCTTGTCCCCGCCAACCTAGCTGTTTTAGTTGGCGGGATTGAGAGAAGGTCCTGTGTGGCTGATCTTGTTGGGCGGCATGGTTGAGTAATACATATGTATTACTCAAGATGGCTTACAATTAAAAACATAATATTAAATGACCAGAGGTAAGTATCAAGCCTCTGTCAGTAGTCACTCTCAACTGGACCAGGGCCTTGTGTAGGTAGACTGGGAAAACCTAAGTGGAAATCCCCACTCAGCCATAAAAGTCAGTGGAAGGCCTCAGAATGAGCAGTCTCTTATGGGATTCTGGAGGAAGATAAAATTAAGTAATCCTACGTTTGCAACACTCACAACTAACATTATCAGAAAGAAGGAATAAGTAACTCACGTATATCATCACCCTGAACTCTTTGGCATTTAGATCACAAATATGGTAAGTAAATAAAACTCACTCTAATATTATTAAGCACTATAGCACTTGTTCCCATTCACCCCAAAACACACACACACGGAAGCCTAGAAGAGAGGAAAAAACACTCAAAGCAAAAAAACAAAGTGGGTTTTAGTTTTTATTGTGAACAGATTCAAGTCAGGAAAAAGGTTACTCGGGTCCGTCAAGCCACCCTTTATCATAATTACAGGGGCCAAGCCAAAACAACTTGGGTGAGGTCTGGACACAGAACCCGCAAAGTATATTTCTAAGAGCACGAAATATACTTTGGGGGGGGCTCCTTTTTTGGCGCCGCCCCCGCACTCCCATGCCCGCAGCGTGAGAGACCAATCTTCCCTCTCCGCTTCCTACGCAGACCCAAAGTAGGGGGACGACTACGCCAACTTTTGCCCTACCCCTCCGCCCGCCTGTCACTTACCGCCCTTATCCTTCCCGTACATGTGCCCGGCCACCTGATGGGAGAGCGGCACACAGCCGTTGAGGAGCCGGACCTTCCCTCCCTCCTCGCCTCCGTCCTCTGCCAATGTTGTCGCTACCGAGCTCGGAAGTACGTCCACCTTGACGCCCCGAGGGAGCCGCTCGGCCTCCCTGCTTTTTGCACAGCGCCAGGGCTCGGTGGCCATTTCCCGGGGCGGCCTCCGCGGCTCCCACGTCCTCCCCGCCTTCAAGGGCCGCCGCTGCTGCTGCTGCTGCTGCTGCCTCCGCCGCCGGCTGTTCGCTGTCCTGGGCAGGCCCGCGGCTCCATCGTACAGCTCCGTCCGTCGTTCTTCTCCCTCAGCTAGCGGAGCAGCTCCCTTCGACGCCTCAACCGCTCAGCTCGACTGACTAAGCGGCTCTGGGCAGAGGCAGCACCTTACTGGTACTGAGCACGCGCGGTTCAAACAGAGCTTGCGCAGAAGTGGCGACGAAACCTGCCCATCCTCAGTTTGGCTTGAGGGTTTCTGAATGGTTTCACTACAGCCGCTGAAAACGTGAGAAGGAGGGCAGCGCTTTAATTACTAAAAGAGATGTAGCAAGAGCTCAGGGCTACCGTAGGTAGATCTACTCTCTAGGTCCAGATATCTATGGAGATGACTAATAAACAGTGAAAAGAGAAAGCACTCTGCATATCCTCAGAGACAAGGAAGTCCAGTATTGTGTTACAGGACTGAACCCTAGTATTAACTACAAGCTCTGCAACCGAGCCCTGCTACAAATTAAGCTCTAGCATAGTGGTGAGGAACCTGTAGCTCTCCAGATGTTGCAGGACTCTAACTTAACTTCCATCAGGCCCAATTATCATGGTCAATGGTTGAATATAATGGAAGCTTGTCCAGCAACATCTGTTCTAGATTATCACAGGTACCTCCCCCCCCCCTCAGCTGTCATAGAAGGTCTGTTCAGAGCTCATGTTGAAGCAGGACTTGGAGTAGCTCCAAAATTCAGTGTGGAGACTATGAATGAGATCTGGCCAGGAACAAACTACTACAACTAACACTATTCCAACTACAACCTCACTCTACTACAACTAAAGCACAGACAGTTCTTTCACTTTTAAACATCTGCTAGAGCACTGTTGGTGAACCTGTGGCTCTTCAGATGTTGCTGAATGTGATGCCCTTCCCTGGCTCTCCCTGTCAGGTTCCTATCAGACAGATCGGATCGTCTCCAGAAGGTAGTGCTTGGGGAGCATTGCTCGATACCCTGGACTCTCCATTGTGGAGTCCCTCAGAGATCGGTTCTGTCCTCCATGCTTTTCAACATCTACATGAAGCCTCTGGGTGCGGTCATCTGGAGTTTTGGAGTGCGTTGCCATCAGTACGCTGATGACACGCAGCTCTATTTCTCCTTCTCATCTTCTTCAGGTGAGGCTGTTGATGTGCTGAACCGTTGCCTGGCCGCAATAATGGACTGGATGGGAGCTAATAAACTGAAACTCAATCCAGACAAGACCGAGACGCTGTTGGTGAATGCCTTTTCTGCACAGATGGTGGATGTTCATCCCGTTCTGGATGGGGTTACACTCCCCCTGAAGGAGCAGGTTCGTAGTCTGGGGATTCTTTTCGATCCTTCCTTGTCATTGGAGGCTCAGGTAGCCTCGGTGGCTCGGAATGCGTTCTACCACCTTCGGTTGGTAGCCCAACTACGCCCCTATCTGGGCAGTGACGACCTCGCCTCAGTTGTTTATGCTCTGGTGACCTCTAGATTGGACTACTGTAATGCACTCTACGTGGGGCTGCCCTTGAAGACGGTTCGGAAGCTGCAGCTAGTGCAAAACGCAGCAGCCAGACTGTTGACGAGGACCAATCGGTCCTCACATATTACACCTGTTCTGGCCCATTTGCACTGGTTGCCGATTTGTTTCCGGGCTAGATTCAAGGTGCTGGTATTGACCTATAAAGCCTTACACGGTGCGGGTCCGCAATACCTGATGGAACGCCTCTCCCGCTACGAACCTACCCGTGCACTTCGTTCGACATCTAAGGCCCTCCTCCGAGTACCAACTCATCGAGAAGCTCGGAGGGTAGTGACAAGATCCAGGGCCTTTTCGGTGGTGGCCCCCGAATTGTGGAATAGTCTCCCCGAGGAGGTACGCCTGGCGCCTACGTTGTTATCCTTTCGGCGCCAGGCTAAAACCTTTCTATTCTCCCAGGCATTTTAATTCATGTTAAAGTATTTTAATGTTTTAATGGTTTAGTGATCTTAATATTACATTATTGTTATTATGTATCTGTATTTTTATATTTCGTGATTTTTGTTGATTTATTGTATTATCTTATGTTGTACACCGCCCAGGGAGCCGTTGGCTATGGGCGGTTTATAAATGAAATTAAACTAAACTAAACTAAACTACCTGCTCGTGGCTACTGCCTTTCACTAGGCACCACCAGGGACTCCACCAGTCCGGACTGTCCTTTTTTATGGTTTCTCTCTCCGCTCTAGCACAGATCTCAATAGATCCCCCTGCTAGGCAGCACCACCAGTCACGTTCTACAACCAATGTTCCCAGAGACCTTGCCTGAGTCTCTCTATCCGGTTACATTCGTGACTGCGTGCCTATGCTGTTCCCAACCCCCTTGTATCAATGCAGATAACTCATAACTCGGGGTTGCTCTGGATACTTATAATGTTATCTTCTCCTCTTCACCGCTGCCACCATTTGTTACTGTTTCCCTTCAGCCTTGGTTATTACCTTACCCTCCCTTCTGGTCTGTGAAACCCCAGCCAAGGATCAGGCCTTCGGTAAACCAAAATAGTATTTATTAAATAACATTAATAACAAGATAACTTTGATAATGATCTAGAAGCTTATGGTTTCATCTATTACTGTGATATTTGACTTATTACTATTCCGAACTCCACTTCCCTCTTTCTCCACACTCTCCTGACATACACCAACTCACACCCACCTCCAAACTCCACCAAAACAACCCACTAACATCCACCCAGATTCA
This sequence comes from Rhineura floridana, assembly GCF_030035675.1. Taxonomy (NCBI): domain Eukaryota; kingdom Metazoa; phylum Chordata; class Lepidosauria; order Squamata; family Rhineuridae; genus Rhineura; species Rhineura floridana. The sequence goes on along the minus strand of NC_084486.1, from coordinate 40,065,520 downwards.
ACTGTCATCCTTCCATTTGTACTCTCAGCCATCCAAACACTCAGCCAATCATCCAGCATTCTACTGCTCATTTACTCCCCCCTCCTCTTGCATTCCACTTACCACATATCTTCTATACAAACAGCACTTACCATATATACATTAATACAGGAACATCACACTGAACTCCAACTCCCAGCCCCAGCCTACATAGCCAATGATGTGAGTTGCAGTCCAACAACATCTGGAGGACCACAGGTTCCTGTATTAGTCGATACAATCCTAGTAAGCACACTTACTTAGTTTTGAAAAAACATGCTTAGAAACAAAGTGCACAAGGCAGAGCATCCAGGTCACACAGCCCTGAGTCCACCACTTATCTCTGTTATATTTTTGGCATGTACCAAAGACCTTCCTCTTTCAACAAGCCTTTTAAGTAGAGAGCTTATTCCCATCTGCATCTGTGTTGGAATTGCTTTTTAATATGTTTTTAAAACTGGTTTTTAAAAAGATGTTTTGTTGTAATATGTTTTAAAAGATGTTTTATTTTAATATGTTTGAAAGTCTTGTTTTTAAGATGTTTTAGGGTGTTTGTGTTTGGCGCCCTGGGCTTCTTCTGAGAGGAAGGGCAGGATATAAATTTAATAAATATTTGACCCATTGGAACTGAAAAGCAGGGGTTGTGTAGATAGGATGGCAAGACAGAGCAAAGGTTCACATGACAGACTATAAGACAATCTGATAAATAGTTAAGAGTGTTCAACTAGGAGTGATTCAAAACCCCACGCAGCTATGAAACTCAATAAACCTTGGCCAATCACAGGGTTGTTGTGAGGATAAAGAGGAAGAAGAACTGTGCATGCTTCACTGAGTTCCTTGGAGGAACAGTAGGATATAAATATAATAATTAAAATATATTTGAACGGCATGTGCAATAACATGGTATGAGTATGTGCTTCAGATATGGCAAGGAAGAGATGGATAGTTTCTTCTACTACCTTGCACTCCCAATGTGTAATATATCTCCATATTTCCTAATAAAGAGTACTAAAATATTTCCTAAGTCTGAAACTAAAATTTAGACACTTTGTAGCTAAGAAGCAAAATAGGACCTCCCAAAAGAGTACAAGATGGGTTGTGTTCAATTAAGTCCTACCAGAGTAGACCCATTGAAGTTAATGAACCTGAGTTAGTCATCTCTATTAACTCCAATGGGTCTACTCTGAGTAGGAACACCAATGAATACCACCCTAGGAAATGAATACCATCCTAGGAAAAGAAAGGGCCAGAATCTTCTCTCTACTAGACTGCAGACACACTTACAGCTTCATAGGTTCTCCTCCTCTGTTTTTTTTTAATTCCGGTACACACAATGTTCATTATGCTCTGCCTCATTTTAAAATCTGGGATTTTTGAGATCGGATGCATTTTTTCTTCAAGCCATCTTCACACCAACTTGGGCTGTGGGTACACAATCAAAATAGTTCTTCTGGCTGTGTTTTGAAGCGACTCTGCCCTCTACTGGTCACACCTTCCCTCCTATTGCAACAGCTAAGGTCTTCTTAATACACTGAAGAATTCGCCAGGATGACAGATTCATTCATGGAAGAACCGTATGATGAAGAACCAGAAATTTTAGAATGTGAGGGGAAAGCTGCTCTTAAAATATTTGGAAGAAACAAATCACCAGGAAAACATGGGATACCAACAGAGTTGCTACAAGCTACTGAGACTGAATCCAGGGGCGTCACTACCGGCATGCGGGGGGTGCAGATCGCACCCGGGTGACACCATGAGGGAGGTGACACCCAGAGCTGCCCCACCCCGCACCGTTGCCCAGCAAAGGAGCCAAGAAGCGCTCCGGGTCGGTCAGAGCAGCTAACTCCTCCTCGGAGGCACACAGGCGGGCGGGCGAGACTGGGAGCAGCATCGGTGGGGCGAGGGAGGCGTGCTGGCGTTCCCAGGCCTGCTTCTCCGGCTGGGTGCCCCTCCGGCGCACACCCTCCCAGGGGAATGGATGGGGGTGGCTGGCCTCACACAGATGCGTGCGGCTCAGCACAAGATTTGGGGTCTCACCAAGGGCCCCCCGGGACCCAGTCCGGTATGTGCCGAAAGCAGGCACCCACTCGCTGGCGGTGAAGCCTGGACGGGCCTTCCACCGTCAGCCAGGAGCGTGTGGTGAGTGTGCGCGCGTGATACCAGCCACCCGTCCATGCCCCTGGGAGGGCGCGCACCAGAGGTCCGCACCCCCCCGCACTCCCACTAGTGATGCCACTGACTGAATCTGTCCACATTTTGACAAACATTTGTCAAGAAATATGGAAAACTAAACAATGGCCCACAGACTGGAAGTGTTCAATATACATTTCAATTCCAAAGAAAGGGGATCCCAGGGAATGCAGTAATTATCAAACTATTGCCTTAATATCCCATGCAAGTAAAGTAATGCTCAAGATTCTACAACAAAGGCTCTTACCATATATGGAGCGAGAGATGCCAGATGTCCAAGCTGGATTTAGAAAGGGAAGAGGCACCAGAGATCATATCACAAACACATGTTGGATAATGGAACGGAACAAGGAATTTCAGAAGAAAATCACCCTGTGCTTTACAGATTACAGCAAAACCTTTGACTGTGTAGATCATGAAAAACTATGGAATGCTTTAAAAGAAATGGGGGTGCCACAGCATCAGACTGTTGTGATCCGCAACCTATACTCTGGACAAAAGACTACTATAAGGACAAAATGTAGAGAAACCAATTGGTTCCCAATTGGAAAGGGTGTGAGCCACGGGTGTATTTTATCACCCTATTTCTTTAATCTATACACAGAACATATTATACGGAAAGTGGGATTGGACCAAGATGAAGGAGATGTGAAAATGGGAGGGAGAAATATTAATAATTTAAGATATGCAGACGATATCATACTACTAACAGAAACCAGTAATGATTTGAAATGAATGCTGATGAAAGTTAAAGAGGGAAACACAAAAGCAGGACTATAGCTGAACATCAAAAAGACTAAAGTAATGACAACAGATGAGGACATTGAACTTGTCATCAGTTTCCTTGGCACAGTCATTGACCAAAATGGAGACAATAGTCAAGAAATCAGAAGAAGGCTAGGACGGGAGGACAGCTATGAGAGAACTGAAAAGGTCCTCAAATGCAAAAAATGTATCACTGAACATTAAAGTCAGGATCATTCAGACCATGGTATTCCCGATCTTTGTGTATGGATGTGAAAGTTGGACAGTGAGAAAAGCGGAGAAGAGAAAAATCAACACATTTGAAATGTGATGTTGGAGGAGAGCTTTGCGCATACCATGGACCACGAAAAAGACAAATAATTGGGTGTCAGAACAAATTAAACCAGAATTGTCACTAGAAGCTAAAATGATGAAACTGAGGTTATCATACTTTGGACACAAAGAGAAGACATGATTCACTAGAAAAGACAATAATGCTGGGGAAAACAGGAGGGAGTAGAAAAAGAGGAAGGCCAAACAAGAGATAGATTGATTCCATAAAGGAAGCCACAGACCTGAACTGACAAAATCTGAACAGGGTGGTTCATGACAGATGCTATTGGAGGTCACTGATCCATAGGGTCGCCATAAGTCGTAATCAGTTTGCAGGCACATAACAACAACAACAAAAGGTCTTCTTAACAGGAATAATGGTTCTCAGAGGCTTGACTTCTTTAACAGTGATTATACAGGCATGAGAGTGGCTGTATACTATAGTCAGCATGGATTTTTCGCATTCCGCAATGTTAAATGGAAAATATCCCCATGCCATTTTGATGCTTCCCATAAACTCATTTCAAAACAAAACCTTACAAAACTTACAGTCCTGAACTCAGAAACGCTTGCTTAACAACCCTCTAAATTTTCATGGTGATACACAAAACAGTCAGAGAAAAAGAATAGAGAGTTCAAAGTGTAAAAAGAGAGAGAAACCAGATCCCTTTTGGACTTTTTTCTCTGAGTTCTCATAAACTGTTGAAATTCATTAAAAATCAGCCATGTTCTCAGAGTACCTGTAATCCTATTACTGACCTTGCCCCATATTCTGACCTTCATCGTCTGCAGTTTACAAGTTTAAAAAATGCCTGGGTGATTTTTAATTAATTTAAGAAATTTAGCATTGAACTCAATGATGTCAGACATGCTCAGTAAGAACCAACTGTCAGTGTTCTAAAAGCTAGACTCACAGCTGCTGGGCTTGGCTAATCAGGGGGCCACACCCACAGCACCTTTATTTCACTTTAGACAGTCATGGCTTCCCCCAAAGAATCCTGGGAAGTATAGTTTGTGAAGGGTGCTGAGAGGAGACTCCTATTCCCGACAGAGCTCCAGTGGCCAGAGTGGTTCAACAGTCAGCTGCTCTGATTGTAGCTTTGTGAGGGGAATAGTGTGTCTCCTAGCAACTCTCAGCACCCTTCACTAACTACACATCCCAGGATTCTTTGAGAGAAGCCATGACTGTCTAAAGTGAAATAAAGATCTGGTGTGGATGTGGCCAAGACAGCTTTGGTTTAAATTTGGGTGCGAGGCTACATGTGCCTGCTGTAGTATAAAAGGTGGGGGAAACCCTGAAAAATAATGATACTGTTCACAATGTTTTCCTTTTCAAAAGGAAAGGGGCTTCCCTTCTGCCCAGTGCCCATTCAACCAATGTCCTCCCCTCCCCCTCCCCCAGATGCACGTTACCAAATTCTTCCAAGCTACACAGGAAGTGGATTGGACTGTGAAAGACCAACCCAAATTGTGTTTGCATTTTGTAGGGCAGTACAGTATCTCAGAGAGGAGGTCAGGTCTCCTGCTCCCCTGGTGCATTCACTATAGCTGCCCAATTTCCCTGCTTTTTAAAGTTTGATAGAAATATTTGTTGGCTATAGGTGTGTTCTTAAACCGCAAGGTTTTTTGCCTATTAGTGAATTATATTTATAAATTGACCAACTTAGCTTACAAACTGAACTCTGCTTCTACCAACTGTGAGGAAAAGAAAAAGATTTAAAAAAGGGCGGGAAAACCTAGTTGTTTTCATTTCTCATCATATTCAATTGAAGTTACATAAAATGGTATCCTATTAGGCCTCTCCATGTGTTACACCCAAACCATTCCTCTTAAAGAGACACACAGTTTCAACACCTCCCCACTGCTGACTACAGACCTTTAAGGTCCACCCACAGCAAAGTATTGGGCCACTCACTGTCTCTGCCTGAGCTGACAGCAAAGCATTTCCATTGGACACACCTGCAGGACAACAGGTTGATTTACCACTCAGTTGTGAAATCTGTGTGAAGCTAAATTGAAAAACACACTTGAGCTGATCCAACCAGGTTTTAGAGTAAAAAGGAGCAGAGTTTGACTAGCATCATGTCCTCCCTCCCCCCCCCCCCCCGGTTTTCAGAAAAGAGAGATGGAGATGCACTGGAACCAGCACAACAGTAAGCGTGTCTCTGCTCTTGAAAACTGTTTTGTCTATCCACCCATTGCAATTCCGAAGTGTGTCCAATGAATCACTTTGCAGTGGGTGGTCCTAACAGCTCTGACATCAGCAGTGGGGCTGGATGTAGTCTACTGAACAAGAAAGATGTGTACAGCTGGCTGCAGATTCATTTCAAACCACACCCAGACAAAATGGTCTCACTGCTTTTTAAGCAACTGTGTACGTAGCCTTAGGCTGTAATCCAATACATGTCTACTCAGAAGTAAGCTCCATTGGGTTCAATGGGACTTACTCCCAGGTAAGTGTGTATTGGACTGCAGCCTTAGTCTATAATTTGTCAACAGGAGCAGATTAAGATCTTCCCAGAAGCAGGGGCTTGTGGGAGGCTTGGCTAAATACAGCAGGATCTTGATGAATCTTCTTGGATATTGATGTTGGGTCCTAAGATATACCGTCCTCCCTGAACAGCAGTACATAGGGTTAATGACAATACCTTTATTGTTCCACTTGTACTGACTACTGATTAGTTTCTGTGCATAAGTCAAAGTGCTAGTATTACTTTTAAACCCATAAATGGCTTGGGACCAAAATACATAAAGAACCTTCCCTATCTTGGACATGTGTTTGTCAGATACACAGCCCTTCCCTACAACAGCACCCAAGCCATAGAACTTTGTGCCTAGGCTCCACCTTTCCACCACTAGGTCCTGCTTAGGCAGATGTTTCATTGGGGGGGAGGAGTATTTGACAATTTAAAAAAAATTGTTTGCATTTATACAATTCATTTTTAATCTGTTTTCTAAATTTCCTATAAGCCGCTTGGGATGCTATATAGCAGAAAGACAGGACACAAATGCTCCCCTAAGTAAAATATCTGGAACTGAAGCGTCAGCCTCACTAATGGTCATCAAGAACTATCATGAACGGAACTTACTACACTGCTGAAATCCTGGCTGCTGTCAGGTAGTAAAGGGTAACTGACTGCAACTATCTATTCACAAGGTCTGCAGCAGTTCAATTGGTTTAATTTTTCAGCTTCATACATTTAACTCAAGGTTGTCGAAAGAATCACATATTGGCAAGGAAAGGCTACGTATAATCTCTGCCCAAGAGTAGTGTACAAATTGTGCTGTACACTAAACAGTTTCATACTGAAGTTTGACGCACATTATCTGTGGTACTCAAAGTTCTCAGTATTTAATGCCTTCCCCTTATGCATTGCAGAGCATTTGCTGTTTTCTCCAGAGCATGGAGGGGCCCACAGCTAAATAAAGGCTAAGAGTCAGGGCAAACAGCGCTCAGTCCCAGAACGTTTTTTTTTTTAATGGTCCACTCTATATTTGGAATGGAGCTTTCTTGCCATCGAGACCAAGTAGCCACAGGTAGGACCGAGAGCAAGGTTCAGAGTTCATTTAATCTACCTTGACCCATAGTGTAGTTATCAGGAAATACCCACTGCCTCTTTCCCTATTAGGACCGCTAGCCTTATTCTGAATACAGAACTGACAGCTACCAAACTGCATTTCAAACACTGAAATCACAGCCTTGTACAAATCAAGTTCTCTCACTTGGAGCAGTTCATATATTTTCTAGACTTAAAGCATTCAAACACTTAGTACAAATCAATAGCTGTTCGCCCACTAAAAGATTACCCAACACCATTTCTCTCTATAGGAGAGAGATCGGATTGTATGCGCACATTTAGCTTTCACAAGAAACTCTCTACTCTTATATGTTAGATTTTCCCTGCAGGTGGCTTGTTGTACCCCACTTGCATTTTGTAGTACATTAGTATATCATCATCTTTGTGTAGCAGATTTGATTGATCTCTACCTATGAATAGAGTTATTCATTTAGGACAACTTTGTTTCTCCCTATACACACACATGAAAGAAACTTGGGTACTTTGTGTACTACAGAATGGAATTTAAACTACTGATTGCTAGAATCCCACTGTGCAGCTTTAGCTGTTGGTATAATTTGCTATACAAAACACAACAGAAAGGTTTTCAGCAGGCACCTTCTGTTTTAACCCTTAAACGCCTGCTGAAAGACTTTCTGTTGCACCAGGCTCATGCAGGCAGTTAGGAAGATGTCTCTTTTCAGTAGTTGACCTTGTTTTTAATGGTTTTTATTATACGGTTTTTATTTATTGTAAACCGTTTGGATTTTTTAAAAATGAAACAGCAGTAAACAAATATGTTTATAAATAAATAAAATAAAGATGACCTCTTCAGAAGAGACCATGACTTGCAGCTCAACAATGCAGGCAGAAAACACATTCAGAGGCCGTTGCTCCTGTTAACAAGATGGTGCAGTTCCTTTCAGCAAACACATGAAGCAATGGAACCTAGCTAATAAGCCAAGACCTCCCAAGCTCACAAGTTATTTCCAAGAGATTACCAGCTCACACAATCAAAAAGGAGACCTAGGACAAACTTTGAAAAGTTCAAGTATGAAGTATAACATTAAGAATGTAAGAGCCTGTTGGATCAGGCCAATGACCCATCTAGACCAGCATCCTGTTCTCACAGTGGCAAGTATACACATAGGTCAAGGAAATCTAGATAGAAAAAAATGTGCTGATGCCATGAAAGAATATGTCCATAGCTTTGAGCACCATGTACTGCAAGGCATTTACTAACGTCTTCAAAATATGCCATGTCCATCACAGGCTAATGGAAAGGGTTCCGAGGAGGGCAACGAGATTGATCAGGGGCCTAGAAACAAAGCGCTATGAAGAGAGACTGGAAGAACTGGGCATGTTTACCCAGAGAGCTTCGGCTATGGGGTGGTATACAAATGTAATTAATAACGATAACAATAATAATAACAATAACAACAACAATAATAATGTTTAGCCTTGAGAAGACTGAGCGGAGATATGATAGCACTTTCAAAGTACTTGAAAAGACTGCCACACAGAGGAGGGCCAGAATCTCTTCTTGATTGTCCCAGAGTGCAGGACATGGAATAATGGGTTTAAGTTGCAGGAAGCCAGATTTCGCCTGAACTTCAGGAAAAACTTCCTAACTGTTAGAGCGGTACAACAATGGAAACAGTTACCTAGGGAGGTGGTGGGCTCTCTAACACTGGGGGCATTCAAGAGGCAGCTCGACAGCTACCTGTTGGGTATGCTTTAACTTGGATTCCTGTATTGAGCAGGGGGTTGGACTTGATGGCCTTATAGGACCCTTCCAGCTCTATGATTCTATGAAAGCCCCATACAACTGGTTACAATTTCATTTTGTTGTAGAGCAAAACTTGGGAACCGTTTTCCCAGTCTCTATTTAGTATGTAGAACTAAAGCATCATGGTGATTCACACTTGGACTCTTAACGTATGAGCAGAAGGAACACTTGTCATACACCAGTAGAAATACAGTAGCTGCAAAGATCTTCAGATTTATTTTGTTCAGAACCTGCATGTTACATCTGATGGAAAGTGACTCCCAAGTTGCTTTTTGCTGCATGACTACATGATCTAGTCTATCACTAAGGTAACTCTCACTGTATCAGAGGGCCTCCCTGGAATCCTGTTACGTTTCCCCTGCTGTCAGAATGGGGTGTGGGGGTGGGTTCAAAATATATCCAGGGGAATAGTTCTCCACCATCGGTTATGGCCACTAGGGAAGCTTGGAAAAAGCTGGTTGTAAAGCATTATTTTGACCCTTATTCCCACAAGCTTAATTTATGGTTTAATCCCAGTATAAAAATGGGTTGGGGGGGAGATTGCGCTGTGGAAGAGATGGGTGGCAGGGGGTTGACTACACCAAACCAGTTGGTAAGACAAGACAGGGGCTTCCTCCCTTTTTCCCCTTTGAGAGCCCATTTCGATCTATCCCTCTCAACAGAATGGCAATATCTGCAGTTACAATATCACTTGGTGTCTGTGCATGGCCCTATACCCCTATCAGGAGCCCATTTAATCAACAGATACATGCTGGCATTGTGATATGCCAGGGGCAACACTGAAACACAGTCTAGTTATGCCCTGCAATGGTACTGTTTTGAATGGAAGTTATCTGTATTAATTTGGTCTTGGAAAAATCCTTCAGATTCTCAAGATGTTAATATTATACATAACTACATCCCAGCACAGTGAGTTTTGACAGAGGGGCAATATAACTGGCCCTTGCAAGTCCTTTGGGTGGCTAAAAGGCTGGTACTACAATATTGGAAGGAACATATGGCTCCCCCGATTGCCCAGTGATTGGAAGACTTATTAACTCTTGCAGCACATGAAAAAGCTAACTTCAGTAGGCGGCACAGAGAGAACAAACACTCAGATTTGGGATACATGTTTGGAGTTGTTTGTATGAAGTCCATGCCCAGCAGGCTCTGCTGGAGTCTGCTTCCCCCCCCCCGGTACCCAATCCCCTTCCCTTTTTAGTTTAGTTTTGTCTGTGTTCCCTTCAAATGTATAGTAATGCATTACAAATTACTATGGTCTTTTATCGAGCTTGCTTTTTCTCTTTTATTCTTAGTCACTCTATCATTACAAAAGAGGCAATAAGAAGCAAACATAGAAAAACCTCACTTTATCTGAAAGCAAAACAGATGACACAAATAGTCCTGCATCAGCTTACTTCCCCCTTAAGTTCAATAAGAGTTTACTTTCAAGCAAGCACACATAACATCCCTATCTATCCCATCCCCATACAGAACAGTTTCCAGCCCAAGGGTTTCACTTCCTTGTGGGCAACCTTCTAGAGACTACATGCTAGTAGTATTGGGTGGGGACAGATATGATTGTTTGCATACTAAGCTACATTCCAGCCGCAAATACACACATCCTTCTTCATCCAGGCAAGCAAGACACTTCAATAACACAATTCAAGCATTGTAGCCCTGCAAAAGCACTCAGATACTCAGAGCGGCATCAGTAAGGTTCATGGCCTGGAGAAGAATGGCCTGGGAGAGGCTAGGAATTCCTCACCTCCACCAAATTTTATATGTCTAAAATTTGGCAGGAATCCCCTTCTGCATCCATATAGTTCCAGCAATATTCAGTTATTTATTCCATTAGTGAGCTGGATATATTTTTGCAGAAGCTAATGTTTCTAGCTTCTTTGGAAATGACACTTGGTGGATTAATATCATTGCACCAACTCCCTCCATGTTGTATACTTGTTTTGCACATCTAATATTCTTTGATATCTAGAGATCATGATTATCAGTTGAATGAAAACAGAAATTCTATACTTACTGTTAGTTTCTGTTCATCCCAAGTGAGAGAAGCCAGCAGCTAGTTTTAGGAAGGCCCTGCCCTCTGGACTGAGAGGCAGTCTCCAGTGTAACTTCTGGAAGACGTGGGGCTGCCTCCCACTAAACAATGCTACTTCCAATGCAGCTGGGTGTACCCAGGTGAGCTTGAAGACCCATCAAGAAGATTTTCTTGAAGACAGCTTGGTCAAGGATATGAAATTGCCTAGAACAAGGGGTCAAGGGCCTCTGGCCCGTTGGTCCCAATTTTCTCCAAACCATGCTGACCTGACCTGCACCTGAAATCATATGTGACATCAGGTATGGGGCAGGTAAGAACATGGCTCCTAATGAACAATTAGGAACTTAAGGTGAGCTCCCAGTTCTTTCTTTGCAAGAAGGGCTTGCTGATGGCACTAAGTCCCATTGAGATCAGCTGTACTAGGAAGCTCCCCATCAGGAACCAAGGAGACACGGTGCTTTGCAAGGGTTAACAATCCTCAGAAGATGCCAGGTGCCTTGTAAAGCAACACAACCCTTCAAGCCTTGTGACCTCATAAACTATACACCAAGAGACTCCAACCCAAGATGAAGCCAGCCCTCCAAAGCCAGATTGAAAGTGCCCAGTGATGGCTGCTACCATAAGCCCACCCCTGTCTGGCAATGAAGGCACTCCAGTCACATCTACTGAGCTTTTCAGATGTCTGGCAAGAATCATTCAGTGATTAATGGATCCTAGAAACTGTACAAAGACATCTTTAGAACTCCAGAGGATTCCAAAAACCAGTTTTTTGCACCTAGCACTGAAAGAACACAGCCAGGTATTTTGAAGACCTCGGCAGCTATATCGAGATAACTAAGTTTGAGCAGGAAGCAGACCTGCCTCCACCAGGAGTTACAGGCCAATTGGCCTCTTCACTCGAGGAGAACACATATTGTCCCAACATGCTAAAAGCCATAAGGTTATGCTCCTTGACATAATGAAGGAAATAACCACAGAAAGGGCTTAGATCCTCTAGGTGACAAGTATTTTTCACTACCATTTCTCATTAAAGGCATCTAGTTTACAGAACAGTTAGAAAGTTTTATTTATCAATGCACAATATTAAACATATTGGTTAGTCAGACAGTTATGAAAATGTTCACCACACCCAGCCTACATCTATGCAAGCCAACTAGTTACACAAATTCAGCTATGCAGATGTGGTACAATTAAGGTTTCCCTTCTTGGCATTACATTAAATTCTTGAATTTCGTTTCTGCCCCCTGAAAGCGTCAGCATTTGATTTCACTCAATTGGTTAAATTGGCTGAACCATATTCACAGTGTGCAATTTTAAATTAAAAAGTTCTCTTGTCCATGCACTTTGGGTTTATGTAGAACAAAGATGAAAATACTTTTTAATGCATATAATTAACTACTTAATTATACAAAGATTAAAAACAGTTTCTTTTGAAGACATAGGGAGTCTGTTAAACTGTTTATGAAACTCACTTTAATTCAAAATGTGTGGTGTTGGGGGCCTGCTGTTTGAAAACCACCAGTCCAAATTTTCCCTGGACATTGCGGACTCTTAGGATCAACATCTGCCACCCTTTTGTCAGTGAAAACTACCTATTTCAGGTTATCCCTAACCTGTTGACTCCCAACATCACATCTAGCTATTTTTTATAATTTGCTAAAGGAAAAATTAGATTACACAGGCACATTTTAGTCACAAAAAATGCATTGTGGAGAGCAATCTGACAGCCAGTGTGGTGTAGTAGTTAGAGGGTTGGACTACGACCTGGGAGACCAGGGTTCCAATCCACACATAGCCATGAAGCTCACTGGGTGACCTTGGGCCAGTCACTGCCTCTCAGCCTCAGAGGAAGGCAGTGGTAAACCACCTCTGAATACTGCTTACCATGAAAACCCTCTTCATAGGGTCGCCATAAGTCAGAATCAACTTAAAGGCAGTCCATTATGCAGACAGCAATCCTATGTTCACTGGGAGGGTTGCTGAAAGACATTAAGATGCTGTAGACCATCCTTCTCCATAGGAAGAGGCCACCCTGGTTCAACAGAACAGAAGATCCTTCTATTGGCAGTGGGGCCACAAATGGGGTAAGTCAGCAGATATGAGGAAGCCTCAAATCTTCACAATCTACCAACACACACCTCATTCCCCCAACATACCCTTGAAAAAGGATAAAAACTATGCCAGTTCTGAAGACAGTGTAGTTATTTTCCTTACTGTTGATGTCAATTAAAGACAAGATGAACGAGGAGGTGGGGAACGGAAAGAGCACCTTCTGCCATGAGCAAGGGGCAGGGCATAGAAGTGGCAGGTCCTCTGCCATAGACCTCTTCCACCACCTATTTAGGATTGCCCTGCTCACGAATTAAGCCTTCAATCTGTACTCACTTAACTGGGAGTAAGATGTATTAAAATCTGAGTATACATGTATAGGATTTAAGAAAGCATAATTTTGCATGAGAAAAAAATTGCTCTCAGTTTTACAAAAGATAAAACAGTTTTTAATCTCTCTCTCACACACACACACCCTTGTTGCAGCAGGCATTACCTGTTCTCTCACACATGAAGGAATTCCTTTTGGAAAATGGCACTTCCCATCTGAGATATTCATAAATACTTACAACACACACTGGTAGGTCAGAAGACTTTTTCAAAATTAGTCAAAGTATTTTGTAAAAATTCATGACCTATATGTTAAAGCCCTATTCCTGGCATACCATGTTTGAACTGGATGGAGAACTGTGCTGCTTTATAAAGATTAATTAAAAAGAGTAACTTTATTGTCATTGTTTATGAATTTGAACAATAAGGACAGTTTGCAATAGCTTAGTCGAAAATAATTTAATGTATTATCTTCTAATATATAGTTCCAAGTACATTCTGAAGGTGTCTTTTTTTTACACTTAATGAGAATGTATACTTTACAAGACAAAAAAATCAGCAAGTCACAAGTATTCATTCCTAACATATACAGTGTAGTGTCTAAGCAAGGCAAACACCATGAATTACATGTGGTGCAGCATAATGTATACCACATCTAAAAATCTTCAGTGAAATGACTTCAGACCTCTTTTTTATACCAATTACAGGTGAGGAAAAAGTACTGCAACATGGTTGTTTGCGCGACGTCCAGATTATTCACCATTTATGCATCTTTTCTCTTGATGATCAGAGGTCCCACATTGTCTCCTGTTTCATCATTATGCTTTGTATGAGACCCATCACATAACGGGAACTAGGAAAAAAATTAAGAAGGCTTAAACACACTTTTAGCAAAACAAAGCAAAGCAGAGTTCACAGGCACCAAATAAATATAAGACTGGCCTGATTTGCACAAAGCCATGATTTCTTAGCCAAAATGTTGTTGGCTTGAAAATTTCCACCCAGCCCAGCAAATAACCATGCTTTGTTTTCTGGCAAATGGAACAGAACATTGGCTTATGAACCACTGCTTTTTAAGACTATGGTTGCCATTATGTCTGAACCAAACAGCCTTGCTTAACCATGGTTTGTTAGGCCACTCCCCCTCAGGCACTTGCTAAACTACATGGGCACAAAACAAAAATAAGTGCGAACAAAACAAACTTTGGAAAAATAAGCCACGGCATTTTTGTTCATCTGTGTGACCAACCTGTGGTTAGTTGAGCAAATCTTGATTTGTTGACCAAACCATGGCCTAGCGTCAAATGCAATTGCAGCCAATGTGGGGAAAAAATCATCATGCCATCCATCTAAGAATTTAGCAGGCCATCAGAAGGTTCCGGTACTGGATATGACAGAAGACCTGTCAGTCCTAAACTTTATAAATAAAACTGATTTGTCTAAGGACTAATATCAAGATTCAGATTTGAACACTGATAGAACTAGACTACTACTTCATAACTGAAATAAATAAAAATGAATTTGATCAATATATACTCATCTGCTTAATCATATAACCTCTTATGCTTTAATAATAATTTTGCTTCTAATGTTGAACTTATCTCACTGTTCCAATTATTCCTGTCATAACTCATCCTTCCAAGTGTGTTTGAAAATACCAAATCCTTAAACATCAATATTCTCTGACATTTACTCCCAAGTCACATGGTTTCTAGAGAAAGCCTTCCTAATATGGTAACTTCTTTTGATTCTGGAAATAATTAAAAAGCTTTCCTCCAACAACTGTTTCTTACTTAAGTTATTTCTTCTGATTGATTGTTATGAACTAGCAGTAAGGATGCTGGTTCTGGAAGGTTCGGCATATTTGTAATACAAAACAGTTACAAGAGCTTGGCCATTTTCTTACCTTCTTAGACCTCCAACACCGGCAGTATACAGCTTTCTCTCCCAAATCTTCCATATCAAATGCATGAACTACCTTTGGATTATCTTTCTGGATATGGAGGTTTACCATCCCACTACAGCATCTGTCCTTGCTGAGAAATTTTTTGTAAGCAAGATACCCAACAGCTGCTGCTCCGGCAGCAAATGAAACTGCTACAATCCATTCAACTGAAACAAAAAGATGGAGAAATGGTCAAAAAGCATTCACGGGGATACTTCTGTGCAAACAACCTGGTGCTGAGAAGCTATGGTTCAATATGGTTTCCACTTGACAGAATTTTCCATGTTCCTCATATCATAGGTTCCATTTTCCTCATACCATAGGTTCATACCATTTAGTAGGCTTTCCTCTTTCCTTCCACATTTCAAGGACACAAGCTGAAAGCAATCTGTCCTATGTATGTCTACTCATAAGTAACTCACTTAACATAGACAGACGTTAATCTTAAAATGTGCACAGGATTCCAGCCTTGGAGTTGTAGCTAATGCCAGTCCTGTTCAGTGTAGATGCACTGAAATGAATGGACATGGCTAACTTTAATTTCAATGGGCTATAACTTAGTTGAATTCAACCCTAAAAATGCAGTTCTACACTTATACTAAATAGCAAATTCCACCAAGTTTAAATGGGGCTTAATCCCAGCTAAGGGGTTACAGGACGGCAGGTTTAGTCTTTGTTCTGACACGAAGCCATCTCTAATGACGCTGACAACTTTAAAGAGAGAACATGTTACCAGCTCAGAGGAAGGAACCACTTCATTTGTTTTTGAGAGGGAGTGAGAAACTTTGGAATACTAGAAATAGTGTTTAAAATCTCAAGGAAGTACTTAACCCTTAAGACTTCTTCCTCCTCTCCATGCATTTAGGACAGAATAGTTTCCAAGTCAGCTATGTTTCTGACCTTTTGCAAATAGCACTAACACATGTCCTTAAGTAATACTAAATGAGAAGTAACCTGGGCCTAAGAGTGTTAAATAGAGCTATAGAATGAGCCAAGAGCTGACATGGAAACGGGTGTTAGAGGAAGAGAAGACATTCCAATATTATGTGGCAGGTAAAAACAAGGTCACCAGTCCAATTAATCTAGTGCCCAAGATACAATTAAGAATAGAGAATCCAACCTATTCATGTACCATAGTCACTGATGCAACACAGGTTACTAGCTTCACCAGCTAACCAGAGGTGGTTAACTTTGCTAACTGGCAGATATTTCCCAATTTATAATTCTAAAGTATGTTTACTTTAAAGTTTAAATCCCACTGAACTCATTGTGATGTGTGAGTTTAGGCTAGCAATCCCAAGGCAGCAATCTTGTGTAGCAGTACATTTTACCTTAACCACACTGCCATTTCATCAGAAGGTATTATATGAAGTCTGAAGTTTCTCTGAAGAAGAGCTGGGGAACCTTTTTAGACCAGCGGGCCAGATTGTTATGTCCCCCACCCCATGGGGGCATGTTTGACAGGTGTGCAAAGCTGCCTGTCAATCAGTTGACATTGCAATGATTCCCGATGACTTTTTTTGCCCGCAGGGGTCTTCAGAAGCCTTTCTCAAAGCATTATCTTGTGGAGTGCTTTGAAAGATACTGCTGAAGATCTGACAATCAGCTGATTTTTGTACTTTCAGAAGCTCCTATCAAAATGCTGTTTCATGGAGTGCTTGGAAAGGGGCTTCACATGCACTGCTAGAGATGTGAAGGCCCAGGGGGGGAAAATGAAAAAGATTTTTTTTCCCTCATGTTTCCCAATTTTTCTGTTTTCCCCCAGAAAAATAAAGGTTTTCCCCCTTCCCCCAAAATGTTCTGTCTTTTCCCCAGGCCATCACATATCTATGCACTACAGATCACCTGATTGGCAATGTCTGCAAAAAACCTTTTCAGAAGTTATTCTCTGCCCCACACCTGACACCCTATATGACATCAGGTATAGAGCAAATGGGTGCAGACTGATCGAAACAGCCTCACAGGCCACATAGGGAGCAGGCCTCGTTAGGGCCACAGCTAGAAGGCTTCCTACCCCTGCACTCCAGCAACCCACACAACTAAAATATTTACCGTAGAAGCCTCAAGCTTTGCAGCATGCAGGGGTTCCAGGCAGATGAAAAATATTCTAGAAAGTAGGAATTTCAAACTCCACCAACTTATGCATAGGTGATAGGGCCAAGTCCATAATATCTTTATTAGGACCAGCTTAAAAACAAAACAAGAGCAGTGAGCTCCTTTTGGAGTGTCATTACAGAATTCCTCTCAGGCTCAATATTAAATGAAGGGAGGTGGAAAGAAAGTTGTTAGTGAAGACATGATAGAAGTCATGTCTGCAATGTGCTAGAGCCTGAAGACAGCATTTCAGGAAGACTGATTATTGTTTAGAACCAAACTGCTTTGGGCATAACTAGCTATTTTTCCATGGAAACTTTGCCATTTTGTAAGTTCATCAGTAACAAATGGACGCCAATTGCAAATAAATATTAGGCAAGCATGGCCGTTTCAACGTTTTTAGCTTTGTTTACTAAACACAAAATAAACATGTCAAATTAGGTCACTCTCTAGTCTAGAGGATCAGAAAATTTTCCGATACATATAGAAAATTATCTGATGCAAGTCTCTCTATGCAAATTACCCTGATTTGCAGAGGAATCTTCCCATTCAAGATTTTCTAGAAAACCTACATCACTGGGCATAACCAGAGATCTTACACAAGCTAAAGCTAAGTTCAACAAGGAGCTTCCCGAACAACCATATTGAGAATTGTAACATATTGTAGGTCAAGACAAACTCCACTGGCAAAGTCTTTTTTTTACTCCTCCTCGTTTCTCTCTACCTGCCTCAAGAAGAGTTCTGTGAAACTTGAAAACTCTCGCTGTTTGTCAGTGTTTAGGTAGTTCACACAAAGGTGTTATGTCCTCAACTGAACCTTCCTAGTGGAGCTACATGGCTGTTTCATCCTTTCATACAGAGTTATATTTCAAAGTACACCCAACTCTAAATGTACAGCCTCATAAGACAAATAATTCACACATTCCTTGCACACATAAGTGTTAACAACGCAACAAAAGCTATGCAATATATATACACACATGAGACCCAGCTGGTTCATGACAGACAGAACTCTGGCCCTACCTGCACTATACATTTAAAGCAGTATCATACCACTTCAGACAGCCATGGTTTCCCCCAAAGTATCCTGGGAAGTGTAGTTTTTTGTTTGGTGCTGAGAGCTGTTAGATCTGTATTCTCCTCACAGAGCTACAACTCTTAGAGTAGTTTAATAATCCCTCTTCCCAGAGAACTCTGAGGATTATACCTCTGTGAGAGGATAGGTGTCTCCTAATAATACTCAGTCCCCTTCACAAGCTACAGTTCCCACGATTCTTTGGGAGAAACCATGGTTGTTTAAAGTAGTATGATACTACTGTAAATATATAGTGCAGATGGGACCTTAGAGATGCATGGGCACACAGAGATCACAGGGAAAATATTGCACCTACAGAACTCCTGTACTTGTTGAACATTAGGGCTATAACTGCATACTTGCAAGGCTGCACCTGTGCCATAGGCACATATAAATTACAGTGGGGAACAGATCACACAGACCAAGATACCAAAGATATGAAAGGAATATCTCACATTCAATTATTTATTCAACACATAAGATAAAGGGTGGGTTCAGTGTTGCCACTACAGAATGCAAGGGAAAGTGGTAATCAGGAGCTACAGTGAATGTACACAAATTGGTACGAACAAAAGGAAGTAGCTATATAACGTATGTGCTGTCTGGGTACCAACAGTGACATGCCTATAACTCTGGACAGAGACACCCACTAAAAACATCAATTCTTGGGGAGCATCAGATGCTCTTAAAGATGTGAAGGCCCAGAAACTAAGGCCTGAAGTGCAGAGACTTGAAACTGCTGCCAGGGTGGAGAGGAAGAGATAAAAAGATTGACAACAGCTCTTATGTATTTTTTGGGGGGGGGGTAAAAATAATGAAAACAGTTGTAAGGAGTGCTTTTTAAGTAATATTGTTAGAGCGAATTATACTGCTACAGAACTCTTTCATTCAAGAGCATGACTAAAGAGAATTAAGCAGTTTTTCCAAAGCTCAACAGGAAAGCAATCCCAAAGAAAGTATATAGAAGAGCCTAATTCATGTAGTGTTCCAGAAATGAATACAATGTGTGATATAGCCTTAAGCTGTGCAGTCACCATGGAATGAACTTGCACAGCAGAATAAGGAAACTTTACTCTGCTAACAAGCCAAGTCAAAAATTGTTCCAACAAGCCAGAGCTGCTTTGTTTTTGTTTTTAACAGAATTTTGCAGTTATATAAAAACACTTTAAGTCAGAGTATCAATTTAAAGCATTGGTCTTCAACAGGTGGGTCACTACAGCAGTGCTACCACCATACAAATGTACAATAAAAAGATTAAGAAATGGGTCCCCAAATGCTTGCTTGAGTTAAATAAGGGTGCTGGATCTGAAACTGACTTAGCACATAAGGTCCTAGTCTTCATAATGGTTACTTTCACACAACAGAACTATTCAGCATCAAATTCACCAGCTTTATTTTGGATTTGTATACAGAACTCACTGGGTGACTTTGGGCCAGTCATTGCCTCTCAGCCTCAAAGGAAGGCAATGGTAAACCACCTCTGAATACTGCTTACCATGAAAACCCTATTCATAGGGTCGCTATAAGTCAGAATCGACTTGAAGGCAGGTGATTTCCATTTCATACAGAACTTGCCTGCTTTATCATGTTTTGCCTAACAAGATGGGCTTAATAGTGTCCTTTACAGATATGGAACTTAGCATGGAAGATTGTTACTCACGCAATATCAAAGAAAAGCCAGGCCACTCAGAATCTGTTTTCAAAGCGGGCAGGGGGGCTCAAACATGTGAAATAGTAAATCACCTGAAAGTCTTAGTTGATGTGAGGTAAACCAGTCTAACAAATAAAAAGGCCAGACAGTCTCCGATTATGTGGTTAACTGCCCTCTGCTCACCACTGATCCAGAGCCAAATCAGAGTATGCTTTCAGTATATCAGGTGCAACTTTTAGGTAAACTAAGCCCTGAAGCTTCTCCACTTCGGAAAAGCGGTCTGAAAGCAACCCTCCTCAGACCTACACCTAGTTTCTGGGAACATTCTCCCCCCCCAAACCCTAAACTACCCCACTGTCTTGAAGAGACATCGCATTTAAAGGATGAGCAGCAGGTGTCAGAAGAAGAGACTCAAGGGAGTCAGCTACAGATCACCACGAACAATTCGAGGCAAGACTTCCCCACGCCCACTTCTGAAAAGAAGTGAACTCTGGATACTAACGCGGTGTCTTAGCTTTTAGTGCTAGCGTGACCAACATGCTTGGTATTTTTCTTTTAACTGCGCAGTAGTCACGAGTTCCTTTGTTTCGCGGCTCAGAAGCATGCACCACTAACAAAGTATGGAAGAGGTTAGGGAAGAAAGCACCGATGCTGAAATGTACACATGGAGGGAAACGTCGCCCAAGGGCTCCTCCAAAGCAAACAGGTGGGAGGATAAAAAAAAGGGGCTTGCCCTAAGCCTGGAAAAAGGAGGTACGGACGAAAGAAAGATGCCTGGGGACATCGCCGCTGCTACAAAACACGCTGCGCAGAAACGATCTATGAGATTATCACAGTCGGCATCGGCGAGTGTAACACTCGGGAGCCGCAGCAAACCACCACAGGAGCCACGGAGAACAAAGAACTAATGAAGGTCGAAGGAAGGGCCAGGAAAGCCTCAGAGATCACCCAGTTAAAAACAACTACTCCCTCTGATAACAGTCAAGGACGTGCCTCGAAACTGCAGCCCTACCTCATTCAGACACTGCAAAGATGCACAGAACGAAAGCGAGAAAATGAAAAGATCCTCCAAGCTTTTTTTCTCTAGAGTGTGATGTGCAGGTTCAGGAAGGCGGGGGGAGGGGGACTGCAAAATAGACAGGGCCCGTGTTAAGGCAACAAGTCTCTAATTCGCAACACGGGGAAAGCGGGGTGGGGAATAATACTAGAAGGTGAAAGAAAATTCCCACACAACCCCCGACTACAAGGCTGCAGTAAACCCCCGACCTGCACATTCTTACCCCTCACGGAAGAATTCGACCCGAGCCCCATTATTCCAACCCTGAATTCACGGTGCACAGCCACTCTCTGAGACTAAAGCAAAATACACACGAGATAGGACAAGGGAAACAGCAGTCAGCAGGCTGCGCCTGCGTACGAGAGCTTTTAACATGGCGACGGCAGCGGACTTCCTCTCTTTCTTAAAGGGACTGTGCAAGAACATTCAAGCTCGGCTTTGCGGAAAGGGCGGCCGTGAGGGACAGAGATCAAAAGTGGATTTTTTTAATTGTCTATAATTGCATTGCCACACTGAACTGAAAATATCCCAGAGATTGCTGTGAGGATTAAACAAGCGGGGCGAGAGGGAAAGGAAGAATTGGGATTGCCACCCTAAATTTTCTTGGAGGAAAGACAAGGCACGTAAACACATTAAGCAAATTTTATTTTATTTTATTTTTTTTTAAACTTATATACCGCCCGACTAGCAATAGCTCTCTGGGCGGTGAACATAGATACAATAAAATACAATATAATACAAAAACATCAGTCTAAAATCAAATTTCACAATCTAAAAACAGCAAAGGCTAAAATCAAATTACAAACATTACAATCATTAACAAAAAATTAAAATGCCTCGGAGTAGAGAAAGGTTTTAACCTGGCGCCGAAAGGATGATAGTGTTGGCGCCAGGCGAACCTCCTCGGGGAGACTATTCCATAGTTCGGGGGCCACCACTGAGAAGGCCCTTGATCTTGTCACTGCCCTCCGGGCCTCCCTATGAGTCGGGACCCGGAGGAGGGCCTTCGTAGCAGACCGTAGTGTACGAGCCGGTTCATAGCGGGAGAGGCGTTCCGACAGATATTGAGGTCCCGCGCCGTATAAGGCTTTATAGGTTAATACCAACACTTTGAATTTGGCCCGGAAGCGTATTGGAAGCCAGTGCAAGTGGGCCAAAACAGGTGTTATATGGTCAGACCGCTTCGTTCTTGTTAGCAGTCTGGCCGCCGCATTTTGCACCAGCTGTAGCTTCCGAACCGTCTTCAGAGGTAGCCCTACGTAGAGCGCATTACAGTAATCCAAACGTGAGGTTACCGGAGCATGTACTACTGATGTAAGATCCTCCTTACTCAGGTAGGGACGTAGCTGGGCTACCAATCGAAGTTGGTAGAACGCATTCCGTGCCACCGAGGCTACATGAGCCTCAAGTTACAGGGAAGAGTCTAGAACGACTCCCAGACTACGAAGCTGTTCCTTTAGGGGGAGTGTAACCCCATCCAGGACAGGATATGTATCCACCATCTGATTGGAAAAACCATCCACCAACAGCATCTCAGTCTTATCAGGATTGAGTCTCAGTTTGTTAGTTCTCATCCAGTCCATTGTCGCGTCCAGGCAACGGTTCAGCACATTGACCGCCTCACCTGAGGAAGATGAAAAGGAGAAGTAGAGCTGCGTGTCATCAGCGTACTGGTGACAACGCACTCCAAAACTCCTGATGACCGCACCCAACGGCTTCATATAGATGTTAAAAAGCATGGGAGACAAAACCGAACCCTGCGGGACCCCACATTGGAGTACCCACGGTGTCGAGCAATGTTCCCCAAGCACTATCTTCTGGAGACGGCCTGCCAAGTAGGAGCGGAACCACTGCCACGCAGTGCCTCCAACTCCCAACTCCGCAAGCCTCTCCAGAAGGATACCATGGTCGATGGTATCAAAAGCCGCTGAGAGATCAAGGAGAATCAACAGAGTTACACTCCCTCTGTCTCTCTCCCGACATAGGTCATCAAACAGGGCGACCAAGGCCGTCTCAGTGCCGAAACAGGGCCTGAAACCCGATTGAAATGGATCTAGATAACTAAATGAACTAAATAACTAAATGAACAAGCTCGAAAGCCTCTGCTCAGCTTTGGTGGCCAGATGCAAAAGAGGACAGGGGCTCTCAGTGGAGGCGGGTTCATTAGGGCAAATGGGGCATTGTCCCACCCAGCCCAGCCACTTGTCTGCCTTCTTAATCACATCCACTCCAGATAATGGCACCGGCTGTCACCTTCCTCCTGACATTCAGTGTTGCCCTTGTACAACTCAGCAGGGAGGAAGAGGACAGGGGCAAAACTAGAATTAGTTGGCTCTACCTGTCCTTGGCTGTGGCTCCACGTACTGTTGATGTCTACTTTCCCCCATATCAGTCTTAAGGGGCGCCTGCCACCACTGGTCCTGAACCTTTAAAAAGTTGGTAGAAAAGAGAATTTAACCAAGTGTAGCTTGTCATTAAATGTACATCTTCTGAATTTTCTTCTTCTACACAATGATTAAATGTGCAAGAGATGTAGGAACATAGGAAGCTGCCGTATACTGAGTCAGAGCATTGTTCCATCTAGATCAGTATTGTCTGCACTGACCGGCAGCACCTCTCCAGGCTTTCAGATAGGGCTTTCCCCCAGCTCTCCTGGAGATGTCAGGGATTGAACCTGGGACCTTCTGCATGCAAAGCAGATGCTCTACCACTGAGTTGCAGCCTCCTCCCCTAATGTTTCTTCTTTTTCACCTGGCTACCCTATTGCTTGCTCATCAAGAAATCCACATAGAGGATTTTTTTTACAATCAAGTGATGTATACATTTTGTTAAATAAAAAATACAATAAGACGTTAATCTGTTGCCAATTGTTTCTCATTTTTTTACTTACAGCAGGGATTCAGAGCTTGTGACCATACAGATGTTTTGTTTTATTTTTTAATTAGATTTCTTATCCGCCATTTAATATAAGGTTCAAGGGCAGATCACAACAATAAAATATACAATTATATATAACAGTTATAACCATAAAACAGGAAGATAATAGAAACAAGTAAAATAGGTCTGTATATAAAAAAAACAATGTTGTTGGATTCCAACTCCCATCTACTGCAACCAGCAAGACCGATAATCAGGGATGATGGAAGCTATAATTCAACAATATCTGGAGGACCACAGGTTTCCTATCCCTGACTTACAGTCTCCTAAGAACATCAGAATAGCTCTGCTGGATCAGGCCAATGGCCCATTTACTCCAGCATCTTGCTCTCACAGTGGTCAACTAGATGCCTGTGTGAAGCCCAAAAGCCTGAGTGCCTTTAAAGCTGCAAGTCCAGAATTACTTATCTGGGAGTAACCCTTACTGAATTCAGTGGTGCTTACTTCCAAATACACACACATATATTATTAGGCTGCAATCCTAAGAATACTTATCTAGGAATAGTCTTGCAAATTATCAACTCTTTCATCCAACCTGGGCAAACTAAATACCTATGGTTAAGACTGGGCTGCACATTTATATGATGGTAATGGATGGCTAGAAACAACTGTCGCTGCTTTCCTCATCAGTGAAATGTTTGACAAAGGCTGCACTAGTTGAATTTCTCATCATCTCTTATGCAGCTGTCAGAGTCTTCTATAAGAAAATAGAAAGACAACCCTAACTTTCATACATGTGCACAGACATGGCAAAAACAGGAGCAAAGCAACTTGTGCAATTTTCTAATATCAGATAGGCAGTGCGCAGGATGGTGGTGGCTATATTTACAATGCTGTAGTGATCTAAAGGCAAGCTCAGAGTCACTCTCATCTTTATTATTTTGTCTTCACAACATGTTCCAAGTAGGCCTGCTACCTCTTTCTGATAAGAGATTCTGCCTTGCAGATGAACATGGCAGACAGAAATTCAATATATTCAATTTTTTGCTCTGTGTTAGCCTTCCCCAACCTGGTAACCTCCAGATGTTTTGGACTACAATTCCAGTCATCCCTGACCATCAGATATGCAGGCTGGGGCTAATGAGAGTGGGAGTTCAAAACATCTGGGGAGCACCAGGATGGGGAAATCTGCTTAACGGAGATGCTTAAACGTCTGTCACGCAATACCGTTGATTATCTATCTGTCATGCAGTTGTTTTTATTGATATTTTTATTTTTTGTAAACTGCTCAGAGGTTTCTCACAATCAAGGGGTATATACATTTTGATTGATAAATAAATAAATAAAAGCTTACATTCTGAGACTCAAGGGGGTAAATTGTATCTCTGCTCACAAGTACTGCTTGTCTCAAGATGATTGGATGGCTTATACAGCATCAAACACACTGTGCTTTCTAAACAAACACCAACTTTTATTTAAGTAAGATTTTACAGAGCTCTCTCTGTCTTTCTGGCCTATGTCTTCCCAGGCCAGAGAAAGTGGATGCTGTTCTTGACTAGCTCCAGGTTCCTCCCACTCCCACTACACCACTCAAGCAGCACCTAGCTGGTGGTTCATCAGTTTCACTACTGGCTTGTCTCTTTTAATCACTGCCTTTATTCTTTTTAAATAGCATGCCTATGTTATCCTCATTCCACACATGGAACATACACATAGGAAATCTAAAATCTCACAGGGATGTGCATTTATACTCTTCTTGACCCCAGGGCTTACTATGGGTAGCCACCTACAATGATGCCAAACTTGGAAGTGGCCTTCATTCCTTTTATCTGCTATGTGTCAATTCTGAGCCCACTACTAACTTTCTCATTCTTGCCTATTCAGCTCCTGCCTGGCTTGTCCACCTAACACACCTTGTGCACATCAAGACATTCTGCTGCCTGAGGACAAGATAGTGCCCTCTCTTATACCATGTACTGATTGGATTGCAGTTTAATCTTATTTCAACTCTGCCAACAGAACAACACCTTCTACTGCTCCCTGAGAAGGACCAGGGTATTTTAGGATGTGCAGAGCAGGCCATGTGGCACACACAGCCCTGGCCTTCAACACCTCACCACCATTCCCTGCCTCTCAGTGTCTGCTGCTTGAGGCAGTTGCCTCACTTTTCCAATTGGTCAGGCTGGTCCTATTCACACCTTGTGACCCACCTGAAGGCAGACCCTCTGCAGGATCTTGATAAATCTCCAGGTTTGCTGCCTGTTTGTGAGCAGTTTTTAAGCATCCAGCAGGCTACTGCAATGGGTGGATTGCATTCAGTGTGGTGGACCATGCGCTTTGTATGCACTTTGCTAAACATGGTTAGGATCAACTTCACATTGTTAACTAGCCATCTGGTTGTGCCATTCCAAAGCTCTTTATAACACTCAGTACTGTTGGCAGTGAATACATTAAGTAACAGTACAGTAGTAGTAGTAGTTATTTTTCCTACTACGTCTTAGGAAGTGTGTACAGTAATACCTCAATTAACAAATCCTCCAGGAAAGACGTTCCTATTAATAAAGTCTTTTTGGAAGGGGGGGCGCACACTGTGACATAATCGTGACTCCTTCTCTATTGGATTGCGGCTGCTGCAGGCAGCTCTCTCAAGTGTGGCTGGAATGGTGCTCCTTGCCAGGTGGCGAAGATGCCTTCAGAGTAAACAGTGCACTGCAGAGGAGGATGGCAAAAAGAAAGAGAGACCAGGCACAGAGTGGCTGCCCCTTTGACTGCCTGCTCAAGTATATGAAGAAGAGAACTGTGCTCAAACCTTTAAACTGCTATAGCAAGATGCTACATGATAAAAGAAAGAAAAAGGCAAGACAGGCATCTCTGGATGCATTTTGGAAGAACCCTTCAAGTGACCTGGCTTACATGCATATTGTTAGTTTTGAATAAAATGTTTGCTGAAATATATTGAACTATTCTTTTTTGTGGTGTAGGAATCTATCCCTATTCTTTTCATATTATTCTACCTCTGGTAACAAAGTTTCTGTTAAAGTCATGTCTGGGAACTCATGTACTTCGTAAATTGAGATATTACTGTACTCACTTAAAGGTTGTAGGAACCAAAGTGTTCTGAGAGTTGGTGGATGGAGGGAAGCAATTCTGTGGAACGCAATCAGGAAAACTGAAAGATAGGGCAGCCAGCCAGCTGTCAGTTGTAATAAATTTCTTCTGTACTTCAGTCTCCAGTGGAGGGTATCATTTTACAAAGATATAGGAGCAGTAAATATTATGTGGTGTCAGAATAGAAACTGAAGGTAAAACATTGAGGAAAGCAATGGACCTGCTAAATACTTTAGGGATGTTGGTGCTTAAAAGAAAGGCCACAGAGAACTGAAGGAGTGGATCAGGCTTTGAGTTGTGTTCCACTGTAAGTGCAGCAGATAAGTAAGATGAGAGACTTCAGTCAGTACTATTTATTTATGTGGCACATGAAATAAGCAAGGGAGTATTTAGTACTTTTTGTTTAGGAAAAATCAAGTTTTGATTAATACATTTAAAGCATTCTGTGCCCTTAGGAGAAAGATTGCATTTGGAACATACATGTTGTTCACTAGAACTCCGAGCCAAGGAAAAGCATAGATCCCACTTATATGTAATTGATTTAAAACCATTTGCACAAATTTATTGGATTTGTTTACTTACGTTTTCAAGACTGAGGCTGCAATCCGATACACACTTACCTGGGAGTAAGCCCCATTGAACCCAGTGGAGCTTACTTCTGAGTAGACATATACTGGATTGCAGCCCGAGTGTATGTGTGACAAACTTAGATTTAAAGTTGTTGAAGAAATTTTTTTTATTTTTTGTGGGGGGAAACGTGGGGGATTGAAGTATATGTAATACTTTTTTATGAAACAAACTTATTTTACTGTGTTAACAACATAAAATATGCGATGTACAGCATTGTTAAAATTATACTCTTTGGTATATTTATGAAATTTAAAACTAAATGCCTTAGTTTTTGTACAAGCAAAATTGTGAATATACCCAATTATAGCCCGTTTCTTTTTGCTGGTCTTGGTAAAACTGTTATTGTGAACTTGTGTCCCGGATTCCTGGTTTTGTGCCATGGTGGTACCATGGAAGCAACAAATCCTTGATTTCTATAGCGTAATCCATAGATATTTTTATGATCTGTTATTTGAGAGTTGTTTTGGAGGTTCCATATAACAATATCCACGAAGAGCCATGGCTCAAATCCATATTTTATGCTATGCCAGATCTTTGAAGCCCTAGATCCATGAGTCTTGCTTTGAAATGCATGGAATATCAGATCTGTAACTTTAAGGTGTATTCTGTTGGAGGAGGTATGTTCTGTTATTGGGAACTATTTTGGGGGGGGGGTCCACTATAAACATAATGAACCTAAATGAGGATCTCTGCCTTAGATCTATGTGTTTGTGACATGGTGGTGTGTTAAAGCCCTGAATCCATGATTTTAAACTTTGTTGGCTGTGATCTGATAGTTCTTTGGGGGATTCCTTGAAACAATCCAGAGTATCTATGAGGATTAATTATTCAGATTTTTATTGTGCGTGTGCACATGCGCACCATGATGCATCCCAGATCTGTAGGTTTTTTAATTGTGCATTCCGTGGATATTGATATTAATTCTGATTAAATTTTTGGAGAGGGGGGTGGAATACCCTGTAAAAAACTGACACTATCCTTGAGGATCTGTATTTCAGATCTATGTTTTTGTGCCTTGGCAGTGTCTCCAGGACACTGTCTATGGAGTGAGCATGCATTTGATCTATGGTTTGTTTGTGACTGTAATGGGGGGGATTGTAAAAACTAGTCAAAATCATGAGGATCCATGCTTTGTATCTGTTTTTTGGCCATGGCAGTGTCAGAAAGCACCAGGTCTATGTTTTTTATGTTTAATTCCATGGATACTAATGTGATTTGACGGTATTTTAGGCATCCTGTCTAAGAATTCAGAGGATCTGTGAGAATCTGTACCTTGAATCCAAGTTTTTGCACAATGTTAGCACCATAAAGAGCCAGGTGTATGGTCCATGGTGCAAATAACCTGTAATTTGTTGGTTATTTTGGGAGTATGGGGGTCTATGCCTCATATCCATTATTTTGTGTCATGGTGGTCCTGTGGAGTACCAGAGCTGGGCTTTTATGGTTTTATCCCATCATTGTGTAAAAATCATGAGGATCTGTGCCTTGAATATCTGTTTTTGTGTCGTGGCAGCACAGAACTTTGATTTTCACAGTTCTGTCAAAAAAGTCAGATGTCATCTCTCTCATTTGATGGTGGCTTTGGGAGGATCTGTGAAAAAAGGGGGGAATTCAAATATATGCAATATTTACTTTTTGTTATCAAACCTAAGCCCCTTTTTAAATTTAATTTACAAAATATGACTTTTACCTTATTCCCTCAAGGGTGAGGCTACCGAGCACTCAGCAACCTCTCGCCTGAGGAGAAACATAGCAGGTCAGCCAGTTGATATGCGCTTATCAGTAAGTTCCCCTTACTTAAGCTGGAGGCTACCCAGTGTTGGGCAGCCTCCCCTCCCGAGAAGCGACAGCTTTGAAGGCTTCTTCCCCTCAAAAGCAATAGTTTACTGTAGGGTCCCACTTCTCTTGTCATATTAATTCCAACTTCTGTGGCCACCCGCTACTAGAGACGCTTGTAATCTTCGCAGTTTTGCGACAAGGACTCCAGAGTGCGCTGCCTCGCCATTCCGGCCCGCTGGAACTACATGCCCCAGAATGCAACTCGGGCGGCCAGGAGAAGGTGGGCGGTGTATGGAGTCTATTAGTACAAGCGGAAACAAAAGATCCATCGATTGGGAGCGGAGCGGCACCTCGGCTTCGGCCTTAACACGCCCCGTGAGAGCCCGGCCCCCTCCTGGAGCAGCCAACGCCGTCGTCGTCTCCTCCTCCTTTTTTCCCCCTCGCAGCTTCCCCACACCGGCCCGCCCGCATCCCCGGCTCTCCATGGCGCTGAAACGGATACAGAAGGTGAGCGTACCCAAGTGGGCCGGTCCGGTCTGCTCACTGTCCGTTAGGAACTGGGTGAGCTTCGAGCCGCCCGGGCCCTAGGGTTAGTAATAGGGAGCAGGAGGAGCGCAGGATTGGGGCTTGAAGGGTGAGCAGGTCTCGCGAGGGGGAGGGGGGGGAGAGAAGGAGTGATGGCTGAGAGGGGGAGGGGATATGGGCCTAATATGAAGGGGCTTTAGGGCGAAGGGGGAGATCGTTTTTTCCTCCTTTTATTTTTGAGGATAGCATGTATAATATTTTCGTGGACAGCTTCGGGAAAGCCTTAAGGCGCGTCTGTTTCTGGAATGGTTTGGCGAGCGCTTGGGATCGTTGAAGAATGCTTAGTTAACCTTTTATTTTTCAGTATGCTTTAACAGACAAGCATTATACATTCGATGGAGTAGAATAAAATGGTATAGCTTTTCCTGACTGTGGCGCTTCAGGCAGTGTGGTGTGCCTGCGCACAATGTGTTCATATTCTCCCCTCATAAAATGAAATTAAGGATTGTCTGTAGAAAGATAGGACATCAGAAGTATTGGTTTCCTGGAATGCTGTGTATTTGGATTTGCATTGTGTTCATAGTATTATTGTTAGCCGCCTTGAGCACCAGTCAGTGGAAAGGTGGGATACAAATTTAACACATCATAGTAATTTCTACCTTCCTCCCCCATGCGATTTACACATATAAACCCAATGCATCAGCAACCTGAAGTAATATAGTCTAGGAATAAGGTTTTAGTGGACTGTTCTATTTTAATCTGCAAAATGTAGAAACTCGCACAAAAGAGTGCTTGGTAAAAAGTATATAGTGTGATAGTTATGTTGCTCCACTGGCATGGAATCTGTTTTCTGTGCTGCTGGGATAGTGTGAGATGATCATGCTGGAGCTTCTCCCCCATACCATGGTCACCTTTGGGAAACTGGGTCAATGCTGGCATGAGGAGATCATCATGAGTTCCTCCTGCATGGTCTGGGCTTCTGGCACTACCTCAGCAAGGCAAGAAGAACTGTTGATGCAGTAGTTACCATGCAGCTAGGGCAGTGTAAGTACTATACCTAATTAGCCCACATTCAACCTGATTGTTCTGGAAAGCTTGGAGGACATACCATGTAGGAAACTAGACGAGGACTTAATTGTCTCCAAGACAAAATAACAAGAAACTCCAGACTTCACCCAAATATAGCTAAATCCAATGCCACCTAGTGACCAAACCATATAATGACACTATCCATAAGCTAATTAAAAATGTGCTGAAAGTGTGGGCTCCTGGTGAAACTCATATTTTAACCCATAGTAGAAATTGGGAGTGTACACTGGCAGTGTTAGTAGTTTTTTCTAACTGATGTAATGAGGGTAGGAAGAGAATTATTAAAATGGTGTGTATTCCCTCTAAAATGGCTGGGGAACCTTCAAATGACAGTTCCTATCATCCCTGAGCATTGGCCATGCTGGCTGGGGATGGGAGTCCAGCAACATCTGAAAGACCATAGGTTGCTTCATATCTACTCAAATAATTTAGGAGTCTAGAGCCTGCCACGTTGAAGGAGCAATTTCTTTGTGAGTCATATGCTTCAATCTGAGAAGTCTTTATCGATTCCATTTCCTTAGGTAGTCATCGGTGCTGCTATTGCCAATTTTTGGTTTGGGAGACTTCTTCTTTCTAACTTGGTCTTCACAGGAATGATAGGCTTTAGTACTTGCTCAGTAATCTAAAAAAAAGAAAGTGAATTCAAATGTTGCAATTTGCTGTCCTTCTCAAGTGAATGTTAATAGTGAAAAGCTAAGGAAGGTGAATGATTGAGCGGCTGAAGTTTTGCCAAAAAGGAAACCAAGCTAGATGTTACAGCTAGCAGTAATTGGTGTCATTTACAGTTTCTTTGTAAATGTGGATGAGGGGGAACTACTTAATGAAATCATGTTTGACCTGATATGACCACAGGCTGGTTAGGATTGCAAGAAGAGGTCTAAGATCTCTGACTCACATTGTCTATGCAAGGTAATGTCTCATTCAAAGATGCAGCCAGTTGGCTTTTGGGAGATCCTCCTTGACAGGAGAGCCAGGTAAAAATAAAAAAGCAGTACTTCATCACACATTGCATGGAATTCACTGCCATAAGATGTGCTGATCACTGTTTTAGGAAGCTTTCAAAGGGGATTACACAAATTGATGGAAGATACAGCTAGCAATTGCTACTAGTCATGATCGCTATATGCTCCCTCCAGGATCGGATGTAGTATGCCTCTGAATAACAGTTGCTGGGGGACAACAGTGGGGAAGGGCTTTTGTTCTTGTGTCCTTTTTGTGGACTTTCCATAGGCTTCTAGTTGGCCACTGTGGGAAACAAGATGCTTGCCTAGATAGCCCTTGGTCTGGTCCAGCAGGGCTACTCTTTAGCTTTACCTCATTGTATTGAGAACAGCTTCCTTCTTAGGGCATTTTACAAATGTGCCAAGGCTGCAATTGTGAGAACATTTACTTGGAAATAAGCCTCATTGAAATCTGTAAGACTCACTTCAGTAGAAAGAAAGTTAGGAATGGGCTCTTAAAAATACTTTGGGTATAGGAAATGTTCATTTGTAGATGTTAATACATAGAGAGTGAAATTGATATTTTGAATTCAGTTGTACATTCTGAGGATGGGCAGAACTACCACATTTTGCTCCACCACAGCTTCAGAGTGCTTATGAAAGCTGAAATGATTTTTGCAGTTTGTTCCAAAATGAGGAGTAGCATGTCTACTGGCCTCTCACTGGATTTCTGACTTTCCCTTCAGAGATGTGTGGCACATTCTGCATCCCAGGAAGGGAGGTCTACAATCCAGCAAAGGTAAAAACCAAACACCCACCCTGCTCTTTCCCTGGATTATCAAGGGACATCTGTTACATATATGTGTCTAGTACAGATGGACAGGCTGCACTCCCTCTTATTTGGTCTGATCAACAACAGAATGGTGTTTCGACCATTTGCTAGATTTGAGTTGTTAAGGATGAGGAATGCAAAAGAAAGAAACACCACCCTTTGCATCCTGTATTTCAGGAATGGGCCTAGATACTTTCAGTCAGCATCGTGGTTGGGTTGTGATATTATCTTCTATTACATTCTCAGCACTTTTCAGATCTTGGTCAGCTGATTTAGTGCAGAAATCCAGTATCCAGAAAAGGAACATCTGAAGATGTTACTATTGCAGCGAAGGCCAAAGTGAAACTTGAAGTTAGATAAGGTATAATTGGTGTCTTAAAGTGTCTTAAACCTGATCATTCAGATGACGCAAGACTTAATGGGGGTGTTTATTAAGGAGCAAATGTTAAGAGTTCATCATCAGTTCCATCTTGAAAGCAGTCACCTTAAGGATATTTATAGAGAAGTTAAGTTTAAGTGACTCAGTGGAGTCCCCTCCCTATTGAGCCACATAGCTTAGCTTGTCGTATTGGTCATGTACGGTCAACCCAAGCATTTCGTAATGTTGTGTTCCTGTTCAGGAAAAAGCATGCTGTGAAAACAGTTATCACTAGTGAGCTGCAGTTGGGACTAGCACCACCTTTTATTGCATTTTCTATGGAGTGAAGGCAGAGCCTCCTGTGAATTTGCATGAGGTGTTGTGAAGCTTTTGGGAGGAAACTGTGTTGCCTGAGACAGCAGTTCTTGTAATCATAATATTTTCTCTTGTTACTCTTCTGATAAATTGATGTTTGACTAATATCTGACGTCTCTTGACCAGTCAAACTTTGATCCTACTACCTGGTCAGCAGACAAGAAGCAAACTATAATCACACCCTGATTTGGTGGCTTGCCCATTGATTTGTTGTATCAGAACTCAATTTTAGCAATTTATTGTGAATCTCCTGATGTTTCCAGTCTAGATGTACCATGCAGTGCCTTGTTGGCTTCTGACACAGCCTTCCTGTTCATCTTTCTTGAAACACCAGTAGTTGGGCAAAAAGTATGAGTTGTATGCCCCAGACCCACTGCTATGTGCCCTGTTAAAAACTGCTGTTCAGCACTCTGTATTTAAAGATTTATATTCGGCTCTTCCAGTACCTTCACAATACTCGGAGCAGCTTACAACAAATGAAATATCACAATCCCATAGTCAAACAGCCAAATAAAAACAAAAGAATATAACATGGAGATGGGTTCTGCAGACAGAAACTCTAAACATGGTTCACCATATAAAACACCTGTTTTTGTCAGATGTGGTGTATTTCAACTTTTGAAATGGTCTTTTATGTGGTCAGTTCTAACTTTAAACAGTTAGGGTCGTATTCAGTTTGCTTTTACTCAAAGTAGATGCATTGGAATTAATGGACCTAAGTTAATCATGGTAAATAATTTCAGTGGGTCTACTCTGAATAAAAGTTAGTTGAATATGACCCTTGGAACCAGTACCTTAGGTTAGCACCAAGGAGAGGAGGATTTTGGCCTTGAGCAAGTAGAGGAGGCAGAAGAAATTTAGGTGGGTGGGGAATATGATGGGTGACTTTGACCTTAATTATCTGTAAAGCTCTTGAAATAGGTCAGGCACAAGTAATATAAGTAATCTATGTAGGGGTTTGCTGATAGTGAAGCTGTATAATACTTCATCTGGTTCAAAATACAGATGTGGCTCTTAACTGGTCATATTAATCAGTTGCCATAGTGACCACATCTCTTTGATACTGAAAAATATTCATTGACTTCCAGTTTAACAGTGCTGGATCAAAGCATAATGCAAAGTGCTGGTGCTCATCTATAACATGCTGGGACAGGGTATGTAAAGGATCTGCCTTGCAATTAAGATAATCTTCAGATGTCTTTTGACTGGTTACTTTGGTCTTCAGATGTGAGGCAGGTGCCTTTCTTGTGATGGTATACTGACAGCATTCCCTTTTCCAGGGAGATTTTTCTGGTGCTCTCCATTATTGTTTAGGTGCCAAACTAAGGCTTGAATTCTTTACACATTTACCTGGGAGAAATATTCCTTTAACTCAGTAGAGGTTACTTCTGAGCACAACATACGTAAGATTGTGTTGCAAGGTTATTTGACTTACCCAGACTTTCAGTTAATAGCAGTGTTTTTTTCCGGTTTATTCCGTACCAATGGGTTTTATAAAATGGTGGTGGTGTATTGTTTTTTAGTATGTTTGGTTTTAGCATGTCTCTATTATAACTTGTAATATTGGCTTTAAACAGGTAGTAGAAAGTCAGAGTAGGAATCTCGTAAACATCTATTCAAATGGATTTGTATTAAAAGTTGCATCTTCTTTCAAGCTGTCTCACTATTGGCCTTATGCTTTTAAAACTATTAATCTAGATAATAGAGTTTGGCTAATACATTGATTCTTAAATTGTGATCTGGGAACGCATTTTTAGGTGTTCCTGAAAATACCTTGAAAAGAGAAAAATGTTGGAGGTTTTCTTTGACATTTTTCCTATATGCTGAAGAGGCAACTCTCTTTTTAATTTAAAAATTTAAAGGGTAATTTCTGGTTTAAAATCTGCATCTGCTCACATTCCTTGGTAAGATCCCTTCCTGCTCACCTTTTATTTCCTTTATTTTTCCAATTGTTTATTTTAAATTGTACTCTTGTTGGCAACAGGCACCTCTCAGTTTTTGTGTGTGTTGCTCTGGAAGTCATCCTGTACACTGATGGCATGGTAAAAATAATAACGAACAAAGTAGAAACTTAAAATAGGCTTTCTTCTTGAGTAGTGCAGGTACTCGAAGGGTGAAGCATCAACGAAACTACTGATGTGCGTGGCGTTCCCCCAAATACACACAGAACTTTGCTGTATTGTGTGACTAGAAATGCTCAGTTTCTGCTTGGTAGCCTTTCAGTTATCTTCACATGACATAGCCAGAAGGTAAGAAAATGTGGTGTGTGAAGAATAAGCATATTCTAAATAGTGTTCTTCAGAACAGCATAGGAACCACTAGGCTAACTTATTTAATGCCAAAATAAAATTCGTAAGGATTTTTTCCCCAGGGTCTACAACTTGAATGGTTAGGCAAGTTATTATTATTTTCTCTGTTGCTTGTAAGCCTTTACAGTGTCAGCAATATTAAATAAGTCAGTATTCTGCTGAAGCAGGGAGGGAGATGACTAGATGGATATTGGATGACATCATGAGGTCCAAAATTGAGCACCTTTCTACCTTTCATTGGTCTTGTTCTTATGTTACTCCAGTGATGTGGGAACTGCTGCAGCACTTCTTCACCTGCCATAGGGCAATGTGAGAAGTCCCATGCTGTAGAACTTCTCCATTCCAGTAATGCATGTTTAACACTGTTTTGAAATTGTATTCAGGTAAGAAAGTATTAATAGAATGTTAGTAGGTGCAGATGAGGTATGTCTGACAAGTGGGAGGGGTGTGAGTGAGAATTCCAAGGGGAGTTTTAAAGAGAAAAACCGTTGGGGTTTGACAGTTGGAGCTAGATAGGATGAGGGGTCAGGGAAAGATATCTAGTTAGTAGGGCTGGGGTTTGGGGGAGGATTTCATTGAGGTTAGTGGGGTAGGATAGGTAGGTAGGATATGGACAATAACAACTTACTTATTTACTATCACATTTTGTATATAATAAAGTTTATTTGTTTGATTCAAAATCCCATGTGTCAGCTTGGTCAAGCGAGGTACCAAACTTAGGTCCTATTCTGTACCTATACCAATTTAACAGACAGATTACATCAGTGGTCACCTTTTGGTGAAAAGGTGGTGGGGCTGAAGCTTGTGGTTCAGAGGGCATACCTGACCGAAGGTGAGGTGGACTTCTTGGGGATTTCTTTTACAGCCAGGCATTGGGACTCGGGAGGTGGTAATCCCAGAGACACAGGAATGTCACACCCCACTTTCAGGAAGACTGGTTGTGGCAAGGGGAGGTGTTGCAGGGTGGGCTCCTCCCTTGTGGACCAGGATTTCACACATTTACCTAAGCATAAGCAGTGCAGGAAGGATCAGTGGTTCATTGACTCAGTAGGAGAACCTGCTCAAAAAACACAGTTGCTAAGCTTCCTCTTGACTTCCTTTCTTTTCTCACCCCCAAAGCCCTCCTGAACAGACAGAAGAAGTGACTGCAAGCCAGGCTTGTAAGTGATAAAACACTAATGAAGAATGCAGTAAATCTGGCTGTAAAAGAGTGGCAATCTAGGGAAAGGTTGTAAAATGAACAGAAAGACATTTGGAGAGCTATTGTCAATGCAGCTGTCCTTCATGGTTACAGGATCTTACAAGGCAACACATGGATCCTTACTAATTGCGGATGATGTCATGTTTTAACACTTGCGGTAAAGCTGACATGCTGCTTTCATAAATGGCAAATGGGACTTGCATTCAGCCTGTAATGCTTAACTATGATTATGTTCTGGAGCTGGAAGTAATATAATAATTAGCACATTTAACCCCCCACCCAGCTGTCAGCTGGTGTTTAGGAAGGTTTACAAAATAAAATACACTCAGTACTCACTGTGCCTACATAAACTAATAACAGATTAAAACACACTTTTCTAAGGGGAAGAAAAGAGAGATAACCAAAGAGTAATTTAACAGTGAATCCCTAAAAACATGTGGAGAATGATTTATATCAGAAGGCAGGTTCCATATTAAGGTGCCTGCCTGTCAACTTAAAGTTGCACTGGTGAGATCTCTGAAACTGGGTGGTATCTGAGTACAACCCCAAGACTAAAGTTTCAGGAACAGTTTGAATATCTTCTTGAAAACCAACAAAACAGGCTTATGTTCTCTATCTGCTGAGCTAAATGCAGCCATCATAAAGAATACAGGGTAAGTTTAATAGGAATATTTGTCTTAACCAGTGCTTTCTATAGTCCACAAACCCTCCTTCTGTCTGATCCATCAAATTACACATACAGGAAGTCCTTAATTAACAAGAGGCTTAAGAGAAATCAAGCCATGGTCAAGAAGGCATGGGCCACTTTTGGTCTGATAAGCAAGGGTATAAGTTATATAAAATACCAAACAAGATAACTTTGAATGAATGCATACAAGTCAGAATAATACTTGGGTTTCTAAAGAAAGCAAATGACTTCTAAAAATGATATTGTGGTTGGAAAAAATGTAAAAAATCATGTTAAGTCTGGATTGCAGTGGTCCTGTTTTGTGCGTTATACAGAAATTTGGAATCTGATCATTCCAAATTTCATCTTAGTATAGTTTTTGGAACCTCATAATATGGCTGCTGGTTTACACCAGCATTAGTTGATATAAATATTTTGAAGTATGAAGGGAAGAGATGCAGCAGGGAGATGTGGCCAATTAAGAGTAAGTGAGCTTAATGGATGATGTATTGGATTTGGACTAGGGCAGCCAGGTTGAAATCTTTGCTTAGCTATTACTTGGGTGGCCTTAGGCAAGCCATTATGTCTTGGTCCAACTTGCCTAACAAGGTGATGGGTGAGGGTAACATTAGATAATCATATACTTACTATACTGGGCTCCTTGGGAGAAGGATGACATACAGCTGTTATGTATATCTGTAGTTCTCTGCATGTCTCATTGTTAGGGTTGCACATTTCACACTTCACATTTACTGTATGTGGGGAAATAGTTGAGAATACTGCCAAATAAAGTGCAAAGCAGCTCTTAGGTATTGGTAGGAAATAGTTTGAGAAACTTAATGCTAAAAATACAAAACTATTTCATACCCAGAGGACCAGAAATTAAAACTCAGGAAGTTCAAATATCAAGAAGTTTTCCAAGCCACAGTTAAGATTTTTCATGTTGGAAGTGAACAGTTTGAATAATATGTAAAATAGCTGAACATGACTAACAACTGCAATTTGGCATCTGCCCCGTTTAAAAAAAACAATGCAAATTATGGTTCTTCACTAGATCTCTGCAGATGAGCAGCTGCCCTCTGGCACTTGTTACTGAAAATGTACATGCAACTCTCCTCAGGATGTTCCATCTCTAAGATTAATTGTTTTTATAACTCTGAGGAGTTGTGTATTTTAAAAATAGCTGGGGGGCATTATAGAGTACATGGAAATCAAATGCCTGCTGTGATTAATATTTCTATTAATGTACACATCTCAATGTGAAATGCCTGCTGAGAAGTAAAGCTTCAAAGTTATACTGACTGTTAATTTTTCATTTTGTGTTTTGTGTAAGATTGCTTCATTATAGTAACAGGTTTTGTGTTTAATGAGTATTAATAATTTCAAAAAAATTATTATAGGTTTATATCTCAGATTGCCCTATATGGTTAATTTCTGGGGCGGGGGATAGGCTCTCACTCATAAACACAGTCTTAATATTTGATATATGTAACCTAATGATATATGGTATGTCAGGAAAGCCATTATTTAGAAGAGTGAGCTAATGTGTGAGAAAAGGTGTGCTGATAATTTGCAGGCACTCTGTGCTGCTGACAGTTGATGACTTGATGAGGAATGAAGTAGGCTTGTCAGCAAATGAATGCATGAGAGCAAGGGTAGCTAACAATATGCCCTCCAGATGTTGTTGTTGGACTCCAACTCCCATCAGCCCCAGCCAACATGGCCAATAGTGAGGGACAATGGGAGTTGTAGTGACTATAAGTTGGAAGCTTCCAAGTGGATCCTATCCCAGCTGAAAGCAGCACAGTTTGCCTTGGGTGCCAAATTTAAGCAACATCAGACACAAGCCCTGCTTGCAAAGAACCAGTAGAGAGCACAGTTTAGGAGTCCCAATTGATCTTTTGTAGCCATGGCTTTCCCTCTCCCATGGCTGACATCGTATGATGTCAGGTGAGTGACAGACAGGCATGGCATGGTCCAGGCAAAATGGCCTCAAGGGCCAAATTGGGAAGCCTGGCAGGCTTAATGAAGCCTGCAGGCTGGATACCACCCCCACCCCCGTCACTACTTTGGCTATGCCTGTACTAGAGCATTAGTGCTTTGGCTCTTGATGGCAAGGATATGTTAATGCCTGCCAACTCAAGAATAAACAGTTGGGACTCTTAGAAGATTCTGTATTGGGATATTGAAGCCAATAATGCTCTCTACCTTATCTGCTTCTCACAGTTGTATCCTGGACTGGTTTCTCCTTGCCTGTAATATAGGTAAAGAGTGCCTGAAACCAGGATTTTGGATTTAGATTGGCTAGTTTAATTGATATAGAATGCAGGTCTTCATGGAAGCCTACTGCTTGTCCAATTAAATAATTTAGTACAAATGCTATTATTGCAGAGTCTTAGGGCCAAAGGAGACATGATGTGTTAAATATGTGAATATATTTAACATGTCTGTTTTTTCTATAATAGCAGCCCTGTGAGCCCCAAGCACAATCAGGACTGCAGGAAGGTGGGTTTGCTCACTCACTCACTCTGCAGTTTGGTTGAAAAATCTGTCTCGCCAAGCAGCTATTAGCCCTGGGAGGATTCAATTGCCACCAACTCCTGAGGGTTATAGCAGCGGGGGGGGGGGGGGCAGGGGGAAGCATTGAACCTCCTCTCCACATACCCAAGTCCTGCTTCTGCTGTAAAAGGAAAAACAACACACTAGTTACACAAAAATAAAATGAAAAATGGTGTGAAAAGAGTACTAATCACATGGATTCTGTGCATCTTTCCCACACATGGGTGAATCACTTGTGTTGATTAATAACAACATTTAGCCTTTCTGTAACACACTTCAAGTAATATACTCCATAGTTCTGTGTCCCTGGTGCAGCTGTTGGGGAGAAAGGTGTGGGTTGTGCTTGGATGTCCTGTGGCTGGGAATTTGATGTGCCAAATCTATATTGGAGGTTTTGGGGGTGGAAATCAATTTAAAGTGAAGAGACAATAAAATTCTTGAAGCAGAATCTGCTTTAACAATTTTCAGTGTTGAAGTACTGTGTAAATAAGTACTCCACAAGTACCAAATATATTCTCCTTTCCATCTTCTTACCTATAGCACATTGAAAGTGTTTTTGTGGTGTGAAATTGAAAAAGAGCTGTGGTGTTTCATCAGCTAGTCCTGAGTGCAACTGTACTGAAGTGCAAAGTTGTTCAACAAATCTCTGGCAACTTTAGAGAGGTTATTAGGGTGCTAATTTTAAACTCTATTTGTGGTTTGGCAAGTCAGTGAATCATTCATACACAGTTCATCTGCAGAACTGCTCTGTCAGATTTGGTAGGCAGTGCACATTTACATTTCTGTTACAACTTCCATTTTTATCCATTGTTGTAAGTGCTCCAGCAGGGAAGACACGTTAGCCATAAGATGCTATTTCTTTACTATTGTAAAAAAGGAAAATAATTTGCAGTATTTGCTCATATCTCAAAGTTTACTTAGAAATACTTGAGAATAGCTGAAAGGATTTTTTTAAAACAAAAAGGATTATGAAGAGGCATTTGAATCCTTCATACCTGAAAGAATATTTGCAAAGAATTCTTCATGCCAGAAGACAGTTGGTTAATATTGCAGTAAAATGCATTTGATGGTTACGTGTGAAATAGTCCTGATTTTTGTTCTTGTTCCTGATGGCACAATTGAGCGACATCTGTTTCTATCAATTTATGCATTCACAAGCTTCACTTTGTATCTGAATGTTGGTTCAGTTGGTAAAATATAATGTGCTATTAAAATAAATCTTAGAAGAATGGGATTATGGACAATTCATATTTCTTTATCCTACATCAGCTGTAATTCCCTGAAATAAAGTATTTCAGAATGAAGTATTTCAAATTAGTCTCCCCAGCTCATTCTAAGAGATGCATGCCGGCAACAGCTGTGTAAATATATTTAACAAAAATAAAGTGTAAAATGAGAGCCAGTGTGGTGTAGTGGTTAGAGCAGCCTTTCCCAACTGGTGTGCCTCCAGATGTTGTTGGACCACAACTCCCATCAGCCTCAGCCAATGGCTGAGGCTGATGGGAGTTGTGGTCCAACAACATCTGGAGGCACACCGGTTGGGAAAGTCTGGGTTAAAGTGTTGGACTACGGCCTGGTTCGAATCCCCACACAGCCATGAAGCTGACTGGGTGACCTTGGGCCAGTCACTGCCTCTCATCCTCAGAGGAAGGCAATGTTAAACCACCTCTGAATACCGCTTACCATGAAAAAACTATTCAAGTCGCTCCTGACTTATGGCGTCCCTATGAAGGCAGTTTATTTCCATTTTCAAAGTGTAAAATGTAGAATGCACACTTTTACTAAAATACTTGATCTTAGTCCTTGGGTCAAGAGGAAAGTGGTAATATAAAGCTATAAAGCATGGCTTCTGTAAGTCACTCTAGATAGAAAAGATGCTTATATTTTGGGGAGTTTGTTGGGAAACGGAGTTCCATAAGTGTGGAGTCCCAGTAAGAACAATCTCTCCACAATTAAGACACCTCTGACATGGTCAAGAGGGTGCTACTGGTTGATATTACAAGTTTATGGCAAAATGGGCCTCGTATTTTGGAAATATGTATAAAGGTAGCATTGAAGGTAATCGAGTAGTGAGATATGAAATAATGGATAAGTCAGCTCTAGAGATGCTTCCTGTATGGCCCCCCGTGAGCGTAATAGAAATAAAAGGTCGTATTGCGAAGCTCACCGTGGGCAAAGCCCCAGGTTGGGACATGCTACCAGCCAAAATTTTTCAT
Organism: Rhineura floridana; assembly: GCF_030035675.1. Taxonomy (NCBI): domain Eukaryota; kingdom Metazoa; phylum Chordata; class Lepidosauria; order Squamata; family Rhineuridae; genus Rhineura; species Rhineura floridana. Next base: position 40,023,187 of record NC_084486.1, on the reverse strand, counting down.
ATAGATCCAGTATGGTGGGCGCCAATTTTGGCAAAATTATTCACAACAATTAATGCAACTGGAATATTGCCAGCGAGTTGGACGTCTAGCATTGTAATTCCAATTTACCAGAAAGGCGATTGGGGGGGAACCCCAAAATTATCGCCCAATAAGCCTACTTGATGTCCCCGCTAAAATATATGCATACCTTCTAGAGAAACTAGAACTTTGGGCAGAAGAACAACAAATTTTATCCCCAGTGCAGGCTGGCTTTCGCAAGGGTTTTAGTACAATTGATCAGTGCTTTGTTTTGAACTATCTAATTCAAAAAAATGTACATAATGCATCAAAAAACTATATGTTGCATTCATAGATTTATCATCTGCTTTTGACTCCATAGGTAGACAGCGTCTATGGGGAAAATTAGAGGCCAGTTCATTAGATAGACGCCTGTTATTTCTCATACAACAGCTTTACTCCAACACCAATATTAAGATCCAAGTGGGCAGGGCAGGCTTTCTCTCTGACTCAATCCCCACTTCAAGGGGCATCAAACAAGGTTGTATTTTGGCCCCACTTTTATTCAACCTAAATATAAATGACATTACGCAGGAAATTCTTGACCCTTCTTTATTCCCTCCTGCTGTTGGGAAACAAAAGATCACAGTTCTTCTTTATGCAGATGATATGGCCCTCATTTCTCTAACTTGTGTGGGCCTGAGAAGATTGCTCAGCAAATTTGAAATGTACTGTAAGCATGAAGGACTATCTATCAATAAGACTAAAGTTGTCGTTTTTGCTAGGAGGCATAAGCAGCATAAATGGACTCTGGATGGGCACAGAATAGAACAATGTCACTCATTTAAATACCTGGGGCTCCATTTCTCTGAAAACACCCTGTGGTGTACCCACCTTGAGGCAATTACATCCTCAGCTGCTCATTTATTGGGGCCTATAAAGAAACTTTATTATACCAAGGGTTATCAATTAGCAGAACCAACATTAAAAGTTTTTGTGGCCAAGATTGTGTCCCATCTCTTATATGGAGCAGCAATTTGGGGTGAGCATTGCAGAGACCAACTGGATATAATCCAAAACAAGTTTCTGCGCCAGCTTCTGTCTGTAGCACATAGTACACTTGGCACACTGTTAAGGAGTGAAGTAGGTCTCCCTTCTTTAAAAGTATGCATTCATAAATCCATGATATTGTATTGGAAAAAGTTATCAGTGATGCCAGAACACCATTTAGCAAAAATATGCTTCTTGGAACTACAGAACTGAGAAGGTTGGGTACAATCTTGCAGATGCCTGATGCTCAGTTATTCAATCTCCTCAGCTATGATAACGCAGGATGCATCCGAACGTAAGATCAGGGACTTACTTTTTGGTAAAGATGCTCAAAAAGATCTCGAATATATAAAGAATTGTAAGTCTGCCACTTGGAATGCTAAAATCAAATCGGACCACAAAAAGGCTACCTATTTGCGGGAGTTAACTTTTTTCCCTATAAGGTGTGCTTTTACTCAGCTCAGATTTCAGCTGATGCCCACTGAATATTATCTGGCTGGTAGATATACAAAAAAACCCACCAAAGGATCACTTGTGTGTATGTGGATCAGGGCAAATTGAAGGTATGGAGCACTATATTCTATATTGCCCTTTATATAATTCACCAAGGGCCAAGTTCATTCTTCCTTTTCAGACTTTTTTAGAAAGCCAGCCAGATGAGTATAAGATCAGATGGCTGCTGGCAGATACAGACAAATCTGTCACTTACAGGGTAGCCCTGTTTGCACTAGCCACAGCAAAGATCAGAATGGCCTTCCTGAAATATACCAGCTTTAAAAGCAATGGTGAGCTCATTTGAGTGTGCTCCTACTCTAAACAAATGTAGTAAATTCTTACTATTTTCTTTTAAAGTTTCAGAGTTTTACCCATGTATTATCGGATTGAAATTGAATGTTTTAAATGTTTTATAAATATGTTCTTTCATATGTTTTTCATATTGTAATGGCCATTGGCTAAAAACAATAACAATAAAGTTGAAAGATATTACAAGTTGCAATGCATGATAGGGATGTTAGTGGTCTCAGGTGAATAGGACAGCCTTGTATTTTGGCACTTACTTTATGCAGGCAAGTATAACTGCTTCTCTCTTTGCCTGGCAGAACAAGAATATATTCTCACCTACAACTCCCCAACCCAACCCATCTCCCTGGACATGTGTAAAGATGTGAAGGCCCTGGAAAAAAGCTAAAAGAAATTGGGGAGAAAGTCCATCCCCCCCATTTTTCTTTTTTTTCTCTGGAGCTTCACTCTCTAGATATGGGGTAGCTGCAGCATCAACAGTGGGCAGGACAGGAAGTAGCAACAGATTTCTGTTGCCTGTGTAGGCAGCGCCTTTGTAGCTTAAACCCCATGAGGAGTGTGGCACTGCATGCAACCTGAACCTTTTCAGGTAGCACCAGCCCCACGTGACAAACACATTTCACAGGCACACAAGGAATGTGTTGCTGCCTGTCTCCATCTCCAGCAGTCCCAACTGATGCTGATGCTGTTTCTAGCTGCTGCTATTCTTATTTATAGGTAAGGGTAAGGGAAAAAATGAATGGAGATACAAGGAGCTGGAACTCTCCACAGAAAGAGTGACATTTGGCCAATATCTAAAGTTGGATTATTGGGGTCCAATGTGAAAAATGGGTTGCCATCTCCAGCAGCCCCACAATTGTTTCTGTTGTTATGTGCCTTCAAGTCGATTTCGATTTATGGTAACCCTATGAATCAGCAACTTCCACCCTGTTCAGATCTTGTAAGTTCAGGTCTGTGGCTTCCTTTATGCAATCAATCCATCTCTTGTTTGGCCTTCTTTT